>NC_090940.1:203558788-204808788 GCF_040938575.1 Ambystoma mexicanum
CATACTCAGGAGAGGTTGCAGAATCATCATCCCCGCTGCTCTCTGAGCTGACATGGTCCAAACAGCTCACGAAGGACACCAGAGAGCTGAAAACACCAAAAGACAACTATGCTGCCATGTCTGGTTCCCCTTCCTGGACTCACTGGTGGATGAGTGGATTAAGAACTGCCTGGCCTGCCAGTGCACAGCACCGGCTGAACCCCCAGTGCCCCTGCATTCCACACAAATACCGGAAAGACCATGGGAGAGAGTGACCATATATTTTTACGGGCTGCTAGAGTCCGGGGAGTATTTCCTCCTTCTCATTGATGAATATTCATGTTTCCCCATCGTTAAGAGACTCACCACCGCCAAGTAGCAGCCACCCTGGATGAGGTGCTCAGCGAGTGGGGCATCCCAAGAGTGATCAAGTCTGACAACGGACCGCTGTTGAACGGGCATGAGTTCGAGGCACTGGCGAAGCACTTGGGATTAAAGCACCTGAAGATTACACCCCGGTGGCCGCAAGGAAATGGTATGGCGAACGCTTCATGGCGTCAATAAAGAAAACTCTTCAACTGGCCCGGATAGAGGCCATCAATCCCCACCAGGCCCTATGCCGGCTCCTACGGGACTATCGCAATACCCCGCAGGAGGCTACCAACAGGACCCCAGCTGAACTTATGGTTCGGTACGATGTACACACACGCATTATGACAGATTCCTCGACTCCAGGAGGTGCAGACATCGAAGTAGCCCAGAGAGATGCCGAAGTGAAGGAAAAGACGAAACAGGAGTCCGACGCAAGGCGCCGAGTGAGACCCAAAGACTTCCAGTTCGTGGACGAGGTTCTTGTGCAGCAGCCCATGACAAAGAAGACATACTCCCGGTTTGCCTCAAACCCCATGTGTGTCACTGCTGTCAAAGGGATGATGGTCATGGCCCAAAATGAAGACCAAACTATTACGAGAAATAGTTCCCTTTTCAAACATTATGTCAAAAGGGAAGCCAGCGAGTATCCCCCACCGGAACCGGAATGGATGCCGCGGGAACCACGAGTTGACCTGTGGGTCCCGCCGGAAGGGGACATGAGTCAAGGAGATACCGTAGTCAATCGCCCAAGTGAAGGAGAAACTGGTGGCCATCACTCCAGACTGCAGAGAGTAACAAAGAGGCCGTTATGATGGGTCGAAGAATGTTGACCCGGCAGTTTGAACATTTTGTCCGGGGGGGGTGTTACCCATCCCTGTGCCTTTAAAGCACAAGCCCACCAACTAAAGGGGTGTATTTAATGATGGTGGTGTCAGAGTGAGGAGAGTTGGCGCTAGGACGCAAGTTCCTGTTTGAAGTTTAATAAAGAAAGTAATGTTCCTTAACTCTCCGGCTCCGCGTCTTTCTTTATCGCCATAGCCCAGTCCGGGGTACACCTCCTTTGCCTTTTTTTATGAAATTTGTCCCATTGAAGGCTATACTTCCTAGAGTATGGCCGACCCAAACAGCAAAGTATAGCAGTCCAATATAACGGAATGTCCAATCAAGGGTCAATACACTATATATATTTTAATTAAGAAGACCAAAAGCGATAACTAAATGGAAAGAACTACAAATGCCCACCCCTATTGAAAGAACACTGTCTAGGAAAGTTTGAAGCATTAACACAGAAGGGTGCAGTAGTGCTGCTCGGTTTATGGTCTTTCCATCGATGGAAATGCATTGAAATGCAAATCCTTTGATTGAAATGCATCGAATTCCAATCCATCTAAATGCTATGCTTTACATATACAAGTGCATATACATCGAAACCTGTCCATCAAATATAGAAATGGACAAGTTTCGATGGATATGGACTTTTAAATGTAAAAAATAGCATTTGGATGCATTTTTTTGTAACGTTAAAACGTTACATGGAGCTGTCCAGTGCTGAAATCTTCAAAGGATTTTGGCCACCAAACCTCTTCAACTCCCAAGACACCCCCCTAACCCTAACCATAACCCAACTCTAACCCTAACCCTAATTCTAACCCTTGCCCTACCCTAACCCTAAATCTAACCCTTGCCCTACCGCTTACCATGGTGATCATTGGTAAGCTAGTTTGTGTCATGAGTGAAGCTCAGCCATAGTTCAGTGCACTCACCCTTGCCCTAACCATACCCCTTACCCTAATTCTAACCGTTACCCTACCCCTTATACTAATCGTAATCCTAATTCTAACCCTTGCCCTACTCCTTACCCTAAATCTAACCCTTGCCCTACTCCTAACCCTAACCCTTGCCCTAACCCTTGCCCAAACCCTTGCCCTTTCCCTTACCCTTGCCCTAACCCTTACTCTAACCCTAATTTTACATTTAAAAAATCCATCGAATATCCATTGAATTGTATTCAATGAAAATGCATTTTGATGGAAAGGTCTTAGATGAATTTGATTTTGATGTAAAGTCTAGATACCGTGCTGCTCCACACTGTCCCACCACTGCCCTCCTATGTTGAGCACTAACTTTCCAGGGCATGTACACCTTATGGCAGGTTTACTTTTGCAAAAAATATTTTTTGCCTGAAACAATCATATCTGACCATGGCTCTCAATACACCTCTTGTTATTGGCACCAAGTGGGTTCTATTATTGACATCAAGCAGACTTTAAGTTCAGGTTTCTATCCGCAAATGAAGGGACAAACTGAAAGACTAAATCAGAAGTTGGAGGGTACTTATGGTGTATTGTTTCAGCAGCCCAGGACAACTGGTCCGAACTCCTCCCATTGGCTGAGTCCGCCTATAATATTTCAACGCACACTGCTCTAAAAAATAGTCCACTCTTTTGTACTTATGGCTACCAGCCCGTTTGTTTCCGGTGCTCACTCCCGCGGCTGCTCGTTTTCCCAGACATTGACGACTTGGTTCATAATCTTCATTCAACTCATAAAACCGCTCGGGCAGATCTCCAGGAATCCAGGAAGCACAGGACTGGGTAAAACATTTCACTCATCATCATCGCACCGTGGCCTTGGTCTTCAAGCCTGGGGACACGGTTTGGTTGGCATCCCGATTCCTCCCTCTGCATTTGGTCCCCTCCCAGTTGTCTCCCTGATATTTTGGACACTTCACGATTCTGAACCAGAGGGTGTTAGTAGCCTTTCATCTTCGACTTCCACCTTCTTGGTCTAGGATTCACCCGGTTTTCCATGTATCTCAGCTCAAACCTGACATTGCATACCGTTTGGGTCGTACCTTGGTCTCTAGACCTCCGCCCGTCTCCATGTATTCAGGCCCCGAATTTGAGGTCTCGGGATCTGTGATTCCGGTTATTTTCAGTGTCGACTCCATTACCGAGTGGATTGGATGGGTCATTTACCGGCAGAGAGGACCTGGGAACTGGCCACCTCTGTGCATGCCTCTCATCTGATCCAGCAGTTTCATCGTCGGCATCCCGGCAAACCGGGGTGTTTGACCCTTCAGAGGGGGCATACTGTCATTCTCCGGTGCCGGCGGTGGTCTCTCTGGAGCAAGTGGAGACGGGTCGGGGTTGTGACACATTCTCCTCACAAGGTGACACTTCCGAGCGCCATTTGTGGTGTAGTCTTTCCCTCTCTTCTGGTACAGTCCCTGCCTATTGGAGCACAGATAGGAGAATATCTGAAGCCACAGGCTGTGGGCCAGTGCATTGCTACTCTTCACAGTGCTGCTGTAAGTTTGATCCCACTCCTTAGACATTGTTTTGGTAACTATCTTGCAAAGTACTCATCCACTTTTCCTCACAAAGAGCTTGAGATCCTCCCTCTCACACTTTCGCCCCTTGCCCACTTCGCGCCTGCCCTGGAACTAAATCCCGACTCCAGAGGGATAACAACGTTTGCCACCCACGAAGGACTGTTCCGATACCGGATGCTAAACATCGGCATCTCCCCAGCGGCTGAGATCTTTCAGGAGGCTGTGTGACAGATCATCAGGCCAATTAATCGCGCACTGAATTATAGTTATGACATTCTCATCTTTGGGGCGTCCAAAGAGGCTAACGACACAGCATTCCTCGCCACCTGTGCGGCAGTCCAAGCCGCTGGACTAACACTCAACATCGACAAATGTCGATTCAGCAAGTCAAAGCTGAAGTTTTTTGGACACATATTTTCGGGCGAGGGGATGACGCCTGACCCAAAGAAAGTGGACACCATCACCAAGCTCAAGGAACCGTCACAGGTGGCAGATGTACGTTCCTTCCTGGGAATGGCGGGGTACTGTGCCAGATACATCCCACACTAGGCCTCAATCACTGAACAGCTCAGAAAGCTGCTACAAAAAGAGGCCATGTTCGAGTGGTCCCCTGCATGCCAACAAGCGTTTGAGGCCATCAAGAGGGCCCTGACGGAACCCCATCGCCTAGCATACTTCAACCCCTCCTGGCACATAAAAGTAACAGTGGAAGCTAGCCCTGTAGGCCTGGGTGCTATCCTAGCACAGACAAGCGGGCAGACATTAACCCATGACACATTGTGGCGTACGCCAGCAGGGCTCTGTCCACACCAGAGTCCGCATATTCTCAGGCCGAGAAGGAGTGCCTGGTCGTTGTTTGGGCCTGTGAGCATTTCCACAACTTTATTATCGGAAAGAAATTTACACTGATCACCGACAACCAGGCTCTGCTGTCTTTGTTTGGCAAACCACGGACCTAGATGCCCCCAAGAATCGAGCGAAGGGGCATCCGACTGCAGGAGTACGACTATGATATTGTGCACCGACCAGAGGGCGACCTTAACCCGGCCGATTACCTTTCCCCCCTCCAATTACCCGTGGGGTGATGTTGCCTACATTGACTATGTGGTTGCTACCTCTCTCCCGTCTGCTCTTTCCTTGGACACGGTTGCAGCCGCATCCGCTGCTGACCCCACAACCTCCCTTGCCATCAGCCTAACGAACACCAATGCATGGAAGGACTACAGACGAGCGACATTGGCTCACCCAGAGGTGTGCAAGGAGGAAATAGAGAGACTGGCAAGAGTGCAGTCGGAACTAGCCGTAAAAGACCACAACATACTCCGGAGAGGTTGCAGAATCATCATTCCCGCTGCTCTCTGAGCTGACATGGTCCAAACAGCTCACGAAGGACACCAGAGAGCTGAAAACACCAAAAGACAACTATGCTGCCATGTCTGGTTCCTCTTCCTGGACTCACTGGTGGATGAGTGGATTAAGAACTGCCTGGCCTGCCAGTGCACAGCACCGGCTGAACCCCCAGTGCCCCTGCAGTCCACACAAATCCCGGAAAGACCATGGGAGAGAGTGACCATATATTTCTACAGGCCGCTAGAGTCTGGGGAGTATTTGTCCTACTCATTGATGAATATTCATGTTTCCCCATCGTTAAGAGACTCACCACCGCCAAGTAGCAGCCACCCTGGATGAGGTGCTCAGCGAGTGGGGCATCCCAAGAGTGATCAAGTCTGACAACGGACCGCTGTTGAACGGGCATGAGTTTGAGGCACTGGCGAAGCACTTGGGATTAAAGCACCTGAAGATTACACCCCGGTGGCCGCAAGCAAATGGTATGGCGAACGCTTCATGGCGTCAATAAAGAAAACTCTTCAACTGGCCCGGATAGAGGCCATCAATCCCCACCAGGCCCTATGCCGGCTCCTACGGGACTATCGCAATACCCCGCAGGAGGCTACCAACAGGACCCCAGCTGAACTTATGGTTCGGTACGATGTACATACACGCATTATGACAGATTCCTCGACTCCAGGAGGTGCAGACATCGAAGTAGCCCAGAGAGATGCCGAAGTGAAGGAAAAGACGAAACAGGAGTCCGACGCAAGGCGCCGAGTGAGACCCAAAGACTTCCAGTTCGGGGGCGAGGTTCTTGTGCAGCAGCCCATGATAAAGAAGACATACTCCCGGTTTGCCTCAAACCCCATGTGTGTCACTGCTGTCAAAGGGACGATGGTCATGGCCCAAAATGAAGACCAAACTATTACGAGAAATAGTTCCCTTTTCAAACATTATGTCAAAAGGGAAGCCAGCGAGTATCCCCCGCCGGAACCGGAATGGATGCCGCGGGAACCACGAGTTGACCTGTGGGTCCCGCCGGAAGGGGACATGAGTCAAGGAGATACCGTAGTCAATCGCCCAAGTGAAGGAGAAACTGGCGACCATCACTCCAGACTGCAGAGAGTAACAAAGAGGCCGTTATGATGGGTCGAAGAATGTTAACCCGGCAGTTTGAACATTTTGTCTGGGGGGGGTGTTACCCATCCCTGTGCCTTTAAAGCACAAGCCCGCCAACTAAAGGGGTGTATTTAATGATGGGGGTGTCAGAGTGAGGAGAGTTGGCGCTGGGACGCAAGTTCCTGTTTGAAGTTTAATAAAGAAAGTAATGTTCCTTAACTCTCCGGCTCCGCGTCCTTCTTTATCGCCATAGCCCAGTCCGGGGTACACCTCCTTTGCCTTTTGTTGAAACCTGTCCCAATGAAGGCTATACTTCCAAGAGTATGGCCGACCCAAACAGCAAAGTATAGCAGTCCAATATAACGGAATGTCCAATCAAGGGTCAATACACTATATATATTTTAATTAAGAAGACCAAATGTGATAACTAAATGGAAAGAACTACAAATGCCCACCCCTATTGCAAGAACACTGTCTAGGAAAGTTTGAAGCATTAACACAGAAGGGTGCAGTAGTGCTACTCGGCTTATGGTCTTTCCATCGATGGAAATGCATTGAAATGCAAATCCTTGGATGGAAATGCAATCGAATGCCAATCCATCAAAATGCTATGCTTTACATATACAAGTGCATATACATCGAAACCTGTCCATCAAATATAGAAATGGACAAGTTTCGATGGATATGGACTTTTAAATGTAAAAAATAGCATTTGTGTGCATTTTTTTGTAACGTTAAAATGTTACATGGAGCTGTCCAGTGCTGAAATCTTCAAAGGATTTTGGCCACCAAACCTCTTCAACTCCCAAGACACCCCCCTAACCCTAACCATAACCCAACTCTAACCCTATGCCTCATTCTAACCTTTGCCCTACCCCTTACCCTAACCCTAATTCTAACCCTTGCCCTACCCTAACCCTAAATCTAACCCTTGCCCTACCCCTTACCATGGTGATCATTGGTAAGCTAGTTTGTGTCATGAGTGAAGCTCAGCCATAGTTCAGTGCACTCACCCTTGCCCTAACCCTACCCCTTACCCTAATTCTAACCGTTACCCTACCCCTTATACTAATCGTAATCCTAATTCTAACCCTTGCCCTACTCCTTACCCTAAATCTAACCCTTGCCCTACTCCTAACCCTAACCCTTGCCCTAACCCTTGCCCAAACCCTTGCCCTTTCCCTTACCCTTGCCCTAACCCTTACTCTAACCCTAATTTTACATTTAAAAAATCCATTGAATATCCATTGAATTGTATTCAATGAAAATGCATTTCGATGGAAAGGTCTTAGATGAATTTGATTTCGATGTAAAGTCTAGATACCGTGCTGCTCCACACTGTCCCACCACTGCCCTCCTATGTTGAGCACTAACTTTCCAGGGCATGTACACCTTATGGCAGGTTTAGTTTTGCAATAAATATTTTTTTACCTGAAACAATCATATCTGACCATGGCTCTCAATACACCTCCTGTTATTGGCACCAAGTGGGTTCTATTATTGACATCAAGCAGACTTTAAGTTCTGGTTTCTATCCGCAAATGAAGGGACAAACTGAAAGACTAAATCAGAAGTTGAAGGGTACTTATGGTGTATTGTTTCAGCAGCCCAGGACAACTGGTCCGAACTCCTCCCATTGGCTGAGTCCGCCTATAATATTTCAACGCACACTGCTCTAAAAAATAGTCCACTCTTTTGTACTTATGGCTACCAGCCCGTTTGTTTCCGGTGCTCACTCCCGCGGCTACTCATTTTCCCAGACATTGACGACTTGGTTCATAATCTTCATTCAACTCATAAAACCGCTCGGGCAGATCTCCAGGAATCCAGGAAGCACAGGACTGGGTAAAACGTTTCACTCATCATCATCGAACCGTGGCCCTGGTCTTCAAGCCAGGGGACACGGTTTGGTTGGCATCCCGATTCCTCCCTCTGCATTTGGTCCCCTCCCAGTTGTCTCCCTGATATTTTGTACACTTCACGATTCTGAACCAGAGGGTGTTAGTAGCCTTTCATCTTCGACTTCCACCTTCTTGGTCTAGGATTCACCCGGTTTTCCATGTATCTCAGCTCAAACCTGACATTCCATACCGTTTTGGTCATACCTTGGTCTCTAGACCTCCGCCCGTCTCCATGTATTCAGGCCCCGAATTTGAGGTCTCGGGATCTGTGATTCCCGTTATTTTCAGTGTCGACTCCAATACCGAGTGGATTGGATGGGTCATTTACCGGCAGAGAGGACCTGGGAACTGGCCACCTCTGTGCATGCCTCTCATCTGATCCAGCAGTTTCATCGTCGGCATCCCGGCAAACCGGGGTGTTTGACCCTTCAGAGGGGGCATACTGTCATGCTCCGGTGCCGGCAGTGGTCTCTCTGGAGCAAGTGGAGACGGGTCGGGGTTATGACACATTCTCCTCACAAGGTGACACTTCCGAGCGCCATTTGTGGTGTAGTCTTTCCCTCTCTTCTGGTACAGTCCCTGCCTATTGGAGAGGCTGTGGGCCAGTGCATTGCTACTCTTCGCAGTGCTGCTGTAAGTTTGATCCCACTCCTTAGACATTGTTTTGGTAACTATCTTGCAAAGTACTCATCCACTTTTCCTCACACAGAGCTCGAGATCCTCCCTCTCACACTTTCGCCCCTTGCCCACTTCGCGCCTGGCCTGGTCTTCATTGATTCCTGCTGACAGCTCTGGGGCAACCGACTCCTGGGATGTGTTCTCTCTCTCCTCCCATCAATCGCAAACTCTGCTTGCTTGACCTCACTAACTTCCCGATTTTTACAAAGGCATTCACATTTGTAACTGTTCCACCCTGCGTGGGATATCTGACTCCAAATCTTTCACTGCACCAACATGGGTAGGTTTTGTTTCTTTCCTCTCTCTCTCTCTCTCTCTCTCTCTCTCTCTCTCTCTCTCTCTCTCTATATCATCCAGTCCCTCCTTAACCGTCCCTCCTCCATGCAGCCCGACTACAGCGCTTGCTCCGAATCCAGCTCAGCTTGCCCACCTTGTAGCCCCACGACAGCATGTGCTCTGAGACCTGTGCAGCTGATAGCGATCCCAATTCAGACCTCCGGTAATTACCTTTACTTATTCTCACATCTGTCTTCCAATGAGCTAGCCTTTACTCATCTGTGTATTTATGTTGCAGCACAAAGAACGGAGAGTCCCACACCACACCCAGGAAAGGAGATTCTTTGTTTACCGGTCACTACACAGCTTCAGCAAAGAGCAGAAGACATCTGCCCAGCAAGGTTTTATCCCCCAGAGGGTTTCCCTAGGGATTCTGTCTCCCTTGATTCAGGTTATCTCAGAGAGGGGGAGTCAGGACCACTGAGGAAATTCTTACTATTGTCTCGCCCAAACTTGATTCAGGTCAGTGCTGGAATGTTAATATTGCTGAAGGTATTGTGGATTTAACAAATTCACTTATTACTCATGTGTCTAGTTCTCCAGTGTTCAAGATTACATTATTTTAGGTCTTTTGTTAGCAATCCGGAATGGGTACCGAGGTACTTGTTTTGGTTAACAATGTTACATGGGGAATCTATGCCTTTGAAGTTAAGAGTGTTGTCATTTCTAAAACAGTAGGCCAGCTAGAGGGAATTAGGTAAGATTCTCACAAAGTGCTATAACCAATGTAGTCTGGACACATCGGTCTGGTGCAATCTTGTATTCCATATATATTTTAATCCATCCGGGATGGTTTCGTCTGTCTTGATTGGTTTTTCTCTTTTTATCTTTTGTTCTGAAGAATCAATCAGGAAATTGTAAACTGAGTTAGATTGAATGAAATTATTATGAATGTATAAGGTATAATATAATAATGCATTCTTTTAATGTAAATTGTTATATTTTCTTCTAAAGGTTTAATAAACCATATACATATGTTTAATAAAAAAGAAAACAAATATATATGGTAACTAGTGTAACACATGTGTGGTAACTGTTTATTATTGCTGTGATGTATTCATGGTTAGTTATAAGGCCTATAATACATGTATTTTTTATATACAGTTGTCTAACTTGTGGAGTTTTACTGTGTGTGCTCATTGTTGCCTTTCTATCACTCTCATCCCTCCTGATACTTAGTCTTGACTGCCTGCCAAGCTACCGTAGATTGGTCTGGTTTGTCCAGAAGGTTCCCCTGTTCCACTAAACTAGGGTGGCCTCCTAAACTTCTGTCCACCATGTCATAGTTTACAAATCCATCTTAACAGCCCAGATTAGTGTCTATGAACTTTCATTTGGGATCCATCAATGAGCTGATGCCCTTGTTTAGTGGTCTCATGGCTGTTGAATGAAAACCTTATTTTATGTACCTTTGTAAGGAAGTAGATATGGCTATTTTGTGTATGGTGCTAAGAGAGATTGTTATTATTCAAGAGAAATCGTCCCTTTACTAGCTCCACCTGTCTTTTTTCTCACTGGAGACAAAAAGTGTGATTTCATATCAAATGTATAATCTTATGGAAAAATTAGTAAGCCATGAAAAAGCACTAGAGAGTGTGAAACCGTACACCTTTGTTTCATCAAAGTGAGTTACTTTGTAGTAATTCACTTTGTCAAAATACCTTTATGGGGGAAGTAAAAATACATATATGTAAGGAGTGGATTCTGTATTAGAGCATCATTAGGAGTCGGGCGGTAAGCAGGTGCTATTTCCACTGAGCGTGAATAGCGTTACCACCGGGAGCTGTGGCGCAAATAGCACTGTATGACAAAGTGGCAGGCGTGTCCACACGGCCCAGCGGTAATGCTAATGCCGGTAAGCAGGCTACTGCCCAAAAACCGAGCGCAAATAGCACTACCGTCGGCAGCACCATCAGCGCCCGCTAATAGCACCGTCGGGAAATGCGTCACCACCGGAACGGGAACATTGCGCCGGCCATTTTGAAAATCACAATCCATTCAAAATCAGAGACACTGGCAGCCATCCACACATCCTGACCATCAAAAATGTCACAGGTGAGGGTAAGGCGTGAGGCAGCCCAAGATCGGCTCAGGAAACCAAAGTTCACTGAGGCTGAACTGAATGTCCTGGTGCACAAAGTCATTGCACACCGTGCTTAGCTATATGGAGAAAGGCCTAGCATCGAACAGATAGCCTAGCCACAGGGGGAGTCTCACCACCACAACTCGACCTGGGATGAACGCTGCAGCACAGTGATTGACATGGAGGGGATAGAGGGAGCAGGAGGGGCCGAGGCTGGTGCTGGCACCCAGGAGGCAGAAGGTGAGTGAAAACACTCCCCCCAACAGAAATGTAACACCAACAGCCCACCACAGCATCCCCCATTGGAAACACCCATGAACTAGGCATTGTGACTGGGAGTAGTGCATGGGAGCCACCACAGGGACCTACGGCAGCACCCATGTGCCAGTGCACCTAGGCCACCCCTGTGAGCCAGCGCAGTAGGGAGGGCAGCCAAGGGACACACCCAAGCCCCATGCACCACACAACCATGTTGGGGACACAGAAGTGCCCTATTGGTAGCTGGCAGTGACAAGTACCAGACCGCCCCCCCCCCCCCAATCACCACGTGCAACAGACCATTTGGCCATGGGGATCAGATGCATGCCAGACAAGCAGCGACTATGCCACCAATGCACCCCAGCCATGCGAACACAGCAAAATCACATCCCCAAGTGCCCTCCTCCAGCACCTGGGCCCATTTTTGCCAATCCGCTACCAAATGCAAGTAGGTCAGGCCTGTGCATCAGTCCAACAGCCCCGTACTCTACCCCTCACCCTGTAATTACTGCAATGCATGCCAAAACACATGAAAGGATGCATCATAACGATTCTCTATGAAAGGATCTTTTTTAAAGGTCTCAAGAGAAAAAGGCCAATTTACTTTGACCTATTTTCTTTTGATTGGAAAACCATCATTGTAAAGGTCTTGTTCTCTTGAGACCTTTAAAATGAGGTTTTCCCTTTTTTTTATTATATTCGCGGGATTTCAGCCCAGCCCCCTCTGACACCCCACCCTCTCCCATGGGATTTCAGTCCCAGCACCCCCCAACCCATACTCCCCACCCCTAAATTAAAACACATACATACAACACACACACCAACACACACATGCACACACACTTACCCGTTCTCCTCGTCCTCCACTTCCTGGTCCTGCAGAGCCTGTCAACCCCTGCACGCACTCGTGTGCAACAGGTGCATGACAGTTCACCTTAGAAAGATTGCTCTCTGCAGCCACAAAGAGGTCTTTCTAAAGCGACCTTTTAGTGAAAAGATCTTTTGAAAAAGATCTTTTCACTGGGAATGGTCCTAAAGCCATCCCCTTTGTTCCCTACAGGCACACAGCCATCACCTCTGGTATTAGGGGACGAGGACACAGCGGGAATGTCTAAACGCGTGGCCTCCTGCACCACCACCAGCACCACCAACCCACAAAGGGGATGTCAGGCCACACCCAGGTGCAAGATGCACCCCACCACTCCCAACCGCATCAGGGGTACACCCACTGCACAAGGCCAGCCTACTAGGCGCACACCTGTGGCTAGCATGGAGACCACTTTGGCTGTCCAGGCTGACAGTGAGGACACAGTCCAGATAATAGGCACCCAGGAGGAGGGAGGGTCGAGCACCCGCAACAGGGATGGCCACCACGGGCCAGACAGAAAACACAATGCCACAGACAGTTCCAGCGATCATACATGCCGCCCAACAGCCCAGTTGTTGAAATTGAATGCAGGACAAGCCCGCAGGGCCCAGCACAGTGGCGGCGTGCTCATGCCCCAGAGCAGGATACTGATACAAGCTCATATGGGTCCCTGGTAGTGAGACACGCCAGGCAACATGAGGCCTCCCCATCCCAGCCGACAGCCGCCTTGGGCACTGTAATGTCACTCCTGATACCATGGAGGAACGGCAGTGGCACATATAGTGCCTTGGCACATCCCACAACCAGCACGTTCAGGCCCTTAGTGAAGTCATCAGAGGGGCCACAAAGAGGATGGCCCGGGCAGGACCAGGACTGTTGTGGCTGTCTGCACAGCCTCCTGACTCGGTTTGGCCAGAGGGTGCGGGAGATGTGCGAGGGGCACTCTGCCTTCGCCAAGCAGATGAGGGAGAGTAATGCCCTCCACCAGCAGCAGTTGCAGATGGCATCCTCTATTGCCTCAATCTCCACCACCCCCAGAGAGGAATCCCAGCAAGGCATACCTAGGTAGAGGTACAGCGCCAGCTGAGCTCACGCTCCCTGGATGCTGGGGGTCGGGGGAAGAGGGCACGGCCATCATGAATGGCATGCGTACTGTTGGCCTGAGTGTGCATATGATGCACACGATGTTGGATGGGGGAGGGTGGACTGTGTGCTGGGGTGTTGGTGGTGAGTAGGTGGTTTTCGGGACTGTTTGCTGGCTGTTGGTGGTGGTGAGGACATGGGGGAATGTGTGGTAGGGTGTTGGTTGCGGGTGGGGGGCGACTGTGTGCATGTGATGTTGGTGGTCGATAGGGTCAGGGCGGATGTAGTTTGGAAAAGTTAGATAAAAAACCATTGAACAAATTACATACAAGAACATTTATTATTGTGTTCTTGTGCTCTTTATTTACGCTGTGCAGATTGTGTACTGGGTCAGGTCAAGGAACTAAAGTAATTGTCTATTAAAATCTGTCGGGTCAATCTCCCTTCCCTCACTTCAACCCTGTGGGTGTCTGCCCTGGCTCCAGCCACATGGTCGTCATCTCCTTCTTCCTCTGGGTGTGGCCTGTCAGCGTCAGGAGGTAGATGCACATTCCTCGTAGGCAAATATTGTGGAGCATTGCATGCACCAAGACTATTTTCCCTACTTTGTCAGGGGCATACATCAGGGACCCTCCTATTTGGTTCAGGCACCTGAATCGTGCCTTCAGGAGCCCAAATGTGTGCTCTATGCAAACACGTGTCCGGTTGTGGGCATCGTTGTAGGCAGTCTCATGTGGTGTACGTGGCACACACGAAGGGGTCATCAGCCATGCCAGCTGCAGATATCCAGAGTCACCTGCATGGGGTGTGATACAGACATCAGTCATGTGTCTCATGCATGGGTCTGCAGTCTCAACATATACAGCAATTGTTAGCTGTGGGCATTCTTGTGTGCATCCAGGAAATGCAATGTGTATGGGTGATGGGTGTGCATCATTTATATATTATGCTATTGATTACTTGTCCTGTACATGTACACAGTGACTTTGTGATGAGTGTTATGTGGAGTGTCATGGTTTACTGCACATGGGTAGACAACTATGGCAGAGGTGGACATGCTGTTGGGTGTTGCTGTGTGGATCTGCGCGGTGGCACATTCAAGATGCATTGTGGTACATGTGGTCTGATGAGTCATTATGATGGCGCCTGTGTGTCCATCACCATGTGTGTGTCCTGGTGTGCCAAACGTGTGCGTGCACCCTTGGATGCCCACCATCAGTTTTGCAGGGGATGCACAGGTGCTGCCAGTGCCTTCTCTTGATATGTGATGCTTCCTGTGGCTACCCCCACCACCCACTTTTCAAATTGTGCTTCAACGTGCATAAGTGGCAGGGTTTCTACTCACCCACTGTCCAGGCCCGGTGTCCTCTGTGCCTCTCCATGTATCCTGGCAGGGTGCTGTTGCATAAGACCATGGAGTCGTGGGTGGA
Source organism: Ambystoma mexicanum (assembly GCF_040938575.1). Taxonomy (NCBI): domain Eukaryota; kingdom Metazoa; phylum Chordata; class Amphibia; order Caudata; family Ambystomatidae; genus Ambystoma; species Ambystoma mexicanum. The sequence goes on from NC_090940.1 coordinate 203,573,562, forward strand.
TCCTGGGTAGCAGGCACAGCAGTGTGTAATGATGTGGTCAGGGTCACATGTCACCTGCACGTTCATGGAGTTGTAGTGTTTGCGGTTCCTGTAGATGACCTCATGAGCCTGGGGCACCACCAACGCAACATGGGTGCAGCTGATGGCTGATATTACATTGGGCAGTTGTGCGGTGGCATAAAAACAGGTCTTCATGTCATTCACCTGGGCCTGGGTAGTGGGCAGTGCGATGTGTTGGTTTACATGGAGTAGAAGGGCATACAGCAACTGACTAAGGACTGCGCTGAATGTTGACTGTGCCATGCCATGCATCATGGCCACAGAATGCTGGAAAGTGCCCGTCCCAAGGAACTGCAGGACTGCCACCAGCTTCACGGGGGGGGGGGGTGGGGAGGGGTACAGCTGTGCAGATGTTAATCCTGCTCCGAATCTCGTCATGTATTGTGGCCAGCACCTCAGTGATGGTCTCACTGTCAAGGCGGTACTCAGTTACCAACTGGGTGTCACTGAGGGCCCAGTATGATGTGCTGACCTTGGGGATGGTTGCTCCCTTTCTGGGGGTGCTCTCCTCCTCCTCCCCCCCACCTCTGTACTCCCTGTGCCCTGGCCCGGTTGTCCTGCATCAGAAGGGCCAGGCGCAGCTTCAGCAGCTGGATGTGCCAGCTTGCATCAAATAATGTCAGCATGGTGTTGCAAACAGTGTTTGGGGCCTGGGTGGGTCTTATGTAGCCCTCTGTTTTGCATTGAGCTCACCTGTGGCTTGATTCCTGGCACCTGGGTTCATTTGCCTCCAGCTGGAGGCTGGAGGTATTTCTCGACTTTATTAGCACCGGTTTTCTGCGCTAATACCACGAGAATACACTTGTGATTTAGCTGTATTTCTGTTTGCTGTTTTCTGCGCTATAAATGCCGGCTGTTATTTCGCCAGCGTTACCAGCGCTGGCTGTAATAGCGCTGGTGCCTTTTTGGGTCTGGCAGTATTTGAGCCTGCTCGTTATCCGGCGGAGTGGTTTTAGCGGTGCTTATATCGCCGGAATTAAGGGCTACTGCCCAACTAGTGATGAGGCCCTTAGCGCAGTATTATTTCCTTGGTACATTGATGCACTGACAAGTTGGTTAAAGGAGGCAATTAGGATAAATGTACCAGTATGCAATGGATGGACTGTACACAGATGTGCTGTATGCAGACTATTGCATTTTTTATTGACACAATCCAAAGTAGACTAAAATAATACAAAGGTTTGCTCAGGGTTTTATTAAAGTTGCAGAATATTCTGTAAAATATAGTTAAGAACAAAACGTAATATCTTGGATTGTGGGACTCCACCAGTCAGAAACAAATGCATGAATTTAACTTTGAGAAAACTATGACAAATCATGGGAATTCGTCCCTCTCCCTAAGGGGGAACCAACCCTTTTGGGATTAGGGAGGTGAGCCTGCTAGGCTTAACACCCAGTAGGGGACGGGCAAGTGGGATTCCACTCGGTGTGACCCCCCCCCCCCCTTTGAGGACAGGAAATCCTGCTGAAAGGGAATCAGTTATCCTCCCTATTCTTCAGATCCCAGTATCTTTGTTGACTACCTGGGACTTGACTTTAGTAATGACTTAAAGTTTCCTGTAAGGATGGTTGGTGAGGTTTCTGATTTTCTTTGTGCACGGCATTCACCTAGAATGAGGAAGCGCTGGTCCGACCCACCCTCTTTCAGAGAGAAAGAGATAAAGGACCAATCTGTATTGGAGATGTGGAGCAGAGGCGCCCCCGGAGGCAGAGAGGAGCAAGGACCTCCTCCTGGGAGGTGTGGCAGAAAGTGCAAGAGTGTACACCAAGTGTGGTGAAGAGAACCATGGCACAGCCTGCAGAGCTTTCACAGCCCTGCCGTAACAGGAGCTGAAAAGGTCCAGCACCGATGAACAACGCGGAGCAGCCGACGCATGAGAGGTGGAACACTGGTGTACTGAGACTCTGGTACCCAGGTCCCGACTGGAGTCTGAGGGCTGACAGGGTGAGCTATGCCCAACACTCGATGCTAGAAGGGAAACGAAGAAGTGGTGCCACAGTCGCAGAACTCCCTGAGTTTCCCGAGGAGCATTTCCCATGTCCCATGGAAAATAGGTACTCAGTTGGTCTGGGAAATAAGCAGACGACAGGAGTGAGGGGTCAGAAATGTGAGGCAGACAACTTTGTAGAGGTTTTTCATAAGATGCCATTTTATTAATTCAAAAGGGTTTGATAAACGCCTCACTAGCCCTACCCTGAAGAGAATTTCCCTGCCTATAAAAATAAACTAAAAGAAAAACTCTTGGCTTTGGCAATGATGGTTTCTGTCACCTTTGAAATTACAATTGCCCCTAATGTTCTTATTCTGCCACTTTAGCTGGTAAGCATCAGTTTGGTATGTAAAGTTATTCGCAGTGTGCCTTTTCTCTTCTTTACATCAGTTTGATATTCAATATTGTAAACATGGGCTAGCAGGCGATTACGATGCATTCCGGGGTCACATTCAACTAGTGAACTCACTAGGTGCTGTATACGCGTCTGCTCGCTCCGCTGCCTCTGTGTCTTCTGCTTTTTCTGCTTCCCGCTACAAGGTAAGTTGCTTTCTTCTGCTCCCTGTGGCCCACGCCCTTTGGGAGAGGAGCTTTTCTCGCTCCACGAACACTACGGTGCTCGACCTGCCACTGGAGCACACTTCACTTTGGGGAAAGCATTCTGAATTAAAGCTTCCTCCCGTGCAGTCTCTCAACACAGGATCCTCAGGGGAAAAGCCTTCTGAAAAAACGCTTCCCACTGCTCAATCTCTGCATACAAGGTGCCCAAGGTAGGTACCCTCACGAAACTGGCATCTTCTTCCCAATTAGCGGCAGCTCCGGAATCTCTGCTTTCCCTCAGCTTCTGTGGCCGTTGCAACGTGGAGTCACTCCACCTTCTACTTCTTCTCCTGCTAACTCTCTTTGTCTGCACCTAAGGGGGTGCTTTATACTCCCTAATCCCCCTCGGGTGTGGATCGTTGAACTCATTAGACTGCACCTTGCAGTTTAATGCCTTCAGATCCCTCTTCCTCGTCCCAGTACTTTGGGCATTGTGGGACTTGAAGTCCCCAATGTTACAATTAGCTTTTCCTTCTACATTTTCAATTTTACAATAGGCCATTAATAGTGTAGGGTCTCTGGAAAGTTGGTAAAGGTATTATCCCATTCCTACTGACCTGATCCCCCGACATCTGATCCTCCCGCAGAACACCACCCTGAGGGTCAGGATCAGGAAGCATCTGCCTTTCCCTGGCCTCATGGGAAGGATCCCAGACCAGGTTTCTGTGGGAATCATCTCTCAATCAATACAGATGGGAGGGCAAGAGAAACCAAATCACAGGGCGGGGAAAGAATGCTGAAATCCCAAGGTGGGCTGGGAGAAGTCAAACTCCACGGTGGGGTAGAAACTGAGGGCCCAGTGTGATGGGCTGACCTTGGGGATGGTTGGTCCCTTTCTGGGGGTGCTCTCATCCTCCTCCTCCCCCCGACCCCTGTACTCCCTGTGCCCTGGCCTGGTTGTCCTGCAACAGAAGGGCCAGGCGCAGCCTCAGCAGCTGGATGTGCCAGCTTGCATCAAATAATGTCAGCATGGTGTTGCAAACAGTGTCTGGGGCCTGGCCGGGTCTTATGTAGCCCTCTGTTTTGCATTGAGCTCGCCTGTGGCTTGATTCCTGGCACCTGGGTTCATTTGCCTCCAGCTGGAGGCTGGAGGTATTTCTCAACTTTATTAGCGCCGGTTTTCTATGCTAATACCACGAGAATGCACTTGTGATTTGGCTGTATTTCCGTTTGCTGTTTTCTGCGCTATTAATGCCGGCTGTTATTGCGCCAGCGTTACCAGCGCTGGCTGTAATAGCGCTGGTGCCTTTTTGGGTCTGGCAGTATTTGAGCCTGATCGTGATCCGGCGGAGTGGTATTAGCGGCGCTTACATCGCCGGATTTAAGGGCTACTGCCCAACTCGTGATGTGGTCCTTAGAGCAGTATTCTTTTCTTGGTATGTTGATGCACTGACAAGTTGCTTAAAGGAGGCAATTAGGATGAATGTACCAGTATACAATGGATGGACTGTACACAGATGTGCTGTATGCAGACTATTGCCTTTTTATTGACACAATCCAAAGTGGACTAAAATAATACAAAAGTTTGCTCAGGGTTTTATTAAAGTTGCAGAATATTCAGTAAAAGATAGTTAAGAACAAAACGTAATATCTTGGATTGTGGGACTCCACCAGTCAGAAACAAATGCATGAATTTAACTTTGAGAATACTATGACAAATCATGGGAATTCGTCCCTCTCCCCAAGGGGGAACCAACCCTTTTGGGATTAGGGAGGTGAGCCTGCTAGGCTTAACACCCAGTAGGGGACAGGGCAAGTGGGATTCCACTCGGTCTGACCCCCCTTTGAGGACAGGAAATCCTGCTGAAAGGGAATCCGTTATCCTTCCTATTCTTCAGATCCCAGTATCTTTGTTGACTACCTGGGACTTGACTTTAGTAAATACTTAAAGTTTCCTGTAAGGATGGTTGGTGAGGTTGCTGACTTTCTTTGTGCACAGCATTCACCTAGAATGAGGAAGCGCTGGTCCGACCCACCCCCTTTCAGAGAGAAAGAGATAAAGGACCAATCTGTATTGGAGATGTGGAGCAGAGGCGCCCCTGGAGGCAGAGAGGAGCGAGGACCTCCTCCTGGGAGGTGTGGCAGAAAGTGCAAGAGTGTACACCAAGTGTGGTGAAGAGAACCATGGCACAGCCTGCAGAGCTTTCACCGCCCTGCTGGAACAGGAGCTGAAAAGGTCCAGCACCGATGAACAACGCGGAGCAGCCGACGCATGAGAGGTGGAACACTGGTGTACTGAGACTCTGGTACCCAGGTCCCGACTGGATTCTGAGGGCTGACAGGGTGAGCTATGCCCAACACTCGATGCTAAAAGGGAAACGAAGAAGTGGTGCCACAGTCTCTGAACTCCCTGAGTTTCCCAAGGAGCATTTCCCATGTCCCATGGAAAAGAGGTACTCAGTGGGTCTGGGAAATAAGCAGAGGACAGGAGTGAGGGGTCAGAAATGTGAGGCAGACAACTTTGTAGAGGTTTTTCATAAGATGCCATTTTATTAATTCAAAAGGGTTTGATAAACGCCTCTCTAGCCCTACCCTGAAGAGAATTTCCCTGCCTATAAAAATAAACTAAAAGAAACACTCTTGGCTTTGGCAATGATGGTTTCTGTCAACTTTGAAATTACAATTGACCCTAATGTTCTTATTCTGCCACTTTAGCTGGTAAGCATCAGTTTGGTATGTAAAGTTATTCGCAGTGTGCCTTTTCTCTTCTTTACATCAGTTTGATATTCAATATTGTAAACATGGGCTAGCAGGCGATTACGATGCATTCCGGGGTCACATTCAACTAGTGAACTCACTAGGTGCTGTATACGCGTCTGCTCGCTCCGCTGCCTCTGTGTCTTCTGCTTTCTCTGCTTCCCGCTACAAGGTAAGTTGCTTTCTTCTGCTCCCTGTGGCCCACGCCCATTGGGAGAGGAGCTTTTCTCGCTCCATGAACACTACGGTGCTCGACCTGCCACCGGAGCACACTTCACTTTGGGGAAAGCATTCTGAATTAAAGCTTCCTCCCGTGCAGTCTCTGAACACAGGACCCTCAGGGGAAAAGCCTTCTGGAAAAACGCTTCCCACTGCTCAATCTCTGCATACAAGGTGCCCAAGGTTAGGTACCCTCAGGAAACCGGCATCTTCTTCCCAATTAGCGGCAGTTCCGGAATCTCTGCTTTCCCTCAGCTTCTGCAGCCGTTGCAACCTGGAGCCACTCCACCTTCTGCTTCTTCTCCTGCTAGCTCTCTTTGTCTGCACCTAAGGGGGTGCTTTATACTCCCTAATCCCCCTCGGGTGTGGATCGTTGAACTCATTAGACTGCACCTTGCAGTTTAATGTCTTCAGATCCCTCTTCCTCGTCCCAGTACTTTGGGCATTGTGGGACTTGAAGTCCCCAATGTTACAATTAATTTTTTTCTTCTACATTTTCGATTTTACAATAGGCCATTAATAGTGTAGGGTCTCTGGAAAGTTGGTAAAGGTATTATCCCATTCCTACTGACCTGATCCCCCGACATCTTTTCCTCCCACAGAACACCACCCTGAGGGTCAGGATCAGGAAGCATCTGCCTTTCCCTGGCCTCATGGGAAGGATCCCAGACCAGGTTTCTGTGGGAATCATCTCTGAATCATTACAGATGGGAGGGCAAGAGAAACCAAATCACAGGGCGGGGAAAGAATGCTGAAATTCCAAGGTGGGCTGGGAGAAGTCAAACCCCACGGTGGGGTAGAAAACCTTAAACCTCAAGGCGGTCTGAGAGGAACCAAACCCCAGAGTGGGGTAAGAAAGCTGAAAGCCAAGGCGAGCTGGGAGAAATCAAACCCCACAGTGGGGTAGGAAACCTGAAAGCCGAAGGCTGGCTGAGAGGAACAAAACACCAGGGTGGGTTAAGGAAGCTGGAAGCCCAAGGTGGGCTGAGAGAAATCAAACCCCAAGGCAGGGTAAGAGACTCAAAAGCCCAAGGGGGGGCTAAGAGAAAGAGAAACCAAACCCCAATGTGGTGGGAGAAACTTGAAAGTCCAAGGAGGGCTTATAGAAAGCAGAGACCTTACGGCGGGGTGACAGAATGCTGACTCCTAGACAGGGTTAGAGAAACCAAACCACAAGGTGGGGTGGAAAGCCAGAGACCCCAGGGCAGGGTGAGAGAGTGCCGACCAACCACTAGACAGGGTAAGAGAAACAAGATGCCAAAGCGGGGTGAAAGGAAGCAACAATCCAGGTGGGATAAAGACCAAGAACGGCCTAGAAGGGGAAAACCCCAGGAACTTTCTTTGGAAAGACAATGCGAGTAACTTGAGGGGGGGCAGTGGGCAGATATTCCCACATAAGAGACATTCATTGGACTGAGTTGAACTCTATAGACCAAGAGAAGCTTGAAGAGACATTGAGTCTATGGGCACAGACTCTGCACCAGGGGCGGGGAGCCCTATTGAGCAAGTCACACCAGGGTGGGGCTCAGAAGCCAAGCACCATTCATTTAGGCCCAAGTGTACTTTTCCCTGAGTTTGTTTCTTTCTTTTATAGTGGTAGGGTCAGAATTTAGGTAAGCGGAGGATTTTTGATGGTGGACTTTGTTGTGTTGTAGGAGACATCCTGACAAGCACCCTTTCATACTTTGTCATTATAGTAGAGTAGGACCAAGATTTGTAGATATTGGGACAGTGTACGTTTCTTTCCTTGATCACTAATCAAATAAGGTTTGAACAGAATACCACCTTGTCCCTCTCCTGATTCTGATCTGCAACATTCTTTAAATGAGGTAAAAAGGGAACTGAGTAGGTTGTGCATACTAAGACTCTCCCTGAGAAGCACATTCTGTACATCAAATTGTTGATCAATCCAAAACTCCTTTTTATTGTTTCAATCGACAACGTTAGAAATACCAAAGTTCTTTTTTGGCAAACTCTAATCTAGAGTGAGTCAATTTCTGTGAAACATTAAGCGGAACAGTAGGAAATCAATTAAACTTTGTCAAAATAAAGAGGTGGGAAGATGGCGCTTACCAGAATTTGAGCAACGTTATTTATCTTCCAAAATGAAGAGTAAAGAATCTTTGTTAATAGGGATCCACATTTGATACTCAGTTAAAAGAATGACGGGATGCAGAAAGAAGCATTATGCAAATGTTCATATCCTAAATATGTTTAATGTTTAACATGCCAGATTGAAAACATTACAAACGTATTAGTGCAGTATGTGCATATGGGGAAGAAACAGAAAAGTTAAGATGAGTAAGCACAGTGCTCCTACATTTAATAAAGCTTAGTTTCCTAACAAATGTGATAATAACTCTGACTGGTCAGTAATGCGATATAACTTTGATGAAATTGGCCACCTTTATGTAAATGGTCAATTTACCAAAGAGGACCAAATACAAACGGCTATATCACCTCTTTACAATGTACTCAATTAATATCATGTATTTGTAAAGTAGTTGTAATAAGAGAGGACTATTGTATTGGAAGAAGATTTGATCAATCACAAAGTCAATCAAGCTATACCTTGCAAAGTTAACAAACACTTCATAAGGATAGAAGAAAATAAGAGAGCAAATGCAGCCTGTATGGTGAAATGACCTGGGGAAGGAAATTAAAGAGAATGACTGAATTAGAAGTAACATATATTTTGTGAAAAATACAGACATACAGCACCTAGAACAAAGTCGACCAGAAATATAGAACTGCATCCTATAAGTTGAATTAACTTTTCACAGATCTCTGACTTGCTCCAGAGCACTATAATGATGCATCATTGGAGAATATATTACATTTTGTGCTTTACTGCGTGGGCATTCAAGTGCCTACATGCTGTGCTCTCAAAGGCACTATCTAAGCATGTAGCACTGAAACTTGTTTATAGGTGTGCTGTGCTGTAACAGTTTCAAGCGCTGTTCCTTCAGTTTGCTTGTTATAAGTTAACCAAAACAATGATAAACAATGCAAAGTCCTTCTTAGGCTCCTCTGACAAGATGCTAAAGAGACAACAAAGATTATAATTGAATAGTTGTTCTAATTGGATATTTGAAGTTTTAGCATGCAGAAGTGAGTGCCAGGGAGCCTTGTCACTACACTCAATACTTTGAAAAAATGACATCAGCATGACAGGGCAGAAAATGCTTATGGATTCATAGTGCAGTTTAAGAAGAGCCATTCTGCTTTGTGCCCATTACCAATAGGAGGGGCCTCTAATTGCATTTAAGTTTTTGCTATGCCTACATTTAGGACTCATAACTCCATTGGATCTATGCCAAACAGTAATACAATGCTGGCTTGATAATTGGTTTAACATGACCAGGTAACTGGTTAGACTTCTGGAGAAAGCATCTATATTCAGGGTTTTATGTTTACATTAAGCATTAAGGGGAAGGGTTACAATTTGAGGAACTGAGGAGAATTCCTGCTGATTAGGGGGAAGAAAGACAGGTTGCAGGAGTATAATGGTGCAGGAGTCACAAGCACTATTTTTCCTACTGGCAGGCCACTTGACACAACCCCCCGCAATACCATCCAGGCCCCTTCACACATATCGCTCCCCACCCGTCCAAACCCACCCATGACTGCCCCTGCCCTAATCTCCCCCCGCACAGGCATAAGGCAGCTTGGTTATCTTGCTGGCGGGCAAACACCCTTAACTCCATCTTTACATCCACTCTGCATCTCACACTATAAACCTCCCACCCCCGTTGAAGCTCCCCCTAAACCGCTCTCTTGGCAATGCTGCACAGCCACTCGGCTTCCAACTCAAAGCCCTCCACCCCACCTCTGCAGACGCCCAACTCACACTTCCCCTCTCTCAGTGCAGCACACGCTGCCTTGGCCAACACAACACCGTCTGCAAAGCCTCCTGCACAACCCTGTGCCCCATATGTGCCCCACAAAGTGCTTAGACGATACTGTCAGCATACTGCCAGCTACACATGGCTCTCCCCTTCTCCTCCCCAGGTCATCGTCTTCACACCAACCGCAATCTGCAATCTTCCACGCCCACTCCCAACTCTGTCCTAGCCCTTTTCACGCCCCCTTTTAAACGCCCTTGCCTGATCAATGTGCCCCTAAACCTACCTCCTCCTGATCCTCCCACAAGACAATCAAACAACCATGCGCCTGCCGTCCCCACACACATCCAGCTCCCTCTCCTGATGTCTACCTCACAGCAAAACCCTCTTCTTCTATCATGCATACTCATCAATGCCCGATGGGTTGCCAAAAATAAACACAACATTTTTGACCTCATGTTGACGGAAAACCCAGACTTCCTATTCATCACTGAAACCTGGTTTGACGATGATTTCACCCTGTTGCACATAAAACCTTACCTCTCGGCTACTCCCTGCTTGTTCACAACAGATGCAGCAGAGTGTGGGGGCCTATCAATCATCCACAACCAACACCTGGCAGTAATTTCCTCAGACACCAAATGCAAATCCTTTCTCCCTAAATCCCGCCTAAGCCCTTCTGTCACCCACATTTTCCTTCTTCTATACTGGCCTCGCGGCTATGATCGATACTTTGACGATTCTCTATGTGACTCCCTCTCACCCACAATGATTCAGCACCCTCCACTCAAAATGTTAGGAGATTTCAATATCTGGTTTGATGTCTGCGCCAACCACATGACACACTCCCTCTCCAACAATCACGCCTCGCCCACTCATCTAGACTGATCACCACGCTATTCCTTTTTCACTTCAATACATTGCATCTCCACCTTCACCAATCAATCACTCAACTACCCCGGCCACCCTCCCTCTTTGGAAGAAAATCATTGTCAATCCAGACCTGGCCAATTGCCTACTTCATAAACTTCCAGATCTTGATTGCAAGGAAGGACAGCCTCCATCGATCTCTTTGACCTATGGCTCTGCGAAACTTTGAACCCCCTCACACTATCCTGACACCCCTCGCAACAATGGACACCACACCAAAAGTCGTACACCCCCTCCTCAAAGTTCTCAAAACGCTGAAGCATCGCCTAGAGCGAGCCTGGAGGACCACTCCCTCTCCTCTTAACAAAACTGCCTTTGCAAGACTGAACAGGGCATAATTGTATGAAATCAAGAAAGCTAAAAAAAAACATTTTGGCAGCAGAATCTCCAACTCCAAAAATCCATGCAGTGAACTCCACAATATCCTAGTGTAATTCAATTCCCCCCAGCTGCCTAATCCCCCTCCCCGGGCTCACGAGCCCTCTGCAATGAACTTTCCAACCACTTCTATAATGTTGCACTTGAAAGTCACCATACCATAACCACTAAATTAGCTCAGATCCTGCCATCTACTCCCGTACCCTCCAAAAACCCATGCCCTTACTCGCCCTCCCGACCTACTTTCACCTCTTTTGTCTCTCTTTCCCAGGCCGATTTCAGTAACCTACTAGCACTTAGCCAACCATCGGGCTCGCCTGGAGACCCATGCCCACCGCCCCTCCTAAAAAAGATCCTTACCTCCACCTGTGTTAGCAGCGTAGCCAGCTCCATTGTAAATGACTCACTCACATCAGGAACTTTCCCACAGGCCTTCAAAACTTCTCATGTAAAACCACTTCTCAGAAAACCCAACCTCGACCCACTCTCGCAATCCAGCTACCACCCTATCTCCAATAACTGCTTCATTTCCAAACTAAATTACTGAGCGGCATATAAGCTTCTTGGCCTTTTCACAGAAGACAATAGTCTACTCGACCCAGCCCAATTGGGGTTCTGACCCCTCTGTGGAATAGAATCTTCCCTGGTCTGCATCTGGGATGACCTAAAAAGAATCGTAGACTCAGAAGGGTGTGCCACACTCATCCTCTTGGATCTGTATGCTGCCTTTGATACAATCGACCATACAATACTGAGGTACAGGCTCCTCACACTACTCCACCCTTAATTGGATTACCTCCTTTATTTATAATCACTCCCATATTGTTCTCCTTCCCCCTTGCTCCTCTGCCCCCGCCCAGTCACAAAAGGGCTGCCACAAGAAGCCTCCCTTTCACCACTCCTATTCAACATCTACCCTAAACAAACAAATGTTGTAGAGGTGCACACTCCAATTGTGGAAATTCAGGGGGTAAATGGTGAAAATGTGTTTAAAACAATTTCAGGAAAAATGTAGGTGCTGCTGTGTATATCTTGGCTACAAGAAGGAGAATATCATGGAGAAAAGTGGTCCACCAAACAATTTGGGGACAACCACAAGGCACACTTTTGGCTGACGTAGTCAGATACATTTAAATGAAGTTCCTGAAGTTTTTAAACAAGAAAATCAAAAAGAATGTAATAAAAGAAAGCAAGTTCATATAGTGTCACTTAAAAATTCAACAAAAATTGTTGGCAAAGAAGTACATTGCATGCTCAATAGTGAAATAGAAATAGTCGCATACGAATTTGGGCATGATGAACACATAGCGAGTCTCTAGCACTGACGCCACTCCATATCCTCTCAGCACCCATCAACATGCCTGACCACATGGTTGTTTCTCTACTGGATACTGGCCAGCCCTGCTAAGCCTCCAACACTGTGGAATTCGGTCATCCAACGGCATTCCCACTAACAGCGCATTGTGACTATAATAATGGTAGAATTGGTGCTTTACAAATGACAAGTACAATACAATACGAGGATGCCAATGTCCTTTGGGATTTTAAAGGGGACATACAGTTTTTACAGAAATAAATTGTGTTTTCTTAACTGTTAATATTTTATCTTCTGCTAATTTTCCTGTTAAAAAAAACCTTTACATTCTATCTTATTTTCCTCCTTTATGGTGCATTCTTTTTGATAGAGTTAGCCTCCATGTTTTTGGGTTCTTTTTGGTCCTTTTAGAGGAAGTGACATCAGAGGAGGAGAGATAATAGAGTCTGTGGATTCATTACAGCTCGAAAGAGTCAAAATAAAAGGTTACATTTCCCTTTACTTCACACCAACGTATTTGTTTAGTTACTAATCCTGCCATACCAATAGTAGTAGTACGAGAAGTAGTAGAGCTTTTATTAGTAGTATTAATTCCTCCAGAGGAATTAGCTCCAAAAAGGAAATTGTTAAATCAGAACTGAGCCCCATTACAAGTTTGCTGTTTTGGGGTAAATGGTGGTAAAGTCGTAGTAATGTAATGACCACCTATTTACAGACAACACTTTTGCGCACCCGTAAACCCTGAGTTTGGTGTTGAATTTGAGGATTTACCTCCACCATACATCTGGAGACAAATCCTATACCTCCAAAATGCAGCAGAATACCAATTTGCTGTCAATCTTCAAAATCCTCATGGCCTCTAAAAATGATCTAAAGTCTGGAAGAGACCTACTGTGAATCTTGAGAAAGCCATGGTGTGGAATAGTCCTTCCACAAGTGCTGAAAACCCAAGAGGCAAAGGGGACTGAAAGATGTGTCAAGAGGAAGCCTGAGAGAACAAATCTGAAATGCCTGCAGTCTGGGAGAGATCTTCTGTCACGCCCCTTCGAAGACGGTGGTCCTTGTGGCATCGATGGACCTTAGGACGGCGGGTGTCAGCCATTTTTACTAACAAGATGGCCGCCGTAACTGGAGTTGCGGGTCTAGCCTCTGCACAACCTGGTTTCCAGGAAGTGCTGTCTCCCTACCCGAGAGCGGGTATATCTGTTCCTGAGACCAGCACAGAGATGCGTTGCTACTCCGCTACAACAACGCTACGTAAGTTCGCTTCTAGGTTTCCTGATACGGCTTGCTAACACTGCATTTCTGCATTCTAAAACTTTCCTGTTCTGTCCCACTTTTTAGTGCAGCTCTCACTGCCTCTCTGTCTCCCGATTCCACGGACTCCGTCTCTCTCTCTCCCAAGTTTGCCTTCCGGTCTCGTTCCGGACCGCGGTAAGCTTCATTCGGAATTCTCCGGTATATCTATTCCCGTTTCTCCTTCTTTCCCGGCTTACTATTCTCCCTTCCTTCGCTTAGTTACAGGTCTATGTCACCCCGGCATTACGATCGCCCGTGCAAGACTCTGCTCCATCAAAACAGCTCCTACCTCCGCCCTGCTAGCCTCCCAGGTATAGAATTCCCCGTGGCTTCCCATTATTCTTTTAAGTTATCTCTTTATTTCTCATCTAACCCTTTCTTATAATCATAGAAGCTTTCTGAGGGTTCTGACTGGCACCTTTTCCTACACATCGTTCCTGTTTAGGGTAATCAACATTTCTCTACATCTTACATATCCATATTTCACTTACCTGCTGATACTTACCAGTCTCTTTCTCTTTCAAGACGAACGTCCTCCGGACTTCACCTGAATCTCCGTCTGCAACTGAAGACATCACACCGCTACCTTCGGCAAAGGGTTTTCTTCCCCAGAGGGTTTCCCTGGGACTTCTTCTCCTACCTGGTTTTATCTGGGAGGGGGAAGAGGTACTTGGGAGACTTTCGCTTTCATCTCTCCGCTCGGAAAGAGTCTTCCCCTGCAGGAAGGTGTCAGTCATAGGAGGAGGAGGAACAGAGGTAACGGTGAGTCCTTGGGGTAACCTGCCAGTTGTGTATAGTGGAATTAATATGTTGACTTTCATCAATTATGACATCTTCAGAGACATCGAGAAAGAAGACACAGGGATATCCTGCAGGTGAGTACCTCTGAAAGAACATTCCCAGGCAAACCTGTTTGCCATTTTTTGATGTATTAGATTAGGCTGGGACTTTTAAGACTAGGTTATTTGCTCTCTTTTATTGGCCAATCTATGAGATATTTGTGGCTTAAAATAACCCTGAGGTTAAAGACTTACTATAATTGGGTTTGGAAGTTTGCATTGGACACCTCTTTTTGACATTACCTTTTGAAATAGGGTGTCTTAAGGAGCAACAAGGATTTGTAATGATAGGTTGGGGAACTTTATCATTTGAACAAGAATATGAAAGTGATGAAAGACTTGAAGAAACTACCACTTTGTGTTGAGCTATCCTTTGCATTGCATTGTTTGCTTTAGCTCAATCTGTGTTAGATATAGGAATCACTATAGCACTTAGTATTTATCTAAAACTCTTCGGATAAAGCCCACTAATAAAGATGCTTTGTTGAATTATAAATAAGTCACCTGTGTGATTGCTCAGCATTGCTACAATATACACCCTCTGCCCTCTGAATGATGCACATGCCCACAAGAACTCCACATTGCATTGCCCACACCTTTGAACTTTCCCAAGCGTTGGACTAACTTAAATCCTTCATAGGCACATTTACACAAATTGCTTGATGAAATTGCAGGTTGCTATATAATATGATGTTATGGTGTCTGTTTAGTTAGGATTAGAATGTGGATTGTGGAACCGCAGAATATGTGTGGGGTTCTGGTCAGGGACAGTTGAAGTTAGTGTTTGAGAAGGAAGCATTGTTATTTTTTGTGGGTCTGTTGTCTTATTATTTGCTTACTCTTCTATGCAATAAAGAAGTTTACTCACCACTGTTGCCTCCAAGTGGTTACTTCAATTGGCGACAAGGATGGGATTGTGAATCGCATCATGCTGTTTGTGCTTTCTTGAGTACCAGGGAAATGTCTCTAAGGTGTGGTGTGTACCCAGCCTTTTGGGACAAGGTGACACATAAATAATAAATGTCTATGCACAACCCATTGGTAATCGCATTCAGTGCCTATAGTATAAATGCATTCCCTAAACAGAACCCTGCTTAAAACAGGCTTTCTTTACTTTGATATCCTAGGTTGGATATGGAGCACGGTCACTTCTGATGGATGGATGACTGACGTCTCTTTAGAAAGAAATTGGTCCTGACGAAGATGATCCAAACAAAAACATAATTGAAACCGGTCGACCCAGGATTTCATGGATGTCTCTAATCTAAATGAGACACATGCTATAAATACCTTATTGTTAATGCCAAGGGTCTATATGACATATGACTGGCTTTTTATGACTTACGCTGTACCCTTCAAATCCTCTCCAAGATACCATGCAACAATTCCTCTAGTAGACTTGGTTGTGCAAAAAGCAATAGACGCACATGAGAAACAATGAAGGCAATAGGTTTTATAAGTATTGTGTGAACTGTACGTTTATGGTGCAATATTTTACGTGGGCGGGTGGATCACACTTTGCAGAGGGTGAATAAACCCTTGAAATTATTCCCCTGCTAACTTTTTTCCCTCTATAACACGCTTTTTATGCTCCTCCGGGATGGGTTCCCAGACTGAGCAGTCTATGCAAATCCACCACTCATTGTAGAGTTAGTGTTAGCATCTCTTTTTCTATCCCTCTTAGATAGGCGGTGCACCACTGCCACCTAGGGCGAGATCACCCTGCAGGGCTAGGGTGTTCTTCTGGGTAGGGTTACAATAGGGAAAACAATAGTAGTTTTGGTAATTAATGAGTCACAATAATGAACCCATTCCCGCTCCTGTTTTGTGTGATACTGTAATAGATTTTGACAGGAAGGTCTACATCCCCAGATGAGGTGTATTGATCAGAAAACATAATCCCCTGAGTGTTTTATACTCAGACCAATTTCAACACGCAGGCAAAGACTTTCGAATGTACACTGGATTCAAGAATACAATATCTTCTTGGGTGATTTAGCTATTTAACCCAGATCCCCCATTGTCGGGCTCATACCCCCTTTTTACAATCAGTCCCCCTATACCAGTCTCAGACCAATTTCCACAGGTAGGCGATCAAAGAGTTTCGAGTGTGCACAGGATTCACTTAACCCGTTGCAGGACCACTTCCATTCACCTTTTAGTATTCTTTTTACACGCTCTGGGGTACCAAAACAGAGACCTTCGAGTGAGGACCCACGTGGCGCCATACCACTCTGTTTCTGACAGTGTTCTTAGTTTCCTAAAGTTCAATTGTGCACATGTTCTTTGTTCATACATGCTTACAACCTTGAGCATCACACAGCCCGGCTTGCTATCAGCTTCTCCTGACTCACCGGCTATGCTGAACACGTTGTCGCTTTGTTGTCGGAGTCAAGGACGGTACCACAGGGGCAATACCTTCTCCACGCCTTGACCATCAATGTGGGAGGACCCCATGTACCTTTGACAAACGCTGCATTGTTCGTCAGTTGGTATTCCTGGTCTTATGTTTCTTTTCTTTGAGGTTTACTGAGAGTTGCGATCCTTTATTGAAATTCCCTCCTTGTCCTTTTTGGTTTCACCACCTTTCTCCTCGATTTAAACTGCCATCCCAGAAATAGCTGCTTCCTCGTTCGTTTGTCCTCGCTCCCAGTGTGCTTTCGTGCTCCACCTTTTATTAGTGTGGGGAAGTGTGATGGTAGTCAGGTGTGTGTAATTAGCAGTAATTGCTGACTCTGCCTGACCCTTGTGTTGGGATATGTCAGGTCTACGGCTCTAGTGTTAGTCCGTTGTTGCTCGCGATGAACTGCCTGTGAGAAAGTGTTTGTGTTGCAAAAGGGGATGGGTTGAGTTTCTAGATATCCTACCTGGTAGGATGGGGAAAGGGTGTTATAAGGAAGGGATACAACGTCTCGGCCTTCAGTGTCCCACTTCCACTCCCTGAAGATCCCCCATCCAGGTGATCCTCCTGCACTGGTCCACCCCCAGGAACTGGTTACAATAGCGATGGCCGTGTCCTTGCCACCTGGATGACAGATTTCCAGGAACTAGCGGGTGAGGCATCTTCAGGTTTCTCACAGTGTGCGCTGTGAACCAGTGTCCTCGCAAAGCTGTGTTCGCTGCAATCTCAAATGCTAGAATAAAGGACCTTGGCACGTAACCTTGCATGCAGCCATCTTTATCTCAGGCAAGCTACGGAGGATTATTACAGAGAGCCTGCATAGTAGCACATGTTCATGATGCATTTGTTTTCCTATAAGAGAAATGTATTTGTGGAAACGAAGAAAGTGGAATGCAGTGGCAACAGTTTCATGTCATACAGCAACATGTATTACATTATCGTAGCATGTGAACAAAATTTAAACCTACTGTTGTAATGAGGCACAGTAGTTGGGGTGCATGAAAGTAAAAGTCCTTTATTCAGGTATAAAGTTTCGGTCTCAGCGGGGTATGGTTCAAAATGTGTTAAGTCTCACACATCAGGGTCAGATGACCCAGTCTTTCCCCTTCGATATGGAGCGGTGCTTCTCTCCTTTTGACATTCTCTCTGGTCCTTAGTATGCCCAGCGGTACCCAGCACAGTACGACTGGTCCTGCCGAGTGCGGGAAACAAAGAACAAAGAACCTTGGTTCGGTGCCCTCTTGAAGACCCCGCTGGTTCCCCTCCCCAATCTGCATGCAGAATGCATTCTAGTCCTCCCTTGTATGCCCCGCCCCCTTTGTGCAGCTCTGCCGGTCTGGGCCGCCATGGCCTCCATTTCCCGGGGGCAGGGACTCGGCTATCCCCATCCTTGCCAACTCGGTTCATCGTCCTTGGGAACCCTCCATTGCTTCCATGGACCACCTCTACGGGTCCCTGACGAGATGCCTGTGTCTGGGAGTGGACGTTGCCACCAGGCCAGGGCTATATGGATTGCTTCTTCTAATTTGCTTGGTTGTGTGTGGCTGGGTCCTCTTGACTGGGGCCGCTGGCAGGAGAGGGCCTGTAGGAGACATTGAATGCCGGTATGGGGTTCAGGTTCCTCTTAGGGTGCCCTCTGGGATACCCGCCCATCTAAACCTACATTGTTACAACATGTGAATAATATCAGGCAACGTGGAAGCTACAGATTCATTACTGAGCGTAGGAAAGTAACAGAGTTTAACAACTGCAATTGTGTGTGTTCTCATTTTGAGTGTTGGTGGCAGATTGCCAATTGCTAATTGTTAGTAATTTGGAAACAATGCAGGGTGTAATTATTCATGCTCCGCAACCATTTTTGGGAACAACTAGAGAGTCTCAAATTCCATGAAGTGAATGGAAGGAGTATTGGGGAAATCATATAGAAACTATAGATAATGAAAGTTTTACAACAACCAAGAAGAAGAAATTAGTTCTTCGCTCCTTGGATTGTTAGGGGCACAGGATTTATAGGGAGCTGCCTCCTCTCAGAGTAGGTGTAGGCGATGGTGTGGATGAATATGAGCTAGCGTTGAGAACTCTTGACAATTATTACCAGCCTAAAACTGATGTAGCTGTAAAACTGATGTAGCTGTAAACAGTACTAGTTTTACACAAGAAGTCAATGAAACAGTGGATGAATATGTCAGTGCTCTCAAGAAACTAGCAGTAGTTTGCAACCCTCGGCAGAGGCGTAATGCAAGACAAGTTGATTTGAGATCAAATAATTATTCATACTAAGAGCAATGTGGTCCAAGAGAGACTTGATGTGTGGCGACCCATCCCTAGATGAAGCAATGGCAATTGCAAAGAACGTCTAGCACACTGTGACTTGTAGCAAGGCTATCAAGGAACGAGAAAAGGATTGGGCAACTAAGCCTGCCAATGTGAATGCTATAAAGCCTAAAGAAGTTTCTAAGGATATGACAATCGTCAGAGGCAGAGATTGGAAGTACAAGAAATCTACAAAGGCAACTGCAGAAAGTGTTGGAGATGACAGTGCAAGAAAGACCTATTTAGGGAAGTGTTTTTGGTGTGGAAAAAAAGGACATTATGCAAATTCTCAATTATGTGCTAAATTAAACAAAAGGTGCTCTAATTGTGCTATTAAGGGTCATTTTAGCTTGGTGTGCAAGAACAAGAAATCAAATCAAAAGGTCAAATGTGTACAAGAAGAAGAGAATAGTGAGGGGAAGGAACAAGAGGTAGAGGTTGTCACTATGGTGAGAAGTGGCAGTAAGAGGTCTACTCCTAAAAGCATGTTTAGTGTTGGTGGTATTGTGTCTGAGTTTACCATGGACTCTGACTCCCCATACACTATAATAACAAAGGAAAAGTGGGAAGAACTGTGTAGAAACGGATACAATCCTGTTTTGAGGAAGCTTTATATTAGAAATCCATGTGCTTTGGGGGGCTCAGTAATACAAATTCTGGGTTACAAGCTTGCATTAATGGAATTCGAAGGCAGGTTGGCTGAAGTTAAGGTTTATGTGGTATCTAAAGATGTGAATGTTTTGGGCTGGGAGGACCAGGCTAAACTCCAAATTAAACTTAATCCAGGTTGTCAGGAGCCGGTCTCTATAGTTGTGGCTAACAGTGAGAATGCCGAAATCAAATATGTCAGAGGAAGAGAAAATGAATCATTCTCTAATGTGTTTAAGGAGAGTATCGGAAAATTACAAGGTTATACACATAAAATACATTTGAAGGAGGGTACTCGACCAATGTTTCATGCAGTGAGACACATACCTATAGCCTTATGAGAATATGTAAATGCAGAATTAAAGAGACTGAAGAGTGAAGGAGTGATTGAAGAAGTGGATGCGTCTGAATGGAAGTTTCCTATTGCAGTTGCTAGGAAACCGAATGGTAAGGTGAGGATCTGCATGGATTTGAGGGAATTGAATAAGTCTTTAATTGTTGAAAAATATCCTCTACCCGTGATATTGGAAATGGAAAATGTAATTGCTGGTGCTGACACCTTCTCCATGATTGACCTATCTGCTGCATATCACCAAATACAATTACACCAGGATTCTAAGAAGTATACCACTTTCATTACGCCATTTGGCATGTACAGGTACATTATGATGCCATTCGGGTTAGCTTTGGCTGCCGCTTTTTCTCAAAAGATTATGTCACATTTATTAGATGGTATGTCTGGTGTGTATGTTTTCCAAGATGACATTTTGGTGTGCGGACAGGAAACTGAAGAACATGATGAGTGGTTGTGTAGAGTTTAAAAATAAATTGGATGAAAAGGGTTTGAATGTAGAGTACAATAAGTGTAAGTTTAACAGCTGTGAAGTGGATTACCTAGGACACACATTATCAAAAGGTGGGTATAAACCTACATTTAGAGTGGTGAAGTTATTGAGAAAAAAAAAGGCCCCTTATTCACGTAACAAGGAGGAATTACGTTCCTTCTTAGGGCTATTCGAGTATTATAATACATTTGTGGAACATTTTGCTGAAATTACTCAACCATTTATTTATTTATTTTGGCATTTATAAAGCGCGCCTAACCCGTGGGCATCTGGGTGCTGGTTTACAAGATGGCAGAGTTGTCACTTGGTTACAACAAGATTGCAGGTTACAACAAAGTTACATATGTAGTAAATTAGTTACAGGTAATGATTGCAAAGGTTATGAACATAATTGATGCATACATGTTATTTGGATCAAAGTTTCTGATCAGGGTGAAGGTGGTAGTGCCAAGAGATGTCGGGTTGGGCGGGTTTAGTTAAATTTGGGGGTCTTGAGAAAAGAGCCAGGTTTTGAGGCCTCTTCAGAAGGACCAGAAAGAATCATCAGATCATATAGCTAGAGGGAGGGCATTCTAGAGTTTAGCCACGATTCCCGGGAGGCTCATTAGGAGTGCTTATGAAGAAGAATGTGAAATGTATTTGTGGTGATGAGCATGGGAAGGTTGTGGACACTATAAAGAAATGTATTCTTGAAGCACCATTACTGGGGGGTTTTGTGCTAGGAAGAAAGTTTGTTATTACTGTGGATGCTAGTGGTAAGTGTTTAGGTGCTGTTTTGTCCCAAGTTGAAGGAGACAGATAAAGGATTATAATGTTTGCCTTGAGAGCAGTAAGTGATACTGAGGTGCACTATTCCATGATTGAGAGAGATATACTGGCGTGTTGTTGGGGTATGGAGCATTCCAGACAGTATGTATGGGGGAGAAATGTACAATGAAAAATGATCACAAACCTTTAGTTGAAGTTTTAACAGTGAAAGGTATGTCGAAGGCCACACCAATAATTGTTAGGCTGAGTCTCAGGTTGTTGGAATATAATTGTGAGATTGAATATTTTCCTGGGGTGAGGATTTTTATATTGCAGATGTTTTGTCCAGAATGCCTTGTGAGGGATGTGCGAATGAGGAAAAACAAACACTGATGGAGAATTTTACTTTATTGGTGTGAGTCAGGAGAAATGGAAAAGAGAGTATGGAGGATGAAGATTTGATCCAAGTAAAATAGTAGATAGTACCAGGATGCCCAGAGAGAGATATAGTTGAAGATACGTTCAAGGGTTATTCATGGTCAAGGATGAGTTGATGATTGAAAAGAGATTTGGTTCTGAGGGGAACCAAGATGATACCCCCGGAAGTATTGAGATAGGAAATTATAATGTTGGCTCATGATGGTCATCAGGGTGTGTCTATAACCAAAAGGAAGATTAGAGAAAGGTTTTGGTGGCCTGCTATGGATGCACATGTGGAGAGACGCTTGCAATTGTGTTCAGCGTGTAATAATTGTGGCAGAAATATGGTCACAAAGAAGTCACTGTTAACTCCGATACCGGTTCATGAAGGTCCATGGATTGAATTGGCAATTGATGTGTTAGGACCTTATGATGTACTTGGCCATGGTAATAGGTTCGTATTAGTACAGGTTGACAGGTATACTAAATGGCTGTAAGTTGTGGTCATGGATTGTGTTACGTCCAGAAAAATTATAGATTTTTTGGAAAAGATGTTTAGGAGAGAATGAGTTCCGAGCGAAATACAGAGTGATAATGGACCACAATTTAAAAGTAAGGAAGTAAGTGATTTTAGTACTAAGATGGGTTTCTAGTGAATGTTTTCATCAGTGTACTATTCAGAAACCAATGGCATGGTGGAAAGGTTGAATTGGAGATTGTGTACAGTTGGCCCAGCAAATGGTTTGGATTGGAATGAAAATCTTTGTGATTTGCTATGGAGTATAAGAGTAATGCCACATAGTGGTACTGGAATTTCAACTTTCCGGTTGATGAGGGGCAGATACCTAATAGTATGTTGTGTCCATTTTGGGTGAATGATATCTTTTGTATGCCAGTTGTTGATAAGGATTTTGTGGCTAATAAAATGTTGAGGGGTCAGCAGAAATGAAGGAGTATCATGACACAAATTGTAAAGGTAGTATTGCCTCGAAGAGGGATAATTTCTGTGTTTGTGATGTTGTGAGGGTGAGAAAGGGAAGAATGAGTGGTAAAGGAGTCTCCAAATTGTCCAACCCTGTGAAGGTCATAGAGTGCTTCAATAAAGCAGTCAGAGTGTAAAGTTGAGCTGTTTGGAATCACAACAGGGCATTCAAGCTGTTGAAAGAAAAAGTGAAGGAGGATAATGACATTGTGGTAAGGCAGTGGGATCATTGAGATTACCCTCCTATGTTACGTGCAAATAGTGATTGTCATAGTCTGGATAGAAATGAGAATGCAGAATGGGATATGCGTCTGGTCCATAATGAGGTTAAGAAAAGTAATAGAGTGCATAGGTTACCTAGAAAATTCCGTGAGTTTGTGATGTATGAATAACCGGATGTATAATGGTTTATTCCTATGTCCTGCAGGTTGTATAACATACTGATTGTTTTTTTCAGGTCATATTTATATGTTTTATGGACATTATTTCATCTTCATCTGATGGACCGTATCCTGTTTGGATATCATGTTATTGTATATAGTTGTTTTCTTTGTTTTTATTGTCAAGGTAGGGTGTGTGTTATATCCTATGTTGTTATAGTGTCTGTTTAGTTAGGATTACAATGTAGGGTTGGAATGTGGAGTGTGGAACCATAGAATGTGTATGGGGTTGTTGTCAGGGACAGTTGAAGTTAGTGTTTGAGAAAGAAGCATCGTTATTCTTCGTTGGTCTGTTGTCTTCCTACTTGCTTACCCTTCTATGCAATAAACAAGATTACTGACCACTGTGGCCTGCAAGTGGTTACTTCACAGGTCCCATACAGAGGTCCCATAATGTCTGGGGCAAGATGCCTGAAATAGGAAATGCCCAATATCTCCCCTTCTCCCAAGCACAGTGTGAACTGTGTCAACACCCAATTTGTCACCAAGGCAGGCAGAAAAGCAGGCACCCCATTCCTTGCATTTTGAAAGCTCTGCATCACATCCTGAAAAGAATTCTAAGCCAAACCCCCCTAACAATGCATAGCACAAGTAGCATAGATTATCTGCGATGCTTTAGTAATTTGACAATGACTATGGGCGATGTTACAGCTTGGCAAGGCATGTGGAAATGGGTGTTAACTCATATGCCACGGAGAAGGGTGAGCATTACTGTTTTGCCATTCTCCTTTACAAGACAGATACCCGATGTATTGTAGAATGAGGGGAACCTCTATACATACATGACAGAACACCAACCCACCAGCTCAGTTCTTAGATAAATAAGTACAGTAAAAACCAACACTCCTGTCCTTAAATACTTGTCTTATTTGTTGCAGGTAACTCTGGCTAACTGCAGCTACCGTGGTTAATGACACCCATCAGGATTCCTCGAACTCCACAAGTGGTTGTCTAAATGAGGCACCGATCTGGACCAGGGTATGTATTGAGTGCTCATTTGGAGTGCTTCGGAGAATGTTACTGTTAAAGGACATTTATACTGTGCACTATCACCACTGGAGTGCTCCCCTGGTGCTCTGGCGGGTCTGAAAGGTAAGAGGGTAGCAAGGGTTAGTAGGGTGTAGCAGGATAAAGGTAGACCGATATTGGTGATGTAATGTTGGCAGCTTTAGTTCAGTTAACACTGTTCACTGAGTATGGGTGTGGTTTATGGATTGGGAGACTCCCATGTGCTGTACTATGTGTGATTTGTTTTGTTGTTGCAGCGTAGTGAAGTGCTTCCGGTTTGCAGTGTGAGAAAGTGGTTGTGTTTGTTTAGGGTGTGAGAGGCATAAGCAGAGAGTTGAGGTTTTTTAGCAGATGGGTTAGTGGGGTTACCTTGTTGTTTCTGACATCTGTGTTGGTTGTCTCTGCCCTTGCTCTCTGCATGGCATGTCCCTGTGACTGTCTGGTGATCTTTGTGCGGGAAGGTGAGTGGCCTCCCCTCCCAAGGGTTGAGATCACTAAGGTTGTGGGTTGCTCTTTGGTTGACAGTGGGGTCTCCCTGATTTTGCCGCCCTGAGCTCTTGGGGTGCGGTCTTCTCCCTCCAAATCCTAAGGGTCCCCTTTTCTATTGGGTGCTAGTTAATGATATATGATTAGTGCTCTTTCATCTTCAGCTACTGTCCCTGTCCCTTGGCCTTTGCCTAGCGAAGGGTTTTGGCTTGGGTGGGGCTTGGGAGTGGATGAATCCTGGGTTTCCTACTTCACCCACAACTTCTTGCCACATGTGCTTGTTTCTGGCGGCTTCTATTTCCATTGATGTCTGTTAGTTGATTCCGTCTGGTTTTGAGGTGAAGAGCCAGGTTTTGAGTCGTTTCCTGAATTGTAGGTGGTCCTTTGGGGCTTATCACGAGTTGGGCGGTAGCTCTTAAATGCAGTGGTAACAGTGTTACTGCCACATTTACCGCTCCAACCAATCTCGAGTCTAGCGTGTTTGCCCCCAGCTGGAAGCTAGAAAAATGGCAATTTTTGGCACAGTTATCACTGGCGGTACTACCGCACGGTAATTGCGCCACAAATTACACATTGGGTCCAATGGACCCAATGGGGAGTAACGTTTAGCACCCAACACGTGATACAGTGGTGATACCGCTGGACGGGTGGGTGCTTACGCAAATAAAGTTGGGCAGTATCCCAGTCAGGATACCGCCCAAATCGTGATGAGGTCCTTTGTATTGCATATTTCTTTCGGAAATGTGTACCACATTTTTGCTGCCACTTGGGAGAAACGGGATCCCCCAAGTTTTTTTCTTGAATATGGTTTTGGTTGCAGGCGGATGTCATTGCTTGATCTTCGTGTTCTTGTCGGTTGGTAAATGGTTATTTTATTTTGTAGGAATTCTTCTCCGTGGCCGTGTATTGCTATGTTTGTTATGCGCATGGTTTTGAACACAAGTCGTTGTTTGATTGGCAGCAAGTGTAGCATTTGTAGCGCTCAGGTGATTTGGTCCCTTTGTGATAGTTTAAGCAGGAGTCTGGCCGCTGCTTTTTGGATCCGTTGCAGTTTCTTCAGCAGGTGTTCTGTCATTCCGAGGTAGAGACTGTTTGCATAGACAATTCTTGACATGATGAGGGTGATGATTGTCAGTGTTTTATGAGTGACGGTTAGGGACGGGAGGATTCTTTTTATCGAGTGTAGGGGGAAGAAGCATTTCTTGATTATTGCGTTTTCTTGTGGTTCTAATGCTAGCGCTTTGTCCTTTAGGATTACAAGGTTTTTTACTATTTTCGATGGTGTGGGTGCTGTTCATAGTTCTGTGTGCCATGGGATTTAGATGTTACTTTCCATGTTTTTGGATATAACCATAATTTCTGCCTTGTCTGGGTTGAGTTTGTGGCTGTTTCTGTTCATTCAGTCATAGAGTTCTTTGAGACATTCTCCCAGCGTTGTGTTCTCTTCTTGTCCTTCTTCGATTTTATAGGTGATTTGTGTATCATCTGCGTAGTTGTAGCATGTGAGTGTGTCTTTTTTGATGATCTTGGTTAGCGGGTTCATGTAGATATTTAAGCACAGTGGGGATAGGTATGATCCTTGTGGACTCCACAGTTGGTCCCCTGTTAAGTGGATTTGAAGGGTTTTTAATCCAGACAGTTTCTGTTCTATTCGCTAGGAGTGATTTAATCCAGAGTAGGGATAAGTCCATTATTCCTATTTCTTCTATTCTCTTGACGAGGATCTCATGGTTGATTGTGTCAAATGCAGCAGAGAGGTCGAGTAGTATCAGGGCAGAGTTTGTGTTGGAATCTGCATTTGTCTTTAGGTCGTCCCAGATAGAGAGGAGTGCTGTTTCTGTTCCTCTTGAGGATCTAAAGCCGACTTGTGCCTCGTCCACCAGGTGGTGTTCTTCTACATGTTCCTGTGTTAATTTGTAGACGTAGCTTTCTAGCAGTTTTGCTGGGTTGGGGATGTTTGAAATCGGTCTGTAGTTGGAGAGGTCTTCATGTCGCCTCTCATGTCCTCGAGGAGTGGTTTGATGTGCGCCGATTTGAATGACCGCAGGACTTTCCCTGTTGCCAGTGATAAGTTAAAGAGGTTTCTGTAGTATTCCAGCGGTGCGCCCTGTGTGAAGATTGATTCATAGATGTTTGGAGGACAGGGGTCCATGGGGGAGCCTGCTTTGTTGCTGTGTCTT
The DNA here is from genome assembly GCF_040938575.1 of Ambystoma mexicanum. Lineage (NCBI taxonomy): Eukaryota > Metazoa > Chordata > Amphibia > Caudata > Ambystomatidae > Ambystoma > Ambystoma mexicanum. The sequence continues at coordinate 203,600,205 of NC_090940.1, forward strand.
ACAAGCTTGACGAATGTCTCTATTGATATTTGTAGGAAGCTTTGGAGTTTATACTGTGAGTTCACATTTGGCGGGTTTGGTTCTATGTTTTTGTTGACAGGTCTGATTTGTATGATTTGGTGGATGTTGCCGGGCGGGTTCTTCATTTCATTTATGATGTTGAACAGTTCTTTTTGGGTGATGGTAGCTTTGGTGATTCTGTTGTCATTGTATGTCTTTTTGGCCTTTTGGATTTCTTTTTTATATAATCAGAATTGTCGCTGGAATTTTACTCTCTTTGCCTGGTCGTATTCTTTCCTCCATTCTAGTTTGACCTTCCTGTTGTTCCTTTTCATGGTGCCGAGTAGGAGGGTGAACCATATTGCCTTTCTTGATGGGTTGAAAGGTTTTTCAGGGGAGATGCCATTGATTGTTTCAGCCATCCATTTATGAAGTAGTTCTGTTTTTCCGTTGAGGTTGGATTCGTCCAGGTTTGTGTTTGGTGGTTTTGTGGGTTCATGTTGTTCTATTATTGACCATCATGCTCTCTTTGATGGTCTTCCAGTTTCTTTTGTGTGGTAGTTGGAGGTTTATTGAGCTTTTTGGCTGCTTTAGTTGGTAGCTTGATCACAAATGGAATGATGATGTGGTCGCTCCAGAGTATATGTATTGGTGGTGCAGTGGTGGTAAGGTTTTTGTTGGCGAAGATTGCATCAAGCGTGTGTGTCATTGTGTGTGTTGCTCCTTTAACCAGTTGTCATAGTTTCATGTTTTTTAGCTGCCTGACTAGTGGTTTTTGTGAGTTTGGGCTTTCTTCTTCAAACCAGATGTTGAAGTCCCCGAGGATTTTCAGATGTCCATGTTGAAGAGCTATCTTGGCGATAGCTTCTATGAAGTTGTCGACTAATGTTGCGTTGTCTGTTGGTAGTCTGTAGACCAGTATGAAATTTATGTTTGTTTTTGGATTTACTGTCAAGTTAAGGACTAGGGATTCACAGTTTTTGATGTTTAGTGGTTCATCTGTTTTTATTTTCAGGTGTTCCTTGAATGCTATTGCAAGACCTACTCCTCTTTTTTCCTTTTTGTTTAACTGTGCACACTTGAGGTTGTCAGGTAGGGAGCTGTGGAGTGTGATTTTTTAGTTGTCATCTAACCATGTTTCTGTGATGAATAGGACATTGATGCCGCTGTTACATAGCAGGTCGTATATTTCTGTGGTTTGTTTGGACATTGATCTTGCGTCGATTAGGTTGCAGTGATTTTTTTTGGTGTGGTTTATTTTGGTTTTTAATATTGGATTTGTCTTGTGGTTGTCCTAAGTTCCTCTCAGAGTGTTATGATAGTTCAGTGGCCTCTGTGTCGTCATTGAGTATGTCTGCTAGGTTACATATTGGGTTCCTGTTTTCTTACAGTTCCTATTCTATATTTTGTTGCAGTTGAAGGAGGTGACCTTGTGTTTTTGTAATATACGGAGTGATGGCATTGGTTTTGTTCTTATTCCTCCTTGGTGTTTCTGTTCTTTTCCTGCGCAGTTGTTGGTATGTCTTGCATCGTTGGTTGAATTGATTTGTTCTGGTGAGTGTCTGTACGTGAGGTATGGTGTTAGGTTTAGAGAATTTTCTCTTCTCCTAATGTTTGTTCCATTGTCAATCGTGTTTGTGGGGGGTGGGGGGGGTGTTGCGCAGTTGTGACTATTTGGTGTGGTTCCATTTGGCTTCTTCCTTCTATTTGTCTTTCGCGTGGTCCTGTTAGTTTTCATGGTATATTGCGTTCTTTAGGGGCAAGTTGATTTGTAGAAGTTTGTTTGTGTTTGGGTTGTAGAAGGGTCAAGTACCTCACCACGATCAAGTACCTCACTAGACAGCTGGGGAACCAATGTACTGACCTGAAAAAGTGGGAAATCTTGTCATTGTCTGTGCAATGCTGCAGAACATGTGCATTTGGAGGAATCCCTCCATGCTTCCAGCAGAGAACAATGCACCTACCAATAACATGGATGATGATGATGCAGGTGATAACAGGTCAGCTTGGGTGGAAATGATAATATAAGGTAAGGATACATCAACCACCAGGAACTCATTGGGAACTGCTTTAAGACACCTAGGTTGTTACCTAATCCAACTGATAATCATACAAATATAGGAAATACTACACCAAATACACTATCTATGATTAGTTGGAATATATCAGGGATTCTGGAAAAACATGCAAACTAACACTGTTAACATCTTGTCTAACTTCAATATCATTCTACTCCAAGAAACCTGGTCTCTATCTGATGTTATTTTTAATGGTTATTGTGCCTAGCAAATTCTGCCTACTAAGAACAATAGAAGACCATCAGGAGGATTATGCATATTAGTTTAATAATATATTCAATCCTCGAGGATCGAGGCATGATGCAACCTTAAAAGTTTACAAGCAATTGAATTGCATCCCGTAAGGGACAACCCCATTTTATTAATTAATCATGGAAATGGAAATGTTTAAACATATTATGGATAATTAAATGCAAGAAAACAAGTATACTGATTGTGGGATTATTGTGGGGGTAACTTGAATTTAAGACTGGGGAATGGCACCCCCCGCAGACTTATTTGACCAAAATGGAGACTACCTAATAGGCATTACAGGACCTGCTATAAAGGACCCTAGAATGTGTGCAATAGGTATGATGTTTTATACCTGGCTTATCGAATGGAGTTCGAGGTCCTTGAATGGGCACATGCCAAATGATATACCGTGTAAACATACATTTAAGGGTCACCAGGGGCATTCCTCGATTGATTATTTTTGTTCATCATTCTATCAGTGGCCTAGGCTAAAGGATTTTTATGTTTTAGAAGATCTATGCTGCGACCACCACCCAATTGTACTCAAAATACTCTGGCAGAAGAAGCTGGGGGCACAGAACCTAATGTCACATGTGACCAACTAACACCGAATACTCATCGTAATAGGATAAATTGGTCAGCTATGAATAAGACCTTTTTGCTAAATAAGATTATGAGCAACAATAAGGAAATGATGAATCTTCTTCTCTCATATGACATCATAACATCAGAGGTAACTGTGGGGGCCTTTACTGAACTAATACAAAATATCTCAAACTGTTTTTTCTCAGATTATGTGGCTACACCTGCACTCAAACAGGGGGTTGGGGGGTGTTTCACAAAGACTGCACCTCTGTGAAAAAATATTGGTTATCTATTCTACAAACCCAAGCTGCAATCAAATCACAAATCACAATGGCACAAGCCCTATATAAAAAGGCAGCGACTGTAAGCGGCAACTGGATAGGGAGGCCTGGAATGCTCGGCATGATGCTGCTATTATGAAGGACTCTCGCAGCTTTTGGGAGGTGTTGAACAATGGCCCTCTGTATAGTCGTTGCCATAATACAGCGGCTGCTTCTGCTGAGGACCACCTACTTTTCTACCTTATATAATGAACAGAGCTTTGCCTACACGCCGGAAACATCTAACGTTAGTTTGGCCTCTACAACTGCAAATGCCTTTCTAGGTTCCGCTGCAGCATATGAAACCAATCATCTCGAATTTTCAATTGAAAATATTTTGGAAGTTATTTCCAAACAAGCTGCTTATAGATGTTCAGGCCCTGATGGAATACTGGGAGATCTGTATAAAGTGCTACCAGAACTCTGGCCACCGATTCTGACGATAGGTTTTAATCAGCTGCTGAATTGTGGCCTAGTAGCAACTAGCTGGAAACAGGCACTTATCTGCCATATCTGTAAAAAAGAAAACCAAGCTAGTCCAGCAGCTTACTGACCCATTTCACTACTGGATACTCAATTTAAAATGTTTGTGAGAGCCCTCGTAAGTAAAATAGAGCATTGTCTTAAAGACAAGAACATCATATCTGACCTCCAATTAGGGTTTAGTTGAGGGCGTAGTTAACGGCTAGGGACATCAGAAAAAGCTCTGAATGTGTATCTTACTGTGGCATATTCTCCTTTTGACAAAGGGGAAGTAGTGTATCTAGCATTCATAGATCTGTCAACTCCGTTTGACAAGGTCAACTGTGTGAAGATATGGGACAGATTAAGATTACTCATTTGTCCTCTGACGAATACCAGGGTATTGTCACTGCTCCCATGGGGAGAGTCCCTTCCCATGAGGACAGGGAGGTGAGGCTGGTACCCGATAGACCCCCTTGGGGTGGTACTCAGTGGGTGGATCTCATGGCACCAGTGATGATCACCGTGGGAGAATACAGTATTTAACACTTCATTTTCTGTCCACTCTTTCCTCTCACCCCACTCATTCGCTTGTGGTCCCCCGCGTGTCTATGTATCTCCGTAGAGTAGAGGATTTCATTCACACAGGTCATACTTGGACAAGGAAGAGTGAGGCTTACCCAGAGGTAGTACATACAACCACTGACACGAAGAAGATTAGGCAAGGAGCCAAAAGCCCACAGCAGAACCAACATACGCGGTAGTTAACTAAAGGAAGCCCCAGTGATAAAAGGCAAGGAAGGCCTGTGTATTTCGTAAGATCCTCCTTGGAGTAACCGAGATCTGGCTGGTGGCTCGCCGCAGAGAACAGGAAAGGTTGACGGAGCCTTGCAGAACACACGCTGTGTTCACAAGTTTCAATTCTGGAGAACTGGGGCCCCGGGGAAGACCAGGAGTTGGACCATGTGGTCTGGCAGAGAAGCCCATGCCGAAAGAGAGACCAGACCTGGGAATGCTGCAAGGACACACGGAGGCCGCTGGAAGCCATGTGGAAGCACGCTGTAGGTAGAAGTAGTTCTGCAAGCCGCCTGAGCAAGCCGGTAATGCCAAACAAGGTATTTGGGTTACTGTAGTGGAGACAAGAGAGAATGAAGCAGGCAATTGGGGAGGCTGAAGAAACCCATCTCCCTCATACATGTACCTGGGGGAAACTGAGAGACAGTCACAAGAAAACCAGTGCCTGGCAGATTAGTGTACCAGGCCTGGGCGTAGCAAGCAATAAACCGGAGAGAGGGGTGTGGGACCCGTACAAAGTCGGGGAAGCCCTGCAAGAACAGCACACAAGGGTCTGGGATCCATATGAAGTCACGGAAGCCCCACAATAACAGTACACCAGGGTCTGGGACTCATAAAGTCAGGCAAGCCCTCAAGAGCAGCACACGGGGTCAAGGACCCACAGACGTCCAAAGAAGCACACAATCAAGGAGCTGGGGCCCAGAGTAAGTCAGGGAGATACTGAGATAATATAAAGGGGTCTCGGACCCACACGAAAGAGAAAAAAGCTGCACAACAAGTCGGGGAAATCCAGAGACAGCCCAGAGGGATCTGGGACCCACGGAAGAGAGGAAGAGAGGCGCAAGAAGCAAAAACAACAGGTTGAGTGACCATTGCCAAAGGAAGAGACCTTTTCTGGAATTCTAAGATCTACAGTCAAGGCTGGCAGGATAGGGAACCAGACTTGATGCTATATTTGTGAAATGGAGAAAAGAACAGGGGGAGAGACTGCTGCCTGATACTTGGGAACTGTCTTGTGTATACATTTGGAAGAGCATTTAAGAGCAATAACTTTTAAGTTAAAGAACCACTCATTGTGTTTCCTCATCAAGAACTGAACTTTCAAATCTGTATCGAGAATGAAGGAAGTCTCCCTCTGGATCAAGAAGATACACCGTTTTTCATTTTGTTAGTATTCAACAGTAAATCATTACATAGCTTAAATTAACATCAACCATCACTCAGGCATCAGAATAAAGTACCAGCAAATTATTGAGGAAGAATGTGCAATAGAGAAACTAAGCAGTACATTCTAGGGTATTCCGAGCAGGTTGAGGGCTCCCAATTGAGTTCGACATGGTCGGGAATTGAGGTCTTTTTGCACATAATTCAGAAACAACACCCAAATGGCCATGATGTTTGTTTTGGAAAGAGTCCCTGATATTAGTGGTAAGCTTTTCCATCGCAAGAATGTTCCACAATTTGTCCAACCATAAATTTATGGAGGGTGATTCAGTCCTCCTCCCGAGATGAAGAATGGATAGTTTGGCTGCCAGTATTAAGAGCGCCACCAGCTTAAGCTCAGTTGTCGTACATAACTGTTTTAGAGGGCCATTGAGGACCAAGTTTCAAAGCAGGGGGTCCCCTGGAATCTCTACCACAATTTCTTTGTTCAATTTGGCTCAGACCTCAAGTGAAGAATCTTTATATTTCTGGGCAACCCCATAGAATGTGTAGCAGAGTGATCTCCATCCCACATCACCTCCAGCATGTCTTTGGATTTTTAGGATGAAAAAGATGTAGGCACGAAGGAGTTCTATACCATCTTGTCAATATTTTGGAATGTGTTTCCACCAGAAGTGGGCGTAATGTAGAAAGGGCCCACCTATATATCTTATCCCAATCCTCCGGGGTACGGCTTTTCTCAGTTCCCTTTCCCAACCAGCACAATAGGATCTAAGATCGGACACTTAGAGTGAATTAATAGCTCTATATTGCCTGGATATCAGCCCTTTGGCTTCCACTGGTTCTTGGAAGACCAATTCCAAAGGAGTAAGCTCCCTAACTGCAAGCCTCTCAACAGTGGGGGGAAGGGCCCAATGCCTAGCCTCCAGATATCTAAAGAGATTGTTCTCTGTGAGCCCCATCAGTCTTACACTCCTCGAATGATCTAATTTTCTCATTCGTAAAGACGTCCCCCACCTTGTACAACCCTTTGTCCAGTCATTATGTGAAGCCCTTGTCAAATTTACCCAAGGAGAAGTCATCATTGTGGATTAACGGGGCAATGGAGGACGGGAAAGAGCATGCTGCAGTCACTTTACTCAGATTATTCCATACTTCAAGAGAGGCCATAGTGATAAGGTTAATGTAGAGCCCCTGCGCTCTCACTCGTCTTGGCAGCCACGATTGGGTTCACAAGTGGCGCCCCACCACTGCCTGCTCCATACTCACCCAGATCTTCCCAGAGATCCTCTGCACCCAGTAGATTAGTGGTCTGACCTGCGCTGCCTAATAGTAGTTAAGAAGTTGGAGAAAAGACAAGCAGATAGTCTTTTTGAAGTGTAGAAAGTGTGCTTATTGATCCTGGGAGAGCGCCCCCTCCAAAGCTAATTGCAGCAGGTGGGCATCCCAGCTACCCAAGGTGTGTCTAGGGTCAGGAACAGGTACTGACTGAAAAAGATATACAAATCTTGGGAGAATATCCATTTTAATGATGGCCATTTTACCGGACCCAGATAGGTGTAGTGAGTTCCAACGATCCTCCGTCTTTTTAACACTGTTCACAAAGTCAGGGTAGTTAAATCGATATAAGTTGGCCAAATTCCCTGGTATGTTGATCCCCAGGTATCTCAATGTTTTGTTTGCCCAGGCATTTTGGAGTTTTTTTTCCAGCTCAGCCTTCAGGGGGGATGTTAAGCCCTAATATCTTGGAGCAATTTACTTTGAACCCCGAAACGAGGCCATATCAACAGAGTTCGCCCTCGACATGGATCAGGGAGTGGTGAGGTTCAGTGATACACAGGATAACATTGTCTGCAAACAAATCGATCTTATGTTGGGACTCCCCCACCTAAGTTTTATACCTGCTATTTGAGTGTTGGCCCTTAAGCGCTGCCAGAAGCTCCATAAACATTGCGAAAAACAGGTTAAAGGGGGAATACCTGTCTCGTGCATGTCCCGTGCCCCTTCCTAAGCAGATCTTTGAGGTAAGAGCCCTGTTAACCAGCAGGCGCACTGTTGGGTCGACATAGTTGGATAGGATCATGTGGCACATTTGTAGGCCTATATTAAATCTCTCGAGCACCTACCGCCGGAATCTCCACAAAAGCTTTTTTGATGTTGAGCGCTAGCAGGAGTGAGTGTGCCTGATTTCTGCCTGATTTATCTACTAGATGAAGAACCCTTCTGATATTATCTGCTGTGCTTCTTCCCCAAATAAATCTGACTGGTACCGGTGTATGAGAGAGGTGTGAAGGGTCAGAAATGCAAGGCGGGCAAGTAGATAAGGTATCCCTACAAAATATCCCCATCAAAAATATTGCCGCACATATGGCCGTTTGTCTCGCCATAGGCAATATTTTTGGGGAGGATATTTTGTGGGAGCAGGGGTTGCGGGTGTGTCCCCTGCACATTTTTAAAATAATGCAGGGTTGCAGGGGTGTCCCCCGCAGGGTCCATGGGTCAATATCGCCGCAAAGATATGGCGATATTGACCGTATCGCGATATTTTTGCAGCAATATTAACACATAGAACCGTAGATAAATGATTTTCACAAGTATCCCTTTTATTGAACAACAAGGGCCGGTGGTCTTATTTATCGTCAGAGATCTGATAGCCTGAATGACCTCCAGGGAGTCTATCGAAGCTTCTAAGAGGTCTCTGTCTAGATGAGAAATTTCCTTCAGATTGACTCCATTCAGGTATATTTTTGATCCTGATTGATGGGATCACTGGAGGAGTACAGTGTACTATAAAAATCATGGTACAGCTCCCTTTTCTAATCTTCTTCGCCCCATTCCTTGCCCTGGTTGTCAGTCAGAGTTGATATAAATGAGCAATTAGTCTGCTGTCTTATGAGTTGAACCAACAGCCTCCCTGGCACATTGCCCTGATCAAAGTAGCAGTGTTGCAGCCGGTGCAAGGTACGCTCCGCGCTCTCTAAGAGAGGCATGGTATCACAAGTATGACGCAAGAGATACAATTTGTAAAAGCTTTATTTAATTTTCGGGGTTTGGAAAAACTCCTGCTTTGACCTTTAGCTATGATGGGAGTAGTCTCTACCATCAAATAATAAAGGATACACAGTCCTAGTCAGTCTCTGTCAAATCAAAGATGGCCGATACTAACAAAACCTAATGCCTGGCCTATCTCTTATACAAAAAGTGTTGTAACATGAAGGATCAAAATGGCTGAGTCAGCTCTCCTCCCCCCATTGGACAGCATGGAGTACAGTGGCCCCCGTAGGCAGGATGACACGCTCTGGCTCAGGTTCTCAAAACAAAGGCAGATCAAAATGTGGACCGAGGCCCGCCTGGCCTTCTACATTAACGTCTCCAATTCCATCTTTCAAAAGTTCTTTCGCAGTTCAACAAAAAGTTCACAGTTCAACAAAAACTGCACGTAGGTCTCCCTCCGTCGGGCCCGGACTTCTTAATCACAGCACTTGCAGGGGTTCCTTTCCCCAAGCTTAATTAGCATTTTTAAAGGGTTCTCCTCCCCTACATTATCACACTGCTGGTCTCCCTCAGTCGAGCACGGACCTTTGCCCAGGAACGTCATTTCACCAAAATGCCTGGGGTAGCAGAAGTGACATGACACAACCCTTGACCCCTGATGACATCACAGGAAGTGATGCCATTTGACCCACCCCGAAGTGATATCGTGGGAAGCGACGGAAGACGACCTTTCACCCATTGACAAAACAGGAAGTGGCATCACATAGCATTGTACACTACGAAAAAAATGGTTACAATATCACTATAATGTGATGTACATTTCATACAAGAATGGATCGCCATATGTATCATTAAGATCAGTGTGTATAGGTCCATATTACCAAATTACTGTGAATGCAAGCAGAAGTCCATGACAAAATGATAATGATGTGTTATTATATAGCACTTACGCTTCAGCGCTTTATATAGAAAAAATATACACCCAATATCACCCAACCTGTGTTGGTACTCATTTATCGACCTCAGAAGGATGAAAGGCTGAGTTGAGGCGTTTAAGAACAGACTAAATCATTGACTCACCCTCTGAAGTGTGCCTGAAATAAACCTTTAATGAGTCTAGCAATTATTGTATAGAATTCCAGAAAGACACATTATTTGGTATTCCTATTCTTTCTTATTTCGGGTCAGTGCTGGAAGTGTTAGACTTGTGGCACTCCTGTTCTTATTTTCTTTCCTTTTTTTTTTAAGGGGCCTGAACAAGAAAGCCAGCCACTCCAGAGGTAATGAGTCACATGATGCTGGCCACAGCCCAGGAGCTTGCATTACAAAATAAAATGTTTTAGAGGTCGCAAGGGAGACCTCAGAGATCGCAACCAACCCCTAAATGACATCCCTACCTTTGCCTGATGTTGAACACACAAGGTTTTTGCTATAGACCTCTGCAGGACCACTTTGACTTTCCCTTCAGCTCAGACTCTTGTGTTATTTGCCCCAATGTCTCTTGGTCTGGGTAGTTCAGTATCATAAGCACAGAAGTTCAACATTCACCTTTTGACTTCCCCTTTTGCCGGGTTTAATCTTGATAATTACTTATTTTAAAGTTCATTCACTTTGTTGCTTTATAACAAAACCTTTCACCTTTCACTGAGACTTTCGAGTGGGCTACTTCCTTTTGCTGGACCACTCTGCTACTTTGTATCACTGGCTTCATGGTTATTGGTGATTTAAATTTCACCACAGGTCTGCCTTCCTTTGCGTCTCATTCACACGCGTGCAGCCTTCAATTGTAAGATATACTATTGCAACTTCAATCTTTCCTGAACACACACCGGTCTTGCATGTCACTCGCCAACTCAACGGAGGTGTGCATTCCTTTTCTTGTTTTTACAGTTTTAATTCACAAGTCAAGGTTAGTACCAGAGGCATGGCCTCGCCTCCCCAACTCTGTTGTTTACCCGGGAGAGTCGATGGCGCCTTTTAAACCCAATGCAGTCTTCCTGTCTGTGATTTGGCCTTCTCCACGTATCTTTCACAGCTCTTTGGAGGCAACCACCTCCTGCAGGGAACTCCTGGGTTTCTTTACCCTTTGCTCTCATCCGTCTGTCTGTCGCTCTGCTCCAGTAGGTTCGCCTTTGCCCCAGAAGTTCTGCTCCTTCTCGTGTTCCTGCTTGCTCAGAGTGTGTCTCAACGTTCAGCCTTTTATCCGCATGGGGAGAGGTAATGGGTATCAGATGTATGTGGTTAAAGTCAAGGGCCTGACTTTGCCTGACCCGATTAGTGGGACATGTCCAGTGAGATATGTAAGGGTTAGCCTCTTTACTCTCAGTCACCCTCTTAAAATCGGATGGGTACGGGAAAGGGAGAAAACTGCGTCCCATCAACGGTTGTCTCACCCTCACTCCCCAAAGACCCCTCACCCAGGTGATCCTCCCACACTTGTCCACCCCCAGGGTCTGAATCCAAAGGCAATGGCCGTGCCCTGGCCACCTGAGAGAGATTCCTGGGAACTAGTAGGTGAGACACCCTTTGGCTTTTCACACCTCTGTGTCCTGACAAGTTTAAGTTGGCTCTTTGTTGTGGTGAGTGCTCTAAAGTTTCTTCTAGTTGGGGTTTCACAATACCCCTTGTCCGCCTTCCTCACCTTCCATAGAAGCTGCTGCTCTTCCCTCTCCCTCAGCCGCTTCATTGCTGCTGCATTATAATTAATGTTACCCCTTGCTACTGCCTTCAGAGCATCCCAATGGTTCCTATATGACGTGTCAGAAGGGGCATTCATTTTTTAATACTCTCTAATCACCCCCTTCAACTCCTGTAGGCATACTGGATCTCTTAAGAACCCCAGGGGTAACCTACATTGCTATTGCAGGTGATATCTTGCTCAATCACTTAATCCCTCTGTCACTGCGCTATGGTCCGTCAGGGTCATTGGTTCAATCTCAGTGGACAGAACTAGTCTAGCCAGATCCAGTGTCAGAAATAAGTATTCTATTGTTGAGGCTGATAAATGAACATGGGAAGTACGTGTATGACCTATCTGTGGGTGCCTGTTGCACCAAAGGTCCACCAGATTAAGCTCCTGCAGCCGGTCCCTTAGGTTGTGCGAGGCTGCCCCTGCCATGGAGTAGGTCATTTGTATTTACCTATCCTTCCCTCGTCCATTACCATATTCATGTCTCCTAAAATTAGAAGTGCTCCTTGGCCGTGTTCCCCCGTTGTGTCTAATATCTGCAGCACAAATGATTCTTGGGAGGTATTTGGAGAAAAGAATGCAAGGATAGTCATCAGTTTCCCATGTAAGGTTCCAACCACCATAAAAGATCTCCCATCAGATCCCCTTTTGGTTTTGATATGCACAAAGCACAGGTCTCTATGCATCAAGATCACCACCCCAGCTCTTTTGCCATCAGCTGAGGCATGAAATTGGTGCAGGTAAAGCCTGTTACGGATCATAAATTGGTCTTTGGCCAGCAGGTGCATCTCTTGGTGAGCAACCAGGTGTGCCCGAAGATGCTTAAATTCCCTAAATACCTTTGTGCGCTTGTTCGGGGGGGCAGAGGGGAGGTTAAGGCCTCAAGTATTCAGTGTACAGACATTAAGTACCATGTTATGACATTGGGTTTCCATTTTCCCAAAACACATGCCCTCGCCTATGCAAGAAACACACATTGCATCTTCTCCCCATCCACCAACACCTGGTCACACCTGCATGAGCAATCATCTCATGTTTTTAATCAATAGATACCCGACTGCCTCCCCATAAGATCCCCCCAAGGTTCCCCAACATTTCCCCCAGTAGCTTCCACTAAGCCTAATGCTTGCAGTGGATGATATACCGCTCTCGGTTCCACCGGCCCACTCCAAATAAAGAGAACTACACCATAACTAGTGGCCCTGGTGGCAACAAACAGTAACGGTTTCCCAGACATCATTGAGGCCCCCTCCGAGAGTCAGCCCCTGACATGGCAGGTGGGGCCGGCCCATGCCCACCGGCCTTGCCCCATATGGCCTATTGCAGAATGGTAGCAGCAAGGAGATCATTGTCACTGGTCAGCCCTCTTCTTTCTGTGCTGGACTGCGTTCCGTGTCCCCAGGTTAGGACCTCTCTCCCTCGGAGGCGCTGTCCCAGACCGGTCCGGTTCCAGGATCTGAAAGTTCAATAACTTCACTTCTTCTTCAGCTGATAAGATTGTGTGCACCTTGTCCACTAGTTTCAATTACAGGCCAAAGGGGTAGATCCACTTGCACCTCACTTCTCGGTGCCTCAGCTCGTCTGCGATTTGTTTCATCCTCCTTCTCATTAGGAGCGTATTCTGGGATACTTCCTAAAAAACCTAGACCATGGAGTCACGGAATTGGATCCTGCTAACTGTTCCCCCAGGAGTGCCTCTTTAATCTTGCAGTCATGGAATTTTACCACTATGTCCCTGGGGGAGGGTGAGGCAATCTGGTGAGCCTCTCTTCCGGCCAATCCTATGGGCTCTGTCATTCTTGATCGTGGCCTGGGTACCTTCCGCCGCAAGTTGCAATAAATGCTGTCTGGCACAGCCTTCAATGTCTTCTCCTTCAGCCCCCTCCTTAAGGAACTTGATGCACAGGTTCTCCCTCTTCGCTCTATCCTCCAGATCGTCGCACTTGGCTCACAGCATCTCAGTATCTTCTTTAAGGACAGCCATAGCGCCTCGCACCTCGCTTAACTCAACTGCCATGTCAGCCACTGACCGCTCATTGTGGTCTAATCCGTCTCAAAGTGCCCCAATTTCCTTCCGGGGCTCCCGGGCAGAGTCAGCCACTTCCTTGCGGTGGCCACCTATTTTGGAGTGCATGGAGTCCTTGATGTCCTTCTTCAAATTGTCCAGCGATCGAGTCAGGATGTCTGGCATGAGCAGAGGCATGTCAAGTGTTGACCGTACTACCCTATCTGCGTCTGCCTCCATAGTACACATCTGGGCTGGCTTCTTGATCGACTGTGCCAAGTAAGTTTGGATATCTGGGTTTTTACTTTTCTTGCCTGATTTGGGCATTTCCCCATTGCACCCAGATGACTGTAAGGGTACGTCCCCAGCTACGGATATCACACTGTGCTTCAGGTCCCTCAGATCACAGGTAGCTAGAGGCAGATGTGTTGTAAGGAGGTGGGTCTGAGGAGGCTATAGCCCCTGGTCTTTTGATTGTAGCCCCAGATAGGAGCTCAGGGGCTATGACCAAAAGGCTAGCTAGCCCCGAGTCCCGACAGTCCACACATTAGCGTAGCCCCATATCTTTTCCAGATGTAGCAACACCCATGGCTAGGGGCCAGTTACCTTATTGGCATTCATTACCAGGGTGCATTCAGAGTCATGTATTCTCCCCGTCTAGGGCTCTTCCCCAGCCCATGCACAGACAGTGAACAACAACCCACCTCTGATCTTCCAGTTCTGCCAATGTCATATGTGCACCACCCACAGGCCAGCGGTCCAGCCTACTCCGACAAGAGAGGGGACTCAGTTGCCAACAAAGCAGGCCCCCTGCTCCCCTTCAGGGCAGCCCCTCCAGGGGTAGATTCGCACACAGGTCAATTCGGCAAGACTGTCAGGTTGTCCTCTGGGCATCCCCCAACGCCACCCAGTGTCGCTATGGACCTCAGCTCCTCGCCCCATCAGCGCTGGTGTCCTGGAGGCAGCATGCACAGTGGGCACAGGTGAGCACTCGAGAGGACCACCTCCCGCACCCCCCCTAAAGTGCACTGGAGAACCAAAGGAGACAACGGGATCCTCCCTGCCGCCCAACCTTGTACGGGATCCCCGCCCTGCCACAGAAGCACCAAGCTGCTGGCAGATTGGGTCTCCCCTGTCAGCAGAGGATCCATCGCCAGGCACAATGCCGTACACAGCTCTTCCTCAACTCAACATCGCCAGAGCACCCCCAACAGTTCTCCGTCTTCGCTGGAGATCTCAGGCTGGTGCCTCAAGTCCTGCTGTCATCGGGTTGCTGAGTCGCCTCTGTGCCGTGCGGCATTTCATGGCGGTCGCCATCTTGGTTATACCCGTCGGCTCTCTCAGGCCGCCGCACACACCACCTCCCGGCCTCAATCACTCATTGGGTGGGGGTCGCTCAGTCTTTTCCAGTTGGTACAGGGGTCAGCCAGGGGTGTGTTTTGGCACCTCTGCTCTTTTCTCTTTACATTAATGATTTACAGAAGGCCCTAACTCAATTAGGAACTGATGTCTCCAGAATGGGCACCAAGCTGTTTCCTGCGTTACTTTATGCTGATGATACTGTTTTAGTTGCCCGCACCCCCGTTGCACTTCAGAAACCTATACATGACTACACTTGATGTATGAAAATTCTAGATTCGGAGATCAACGCCTCAAAACCTGTGACACTTGTGTGCCACAGACTGATGGAGCATATTAAACCGCCCTCTTTGCTATGCAGTAACTCTGCTATCCCAGTTGGTGAGGAATATGGATATCTGGGGTTTTCCTTCAACAATAATTTATCTGGTGTGAGCTATTGCAGGAAAATAGCTGCACTTGCGCGATCTCAATCTCACTGGGCCTAGTAAGATTGTTGTCTTGTTCCCCCTTGTTACCTTCCCATGCCTCGTCGCGCCTTGAAACACTTGTGTACAGGCGCGCTATAAATAAAATATCATATCATATCATAAATGACCTCTAGAATGAAGAAGGCTATTGGTAGGGTCTTTCTCTTTACTATAATGTGCAGGTAGGTTGCAGCCACTGAACATGATGCTAGATGCATGATGCTAGAGGTACAGCTACACCCAGACGATCTGATCATACAGTTACATCAAAGACAAAGCTCCATCTAAGCCTCAAGATACGTGTTCACGCACCACTTCGGTGGACATCTGCGGCAGGCCCGGCTACCCACCCGCATGCATCAGAATGCAGCGACGACCTTGTAAAGACTGGTGGGGGGTGTCTGTACTTCCGCTCTCTATATGGTAGAGGAGAGGCACAGAAGACCCCAGCCAAGATTCTCTATAAGGTAGCAATGGACGAGCAATCAAGGCCTAGCTTCTCAGGAGGTGATGCGGGCTGGTTCTTAAGTACAGTGTAGTCCCCGAACCCCCACAAAGGAATGTCCACACACTGTATTACTGAAAAAACAGTCTTTATATAATTAATATTCAAAGGTATGTACACGATCACAATAACGCACTTTGTACTCGGAAGTCAATAATGATAAATATATACAATTCTAAAGTGGTACCACTAATGTTATCAAATCTCATTAAAGTGCATCAACTGTACGGTTAAAATGTCACATAGATTAATAACGAGGAAACCAGCAATAGAGATAGGCAGGAACGTAAGATGGTTGAAACAATAGGCAGAATACTGACCCCTACCACTAGGCACAGTTCTGTGTGGAGATCCCCCCTCCTGGGCAACCTGTAAATAAAGATATATAACACAAGCCCAGTCCATATGTTCAATAGTCTCACTTCTTCCTATTAAGGTTTTACCCCCCCCAATGTACCTGGTGGAGTAGAGTTCTCCGACGATGCGTCGACCGATCCTTCTTGAGTGCCTCCCTTTCAGGCGGGAGCCACGGATCGTCGAGAGGTGTCAGGGAATCGACGGCCCTTCTTGAGTGCCCTCCCTTTAAGGCAGGAGTCACGGGTCGTCGAACGTCCGACGGTGAACGGGGTGAACTATGGCAGGGAAGTGGCCGCTTGGTTCCTAGCGGTGCTCGTCGACGACAGAGCGTTGGCGTCCTGCAAGGACGAGGCGTGCGGGGCACCTCGGTGACAATAGTTCTGGACCGCAAAGAGATGATGAAGAACTGTGGCCCAGCAAGGGCATCGAGTCGTCGGCGTCTCTGTGGTATTTAGGTGGCGGGAAACCCACCGGTGGATGCTCCTCGGCGTGTAGATGGTCGGGCCTTCTCCAGCGGGAGACAAGCGGATGACAATGCAGAAGAGAGCGTCCGATGATCAATGGAAGTTCTTAGGCAAACGGGAGCACGGCGGCTCCGGTCGGCGACGGCAGTCGTCGACAGTGGCAGACAACAGTCCGAGTGCTTCTCCTTGGAGTTCCGCAGCAGTCTCCGTATCGGGTCGGCAGCCTGTCGTAGGTCTGTCTACCAGGGAGCGTTGGCAGAGATCAGCTGTGCACGATGGTCCCTCGTAGCTCGGGAAGAGGGCGCCTTACCAGGTCCTCTCTGGGTCAGTCCTTGGAGGCACAGCAGCTTTCAGATTGTGAAGGAGAGCAACAGCAATTCTTCTCGTCCAGCAGGGCTTCAAGGTCACGCGTCAGTTAATCCAGTTACTCGTCGTAGTGGACTTCAGCTTCTGAACACGATTCCTAGCAGTGAGAGGTCCCCAGATATACTGTTGATCTCCCATTCATTCCGCTGGGTCACACTCAAGCATCCAATCACGACTACGGGCATTCATGCAGGCAGGCGGCCAATAAGGCAAACAAGGTATTCAGGCCATTCACTTCTCTCCAGACACTCACAACAAGTTATGTGTATTGGGACAAGTACCGAGCCATTCAACACTCCAAGCTGCCTTCATACCGGTTTCGGGCAGGGTTGTCTCAGTCATTGTGTCAACCACCAGATACTAGACACCCACAACACAGAATGCATATTCGTCACACACTCTATTCACCCAGGTCCCACCCACAGGAGGTACCCACAACATACATCACCGGGAAGGCTCCAGCTAGTCTGGTCGGGCCTTCACAACAACACCATATATGGCATTTCCACCCAACAGCCAGTCAGGGGGAAGGGACAGAGTCAGGGCTTCCCAGGGCTTTGGGAAAACAAGGTAATGGGTAATAGAAAGCAAGAGGCCACCAGGGCCATCTTGTTTTCCATCAGGAATCAACTGATCCCAATGGCAGGGTCGGGGTATCCCAAAATGGAGGATACTCCGTGCACCTGTCAATTCAGCATTGAGCTGCCACCAGCCCATACCCTGCTCTGTGGGCCACCCACTGGTGCCCAAAAACATTCACTAGGGGCACAGGGTTGTACCCCCCACCCATGGGTGCCATAAGGGTATCCCACAGGTCCGTTCACCAAACCAAAAGAAAGAGAGCTGCACCGCCAGGAGTCCCACATGAACTCCTGCGTGGAAAACACGACAGAACACATGATAAAAAGCAGTAAAGGACAAGGATACGGAGGCCCTGTCCCTCCGATGCATTTGCAGCATCACAGTCGCCCCCCCCCCCAGACTGAGGTAGAGGGTGCCTAATCTCCCACGGGATAGAGACCCTCATCCAGACAGTCAACATACCTTCTGGAAAGGCCATCTGCATTATCGTGACTCTTCCCTGGTCTGTGCTCTATGGTGAAGTCTAGCCCTTGCAGGCTAATGGACCACCTGAGCAATTTCGGGTTCTCACCCTTCATCTGCATAAGCGACTTCAGGGGCTTATGATCTGTTTGGACCTTGAAGGTTGACCCCGTAAGGTAGGGCCTAAAACGCCTAAGGCTCCAAACTATACTAAAACATTCCTTTTCAACAGTAGCCCACCTAAATTCTCTACCCTTGAGTTGTCTACTGATGAATATGATAGGATGTTCTCTCCCTTTGTCATCTAACTGGGACAAGACAGCTCCAATTCCGGTGTCGCAGGCATCCGTCTGGACGATAAAGGGTCAGCTGTGATCAGGTGCACACAACACGGGTGCCCGACACAGACTTTCTTTCAAGCCATCAAAGGCTCTCTGACAGTCTTCAGTCCAACTGACCTTTCTAGGCTGCTTGGGTGAAGTCAGAGCTGTCAGTGGTGCAGCTATGGATCCATAGTCCGCCATGAAATTGCGATAGTACCCGGTGAGGCCCAAAAAGGCTCTCACCTGGGTTTGAGTAGTGGGAGTCTTCCAGTCCTGTACATCCTGTACCTTACTAGGGAGAGGTTGGATTTGACCCCCTCCTACCTCATGACCAAGATACGTGACTTATCCCTGAGCTATCTGGCACTTGGTGGCCTTGATAGTGAGGTTAGCCCTTTTTAAGGCCTGCAACACTGTACCCAGATGTGTCAAGTGCTCTTCCCAAGTGGCACTGTAGACGGCAATGTCATTTAAATAAGCCACACAAAAGGCTTCCAGCCCACTGAGAGCATGATTGACCAATCTCTGGAAGGTGGCAGGGGCATTCTTTAACCCAAAAGGCATGACCCTAAACTGGTAGAGTCCCTCTGGTGTTGAGAACACCGTCTTTCCCTTGGCATGGTCCGTCAGAGCTGTTTGCCAATAGCCTGCGGTGAGGTCAAAGGTGCTCACAAATTTGGCAGCACCTATGGTGTCCACGAGCTCATCAGCCCTGGGCAATGGGTGCGCGTCAGTTTTGGTGACGGCATTGACTCCTCGGTAGTCCACACAGAACCTCCAATCCTTGGTACCTGCCTGGGAACTTGCCTTGGGGACAAGGACCACGGGACTGGACCAGGGACTGGTTGAGGGTTCAATAACACCCAGATCCAACATCTTGGCGACCTCAGCCTGGATGTGGTTCTTAACCGTATCTGACATTCAGTAGCTCCTGCTCTTGACAGGCACGCTGTCACCAGTGTCAATCTCGTGCTTACACCACGGTGTAAGGCCTGGTGTCAGTGAAAACAGAGAGGCATACTGCTGCAGCAAAGTCCGGCAGGCCCTCTGCTGCTCGGTTGTCAAATCTGGAGAGAGCTGCACTCCCTCCACTGAGCCATCCTGAGGGTTGCTATGCAGCAAATCAGGAAGGGGCTCACTCTCATCCTCTTCTTGCTCTGAAGCCAGCAAGAGACATGAGACTTCTGCTCGCCTGTGGAACGGCTTGAGCCTATTAACATGGAATACCTGAGGGGCTACCCCGGGGATTCCCATGTCAACCAGATAATTGACCTCACCCATTTTGGAGACTATCCGGAAGGGTCCAGTCCATTTATCTGCCAATGCCCGAGGCTTGGTAGGCTCCATCACGCGGACCTCCATTCCCGGAGTCCACTCCACTTGCGATGCTTTAAGGTCATGCCAGTATTTGTTCAATTCCTGGCTGGCCTTGAGATTCGCCGTTGCTTGACCCATCATCTGTGTCATCCTCCGTCTGAGGCCTAACACATAGTCCCCCACTTGCTTGGCGGGACCGGGAGGGGTGGCTTCCAAGCCTTCTCTGATCAAGGCATTGGGCCCCCTCACGGGATGTCCAAAGAGCAAATCAAAGGGGCTGAAACCAACACCCTCTTGAGGTACCTCTTGGTAAGCAAACAGCAGGCATGGCAGGAGGAGATCCCATTTCCTCCTTAGGGGCTCTTCCAAAGCACCTAGCATGCCCTTGAGAGTTTTATTAAATCTCTCAACCAGACCTTTGGTCTGGGGGTGGTAAGAAGTGGAGAACTTGTAGGTTACCCCGCATTCTTTCCACATGGTTTTCATGTAACTAGACATGAAGTTGGATCCTCGGTCAGAGACACACTCCTTGGGGAATCCAACGTGGGTGAAAATGCCCAGGAGGGCCCGGGCAACCACCTTGGCAGTAACAGTCTGAAGGGGTATAGCCTCAGGGTACCTGGTGGCATGATGTACCAAAACCAGGATGAACTGATGTCCACATGACGTGGGAGGGTCAAGGGGACCGACAATGTCGATGCCCACCCTCTCAAACGGTGTGCCAACCACTGGCAATGGCTGCAGTGGGGCAATGACACTGCCTCCAGTCTTGCCAGACAACTGACAAGTTGGGCAGGTCCTGCAGTGGGACTCCACTTCTACTCCCATCCGAGGCCAGTAGAAATGGGCAGAGAGCCTCTGCTTAGTCTTCTTGGTACCAAGATGACCTGCCAAGGGCACCTCATGTGCCAACTGCAGCAGGAAGGGCCTGTAAACCTGGGGTACCACCAACCTCTTGAGGGCACCAAGTTCCGACTTAGTGGGCTCACTAACAAGGAGCTCACCCTCCCAATAAATCCGGAAAGTCCTAGGCACTTTGCCTTGTGCCTGGGATAGGGCCTGTTTCCTCAGACCCTCGAGAGAGGTACACTCTCTCTGTCCTTTACAGAAGTCTCCCCGGGAGGGTCCCCCTTCAGCCAACAAGCATTGAAGATCGGGATGATCCTCTGGGTTGAGAACCTCTCCCATAGGAGAGTCTTGTGGCTCTTCTCCCACAGGAGTTGAGACGGGGTTTACCACTGGACCCAGCCCGTCCGGAGCATGGATCCCAATGGGTGCTGTAGGAACAGCAGGAAGAGAAGGGGCTCCCTCCACAGAGGTGGCCTTCTTGCTCTTCCTTCGTCGTGCCTTAGGCCGCGCCTTCGGCTCGGGTACCTGACTCACAGCCAGACCCCGTGTTACCTGTGACCTAGTGACCGCAGCAGCAGTCATGGGAAGACCATCCGTGATCAATCCCAACTCGACTAGATCGTTACCTAACAGAATGTAGCAGGGACGTTGTCCTGAACCAGGACAGGAAGCTTTGCTGTCTTGTCTCCAATTACGTGTGTGACTCGGGCTACAGGCGATAATTTGGGAGGCCCACCAGCTAACCTGGTGGTTCTCAGAGGAGCATCTACATAGTCCTCTGGCTTGAGCAGGGTCCTGTCCACCACTGTCATGCTTGCCCCAGTGTCTCTCAAACCAGTAGAAGGCTGGTCATTCAGGAGGACACTTCTCAAAAATCTACGGGTGTTCTGTGGGATAGTCGCCAGTACTTCGCGTACTAGTCCCAGGCCCCAAGGGACACTAAGTAAATCTCTACGGGAGCACCAAAAGTGATTCCGGTAGAGGAGGGGAGGACAGTGGCCTCCACCTCAGACATGGGGTAAGGGTAGGTCAGGCTGACAGCCTGAACTCCGAGTGCCTTACCTTTACACTTGGAGTCACCCCTTTTGTGATCCAGAGCCCCACAGTCCCAACAAGTGCCGGGAGTGCGGGGTACGGTACTGGAACCACCGGGAGCCTGATTTGCAGCAGGTGGACCACTACTCCTATTCCCACCCACAGATGACTTATCGCCACTAGAATTTTGGGTCTTAGGAGAGGAGGGTTTAGGTTTATTCGACTGTGACTGCTTTTGGGACTCCTTAGCTTTCTGAGAGGCCCCATTTGATTTGTCCTTGTCCTTCCCACTGGAGTCCTTAGGGGACACCCGGTGGGAGACCCACTTGTCAGCCAACCTAGCCAGCTTAAAGGGATCCAAAATGTTCTGGTCAGCAACATACTGACGCAGCTCCGTTGAACAGGCTTCGGAAAATGCTCAAAAAACAACAGGTGGGACAATTCAACAAACGTTTTCACCTTGTAACCGTCAATCCACCGCATCATATTCATGTGCGCAGCACTCACCTAGTCGACCCAAGACACATTCTCTCTTTTCTTAAAATCCCTGAGCCTTTTAAGGTATTGTGTAGGTGTCTTGCCAAACTTGGCAATCAAAGCAGATTTCATACACTCATACTGACCCCTTTCTTCCACACTCAGCTTCAGAATACAGTCATATCCAGTTTGAGGCACTCTGCTTAGCAAACACTTAGCCCAATCTCGTTTGTCAACATCATGAATTGCACAAGCCATTTCAAACGCTTCAATCCATTGGAGGATATCAGAACCCTCCGAAAACACACCAACCAAATCCTTCATAAATTTAGTTGCTGGAGACCTGACACTCTCACTGGGTTTCGCTGAAGTCTCCACTCGAGCTTTCTCTAGCTGGATTCTCTGACATTCAGTGTCCTTGTCTTTGAGTTCAAGATCCCTATTCTTGAATTCTACTTGTTGCGCCAGCTCCTCTTTCTTAAGCTTAGCATCTATTTCCAACTTGCGATATTCAAAGGCCAATTTCATCCTTAATAACTCAAGTTCCAAGGTATTGAATGGCGGCATTCCCAGAAACAGATTCAGTAGAAACCCCAGGGGCAGAGTCCTCATTGGTTGCATTCGCCCCCTCATCAAGAGTTTCACCATCGGTCGGGTAGTCCACCAGGGCAGCTATCAGCTCAGCCCTAGACTTATCCACAAAGTCTAACTCCCTGGCTCCACAAGCACTCTGGAGAGCCTCTAAGCTCATCCGAGTCAATTTACCATTCGCAATAGACTCCATTGCTTGTAATGCAGTTATTTTGTACACACCCAAACCTTAATCGAATAAAGTGCAGATATTTTGTAAGTGGCACGGTTATACACTGATTCTTAAAACCATAAGCATCCCACCGCTGCCACCAGTGTAAAGACTGGTAGGGGGTGTCTGTACTTCCGCTCTCTATATGGTAAAGGAGAGGCACAGAAGACCCCAGCCAAGATTCTCTATAAGGTAGCAATGGACGAGCAATCAAGGCCTAGCTTCTCAGGAGGTGATGCGGGCTGGTTCTTAAGTACAGTGTAGTCCCTGAACCCCCACAAAGGAATGTCCACACACTGTATTACTGAAAACACAGTCTTTATATCATTAATATTCAAAGGTATGTACACAATCACAATAACGCACTTTGTACTCAGAAGTCAATAATGATAAATATATACAATTCTAAAGTGGTACGACTAATGTTATCAAATCTCATTAAAGTGCATCAACTGTACGGTTAAAATGTCACACAGATTAATAACGAGGAAACCAGCAATAGAGATAGGCAGGAACGTAAAATGGTTGAAACAATAGGCAGAATACTGACCCCTACCACTAGGCACAGTTCTGTGTGGAGATCCCCCCACCTGGGCAACCTGTAAATAAAGATATATAACATAAGCCCAGTCCATATGTTCAATAGTCTCACTTCTTCCTATTAAGGTTTTACCCCCCCCAATGTACCTGGTGGAGTAGAGTTCTCCGACGATGCGTCGACCGATCCTTCTTGAGTGCCTCCCTTTCAGGCGGGAGCCACGGATCATCGAGAGGTGTCGGGGAACTTGGTGTTCGGTGTCGGGGAATCGACGGCCCTTCTTGAGTGCCCTCCCTTTAAGGCAGGAGTCACGGGTCGTCGAACGTCCGACGGTGAACGGGGTGAACTATGGCAGGGAAGTGGCCGCTTCGTTCCTAGCGGTGCTCGTCAACGACAGAGCGTTGGCGTCCTGCAAGGACGAGGCGTGCGGGGCACCTCAGTGACAATAGTTCTGGACCGCAAAGAGATGATGAAGAACTGTGGCCCAGCAAGGGCGTCGAGTCATCGGCGTCTCTGTGGTCTTTAGGTGGCGGGAAACCCACCGGTGGATGCTCCTCGGCGCGTAGACGGTCGGGCCTTCTCCAGCGGGAGACAAGCGGATGACGATGCAGACGAGAGCGTCCGATGATCAATGGAAGTTCTTAGGCAAACGGGAGCACGGCGGCTCCGGTCGACGATGGCGGTCGTCGACAATGGCAGACAACAGTCCGAGTGCTTCTCCTTTTCTCCTTGGAGTTCCGCAGCAGTCCCCGTATCGGGTCGGCAGCCTGTCGTAGGTCTGTCTACCAGGGAGCGTTGGCAAAGATCAGCTGTGCACGATGGTTGCTCGTAGCTCGGGAAGAGGGCGCCTTACCAGGTCCTCTCTAAGTCAGTCCTTGGAGGCACAGCAGCTTTCAGATTGTGAAGGAGAGCAACAGAAATTCTTCTCGTCCAGCAGGGCTTCAAGGTCAAGCGTCAGTTAATCCAGTTACTCGTCGTAGTGGACTTCAGCTTATGAACACGATTCCTAGCAGTGAGAGGTCCCCAGATATACTGTTGATCTCCCATTCATTCCGCTGGGTCACACTCAAGCATCCAATCACGACTACGGGCATTCATGCAGGCAGGCGGCCAATCAGGCACATGAGGTATACAGGCCATTCACTTCTCTCTAGACACTCACAACAAGTTATGTGTATTGGGACAAGTACCAAGCCATTCAACACTCCAAGCTGCATTCATACCGGTTTCGGGCAGGGTTGTCTCAGTCATTGTGTCAACCACCAGATACTAGACACCCACAACACAGAATGCATATTCGTCACACACTCTATTCACCCAGGTCCCACCCACAGGAGGTACCCACAACATACATCACCGGGAAGGCTCCAGCTAGTCTGGCCGGGCCTTCACAAAAACACCATATATGGCATTTCCACCCAACAGCCAGTCAGGGGGAAGGGACAGAGTCAGGGCTTCCCAGGGCTTTGGGAAAACAATGTAATGGGTAATAGAAAGCAAGAGGCCACCGGGGCCATCTTATTTTCCATCAGGAATCAACTGATCCCAATGGCAGCGTCGGGGTATCCCAAAATGGAGGATACTCCGCGCACCTGTCAATTCAGCATGGAGCTGCCACCAGCCCATACCATGCTCTGTGGGCCACCCACAGGTGCCCCAAAACATACACTAGGGGCACAGGGTTGTACCCCCCACCCATGGGTGCCATAAGGGTATCCCACAGGTCCGTTCACCAAACCAAAAGAAAGAGAGCTGCACCGCCAGGGGTCCCACATGAACTCCTGCGCGGAACACACGACAGAACACACGATAAAAAGCAGTAAAGGACAAGGATACGGAGGCCCTGTCCCTCCGATGCATTTCCAGCATCACAGACCTACGACAATAATTTTGTTTAGCTGGATACATGTTTCTCCTCCATACACCAGACTAAAACACAAAGCACAACACCTCTGCCATCAGAATGCAGAGACGACCTAGGACAGAAAATTCTGTCTAGCTGGACATCGAGTCTCTTGCACTTGTGCACTATCCTGACCACCTCCGCACCCACCCACATGCCTAACCTTCACGGAAGCTTACTGGAGCTGGGCCAGCCCGCCTAACTGCCTATCTTGGACAAATGCACACACGCATTCTTATCCTTCTGATCATTCATACCTGGACATCGGTCCCGCAAAGGCGTTCCCACAACAAGCGCTCTGAGGCCATACTAATGGGATGAAGGCGCTATATACATGACAAGCAACTACTACTACTATATAAAAATAAAACGTTGTCGGTTGTTATCTATGGGGCCTTGCTTTGCGGGTTTGGGACTGTTACTTCTGTACAGACTATGGAAAACCATTTATCTAAAAGAAAATCTTGGTCTTCCAGATTCCCCATCAAACTATGCGCTGCACCAAGAATTGGGTCTGAATTCCATCAAGGATAATGTATCCCTACAACCAGTATTTTACCAGCTGAGAATCTGGAATAACCCCAAAGCAAATATTACCCAGTTTATTATTAAGGTAATGCTAGGTTATTGTAGTGCATTCTCGATTCCATGGATCTGACAAGTTAAAACTGCCCTTATAAATATTAATGCACAACAGTATTTGAGGAATGCAAATCTTCAGCGAGCTGTGGATTTCCATCCAAGCTACCAGCTAGTGCCCTACTAGAAACACGCAAGCCGAGAGAACTGATTAAACCTTCCAACCGAAGGCCTTCTGCTCTATCCTCCAACTCTATACAGAAATATCCAACTTGGATTAATCAGTTATATGATTGCGCTCTAATAACTGGAGGCAGATTGAATGGTTTTCCCCTCAGAGTGATCAAAAAATGTTCTGTATTTTTTTTTGCCCCGCATTTGATCACAGAAGATCAGTCACACTGTTCCCCTCACTAAGAACTAAGGGGTATGCTCAATGCAGGGTTGTCTTTTTTTATGTATTAATGGTGGACACTCCACTGGTGGGATGGACTATGTTGATTTACCACAAGTGTACTGTGAAATGCAGGAAAAACGTACTAGCACATTTGCTATGAAAACTGCCTCTTTGGAAGCTGTTTTTTCCCCAATCAATTGTATGTTGTTATATTATACTCGTACTCATATTGCAATGTTCGTAACACTTGCAATGGCTTTATTGGTATTGGTATTGACATTTTTATGTATATAGCGCCTATACACAGGCAAGTGTTTCAAAGTGCTCAAGGAGGGTGGGAATATGGGGAAAAAACAAACAATCGTTCAGAGCCCTTGAAATTCTGAGACGATAATAGCCTGCACAGGTAGAGTAAGTGCGTGAGAAATACATTTAACATTTTGGGATACAGCAAATAGGCCTGACAGCGATTCCGCAATTTTAACAGTACAATAGGTGAGGACAAGGGAGAACAGACAGACGATCTTCGGCGCGGTGCATACGCATCGAGCAAGTGCACAGAGAGTCACTGGGAGGGAGAGGATGAAGTGCACCCGGTCGGTTGAGACTGGGGTAAGTGCAGCGAGAGAGACACTCTCATGCGTTCATTTCTAAGTGCATTGAGTGTGGGTGGGGTGTAGGGCCCTGAGGCAAGTGCGAGTGAGGACTGGCAGGGGTGCCAGGGACCAGTGAGACTCTGAGGTACCACCACAGACAGTCAGCAGGATGTAAGGACAAGGAGGATGAGAGGGAAAAAACGGAGAGCTGGGATAGCAGGGTAGAGGGAGAGAGAAGGGGGAGGAGAAGAGGACAGCAGCAGAAGTGCCTCACAAGCTGGCCCCTTATTCCTTTCCCTGGCTGGCTTGGGTGCCTGTTTGGAAATGTGTTGCATGCTGTCAATTACACTGTGGACAGGATCTGGGATTACATGCACAAGGCGATGCGTTTGATGTTTCTTTGGAATGACATGCCTTGACAAATAGTTTGTTGCCGGGTGGTCTTATGAACATATTGGCTTGCCATGTTCACAGTTGGCCATTTTCACATGGTGAACGAGCAAATCAATGGTAATGTGAGGTGTTTTCTCATCGTTGAGGTGTGCTTGGACCAGGCAATATAGAGGCCCCTTATTTCTGCAGATCGCATTATATGCAGAGCATGTTTTTCCCGCTCTTTGGCACCTGTATTCTGCTGGTGCATGGGAAGATGACATTAGCCCAGTGTACGGCTGCTTCGCCTATTGGCTTCTGAGGTTGAGGGCTCATTGGCCAGCATGCGTTGGCACCACATGAGTATGAGGGATACTGGTTATGGTGGTTGGCGATGGACAGGAAGCCACATGGAAACTTCAGGATAGATTAAGGTTCATGTCCTAGACAGGCTTGCTTTATTGACACTATGCTGTTTCTCACAGCAAGGTCTCTTTTCAGGGAATCACCTGCCTTGGGACATCATTATTCATCTCAATGTGTTGGTTGTGTTCCCTGAGCATGTGCATTGCCTGCCCCAGACTCTGCAGGATAACGGTAAATATTTGGCTTGCCACACATTTCGGGTATTGGCATTGCTAAGGGCCAGATCTGCACACCAAGGTCTTCCTCACTGCCTACTCAATATTCTGCTGCCCCGACGCCCATCTAGACCAACCACGTGAAGCATGCGGCTCACAGTCTCCTACTGCGGTGCCAGTTTCAGGGGCTCACTTGCCCCAGTTCCAGTAGCAGCTGTCACCTTATGGCGGTGGGCTATAAAGGTGTGGGCTGCGGCCTTAACGCCATTCCACATTTTCTTGAGATCCTCAAGCACCCAGGGCACGGTCCACACAGCCACCTTATCTCTGCCCAGATGGCTGTCTTCTTCTGTGCCACTATCTGGTCAGCAAGCCCAGTGAGCTCCGATTCTGTGAATTGAGGCATTGTCAGCTTCATTTCTGGCCCCTTGGCTTTTGATTTTTCAGCAGATTTGATGTGGCCAGAACCTGCACTGGTAGTTATGGTCTGCATGGTCCTAAATTGACTCAGAGCCGTGTCAGCTGCGGGGTCTGGAGCAAGAGCTGCCGAAGCACAGGAGCCAGTCCTCATCAACAGAGGCAGCCAAGTTTCTGCCAGCCCTAATTGGCGCCACTGAAGCCAGTAGAGCTGCAGGTGCAGCCGGTGGGCAAAATGCTAGTGGGAGGGAAACATGCATGGAGAAAAGTAGGAAACAGAAGAATGCTGAAGCGCTGGCAGCCTGCTCTATTCCGTATGGCCTCACACCAGGTGCAAATCTCAGCATCTGGCTTTTTATTTATTTATTATTCATTCATTTACGTGTTTGGCCCATCACGAATTCAATAAAAATTATACAAAATTACATGCATGAAAATCATTCTTTGTTGCATTAAAACCTCCATCTAAAACTTCTCCTTAGATTTTCACAGTAGCCAAATTAACTGGCTACTATTCCCGAATATGCATCCACAATTCATTAGGAAAAACATAGTTTACTTTAGATTAGTTACGCATTTTCCTAAATACTTCAGCCCAATAATCCTGGGTACTTTAAAATGATATGTTGCAACGTTTCTGGCATTTTGGAGTATTTTCTCTCGCTTCACTGTTTACTTTAGAGCTGTAAAGCATGAACCCTTCAAAGTACACGGTGATGTCTACAGGGCAAGGTGGTGATGCAGGGGATGGAGACCTTCTCCTTAATACTGATCATTCTGTAGGCGAGACATTTTAATAATTGCTTGGTATGTAGCCAAGTGCGGGCAGCTACCCGAGTACACTGCCTCTGATATGAGGGCAGGCTGCCCTTTCTGAGTTCAAATCCTGAGGCGGGGACGACTTAGCTTTACATCCTTCCGCAGTCCATAAATAAAGTACTATTCGCCATGGGGTGATAGCACCTGTCATTAGAGCACTTAGAAGCGGGAGGAGTCTGGCATGAATCACAATATTATTAATATTATGAAATGAAATATGATATTTTATTTATATCGCGCTCGTACACAAGTGTTTCAGAGCGCGACCAGGCAAAAAGGGAGGGGAACAAGGGAGGACAAAAAAGAAAACAGCGATCCTACTGTAATGTGCTCACACGTGGACCTCCTCACACTCTGCCGTCGGACTCGCACTCATTCATGCCAAGAGAGGGCCGACACAGAGCTGGGGTGCAACACGTCTTTATTCCGTGAACCCAGGCTCGAACTGCCTTGCGGGCGGTAACCCCGCCCCTTAACACACACAGGTCGCAGCCTGCGAAACAAACACAAACACAAACAGAGGACTTCCGTCCAAAGAGAAAAGAGTGAGGACATCACACCCTCCCGTCACTAAACCTTAAGTCCGGTTCAGTTCATTTCCTCGATGAGGCGATGGGGTTTCCTTTTCGTTCTCGTTGGTCGACTCTCGGTCCTGGCCGACGGGTCTGCCCGGGTCTCGGAAACTACGTCTCCGTCCGAGTCTTCTCTGTCTCCTTCATACGGAACGTCCCATGGAGTGAACTCATCACTCAAGTTTGTGTCACCTAAAGCTGGGGCCCTCGACAATCGTCTGAAGTGAGATGAGTTTCTCGTTATGGACTTGCGGTCTCCTTCCGCAGTGACAAGTGACCCCTTCTCGTGGACGATGAGGAGAGGGTCCTCGTTGAATGGTGCTATGTTTTTCTGATGCCGGGGCTGACGGACTACCACCATGTCTCCTGGTGCCAAATCACTTGTTTTGGCTCGTCGTGTGGTATCCGCAACTCTTTTCATGTTCTCCTTTATGCATTTGTCCTTCTCCCTCATTTCTGCATCCCTTTCGTATTGATCTTCCTCAACGGCCACGTGAGGTATTCGTGTTCTAATCGTTCGCCCGAACATTATTGCTGAAGGTGTTTTCCCAGTGGTGCTGTGTGGGGTATTCCTGTCGTCTCGCATGAGTTGGTATAATAGCTTCTCGACAGGTTCTCCCGTAATGCGAGCAATTTGTGTAGTGCGTTTGATGTTGCTCATAAACCGCTCGACTGTTCCATTGGCCTGTAGCCATAGGGGTGTCACTTTTCTGTGCCTGAAACCCATGTATTCGGCGAATCTTTCGAAGTCCTGTCCGGTGAAAGGAGGTCCATTGTCGGACTTTACTACCTTAGGTACTCCGTATGTTGCGAACATTCGATCCAGGGCTGGTATGGTATGATGTGCTGATGTTGACGGGACTATCTGTAGATCGGGGTACCTTGAGTATTCATCAACGGCCACCAGAATGTATTCTCCTCCTTCCATGGCCCAAAATGATCCACAGCTATTTCTTCCCAGGTCCCCTCGGGCAGTGCGGTCATGTTTAGGGGTTCTGGGGAGGTGTGTGGCTTTACAAGTGCACAGCTGGGGCAGTCTTGTAATAGTTCCTCTACTGCAGTGTCTAGTTGTGGGAACCATAGTTTCTGCCTTAGCATCCTTTTGGTGGATACGATCCCTCGGTGTCCTTCATGGGCGAGTTCTAGTACTTTCTGGCGCAGGCTGCACGGTATCACAAGCTTTGTGCCTTTTAGCAGCATTCCTTTGTCTGATTTTGCAAGTTCTTCTTTCACAGCTATAAAGCACTTGATGTCCTGCTTGGTGTCTTTGTTCATCGTCTCTCGAATTTGTTTGGCTTGCTTCCATCGCCCTGTTTCTAGGCATCGGAGGATAGTTTGTATTCCTTGGTCCGTGTTTGACTCACGAGTTATGTGATCCATGTCTAGTCCTTGCGGTGTGTTGCTGTGAATTACATATCTTATATACTGGTCAGCTATGGATGGTTCTGGTCCACACGCGTCTTTTGGATGTCTCGAGAGGAAATCTGCAGGGTTCTGCTCCTTTCTGGGTCTATGCGTGATGGAGAATTGATAGTCTTGTAGTCGGAGTGCCCATCGAGCTATTCGTGTTGGCATTGTTGCCTGAGGGTTGTCATAGATGAAGATGAGAGCTTGATGGTCCGTTACGACTACAAAAGGTTTCCCATATAGGAACAAATGAAAGTGTTCGCAGGCCCAGACTACAGCCAGACCTTCCTTCTCCGCCTGGGAGTAGGCTTGTCCGGTTTTGGAAAGGCTTCGACTGGCATAGGCTACAATGTGTTTTCTGCCTTCTTCTCTGTCATCCAGTTGTGTTAAGATGGCGCCTAGGCCGACTGGACTAGCGTCGGCAATAAGTTCTGTCTTTCTTTTGGGGTCGAAATATGCCATGTTTCGGGCGTCGGAGATACAGTCCTTAATTGCTTGAAACGCTTCTTGGCACTGTGGTGTCCGTTTGAAGTCTGTGTTGAGCTTGGTGAGCGCTTGGAGGGGTTCGCTAATGGAGGCGAAGTCTCTTATGTATCTGGTGCAGTAACTTGCAAGGCCCAGGAATGACCTGAGGTTTTATGTGGTGGCGGGCGGCTTGGCTTCTCGGAGTGCACTGACTTTCTCCGGGTCGGGTGTCATTCCCTTCTCGGAGAATATGTGACCAAAGAAACGGAGTGTTTTCTTGCGAAATTCACACTTGTCCTTGTTTAGTGTGAACCGTGCCTCTTCCAAGGCCATGCACACTCTCATCAGCGTGTCGTTGTGTTGCTCTTGATTTTGTCCGAACACCAGTATGTCGTCACTGTAGTTCAGGCAGTTTGGTACATGTTTGATGACGTTATGAATTTCTGCTTGAAAAATTTCAGCCGCGGACGACACACCAAAACTTAGCCGCTTGTAACGGAAGAGCCCTAGGTGGGTGGCGAACGTGGTTATATATCGGGAGCTTTTGCTGAGTTCCAACTGGTAAGACCCTTTGTTGAGGTCCAGCTTTGAGAACACGGTGGCCCCGTTCAACAGATGTACCATGTCGGTTATTCTTGGGGCTTGGTGGCGTTCCCTTAATATGGCCTCGTTTGGCCTTCTCATGTCTACGCATATTTGGATGTCTTGGGAGTCTCTTTTGGGCACGGGTACAATTGGAGAGACCCATGGGGGAGGTCCTTCCGCGGGCTCAATGATGTCTGCCTCCAGCAGCTTTGTCAGTTCATTTTCAACTTGTTTTTGAATATTGATGGGTATTCCTCGGTAGTGTTGTGCTATGCGTGTGACCGTGGTGTCGATGTGGAGTTCTATATGCCTGTCCTTCAGCTTTCTGAGGCCTTTGAACAGTGATGGGAAGACTTGGTCTATGCTTGCGGTGG
This sequence comes from Ambystoma mexicanum, assembly GCF_040938575.1. Lineage (NCBI taxonomy): Eukaryota > Metazoa > Chordata > Amphibia > Caudata > Ambystomatidae > Ambystoma > Ambystoma mexicanum. The sequence continues at coordinate 203,632,504 of NC_090940.1, forward strand.
GGTCTAGATATTTGTGTACCATGAGACGGTACAATATGTGGATTAGTCCCATTTCTATTGCTGCTCGATAGCTCAGTATGCATCCGCTCTCAGTAGCTGCCTCCAGGACGTGCATGGGGATCTTCTTTTCATGTTCCTTATATTGACACGATGCCATGAAGAACCCTTTGCATGCCAGCGGGGTCTTTGATCCATATGGAAAAATGAGTGTTCGATCTGGTTGCAAGCAGGGGGCATTTGGTATGCTTTTATAGACCTTTTCGCTGATTACGTTCACGGTTGCCACCGAGTCAATGAGAAACTCTGCTGCCGTCTGATTCACCTGTATTCTGAGTATTGGGCTATGTTCCTTTTCTGTGCTGTTTCCTTGGGCGTATAGGTATCCCTTCTTTCTTGGTGTTTCCTGGTGTCTTTCCAGTTGGTGTGCTTTTTCGTCGGATGATGCACTTGACACGCTGTCAGACTGTGACTGTTCGATGAGGCACCGTATGTACCTTCGTGGTCTTCTTCTTGCCTTGGGAAGTGGGGTCTTGTTCTCCCTCCATTCTCTCCTGTCGTGCCTTCTTTCCGTTTTTTCATCGTGGTGTTTGTGGCGCCCTTGCTCATGGGGTTGGTGTGATCCCCGATGGTGGTGGGGTGTTGCTTGATTCTGTTCCGGTTCTGGCATGGACTTCTAGTTTCTTCCTGCTCCTCTCATTTTGCTGCGGAAAATTAGACATACGGCTTTGTAATGGTTTTCTCCACCACACGCAGAGCAGTTCTGACCCATTGCGGGGCACATTCCTTCGTGGGGGTATTCATGTCCGCACCGGTAGCAGAAAGGGTCACTGTTTCTTGCTGTCCCCTCCAGTTTGTTGAGGCTTTCGTGATTTCCGTGGGTGATCTTTATGTCGTCCAGACCTTCAACTTGTGCGGCAAGGGCCGCGTCAGATCGAGCCATGCGCAGGATTTCATCTAGGGTGCGTGGCTGCTGCAATAGTCGTTTGCGGAAATCAGCACTTTCACACCCCACTATGATTTGTGATCTGAGGGCCTCCTCATTGGAGTAATTATTGAAATCACAGTGTTTCATTTTTGCTCGGAGTCTCATGACGAACGCATCTATGGTTTCACCTTTGTGCTGTTTGGTGGTGTGGAAGATGTGCCGTTCATAATCCACATTTGTGTGAGGTGTGAAATATTCTGTGATCGTTGTTTTTAGCATGATGCACATGTCTATATTGCTCTCAGGTATTTCCTCAAGAATGTCTCGCACATTTGGTCCTACAGCGTGATTTAGAAGATTGAGCTTTTGTTTGTCTTCTAAAGTACCTGCTGCTTTCAAACACACTTCTAAGTCCCTCAGCCACCTCTTCCACCTTGATCTAAAAGTGCCGGTGTCGGTGAGGTCGAAATTTGCTGGCAGATGGGTTAACAGGCTGTCCGTCATTTTCCTAAGGCCTGTGCCGATTGGAGTCACTGGATTGGTCAGTGAGTCTTCCTCTGAGTTGCTCATGGGAAGGTGTTCAATATGTGTTATTGTGGCTGAGCTGGCTGGTGGTTCGTTTGCCTAGACACAGTGGAGTCTTGGCGCCAGCGGGGTGCTGTAGCAGTTTGCTGGATGGTGGTTCCCTTTGCCTGGCGCGGTGGCGCCTTGGTGCCAGCAGGGGGCGCTGTAGTGGGTTGGGAGTCTTTGGTGGGCCTTTCCCGCTCAAATGCTCTGCAACGATGAGCGCCGGTTGGTGGGGAGGGGAAGAGCACCGTGCCGCGTGTCGGCGGGTGCGTAGTGTGGCTCGTGAAACTTGTGTTGGAAGGGGAGAGGGGCTTGCTCTTACCCCTCTGACGTATGCCGCTGGAGCGGGAGGTTCGCGCCTCCACCACTCGACTGCGCGTGATGCCGTTGGCGGGAGGCCAGTGCTCCTCTACCGCCCGGGATGTGCAAACGGGGAGTCTCCGCTCTATCCGCTGATGTTTCCAACGTGCGTGGGCTGGGCCTCCCAGGCGTTGCCGTCGGCGGGAGAAAACGTTCTCCACCGCCCTGATTGCCTGCTCCTGCGGGGAGCTGTCGCAGCTGCTCCACCCGCGGATCAGCAGAGGCGCTCGCGCCGGGGGGGCGGATGGTGGGGAGCTTTCGCGCTCCACCCACCGTGACAGGCCCCCAGGCAACCGAAGTCCTAGGCTCCCAGTGGTATCAGGTAGCACACCACGAGCAGCGGACCGGAGATTGCAGGCACGGTGGGACTTCGTGTCCACCTCGTCGCCAATGTAATGTGCTCACACGTGGACCTCTTCACACTCTGCCGTCGGACTCACACTCATTCATGCCAAGAGAGGGCCGACACAGAGCTGGGGTGCAACACGTCTTTATTCCGTGAACCCAGGCTCGAACTGCCTTGCAGGCGGTAACCCTGCCCCTTAATACACGCGGGTCGCATCCCACGAAACAAACACAAACACAAACAGAGGACTTCCGTCCAAAGAGAAAAGAGTGAGGACATCACACCTACTAGGCCCAGTGACATATAAGAAAGCGCAAGTGCATGGAAAAGGGAAAAGGGGAAACTGCATGTAAGGAGGGGGGGTGGAAAGTGCAAAGCAGGAGAGAAAAACATAATAAATATTAAATAAAATAAATAAATTAATGCGATATTGAGCATTTCTTTAGTAAGATTGTCATTCATGCTCAACTTTTCTTTGAGGAACCTGTTTCAAGAATGCTGAGTCCTCTTTGAGAGATTAGTTTTCAATTAAATTGAGTATTACTTCGATGAGTTCTCTTTGCAGAACCAAGTTCAATAAGGCAGAGCATTTCTTGAGCGAAAAATTCTAATAATGCTGGATTTAACTTCACGGCCTTCGCGGTAATTATATGCCCATTTCTTGAGAAAACTTTTCAGTAAAGCTGGGCATGTCTTAACTGAGACCTCTGCACGCTCAGCATTTTTCTTAGAGGGGTGGGGGGAGGTGTGGGGTAACCCTAGCGAGGTGTACCTTTCAGTAAAGCTGATCATTTCTTGAATGCGACGTTCCCTTTAAGTTGAGCGTTGCTGCGTGGGGACTAGTGTTATCTCAATTACACAGCCAGTTTGCTGGCACCTCTGCCGTTCTATGTGGTGCCTGAAACCCGCCAGCCACTTCACGGTTGCGAATGGCTCTGCAAGTCACCCACATAAATTGGTTATTTATGGCTGCAGCGTCTTAAAATTTTCGGGTCAAGTTTTCTTACCCTTTCCTTTTTTTTTTGCTCACGAGAACGCATTAGTCTCCTGCTGCCACTTGAAACTTGAAACTTCTTAGCGTGAAGTCGGCGGGTTAATGTCTCAGAAAGTTGTGTCTTCAACCATATCGGGTTGTGTTTCAAGATTTACACGCCAACGTGTCAGGAATTTCGGTAACTCAATTAAACACACTTCCGCCATGTTTAGCTTGCGGTGGATGAGTATTTTCTCTCGCTTCATTGTTTACTTTGGAGCTGTAAAGCATGAATCCTTCAAAGTACACGGAGATTTCTACACGGCAAGGCGTTGCATCCTGTATAAAGAGGGGGTGCCGCTTCGTTTCAAATGTTGCAGTGCCCCTTCACTTAATGTTGTCAATGGGCACAGGGCACTGCCTAAGAAAGGGAAACTCCATTCCCAAACTCAAGGGTTGGCTGGGAACAAAACGTGGCCTTTGATATGCTCCTCAAAGTGTCCCCATGCTACACAGTGTGAGTAAGCCCATTCCCCATAAGAAGTGTTTAGTGAGTTCTCCCCAAGGAGAATCTGGAAAAGAAAATGAATAACCACACAAAAGAATAGGTCTACTGTGAAATCTCCAAGGTTCCCTGCAGGTCAGTCCACCCCTGCTGGGACTCCAGTCCAATATACGCTTTTAACCAAGAAAGAAATACTGTTCAAATGCTGACATCCGATCCCAGCATATTAAATGGTAATTTTCGCTAATTGTTAAGTTTGCAAAGCACATTGTAAACGACTACTTCCGATTACATGGGAGGGCTGTGGGTCATGCTCCACCTCGGCTCCCATTTCCTCATCCCTGCAAATACACTAACCCTAAAGCACCTGTCGTTTATTTTTCTTGCTGCAATTGTTTAAGCAAATTGCATTTTCGGTGTTTAGGGAGTGTTGCTTGATTTAAAAAATATTTTTTGTTTTGGTTCCATTAGCCCTGAATTCTTATCGAAGTGTCCTTCTGAATTGGATGATTGCATCCCCAGCTCCCAAGGTAAGTGGTGAAGTAAATGGAACTCACGTTATTTACAACTGTACCTGTTCTTAATGTGCACCCATTCCCAGACTAACCTAGCTGGGTTTACTAGATCACTATGCAGCACACTTTATTAGGCTAGCGCAACCCGTGGTATTCAAAATTTTAATGTTGAGCCCGGCTGAATACAAATATTATTGCAGAACCCTCCTTGAATAAAATTATTCTTGCCGGGCCCGCCCAGATGCCATATATGCTCATATTTTTTATTAGTACCCGGCGAGGGGAGTGTGGCGGCCTCCCAGTCAATGAGGATGCTCAGAACTGGGTCTTTACCACACGGTAAAGACCTCGCTCCGAGCCTTCTCAGACCGGCAGGCTGCCATTTTCCTTTGCCGGGAATCAGGTTAGGGTGCTACCCTCGTCCCCTTCCCCCCTCCCCTCTCTCCCCACGCCCATCCCTCTTTCTGCATATTCAATCCCCTACCCTCTTCCCACTTACCTTGCGCTGCTGTGTCCCTCACCTGCACTGGGAACAGTAGTGGTCCCGGTGTGGCTGTGACTTTTGCGAATGGCCGACATGGAAAGGGAGAAGGCACTACACAGAGTTCACTTCTCAGCAATCCAGGGCGGCATCATTTTTTGTAGTTTTTTTTCTCAAGTTGAGAAACGTTTAACACGTTTCTCAATTTGATAAAAATACACTATTAGTACCCCGGGTACAACGTGCCGGGGTAGTAATAGCAATATAACCTGAGAAGGGGGGCATTACTGGTTAGGTAATGCCCTTGGTGACAGTTAAAGCCCTTGCTTCGCTCGAGCTTGTAACTTGTGCCCCGGGCATTACCTTACAGGTAATGCTCCCCTCCTCGGGTTATATTGCTTAATTTTTGCAGTCACTCTGCTCCCTTTTTAAAGAGCTTCCCACCCCCCTAGTCATCCTTTGGGAACCCCGAGGGTGGCCAGCCCCAGGAGTGCTCTAAAATCATTTGTCAGTTTTGCACTGTACAGGAAATATTGTGCATTTTATTGGGGGGGGTTTTAAAGGTGTGCAGGTTTTATACTTTGACATTATGTTATGTTATGTTGTTTTATACTGTGCACAGCAAACACCCACGCGCAGTCTCCAGGTGCTTGCATGGCTCTGCAAGCGAGTTGGGGGGGTCGGGGGGGGGTTAGTGAGTATAGGTTCAGAGGATAGGTCCAGAACCGGGTGGAGCTCTTTGTTTGCCGCTTGATGGTATCTACCCACGTTCTTGGTTGCGGTTCGACTGCACCTTTAGGGTGCAGAGCTCCCATATTCTCTAAGATTGCAACTCAGTACACAGCAGTGGTGGAAATTGACTTTTATTTTACTAGGGGATCCCACCTAGCACGGGGGCAAGGGGCTAGGCAGGTGGGTTATTTTAGTTACCCCCATTAATATTTGCCTCTCAGCCCCTTGAAGACCACTGCAATAGACACTGGTTGGTATGAGAAAGCCTTTTTAGACCAAAAGGTACATTAGGCAAATTGTATGAGGCTCAAAATGAAGGGACATGATCCCACTTACAATACAATCCTTCATTGGGCTTTCAGTGGAAAAGAGAGTGGCATTCAGAATATTAAGCAGCATGCCAAGGCCTTCTGGTGCAAGGGCCCAAACCACCAGTAGAAACTTGAAGATAGCCCAGTTGGAAATTTCAAGTACATGCATACTTTCAAGCCCACCCAACTAAGTACGAATAAAATAAGCAAGATGGGGCACCTTTAGGGTGCAGAGCTCCCATATTCTCTAAGATTGCAACTCAGTACACAGCAGTGGTGGAAATTGACTTTTATTTTACTAGGGGATCCCACCTAGCATGGGGGCAAGGTGCTAGGCAGGTGGGTTATTTTAGTTACCCCCATAAATATTTGCCTCTCAGCCCCTCAGAAGATGGCTCATTAACACCTGGAAACTATTTGAATCACAGAGCACCATATCACCTTCAGGAAACGACGCAAAACCTGGTTATTCAACAGACAATGACAACCACAAAGGGACACCGGCAGCAATAACATCACAGACAAACAGCTAGAGAGGAGGCGAGATGGGCAGTCGAACCGCAACCAAGAACGTGGGTAGATACCATCAAGCGGCAAACAAAGAGCTCCACCTGGTTCTGGACCTAGCCTCTGATCCTATACTCACTAACCCCCCCACCCCCCAACTCTCTTGCAGAGCCATTCAAGCACCTGGAGACTGCTAGTGGGTGTTTGCTGTGCACAGTATAAAACAACATAACATAACATAATGTCAAAGTATAAAACCTGCACACCTTTAAAACCCCCCCAATAAAATGCACAATATTTCCTGTACAGTGCAAAACTGTCAAATGATTTTAGAGCACTCCTGCTCAGATCCTTAAGCGGTCTTGTGGGGAAGTGTCTCTCCTTGTAACCTAGTAACCACTCTGACACACAGTCTCTGAATGTACTGCAGAGTTTGAAAATAAATGTAAAGTGCACACAGGCGTGCACATGGATTCCCCAGGATATGTGTAGGATATATTGACCCACTCAACGGCATTGCCCACATCACTAAGCTGCATTTGCGCAAGAAACAGCAACCTGGCTGCACTGGCTCCTGTGCACACCAGGACCTCCAAACTGCGTTTTTGGCAGCAACAAAAAAAATGGATGCATCATCCTGCCTAGCACACTTCAGGCAAAATGGAACAAGGGGACACCCTGAAAAAAGTATGCCAGTGGTTCATTGAAACCTATCAATGGAATCAAGTGAAAAAGCAGCTTTGCTTTGCTGTAAAAGCCAAAAATCCCCTAAAAAAAGAACCATTTTCACCCTTTCAAAATGCAGCTTTGATGCTAATTCCAACTTGTTCATTCTGAAACCACTGTGATTCAAGAGGCACTGTCATGCCCAGGATATCTCACTGTGCTTCACCAAAACTAGGCATAATTCCTGAGTGACAGGCCCAGTCAAACCAGCTCTGGGAGAAATCAATAAGCAACTTCACTTTCACTCGCACTGGAACACGCGTTTATTTCTTGCCAAAATATATCCAGGCTCAGCAGTTCAAAGAGACTTTAACTCTCTGAGCCAGGTCAAGTGTAAATGTATCTATACTTTAGATAAAACTCCTGCTTCAAGGAAATGACTACAGCTGCAAAGACAGTGTGGGAATCTGAGGGAGCTGCAGACCGAATTTAAAGAAAGAAATGCTAGCAATTTTAGCACATGTGGAAAATTGGGCTTTGCTGACTGAAGAAAAATTGGCCTGTTTAAAATTAAATTGTGAAGGAAACCCTGCTTACTTAACAATGTAAATGGATTATGTTAGTGGTGATAATACACACATAGGCTATCTTCTTTCACATGTTTGTTTAATTTTGGACCCAAAATAAGAAATTAAAGAGTTTAAAACACATGGGCTGGATTTGCAAGCTCTCAGAAAAACCAGTCCTTCCAGTTGCCAGCCATTAAACTTCCCCAAGGAAGGGAGACACACCATAAATCCAGGACACATACGTGAACATTGCCAGCTTGAAAAACTTTGAATGGGCTAGGACAATGAAAGTTCACACGCTTGTCAGACATTCGTCTGTGCTCTAGGCTGGGATAATAGAAGTCCTGGGACACCAACCTGTCAAGTGTAAGGGGCAATAAAACTTTCAATTAAGATAGGAAACCCCCCTTGCCTTGAAGGAAATGACTGTTGCTTGCAGTTGGAGGAAGAAAAAAAAGGGGGGATCTAGTAACAATGAACTGCCTTTTGGTTACAAAGACTGTTTTATAAAGAAACTTTAAATACATTTTATCTTTGCAGCAAGAATTAGTAAAAATTCTCAATTTCAAATCTAATTTCATGGGCTTTCTTTTAAAACTTGGTAGAACTCGTTGCTGCATGGGAAACAGAAGTTACAAAATAAGACAGATTCCAAGGAAAGTATTGATGTTGCAAACATAAAATGTTGTACATACATCCTTGGGGATAATTCACATCTATGTACACAATTGTGGAATTTTGGTATGTGTAAAATTACCAAAATATATTCGAAGGGCAAAACAAGGTCGCACAGACCTGAGGATTGAATTGATGTGTGCTGCACATAATATGTAACCTGTATGTATAATTTGCCAAGGGATTGCAAGTGTATAAATGTATGTTTTTGGCAAAATTAAATTTTAAATATAGTAAATGTGGGAGTTTCTGGACATTGTAAAACTCACCTCATAAACCTGACATCATTCCCTTGGAAATCCAACCAGTTGAGAGAAAGGCGGAGACTAGCACTCCTGCCCAATTCAAGTAGTTTAGGGGCGTGCGTAGTTTACCCTGCCCAGCCTCTACCTTGATGATGTCATTTTGCACAATAAATAAGGGTCCCTGACAAGACCCTACACAGACACTCTTCCTGATGTTCCTGCGCCGGCATCCTGTTCCTGTTTCATCTATCCAGACTCCAGATCCCAACTACAAGGCCAAGCATTGCTGATCCTACTCCAGCAAGGCCTCAAATTCTGAAAACCACTAAATTTCCCATTAACAAAGGGAAAACTGTGGTACTTTTGGCATCCTGATTGGCTTGCCGCCACTCACTGCATGCTGCTGCCATCCTGCTACCCTGATGACCTATCTTATCCAGTGACAGAATTGCCAGTCCAGAAGTGCTACCCAGTAACCAGTCCCTGCTCAGCTGATCCTGTCCCACTGATTTTGACCGGCTGTGCTTTGTTAGACCAGGTCCGTGTGATGACCAGAACGTTGACTGTCCAAAATCCAAAAAACTAAAAAGTGGACTGTGAGTATTAATAGGAACCCAAAGAAATTCATAGTATAACTTGCCTAGCTTTGTCCTATCCCAATCTCTAAGATATCCTGTTCTGACCCCGATATCTTGTTAAAATTATCAGCATTATATGTGAAACTCCACCTTTGATTCCAAGTGTCACTGCCAATTTTCTCTTCATTTTTGTTTCGCATAGAACCTAAGCCATTAGCGGTTTTGATCGAATAAATTAATTTCCCAAAAAGGAAACAGGGTACACCACTTGAAGGGTTACAATGGCTGCGTAACTGTGGAGATTCACTGGTGGCATTCTCTTCTCTTAGTCACTAAAACCAGTTTAAGGAAAAGTTGCAATCCATTTTAAAGCCGTTTTTCTGTTTTTCACTGCTCTATTTTCATAAAAACGCACCTCACTCTATCTTGCATAACTCACGCAATTCACTAGCTAGATACCTAATTTCACTTCCATATTGTACCTATGAGCTATCGCTACACCCCAACAAAAAAACCGCATTGCGATTTACAATATCTCACCCGTTTTTTTAATTAAAAACTGTTTTGGTAATTTCAGGCGGGAATTGCAAAGTTTGCTAATTTTCCAATGTATCATTTGCTGCAAACATGTTTTACAACCTGCCACTCATTTTCAAACTGTATGCTATTGCTTATACATTGCTTGTGATTGTTTGTACTTCGACATGGTTGCTGTAGTGAGGAATAACATTTGTTTGAAGGTTTTTACACACATTCATTCATTCATTCATTTATTCATCCATTTCCGAGTGTCATTTTTTGCATTGCCAGGGTTTAAAATCCGTTTTTCTCTCTTATTTGGGGAGGGAAGGTTCGATTTCCTTTCTGTTTTCCATTTGTCATTCCTGATTACCTGCAGCTTCTGTTTATACACTCAAAATTGATTATTCGTGGGTTGAGGGAACATTGCATGGGAAATTCTGACTCAAGTGCTATTTTACCTAAAATCAAAAAGTGCTCCTATTTTCTGATGTTTTGTAGATGTGTCAATATAAGGTTAAACTAAGTGCATTGCTTACATTCCTATTGTTCTTATCACCCCATTGGTGATTGCTTCCCCATATTAAAAATGCTATGATTTCTTTTGAAATTTGAAATAAATATTATATTTTAACAACCAGCCTGGTTCATGGTCCATTGTGACCCGGGTATTTGAAAAGGGGGTGTGATATGAGTGGTGTGACATCTCAATATTGAATCTAATCTAAAACATAAGCATTTCAATTGCGTGCTGCATACTGGGCTGAGACTAGGGTGAGCATCGCCTGATTGAACTCCTTAACAAATTTGGGGGCTTGTCCAGGATTGATTTGGTTGCCACCCGTGACATTCTAACACAGCAGACCAACCAGCAGGGTAGTAATTGTGTGGTGTGGATACTGGGTTACAATGTACAAGCGCCTCCCAAAAGCAAATATTCTAAGTACCAGGCCTGTGTCTATAAAAGTAAAATTAAATCAACCCCGAAATAATTAATAAAGAAAGATAATTTCCAAAATGGCTGTTCCAGTAGAGATCAATATGGCGAGGGAGCACCTTCTGCACAAGCTATTTGTCAGAGGTGAGTGCCCAGAACAGGATGAGAAAGTCTGGCTACAAGGCATAACCCAACAGGTCACCGCCATGGACCTGGATACATGGCAGGACGGTGGCCTATTACAATAAGCTCTGAGCGAGTTATATATGACTCCAAAAATTAAAGAGGAGCAAAGCAAAATTGCCAGAATCACGGCCTACCTGTAGCTCCACATGGGAGTGATGCGGGAAAGGCAGGGGGAAAATGAAAATTTTGCACAGAATCAATCTGAACTGTTAAATAAAATCCAGATTGATTGAAGTTTAGCAGAACAAACACTACAAAAGAGCCAGGAGTTGGAGGTAGAATCGGCAAACTACATCATAAAATTGAAAGAGGATTTGGCTCGCCAACAGGAAAATAATGCAGACCAAGAGGCCCAACTAGAAGCAGCAAAAATAGAGTGACAGGAGAAGGTTGACACTCTAGTCAACGGAAGCTGACTCAACAGTTAAACTATAACAGGGTCATCTCAAGACAAATAACCATGTTGCAAAATCAGATAGATGAATTAAAAGAGGAAAATAATAAGTTAATCTTGAGAGACCTCCACTCTCAAATGGAATTTGATGAAGAGCATGCCATCAAAGCAAACAAGGGATGACCTGGCTGAACAGAGGGGCACCCTAAATCAAGAGAAAGACGCCCAAGACCAGGGAATAAGCAAGTTAAAAACCAAGTTAGAGGGAAGAGAAGTAGCCCTCCAGGAGCTAAATGAACTGAAAACAGAGTATGGGAAGCTACTGGAGTACGCTAGACTGGTAGAGGGTGCCCTGGAAGAGAACACCCAGACCAATGATGCTAAAACTCAGGAGGTGAGTCTCCTGCAGCAGAAATGGTCCCAGTATTCCCAGACCATAGAGGAAGCGCAGAGAGACAATGAGGCGCTCAGTGAAAAGAATGATGGGCTCAACAAACAAGTGGGAGCACAACAGCGGGTCATAGAGGCCAGTAAAGCCTTGATAGCTGAACAAACATCTCAGATCTTTGCTTCTCAACTAGAAGCAGGGGCTGAAAAGGATAAACCAGCAAGGTTGAAGCAAGAGGGTGCTAGATTTGATCTTAACTGGAGAGACCCCAAACAGGTAGAGGGGGACAGGGTAATCCTGGATCATAGTATAAGGACCTCTATGCTAAGGGACTCCAACCCATTTAATACTGTGAACACTGCCAGCTTCATGTCTACCGGTTCACATGAGCCAGAATTCATGGGGCCGGTAGAATTCAATAGACCCAGCATGATGGAACTGACAGGTCAGCGCCCCACAGAAAGTGATGAAAGGGGGTCCCTGTATAGATACCCAAACATTAAGGTGGATGTCTCTGACAAGTAAAGCCCCTATGAGGGGAGGGTCAGGGAATTAGATCGACCGAAATATTACTTTCCGAGGGACCAGTTGGTCCAGTTTCATGAAAAACCTGGTGAAATGAGGCCCAAAAAGAGTATCCTGAAGACCTCTACCCAATTAGGTCAATAGGGGGATACTCTGCCAACCCTGGGAGTAAGGAGGAGTCAGAGGACTACTCTCCTGTTTCCCACAGGAGTAGAGAAACTAGGCCCCACCATTCTGCGAGCGCCTCTCAAGCTCACAGAATCTGGGAGTGCCTAGATGATCATGAGGGGACCTCAACTAGTAGCACCTCTGAGTCTGAGAGCGAGTGGACTCGGGTTACTAAGCCAAAGAAGGCAAACAAACTCAAGCGAGTTATGACTAAAGACCCCATTAGGCAGATTAAGGCCCTTATGAGTGTCATAACCCCCTACCATAGAAATGAGAAATATTCTGTTTGGGAACACCTGTAGCTCTATGAGCAGATGATTGACACTTTACATATGAAAGACAGCCAATGGGGAGCCTAAAAATGCACCTGCACAAAGTCAGCAGAATCCTAGACCTAGAAGGCCTTCTTCCACAAACAGGTGGCAGTCAGGGAGGTAATCCCACAAATGGGACCCCTAACTCCCCTGATTATATCAGTCCCCGATACAAGGGAAACAGACCAATCATGGGGTATGTCTGGACTCCTCCGGCCCAAGGGGGGGATCCAACCAGGTAAGTGCTGCCCCGGGAAACTTCGCTCCTAACTTCCCTCAGGAGGGCAGGAATTCCCCAAATGCTGGGTTAAGCTTGTTCCCCGATACCCACAAAACCCCAACCTGCAGGAAACCCTCCTTTCCTTTCCCACTTTCAGGATCCCAGACAACCCAATCCGGGAGAGGGGAGGCCAAGGATGGAGGGTTACCAGAATTTGCCATATCCAGGGTACTATGGGAGAAGGGATAGTTACCCTTCCCGTGATCCACCTAGGGTTGACCAGAGACCCCCGTACCAGCCCTCAGACAAACATGGCGGCTCAGAACCCCACAAACCAAGGATCTGGCACGCCTGAACAATGACCGGGCGAGAACCTGGACAACTCACCGGTTCCAGAGGAGGAGGCACGGGGGGAAGGAGGGTTTAAAGCCCTAGAGGAAGCTTCCTTCCTCACTCCTGTCCCCAAAAACCTGCCACACAAGGAACAGAGGACGGGTAGGAGAAATAAAGAACCCAAAAAGACCAATTTTTTGGAGGAGGTTAGTATCCTCCAATTTGAAGGAGAGGAATTCTTAGAGGATCCTGGGAAAGAGACATTCTCCTTCAGGGAAGGGGGGACTACTCCCTAAGAAAAATGGGTCCCAAGGGATTTAAATGAAGACTGGGTGGGAGTGGGGACTGATTCTGTATCGCACATCCTAGAACCCCAGAATGAGCATAAAAAAGACATAATCTTTAAAGGGGGTTCTCAAACTCCCCAGTGTAATTCTGGTGACTGCCTCCAAAAAGGGGGTGGGGCAGCCCAGAATCAGAAAAGGGGGAGCCCGAAACTCCCCAAATCGGCGAGTGCAACATTTTTCTTTCAGATTCCCAAACTCCTACACAGACTTATGCCCAAACTACCTCTGTGTCGGAGTCAAAAATAAGGAAATTGACTACCCAGCTTGCCCAGAATGCCCATTACAATTGGAGGAGAAAGAAGGTAAATTCTATGCCTCCGTCCAAGTGCAAGGGCAATGTGCAATTCCAGCACTGGTGGAAACTGGATCCCAAGCTACTCTTCTGTCAAGGGCCTTTGAGCAGCCAAATTCAGGAAGGGGGGAAAGATACCAGATCCCTCTTACCCCTCTTCCTGGACAACTCCAGAACTTCAATGGGAATGAAATTCCTGTCACGGGGACTGCAGATTTGGGAATTAGAATTGGGCGACATAAGGTGAAACACCCTGTCATAGTCGTAACTCCAGGGGGCACACCCTGTCTACTATATAATGACATCCTGCGAAGGTTGTCCCCCTTAATAGACTGCGTGAACAAGGTCCTCTGGACCCAGACTAGTAAGCCAATAACATTGAAACATAGTGTCAACCATGTTAGTTTAAATGGCACATGCCACATGGTTGAACAAAAATCTGATCATATTGAGTTTCATTTCCAGAGTAACCAAATCCCTGACGTGACAGTAATTGCTGTAGGACAACCAACTGGTGATGGGTACTCCTCTCCATTCCTGAAAATCAACCTTCCTTCCAGTCTCAAGTGGCATTCCACACTGGAAGGAAACACTCTGAAATTCTATACCAATTCACAATCTGATAATCCCAATTCCATAGCCAAAAGTGATGAGAAACCAGCCCAAAGTTTAGCTGATATTCAGAAAATTAGAGAACAGTTATTCATCCCTATTCAGTTAAATGAGGGCAAGGAATCTGTTCTCACCCGAGTGTGCATGAACAACGGTAAGAGCTTCATCAGCGAAGCCATGTTCCGACAGCTCTCAAAAGATCCAGCCATTCCCACATTTGAATTGATCAATAAGTGGGAAATGGGCCTGGAAACTCCCAATTCCAAACATCTCCTGCCTATCAGGAGAATGCCCAAAATCTCTATCGGAAACAAAAGCATAGTACATAATTGTTGGGTCGTGCGAGATGTCCCTGCTGCATTCTATTTAGGCAGTGACATTCTCAATCATTAATTTGGACCTGATAAATTACAAAGCATGGTCTGGGGGTAATCCCATGGACTTTGATGATTCAGAAAAAGTATTCCGGTCAGCCCAATTGCTGCCGTATGCAGTTGAAGTTCAAATTGGAGAGGAGGTCACCATCTCAGGACGGACACGACTATTCCCACTTGAATTAAAGATTAAAAGAGGACAGAAACTACAAAATCCTGATGCATATGCACGCCTCAATGCCCATCTCCAACAGCAGGGGTTGGGGTTAAACCCAACACCATTGTCAATGTAGAACACAACACCATTCCAATATTGATGGATAACAGCGACCTTAGGAGTATCACTCTGGGCGCAGGCACCATTATTGGAATGGCGGTTGATGACCGACATTTTTCCATGGATCTAGGTAATGAACTGATAGGACCAATCCTCAATGACTGTTTTGACAGTAATAGTGACAATGCCCTACCACCAGACAGGATCTTCACCCAGCAAGGGGGGGATTTCCTGGTGTACTTTTCCTGCCCTTATGGGGTGGAAGCGGTGACTTGTGACATCAGACAGATGAGGTGATCTTCCAGGTCCCCGATGACAGCCTTGCCTACCTGGTACCCTCTGTCCAGGTCAACACTCTAACCAGGGACCTCTCCACCCAGTTGGAGGAGGCTGCTGAGATAGCAAAACCGGAAGTCTTTCCAGGTTTCAGGCAAATGGTTAAAGAGCGAGTCAACCTAACCGATGCCTGTGAGACTCTGGAGCAAAAGCAAAAGTTGAAACAAGTTTTCTTAGATTTTCAAGATCTCTTTGCAGTGGACTCGTATGACTGTGGTCACACCGAAATCCATACAACCACAATTCCCACGGACCCTGGAATGACTCCAGTGTTTGTGAAGCAATACCACTTGCCTCTCACATCCCTGGAGTCCCTGACAGAAATAATCAACAACCTTGAGTCCCGTGGGATAATTCATCCAGTCCACAGCACCTTTAATAATCTGGTGCTGGGGATTTTAAAACCGAACGGCCAGTGGAGGCTCTGTGCTGACATTAGGGAGCTAGACAAACAGGTCCATATGTCCGCTCCCCTACATTAACCAGGGGCTGGCCCAGATGCAGGGGTCAAAGGTATACAGTGCCATTGACCTGACCAATAGGTACTGGACCGTGCCTGTCAGTAGGGAGGACCAATACAAGCTGGCCTTTGCCTTCGGGGGGCAGCAGTACACCTGGACCCGGACTCCCTTCGGATTCATCAACTCCGGCAACAAATTCAACATATTCCTACATAAGGCCATGCCTGACCTGGTTGAAAGGGGTAACCTGGCCTATGTGGATGATGTCTTGATAAAAAGCTCAACTGTGGAGGAACACATAGCGGAAATCTGTCATGTTCTGACACAGTTGAGGGTTGCCAGAGCAAAACTCTCCTTCCAAAAGGCACAGTGGGGCAGAACCCGTGTCAACTTTTTGGAGCATGAGATAACTCCTCACGGTCTTTATCCACAGGAAAAGAAAGTGGAAGCACTCCTAAATCTTAAAGACCCCAAAACTCTGCGTGAGCTAAGAAGCCTCCTTGGACTGACTAATTACAGTAGGAAGTTCATTGAGGATTATGCAGAGATCACGAGACCCCTGATCCATCTGTTGAAGGGGGGGGTCAAGTGGGAGTGGGGTCCAGAACAAACCGAGGCAGTAAAGCAACTCAAATGAACCCTCTCACAAGCGCCTTGTCTAGTTTACCATGTCAAAAACAAGGAGTTCTTCTTGGAGACAGGGTTCTCGAATACATGCTTGACAGCAGTATTATATCAAAAGCATGACAAGGTCGATAAAGTCATCTCCTATGCAAGCAAGACTTTATCCTCTGTGGAGGAAAAATTCAACGATTGTGAGAAGGTACTCCTGGAAATGGTGTGGGCACTGAAAAATTACTGTTCATCCAGGGGGAACACATCATAGTGGAGACTCCACACCAGCCGTTGCAATATCTCCAAAGTGACAGAATCTGGCCCGGAAATGTGAGTAATTTCAGAATTACTTCCTGGATTCTGTCAATGCAAGGCTTTCCTGTGGAGGTCAGATATGGCCAAAACAAGAAGAGAGGACTCTGGTCTGGCTGACTTGCATGATTGTGACAGAGAAAACTGTCTCGAGGACGAAAGTCTTAAAACCCAGGACAACATGGAGGCCTACCTGAATTCCCCGCACAAAGTCTATGTAGAAGACAAGTGCGAGGGAATGCCCACCGTTTATGTGGACGAATGTTCCTACCATGTTGACAACAACAGGGAAAAGGAAATGGTGGCCGGTGTTGGGAATGCTTGGGTGAGTGATGCCCCGCAACCCTCGCTGGGTACAAAATCGGTCCCGCAGTAGTCAGGTGGCAGAGTTGATGGCAGTTCATCAAGCCATCCTCACTGCTGTCCAATACCAACTCCACAAACTGGTCATAATCACTGATTCAGATTATGTCCTGAACGGGTTCGTGGAGCACCTGGGTAATTGGAAAAGCAGAAGTATGCTATGTCCTAATAATAAACCGCTTTAACATGGCAAACTCACCCAAACTCATCCAAAATATCGATATCTGGCCACCTCTGATCAGCTGGCCAAAACCGGAGCAATCCAGGGCGAGCTGCTCGAGATCGAGTCCCTGTTGGGGGAAATCCAGGTCACTGCTATCACTAGGTCCCAGACAAATTCTCACAATGAACTCTCAACTGCCCAATGGAGTAAGGAGACCCCAGATGCTGAATTAATCACGGCACAAAAAGGGGATCAGATTATTGGTAAGTTTTATCAACACAGTGAGGACCCAGAGAACTTTCCCCTGAGGGAAACCGATAACATTGGGGAAGAGGACCTCAGGGTGTTGATGAAATTTCCAAAAATGTTCTGAATCCAAGAGGGTTTGTTGGAAGGAGATCCACATCTGGCTGTGACCAGTGGGTGGTCCCTACTTCATTCCAAAGCCTAATGCTAAGTCACGCCCATTATTCAGCCACATCTTGTGAGAGGTTGCATACTGGCCACACATGGGGCAGGACCTCGACCAATACTTGAAGGGGTGTTTTGTGTGTGCACAATTTCAGCCAACTTCACTCACACACCGAGCTCCCCTCCAGAAGAGGGGGATGACACTGCCTTGGTCAGATTTACAAGTAGATTTCATCGGGTCTGTGATTCGCTCTTCTATGGGGAACAAGTACATGTTAATCGTTACATGCTTGTTTACCAAATGGGTGGAATGTCTCCCAGCCCCAAATTGCAAGGCAGAAATAGCAGCTGCCCTGATGATCAATCACATCTTCTCGCATTTTGGCCTACCCCAAAGGGTTGAGTCAGACCGAGGTAGTCCCTTCACCAGCGAAGTGATGACAAAGATGTGGGAGATACTTGGGGTAAAAAGGAAACTTCACATTGCATACAACATGTCCTCTAGTGGTGGAGTTGAGAGGTACAATAAAACCATTGTGAGCATTTAAAAAAGGTTTGTGGCAGATTCTGGGTCAAGTTGGGACATCCGATTACCGCTTGTCCCGATGGCCTGATGGCCAACAGATCTACACCTTCTTCTGCAACTAAGATGTCTCCATTTGAGCTGATGACTGGAGAAAGGATGGTGCTACCTCAGCATCTGCTCTATAGAACACAGGAGCAGATACTGATTAACGCCTCCACAACTCATGAGTATGTTGAGAACCTAAGAAAACACCTTCAACATTCTTTTGCATATTTTCAATGGAATAAGACTACCCTCTAACAAAGGATTGTACCTTACAGTACATTTTCAGCATGCATGATTACATGCACCAGAAAACAACCAATTCAAGGTATTTAAATTTAATACTTTAGATCAATGTATTGCTACTTAATCAGAACAAGCACAATATAACTTTGAGCATTTACATAGTAGCGACGTGACTAATGGTTCATCCTTGGTTTGTCTCTTTCTCTTGTCCCCCTCTCCTTCTCAATTCCCCCTTCCCTTTATATTTCTCTTCTTGGCTCCATTTGAAAGTACTATATCACACGGTTGGTATTATCTATAATTTTACAAATCTATTCTGTGATAATACCAATCCATGTCATTATTTACAATGCGCACATATATATGCAACTTATGAAAAATGTTTACCTTGACGTATCCTTTAAATGTTGGCTGAATGCAAATGTGTTTTTACTTAAATGGGGTCATAAAATTGGCACCCATTTTGAATTTGGTTGGCATACCGCCCACACTGCCCCTGTGGACACCATGACTTTACATATCAATTGTTTTATCTCTAAACGGCTCATTCAAATTGCCAAATACTCAGTTATTTAAAATATTCTTTTCCTTTTTTTTCTTCTTTTTTTCGTTACATTTGTGGTTATTACCAATGCTTTAACTTTACCAACACAACCGACAATATGGTGGTTTCCGTGCAATTTTAACTTTAATTTTCATGTACTAGCCTCAGAGGAAGAGCAAGGACTGCTCGAAACACATGTCAGGCTGTACTATTTCCATCCAATAAATCTGCAAACTAAGCAGTGTCTAATTTATTGTGTGCTGGCGCAGTGAGACTGGGAACACTCTTTCAAACACTGACTACCAAGGAGGACCAACTTGGAAACCTGGAAGGGAGAAACCAAAGGAGATCCGGAAGTGTCACTCAACACCATGAAAGGAAGATCCCAGGGAAAGAAGGGGGTGTCATTCCATGTTCCGACCAGAGACAACAAGAGGAGCAGGACGCACCGTTCTCTGATGAAAGAGGTACACATACCTGCCTGATCCTGTTAGAAGCCCATGGAGAAATCCTACTTGCCGACTTCCCCTCGACTTGGAAAGCCCAGGAGAAGTCAGGGGGTGTGTGGGATATATTGACCCACTTAACGGCATTGCCCCACATCACTAAGCTGCATTTGCGCAAGAACAGCAACCTGGCTGCGCTGGCTCCTGTGCGATCCAGGACCTCCAAACTGTGTTTTGGTAGCAACAAAAAAAAAAATGGCTGCATCATCCTGCCTAGGACACTTCAGGCAAAATGGAACAAGGGGATGCCCTGAAAAAAGTATGCCAGTGGTTCATTGAAACCTTTCAATGGAATCAAGTGAAAAAGCAGCGTTGCTTTGCTGTAAAAGCCAAAAATCCCCCTCAAAATGAAACATTTTCATCCTTTCAAAATGCCGCTTTGACGATAATTCCATCTGGTCATTCTGAAGCCACTGTGATTCAAGAGGCCCTGTCATGCCCAAGATATCTCACTGTGGTTCACCAAAACTAGGCATAATTCCTGAGTGACAGGCCCAGTCAAACCAGCTCTGGGAGAAATCAATAAGCAACTTCACTTTCACTCGCACAGGAACATGTGTTTATTTCTTGCCAAAATGTATCCAGGCTCAGCAGTTCAAAGAGACTTTAACTCTCTGAGCCAGGTCAAGTGTAAATGTATCTATACTTTAAATAAAACTGCTTCAAGGAAATGACTACAGCTGCAAAGACAGTGTGGGCAGATGAGGGAGCTGCAGACTGAATTTAAAGAAAGAAATGCTAGCAGTTTGAACACATGTGGAAAAATGGGCTTTGCTGACTAAAGACAAATTGGCCTGTTTAAAAATAAATTGTGAAGGAAAGGCTGCTTACTTAACAGTGTAAAGGGATTATTTTAGTGGTGATAATACACACATAGGCTATCTTCTTTCACAAATTTGTTTAATTCAGGACCCAAAATAAGAAATTAAAGAGTTTAAAACACATGGGCTGGATTTGCAAGCTCTCAGAAAAACCAGTCCTTCCAGTTGCCAGCCATGAAACTGCCCCAAGGAAGGGAGATACACCATAAATCCAGGATACATACGTGAAAATTGCCAGCTTGAAAAACTTTGAATGGGCTAGGACAATGAAAGTTCACATGCTCGTCAGACATTAGACTGTGGTGCAGGCTGGGACAATAGAAGTCCTGGGACACTAACCTGTCAAGTGTAAGGGGCAATAAAACCTTCAATTAAGATGGTAAACCCTCCTTGCCTTGAAGGAAATGACAGTTGCTTGCAGTTGGAGGAATAAAAGAAAAAAGGGATCTAGTAACAATGTGCTTTTTTTGGTTACAAAGACTATTTTATAAAGAAACTTTAAAGACTTTATCTTTGCAGCAAGAATTAGTAAAAATGTTAAAAGTTTGCAATTTCAAATCTAATTTTATGGGCTTTCTTTTAAAACTTGGTAGAACTCATTGCTGCATGGGGAACAGAAGTTACAAAATAAGACAGATTCCAAGGAAAGTATCCCCGGGGATAATTTGCATCTGTGTATAAAATTGTGGAATTGTAGGCCAAATCTTTCATGTGTAAAATTGCCAAAATATATTCGAAGGGCGAAACAAGGTCGCACAGACCTGAGGATTATACTGATCTGTGCTGCACTTAATGTGTAACCTGTGTGTATAATTTGCCAAGAGATTGAAAGTGTTTAAATGTATGTTTTGGCAAAATCGGATTTTAAGTAAAGTAAATGTGGGAGTTTGTGGACATTGTAAAACTCACCTCATAAACCTGACATCATTCCCTTGGAAATCCAACCAGTTGAGAGCAAGGCGGAGACTAGCACCCCTGCCCAATCCAAGTAGTTTAGGGGTCGTGTATAGTTAACCCTGCCAAGCCTCTACCTTGATGATGTAATTTTGTACTATAAATAAGGGTCCCTGACAAGACCCTACACAGATACTCTTCCTGATTTTTATGTGACGGCCTCCTGTTCCTGTTTCATCTATCTAGACTCCAGATCCCAACTACAAGGCCAAGCATTTCTGATCCTGCTCCAGCAAGGCGTCAAATTCTGAAAACCATTAAATTTCCCATTAACAAAGGGAAAACGGTGGTACTTTTGGCATCCTGATCCAGATTGGCTTGCCGCCACTCACTGCATGCTGCTGCCATCCTGCTACCCTGATGACCTATCTTTTCCAGTGACAGAATTGCCAGTCCAGAAATGCTACCCGGTAACCAGTCCCTGCCCAGCTGATCCGGTCCCGCTGATTTTGTCTGGCTGTCCTTTGTTAGACCAGATCCATGTGGTGACCAGAACGCTGACTGTCCAAAATCCAAAAAACGAAAAAGTGGACTGTATCAATAGGAACCCATAGAAATTCCTAGTATACCTTGCCTCGCTTTGTCCTATCCCAATCTCTAAGCTATCCTATTCTGACCCCAATATCTTTTTAAAATTGTCAGTATTATTTGTGGAACCCCGCCTTTGAGTCCTAGTGTCAACGCCGATTTTCTCTTCATTTCTGTTTCGCATAAAACCTAAGCCATTAGCGATTTTGATTAAATAAATTAATTTCCCAAAAAGGAAATGGGGTACACCACGTGAAGGGTTACAACGGCCGCGTAACTGTGGAGATTCACTGGTGCCATTCTCTTTTCTTAGTCGTTAAATCCAGTCTAAGTAAAAGTTACAATCCATTTTAAAGCTGTTTTTCTGTTTTTCACTGCTCTATTTTCATAAAAACACCTCACTCTATCTTGCATACCTCACTCAAATTACCAGCTAGAGACCTAATTGCACTTCCATATTCTATCTATGATCTATCGCTACACCCCAACACAAAAACCGCATTGCGATTTACAATATTTCACCCGTTTTTATTAAAAAGTGTTTTGGTAATTTCAGGCGGGAATTGCAAAGTTTGCTAATTTTCCAACGTGTCATTTGCTGCAAACATGTTATAAAGCCTGCCACTCATTTTCAAACTGTATGCTATTGCTTATACATTGCTTGTGATTGTTTGTACTTCTACATGGCTGCTGTAGTGAGGAATAATATTTGTTTCAAGGTTTTTACACACATTCATTCATTTATTCATCAATTTCCAAGTGTCATTTTTAGCATTGCCAGGGTTTAAAATCCGTTTTTCTCTCTTATTTGGGGAGGGAAGGTCCGATTTCCTTTCTGTTTTCCATTTGTCATTCCTGATTACCTGCAGCTTCTGTTTATACACTCAAAATTGATTATTCGTGGGTTTAGGGAACATTGCAGGGGGAAATTCTAACTCAAGTGCTTTCTTACCTAAAATCAAAAAGTGCTCCTATTTTCTGATGTTTTGTAGATGTGTCAATAGAAGGTTAAACTAAGTGCATTGCTTACATTCCTATTGTTCTTATCACCCCATTGGTGATTGCTGCCCCATATTAAAAATGGTATGATTTCTTTTGAATTTTGAAATAAATAAATAAATATTATATTTTACCAACTAGCCTGGTTCATGGTCCATTGTGACCCGGGGTATTTGAAAAGGGGGTGTGATATGAGTGGTGTACCATCTCAATATTGAATCTAATATAAAACACAAGCACTTCAATTGCTCGCTGCATACTGGGCTGAGACTAAGGTGTGCCTCGCCTGATTGAAATCCTTAACATTGGGGAGCTGAATCTGAGATCCGGGGAGACATGTTTTGCCGGAAAATCCCCCTAATGACACTGGTCCACGGATTATCAGGGACATCTTAGAACTGTTATGTGCTAACCCGATTTCCACAACAAGCATGTTAGACCACGAGCAATCCCAAACAGACAGCATATTTCCCTGGCACCCACTATAGAAAGCCTGTGAAATTCAGCTGGTTACACAGGATCATGTTACACCTACACCTCACCCACCAACTAAAGCCTGCCTGCATCTGTATACATGCCTGTTGTCAACCCGCGTCATCTGAAATAACATAATGGTGGGTGAAGTGGGGTGGGTGAGAGACACCAGGGAAATACGGTGGGCTTTTGGAGCAAAGCCAACGTAAGGAGGCTCAGGGAGGACGTTGCTAGCTGGGATGAGCGAAAGCAGGCACATTCTGTTCAATGCAGTTCATGTTCCAGTACTCAATTCGCTGGCACCATCTCCCTGTATGCAAATGAGCAACCAAAGCCTCAAGGCAAAAGACTCTTGCTGCTAACTCCAGTAATATTAATGCATTAGGCGAAAACACACATCAAATATCAACAGGACGCCACTCCCTGAAGACAACATACATGAAGCAGTGAAAATCAGCACTTCACAATAAGTACAAAATGCAATCATTGGTAGGAGCATAGGGCAACAGCTGAGACATTATCAGTGAACCTCAGCACTTATGTAAGGGTAAATTACTGGTGATTAAATACAGTCAATACCCCAAAGCAGTGCTCCAGATACGATTTTGAAGTGAGAGTATTTTACTCCCTATTTTTTTAAAGTTGGGAGTAAAATTATTTTTTAGGGAGTAAAAAAGTAAGTTCCATTCCCGTGGGAGTATAATAAGCGAGTACAAATATGTTTTACGCGTACAATAAAAAGGATTTTTTTAGAAATATTTCCTTGCACCAAGTTATTCATGCACATTGAAGGGTACATTTGTACCCCTTCAGATCAGGCAGTAATAGTAGAGCGTCTGCATGTGGCACTTTGGCACTACGTTTACTACTGGTACAAACATATCCATTGAGCTGTGCGGGTGAAAGCAAGAGGACATGCTCCCATTTGCGTGTTTCTCATCTTTGTTGGGAATATTTTTACTCCATAGTTTTATTTTTGGAGGGTATTTGCCTATTTTTAGGGCATAAAAGTGTCCTATAGACCCCTCATCTGTAGAGCTGCCCCAACCCATCAGGAGCAGCGAGGATCATAATCTTTGCACAATCTAAGCCAATAGTGACTAAACACTTCCCCCATTTAATTTGTCATGAAGTGCTCTGAAGTGGTATGCAGGGCTTTTACCAAATTTAAAATACCGAATAACATTTTTATCCCCCAAAAGTTTCTGAAAAAAATACCAAGTTGTTTTAAATATATAGATGGGGTTTGGGGTACAGGGTTAAAATGGATGGGCAGGGTGTCAGGTGGGGTTACAAACAAAGGGAAACAGGGAGCTAGGGGGACGCCCCCAAATAAAAAAAAGAAGTATATTTTTCTGTAAAAAAGTTTAGTTAAAAAAAGTTTTAGTTATTTTTTAATTCGATAAAATCACATGCAACCCTCTGAAGTGGCTGCAGGATGATATGTTGGTGCTGTAAAAATACACTAATTTTAAAAACTGTCTCCGGTCAAAGCATATATTTTTCAGCTCAGTCCAGAAGAAAAAGTTGGAAGGGTGCTTTAGAAGGCCTGGGAGCTAGCTTGAGTAAAGCTTGGCTGTGCTTAGTGTCGCTCAATCTCTAAAGGGACCATGCACTACCATGTACATGATATGGCATTTGAGTCTTTCACGGATAGATGAATAATTAGTAGTGTTGGCTTATGGGAAAGCTTGACTATTGCCAGGCGGCCAATGGTTATCCATCAGTGATAGCCTTGCATATGATCATGCTCAGTGTGGTATATACCCTTGGACTTCAGAGCTTCCGCTCCTGCAGCACTGTCTCAGGAGTATAGCTCAGAGAATTGGGAGGATAGTTCAGGGGCAACATGCTCGCCTTGGAAGCAAAACGACACGGAGCAACACAGGTTCGATCCCCGGGTCCGTGCTTAGAAACCTCTGGGTATTTAGCGCGTTATAAATAACCTATCATATCATTTTATTATATATTGAGGGCAAAGCAGAGTGTGTAGATCAGGAGCCGCACACTTATGCAGCTATTCAGGGAGGGCATGTGGAAGCACAATGACGGAGTGCCCTTGTGGGGGGCTTATATGCAGATTTATGCAGGAACGAGCTATTTCATTGAAGCCACTTGACCAAATGCTTCCAGTGAAGCGATTGTACAAATGGACTGCCCACTGTGCACTTGCACAACAGTTAGGAGGAATTGGCATGGGGCAATGGCAGTTCTTTGATTTATTAAAAGATGCGCAGCCATGGAGTGCCCCATGGCGCGTTCGACTCACTCCACTTGCCTGAAGGGTATTGAGATATCACACGCCTGCCAATTAATACCCTTGGGTTGCTGCAAACCCACCAATGGATTGGTGCTCAAGACAAACATGAGATTACAAGCTTTAGTGCAGCTCTATTGTTTTTTCCTCTTTGGAGGGAGATAAATACTCTTCTATCTACATATATCATGAGGATGTCACCTTTGCAACCAGATCTCAAAATCTCAGGATTTTATGATTTACACATTGAAGGTGGCACCATGGGAACAGGACGTGTAGTTGGGTTCTGCTTCATCAAAAGGGGTATGGCTGTGCAAGTATGCGCAGCCTGCCCCCTTGAAAAGCGCAAGCACTTCTTGTGATCCATGGCCCGTCCCATTTTCAAAGAAGTGTGGGTATGGTTTGCACATAAGTGGGCCCAGAACGTGGGCACCTCTTCGTACTTCATTCTCTTACAGTATTATCGCCAAGGTCCTGCAGTCTATTTTTATGGGGCACCACAACTGGAAGGCCACGTGACAGCAGGCGACAGCCATTCTTGATCCATCTCTGTACCCATTTTGGTTGTCCAAAATGGGTCATGTAAGAGTTTGGCAGGAACAGGGCTCAACTATAGAAATGAACATGATTTCTCACCAAGGCTTAGAGGAACAACAATGTTGACAGTGTAAACCTTTGTGACATGGAATAGGCTCACCTTAGAACTGAAATCTTCATTAAAGTTTTTGAGAGCAGGTTGGATGAGTTATTAGGGGAAAAGTATTGGGGTTATAAATACGTGCTGCTTATGTTTGTTTCCCTTCTTTGGGGCAAGATAGTTAAATGTAGTAGTTAAATCATACAGTTAGTCATTTTATCTTTTAATTGACGTAAAGCTGAAAACTTTGGACATTGGGACTTCTTTACTTACAGTGTCACCCTGCAAATCAATCAAACTCAGTGTTTTAAAGTCATTGGGTGCCAATTTATGAATTTGCCAGGGGGTGCAGGTGGCTAGATTTGAGTGGAGTGCCATTGAAAGTCTATTGATCCTTTGTGCATGGGGGATTTCTTTTTGGGGGGGCGGTCCTCATAGCAACCGCGTACTCTGTGACCTTGCTTGGAGGTCATGTTCCCCAAAGTGGAAATTGCAAAGTGGACTCGCTCTGTTTGCACTTTTGTGCGAAAGTTCCCCTGACCGCAATTTGAATCCTTTCCGCCACATAGTGGAAAAGTAAAGAGTAAATGGCAGGCCAAATTGCCTTTACTCTTCATTTTTCCACTCCGTTTGGACAAGTGGAAATGCCTCCCACAATTTACGTTTGTGCAAGGCTCTTACAATGGGTTTCTATGGCATCAGCCATCCTTTGGCAGGCACATTTAGGAGGATGCCATAGGAATCCTCTGATTACTGCCAACATGACAATCTCAGGGGGTGGAAATGTATGCAAAGTTTATCCCGCTCCCCAACTCTGCCTGTCAAATCCTTCAAAATTCCACAGATCTGTGAAAGTGATGCTAAAAGTGGCACCAATCATTACCACCATTTTCTACGCTTTCGGGTGTCTGGAAAATTACCTCTATTGTGTCCACATGGCAGAACTCTGCCAACAGCATTCTGACAGCATGAGAAGCTCTCCAATGCATCATCACCGTATGTGACAGATTCCAAAGCGGTGCCCTCGAATATGACTCATTTTGAGTGATTTTGTTGTGAGGTCTAAAGTTACTTGAAAGATTGCTGCACGATGTTTGGTCAAGAGTTATGTCGAACGATGGCTGATTACTTGGTAAAGTGTCCCTTCCATATATTTGCAAGCAATACCTGCGTTTCAGACTCGATTTATGGCTTGCCAATGATGTGTTGGCTAGGCGGGGACAAATATCCCAAGAACAAAATCACCGCCGATTCTGTTCAAACATCTCACAAAAAGAGACTCTTTAACACATTATTGTGGAATGTCCTGAGTTAAATCAGAAGCGTTGAATGTTTTAAAAAAAATCTACTTGAGATACATAGACCATTAGACTCTGATCAAACATGGCAACACATTTTCACAAATACAAGATTAGAGTTGTGATAGTCAATTTTCTGGACTTAGTTCTACCGCAACCAGAGAGGTAGATAATAAAAATCAGAGCCTAACATGGTGTAATTCAAATGGGCTATAATTGCCACTAGTATCTTTGACAAATCAAATTTTGTACATTTCAGCTCGATACTGAATGGACTGAGTTGTTATATTCTTTTTGAATACATGTTACAGGTATGATTATGAACATGTAATTGAATTCTAATACTTTTCATAAGTTATAAGAATTAAAATCTGTTTAAGACATAAATATCGATGTAGAAAAGCTTTGTATGTATATAATTGTCTTTTAAAAGTTTTTTTATCAACCAACCAAATAAAAAAAATACAAAAGTTATACCCCCAGCATTTTCCTTAAAAGAATCGTTCAAGGCTTTGGGAGAACTTTTTCAGACTGCGAGTGTGCTGGGATGCTTTAGCGTTGTTAAGGCATAACAAGTAAAGTGTATTATTATTATTATTATTATTATTATTATTATTATTATTAGGGTATTTATTGAGCACAGACCTAGCTTTGGGAAGCAACATAGTGCTTTACAATCATAGGGGGAAGAACACAGTGAGGGAAGTAGAGGAAATAAGCAGAGGGGAGCTAGTGCGGAGTGTGGGCAATTGGCTGCATGGGGGAAAGACAGTGGGGAGCAGGCACAGGTAGGAGGGACAGAGACTGGGGATTCCCAACTCAATCACCCCGCCTTTGGAATAGGACTGGCTCTGGTGAAACCCCCCCCAGTAAGCCTCCCACCCCAGGATGAGAAGCGAGAATGTATTTTATTGAAGGCAGGCTTCGTGGATGGGGCTGCTTCATTGTGCCACAGCGAAGCACAAGAAAAGTCAGAGGAAAGGGGCGAGGGGCGAACGTGTAACAGAGAAGAGGAAGGAGGTAGGCAAGGAGGAATAGAGTAGAGAAATAGGTGGTTTGAAGGCTTTTGTGGTTGTACAAGTGCAAAAGAGCCAAATGGACACTAGAAACAAAGAGCCTTTGGGAAATATGTTTTAACACCACAGTACAAGGCAATGACAGTGGTATGTGCTCTCAGTTTCAGACTCTAGCCTTTCACCAAAGAGTGTCTCACCGTCACGTTTCACCTTTTGAAAGCTGGTTTAAAGAGTTCAGTTTTTAGTGGTTTTCTGAATTTCCTGTGGTTTTCTTCCATTCTCAATGAGAAGGACCTATTGTTCCATAGTTGGGAACCTGGATCACTATGGGCTGTAAATACAGACCTAGAAAGGTCCACCCGGAATTGAGTATAATAGGGAAATTACCACATGATACTCAATAGAGAAATCAAAATATACCATTCAACCATCTGTATGTGTTATATTTGAGCATCTAAATGTAAATCGTGTATGTTGGTGAAGCACGGGCCTTCTCGCCTTAGATGAGAACCCCAAACTAGGAACTAGTTCATGAGGGATTGAAATTGAGCAAAACGTATCTAATAGCACCTCACGAATGCAGGGAATAGCCTATGGAGGCTACAATGGCCCCTAAAATCATTATTATCACAGGCCATATGCTTAGAGACTAGGGCAAGATCCACTAAAGAGACCGGCCACACAATGTGGTGTGCAAAGTATGCACTGCATCATTTGGCTAGTCCAGTAACACAGAAGGCTTTGTGGCATAAGCCGTGTTTGTAAATCTGTGATGTCAGATGGCCACACAAGTAAAACAGACGGAGAGAGAGCCTTGCTCCAGCCCGGGGAATCGAGTTATTTATGTTATTCCTACATGACAACAACCCACTGAGGTCCATTATCTTCTAAATAGATGTCATAATGAGATATTGTTTGAATTACGTAAAAAAGGGCTGTAGTTCAAAACAGGATAGCAAGGCTCAGGTTAGGTTGGTGGGTCTGTGAGAATCCTCATCTGTAGGCCTGCTTTACTCTGCCCTGATATCCTGGCTTCTGGGCTCTCCCCCTGCTCCCAGATATTAGGTCTGGTCTCTACAGGGCCTTGAATTGGCTAGGCTTGGCACTGGATCAGCCTCTAGCCACCAATATAGTCTCTTTTCTGTTTAAATCCTAAGTGTAGATATTTGTTTGTGGCTTATACTCCCCAAATAACTTCTTCCAAATCTTCTTTACTTTCCCCTATTTCACCTTTCTCATTCCTCCCATATCCAATTGAGTCAGGCCTTAAGTAGCATGATGACCCCTCCCACCTAAGGGGATCTCTGATTTGTAATTATTTGTTTGTCATAAGTAGCCTAGAACTAACACTCTTGTTATCTAAACTGCATTTGGTCTGTGTGACAGGGTCAGGGACCCGACACTGTCAAGAGGGGATAGGGACCACTCTCATCCTGGGTTGGGAGGCCTACCAGGTTTTTCACGAGTGCCAGTCCTGTCCCAGAGGTGGGGTAATTGACTTGGGAGGGCCCCAGTCTCTGCCCCTTCTACTTGTGCCTACATGATTCAAATGAGTATCATCTTTTGTTGCCCCAGACCAGTATTGCACAGTGCTGTACAGTTTATTTCTATTTAACCTGTAAGACAAAGTCACCCAGAAGGGCTGGCAGTGGAAAGAGAGTGAGCAACCCAACCAAGCGAGAGGCAGTGAGGAACAGCAGAACTGTAGAGCAATCCACACTGCAAACCAGCAATCTCAATACTCTATGTGACATAAACTGTGAACAATATCTTATCTTTAGCAGAACTGCACTGTGGTCTGCACATCAAGCCGGCAATCCAGATGCTCAGTGCAATACGAATGGCAGTCATTATATTTACATTCTGCAGGGCCACCGAGCAGTCCCCAAATATAACTGGCATTACAAACGATCCGTACAGCTCTTAAATAAACTGGGACATTGACAATATTCAGAGCAGGACTCATTCCCCAATGCCAGCGGACCCATAGGAAACGGGGTGGGCGTCTTTCAGCCCATTTCATGGATTGTCTTACCTTTAACCCGGCCCCTGGGGAGAAGCTAGCCAGCGATTGGCCTGGGAAACCAGTTGAGGGAGAGGACCAATGAAGAGGGAAGGGGAGGATAAAAAGAGGCACAGGAAACAGGAAGACTTAGGTTGTTCAGGTGAGGCCACTCAAGGAGAAGGGGGACCAAAAGACCAAGCAGAGGAACGATTTTGAAGAGGAGAGTGCCGAAGGATTGCTGAAGGAGTGTGAAAGGTGAAGTATGGGTTGATGGGAGAAAATGGTACTTGGCTGTGAGTGTGTGTGTAAGGTGAGTGAGTGAGACTAAAGGAGAGTGTAGGAGTGTGAATGATAGTGATTGGGAAAGGTGGCAGGGAGTGAAAGGAGGGTAACTATGGAAGAAGGTGAGGGTGTGGTCTAGTGGGAGAAGAGTGTAGTGGACAACAATGGGAGGAGAGAGTAGTAGTGTGGAGAGGGGATATTAGTACTAGTGGAGAGTGACAACAATGAGAAGAGCGATTTGAAGTAGTGGAGATGGGAGAGTTGTAGTATTGGCGAGTAGTAGAGGAGAAGGGAGAGTGGTAGAATGAGAGCGGGAAGGAGAGTAGGAGTAAAGAGAGAATATTGGGGGGATTGAAGGGAAGCATAATAGAGGGAGAGACAAAGGAGAGTGGGAGGATGAAAGAGAGGAGAGTAAAATAAAGGAAGAGGAAGGATAGAACATCAGGGTGAGGCGTACAAGGGCCTGGAACAATAGGACCAAATGGGGCCTCAGTGTTTGAAAGGCACCTATACTTGTACTAATTCTATTGTGAGTTTTAGGTTAGGGTTTCATGTAGATTTCTCCCAGAGGGAGTCACAGGCAAAGGGTGTTTGCCTATAGGGCCTCACAACCACCCAGCCAGAGGATTAGCTAGTAGGTGTAACTGATCTCTAATGACCATCCTGGGGTCGAGGACACCTGGGCTAGGGGGAACCACCCCGTGTGGACGAGAGAAGGACTTCCCTAAGTAAGCCCCTTTTCAACTTCTTTAATTAAAACCCTTCAACTGTCCTCAAGAGTTGGTGTATTATTGAGGCCATATGGGACATCGGGTATACCTTAGGGAATATTCCCTTTGTGAATCCCTAAAACCCCAGTGGCTATCAACAGTAGTGTGAGCGGTCAGAAATGCGAGACGGACACAAAAGAAAAGATTTCTCATGGTTTGCCATTTTATTTAATGAAAAGGGTGAGACAAACGCCTAAACGGGGAAGTCCCTACCTAGCAAACTAACTAAAGAAAGATGACATAGGGGGTCATTATGAGGGTGGAGGTAGCCATGGTGCCATTAGCGCCATGGCTACCCCCTTACCGCATACCGGGTCCGGATTCCCTGAATAGAGAATTACCAGGCCATTCCAACCTTGGAGGACCCAGTATTTCCTCATTCAGGGAACCCATTCCCATTCGAGCCCCCATAGGGCTCAATGGGAATGGGGACCATGCTAACAGCGGGCCCGTTAATAACGGGCCCGTTGTTAGCATGCTGGTCCTTTAGCGGCTCCCGCTAAAGGACCTCGTAATGCGGCAGTAAGGCCTTAACGGCACCGGTACCTTTACCGGCGCTGTTAACCCCTTACCGCCAACCTTGTAATGACCCCCATAGTGTCCAAACGTTTCTGACCCTCACACTAATATATAAAACAAAATAACACAATGAACATATGGCTGTATTCAATTCAAAAAGTTTAAACCTTTAAGCTTTGAAAAGTACTCCTTGTGACCAGGGTTGGATTCCCTTCCCCTGAATCAATACATTAATACGTTTGGAGAAGTTATTTTTCAATAAAGTTCTATTCAGTTCAACACACAACATCCTTTCCTTCAAAGGTTACCTTCCACTTGTTAAAGTAAATTTCTCTTTCATAACCACTGGTTCCACCACTTCAAAACAATTGGTCTTTCCCAATATCCCTCTTGGAAAAGCAGAAATGTCTTTCTCTCAAAAACAAAAATTCATAAATCAAAGCAATTGTCAGCATATCACTTTTTGCCTTCAATGAGTAACTTTTGTCAGGAGAGCACAGCAACTGTTTCTGATAAAGCCACACTTGTTCTTCAAATTAAATGTTCTTTCCATCACTCCACAAAACAACATCTTCTTTCCTGGTTCACTCTACAGCCAGGACTAACTACTGTTGGTCCCTTTCCTGGTTTACTCGCTTGCCAGGATATAAACTCCTACAACTTCAATGATGCTATGTGGCAATAGTTGTTCCAAGATTCTCCACATCAATCTACTTTGTGTGGAGGTTTGAAAAACGTCTCCCTCTTTTTATAGTTTCTTGACCTTTGGTAACACAGGTTAGAAGTTTCCCCCAGTTGGTATCCCAGATAAGGGGAGTTGCGCCCATGATGACTTTCTTCTGCTTCTTCACAGCCTCTTGGCTGTTGGCAATGCAGGTTATAGGTTTCCCCCAATTGGTGTCCCAAGTAAGGGAAATTATGCCCTTTTACTGCTTTACCTGTTCGGTATTCAAAAGTATTGTTTTTTTGATAAATGTTCTATTTGGAGTGCCCCAGGGTTACATTTAGCTTTAGGCCAACTCACCAGTCTGCTATTGCGTCTCCCGTTCTCTTGCTGGTGCTGCAGTGGACCCTTTATCTGCTTTCTGCCTTCCTGTCGGCTCCCACGTAACTCCTGTGGGTTGCACAGCTTCTTCCCGGAGTTTCAAAAGCTCTGGCAGTCCTCCTGCATACAGAAGCACTGCTCGTCAGGCTGGTGGCACATCGCTCTCAGTCGGACTTCATAACCAGACACCGCTTCCCACTGCACTTACTGTGCCATGCCTTCATATCTCGTGTCAGCATCAGCAAGCGTTCTTCTTTCTTCTTCTGCGTTCGAATCAGCATTTTGGTCTGCCTCTGCCTCAGCTACTCCAGCATCCTCTGACACCTGCAACTCATTCCTGAGTTTAAATGTCCCACTCAGGTGTTGTGGTCTACAACAGCCAGACTGCACATTATGGTTAATGGCATTGTCTTCTTTGTCCCAGTACCAAGGGCATTATGGATCCTGAAGTCCATAATGGATTTGGGGTTTTGATGTTCAATTATTTTGAATTGCTTTGTGAAATAAACATTGTTTTTTTCAATTTTACAATATACCATCAGAGTTTTAGGAATGATAGGGGAATCTTGGGTTGAAGAGGTTATCACTTCACCCTGATATGAGCACCTCCCATGTGATCCTCCCACATAATACCGCCCCCAGTGTCAGGATTAGGTAGCGGCTCCCTTCCCCCAGCCACATGAGAGGAAACCCATACTGGGGCCTCAGTGATGATCTCACTAGATTCATCACAGTAGTCAAATCAATATTCACATGTATGACCTCTCTTATAAATTGTAAAATGTTCATGTTATGTTTCTTACAGAAAACACATCTTTTCATGACACTACACTCTTTGCAACTTACTAAAAAAAAGTTCAGCTTTGTCGGAGTAGGGAATGCAAATGTTACACTAATGCAAATTATGGCATACTTATCATTATCCCCTCTTGCCTAAAATGCAATGATTTAGAAGTTTGTAATGCAAGAAATAAAATGAAATCTTTACATGGTTGATAAAAATCTGATTTGAGTTGTATCAAAGCTGTATGTTCTTATCGCTCAGAGTATGCATTTCATACACTTACAATTCACATTACTGTACTTTTAAAAACATTTTGGCTCAGTTATGCATCTCTATAAGTACTGCATGCCTCAGGTTTCAAATGTTCCATTTTACTTGGCTGCACACTGAATATGGCTTTCCTCTCTCCGGTCATAGGAATGCTTTTCCACTGGCAGTGAACTCATTTTTTCAGATCATGTGGTCGCCACTGGCCAGCAACATACCCACCGAGCATTCTTAATGAATATCCTTGATGGCAACTTAGGGAAACATAATACTGTGGCATGTTGATTGCTCATGTTTTTACTTACATGCGAGTGTATCAGTCCAACCCTCCTATATTATACTTTCTGGCACATTTCATTTCAGCAGGTTCTGTTTGAGTATAAGTAAACACCCAACATTAAGAATTATGTCAGCATTTTACACTGTGAAAAAGTAACATGCAAATGTGGTGAAACAAATAATACTGTTTGTTATATTTCTTTTTGATCCATTCATTTGATTGCCATTTTACAGCGTTTGAGAGAAATCTGCAGGTTTAGCATGCAATTACCCAGCGGGGCAAAATGGAGTTGCCCATTATACATAATTACCTATGCAAGAGTGCTGACGATGTGCAAATTAAATATTTTACGAAGGGCAGTTTGATTACAAGTGATCAAAGGAAGGAAGATTTGTTTGCATTTTGTGTGAGAAAGAAATTAGAAAGTGTTGAAAAAAGAAATACTGTTTGTTTGAATTCTTTTGTATACATTTATTTCTATAGGATTTTCCAGTGTGTAGGAGGATGTTTTCCGTTTTTTATACAGTTGGGTTGTAAATGGCTGCTCTCTTGTTGACAGAGCCACTATATCAGAGAGCTTGTGAGGTGTGATGTCCTATTGTTCATTCCCTTGAATACATTTTGTATATGAACTGTTCCATTTGGCTGTGCATCTTTTGCAAAACATTCATTTGACATTCTGCAGTTTGGTCGGCTAGTTTTGGTTGACCTGAATATTACCTCCTCCCTACCCCATGCCCCACCTCACTCCCCCATGCCCCCAACCCCAGCTCCCTACCGCTACATTCACACATATGTACATTGTCGAATTGAATTTACCAAAAGAAAGATGGATCCTGTTGACTATAGAATAGCATTCCAGTCTCTGCGTATTATTTTCAAGTCACCATGTATTACTTTCAAACTCCATAGAACAATCCCGCCCAGGCATTTCAGGACTTCCTTCCAATTAATGATGGACATCCCTTTCCATAAAAAGACACGTGGGAGGAGAATCCTTCTCATTATTATCCCCTCGCTTGTGGAACTCACTGCCTTGACATGTCAGGGACATTCATGAATTATTCACTTTCAAAAAGGCCATCAACTCATGTGTCTATCTGCGTTCACCGGCTCCAAAAATCGTTTCAGGGAGACTCAAGGGATATATATGTTATGTTATGTTATGTTATTTGGCATTTGTATAGTACCTACTGCCATGTGATATAAGCACTCAGTCTCCATCGCTGTTCGTCGCAACCAAGCAAACTGGACTCAAGAGTTAGAATTGAGACTAAACAATGTTACCATTGCCCTCGAAAAAGACACAGGAAGGGTCAAAACACGTGTTATAAATTGGAGGATTGTTATTAAATGATACAACACTGTAGTTTTGGAAGTTATTTAACAACAGTACAAGAAACTACGTTGCTATGAGATTCTTTTGGACCAATACCCAGAACAGTTGTGATTAGGGTACCCTGCCTTTTTGATGCTGTCATAAGTCCACCACAAGGTTGTGTATTTTCCGCTAGTGCTATTAAACAATCAGATGTAAATGTGTGCACTGCATTCGAAGGACAAGACATAGAGAAATCTAAAGTACCTGAGTTCCATCATCACCATACAAATTAAAATGTCTATATTGAACCTATATTGAACCTCATTCACCTGTTTTAGTTATTCCACTTTTTTAATTCACTGTCCTTGCCCTTAGAGGTGCATCCATGCAGCACTGGCCCCTTGCAGGTGGGTTGGCTCTAATGGCAGGACACGGGGGCCCAGAGAGAGTGGGCACACCCCTTGGGTTTCTCATCCATCCTGTACAGCCCCCCCACTCAACCCGGCTGCTAAGCTGACTCATTGGTCATTAATTAAAAAAAAGGAAAATTGCGCCCAGGTTTAAGCTGCTGAGTGGTGCAGTAGCATACTAGTGTGGCACGCTTGGCCAAAGCATGCAGGTTGCCATTTTGTTGTTAGGAAGCCAAGCTGAACTTCCTGCCTAAGAGCTCTATATGGTACTCTGTTCTGGTTATGTGGTAGTGAAGGTGAATCTTGCTGCATAGGGTTGTTCTGTGTGTGTGTGTGTAAGCATGTTTCACGTGCTATGCAGTCTGCGTGTATCTGTGTGTTTATGCACAACTTTGAATGAGTGTGTGTGTGTGTGCATGTATATACATGTATGTTTCTGTTTACTTGTTTGTATGTGGGTATGTGTACATGCACGCAAGAAGTGTGAGGGGCACATGTGTTTGATTGGTGGGTGAGCAGAAAGGGGGTGACATCAGCATGATGAACGCGATATACAGGTCCAAAGCTGGTATATATTGTGAGTGCAACATCATTCAATTAATTTCAAATATTTTGCGCACAGCTTCATGAAACTGATTTATACAAGCAATGCTGGAACACACTATGGGTTCTGTAGAGGAGCAGCCTCTCCCCCGCTCTTTGATTATAGACAGGTAAATATGGTATTTAGGGCCAATACCCCTCTCTTCTGTCTAACAATTTAAAAATCAGGAGTATTGTCTATTGGAGCAGCTAGGCTGCCCTTATTAAAGGCATGTACTTTGGAAATACATAACATTGGAAATAGATGACACTGGATACACTTATTTAATGGCAATATAGAATATAATGATATGCTCACAAACATAATTAATATAGAATATAGATTTCCGATGGAGAATACAGGTTACTAAAACACAGCCATTACATTATAGATGGCTGCAGGTCTCAGATTCCCATGAAGGTTGAAATGTGCCGCAAGCACAGGAAATTTGCCCTGTGCAGACTAGGCAGAAGCCAAGGTGCAGTTAGATGGCAGAATTAAAAAGGAGAATATGTTATTCTCAGTGGTATGACTCATACAACGAAACTGATGTACAATCATAAAATATAAGATAGAAAAATTAATCAATAGAAAGCTAGACAGTTTATTTATGTCTTGAACACAGTGTGCTAAAAAGTCTGAAGACTTAATTTCTGGGAACTTGTTTTTGTCCAGCTTTAAGGTTGCAACATGCGTTGATGATTCAGTGAAATTTGGGGAACTACCTAATCTTGCAAATTTTTGGGGAGTCATGTGTTTCCGGAAGTGTTTATGTCCAATCAGACACAAGTGATGTTTTGACCTTTAAGTAAAACGAGCAATCAGAACATCTTAAAATCAAGGTTCATATTAGCATAACTGATTGTGCAATTTGTTGCTACTGTATAAAACCCATGATTTGTGCAGTACAGAGTCGGTGATTCAGTGAAATTTGGGAAACCACTTAGCCTTGCTAATTTGCAAAGGGAGCCATGTGTTTCAGGAAGGTTTTGGACACAAGTGATGTTTTGACCTTTAAGTAAAATAGCCAATTAGAACATGTTAAAATCTAAGGTTCACATTAGCATAAATGATTGTGCAATTTGTTGCTATTGTATAAAACCCATGATGTGTGCAG
The DNA here is from genome assembly GCF_040938575.1 of Ambystoma mexicanum. NCBI lineage: Eukaryota > Metazoa > Chordata > Amphibia > Caudata > Ambystomatidae > Ambystoma > Ambystoma mexicanum. Next base: position 203,670,237 of record NC_090940.1, read on the forward strand.
CACAGAGTTGAGATGGTCCTTTTTCAACTGCAAAGAGCAGAGATTAAATGAATTCACTCCCAGCCGGCTGCCCGATGTGTCTCTCCTTTGCACAAGAGTATATTTACGTCCAGAGATGGCTGGCTGTAGAGAATTATGGCAGAGAATTAATCTTTTAACATTTGGAAACCGAAGATAGGGACCATCTTAAGACAGCAATAATCCATGTTCCCCTGCACTGACAGGCACAGGGAATTTGCTCAGGAGATGAGGGGTGAGGATAAACTGCAGTAGACCCCATGTTTTCAGAGCATTTCACTGTGCCTGGCAGAACAGGAAGCCAGCCAGCCTCATAATTATTATGGTAACGTATATGCGTTGTGCAGGGAACAAAAATAAGGGAAGGGAAAATTGCATTGTATAAAATCTAGAAGAAACGGGAAGTAAAGAGAAGTTTTTATATTGTGTTATGTAGCTATATAAATAACAAAGTGTAATAAAAATGTGTTAAAGGAAATAATGATACCTCAATTTCGTCTTTCGAGGGAACTCAAGGGCCCACACTAAACTCCAATTGGGGTCATTTTTAGAGAGACCTGAGGCAACAAAATAACATGAAGAGTGGGTTGTCATACTCCAAAATGGGGTCAAGTTTGTGATGGGATACATCTGCTAAGCAGGACAAGACAGCCGAAATATTATGTGCACATGAGGGGGTTTATCTGTGTCAATTTCAAATTATGTATATTTTGTTGTGTTTTTGTCATGTACCAGTTTCATTGGCTTATGTGTGTTGTGTGATACATCATTCATTATGTGTTGAATCTAAAAGCATTTTTTTTTCTTTTTTGAGTTAAAAAACTTTGTTTTTAAACAAAGGAATTCCATTTTTACATTTTTTTAGTAAATCAAGGCAGGTAGCCTCAGGGACGTCATTTCACAAAAATGCCAGGGGTAGCGGAACTGACATCTCTTGACCCCCTGATGGCATCACAGGAAGTGATGTCACTTGACCCCACCCCGAAGTGATATCGCAGGAAGTGATGGAACACAACCTTTCACCCGTTGACAAAACAGGAAGTGGCATCACATAGCATTGTACACTACGAAAAATATGGTTACGATATCACTATAATGTGATGTACATTTCATACAAGAATGGATCACCATATGAATCGTTAAGATCAGTGTGTATAGGCCCATATTACAAAATTACCGTGAATGCAAGCAGACGTCCATGGCCAAATTATAATGATGTGTTATTATATAGCACTTACGTTTAAAAGGTATATATAGAAAAAAATACACCCAATATCACCCAAACTTGTGTTGGTACTCATTTATCGACCTTAGAAGAATGAAAGGCTGAGTTGAGGCGTTTAAGAACAGACTAAATCATTGACTCACCCTCTGAAGTGTGCCTGAAATAAACCTTTAATGAGTCTAGCAATTATTGTATAGAATTCCAGAAAGACACATTATTTGGTATTCCTATTCTTTCTTATTTAGGGTCAGTGCTGAAAGTGCTAGACTTGTGGCACTACTGTTCTTATTCTTAAGGGGCCTGAACAAGAAAGCCAGCCACTCCAGAAGGAAAGAGCCACATGGTGCTGCCCACAGCTCAGGGCAGCACCATTGGTCGCAAGGGAGACCTCAGGGGTCGCCGTTGCAACCTCTGGCTACCCCTAAATGATGTTCCTGGCTAGCCTGAGCATGGCTTGCCTTGATTGAAAGAAAAGCACAACACTTGTTTTTTGTTTTAAAAGGTATGAGCTAAAAAAAGGTTACGTTTTTCAAGTCTATTTTATTTAGGCCTAAATAATGTGTAAATTTTATAAATATATTTAAGCTAAAAATAAAGGATGTTTGTGAAGAGTGTGTGTGTGTCTTCTGTGTGTGTTGCTTGATTATGCACCCAAGAGTCTTGAGTTTTACTAGTTCCCCAGACCATCATTGACTGTATTTTTGCTCAAAGTCGGTCGTATCTGCTGACCCATATTCAAGATACCACTAGAGCAGCTGGTTGTTTTGCTGTGGTGTAACTTGTATCCGTCCAGGTGTCTTTGGACACCCGTAATGTGAAGTAGTTAGCGCTGGAAATGGAAAAGAAATTACTCTGGCTTTTCACTGGGACGGTTAAGGTGGTGCTATTCCAGCCAACTGACAGGAGTGTAATGGTATAAAACATCACAGAATTAAAATAACACTACTTTTTAGAGAGTTGACTTGAAACATGCAAAAAATAATAAAGCCACCTGACAATATAGTTCTACAAAAAAGCAGGTGTCAAGCTTTATTTTCCCCATTCTAAATGGAAGCCTACAATTACCAGCATGGAAACCGAGAGCCTCTGCAAAGAGCCTTATTGAAAGAAAATGCACCTGATTGTAGTCATTGTGTTACAGAGCATGCAGCTTTATGTATACATCCTATTTTAAATCATTCACCATTCGCACCTCTTCAACCACTCCAAACGGTCCCCTGGCTCCTGGGTCTGCAGCCATCTAACGTTAATTGGACTTCATGTGCTAGGAAGACTGTGCAAATCATGCGTTAAAAGCATATGCACACTTTTCATATTCTGACATATGCTCATTGAGTTGTATGGGTGGAGTAGAGGCACGGAATTAAATGACTACTTCCGCTACTCCCATACTCTCTGCAGGCATTATCGTCAGCATTTGAATTTCATGCTTGTGGTAATCTTCCTGTAAAATAGACAGTGTTTATTCCATGCTGAAATTTAGTAAATTGTGAAAATGAGTAGTGCTGAGCGGATAGGCAAAGATAATATTTTTTCCTGTGCTTGTGTGCGGCAGAAATATTCTTTAATAAATTAAGTTCTTCGTGGTTTGAAGAGATAACAGCAACATTCCTTTTAAGCGAAGGCAGCTTTAGCAAACAAGCAGCTCTGATTCTATGGCAGTGCGAGATTTATGATTGTCTCAAAAGACGGCATTCCTTTGCTGTGTGGGCAGACTTCAAAGAAGGGAAGACATAGGCAGTGGTGTGCCGCAGAAAAAGCCTGTAGTCCTCAAGAAATGTAGGAGACGACAAAGTCTGAGAGTTAGGTAGCTCAGTTGTAAAGGCAATGGTTGTTTAGCTTCACACATCGATGAAGTAGCATGCAATTAGGACGTTTTTTGTAGATGTTTAGAGAGCTCCCAGGAAGGAAGAGGAGCCAGGTATTGCATGAACAATGTAGTTTAAGTTAAGCATTGAAAGTTTAAGTTGAGGCCAGTTCATTTAGGACCCATTGGGTCATAGATGCCAGTAGGGCTGGGGATGTTGAAGAAAAAGATGGGACATGTTTTTCAGTGCTGAAATGTTATACACACACACACACACACACGTGAGTGCCAATTTTGATTGGGCTGTAATGATAATAGAAATATTCCTGAAAAAAAGCACTTTTATTTTTTATTTATTTATTTGAATTTATAATGCACGCATCGGCCTTGGGGCATCGTGGCGCTGTTACAGAAGTTTCACTTGGATACAGAATACATGGCAATTAACTTTACATGGATATAGCATAATACAGAATATTACAAAGAATTCACTTGGGTAAAGAATACATGGAGGATAACTTTACATGGTTAAAGACGGTAAAACAGCAAGTTAGTTCAAGTTACAAGGGAGCAGCTTCAGTAAAATCTAGTTGAATAGCTTTGTTTTCAAAGCTTTTCTAAACACAGTGAGCGAGGCTGCTTTTCTTAGGTTGAGCGGTAGTGAGTTCCAATTATTTGGTGCTAACACCGCGAAGCTGGCACCACTGGCTTTGGCTCTTTTGAAGAGGGGGACTGAATGTTGGTGTGAGTATTGGGTACCTTTAGGTCTGTTTGCTGGCACATGGTGAATATGTTCCGCCAGATAAGAGTGTGCAGACTGAGAGAGACATCTATGTGTGATGGTGAGGGCCTTAAACAGGATCCGCTCCCTGACTGGGAGAAAGTGGGCGTCTCGCCTGGCTTAAGAGATATGCTCCCTTTCTGGGAATACTGAGTGCTGCTCTGAGAGTATAATTTTGCATGATTTGTAATTTGTTGAGGTTTTTGGAAGGTGCCAAGGAGCAGGACATTGCAGTAGTCCAATGGGGCTCCAATGGTGGCTTTGGCAATGTTGAGGCAGTTTTTGGCCGAGAGGTGAGGTTTTACTGCGTTAATGATTTTGGTTGTGCGAGCTGCTGACGAAGAGATGACGCTAACTTGCCGGTTCATCGATAGGGTGGAGTCAAGGTAGACACAGATAGTTTGTACTGCAGCAGAGACTGTGATTACAGTGTTCTCGATGCTGAAGGAGCTGTATTGATTGTCCAGTTTGTTTAGAATTTCCTTGGGGCCTACCAGAAGGATTTCTGTTTTGTCCTCATCGAGACATAGGACGTTTTCTGCCATTCAAGCCTGGATGAGTGCATAGCTCTAATTAAGGGAGTTCAGATCTTGCTCGTAGGAGCCTGATAACGGTATGAGAATTTGCGTATCATCGCCATAGTTGGTGAATGCAATGCCGTACTCTTCTAAATCATTAAATAGTGGTAACGTGAAGTGATTGTAGAGTGTAGAGGAGGTGCATGAGCCCTTTGGAACTCTGCAATCAACGGGGTATGGAATGGCCGGTGCAGGATCAGAGAAGACCCTCATGGCCCGATCTTCCAGGAAAGATGTTACCCAAGCCGTGGCTTCGTTTGAGAAGTGAGCAGCCTCTTTGAGGTGTCTGCATAAGATCTTGCGGTTGACCATGTCAAAAGCGGCCGACAGATCCAGGAGCAGGAGAAGTGCAGGCTTCCTGTTATACATCGTTTCAAGTATCTGATTTTTAAGGTCTAGCAAGGCCGACTCTGTACTATGATGTGGACTGAAGCCAGATTGCCTTTTCTCCAGAATATTGTGCAATTCCAGATAAGCTTGGATCGGTAAATATGCAGCTGTATCTAAAAATGTGTAAAAAAATGGAACAGTGCTAATTGGTCTTGATTTAAGGAGCTATGTGATGTATCTTGGGTTATGCTGAAATGCAATATGAAGGAAATATATTTATTTTAAACTAACTGGTAGTTATTAGTTGACAAAGTTTTCGAAATGGGAGTTTGAAAAGAAATAATATTTCAACATAATTATAATGATGGAGAGAGGGTGCGTAAAGATAGATATTGCACATTTCTATAAGGTAATGAGTGGTCGGTGTAGATAGTCTGTGAATATATGAAGAAAATGAGCTATAAAATGAGTTAATTGAACAAGATGATTCTCTTTTTAAATTGTGTGATCTGAGGCTCATCAATTTATATGTGGAAAATAGGTTGAAAAACTATAGATTTTAACTATAAAAGGTAAGAATGAATAGGGCTAGAGAGGATATATATGGGCATGTATGCTTGGCGGTTAACACGATTGTCAGAATAGTCACAAAGCATGGACTGTGTGAAGCATCCAGGACCACACACGTTTAGAAAATAAGCAAGGTGGCACATATACGTGGGACATAACTAAGACCCAGGTGTAGAACAGCCAGAAATGTAAGGGCAGCCTGCCAACCATTTCAGCCTGCAAGGTGCAACAGTAGCACCCCGTGCGCGCAAGTTGAAGAAAGTGTGAGAGTACACGCTTTTCCAATCAGTTCCCAGTAAAGCGAATATTCAGAAATCCCCATGTATTAACTAAATTCAGTTTCAAAAATACAAGATGAAGGGATAGTTGTATGATTGTACACTGCTTTTTAACTCACTATAAATTTGATGAAGGCCCTTGTTTAAATCATCCAAAGACGAACGCCGGGAGCGGACGGATCTTCAATGAAGGGCCGAAACACCCTGTGTCGTCCAGATATTGTGTATAATTGCCCTCCCCATTGTGGAATATACATAAAAAAGAGCATCTTAAACACAGGAAAATGTTAACTTGCAGCAACTAACACAAGAATTGTGAACAATAATGTTTAGAATCATTAAACAAAACAACATCAAGTAGGAGGGGCATAAATGTTAGATGTATCTGCATGTTAATTTCCATTTTGCATAAACAAAACAACTGTTTCAAATATGGATGTCTTTTTGCACTTATAGCACTTTGCACTAACCCCTAGAAAACATTGCATGCATTGTATATTTCTCTGTGCCATGTATGTATTGTATAACGTGGCTCGTTGAAAGAATTGCACCAATGTGTCTGTTGTAAAAACCACATATATGTGTTTTTTATTGAGAAGTGTTTGAATAAATTAATGATATGAAAAAGTAGAGGTCATGTGCAGTATTTGTCGCTACAAACTGATTTTTTCCAGTGATATGCGAACTTACCTGTACACTAAGAGGGAGGGGCAACCCAACACTTGCATATATTATAAGTATGCACAGAAAGAAACCATTTTAAAAATGTGGGCATGTTATTGAAAAATATTTGGAAGAGGGAAAGGTGCCTTGCCCAGTGGTTTTCAATACACGATGAATGAGCACATGGAGGTGCCTCAAAACCTTGCGTTAAGTAGCATATACATGACTGCAACAGCTGGAAGGGCTCTTAGATGTGTTAGTAGGAAGAGCAGATGCACACAGTTCCTTTTCACATAAATTGCAACAGTAAGAAAAGCAAGGAAGTACGTCAGCAGAGGGAAATGGGAAAGTGATCGAGAAAAGAGAGGGAGATAAATAATGGTAAGAGAGGAAATAGGCATGGGGCAGCAAGAGTAAGATAAAGATTGCAATGAAAGCACATTAGAGAGCTGCAAATAACTAGACAGTGAGACTATTGGTAGCTAGTGAGAGAAAGAGGGGGGACAGCATTTCCCCGACTGCACAGCACATAATCATTGAAAAAAGAAAATGTGCCTAACATCACACATAGTGCCAGGTATGCACCAGGTATAAAAATACAATTATGAATGCAAATTACACAACAGAGAAGGTTAATGTAATAACAAGTGACACCAGAGTATGCACGACAAATATTAATGTGAGTATAGCAGGAATTAATAAGAGTATAAGCACTTTTTGCAAGAGCGCCATTACATGCGCATGCATTGACACAAACATTTGTATTCAGATTGGGGGAAGAAACAGTAATGAGAGGGAACACTCTCACTAGCACCAAGACTGAAGTTATATACATTATATGATAGGAGAGCATGATCTTTTTATACCATTTTTACATTTTCTGTATCATATTAATAGATATATTGAGAAGAGATTTGAGTAAGTGACTAACGCATTATTTTAGGGATTCATTATGTAAATACACAAGAAGTCACATTAGTATTTTATGGCCTGGAACTATAAAGGGAAATATAAAAGAGTGTTCCATTAGGGCAAAGAAGCATTTGCTATGGAGCACATGCCCTGATTAGTATGGCTTTCAAGAATAAAGGCCAGATTATTAAGATTACTTATATAGGGTTTTTATTTAGATACAGTATATTTATGGATCAGAAAGAAGGATTAATTAGTGCAAGCAAGCTAGGAGTTGCACAAATGAGGAAATACAACTGAAGGACAGTGATGGCTTTTGGTGAAGAACACAGATAGAATCATTTGATAACCATAGGCTTGTTTATTGGAAGTTTACTTAGCAGTAAAGGATTGCAAACAGAAACAAGCAGGATTTTGCAAAAGTACTGAGCATGTTATGGATCAGTAGTATTCATGATGGTTGGCTTATTAGAAGGAGTGAAGAGAAGGGGAATTTGGGGTATGCAAAGAGAGGGCATTATGCATGAGATTTGGAAAAACACAGCGATAATTACATTAGAGATTTGTCATGTTATGGCCATAAAGCAGGGGGAGCGACATACACACGCACACATACACACACACACTGAATATGTATATACCCCCCACAATAGTAGACAATATTTTTACAATGCAAGTATAGAGCCAATTTAAGTAACAGTAACCCCATGTTTTGCTAAAACACAACATAAGAGAATATAGAGTGTATAGTATTTTTGTAGTATATGTTATATAGGGGAGGGATTATAAGACATAAAGGGCACACAGTACCATACAACTGTAAGAGCCAAGAATGAGGGGTTATGAGGAAAAACATAATGAGAGAACTCCTGCCAGTGCACACAACAACGTATGAGAGTAAGTAACAAGAACATTATTATATATATATATATATATATATATATATATATATATATATATATATATATATATATATATATATATATATGTGTGTGTGCTATGTAAAACTGTTGATTTATGTTGCAGGGAAAAAGGGCGTCATTTTTAGAGCACATGAGGAATGTCTATATGGCCAAGTGGAGTTTAGTGATACAATTGGAAGAAACATTATGAGAAAAGGTAGGTACTAGTGGATAAATAAGAAAAGGTAGGTACCAGTGGACACAAAACGTGTGTGAATCTCCCCTCATTGATCATTATTAGGAGAAAGAGGACCCATGTGAGTAGAAGTGAAAGGTAGTGAGGGATACAGTGGTTTTAAACTGATAGTATTTTCCCCAAGAAAAGTGTCGCAGGTGTAGGTAAAGAATAGTATATATATATATATATATATATATATATATATATATATATATATATATATATATATATATATATATATATATATATATATATTTATATATATGTATGGCCATATTTAATGAAGAAGGAAGAGAAGCCCTTTGGATATAAGAAAGTGGAGTATCCCCTTTTATGATTATGTTAATGTAAAATAATGAAAAGTATGGTTGATATATGTTTTATTTTAATAAAGAAACAAAGGAATAATAGGATATGAAAATGTAGTGATAGGCAAACATTGAATGCATATATGCCACATTTGCATTCACTTAATATGACCCATGCTTATTTCCAGCATCATGGGTAGGTAGATCAGGGTAGAAAGGGTGATAAAGGTGTTAATTGTGTCTCACCAGAGTAAATACAGCAAAGAAAGGAAACACGACGGCCCTGCGTATTTGGAAGAAGGATTACAAGGCAAAGAACAAAATGTTGCATCATGCAAAATAATAAATCAAAGTGCACCATCGTTTCTTCTTAAAAAAGAAAATGAGCTTGTATTCTACCTGACCATGGACATAAAGCAATGCACAAGCAATTAGACCAGTGCACTGAGTGCAGAAGAAGGAAGAAAGGCCTATTTTAGGGTAGGACAGTTCTTTGTTGATTTATCATTACTTTTTGCCTCCATTCTGGTTTCTGCAGGGAACAAAGGACAATTGTATCCACGAATGAGCCAAGAGGAAAAGAAGAGCAGCTGAAGAAGAAGCCTTTTGTGTTATTGTTGTATTTGTCATGTTGTTTGTTTTGTCTTTTATTATTTTATATTATTAACAAGGGGATGATTTAACCTGATTAGTGTAAAGCAGGACACAACCATTTATAAATAACCTAGATCAAGAATAGAGGAGAAATGTTTCCTTTTTCAGTTTAAAGAGGAGTTTGGAGATGACATTTGAGTTTACACTGTAATAAGAAGGACAAAATGGGATGTGAGCATCTGAAAAGGTGGGGCAAGTGGGGGTAACGCAACATATGTGTGTGCTTTTTGGTCCTATGTTATAGGCGCACCCAGGTATAAACATAGATAAACACAGATGACCTAAGGTATGCACAAGAGGGAGAAGAAGCAGCAATTCAATTAGATTAAAGAAGAGGAAATTTAGTAGCAATATTTTAGGATGTAGGAGTAATGTTTTAGAGAAATAGGAGCATTGAAGTAGTAATGTTTAGGTTTTAGGAGGACATGGATAATAAAATGTACTTATTTTTCAAAAGATTCACCCAGTTTATTATATTTCAGATGGACAGGGAACACCTGACTCTGAGTATTCTCAGCAACCGAGCCTACGAGAGGGAGAAAGGCCCTAAATGTCATGAAAAAGAGCTTGGGTGACCCAGCCAGCTGCTCATTGCTGCTGAAGTGAAGAAAATAATAATAACAATAATCTTCTTGATGGACTCCATCCTTACATCCCCTCGACTGACCATTTTATTCAAGAAGACAATGCATCCTAAAGCATGACCCTTTCCCGAATTAAGGGGCCCATGAACTTGCTGCAAAGCAGAAGAAACAAAAACAATAAAGAACTGATGAAAGATTCTTGAAATCAAAATGGAGAAGGAAAGAGAATGTGTTGGAAGATTTTCTAACAGAAGTTAAGCGAGATGATGACCAGGAAATGGACTCCAAGCAGATGGCAAATGGGACATGCACAGATAAAATTTCATGGGGTGGAGAAGAGAAAGAATGTGGTTTATAAATGAGTAAATAATAACCTACTACCTACAAGAAAAAGAGAAAAAGAGGAGAGAAGAAAATAATAATAAAAATGAAAAATGAATGAATGAATGAGCTGGTTGCCCCCCCCCCCAGAAGAAAAGATACAAATGTTGTTTAACGATATTACCCGACTTATACAAATAATAAAAGAAGGCAAAAAATGCCACACCTTTGATGAAAAAGGGTACATATACAATGGACTAGGAGAAAACAATATGATTAGAGACATTATTGGTTCTTTATAAGTGGCAGAGATAGGGATGCATAGGTATACTGCATGCGGGGGAGGGTAAACAATAGGTATGTGGTCGAATAGGTCGACTAGAGGGTGGAGTGTAAAGGAGAAGCCTCTCCTCCACTCTTTAATTACAGACAGGTAAATATGGTATTTAGGGCCAATACCCTCTCTCCTGTCTAACATTGTAAAGCTCAGGAGTATTGTCTATTGAGGCAGCTAGGCTGCCCTTATTTAAGGCAAACACATTGGAAATAGGTGACACTGGGTACACTTATTTAAGGGCAATATAGGCATGCTTACATTGCTCACAAACATAATTATCACAGAATATAGATTTCTGAAGTAGAATATAGGTTGCTAAAAGGCAGCAATTGCGTTATAGATGGCTGCAGGTCTCAGAATCCCATGAAGGTTTAAAAGTGCTGGAAGCACAGGAAAAGTACCATGGGCAGTAAAGAAGCCAAGGTACAGTGAGATGGTAGAATTAAATATACAAACATGTGATTCTCAGTCGTATGATTCATAAAACGAAAATGGTGTACAATCATAAAAGATAAGATAGAAAAATGAATCAATAGAATACCAGACAGTTTATTTATGTCTTGAACACAGTGTGCTAAAAAGACTGAAGATGTCATTTTTGGGAACTTGTTTTTGTCTAGCTTTAAGGTTGTAACATGTGTTGATGATTCAGTGAAATTTGGGAAACTACCTAGTCTTGCTAATTTGTAGGGAGTCATGTGTTTCGGGAAGTGTTTGTGTCCAATGGGACACAAGTGAGGCTTTGACCTTTAAGTAAAATGGCCAATTAGAACATGTTAAAATCTAAGGTTCATATTAGCATAAATAATTGTGCAATGTGTTGCTATTGTATAAAACCCATGATGTGTGCAGTACAGAGTTGAGATGTTCCCTTTTCAACTGTAAACATCAGAGATTGAACACATTCACCCACAGCTGGCTGTCCAATGACTCTCTTCTTTGCACAAGACTATATTTACTTCCAGAGATGGCGGGCTGTAGATAATTATGACTGAGAATTCATCTTTTAAAAGTTCCATCATGAACATTTTGTAGAATGCTCCTGTGTGCTGTGGTTAGCTGGCATCTATTGGATTTTAGTTCTATGTTACCCAAGATAACTGATTGCTTTTTCTCCAATTTTATATAAAAACTGTGCTGTAAAATGAATCCTTTATTCGTTATTTAAAAACATTTCTTGGGGAAAGGACCAAACTCCGTTGCTCATGCTAATTTGTCAAATATATTTATGCCCCATCGCTAAACATGTTCACCCACCGCCACTGACCTCGAATTCTTTAGAAGATTTAGTGCCCCCTCTCGAACAACTCACCCCACTGCACCAAAATCTAGATCTGGCAGTGGTTGACACTCTTGGATTTTCCCAGCCTGGATAGGGCTCACAAATTGGTTAATTCTGGTTGTTTATGGGAGGGATCCCGCTGCTACAAGGCCCTGACATTGAACTCACTCCTCAAGAGGAGCTTGGTTGCTAGATGGAGATATGGGGGATGATGGGAGGCACTGGTTTTCGAGTAGATGCCCATGAATCATGAATGCTGGGCCTGTCGCAGCAGCACCTGTAGTTTCCCATTTTTCTCTCAACACCCACCAACTCTATTCCTCTAGCAGCAGACATAGTTGGTTATAGGTACACTGATTGTCCAACACTGGACCGTTACCAAGTAAGCTAGGCTCTGATTGGCCTGCTAGACTTTACCTTCCTTCCTTCACTCTGCTCTCCACACCCTTATTCCTCACACAGTCCTCCCAGAATCACCTGCAGTAGAAAACATATGTTAAGGCAATCCCAGGATACCGCTTCTAGGCGTTGATATCAGAGGTTTTGGCATACCCAAATCAATAATTCTTTTTCACTAGATTGTACTGCTTGCTCACATCTCGAGCCCATCATGCAACCGTAAACCATGCTATTGAGGACTCATAATGACAGTACAAGGAATTGCCAATAAAATAAAACTCTGCATATAATCTGCACGTCAGCCATTCCATTGCAGTTTTTGCAAGACCTCTCACTCAAACCAGGTAATATGAGATGACATGCCCTCATGCAGAAATGAACACTACCCTACCTTGTACTGCCTATTCCGTCTTCTCCTTGTGTCCTTAATCCCTAACAACTCATTCTCCTACCAGAAATGATGGTCTGGAAACACTGGTATGTGTGCAACCCCTTCTGTTTTCCACAGAAGCCCTGGTGCTGTGAGACCACATCAGAGGCTAATGCCACCATGTAAAAGCATATCCCATTACATAACATGACATATGCAATGCAAATTTTGCATTTGATAAATGTTAATTAAGAAATGTGCCAGGTTCACATATTTCAACTTGTCTGTGTTTTGTTCATATGTAATTTGGAAAACAGTTGTGTAAAACTTGCCTCATATACTAAAAATGTGCATATATAAGAAGGGCTAAATAGCAATCAATTAGATGTGATAGAAAATATTGACTTTGCATGGGGGTGGCATTAGGGACATAATTGAAGGTGCATACGACTGAGATGTATATATATATATATATATATATATATATATATATATATATATATATATATATCCTATAATGAAATGCATGTATCATATACTGAAATATATGTTATTAACTGAGGTTCAGTCATTTAATATTGAGATGCATTGTGACAAGGCCAGTAACCTGCACTTGTCAAGAGGGGATTGGAACCCCTCTCAGCCATGGGTGGGAGACCTACCAGGGAGAAATCCAGTGCCAGTCCTACCTCTGAGGGGGAGTGCTGTGGCCGCTGAGAAGACCCAATTCCTGACCCCCTTGTGCCAGTATGTCCTTTTGATGAAACCTCTGTCTCAAGGCATACCTCCATTACAAGATGCTTGCCAGTGTTTGCCATGACACCGACACAGCTCCACACCACTGGGGTGGCCTTGCGTGGAGTGAGAGAACTGCGGTGGAGAGCCGCATTCAAACAAAGCCAATGAGAGGAGTGCAAGCTGCACACTGGCAATTCTGGCGAGCCCACTCAAGCTCAAAAGATAATTGATAGACCACCACGGACAACAAGTGGAGTAATTTGCTGGTATACTTTCCTCATAGGCACTCAGGTTAGATCTCTAAAACAAACGTTAACTGTTGTCCACTAGAATTGACATTGTTATTTCCGTGGCAGATCGATGGGGAGAATATGGGCAGGGCTTATATAGCTAGTTCTGGTTTTTCCAATGTTTGACATGCCCAAGGTGGGGAAGATAGGGCCTAGATTGGGGAGGAACATGGAATCAATAGCAAGATAAGGGGGGAAAAAAAAAAAACTATAGTAAGCCGAACGTGTGGGTTGTTTGGGTGAGCGCAGAGGTTGAGGAGGTGGATGACCAAGAGACCAGCAGGAGGGAGGCCTGCAAGTTATGGAGGTCATTTCTGCAGAAGGTCAGGCATTGGCTAAGGAGTGGAACTGATACTGCAGTGTGATTGAGCATGTTAGTGTGACGAGTGCCGGTGGAATAAATTGTGTAGGGAGTGACTGTGAAGTGTATGGTTCAAAGTGAAATGTGAGTGTTTGTGTAGAAGTAGTAGTGTGGAGGAGGGAGCAATAGTGTGGAGGAGGCAGTGTAACATTAAAGGGTGCAAGCAATGTTTAGAAAGTGTGAGAGACATTGGAGGGACTGGAGATTAGAACAAGGAGAGAAGAGAGGTGGGTGGAGTTGGAGGAGAAGACCAGTAAGAGGTACAGAGAAGGGAATGGAGAGGAGAGCATGAGTGAGACAGCTTCAAGAGCGAATCAAGCAGGGTACCTGCAAGGCCCATTCCCATTCCGATTAGAACACTAATCACTGGATAGGGCAGGGACACACTTAGGAATCCCCTGAGGGGGTCTAGTTAGAGCGTCTCAGGAGGATAGCTCGGGGCAACATGCTCGCCTTGGAAGCAAGACGACACGGAGCACCACAGGTTCGATCACCTGGTGTGCGCTTAGAAACCTCTGGGTATTAAGCGCATTATAAATAACATATCATATCATAAAAGGCACCTTGCCTTTAGATCCTCCCAACTAGTATAAGCAGTTATTAGAAAGTAGGGGGTAGCATTCACTATCTACTAACCCAGGGCCAGGGATGCCTGGATTAGGAGGAGGTGCTTTTCTAGATGAGAGAGAGAGGGTCAACATAAATCAATAAAAAAACCTTAAACCATTGCTGAGCCATGTAGTCATTCCTCTGTCCTCTCTGACAGTATATACATTATATTGAGATGGATACATTATATTTAAAAGTATACACTCAGCACGGATATACATACATCTCTTGCTGAGATACACATATAGAGTACTAGCGGTACCACCAGGTATTGCATGGGTTGAAAATTGCAAAATAGGCCATCTCCTGAAAGTTACTAGGGGAATCCAGACGTGGACCCCTTGCTCACTATTCTTAGAGAGGCACAGCTACACCCTACTGATGAGGTTCAACCAGACCGAAACGCGTGTCTGGGGTTGCTGTTGGTACTCTTGTTCAGAGGAGAATTGCCTAGCATTTCGGTGCTGGACTGCCCCAGGGCAGGACAAAGACTGATATGTTTGGGATATTTCTCCTCTGTGAAAGATAGTGAGCTAAAGACTCTGGGCAAGGCTCTTGTAACCAGGACTCATGTCTGGCAGAGAGTCTCCCAGGACCCCCCATGTTATTTGCATCTCCTGAAATCGCCTATACTGATAGCACAGGGCCGAACCTCACTCCACCCCGTGCAGAGCGAATGGTGGGGTTGGTCAAATGTCACTAATCGCCATTACACACCAGCCTAGTATGCCGACCTTGGGCCAACATTTCAGCCCACCAACTGTAATGGGGCTGGAGCCAACCCCAAACATACAAACACACTTTCACAAATATATATATAGATTGAGACAAATGCACTGCATATAGTGAAATAAATAATCACATACACTATACCCTGAGATATATACTTTGCATTATGAGATGTATTACTTTGCATTATGAGATGTATTTGCTGTATTTTGGGATAAATATATCCCAAACAAAAAAGGTTGATGGCAAATATGGCACATTTTCTATAGTCCCAGTGCTAAAACTTTATCGACAGAAAGTGGTACCCTGTTTAAGCTATGGCTTTGAGTTCTTTCCTGGTTGGTTTTGGAGGGAACGAAAAGGCGATGAAGCTCTTTTTTGGCATTCGGTTATGTACTGGTTACCTAAATGTGTGGTGTTTGCCGCCATTCGCCATGAGCTGGGGCTCTAGTCCTTCGAGAGTCTAGTAGGATGGAGGAGACTGAGTTTGTACAGAACATTTTGTTAGCAAGGATCGGTCACTTTACACGATATTGAGCCAGGAGATTAGGGAAGGGATATTGCATGAAGATTACATGGGTGAATTGCACTCAGAATGTCAAATGTTAATAAAAGAATTGGGCACCAGTCTAGGGATGCTTATGTCCATTCCTGATAATGTAAAAAAGATAAAACTGAACTCGGATTGGGCGGGCACTTATGATACAGTATTGAGCTCACAGCTATAAATGCAGATTGTTTCAGATAAAAAAAACTCTGGGCTCAATTGAACCCTACTTGAAACAATTCCCCAAAAAAAAGGCATGTAATAATAGTATGCACTGTAGATTACATGTATTATCTAGGAGGGAAATTATAGCTGTAAGAGCAGGGACAGATGTTGTCTTATCTAATTGTCGATTTTGCGGCGGGCCTTAAAAGAGACTCTTCCTCACCTGGTGCTGTACTGCCCTACTCTTAGAATGCAGCGTATTGAGCACTTTTTGAGATTTGTTCTGTATCCTGAGGGAGTCTTTCTGGAACATTTATGGTGGAGCATACTGCATGGGAGATCCGTCCCCCTTCATATGGCAGTGTTAAGATTCCTATCGGATGGATGTAAGTTGTTTTAGGAGAATGTCTTTTTATTGAGTTAACAATACTATCTGCTCGAGACATTTACTAGGGATCCTTAGTCAAGGTTGGACTGTCCTACCAATGTATCGAGTATTTGATGAGTTTGCTTCGTATTCCAATGAAGTCTTCCTGGAACACATATGGGGAAGTATTATGCTTGGCAAACCTGTTCTCTTGTAAATGGTGGTATCGAAATTTTTTTAAAATTGATTCTAAGCACATGTTTGATGATTTTAGACTTTAATATGTATGTGGTTTATTTATGGTGGAAAGTGGACAGATATGCTCTTCAGCAAAAAGATTAAAGAGGTGAGTTGGAAGAGAAGTGAGACAAAAGTGAGAACGTGAGTGGGAACCAGAAGAATTGGAAAACAGGAGAGATGGATGAGAGGATGACAAGTGGTAAGAGACAACAGAAGAGCATAGGGAAAGGAGTGATGAGAGAAATTAGATCAGAGAGTAAATAAAATAGTGAGGAGAAATGGAAAAAGAAGTAGGAAAGGGAGGGAATAAAAAAGTAGGGATGGACTAGGGGAAGAGAAGTGAGGAACACATGCAGGATGGCAAAAGGAGAGCAGGAAGAGACAATACGCACTGACAGGGAAGGACAGGTGAGAAATGGAGCTGGAAAGGGAGCAGAGAGTAACCATGGAGTAATGAAAGGGTAATTGGAATGAGCCTACAGGGCAGAGGCTGAGGGAAAAAACATGATGGGGAAAAAGGAGTGAAATGTTTTACAAGTCAAAAAAAGCACTGTGAAATAGTCATTTTCATATGGCTGCATCCCAGGACAGCTCCCACGCCGGTAAACTTGGCCAACCAAGCTCAGGGTAGAAATGTGAAGAACCTTGAATGTAGTCTTTGACCCAGATTTCACCAACAACAACTATGAGTGGCTGGGCAGAAATGCGCCTTGTTTAGGGTCTACATTTGGAAAAAACACAGGTGGTTTCTGTGTCCAAATATAGAGGTCACTGCTTGTGTATCGTGTGCGGTACATGAGACCATATCTGTGGTACAGTGTCCAATCTTGGACGCTGCTTCTGCACTGATTTAAATCCTTCCAAAGGCAGCCCCTGCTGAATGTTGTCCAGTCCTAGTGGAGGCCACGCCTACAATAGTATATTTCCGGAGGCTGCTTCTAAGGTCTTCTGTTCAGTCATAGCGGCCACATCTGCTCTATTCTGGCCATTTTTGGATGCCACAGTTGAGTCAAGTGGTGGAGGCCAGTTCTGCAGTACTGTATATAGTCTTGAAGGCCCCATGCAGAGCTGCCTGTGCGGGTCTGGAGAATTCATCTGTACATTGTGAGTAATTCTAGAGCCTTCATTTCGAGAATTCTCAAATCTTGATACCACCTAGAGTGTCTGTGTAACTTTATAGATTTCACATTTGGGCTGCTGTATCTAAGCCTAGTGTCACTTCTCAGTAACTGTGTTCAGTTCTGTCAGCCACATGTCAGATGTTTTTCCAAGATCAATATGCCACATGATGGGTACTGTGATCACTTGTGGAGGCCATAGCTGCGGCACTGTGTTCAGATAAGGTGCTCACGCCTGGATTTGTGTCCAATTGTTCACAAATGTGCCTCAAATGTGTAGATCAGTTGTGCCAGATGTGGCCTCTAGAGTTAGAAACAATATAACAGATGTGGCCCCACGGCTGGAGATTGTTCTACAGTTGTCACCTTAGAAACTGGACACAGGACTGCAGACCTTTCTGGTAAGGAATGGGCATAATATAACAGGTTTGGCCTCTAGGACTGGACACACTAGCTATACAAGACTTTCAAAGGGCTATCCCCAGTTTGCATCCTCCAGGAATGGGCATAGTAACCAAGATATTGCCTCTATAACTAGATCCACTACTACAGATGTGGCTTGTAATGGCCTGCTCTGTCTCCCTTGCTCAATGATCTGGCTATATTGGCAATCCTTCCACTTGTTATTTGATTCTTTTTTACTTCCCACTGCTTGCTCTGCATCTAAATTCTTACCTTTCCTTTCATGCTTTTTTCTTTATCCAAAGCTTTCTGCCCTCCATTTACCTTCTTTCATGGATTGGTCCCTTCTCTGCCACTCTTTTCTCACATTTTTGCTCCGACATTTTGCTCCTTTATCCCTTTCTCCTTACTCCTGTGGCACCGTGACAGCGTTCTTGCAGATGGCTCTGAAGTGGCCCATACTGCGCACTGCTGTCCTACTGCGGAGCATTCCCCTGCGTGTGGATATTCATAGCCGCGCCTGAAACATGTGGCTTCTGAGCGTCTCCCACTCTGGGACGGTGTTATC
The DNA here is from genome assembly GCF_040938575.1 of Ambystoma mexicanum. Classification (NCBI taxonomy): domain Eukaryota; kingdom Metazoa; phylum Chordata; class Amphibia; order Caudata; family Ambystomatidae; genus Ambystoma; species Ambystoma mexicanum. The sequence continues at coordinate 203,688,928 of NC_090940.1, forward strand.
GACAATTTGTTTATGACGTCGGGGTCTGTCGCCGGGGGTTGGATTGTGATTTTGCCCAGACTGTCAAGTTGGGACTCAACAGCCGCCTCCAGCGGGGCCACTGCGAGGATCTCCTCCAGTGATCGCTGTTTTTGCAGTAGTTGTTTCCTGAAGGGCTGTGACGCGCAGCTGGGGATTACCTGGAACCGCAGGGCCTCCTCATTGGAGTAACGGTGAAACTCACAGTATTTGAGTTTAATGTGGAGTCGCTCGCATGACGAAGTTGTCGAGGGATTCGCACTTTTCCTGTCTCGGGGTGTGAAAGATGTGTCTTTCATAGTCAATGTTGGTATGCGGGGCAAAATATTCTCACAGTATGCCATGCAGGTGTCCGTATTATGCGGTGTCCAGATTGAGTAGCTCTCCCGCAATATCCCGGACCGCAGGTCCTACCGCCATGGACAATGTGTTCTTCAAGCGGGCATCATCAGTGAGCCCTATGGCTCCGACATAGAACTTAAAGTCTCTTAACCATGTACCGCATCAGGGTCCTAGGTTGGTGGTGTCTCGTAGATCAAAGGGGTGTGGCATGTGGAGTACCTGTGATGCACCCCCTGCTGCTTGTGTTGTCCTGGCGGTGCCCTGTGGTGTGCCATCTGCCCCTGAAGATGACACCTCCGGATTAGACATGGTGCTGCTTGGGAATAGGCCTCTGTCATTGGTTAGGGTGTCAGCTTCCTTCACCACCGGGCCCTGGCTTGGGCCTTGTGGGCTTTGGATTGTGCTGAGTCTCTGGGAGCACCTGCCCCTTTCACTACTCTTTCTGGGTAGACTTGTCACCCCCTTTGGCCTCTTGTCAATAGGCCTTCTGCTATACGGGTGTGTCTCACCCTTGTGGGCTGCTGCCTCTTGCCTTTTCAAGTTTTCAGTGTCAGGGAGAATGTGCTTTCCCTTTATGCGACCCTGTGGTATTAGGAAGTGCCCATGAGCCCTTGGTATTTTGATGGGTCTTCCGGGCGCTGTTGCGCACCTGTTGCGTATGGGGCTGCTCTCGGAGCCCCTCTGGCTCATGCACGCCTCTCTTCAGCTCTCCATGTGGTCTTTGCCATGAATGCAGGCTTGTCGCAGCCTTCACAGGGCTGAAGGGTCTGGCGCAGCCACATCGCGGCCTTCATAGGGCTGAGGGGGCGGGCCGTAATGCTCGGCCCTCTGCGGCTCTCCTCGTGGTCTTCGCCACAAATTCAGGCTCATTGCAGCCTTCACTGGGCTGGAGGGGCTGGCCGTGGTGTTGGAGGTGCACCGACACGCGTTCACATGCCCGACGGCATCCTCCGGGCCTCGCGGCTATGTTGGCTTCTAGCGCGTCTGCTGGTCTTCCGCTACATACCTCCTGGGTCCGCAAATCTCCTCGTCGCCATTGTGGCACCGTGACAGGACCTCTGTCATGCGCACTGGAGCAGGGACTCACACCCAAAGAAGAGCAGGACATGGAGAGCGACTTATACAATTCTGTCTTTATTGTTTTACACACAGACACTGCCTCCCTTCCGAACGCCCGCCTCCCTAACCCCAATGTCACTTCCCCTCGTGGATGACCGCAACGGCAGCCTTCCCACATAACAATCTGGTGGGGTTGTCTGGAGGGTGCCTGCACTCCATGACAACTCCCTCCTGTATTTCTTTTCCTCTCTGCTTCACTTCCCCTCTTTCTCCTTTCCCCATACACTTCCGCTTCCTCTTATCCTGCGACATCCAACCAACCCTCTCTCCTAATTTCCTACTGTTTCCCCTGCTGTTTCTCACCGCTCTTCTCCTTCTGTTTCATCCACATCTATCTTTCTTTCTCCTCTGCCTTCTACTGATGGAGGGGCTGGGCCTGCTAGGGAAACAAGCTCTGCTGATTGCTGAACATGGTTTTCAATGTGAATGTGCTCTGCACCCATCTCCAACAGTCCACACCTCAGTAGCATTGTCGTGAAACAAGTGACCACTTGGGTGAGCTCACAAGGAAGACTGGTTCTATGTTCATTTGTCACCCGTTTTATTTTCCGCTGCACTTTTTGCCGAAAGTGTTGTGCTGGAAAAAAATAATAGAATTATTTATTTAAATTTTGGGGTGTTTCGCCCCACGATGCACCCCCCCCCCCCTACTATGTATTGCCTATACACTACCCCACCCCACCCTTACATGCCCCCCACCCATATTTTTCGATGTTTTTTGGGCAAAAGTGCCACGCAAAAAAAACAGGCGATAAATGAACCTTGTACCTAGTGTAACTACCCCCAGTGGGCACAACCTACCCTCAAACTTGCATAAACAGTTCTCTCATGGCAGGGAGTTCTCTGAGTTTCCACACTAAACTAAACGAAACAAAGCAATACATTTGGCCTTAAACATTATATATTTGCCACAGCCCAAAATAACAGCCAACCTATCGAAATTATGAATGAAAACGCTCTGAAACACTTGTGTACGAGCGCAATAGAAATAAAATATCAACATCAATATCAACTGTTTCAACAGCAGGCTCTAAATAACTTCTAATCCATCTGGTAACATATTTTGGTTGGGGTCCTAATTGTGCTTTTACTACTCTATAAGAACTATTGCCTACTGACAATCAACATTACAAACGGTTCAAAAACAAGGAGCCTCATTACGAGTTTAGCCGTATTTCAGTGGTAAAGCCACAGAAATACCCCCAAAATCATTTACAGTTACCTCCACTTGGTCCTGCGGATTTACCACAGGATCACAAATGATCGGAAGGCAGTGTAAATCTGAATTTTTGTAGTCCAGAGGACTCCATCTGGATTTTTGCTGAATCACTGTGAGCATTCATTCCACCACGATAAGTCCACCAATTTTTTATTCTGTAGTGCAGTAAAAACATTGGTCATTCTGTTAAAGCCCAATAATGGGTCTGTAACAAAATGTCCACCACATTTTCACCACACTGCCGAACTCGTAATGATGCCCCGTCTTATTGCCTTCAGAAAAACTTACCTAAAAATACCCCCGCCCACCTCAAAATATTTTCGTAGCCACAGACTGTTGTGCTGGGAAACAAACATTTCACTTTCCCCTAAAAAGCAACAATAATTACCAGGGAGCCACTAAGCAGCCATTATAACCAAGGGTCAAACCTTGAACAACCAACCGTCAGGTAGGTAGGATATCTCTCTCTAAACTCCATCCCTCGAGCTGCTTTTCGGCAAATTCTCTGAAAAGTGAAGCTAACAAGAGAACACATCACCTCCTCCAGGTAGTTAGTCTGATGTCGGAAGCGCCCCCCCTATTCCTCTGAGTCCTCTGATTTAGATTGCCACGTTCCGTGAGGTGCGGCTTGACGCATAGGGTAGGGTGCTTTCCTCAGCTGTGCAGCTTGCAGCTTTGCAATACAGAGCAGAAGGAGAGCTACTGCCAGGGGCGTTGCTAGGGGGGGGGGGCTAAGGGGGCTATAGCCCCTGATCTTTTGGTTGTAGCCCCGGATAGAATCTCAGGAGCTACAGCCAAAAGACTAGCTAGCCCCCAGTCCCAACAGTTCCAACATCAGCTTAGCCCCGGGTCTTTTCCAGACCTTGCAACTCCCCTGGCTACTGCAGCGTTTCTACAGTGATTCAAACGAGCCCGAATCCCGGCGAGCCAGGGGAGTGTGCCCGGATTTCCAGCCCTAATTCCAGCTCTGATTTGTGGAGCTTTGATTTGTGGAGCTGGGTCTGCGGCAGTGAGTAACAGCCCAAAATAATGACAAATTATAGGCCACCCGCCCGGACTGCGACCGTGTCCCCAACCATTTAGTGGGTGCAGCCCCAGCCTCACCCCCAGCCCTAGCAGATCAGTCCTACCTGTGGGGGACAGTGGGAGAGGGGGCTGGGTCACAGGTCACGGAAAAGTCTGTTTGGGCAGGGCGGTCTTATATCTCAACCATATTTTCACTACAGTTGCAGTTATTTTATGGTGAGGACTGGTGGTGTTCAGCTCCTTTTCTTGATAAGGCTGTGTACCGACCTTGAAGTTGGTTGTTAGAGCCATGTTGCTCTGTGGAAGGGAACAGAATACGTTTGGAATACGTTTCAGCCTTCTCGCAGACTTGACGCCCTATTTAGAAGTCTTTTGATATCACACACTGTTTTTTCATCTGTGGGCATTGGCTGGGATAATAGAAGTGCAGAAACACACGGACTAGTTTAAAGTGTGCTCACTCAAACCTTTTTTTTTAGTGGGGGAATCATCCTCACTCTTCATTTCTGGTGCAGATCAAGATGAAGCTTCGTAGCACTTTAATGCAAGATGATACTAGATCCCCAAAGCGGGTTGGCTCTTTCATAGAGTCTACAGTGGCTATGGCTACGGTACAACAAGCTCCACAGGCTGTTGAGAAGAATGTGGCAGCTAACTGTAGCCAACTGATACAAGCCCAAGTACACATGCAATTGTTGCCTCAATCGCCTGTGGCAGACGTGGCACTGGGCCAGGGGCAACATCCAATAACACATAATTGGAAGCAGGGTCTTGAATATACAGTGTCCGCAAGGAAGATACAAAGAAAAATCGACGATCACTTTGGAAGTGTGAATGACCAACAAATGACATCCTCTGTTCATGTCCCTACCCTGGAGAAGGGGGTGGATGAAGGGATAATACGGAGCTAAGATGTTCTTTATACTTGAGTAAAATACCAACGGAAACAGTGGCCTTGATGCCTTGGATGCCTTGATTTGCCTTGGATGCTCGGACCGAAGAAATGGAGGTCAGAACTGCAGCCAAGGGGACCAAACAGAAGAAGAGAGGATTAGTGGAAACCCAGAAGTGGCAAACCTTTTGCTAATAACTCCGCAACGTTAGGCTGCGCCACCAACAAGTGAAGCTACACTATCAGCGCTTGATTTTGTTTTGAATTCCTTGGTGTCAGTCTTTGAACTGTTAAAGGCAGAAGTTCAGTCTCAAGCAGGGGTTTTGCTAGAGCTTACAAAAGAAACAGCAAACTTTGATTCATCCTTGGTAGGGTGTAACAATGCTATTAACTCTATCCTGGCCCCCACTCTGTAGGATTTCCGGCTGGAGGCAGCCAAACAAGGAATGGATTTGTCAGCAATCCAATTGTCCCTTGCAGCAAGAAGGAAAGAGGAAGACATTAACAATATGTTACTGCAAGATCTTCTGACTCAATTGAAACCTATGATCCAAGTGGCTTTGGGAGAGGGAGAGGAGGACAGGGTGGACTAGTCAATCCTACCTTTTGATGACATCCCCCTGTCGGAGTCAACCATAGAGGAATTCAGAAATCTGGCCAATGGGGTAGAGGGAGATATAGGGCCTCATTACGAGTCCGGCATTAACCGAGGCGGTAAAACCGCCTGGTTAACGCCGGACTCGTATTACCATTCCGCCTCCGTGATTCCCGGAATTACCGGGGCATCACAACCCCGGTTTACCGGGAATCACGGAGGCGGAATGGTGTAAATCCCCATTCCCATTGAGTCCTATGGGACTCAATGGGAATCGGGATCATGGAAACACCGGCAGCATCTTGTAATGCTGCCGGTGTTTCCTCGTCCGCCTGCAGGCGGGCGGTGTTAAACCCGCCAGGTCAGACCTGGCGGGAACATCACCTCCCGCCTGCAGGGGTCGGGATCAGGCGGTCCGGAAACAACGGTGGCGGCGGGTTTACCGCCACCGTTATTTCCGGACCGCCACGGTCGTAATGAGGCCCATAGTCCCCCAGCAGACTTCATTAGAGGACTCCCCTCAGGACCTGGAACCAGTCACGCAAATTAGGACACAGACAGGCCATCGCCTTTCTAAAGGTAGAAAGAGGGCAAGGAAGAGGGAAGCAAGGAGGAGGAGGAATAAAGAATCAGTACCATTCATGAAAGAGCAGAAAAAAACAAAGAAGCAAAAAAAACATGAAATACAAAAAACAGAAACAAATTCCTTCCTTAAATCATTATTGGGATCTCCCACAGCAGTTGCCTCAGTAGGAGAAGACATCTTAAATTCTACAACTACTATCAGGAAGGAATCCAAGGAAAAAGCCTCAAAAGAGGGGATCCCCGAGATAAGAAGGCAAAGTCAGAAAACCAAGGGGTTGTACCTTGAAGGTATCCCGCAGGAAGAGATTGAAATCATAAACCTAAGTGTGGGGCTCCAAACGGACTGGCAAGAATCGGGAAGCAAGAACAAGAACTTGCAACTCAACAAAAACATAGAGAAGGGGGTTCATACGCCCCAGAGTGATATGAATAAGCCCCACTCTTCATTGAATCATCGAGACTCAATTAGGTCTAAATTGCCAGGGGCTCCAATCATCTTGTTGAATGAACATCCTGTAGTGAAACCAAGGCCTTCTACCATTGTAGCAGTGACTGATGCACAGGAGGCAGCGTGAAAAGAGCGACAATCTTTTTGAAGCAATTGAATAGGGAGCCAGAAAAAACCTCTCTGTCAGAGGAAGTGAGAACGGGGCAAGGCAAGCACTCCATGATCGACATGAAATCTAACGGTGATGGAAAGTTGGCAGAGGTTGGGGGGTTGTATATCAGCCTCCCTCAACCCAGCAAAACTTGTCGCAGCTGGTCTGCCAAAATAGGAATAAAGAAGAAGAAAACTCAATCTTCGCGATGCCAAAGATCTAGCTCTGCAACGTCTAAGAACAATAAATATAAATTCCTGTGCAGAGGAGGAGTTTTCTCACACTTTAAAAAAGTAGCAAGTCTCCAGGCCTCATTATGAGACCGGCGGTAGCCGTGCCGGTAAAACCGCTGCTGTATCATTTTTTTTCCAGCGCCCACGAATGGTAATTACCACATCATTACGGCCCCGCCGGACCCGGTAATTGTCCATTCGCGGGCACCGTAATAAAATGCTCCCCATTCCCATTTGAGCCCCATAGGTGAATGGTGCTGGTGCATCCGATGTGCTCTGCTCGTGGGTGCCGGTACGCTCTACAGGTCAGACCTGGAGGGCAGGAAGGCACCCGCGAGCAGAACTCGTAGTTTGCTTGTCCGGTGACAACTGTACCAGGAAGCTTACCGGTACCGTTGTTACTGGACCGGCAAACTTATGATGAGGCCCTATCTCTTTTAAGATTACAGGATATTGAATTTGTGAGGTTCCCTAACCTCGAGAACCCTTATATGGTGGAAGTGAGTCTCACATTGCCGGAGGGTCAAGAAGCTATAATGAGGGCAGCAAGAGAACTGGAGAGGCAGGGTCTTTCAGTCTCACGCACGCATAGCTCCACTGGGAATTCCCAAATCATACCCCTCGCCCGAAGTGGACATCCAGGGCAAGGGAGGGATTTGCAGAAGTTATGAGGACTGATGCTTCACTAAGGCGGCAAAAGGATAATGGAGAAAGCTCTCAAGACAATGTCCTCTCTTTATTGGTGGAAATTTTAACACAGGTGTTGCAGAAATTGGGTGTGGGCATGCAGTCTCTTAGGCAGACAGAGCTGTGCCTGACATGTTGGAACACGTGGGGTCCCAACACTTTCACCTAAAAAAAATGAAAGAGCTTATTTTTCGTGACGCAGATATTTTGATCTTACAGGAATGGTTGGTTAATCCGATAGCAATTGAAGGATATACAGTGTATACCCAACCTGCACTCCAAAAAGCCAAAGGCAGGCCATCAGGCGGTCTGCTGATGGCTTTTAAAAATAGTACGATTGGAGATTTCATAGTGATCTGTAAAAATAAAACAAGCATTCAAGCCTGCAAGGTCACATTAAAACATCAGAGGCCAGTTTCTGAGGTGATTTTTATCAATGTGTATTGGAACCCTGCCTGTTCTAGACTTCAGAATTTCTTGGCCCAATTGCTATGGTGTTGGAAGAGATCAAAATGCTTCATAGGGGCGTTCAAATAATACTTGCGGGTGACTTGAATATTGAATGTGTCCCGCTACTACAGGAGAAAACCAATCAAAAATCTCAGAGAATTTTGGAAAAGGCATTATCGTCGATAATGTTAAACAATGTTGAATGTATTGTCATTTAAAACAATACTTGAAATTTATACTGTTTGTCACTCTGCCTACTAACTCACAAAAACGCAGACAAAAATATGCTCAATAATGCATATATTCAGCGCCACGGCGCAGCTGGTATATTTGTTTTGTTCTCTGTTAGTGTAAAATAAAAAAAAACATTTTTTTGTCATTCCCGCATCCGTGGGTTTTTTTGCCTATTGAGCTAGCAGTTACCTAGCTCCTCTGCAAAACCTGGTGACCCTATGTCACGCCTTTGGTTAGGGTAGCTTTGACTCTCCTTCTCACTTACAGTATCTCCTACCCTCTTGAGTCAAGCCCCCTTATAAAAAAAGAGGGTCGCCCTTATATCTCTCCTCCAATTCTAAAGTGGTGCCACTAACATTATTAGATCTTATTCAAGTGCATACGGTCAGAATGACACACAGATCAAAATAAAGAGGAAACCAGCAGCAGAGAGAGGAAGGAAAGCAAGATGGTTGAGCAATAGGCAGAGTACTGGTAACTACCGTTAAACACAGCTCTGTGTGGAGATCCCCCCACCTGGGCAACCTGTAGAAGAAAGATACAAGCCCAGTCCATATATTGTTCACCCTTAGACTTCCCAATAGTTCTGCAACCCCAAAGTACCTTGGTGTTGTAGCGTTCCGAGTCGGGAAAATCGACAACCCTTCTTGAGTGTCCTCCCTTTCAGGCAGGAGTCACGGGTCGTCGAACGTCCGACGGAGAACAGGTTGAGCTACGGCGGTGAAGTGGCCGCGTCGTTCCTAGCGGTGCTCGCTGACGGGGAAGCGTAAATGTCCTGCCAGGAAGAGGCGTGCGGGGCACCTCAGTGTCAATAGTTCTGGACTGCAAAGAGTTGAAGAACTGTGGCCCAGCAAGGGCGTCGAGTCGTCGGCATCTCTGTGGTTTTTGGGTGGAGGGAAACCCACCGGTGGATGCTCCGCGGCGCGTCGCTGGTCAGGCCTTCTCCAGCAGGATACAGCGGCGACGATGCGGACGAGAGCGTCCTTGGATCAATGAAGTTCTTAGGCAACGGGAGCACAGCGGCTCCGGTCGGCAACGGCGGTCGGTGACAGTGGTGGACAACAGTCCGGGCGCTTCTCCTTGGAGTTCCGCAGCAGTCCCCGTATCGGGTCGGCAGCCTGTCGAAGGTCTGTCTACCAGGGAGCTTAGGCAAAGATCAGCTGTGCATGATGGTCCCTCGTGGCTCGGTAAGAGGGCGCCTTAGCAGGTCCTCTCTGGGTCAGTTCTTGAAGCACAGCATCTTTCAGATTGCGATGAGGAGCAACTGCAATTCTTCTCGTCCAGCAGGGCTCAAGGTTAAGCTTCACTCCAGTTACTCGTCGTAGTGGACTTCAGCTTCTGAACACGATTCCTAGCAGTGAGAGGTCCCCAGATATACTGTTGATCTCCCATTCATTCCGCTGGGTCGCACTCAAGCATCCAATCACGACTACGGGCATTCATGCAGGGAGGCAGCCAATCAAGCACATGAGGTATTCAGGCCATTCACTTCTCTCCAGACACTCACAACAAGTTATGTGTATTGGGACAAGTACCAAGCCATTCAACACTCCAAGCTGCATTCATACCGGTTTCGGCAGGGCTTTCTCAACCATTGTGTCAAACACCAGATACTAGACAGTCACAACATAGAATGTATATTCGTCACACACTCCATTCACCCAGGTCCCACCCACAATCATACCCACAACAAACGGTCGTTGAGAAGGCTCCAGCCAGTCTGGTTGGCACTTCCCCACACTACCATATATGGAGCTTCCACCCAACAGCCAGTCAGGGGGAAGGGACAGAGGCAGGGCTTCTCGGGACTTTGGGAAGATCAGGGTAACAGGTGATGGAAGGCAAGAGGCCATGGGGGCCATTTTGTCTCCATCAGGAATCTACTGATTCCAATGACAGGGCCTGGGCATCCCAAAATGGAGGATGCTCAGGGCACCAGTCATTTCAGCACGGAGCTGCCACCAGCCTGTACCCTGCTCTGTGGGTCACACACAGGTGCCCAAAAACATACACTAGGGGCACAGGGTTGTACCTCTACCCATGGGTGCCATAAGGGTATCCCACAGGTCTGTTCACCAAACCAAAAGGAGAGAGAGCTGCACCGCCAGGAGTCCCACCTGTACTCCTGAGCGGAAAACACGACAGAACACACGATAAAAAGCAGTAAAGGACAAGAATAAGGAGGCTCTGTCCCTCCGATGTATTTCCAGCATCACAGTCACCCCCCCCAGACTGAGGTGGAGGGTGCCTAATCTCCCACGGGATAGACACCCTCATCCAGACGGTCAACATACCTTCTGGAAAGGCCATCTGTATTATCGTGACTCTTCCATGGTCTGTGCTCAATGGTAAAGTCTAGTCCTTTTAGACTAATGGACCACCTGAGCAGTTTCGGGTTTTCAGCCTTCATCTGCATAAGCCACTTCAGGGGCTTATGATCGGTTTGGACCTTGAAGGTAGACCCGGTAAGGTAGGGTCTAAAATGTCTAAGGCTCCAAACAATACTAAAACATTCCTTTTCAACAGTTGGCCACCTAAGTTCCCTACCCTTAAGTTGTCTACTGATGAATATGATCGGATGTTCTCTTCCTTTGTCATCTAACTGGGACAAGACAGCGCCAATTCCGGTGTCGCAAGCATCAGTTTGAAAGATAAAGGGCTTGCTGTAATCCGCGCACACAGCACGGGTGCCCGACACAGACTTCCTTTCAAGCCATCAAAGGCCCTCTGACAATCTTCAGTCCAATTAACCTTTTGAGGTTGTTTGGGCGAAGTCAACACTGTCAGGGGTGCAGCTATGGTTCCATAGTCTGCCATGAAATTGCAATAATGCCCAGTGAGGCCCAGAAAGGCTCTCACCTGGGTTTGAGTAGTGGGAGTCTCCCAGTCATGTACATCCTGTACTTTACTGGGGAGAGGTTGAATTTGACCCCCTCTTACCTCATGACCAAGATAGGTGAATTTCCCCTGAGCTATCTGGCACTTGGTGGCCTTGATAGTGAGGTTAGCCCTTTTTAACACCTGCAACACTTTATCCAGATGAGTCAAATGCTCTTCCCAGGTGGAACTGTAGACGGCAATGTCGTCTAAGTACGCCACACAAAAGGCTTCCAGCCCACTGAGCGCATGGTTGACTAATCTCTGGAAAGTGGCAGGGGCGTTCTTCAGCCCAAAAGGCATGATTCTAAACTGGTAGAGTCCCTCTGGTGTTGAGAACGCCAGCTTTTCCTTGGCATGGTCCGTCAGAGCTATTTGCCAATAGCCTGAGGTAAGGTCGAAGGTGCTCACAAATTTGGCAGCACCTATGGTGTCCACGAGCTCATCCGCCCGGGGCAAAGGGTGCGCGTCAGTTTTGACGACAGCATTGATTCCTCGGTAGTCCACACAGAACCTCCAATCCTTGGTACCTGCCTGGGGATTTGCCTTGGGGACAAGGACCATGGGACTGGACCAGGGACTGGTTGAGGGTTCAATAACACCCAGATCCAACATCTTGGTAACCTCAGCCTGGATGTGGTCCTTGACGGTATCTGACATACGGTAGCACCTGCTTTTGACAGGCACACTGCCACCAGTGTCAATCTCATGCCTTCACCACGGTGTAAGGCCTGGTGTCAGTGAGAACAGAGAGGCGTACTGCCGGAGCAAAGCCCGGCAGGCCTTCTGCTGCTCTGTCATCAGATTGGGAGAGAGATGCACTCCCTCCACTGAACCATCCTGAGGGTTGCTATGCAGCAAATCAGGATGGGGCTCACTCTCATCCTCTTCTTGCGCGGAAGCTAGCAAGAGACATGAGACTTCGGCCCGCCTGTGGAAAGGCTTGAGCCTGTTAACATGGAAGATCTGAGGGGCTACCCCAGCGGCTCCCATGTCAACCAGATAATTGACCTCGCCCATCTTGGAGATTATCCTGAAGGGTCCAGTCCATTTATCCGCCAAAGCCCGAGGCTTGGTAGGCTCCATCACAAGGACCTCCTGTCCCGGAGTCCAATCCACTTGCGCTGCTTTAAGGTCATGCCAGTACTTATTCAATTCCTGGCTGGCCTTAAGATTTGCTGTTGCCTGACCCATCATCTGTGGCATCCTCCGTCTGAGGCCTTACACATAGCCCCCCACTTGATTGGCGGGACCTGCAGGGGTGGCCTCCCAACCTTCTCGGATCAAGGCGAGGGACCTCCTCACAGGATGTCCAAAGAGTAACTCAAAGGGGCTGAAACCAACACCCTCTGGAGGTACCTCTCTGTAAGCAAACAGCAGGCATGGCAGGAGAAGATCCCACTTCTTCCTGAGGGGCTCTTCCAAAGTGCCTAACATGCCTTTGAGAGTTTTGTTAAATCTCTCATCCAAACCGTTGGTCTGGGTGGTAAGAGGTGGAGAATTTGTAATTCCTCCTTAGGGAATCCAACCCGGGTGAAAATGCCCAGGAGAGCCCTGTCAACCACCTTGGCCGTAACCGTCCGAAGGGGTATAGCCTCAGGGTACCTGGTGGCATGATCTACCAAAACTAGGATGAACCGATGTCCACCCAACGTGGGAGGGTCATGGGGACCGACGATGTCGATGCCAACTCTCTCAAACGGTCTGTCCACCACTGGCAACGGTTGCAGTGGGGCGATGACTCTGCATCCAGTCTTGCCAGACAACTGACAAGTTGGGCAGGCCCTGCAGTGGGACACCACTTCTACTCCCATCCGTAGCCATTAGAAATGGGCAGAGAGCATCTGCTTAGTCTTCTTGGTACCAAGATGACCAGCCAAGGGCACCTCATGTGCCAACTGCAGCAGGAAGGGCCGGTAAATCTGGGGTACCACCAACATCTTGAGGGCACCAGGTTCAGGCTTAGTGGGCTCACTAACAAGGAGCTCACCCTCCCAACAAATCCGAAATGTCCTAGGCACTTCTACCTGTGCCTGGGACAGGGTCTGTGTCCTCAGACCCTCGATAGAGTGGCACTCTCTCTGTCCCTTACAGAAGTCCGCCCGGGAGGGTCCCCCTTCAGCCAACAAGCATTGAAGGTCGGGATGATCCTCCAGGTTAAGAGCCTCTCCCACAGGAAAGTCTTCTGGCTAGTCTCCCACAGGAGTTGAGACGGGATTTAGTACTAGACCCAGCCCGTCCGGAGCATGGATCCCAATGGGTGCTGTCGGAACAGCGGGAGGAGTAGGGGTTCGCTCCATAGGGGCGGCCTTCTTACTCCTCCGTTTCTTTCGTGCCTTGGGTTTCCCCACTGGCAAGGATACCGGGCTCGCAGCCGGACCCTGTGTGACCTGCGATCGGATGACTGCCACAGCAGCTATGGGTAGACCATCCGTGATCATCCCCAATTCGACCAAATCGTTTCCCAACAAAATATTCGCAGGCACGTTGTCCTGAACCAGGACCGGAAGCTTTGCTGTCTTGTCTCTAATCGTAATGTTGACTAAGGCTACAGGCGATAATTTGGGAGGCCCACCAGCTAACCTGGTGGTTGTCAGAGGAGCACCTAAATAGTCCTCTGGCTTGAGCAGGGTCCTGTCCACCACTGTCATGCTTGCCCCAGTGTCTCTCAAACCGGTAGAAGGCTGGCCATTCAGGAGGACACTTCTAAAAAAACTACGAGTGTTTTGCGGTATAGTCGCCAGAACTTCTGCGTACTGGCCCCAGGCCCCAAGGGACACTAAGGAAATCTCTACGGGAGCACCAAAGGTGATCCAGTAGAGGATGGGTGGACTGTGGCCGCCACCTCAGGTACGGAGTAGGGATAGGTCAGGCTGACAGCCTGGACTCCAAGTGCCTTACCCTTACACTTGGGGTCACCCCTTCGGTGATCCAGAGCCCCACAATCCAAGCAGGTGCCGGGCATGAGGGGTACGGTACTGGAACCACTGGGACCCTGCTTTGCAGCAGGCGGACCACTACTCTTACTCCCACCCACAACAGACTTATCCCCACTAGGTTTTTGGTCTTCGGAGAGGAAGGTTTTGGTTTACCCGACTGTGATTGCTTTTGGGACTCCTCAGCTTTCTCAGAGGCCCCTTTTCTTTGTCCTTGTCCTTCCCACTGGAGTCCTTAGGGGACACCCGTTGGGAGACCCACTTGTCAGCCAACCTAGCCAGCTTAAAGGGGTCCAAAATGTTCTGGTCAGCAACATAGTGACGCAGCTCTGGTGAACAGGCTTCCGAAAAATGCTCATAAAACAAGAGGTGAGACAATTCAACAAACGTTTTCACTTTTGTAAAAATCAATCCACCCCATCATGTTTATGTGCGTCACACTCACCCAGTCAATCCAAGACACATTCTCTCGTTTCTTAAAATCCTTGAACCGTTTAAGATATTGGGTAGGCGTTTTGCCAAACTTGGCGATTAAGGCAGACTTCATGCACTCATACTGACCACTTTCTTCCAAACTCAGTTTCAGAATACAGTCATACCCAGTTTGAGGCACTCTGCTTAACAAACACTTAGCCCAATCTCTCTTATCAACATTGTGAATTGCATAAGCCATTTCAAATGCTTCAATCCATTGGAGGATATCAGAACCCTCTGCATACACACCAACCAAATCTTTCATAAACTTGGTTGCTGGGGACCTGACACTCTCAACTGGTTTAGCTGAAGTCTCCACTCAAGCTTTCTCTAGCTGGATTCGTTGACATTCAGTGTCCTTGTCTTTGAGGTCAAGATCCCTATTTTTGAGTTCCACTTGCTGGGCCAACTCCTCTTTCTTAAGCTCAGCATCTAGTTCCAACTTGCGATATTCAAAGGCTAACTTCATCCTCAATAACTCAAGTTCCAAGGAACTGCTGGGGTTTGAAACAGAGGCAGCAGGAATGGTGGCATTCCCAGAATCAGATTTGGCAACGACCCCCGGGGTAGAGTCCTCATTGGTTGCATCCTCCCCTTCAAGAGTTTCACAATCGATCTGGTAGTCGACCAGGGCAGCTATCAGCTCCGCCCTAGACCTATCCACAAAGTCTAATTCCCTGGCTTCACAAGCACTCTGGACAGCCTCTAAGCCCATCCGAGTCAATTTACCATTCACAATAGATTCCATTGCTTGTAATGCAGTTAACTTGTACACGACTAAACCTTAATTTAACAAAGTGCAGATATCCTTCGTAAGTGGCACGGTTATACACTGAGTCTTAAAACCATAAGCATCCCACTGCTGCCACCAGCTGTAAAGACCGGAGGGGGGGTCTGCACTTCCGCTCTCTATATGGTAGAGTGGAGGCACACAGACCCCTGCCAAGATTCTCTATTATGGTAGCAATGGACGAGGCAATCAAGGCCTAGCTTCTCGGGAGGTGATGCGAGCTGGTTCTTAAGTACAGTGTAGTCCCCAAGCACCCACGAAGGTATGTCCACACACTGTATCGGTTAAAACACAGTCTTTATATAATTAATATTCAAAGTCATATACACAATCACGATAACTCACTTTGTACTCCGAAAATCAACAATGGTAAATATGTACAATTCTAAAGTGGTACCTCTAACGTTATTAGATCTTATTCAAGTGCATACGGTCAGAATGACACACAGATCAAAATAAAGAGGAAACCAGCAGTAGAGAGAGGAAGGAAAGCAAGATGGTTGAGCAATAGGCAGAGTACTGGTAACTACCGTTAAACACAGCTCTGTGTGGAGATCCCCCCACCTGGGCAACCTGTAGAAGAAAGATACAAGCCCAGTCCATATATTGTTCACCATTAGACTTCCCAATAGTTCTGCAACCCCAAAGTACCTTGGTGTTGTAGCGTTCCGCGTCGGGGAAATCAACAACCCTTCTTGAGTGTCCTCCCTTTCAGGCAGGAGTCACGGGCCAGCGAACGTCCGACGGAGAACAGGTCGAGCTACGACGGTGAAGTGGGCGCGTCGTTCCTAGCGGTGCTCGCTGATGGGGAGGCGTAAACGTCCTGCAAAGAAGAGGCGTGCGGAGCACCTCGGTGTCGATAGTTCTGGACCGCAAAGAGTTGAAGAACTGTGGCCCAGCAAGGGCGTCGAGTCGTCGGCATCTCTGTGGTCTTTGGGTGGCAGGAAACCCACCGGTGGATGCTCCTCGGTGCGTCACCGGTCAGGCCTTCTCCAGCAGGATATAGCGGCGACGATGAGGACGAGAACGTCCTTGGATCAATGAAGTTCTTAGGCAACGGGAGCATGGCGGCTCCGGTCGGCGACGGCGGTCGGCGACAGTGGCGGACAACAGTCTGGGCGCTTCTCCGTGGAGTTCCGCAGCAATCCCCATATCGGGTCGGTAGCCTGTCGAAGGTCTGTCTACCAGGGTGCTTAGGCAAAGATCAGCTGTGCACGATGGTCCCTCATGGCTCGGGAAGAGGGCGCCTTACCAGGTCCTCTCTGGGTCAGTTCTTGAAGCACAGCAGCTTTCAGATTGCGAAGGAGAGCAACAGCAATTCTTCTCGTCCAGTAGGGCTCAAGGTTAAGCTTTACTCCAGTTACTCGTCGTAGTGGACTTCAGCTTTTGAACACGATTCCTAACAGTGAGAGGCCCCCAGATATACTGTTGATCTCCCATTCATTCCACTGGGTCGCACTCAAGCATCCAATCACGACTACGGGCATTCATGCAGGCAGGCAGCCAATCAGGCACATGAGGTATTCAGGCCATTTACTTCTCTCCAGACACTCACAACAAGTTATGTGTATTGGGACAAGTACCAAGCCATTCAACACTCCAAGCTGCATTCATACCGGTTTCGGCAGGGCTTTCTCAACCATTGTGTCAAACACCAGATACTAGACAGTCACAACATAGAATGTATATTCGTCACACACTCCATTCACCCAGGTCCCACCCACAATCATACCCACAACAAACGGTCATTGAGAAGGCTCCAGCCAGTCTGGTCAGCACTTCCCCACACTACCATATACAAAACTTCCACCCATCAGCCAGTCAGGGGGAAGGGACAGAGGCAGGGCTTCCCGGGACTTCGGGAAAATCAGGGTAGCAGGTGATGGAAGGCAAGAGGCCATGGGGGCCATTTTGTCTCCATCAGGAATCTACCGATTCCAATGACAGGGCCTGGGCATCCCAAAATGGAGGATGCTCAGGGCACCAGTCATTTCAGCACGGAGCTGCCACCAGCCCGTACCCTGCTCTGTGGGTCACACACAGGTGCCCAAAAACATACACTAGGGGCACAGGGTTGTACCCCTACCCATGGGTGCCATAAGGGTATCCCACGGGTCTGTTCACCAAACCAAAAGTAGAGAGAGCTGCACCGCCAGGAGTCCCACCTGAACTCCTGCACGGAAAACAAGACAGAACACACGATAAAAAGCAGTAAAGGACAAAGGTACGGAGGCCCTGTCCCTCCGATGCATTTCCAGCATCACAGCGTCCTCGCTGCTTTTTCACATACAAAAATTCAACCACACAGTGGTGATACATGAACAAACACCTCATCTCTATGGTCTAGGATCCACGCTTGTCTCTTTTCTCTTTCACCAATATACAACACAAATTGTTGTGTACAATGTAAAGTATAGAAACCATGGCAGCCATTTTATAATGGTTTGCATGCATCTAGTGGCATATAGTCATGAGTACAAAAGCCCTATGCATAAATACATAACACCAGGTAGGGAGTTGCGCAAATATGTCCACCATGTTCCATATAGCTCCAAGTTGTCCCCCAATTACTCCAAAATTGAACGTCCTTTAAAATTACTTTGTTTTAAAGTGCTTAAGGCATGGATATTATAGCAGCCACAATTATTATTCCCACAATAAAGTGCATAGTACAATTATTATAAAATACATCAATTGTATTTATAAAGTGCTTAGTGTATAAATATTATAGCCGTCATAATTATTATTATGATGATAAAGTGCTAAATGCAATTACTCTAAAACATCTCTTATTCAGTTTTGGTTGATCTATGTACAGCAAATAGGGAGATTTGGAAGAATAATTGTTGGATTCCCTACAAGGCAGGTATATGGTAAACCTCCCGGTCCAAACTCAATGCACATAATTTATCTGGTGCACGTGCATCATACTTCAAGTGCCAGGCTATTATTGAAGTCTATGCAAAAAGGACGAGTATACTCGGCCTTGGCACTTAAGGGGTTAAAGAAGATGCCGACAATAAAAGTGCATAATGCTGGCGTAGTACATAGGATAAACAGTTGTTTAACCCTGGATTCCCTAATATACTGGTATTCATATCCTTTCAGGTTTCGGTACAATGTACTTTGGTGTGAGACAACTGTGTATACAACTAAAAGACCACAACGAGATGGTGTATCCCACATTATCAAAACATTGTTAAAAAGCATAAAAGAAATATCTTAAAATGCTAAAATGCTAAATTGCTGAAGTGAAACACAAAATACATGGAAGGAGTCTAGCAGCTAATTAGTTAAAATTCATATTATGTAAAAAAAAGGCAATCTTTTGCAAAACCTGTACACACTAACAGTACTTCATTGAGATGAGGACATATGGTGAGGGAATAAATCCTGTGGCTTATCCATCTAAGTTACCAAAACGTGTACAATTCCTCATCAAGGTTATGTCCCCTTGGTTTTTTGGTCTCGAGGTCTAGAATAAACCTTGTTTCTATTTGTCGAAGTTCAAGTTCTCGATTACCACCTCAGGGATTTCCCTTCATGTGATGCAAACCAAAACATCTCAGACTGTCAAACTTCCCTTCATGGATTTCTCTAAAGTGTACTGCCATCGGGTACGATGCATCAAAGTTCTTTATAGGTCTCATGTGCTGTAAGACTCTACGTTTTAACTTACCAAGAGTGCTCCCAATATACCAAATATCACAGGAGAACATGAGAGCATATACCATGAATTCTGTGGTGCATGTCATTCTCATCTTTAATTCAACCGTATGGCCTAAGATCGGATGTACATAAGTAGTTCTGTTCACGGCATGTTGACATGCCTTGCAGTTCGCACACTTAAAGAAACCATTGATATTACCAGTCAGCCAAGTGGCAGTGTTCAACGTTTTGGTTATCGGGGGCATATAACTGCTGACAAGTAAATCCTTGATGGAACAAGATTTTCTAAAAGTAATATTCACTCTTTCGTTGAGATGGGATGACAAAATGTCATCTGACAGTAGTACATGCCAATGTCGCTGAAGTATCTTGCATATAATATTAGAATGTGTGCTATATGTGAGAATGAGTCGAATCACGTTATCTTTTTCTGTTTTTTCTTGTGTTCGATTTGTTAGAAGTAAAGTCGTTCGACTGAAATTCCAGGCTCTTAGATACGCTCTTTCAAGAATGGCTTTCGGTTATCTTTGTGTTGTAAAGTTAATTGCAGTGTGGTTGCACACTTTATTAAAACATTCTAAACTTGAGCAGTTTCGCCAGATTCTCACAAACTCCCCATAAGGGATACTCCATTTTAGTGTGGTCGGATGATTACTACTCACAAGCAGTGGCATATTCAAGCTCGTGTGTTTGTGGTAAAGCTCAGTGATGATTTTTTAAAATCTGATTTTACTACAACATCCAGAAAGATTATTGACTTCCGGCTGTGTGTTTCTGTGAATTTCAGTTTCAAATAATTTTCATTTAAGATTTTCACAAAATTGAGCCAATCTTTATTGTCTCCATTCCACAGAATAAACAAATCATCAATAAATCATAACCATAAGACCACATGATTATTGTATTGGCTAATGGTTTCTGTCCATACGACTGTTTTTCCCACCAGTCCATTGTTAAGTTAGCATAAGCTGGGGCAAAGCTCATCCCCATGGCAGTACCTCGTAACTGATTATAGAACTTGCTATTAAACAGGAAGGCATTGTTTGTTAAACATAAGTCAATCATTTCCATAATCATTTTGCCATGGGCAAAGTAGTTGAGTGATCTGCTGTCCAAATAATGTTTGCATGCTTTCTTGCCATCACTGTGTTCGATGGACGTATAAAGCGAAATTACATCTAATGTAACAAACATGTAATTCTTCTCCATGTAATTCCATTGGTCTTGCTTAGGAAGTCCTTTGTATCACGTAGGCAAGAAGGTAAGTGAATACCAAGGGTAGAAGTGTTTGGTCTATGTATTTGCACATGTTTTCTAGGGCTGCTCGATTCAGTGTAACAATGGCTTGCCAGGGGGGCATGTGAGATTTTTTTGCACCTTCGGCAGGAAATAGATGGTCAGTGTTATGGGGAATTTGTTCAAAAGGAAATTGCAGTCATCTTCATTTAAAATGTCTTGATGCAACCACTTGTTCAAAAGACACGTTACTCTGGTGGTAATCTGCTCTGTTGAATTGATGGATAATTCTTCATAACAACTAGCATTCATAAATTGTCTATGGGCTTCCTTAATATAGTCATCCCTGATCTGGATTACTATATTAGTCCCCTTGTCTGAGGCTTTGATGACAATGTGCTTCACATTTTGCAGTTCTTGCAGGATCTGTTTTTCCTTAAACGATAAATTTGACATTATTTGTTTCTGCGATCTTACTTTTTTGAGATCATGGCTCACCAGATTCTGAAATGCCTCAGTATGACCGCCTGGTTGGAATATGGGGTTACATTTCGATTCAGGTTTCAAATTGCTTTCAATGGACCAGTCTGTATCAATATTGAGCATTTCCAATGTTATTTCTGTATTGTTTTCATTAACTGTAGCCATAGATTATAGTTGTGCCATGTCTAATAACCCCTCTAGATCTTCAATGGGTACTTCTTTTTTTCCTTGAAGCGTCTTTTTTGTTTTTTCTTTTGGTGGATTGACAATGAAAACATTTTTTAAGCTTTTTTTCTGCATGTATTTATAAAAACTGACCCTTGTTTCGGCATAAGCATAGCTTGCTGTTGGGCAGAAGTTGAACCCATATTGAAGCACTCTAGTTTGTTCTTCAGACACCTGCTTTGTAGACAAATTGATGATGCTGTTGTCTGTATTGGTATAATTCATTGTGTTGATTTCTTCCCAGAACGAGTTCTTGCACTTCCATCCGACTCTGAACTGCTTATTCCCCTGTCCCCTCCTTGTTTTCTTTTTCCTCCATGTCCTTGTGATTTTCCCCAACCTCTTCCTGCACTTTTTTTGGGATTGTTGCATCCATCTAGTCCCAACATCCTCATTTCGTCTAAAAAATGTGTCTTGCTGGGGTGGTTGTCACTCTCACTGGCATGGAATCTGTATTGGAAGTGGAAGCTACCTTGCTAGAGACTGGGGTTGTCATCATAGATTTATTCTGGATGTTTTGACTCATCATGTTCTTTCTTAAATGGTCGAACTGGCGGGCAAATGTATAAACTCTCCCCTTTTCATAGTATTCTTTATCGCAGAGAAATGTCCTCTGTTTATGCAATTTAATGTGTTCTTCATATATTTTAAGACTTTCCTCAATACTGGCTCTAATTTTATTCCCTCCTTCACTCAGTGTTATTTGGGAGAGTTTGTTGCGTATTTCTTCCTTTTTAGCCAATATTTTCTGCCTGTCGATCCGTGCATATTTAATCAGGATGTTCAAAAATTGTCCAGAGCATAGATTTGTTGAGTCCACCCATTCTTTTAACATTGCTGGGTCCTGTTCTTCATATGATGGCAAAATCAATATTTGCAGACTCTGTGGGATTTTTCCAACATCCACATAATTTTGCAATGAGTGTTCCTCCCACCACTTGCTGATTTCTTTTATTTTCCATATCTTTCAGCCAATTAATTGAATTTTCTTCTTTTTGCAGATTGCCCACCTGCGTGATACGTCTGTCAGCTACACTTCCATGTTGTGTTTCACAAAACAGGGATTGTGCTTGCTCTCTTTGTGTGTTCTCTCTATCCAATTGAGATGCCATATCGCAAGTGAGGCTATATGGTGTACTGGAGAGGAAAGTCGGGTGGTTTGTTTTGGAAGTTTAAAGGCACTCCAACAAGCAAAACAGTTGAGAGTGCTGGCGTTTCAAATCGGTGGTTAAATACGCATGAAAATCAATGGGCCTCATTACACGGACCCGGTGGACCAAGGTGCTATTAGCACCTTGGTCCATGTCGGTAAAATACCGGCACCGCCTTGGTCGAAAGGGGAATTACTGCCCTATTCCAAGGTTGGTGGGGCGGTAATTCCCCCTTCCCCCATTGCCCTTCCCCATTCCCATTTTTGCCCCATAGGGCATAATGGGAATGGGGAAGGTGCTAATTACGGCACCGCAAATTGCGGTACCATAATTAGCTCCCTGGTCCCTTTGCGGGTTGTTTTTTAACACCTGCAAAAAGCAGGCGTTAAATTCTCCAACCCGCAAAGGGACCTCGTAGTAAGGCGGTAAGGGTTTACCGGTACCAGTAATATACCAGTACCGGTAAACCCTTACCGCCTACCGTGTAATGAGGCCCAATGTCACGCGAAAACTGGCGAGACGGGCACGGACCAGAGCCCACAGCTTGACCAGACAGAAGTTTGAAAACACTCACTGGTGCATTGGATTCCCTCTTCACCCTCAGATGACCATGGGCACCTCCGCAATCCTGACAGGTGCCCTCCACGACTGCCTGACCACTGTGAGCTCCAAACTTTCAATCGTCCGCGTTTGGAGCGTAAAGGCGTAGAGTCTGTTCAGCGACTCAGAACTTTGCTCGCATCCAATCCAAGGCAGGTGCAAAACCAGCGCCTGTCACTTTGGTGCAAAAAATATTTGCAAAAGGGAAACTAAGCAATAGTAACCCTAGGGGGTATGCACTCCACCCGATCAGCCGATCAGCAGTCAACAATTAAGGCTGAGCCAAAAGCAAAAACCTTCCAGACGAAAGTCAGTTCCTCATAATATCCAGTTTATTAACTTCTTCACCATTTAAAAGTAAAACGAGAGAACCACAGTACGATGCGTTTCGCAGCATCCTCGCTGCTTGTTCACATATGAAAATTCACACCACCCAGTGGTGATACATATACAAACACCTCAACTCTATGGTCTAGGCTCCACAGGTGTCTCTTTTCTCTTTCACCAATATACAACATGAATTGTTGTGTACAATGTAAAGTATAGAAACCATGTCGGCCATTTTATAATGGTTTGCATGCATCTAGTGGCATGTAGTCATAGATACAAAAACCCTATGCATAAGGTACAAAAACCCTATGCATACACACATAACACTAGGTAGGGAGTTGCACAAATATGTCCACCATGTTCCATGTAGCTCCAAGTTGTCCCCCAATTACTCCAAAATTGAACATACTTTAAAATAACTTTGTTTTAAAGTGCTTAATGCATGGATCTTATAGCAGCCACAATTATTATTCCCACAATAAAGTGCATAGTGCAGTTATTATAAAATACATCAATTGTATATATACATATATATATATATGTATATTCACTACAAAAAACACTTTGTTGAGGGGATGTTATGGTTAAGTTGCCCTACCAAAAACCTGTGTACTTCACAAACAAAAAAAGTCTACCTCCCCATTATGGTTCAAATTAAAACCGAAAACCACCTGAAATTCGCCAGTTATGGTAAACTAAGCCCCCATACCTGCCATCACCACTGTGCACTGCTAACACTAGCACACAGAACTTGAAAGATGGCATCACAAATGTCATTGATGACATCACTGACAACATCACATGTTTAGCCCCTTTGTTTTCGTTCCCTGCCATATATATATATATATATATATATATATATATATATGCACATTCAGTAAAAAACTTTGTTTAACGGATGTTATACTTTACAGTGAAACCAAAAAACACTGCACATTCCCCAATTATGGTAAGCTAAGCATGGTATGGTAACTCGCACGATCTACGTGCATTGCTACGACTAACACCCAGGACATCAAAGATGACATCACAAATGTCATTGATGACATCACAGCTTTGGTACGACAACCATGAATCGACACCTCACTTCGTTCCACACTGCGGACATTCGCAAGGTGGTGCCATGTGAAGAGCGTAGTCGATTGAGTTCCTCCACAGCATCCTCTGTGTCCGATCCTCCCACCACAAGAAACACTCCTGTGGGGGAGCGCTTCCCTCCAGCTGCCTCACAAGCCATTCGCCATGCGGTTGACCCTTACCTTTCAAAGGTGACAATAGTGTGTATATATTGTGACGTAGTACTCTGCAGCGGGGAGAGTTTTCGAAGTGCTTTTGAGGCTACGGTCCCGGAGCACCAGAATATCTGCTCCTTACCTAGGTGAAGCTCACCCTATATCTTTCTCTGTCCACTTGCCCTTTCTTATCCCTGTGGCTGGTGTCCCTTCCTTACCCTCCTTTGGCCTCCTCTCCTAGTGTGTTGTGTGCTGAGAAGCAATGCATGTAAAATTACAGAAAAGGCTCTTTTCAGAGCCGCCTTTCTCAGTTTAACAATAGAACTATGAAGTAGAGTTGTAGATCCCTGCAGAGTTGTGGAAAAGTTTGCGGACAGTCGTAGGGAAAAAAAAAGGAGGGTGCAAGCGGAGCAAACACAATGAAGTGTACGCTGGGAGTAAGTGGTGTGTTGTGTGGGTCAAAAACTGTGGATTGGAGAAAACGGATTGTCACATAGGTTATTGTGAATCCAAAAGAGGTCGCAATGCATTTTGTACATTGCAATCAAAAATCTGATTGCCAGCATATGTGAGATGGACTCCATCTCTGCGGAAAATGAAAGAGCTGCGAAACAAAATGTTTTCATTGTGGAATGAGGACATGCCAACATCTCTTAAAAAGCCTTATTCACATTGCGTTTTGCTTTCTACATTTGTGGACCAAAAGCAGAAGAATGCAGCCATATTTGTCTTTGTGCAATACGGGGAAAAAGTATTTGACAATTTTGAAACATGTCCATGAGGTTCAACCGTCCTTCCTTCATTGCAAATTGCAAAGAAATTCCAGAGACATGGCCTAA
This sequence comes from Ambystoma mexicanum, assembly GCF_040938575.1. Lineage (NCBI taxonomy): Eukaryota > Metazoa > Chordata > Amphibia > Caudata > Ambystomatidae > Ambystoma > Ambystoma mexicanum. The sequence continues at coordinate 203,713,769 of NC_090940.1, forward strand.
ACTGTTTCCTCCGCAATGAATGATAAGTATATCTGGAGGACACTCTGTCAGTAAAGTAACACAGAGAGGTACCAAGTCCAGCCACCTCATAAACTGCCTGCACCTTCAACCAATGTATCCATGATTCTCCCAAAATCCAGATAATCTGTTTGCGAGCATGCAAAGCCATGGCTGTGTGGTGTTCTGTCAGGGAGAAGAGGATCTTACTAAATATCACCGTTCAGAACACACCCACTGAACTTTATTGACCAACCGCTAGCTCCGCTCATTTTCATTTGCATGCGTCTCCACCCCAGAATCCCCGTTGGTGATATGCGCTGGCTGCAAACTACCGCCATGTCCGCGGACATGTATAGGATCAGAGCGTGACGACGGTACATTAAAGTATTATTCCCCCTTTTCCCCTTTAAGGTGGGCTCTGAAAAGAGTTGTTTTTTTTTGTTTTTGGGCAGATACCTTACAGACATCTGTTATTTTGTTTATTTGTTTGTATTTTTTGTCCTTACTTTACTCCTACAACCATTACAGAACCTTCTCTAAAGCAAGACTTACGTTCCAAAAGAAAATCGCATTTCCCAAAGAAGATAGCGCAACCCCATCTGCTTCAAAATAATCTGCATTACTTGGAACAATGTTTTCGTGGCTGCAGAAAAACATACCAGCGCGTAACATAAAAGCATGCATGCCGCGATTACACACCTCCCAATACTTTGATCTGGACAGAAAAAAGAATTGTTGTCCCATTTTGCTCTAGGGAGTAAACCAGAGAAAATTACTTTCGCAGTTGGAAAGATGTTCATGAGTGTTTGAACCAACTGTCCCAAATCTGCCAATAAAGTACGTACAGTCACATATCCCAAATGGCAAACACCGTAGTGCAAAATTACCACATGAGGAGAGGTCATCATACTTATGTCTCTGCAAACTTGCATAATTGCCGCAACATTGGCATCAGTCTAAACGTTCCACACCACCTCCACTCCTCTCACATTGAAATGGTGTGCCACATACCTACTCTCGGCATAATCTTGTAAGCCATGGACAGAAATGTCTCCAAGCACCAAAACCCTGACCCTCTCCACCTCTACCATCTTCAGTGTACGCACCGTCTTTCGACACAAAAGAGTAATGTAAACATCTGATTGGCTGATGCCTACAATCCCCTTTCCATGCAGGATTTGCTGAGAAAAACCCGTATGTGACACGCCCTACCCGCGGACAAGCGTTGCCTATGTGCGGCACGTAACTCTTACCCATCCTTTCATCCTTTCCACAGCGGTAGCAAATCGAGTCCCTCATTGGACACAACTAAGCAGTCACACAACCATCCACATTGAACATCGCTAAATCTAACTCCGTCATCAACATTGCGCACTTCAAAATTACTGTCGATAATTCTGAATGGAAGTCGCATATCATTGCAAAGGACCTGCTTCAGAAGCTACTGTGCAAGTGTTGCAAATTTCTACGTACAGCTCCATGCATGCGCACATGCATGAGTATAGAGTACAGGTATGTATATTTTAATCAGAGAACATGTGCAACACTTATGATTTAATTTAAACAAATGAAAGCTGCTAAATGTGCATAGGCAATACATATCAACGCTCCCCCTTTTAAGTGCAAGATGTCCGATTTATCATTGACAAACCACACAACTTCTTACTGTCTTCCGCATAACCTATACATACGTTGCAAGCATGCCTATTTAGTGCGAAACTTGATTTTGTATTAGAAAATGTCACAGTTGTGTACTGTGTACGGCCTACAGTAATGCTACTTGCAATGTAATCGTATGACAAAAGTAAGCGCTCCCGATTGCTGTGGTGACATCTCCCTCTGAGGGTCTCCCGATTTTTTGGCATTGTTCTTTTAAATTGCAAGTAGAAAATGTTTTCCCATCTACTACTATGCCCTATCGCTTACAAATCTCTCTCCTATAGATAGTACACCTTGTAAAAAATAAGGCATTTTCATAACCTTGAAAATGTTAACAATTTTGAAGGACTTGCAAGTAACATATTGCAAATACCATACAAAGGCTGCACAGAGTGAAGTTAAATGCACACATGCACTGGGTTGAAATATGAAAGGAGAATGCTCTGACGAAAGATGCACAATTAATGTGTGCAGTATCAGCACTGCTGTAAACACACAAAGTAATTCATTTTGTTTTTTTGAATCGCAGTGAAGACTACTCTCTTGAGAATCAACAGCATCTACACTGCAGACGACATATCCGAAGAAACCTGGTCATTTTGGAAAAAAAAGTAAGTACAGTACTACCTTTATATTGTAACTACTCCTCAAAGAGGCTGCGTGGGTTATTTGTTTAATTTGGGCACCAAAGCAAACATTGATTTCTGAACCATTCTACCTACAAATATCCATTTATTGAACAAAGAATAACAGGCAGAATGGCTCACAAATCCCTGTCTGTTTGGAACTCAAATAACATACGTAATCCTTAGAAGATTAGATTTAGAAAAGAAGTTGCTGTTGTAGGTTTATGGCATTTTGTTTATTAATAATGCTTCCCGTCACCACTAGCCCACTTTGTACTCTCATCTGAAGCACATTGTAGTAGTATACAAACAGTAAAATAGCCTTACCAAATCATTGCAAGAGTCCAGTGCACATTCACACACCATGACAAAGAGCTTCACCATCAGACTCAAGCACGCATGCACACAGCACACATACATTGTAAAACAGACCAAAGTATGCCTTCTTTTTTTCAACAGACACCAAAGAATGCCTACCAAAAAGCAACTCTGTAGAAAGGAACGCAGAAGTAGAGCAAATAAAAATAAAAGTGCCCAATCTAAGCATCCATCTATTGTATAGTTTGTAGAGATGTTGGAACAAACTTGCTAATGCAGTCGGTTAGCAAAACAAAGGAAGCGTCAACTTTCGAAACTTTACCTCCTCCATCAAATGTGTCACAAAACACAAAAATGTTGGCAAAATAATCGGCTACCAGTACAGCTAACAATTCTTCTACTAATCCTGATAGTGTAACAAGAACCCATAGTGGAAAAAGTATTTTATCAAAAATGTTTCATCACAGAGTCCTTCAGAATCTACTAAGAAGAGGACAGAAATCATCCTCACCCCTTATCACCTAGCGTACAAAGTTAATCCTACAAGCACTCGTGGACAGTGCAATCCTTCTCAAAAGGTAGTTGTTTATATTAGTGTTAAATAGGATGAAAGCACTAACAAAACGGAGTACCAAACTACAAACGAAACTCAGCAATAAACGGAATGTAAACAAAAATAATGTCTTAAATGTTTGTGGTGGTGAATGGAGTCACACAACAACCACAGAACCATATTTTAATGAAGAAGCATACAAACAAACTCAAACAAACACCATTGCCATCCATAGCAGTGGACGAGGGTATGAGAAAATCAATACTACCATCATGGAACAGGAAACACTGCTTACAAAAGTATCCCATGAAAACTCAGAATTACCTCTCGATTCAGCAGAACCACACCGTCCAGTATACAAATGGCCGTGCGCATCAATTTGTGCCATTCCAAATAAAGCTTTCAAATCTTTACGTCAGTTCCTCAATCAGTATGTAAAAGGTAAAGACAAATGTTAAATGAAAGTGCTGCAAAATATGGATATTTGTCCAGTGCGCAAATACACAGGACTACAAGGACATTCATTAGCCTGCATTTCTGGGCCTATTTGCAAAAGCACCTTCCATTATATTAAAAGGATATCAATACATCATTCAAATGTAAGACATCTAGTGTATAAAATATACTATGCAAAAAGTCCAGCTTCAGAATTAGGCAATTTAATTAACACTCTTCTTTCTGCATGGTACACCCAAATTCTTACAAGAATAAATTGACTGTATTCAGAGAAAGTATTTTGGAAGTGAAAGCCACTTACAAAATGCAATAGTTTTAGAACATAGTAGCAACAATTCTGCACATAGCAACCTTCTATTACACACATGCAGAAAAGAAATAGTAAAATTTAAAAGGTCATCGGCTGAAGTACCAAACCATGTGTGTGTGTGTGTGTGTTGCCGCAGAACATTTTACAAAAGGAACACAAAAAATGTAGACATACCATACAAAATAGAAGACAATGAAGATTCTAAATGGTTTGAATTAGCTCTCTACCTTTTAGCAGAAAACAAATATGAACTAACTGAATGCCTAATATGTTGCAGTTACTGTACTACAAAATTAGACAACAACCACACTCCTTCACGTGCTATTACAAATAATTTGGAATTGTTCCCACTACCAAAATTCCTGCAACAACTCAATTTGTATGAGAGCATAATAATTCAAACAGTTCACCCATTGCATGCAATTATATGCCTTCATCCAAAAACCGCAAAATTACCTTCCTCTGAATTGGTGAAAGGCATTTGTGGCAAAATAGTTTATTTGCCATTAGATCTAACGAAAAATGTACACAATGTAGGAGTGCAACGTTCAATAGAGCATTCTTTAATAGTCTTGGTAAATGGTGTACCAACAAAGGACAAAAAAATTTGGCAACAACTGGTGGATTTACATAAAGTTAGACAATCATTGCAATATCTAAAAGACAATAACGAGTACTACAAGGAAATAAATATTGATGGAAGCTTAAGGGAAACAACTGATATATTTCAAGCGCCATCAGAAACTGGACAATTCGAACTTCTGGATCCTGCTACAGTATCCACTCTTTTGGACCATTTCACAATTCATCCATTGCATTCCAATGAAAGTATAGATGATGCACTAGAAACTTACCAAATGCGACAAACCAAAGGGTCACCAATGAGTATGTGGGATAAAAGTATAGAAGCACATGCTTTTCCACTGCTATTTCCTACTGGCAAAGGTGGAAGATAAGATGATAGACCCACTCAGATTGGGGCATCAGAATATCGCTCATTACGAATGTATTCGCAAGATCCCAGATTTAGACAAAATGTGGAATACATATTCCACCTACTCTATGAAAGTGAACTACCAACACTATATTACGGAGTTGCACACATTTTGAAATCTGGAACCCACTTTCAAAATATGTCAGCTACGCAGTTAATACAAAAAGTACAGGAAAAAGATAAGGTTTTACAATCAGGTATAACAAATTTGTTTGCAAACATGCGTGGTACAAAGGAATACTGGTTCCGACGGTACGGAGACGTGCGTTGTATGATCAGAAACCTTGGACCACCGACTTGGTTTGTTACGCTAAGTTGTGCAGAATATGCATGGAAAGATTTACATGAGTTCCTACGCATAGCAAACAGCAACAAAAACAACATAGATATATTAACACCTGGAGAACTTTGCTCTCCAGATCCAGTTAATGTGTCAAGATATTTCCATCATCGTTTCATTGCCATGCTACACTTCATTTGCAATAAAACTGTTCCTCCCCTTTGAGAAGTACAACACTTATTTTGGAGAAAAGAATATCAAGCGAGAGGAGCACCACATATTCACATGCTGTTATGGATCAAAGGTGCACCGAAATTTGGTCACGACAGTGATAGCTCTGTTTTGCAGTTTATCCAAAAATATGTCACTTGTGAAATCCCTTCACAACAGACACACAGTGAGCTGCATGGGCAGATTTTACAATTTCAAAGACATAAATGTGGCAAATATTGTCGCCGCAAATACAAAAACAAAGGTAAATACTACACCAAATGCCGCTTTGGTCTCCCTAGACCAGTTACAGAAACAGGTGAAGTAAACAACTTCATGTCTTCAGTTCGACATAGTGTTAAAGGTAAATCACCTAAGAACACATATTACATAAAAAGAAGGGAAGAATCAAAATATATCAATGATTACAATGCAATCATTGCCCTCTTATGGAATGCAAACACAGATGTGCAGTACATTGCAGACAATTCAACTGCTGTTGCATGATATGTTACAGCCTACTTAACAAAAGCAGAAAAAACATAGCTTCAAGACCTCTGGGATGACCTAGCATCAGACAAAACATTATCACAGTAATTGTACAGCCTAGGCATAAAAAAGCTCTCTCATAGAGAATGTGGCGCCTATGAAGCAGCTGATCGTTTAACCAGTACTGCTTTGTATGGAAAATCAGACAACATAGTATGGCTAAGTCTTGGTCCTGCAAAATCTAGAAAAAGAGTGCTGAAATCGTATGAGGGCATAGAACCAATTGCCAGAAATGATCCCAACAGCCAAGACATTCTAAAAAAACAATTTACTGGACACATACTATCCGAACAGGAGTAGCACTTTGGAAAGCATGTGTCTATATCACCTAGCTCAAAACTTTGCATACAAAAATAATGTAAAACCCGATGAAAGCAAACGTAGATATAGAGTGACCGATTGTGAAGGGAGCTTAGTGAAACTTACTAAACAAAGCTTAATTAATGTAATTAAATGTAAAATTGTCATTAAAAACTCCTCAACAGAAAGAACTATATTACATGTCTCTGTTACAACTTTTCAAACCATGGAGAAAAGAGGAAGACATACTAGAAAACTATGACTGCTATGAAGATGCTTTCAAAGCAAATGAAAGCACTATCACCGATGTGAACTTTACGTAGTACAAAACAATGTTACACAATGAGCAGCAACAGGAAGACGAACTTCAGGCCCAACTAGTTAAGGACTCTTCCGACAGTAGTCAACCTTCTGTAACAGGAAGTCAAGAACCACTAGGACAACCACTAATAGCAAATGAGACCGAAGTAGCTATGGCAGAAGTAGAAAACACCATGTAACAGTATCAAGAAGATACAGAAGACTTAAATGTACAGCAAGCAAAACTTAACAAAGATCAGCGCACCATTTTTGAAGACGTAACAAAACAAATTGTACATGGTGCACAACACGAAAATAAAGAATGTACCTGCCAAAATTACAAACCTATACTGCTGTACTTGAGTGGTGAAGCTGGATCAGGGAAAACATTCTTAATCAAAATCATCAGCAAGTTCCTTCAACAATTGACAAACAGCAAACTGTCAGCTGTTGTAACGGCCCCCACAGGTTTAGCTGCCTACAACATAGGTGTCACTATACACCGATTACTACTGATTCCAGTAGAGCATCAAAATAAATTAGACTATTACAAACTTTCTGCAGAAGCTGCAATGGAATTACGCAGAGTATTAAAACAAATTAAAATGCTACTAATAGATGAAGTGAGAATGGTCTCCAATCTAATGTTGGCTTTGGTTCACCTCAGATTGCAAGAAGTACTTAAAAGTAACAACGAAGAACTCTTTGCAGGGAAACACATTATCGTTTTTGGAGATCTTCTACAATTGACACCAGTGAAAGGTGAACCTATTTTTAAAAACTTAGGCCACAAACTCTGCCGGAAAACTGTTGGTAGCATAGATACTGCCTTTGACACTGTCAACCATGCCATCCTGCTCAACCGTATCCATGTCAACCTGGGTATCACTGGTCACGCTCTGGCGTGGCTGACCTCTTTCCTTTCCAATCGACCCTCCCAGGTCCAACTGGGGTCCTTCCTCTCTGACATCTTTTTCTCCACCTGTGGTGTCCCCCAGGGATCTAATCTCTCTCCCTGGCTGTTCAACCAGTATCTGGCACTCCTTGCCCACCGCATCGCCGCTCTCTGCCCCAACTTTCAGTGCTATGCGGACGATACCCAGCTCATTTTCAGGTTACCCTCGGCCTCCTCCTCTCCTTCCCTCATCTCTGACTGTCTGTCTGCTATCCAGGAATGGTGTGCCTCCAATGACCTCTGCCTTAATGCCAGTAAGACTGAGATTCTACTCATCGGCTCACCCACTCCCTCCTACCCTGCAGCTCTCTGGCCAGCCTCTCTTGGCCCTCTTCCTGCTCCTACCTGCAAGGCAAAAAACCTTGGGGTCATCTTCGACTCCACACTCTCCTTCTCTCCTCATATATCGGACGTCTCTAAGAAGTAACACTACCAGCTGCACCTCCTCAGAGGTATTCTTCCCTTCCTCTCCTTCCCCTAGAAGCTCACTGTCTCCCGAGCCCTGGTTCTCTCGAAGCTGGACTACTGTAACAGCCTCTATCTTAATCTGCCTGCCTCCACTCTCCGCCCTCTGCAACTCATCCAGAACAGAACTACGAGACTTGTCCTTGGCCTCAAGCCCAGGGACCGTATCTCTCCAGGACTGAAATCTCTACACTGGCTCCCAGTGGCTGCGAGGATTAAGTTCAAAACCCTCTGCATTGTCCACAAGGCCTTCTGGGGCCTGGGGCCTAAATACCTTCTACTCTCTCTTCCTAAATATCTTCCTTCCCGAGCCCTTCGCTCATCCGTCTCCAACTCCCTCAGGGTCAGCCGCCTCTCGAAACAACGAGCTGGGGGTAGATCTCTCTCCGCGGCAGGGGCCTCCCTCTGGAACAGCCTTCCTGCCTCCCTGAACCTTGAAGAGAACCATCTCCGGTTCCGGAAGCACCTCAAAACCTTCCTCTTTGCTTCTGCTTTCTCTCTCCCTCTCCACTGCTAAATTCTTCACTGAAACTGCACTGAATCTGCAACTGGGCCACTCTCACCGACCTCGGTCCTGGGCCCAGCCACTCTCCACTTGCACTGCCTCCCTGGCAACCCCTGCACTGCGGGACTGTCTCTGTATCCCTACAGCCCCCCCTTCCCAGCACTTGCCTGCACTTACCTTGCATTTGCCACCAGCTGGCCCTATTTATTTATTTTATTCTACTTACCTTGTACTGCACTTCCCCCCTCCCCTTCCCCTTGCACTTTTTCCCTTCCCCCTACCCCTGCACTTGCGCGATCTAAATGACACCTGGCCTAGTAGGATCGTTGTCTGTCTTCCCCTTGTTCCCCCCTCCCTGCCTCGGCGCGCCTTGAAGCACTTGTGTATAGGCGCGTTACAAATGCCATATCATACCATATCATATCATATCGTAATGTCAACCTTTGGCAACATTTCCAATACAGAGAATTAACTGAGAACATGCGGCAATCTGCAGATCTCACTTATGCCAACATCTTAAAAAGTATTAGAGTTGGTGTACTATCGCAAGAAGCACAAGTTGTATTGTAAAACTGGCACATTCATGCACTTTATGGCGATAATGCGTATGCAACTGATGTTATGGAACAATTAGCGCACAAAAATGTCAATTGTATGGCCTTAATGCCAACTCTTGCAAGCTGTTTCAAATTCAATGAAACAATGTTAAATAAAGAAATGCAACCAATAATGGAAATTAGCGCCACAGACAAACTAGACGTACATGGTATGACAGTACCCATGTGTGAGCAAGCCACAACAAGACTAAATAGTTTAGGAAATTCAATTTCCAACACAGCTGGGTTGGAAAAAATATTAAAATTAGCCTTAAATTATAGAGTAATGCTTAAACATAACCTTGACGTCGAGCAAGGGCTAGTTAATGGAGGACTAGGTACAGTTGTTGGCTTTCAATCATACCCACGTGACAGCAACATTCAGTTTGTCAATATTCGCTTTGATAAAGTTTCAGAAGTGAAAAGGATAGGGCGCTCAATTGCTCGATTCCTTCTCTTCAAAGACATGCATGTACGTAGAGAGCAATTTTCTCTAACTCTTGCATATGCAGTTACCATTCATAAATCCCAAGGTCTTACCCTAGACAAAGCATTGATAGATATAGGAAACACAGTCTTTAAGGAAGGCATGAGCTACGTAGCATTATCACGCTTAGGTACACTTGACGGTCTATTGCTAATGAACTTTGATGCAAGTAAAGTCAAAGCTGATATTCCTTGCATTCTAGAACAAAATAGACTGCGTTCACTGTACACCCCTCATCTGAAACAATATCCTGTTCCAGATAAAGTAAAACGTGGTCAAAGAAAACTAAATGACATAGAAATGCAACAGAATCCAACAGCAAATTCCTCAAAGAAAAGAAAAGAAGCTAAAGTTTCAGCAATTACCAGAAACAAAGTAGAACCTATTAGGGAATGTAAACCAGGGACGTCATCAAAGAAAGAACAGCAATTCCGAAAAATGCACTCAGATATAGAACTAGCTGGTCCATTCAAATTTGCAAATGAAAGTGGGGTAAATTGCTATGCAAATGTAGCAATGAATATTCTATTTCAATTGCCACCAATTGTTAACAATATTTACTTGCACAGTACAGACCAATTGTGTTAGCAAATGTTAGTGCTTCATAGAAATGCAACAACCAATCCTGACAACACATACAGTGTTCATGTAATACGGCAAACATTGGACGACTGTGCTGGAATGGTGAGATTCACTGTGAACTCACAAGAAGATCCACAAGAATTTCTAATGTACTTACTATTAGTATTGGAAAACAAAAACATACCTGTAAATGAAATCTTCCAGATTTCGTACATGTGGAAACATACATGCACTCTCTGTAGCAATGTGATACAGGAAGAAATCCCAAATGAGCGATTTGTGTGTGTTTCCATACCAAATTGTGAAAGCCTTCCATTTCAGCAACTTGTACAGAATGCAAACCATGGCAGATTATGTACTATTTGAAATTCAGACAATCGCTCCACCTTACTGATACAATCACATAGTGCCTACATACTACTTATGCTTCTAAGTTATAATGCAGATGGTACCAAAAACAACTGCAAACTGACTGGATTCACACACGGTCAAGTGTCACTTGGAAAGAAAACCTTTACAACAATAGGTATAATCTACCATGCAGGAGCTACAACCAATGCAGGTCACTACACTGCATACATTAAAAAGAAATGTGGATGGCTTGAATGTAATGATAGCACCATTACTCTAAAGCAGAGATTGCCAGCTAATCCTACAAATGCGTATTTAATCTTCTTAAAGCCAAAATAAATAATGTGTCAAGATTGCCAAAAAATTATGTGAAAAACTACAAACAGTTAGAATACGCCAACAGGTATCTAACTGCCCAAGAGGATATAACAACGACACAAATAAATGAATATCACAGATTTGTAGGAACAAATGCACAGTTAGAATACGCCTACAGGTATCTAACTGTTGTTAAAAATCGGCAGGAAGGCAATAAACATAACATTTATCAGAAAGATGAAGGAAACACTCAAAGGAAACAAGGAAGTAGTTTGTACCAGAGCAAATGAAGGGTTTTTCTAATCCGACAAGGATTTTTTTTCCCCAGACCCAAGGATTAGAAAAGCAAACACAGAAACTGAGCACAATGCACAGTACACTGGTTTGTAAACTAAATATGTGGGTCAGAAAAAAAAGGTAAACTGTTTATTATGCAATGTAGTAAGTTTTCATAAAATGCAAAGACTAACATACCTTTTTCTTTTATCACAGAAATTAAAAAAGGGATACTTCCGCCAAGTACGAAAGGCATTTAAAAGATATATGTGGATTCTGAACATAGTAAGGAGTAAGTATATTGGCAGTCATTTTCTACACATGCAAATCTACACGTCTAATCTATGGTAGTAATATGCTGCAGTGGCTGTAGGCTGGCCCTTGCATCTTCGGTGTGTAACCTACGCCTTACGACCAAGGTACAAAGAGTATAGTTCCTAGCCACAACCATTGCTGCATATCGAAACCATGGACCTTGTAAATTAGCTACTTATAAATTTACTTTTGGGACCATCGTCTGCAGCCATGCAGCCAAGACATTAGGGCATGCACACAACTAGCGCATTACACCACACCCATATTCACTTATAACTCCACTGCTTATGAGTTCAGTCTTGGGTGCATGGCCTTTGGGCATGCAGTCAAGACTCTGAGTCCTGGCCAGAAACACCACAGCATATCGGAACCATTGTGCCTTGTCATTTCACTATGTACAAAGTTGGTTTTGGGAGCGTGGCCTTTGGCCACGCTCCCAAAATGCTACCCCCTCCCCACAACCATCTTAATGATGTTGCATAGTACAAGTGGTCACTGCACCTACTGCAACTCTACTAAAAGAAGCACAGAGGTAGATTTGGGTCTTGGTACACCGTGGAAACAAACTAAGCTCACTAATTGCAACACCAGTATGGTCATCTACACTATCTGGTGTCCCTGTAGAAAATTCTACATTGGAAAAACAGACAGAAAGGTGAAATTAAGGATAGGGGAGCACAAGAGTTGCCTCAGAAATAGAACTGCAAATGCTCCATTGGTCGACCATTGGATCGAGTTTGGACATAAAACCGAAGACCTACAATGGACAGTCATATATAAATTAACATCCAGTACTGACACCAATGTAGACAAACGCTTACTTTTTCGAAAAGAACAACAATTAATTTTCTTGACCAAAAGCGCTATCACAGGTTTGAATGATAAAATCGATTGGCTCAATATTTGACTTTGAGTTGGTCTGAGGAATGAGATTGTTGGACCATTTGGGACCTCTTTCTTTCTTCTTTTGACTCACCTACCCCCTGTGGTATATATATATCTCTCTTATTCCACCCGCGATGGCAGATACATCTCGCCTCATTCCTGAGCCCCACAGATGGCATCTATCCGGTCCTTACCAAACAGGGGTGTTCCGTTTCGAGTGGATTGCCCCTTGGTTGCAGCGTGGTGCGTGTCGTGGGAAGCTACGGCATGCCTTGTGCCCGTGAGCATTGGTTCCCGTGCTCAGTCCACGGGCGGGTAGAGATGTCGATGGGTGGCACGCGCAGAGAAGGGTTGCTGCGGTGGAGGGGGTGGTGTGCATTTCTGGGTGTCGCCGTGTTCATAGCGCGTTACAGCGGGACTACGAAAATTGAGTTATCATTGGTTTAGACGCACGTAAACAGTAACATAAATAACACGTGACAGTGCACATGCTCTGCTTCTGGTCTAACCATCACGATGTGACGTTGGAAGGTGTAAACAAACAAGACACGTGACGCATAATAGGAATTCAAATGGGCATTTCGCGCTGACACTTTAAATAGTGTCACGTGATTGAACACAGAGTACAAGCGCTCCAATCATCATGCACCGACGACTTTCACTTCCTGTATAAAGGACTATGTAGGGCGGTTAGACACGTACATCCAGCCACACCTACGCCCCGGATTGTAAGACGGCAACGCACGGAAAGAAGTTTGACTGCAGCAAGGTAAAAAACAGCCGTTAGCCTTATGCGTTTTGGTTAAGGAGCTCCTGCGAGGTTTATACTTACCCGCATCTCTCCCATTTCTCCTTTCTCATGTGCTCTTCTCTCCCTCTCTCTGCTAGTGTCTACACATGTTAGACCATGCATTAGCAAGAATGCTATAAGAAAAGTCGGAGACACCTGGGCTTCCCGTCTCTCTGTTCCTCGTTCTTGGATCTCAAAGGCTGAGATAACTTTACCTAAACACGAATAGAATTCTAATTTAGAAGGTAATTGTCACGCGGCCCGGATTGGAGAAGGGTAACATTTTGGTTCCCCTTTTCTCTCTCCATTTTCTTTTGAAATAGACCTATTGAGGTCTGCTTATGTTTTTCTGTTGTTTCCACTCCGTTACAGAAGAAAATAGTTGTGTCAAAAAATGTGCATTTCGGTGGAGGATACCCTGTAAAGGAGATTCTCTATGCTTGGTGCATGCACTGCCTTTCGAGCTGCCCCCGTGTGAGATTAGCCTGTTGGGCCTTCCGGACCATCTGATTGATGGTAAGCATTTGTATCACAAAGTTAAATGTGGTATGCTAGTTAGGGTGCAGCAACAGAGGCATGTTTGTAAGAGCTGCCATCTAATGTGGTAGTGGGTGGTGGTGACTGGCTTTTGACTCGGACCCCGGTGTTGTACTTATGCCGGCTTGTGGTGTTGATTTGTGAACACTGTTCATTTAGCCAAAATGATTTATTTCTTAAAAAAACTCGTAACTGGTAAATTATATACTGGCTAGTTTGGTAGGACATTTGGACCATGTTCTAATTGTCCTTCTTGTTTTCTCTTTTCCCGTAGGTAACTAATGGAATCAACAAAGGGTTGTGGCTGTGGATGTATATTCTAGAGGAAGACTAGAGTGGCACACTGTTTTTATGCCATTATTTGTATTTCTATACAGACACAGATAGGATTGAATTACGAGAAACTCATTTGAAGTGTGGGTTCTTGTGTTTTACTTTGTGCACAAATGACTGACATGGATGTGACAGTACCCTGACGAATTTCCTTTCATTTTTGTTTATACCCCCTCTTTTTGTGTGTGTGGTTGACGGAAAGAAACATGTTGGATGATTGTATGTTGAGAAGGGTGTGTATGAGATGTGTTGAATGAGAGAACGCTGTGTTTGTTTGAGAAAACCCTGTTTAATTTTGTGTACATTTTTGCATATTTGCACTTGCACAAAGACACTTTAAGTGCATAATACCTCAAACTTTAAGGACAGTAATCCTGCCCTGTCCTTGACACCCTAGACTGACTGTTTTATCTATGTTATTGCACTGACGTCCTTTTCTCCTTTTTATTGTTGTTTACACTGAAGAATAAGGAGGGTCAATTTGAAAATTAGCTAATAATATTGTTCCTCTTCCTTAAATTACTTAATGCTAGTACAATCCCTTTAGATGTACTGCTGTGTTCTTCAGTGAGTGCATTATCTCTGTATAGATTTTTATGATTGACTTTTGTGTATATCAATAAAATTTGTATATTTTTCTAAAAACTGCCTATCGATTTAATGCAACAAGGGCAGATCTTTTTTTCTCTCAATCACTTTGTTGACCCAAGGTTACCAACGTGGAATTTAAACAAGATACCTGTCGGACTCTCATGTATAGTTTTAAAGGTTGTTGACCTTTTTTTGAAGGTGGTCTAGCACAGGCTTTTCTTCCCTTCTTACCTCCTTTGTGTTATTGGTATCGAGTACGGTTGACTGACCGTGAGGTGTTTTTCACCTATCTTTAGCCGAATGGGACAATACTAGGAGGGCCCGAGTCTGGGTAGTCCCTATCACGTCACGATCACTTTGCAGCCTAGATTCTCCTAAAATGGCACTAGAACGGTGTTTGAGCTATGACAAAAATTATGTTAAAGAACTGCTTGAGAAAGCCTCAGGATTAGGTGGGTCATCCGAGGCAACTAGTAACATTACGAACTGGGATGAATTTAGTCAACTCAAAAAACGACTAATAAGGACCGAATTACACGGCTCAATTATGCTAGAATATCTGAAGAAAGGGACCTTACCACAAGGACTAGTCGTTAGAAATGAACCCAGGTTATTCTTAGACAATAAAAAATTCATTTTACAGTGGAGTTACATCGCTAATAAATGCGGTAGGGTGGGTGATTCTGATCATCGATACTGCATCTGAGACAACGGAGAAAATCCTAGTCGACCTCAAAACGCTAGAGGAGGAGATTCAAAAATTGGTTCCCCTTGATATTTACAAAAAAAGAATTGACACCTTATTGGCAGAAATGACAGCCTTTAAAGAGAGTACCTTAACTGAACGAGTCCGGAGGATGAATAAAGATCTCAGCAATTTCTCTCACGAAAAAGCGTTCAGGTATACACAACATAATTATTTTCAGACTATAGCTTTAGGAAACTCTCCACAAGGGGCACAGAAAAAAGTCCAATTCAGGAATACCTCTTTCAGCTCCAGCAACGGCAGCTCCAATGGAGACCCAACCCCTAGGCAAGACCAATCTAATCGCCGACCTAGGAATTCAAAAAACAACTACTGTGGGAAGAACAACTCAAATCGTGGTGCTCCCCAGAATAAAAGTAGAGTCCCCCCAACTGCACAGCCTTTTTTAGAGAACAACCCAGAGGACTGGGATTTGGAACCGAGGATCACTCGGAGCATGCAAGCATTATGGTGAGCCTCTCAAAGTATACACCCACTGAGGATGAGATCAAGGTAATTGAGAAAGGGCTGGGATTTGTTGCCCACCAACAAACATGACCCTTTCAACTTTAGACAAGAATTTTTTACCTTTATGAGAAAAATCCACCTTTTCCAATTTTTTGAAAGCATTGACTCTGAACCTGACAATTCGGATTCCAAACTCCACAACAAGTCTACTTTTTGTGTCCCTACTCAAGCACATACCGCAGAGGCCAAGGTATTTCAGAAATGTGTTCTCCATGACTTAGAACAATTGGAGAAAAAGACCAAGAACAAAAAAACGTTTATGAACATGACCACAAGGGACAAGGACGCAATGAGAGCTCTACTCACGAATGACCAAATAGTTATTCGAAAGGCGGACAAGGGGGTGCAATTGTATTACAAGATAAAGACAAATATAAAAGGGAATGTAATAGACAATTGCTCGATTTGGACAACTATCGGCATCTCGATCACGACCCCACTGACAAATTAAAGGAATTAATTGTGCAAACAGTTGAAAAAGCTAAACAAAGGGAGTGGATCACACCAAAGGAAGCGGACTTTCTCATCAAAACTAAACCTCGGATCCCCCAGTTCTACACGTTGTCCAAAATTCATAAATCCCTATCGGACCCACCAGGTAGACCGATTGTGTCAGGTGTGGAATCAGTGCTTGAACCATTGTCCAGGTTCAGTGATACTTTTCTCCAACCTTTGGTTCGAAAGATGGCATCTTATATACAAGACACTACTCAAATGATCAAACTAGTAGAAAATGTACCTTTTGACCCAGAAACAGAAATCCTTTTAGGATTAGATGTAGTGGCACTCTACACGAGCATCCCACAGAAAGAATCCATCGATATGTTGGAAGAGAAACTATTGAATGACCACACAGTGGGGAATACCCCCATCTCTTTCATCCTGTGGTGTGCCGAGCTGAGTCTCCAGGAAAACTATTTTCATTTTGATGGCGATTTTTTTCAACAAATTCAAGGTACAGCCATGGGCGCTACATTAGCACCCAGCATCGCTAATCTATATATGGAATCATTCGAGCTATCTAAAATCTTCCACGCCACCAATCCGGTCCTGAAAAACATTTCCGAATGGAAAAGGTATATAGATGACATATTTGTCATCTGGAAGGGTTCCATCATAGACCTTCAAAACTTTCTCACTTGGATTAATATCCAAAACCGGTTTCTCAAATTTACATCAAACTTCAGCAAGAAAAAACTAAACTTTCTAGACATAACAATAACATCAGACACCCAGTCAAAAACCTTGTATGTTAGACCATATAATAAACCAACTGACCGAAATTCAATGCTCCACTATGAGAGCTCCACCCAAAACATGTTCGGGATGATTTACCACTGAGCCAGTTCTTAAGACTAAAAAGGAATAGCTCTACCAAAGAAGACTTTCAAGTAAGTGCGACCAACATGAAAAACAACTTGGAACAAAGGGGTTATCCTAAACAAATGACTACATAGGCTTTGAAAATGACTAGAAATAACCATTGGGAATCCTTATTAGAATACAGAGAACACAATTTACGGAAAAACCAAGACAGGAAACTAGTATTTGTAAACACCTACAGTGACAGATCTAACCAAATCAAGAACATTTTACTAAAAATTGGCACGTCTTGAGCAAAAGCGAGACACCAGTCCCTAGACCGGTGGTTGCATTCAAACGCAGCAAAAATATCAAAGATTACATTATTAGGAACGATATTACTACCAGAATGAAACAGCAAAGAAGTATTACAGAGACATGGAATATGCCTCCAATAATTGGTCATTTTCCTTGTGGTCACTGCACCTACTGCAACTCTACTAAAAGAAGCACAGAGGTAGATTTGGGTCTTGGTACACCGGGGAAAAAAAATAAGCTCACTAATTGCAACACCAGTATGGTCATCTACACTATCTGGTGTCCCTGTAGAAAATTCTACATTGGAAAAATGGACAGAAAGGTGAAATTAAGGATAGGGGAGCACAAGAGTTGCCTCAGAAATAGAACTGCAAATGCTCCATTGGTCGACCATTGGATCGAGTTTGGACATAAAACCGAAGACCTACAATGGACAGTCATATAGAAATTAGCATGCAGTACTGACACCAATGTAGAGAAACGCTTACTTTTTCGAAAAGAACAACAATTAATTTTCTTGACCAAAAGCGCTATCACAGGTTTGAATGATAAAATCGATTGGCTCAATATTTGACTTTGAGTTGGTCTGAGGGAATGAGATTGTTGGACCATTTGGGACCTCTTTCTTTCTTCTTTTGACTCACCTACCCCCTGTGGTATATATATCTCTCTTATTCCACCCGCGACGGCAGATACATCTCGCCTCATTCCTGAGCCCCACAGATGGCATCTATCCGGTCCTTACCAAACGGGGGTGTTCCGTTTCGAGTGGATTGCCCCTCGGTTGCAGCGTGGTGTGTGTCGTGGGAGGCCACGGCATGCCTTGTGCCCGTGAGCATTGGTTCCCGTGCTCAGTCCACGGGCAGGTAGAGATGTCGATGGGTGGCACGCGCAGAGAAGGGTTGCTGCGGTGGAGGGCGTGGTGTACATTTCTGGGTGTCACCGTGTTCATAGCGCGTTACAGCGGGACTATGAAAATTGAGTTATCATTGGTTTAGACGCACGTAAACAGTAACATAAATAACACGTGACAGTGCACATGCTCTGCTTCTGGTCTAACCATCACGATGTGACGTTGGAAGGTGTAAACAAACAAGACACGTGACGCATAATAGGAGTTCAAATGGGCATTTCGCGCTGACACTTTAAATAGTGTCACGTGATTGAACACAGAGTACAAGCGCTCCAATCATCATGCACCGACAACTTTCACTTCCTGTATAAAGGACTACGTAGGGCGGTTAGACACGCACATCCAGCCACGCCTACGCCCCGGATTGTAAGACGGCAACGCACGGAAAGAAGTTTGACTGCAGCAAGGTAAAAAACAGCCGTTAGCCTTATGCGTTTTGGTTAAGGAGCTCCTGCGAGGAGTATACTTACCCGCATCGCTCCCCTTTCTCCTTTATCATGTGCTCTTTTCTCCCTCTCTCTGCTAGTGTCTACACATGTTAGACCCTGCATTAGCAAGCATGCTATAAGAAAAGTCGGAGACACCTGGGCTTCCCCTCTCTCTGTTCCTCGTTCTTGGATCTCAAAGGCTGAGATAACTTTACCTAAACACAAATAGAATTCTATTTTAGAAGGTAATTGTCACGCGGGCCGGATTGGAGAAGGCTAACATTTTGGTTCCCTTTTTCTCTCTCCATTTTCTTTTGAAATAGACCTATTGAGGTCTGCTTATGTTTTTCTGTTGTTTCCACTCCGTTACAGAAGAAAATAGTTGCGTCAAAAAATGTGCATTTCGGTGGAGGATACCCCTTAAAGGAGATTCTCTATGCTTGGTGCATGCACTGCCTTTCGAGCTGCCCCCGTGTGAGATTAGCCTATTGGGCCTTCCGGACCATCTGATTGATGGTAAGCATTTGTATCACAAAGTTAAATGTGGTATGCTAGTTAGGGTGCAGCAACAGAGGCATGTTTGTAAGAGCTGCCATCTAATGTGGTAGTGGGTGGTGGGGGCTGGCTTTGGACTCGGACCCCACTGTTGTACTTATGCCGGCTTGTGGTGTTGATTTGTGAACACTGTTCATTTAGCCAAAACGATTTATTTCTTAAAAAAACTCGTAACTGGTAAATTATATACTGGCTAGTTTGGTAGGACATTTGGACCATGCTCTATTTGTCCTTCTTGTTTTCTCTTTTCCCGTAGGTAACTAATGGAATCAACAAAGGGTTGTGGCTGTGGATGTATATTCTAGAGGAAGACTAGAGTGGCACACTGTTTTTATGCCATTATTTGTATTTCTATACAGACACAGATAGGATTGAATTACGAGAAACTCATTTGAAGTGTGGGTTCTTGTGTTTTACTTAGTGCACAAATGACTGACATAGACGTGACAGTACCCTGACGAATTTCCTTTCATTTTTGTTTATACCCCCTCTTTTTGTGTGTGTGGTTGACGGAAAGAAACATGTTGGACGATTGTATGTTGAGAAGGGTGTGTATGAGATGTGTTGAATGAGAGAACGCTGTGTTTGTTTGAGAAAACCCTGTTTAATTTTGTGTAAATTTTTGCGTATTTGCACTTGCACAAAGACACTTTAGGTGCATAATACCTCAAACTTTAAGGACAGTTATCCTGCCCTGTCCTTTACACCCTAGACTGACTGTTTTATCTATGTTATTGCACTGACGTCCTTTTCTCCTTTTTATTGTTGTTTACACTGAAGAACAAGGAGGGTCAATTTGAAAATTAGCTAATAATATTGTTCCTCTTCCTTAAATTACTTAATGCTAGTACAATCCCTTTAGATGTACTGCTGTGTTCTTCAGTGAGTGCATTATCTCTGTATAGATTTTTATGATTGACTTTTGTGTATATCAATAAAATTTGTATATTTTTCTAAAAACTGCCTATCGATTTAATGCAACAAGGGCAGATCTTTTTTTCTCTCAATCACTTTGTTGACCCAAGGTTACCAACGTGGAATTTAAACAAGATACCTGTCGGACTCTCATGTATAGTTTTAAAGGTTGTTGACCTTTTTTTGAAGGTGGTCTAGCACAGGCTTTTCTTCCCTTCTTACCTCCTTTGTGTTATTGGCATAGTACAAGTGTACCAATAGCTGTGATATGGTGCAGTAGTTTGTAGCCACAGGCTACAGATGTGAGTTTGAGGCCATAGAGTTATCAATGTATGGGTGTACAGTATATAAAATGTACAGTTACTTACAACTGCAGTGCTTATTACTTTGTTCAAATACTCTGCATCCTGGCCACTACTACCACACCATATGACATCCATTGCGGCATATAACTACACTACATACAAATGTGCTTTTGGGGGCATGGCCTTCAGCCATGCACTCATGACTGCAGACCCTCCCCACAGCCACCTGACTGATGTTGAATACTAGGGGTGTCTCAGTAGCTCTGAAATGTTGCACTGTTTGTGGGACGGGCCTAAAATCTTACGTGTATGTCCATACATTTCAATATATGGTTGTGAAGTGGCTTATAACTCCAGTGCTTACAAGTTTCCTTTTGGGTGCATGCTTGGGTGTATGGCATACAGCCTATAACCATGCACCCAAAAGTACACATCTTGGCCAAAACCACCACACTAGATAAAACCCATGTGGGCTTGTAAGTGAAGAAGTCATAGCTTTGTTGTTGGGTGCATGGCCTTTAGCCATGCACCCAAGACTGCACACACTCCCCACAACCAGGCAATCGATACACATTACTATGGGTGTATCCCTGGGTGTGACATGCTGCAGTGTTTGTGGCCAGGGCCTATAGTTTTGGAAGTAAGGCCTTCGGCCTTCGGCCGACGGCCATGCATCCAGGACTCTAAGCCCTGGCCACAACCACCGTAGCATGTGACACCCATGGCGGCGTACTAATGAATACAATACCCATAGGAAAAAGTAATGCAATTATGGCATGTTGGTAATTTCAATGTTCCCTAACACCACGCGTGTCCTTACAACAGTTACAAGTTCCCTGTGCACTGCACAGACTGAAATACTGCCCTTATTGGACCCTTCATTTTCTGTGCGTACAAGGTGGCCATAGAAAATACATCATGAAGAGGTTATAACTTTGTTATTGGGTGCATGGCCTTCGGTCATGCACCCAAGAGTGTAGGGTCTCCCCACAACCACCTCAGTGATGTGTGGTAGTGGGGGTTTTTCTATAGGTGTTGTTACGCCTCGGCAGGCCCGCAGGAAGGTTATTGCCCTCAGTAAGGGTATGCGTCATTGCGCAAACCCATTCTATACCCACTGGCAACTGCCCTGGAGAATAGTGGCTTCGGCTCACTCCGCAGCACTCCGCGGCAATTTTGGACTACAATTCCCAGCTTTCCGCCTCCCGCTGTCAGCTCAGAGGCGATGATGCGTGAGCCTCGGTTTCGTCCGGTTCCGCCTTCTCCTTCCCGATTTAAACCTCGGAACCGGGCGAAACGCTGCTTCTGATTAAAGTTGCATCCCGGTATTTAGAAGTTCCGTCTTCAATCCTACGTTAATTGCTCGTGTACCAGACCTGTTTCCTCATTCACGGACTGCTTTTGCCTGCCGCTTTTGGAAAACTACTTACCCGTGTACCAGACCTGTTTCCTCATTCACGGACTGCTTTTGCCTGCCGCTTTTGGAAAACTACTTACCCGTGTACCAGACCTGTTTCCTCATTCATGGACTGCTTTTCCCTGCCGCTTTTGGAAAACTACTTACCCGTGTACCAGACCTGTTTCCTCATTCACGGACTGCTTTTGCCTGCCGCTTTTGGAACCTTGTGATCACTGCATCGGTAAGACTCTTCTTTTCACCACTTGCTAACAAGCACATCTCCTGTACTCATTGTACCTTGCCGCTCAACTATATCACCTGCAACACTCCAACTCAATTGTGTCCTTTGCTGCGGCTGTTACCATCCTCTTTCCACAATCAGACTTCCATTGGACATTCTTCAGTAGTGCACAGGGACGCTTTGCGGATAGTGCATCTACCCGACTCTAGTGCGGCCCTCGTTCCGCCCGGGTTCAGTTTCCCTAACTAACCTACCTATTTGTTATTTTGCACTTCCGTTGTCATGAACTCTTTGGATATTACAGATTCAACAGCACATTAGTGGTAAGGGTTTTCTTTTGTATGGTTATCCATTTTTCTTAGTTAATTGACAACTATAGTCAGGACAGGTTACATTCTCCTCTCTTACTTGTAGGTGGTTTCCGGTTGCCTTGAAACAAGGGGAGGGCATAGTTCAGGTACTACTAGAAAGAAGTATCGAGGGAAAGGGATCTTTCTTTATTCCCAATTGCTCACCTCTTGTTTTTCCTTTACAGCTGGGTTTGTGGCGGCGTGTCCTCCCCGCCCTTTTGAGCGATCAGTCTCTCTGCCTGGTCCTACCCAGCAGAGAGTCATATCGTTAAAAAGGTCTTGTGCCCTCACAGAGAGGAGGCTAGGTTGGAGGCCCCTACCTAGCTCTTCAATCAATAGTTCAGTCCTGCGCCTTCCGGCCACCGATTTGGTATACTCCCCGTCCGGTGAGTAACAAAATCAGAAGCCATGGAAGAAGCGGATCCGTTGGCCACTCTGGTTCATTTGGTATCCGAACTACAGGCAGACATGACTGCAGCGCATGATGCCTTACACCAGCGGATTGATAACATGAGGCCCTTTCCTGCACCCCAGACTCTGGGGATTGATCCGTCCGGTGCTACTGCCTCAGGCTCTGGAGCCCATTCAGCCTCCGCCTCTGGGTTCACCTCTGGCCCTGTTCTGATGGCCACACAATTCCCATTGGCCCCTCCGGAACGTTTTACTGGTGACCCAAAGCAATACCGGACATTTATCAACCAATGCAAATTACAGTTCCTTTGTCGTCCTTCTGCCTTTCCCAATCCTACCACGAAGGCGGCCTTTGTCCTTTCACACCTTGGAGGGACGGCGGTAGCCTGGGCTAATCCCCTGCTTGAATCCAATAGCTATGTTTTGTATGACTGTGACGCTCTTATCACAGCCATGAATAGGGTGTTTGATACCCGGTACAAGTCACAGGCCACGGACCTAGAATTCTTGAATTTACGTCAGGGTACGTCTTCCTTGTTTGCATACCTCACTAGGTTCAATCAGTTGGCAGCCGAGACGGATTGGCCGGAAGAGAAGAAATCTGCGGTATTCTACAAAGGATTGTCTGAGGAGTTAAAAGACATCCTGGCTACCGTGCCAGTAATCCCTACCACATTCGGGGAGTTGCTTGATTTGGTGTTACAAATAGACGCTAGACGATCTGAAAGGAAGGGAGAACGGAAAAATGTGGCTCCAGTACCCCTTTCCCTTGATTCCCTTAATCCTCCTTCCTCTGCTTCTTCTGAACCTATGCAGATAGGGGCAGTGCGTGGTCCGTTGTCTCCTGCACAACGTGAACACCGATGATCCAACAATTTATGTATGTACTGTGGTTCGTCTGAGCACCAACTCAAGGATTGTCCAAAAGACCCGTTAAGAAGGTGGGAAACACCAGAACCCGGCGATAGCAGGAGTCCCTACGCCGGGGTATTATATTTAGACTGGAATGTGGCAATTACCATACCTGTTAGTCTGCCAGTGGTATTTACCACTACAACTGACTGTTCTTTCTCTTCTCAGGCTATAATTGATTCCGGTGCTACTGGGAATTATATGGATTATGACTATGCCATGAGCAATAACGTTCCTGTGGTTTCTAAACCACAACCTGAAGCCGTACATGCTGTAGATGGCTCTTCTCTGGTCTCGGGTCTGGTTACTCAAAGCACGTCTCTCGTCCGTATGCAGACGGACGATGGACATACTGAAACACTCACATTTGACCTAATTAAGGCCCCCCAGCTTTGTGTAATTTTGGGCATTCCGTTACAGCACCACAATCCTGACATCGACTGGGCCAGGAAGGTGGTACAATTCCCTTCCTCTGTCTGTAACGAAAGGTGTTTTCAGACCAGTAGCATTTCCGGTACTTCCTGTCAAGCCCTGGTGGCCTCAATGGCCTTGATAGGTGCCATTACCAATGCCATCGAACCTCGTATCCCTGTGGAATACTTTTCTTTCCGGGACGTCTTCGATAAAGGTGGCGCAGACCAGTTGCCCCCACACAGGCCATATGATTGTCCTATCGACCTGGTACCGGGGGCTAAAATACCTGCTGGCAGGGTTTATTCGCTCACACTGCCAGAAGACAAAGTGCTAAAAGAGTACATTGACAAGGCATTGGCTACAGGGTTCATCAGACCATCGAGATCACCGGCAGCGTCTCCTCTGTTTTTTGTTCCTAAAAAGGAAGGCGACCTTCGCCCTTGCATTGATTACAGGGAATTACAGGGAATTAAACGCAATCACAGTTAAGAACCAGTACCCTCTCCCCCTGATCTCTGTACTCTTGGATCAGCTAGGTTCTTCTATAATCTTTACCAAACTTGACCTGCGGGGTGCCTACAACCTAGTTCGCATAAGAGAGAGGACGAGTGGAAAACCGCCTTCAAGACCCGGTACGGGTTATTTGAATACCTTGTGATGCCCTTCGGGTTGTGTAACGCCCCGGCCACCTTCCAGGCCTTCATGAACCATGTCTTTCACGATTGTCTGGACCGGTTTGTTGTGGTCTACCTAGACGATATACTGATTTATTCCTCATCCAAGAGTGAACACACCGAACATGTGAGATTCGTCTTCAAAGGCTGAGAGAGAACCGTCTCTTCGTCAAAGCCGAGAAGTGTATCTTCAATTCATCGGAAGTTGAGTTTTTAGGTTACGACCTTACCAATCGGGGCATCCGGATGATCCAGTCCAAGGTTAAGGCCGTTTTGGAATGGCCTGTTCCTACTACAACCAAAGCCCTACAGTCATTCCTGGGGTTCTCGAACTTTTACAGGCGCTTTATCTTTTCGTTTTCTACCATCTCGGCTCCTTTAACAGCTTTAACTAGCTCGAAACAGCCATACCGATGGACACCAGAAGCGCAATCCGCCTTGAGGCCTTAAAGGCGGCTTTTTCTTCAGCTCCAGTGCTGCAACATCCCGATCCGCTCCTACCCTTTTTTGTGGAAGCTGATGCTTCTGGGACGGCCATCGGGGCTATACTGTCGCAACCCTGTCAGGACTCGGGTGAGATTCATCCGGTTGCATTCTTTTCGAGAAAACTGACACCATACGAGCGCAACTATCCTATCACGGAAAGAGAGTTGCTGGCAGTCAAGGACGCATTCTCGGAATGGCGTCACCACCTATTGGGGGCCCGTCATCCGGTTACTGTCTTCTCTGACCATCGGAGTCTATTGGCATTCAAGTCGATGAAGTGTCTCACTGCCCGGCAGGCCCGCTGGCACCTTTTCTTTTCTCAGTTCAATTTCACCATCACGTATCGGCCAGCCCGTCTCAACGTTTGTGCAGACGCCTTGTCTCGCCTGCCCTCTCACCCGGAGCAAAGCAAACCCGATTGCCCTCTTCTGCTGCCTTCTAGGGTAGTATGTGCATGTACTCCACGCCCTTTGCTCCGTTCTTTAATCTCTGACTGGGTGAATACACATAAAGAGGAATGTGTAGCCCTAAATCTTGACGTGGTACAAGGACTTCCCTATATTCAGGGCCGCCTGTTTGTGCCTCCGGGGAAAGCTCGTCTCCATGCCCTTGCTTTGTCCCATGACTCGTTGATAGCGGCTCATCCAGGCCAAAAGAAGACTCTGGACTTGCTCCGTCGTTGGGCCTGGTGGCCGTCTATGTCTCAAGACGTGGTTAACTATTTGGCCTCCTGTTCTGTGTGCGCACAATGTAAGGTCACCAGGTCTAAACCTGTGGGTTTATTGCAGTCACTCCCGGTCCCTCACAAGCCATGGTACATGGTCTCTATGGATTTCATTGTGGACCTGCCACCGGTTGACGGTTTTGACACCATCTGGGTGCTAATTGATTATTTCACAAAGATGGCGCTTTTCATTCCTTGTGCGGGTTTCCCCTCTACTCTGACATTGGCCTCATTGTTCCTTAAAAACGTGTTTCGTTTCTTTGGTCTGCCTTCTATTGTGGTTTTGGATCGCGGGCCGCAGTTTACGTCACTTTTCTGGAGGGCTCTGACGGCATCTCTTGGCATCGATGACAGGTTCAGCTCTGCCTTCATCCACAAACCGATGGGCAGACTGAACGGCTCAACGCTACTCTCGAGCAATACCTACGCTGCCTTACACTTCGTTTCCATTCCTCTTGGTTGGCGTTGCTACCACCTGCTGAATTTGCTTATAATAATTCTCTGCATGCTGCTTCTGGTGTATCTCCCTTTTTTACACTTTACTGACACCATCAGCGGTCCTTGCCCCTGGATCCTGACCTTCCCATTGACAATACAGTGGCTCATGCGTGTGTTCGGGACCTCAAGTCCATTCATGGGGTCGTTCGTCAACACCTGCTGCATGCTCAGGCAAAAGCAAAGAAATATGCAGACATGCATCGGACACCTGCACCCGACTACCGTGTGGGTATGAAGGTTTGGTTGTCATCACGCAACCTGAGAATACCTGGTAAACGAATGCTCTTACCCAAGTTTGTGGGTCCCTTTTCTGTTACAAAGGTCTTAAATCCAGTTGCTGTGCGTCTTTCATTGCCCTCGTCCTGGAAACAGCACCCAGTGTTTCATGTCAGTCTGCTGAAGCCTTGCCCAGCCAACATGCGGTTGCCGGTCCGCCCACCCCCGGTGCGGGTGGATGGCAATGATGAGTTCGAGGTGGCTGATATCCTGGATTTTCGACTTCGGAGGGGTCGTCCTTTTTACCTGGTTGACTGGAAGGGATTTTGCCCTGAGGATAGGTCTTGGGAGCCTTTATCTAATATCCATGCCCCGACCCTGCTTCGCCGCTTCCATGCCCGTAGGGGGGGGTGCCGCCTTTGGGGGTGGATGCTGTTACGCCTCGGCAGGCCCGCAGGAAGGTTATTGCCCTCCGTAAGGGTATGCGTCATTGCGCAAACCCAATCTATACCCACTGGCAACTGCCCTGGAGAATAGTGGCTTTGGCTCACTCCGCAGCACTCCGCGGCAATTTTGGACTACAATTCCCAGATTTCCGCCTCCCGCTGTCAGCTCAGAGGCGATGATGCGTGAGCCTCGGTTTCGTCCGGTTCCGCCTTCTCCTTCCCGATTTAAACCTCGGAACCGGGCGAAACGCTGCTTCTGATTAAAGTTGCATCCCGATATTTAGAAGTTCCGTCTTCAATCCTACGTTAATTGCTCGTGCACCAGACCTGTTTCCTCATTCACGGACTGCTTTTGCCTGCCGCTTTTGGAAATTTACTTACCCGTGTACCAGACCTGTTTCCTCATTCACGGACTGCTTTTGCCTGCCGCTTTTGGAAAACTACTTACCCGTGTACCAGACCTGTTTCCTCATTCACGGACTGCTTTTGCCTGCCGCTTTTGGAAAACTACTTACCCGTGTACCAGACCTGTTTCCTCATTCACGGACTGCTTTTTCCTGCCGCTTTTGGAACCTTGTGATCACGGCATCGGTAAGACTCTTCTTTTCACCACTTTCTAACAAGCAGATCTCCTGTACTCATTGTACCTTGCCGCTGAACTATATCACCTGCAACACTCCAACTCAATTGTGTCCTTTGCTGCTGCTGTTACCATCCTCTTTCCACAATCAGACTTCCATTGGACATTCTTCAGTAGTGCACAGGGACGCTTTGCGGATAGTGCACCTACCCGACTCTAGAGCGGCCCTCGTTCCGCCCGGGTTCAGTTTCCCTAACTAACCTACCTATTTGTTATTTTGCACTTCCGTTGTCATGAACTCTTTGGACATTACAGATTCAACAGCACATTAGTGGTAAGGGTTTTCTTTTGTATGGTTATCCATTTTCCTTAGCTAATTGACAGCTATAGTCAGGACAGGTTACATTCTCCTCTCTTACTTGTAGGTGGTTTCCGGTTGCCTTGAAACAAGGGGAGGGCATAGTTCAGGTACTACTAGAAAGAAGTATCGAGGGAAAGGGATCTTTCTTTATTCCCAATTGCTCACCTCTTGTTTTTCCTTTACAGCTGGGTTTGTGGTGGCGTGTCCTCCCCGCCCTTTTGAGCGATCAGTCTCTCTGCTTGTTCCTACCCAGCAGAGAGTCATATCGTTAAAAAGGTCTTGTGCCCTCACAAAGAGGAGGCTAGGTTGGAGGCCCCGACCTAGCTCTTCAATCAATAGTTCAGTCCTGCGCCTTCCGGCCACCGATTTGGTATACTCCCCGTCCGGTGAGTAACAGGTGTGGTATCCTTCACTGCTTCTGGCCAGAGGCTTCACTCCTAGCTGTATGTCCATAGATATTACATGGGATGGGTGTGCGGCGGCTTGCACGTCCAATACTTATAACTTAATTCTTGGGTGCATGGCCTTTGGCCATGCACCCAAGACTGCACACACTCCCCACAACTTGGCAATCGATACACAATACTACGGGTGTATCCATGGGTGTGACATGCTGCGGTGCTTGTGGCCAGGGCCTACAGTTTTGGAAGTAAGGCCTTCAGCCTTTCGGCCGACAGCCATGCATCCAAGACTCTAGGTCCTGGCCACAACCACTGTACCATGTGACACCCATGGCAGCGTACTAATGAATATTATAATACCCATAGGAAAAAGTAATGCAACTACGGCATGTTGTCAATTTCAATGTTCGCTACCACTACGCATGACCTGACAACAGTTACAAGTTTCCTGTTCACTGCATGGACTGAAATGCTACCGTTATTACACCCCTCATTTTCTGTGCGTACAAGGTGGCCATAGAAAAGACATCATGAAAACCGACCCGCAGAACAAATGCATTGATCACCCATGTCTTACTGTCTGAACCTGTCCCAACGCTCTGTGACACAGAAAAAGAGTTTTATAAATATAACATGTGTACGCTGGCTGTTGCTCCGCTATCGGCGGATCCAAGATGACGGGCGCAGCCAAACAATCTGACGCAGAACACGTCTCGCAGCATCCAATCGGCAGAGACGTCGCGTGTCCGTGCCCCTTAGGCAATCGGTATGTTGTCCGTGGACCGAACAGGGAAGTGTGACCGCGAAGCAGACATAAATATCACTCATTTTTTCAGACCTACTTTTTGGTCATTTTAATGAAAAGTACTGCACGGAAGGTCACCAGATTTACAAAAGCACGCTTTCTGGACCAAGCCCCTGTACCTGCCACAAATTTCGTGAAAATCCGTCCAGTGGTTTGACCTGTAGCCGTGCGCAAAGTTTTTCCCCCATTCAGTCTATGGGAAAAAAAAAAAAACGTTTTGGGACCCACCCTATAACTTTTGCCCCCCTGAACCAAACATCTCTAAACTTTGCAAAAAAATTCAGAGTGGCCCATATACTGTTTTTTGCAAAGTTTGGTGACGATTTGTCCTGGGGGAGCGGAGTTATAGGCCGCCCAAAAAGTGCTCTTCGTATGGAAACAGCAACTTAACCATAACTACACAGCCACTAGCAGCGTGGCTGTGTTATATATATATATATATATATATATATATATATATATATATATATATATATATATATTCAGAAAAAAAAACTTTGTTAAAGGGACGTTACGGTTAAGTTGCGCTACTAAAAACCTATGAAATTCAGTAAAAAAACTTTGTTAAAGCGACATTGTGGTTCCAAGTGAAACCGAAAAACCCTTGAAATTCGCCAGTTATGGTAAGCTAAGCACCTATAACTCGTGCCACCACCGTGCACTGCTAAGACTAACACCCACGAAATCAAAGATGACATCACAAATATCATTGATGACATCACTTTTTGGTTTTTTGGTTTTACTTGGAACCACAACGTCACTTTAACAAAGTTTTTTTACTGAATTTCATAGGTTTTTAGTAGCACAACTTAACCATAACGGTCCTTTAATAAAGTTTTTTTACTGAATTTCATAGGTTTTTAGTAGCATAACTTAACAATAATATCTCTGACTTTATGTACAAGTAACATAGAACATACTGAACCTCATCTACTGAATTTGATGTCCGTGAACTCTTCTAATGTCTGTGGACAACAGCACCACTACCCAAAATGTCTGGGGGGTATGTTTAATTGTTATATCATAACATATGAACATTTTACAAATTCACAAACCAGCACACATACACATTATATGTAGTAATAAATAAGAAGTGTAACCCATATATATAACACTTTAACCATTCATTTAAATACAATATGTTCTAAAATGGAATATACCAAAAGAAGAAAGATAGTCTTCCAACATGATTACCTCACAGAAACTCCACAACTAAGATCAACATCAGATCTACAGACTAGTAAGAACACACCTTACCAGAAGCTAGTAAGTGTACTGCATTTTACTCATATATTTGTAAACTTTATGTATTAGATACAAAAAAGTGATATTATGTTTTTTTTCTCACAGAAATCTGGAGTGGCTAGAGGAGCATTTCCCACGTGAGGAAATGTCTGAAGATAGTGAACCTAATGGTAGACACTTTACTATATAAACCAATTAATAAATATTATTTTATATACATTTAAAATATACATTTTGTTTTTGTACAGACCATACAAAAATTGAAAATACTAAAGAAAAAGAAGTATTGGATAAGACTCTTCAGCACATAGAAGAAAAAATGGATTTACTTATGGCAAATTTTAACAATTTAAAAAACTTTGTGGAGGATCACTTGAAACAAACAACTACATACCATTCTCCCACATGTACCTGTCCCCCCTCACCATATCCCAGTCAATTATCCCCAACCCCTCTCCATGAACCAAAACGTTTTGATGAGACTTCCATCCCTTCTTCACCTCATATAAATCCTATTGAAACCCCCAATTCTCCTGTTTTTGTTTCAGTTTCTGCCTCACCTTCTCTATCATAAATGTAACATCCATATAAAATAAAGTAAAATTATTATATTATGTCCTAATTAATTTCTTGTCTTTTTTTTTAAAAACAGTTCAGGTGTCTGCGGACAGCGCGGGTGTCCAGAATGTCCGTAAAGAAATGAAAATGGGAGCGTCCTAAGGACACTATGGGCCTCATTACACGGATGGCGGTAAGGATTTACTGGTACCGGTAAAATACCGGTACCGGTAAATCCTTACCGCCTTACTACGAGGTCCCTTTGCGGGTTGGGGGATTTAACGCCTGCTTTTTGCAGGCGTTAAAAACCAACCCGCAAAGGGACCCAGGGAGCTAATTACGGTACCGCAATTTGCGGTACCGTAATTAGCGCCTTCCCCATTCCCATTATGCCCTATGGGGCAAAAATGGGAATGGGGAAGGGCAATGGTGGAAGGGGGAATTACCGCCCCGCCAACCTTGGAATGGGGCAGTAATTCCCCTTTCCGCCAAGGCGGTGTCGGTATTTTACCGGCATGAACCATGGCGCTAGTAGCGCCATGGTTCTCCTCCATCCGTGTTATGAGGCCCTATATCTGTCCGTAATGTTCGCATGCAAGTTGAAACAGTTCTAAGAACAGACCTGGTGTTCGGAATGTCCGCAATCAAACTACCACATGCGGTGTCCTGAAATGTTCGTCAATAAACAAAATGGAGGTGTCCTGAGGATGCTAGACCTGTCCGTATTGATCGCAGGCGAATTGAAACTGTTCTAAGAACACAGGAAGTATCCTGAAATGTTCGTAAATAAACGGGTGTCCTAAGAACGGTATACTTGTCCGTATTGTTCGGAGGCAAGCTGAAACTGTCCTAAGAACACACACGGTGTCCTGAAATGTTCGTCAATAAACAAAATGGGGGTGTCCTGAGGACACAAGACCTGTCCGTATTGGTCGCAGGTGAGTTGAAACTGTTGTAGGAACACAAGCGGTGTCCTGAAATGTTCGTAAATAACCACAAAGGGTGTGTCCTGAGGACGCTATGCCTGTCCGTATTGTTCAGAGGCAAACTGAAACTGTCCTAAGAACAAACGCTGTGTACTGAAATGTTCGTAAATAAACAAAATGGGGGTGTCCTGAGGGCTAGATCTGTCCGTATTCTTCGCAGGCGAGTTGAAACTGTTCTAAGAACACAGACAGTATCCTGAAATGTTCATAAATAAACAAAATGGGGGTGTCCTAAGGACGCTATACCTGTCCCTATTGTTCGGAGGCAAGCTGAAACTGTCCTAAGAACACACACGATGTCCTAAAATACTAAAATATTCATAAATAAACAAAAATCGGGGTGTCCTGAGGACGCTAGACCTGTTTGTGCTGTTTTTAAGCATGTTCAAACTGTTCTAAGAACGCATCAAGTGTCCCGGGATGTTCGCAAATAAACAAAATGGGGTGTCCTGAGGATTCTATGCCTGTCTGTATTGTTTGCAAGCGAGTTAAAACTGTTCTAAGAACAAACGCCTGTCCGTAATTTTCATTTCACTTGTGACGCACTTTTAATTAGTTTCAGGACCCGAACAGTGTCTGTAGAACACCAACGAACCGCGCAAAAGCACCCCTATAAAAGGCCACACCCTAGAGCTCATTCTCATTGTGTTTCTGGCTATTTTACAGAACACAGTGCATTTTACAGCCAACTATCCAGATTTTAATCGAAAACCTGGTGGCATCCATGGCTGCAGTACTGCCACCTGGTGCTACATCTGCCTCAGCACCACCCCCACCCCCTCCACCACCACCACCTCCCCAAGGGCCTGAAGAGGGGAACAGGAGTGAGGATGCAGAGGAGGGTGAAGAGGATGATGAGAATGAGGTAGAGGAACTCCCTACTACCAGCACTCGGCGTGAGTCTTGGGTGTGGCGGTTATTTACCATTCATGGTAATGTTCCTAAGGCGCGTGCGAACCGAGTCACCTGCAAAGAGTGCAAAATGGTACTCAGTGGCGGGAGGCCTGATTCATAAAGCTTTGGGAAAACTACCATGAAGCGACACCTAAAGTCATTCCACACTGGGGCCATTCGCAA
The DNA here is from genome assembly GCF_040938575.1 of Ambystoma mexicanum. NCBI lineage: Eukaryota > Metazoa > Chordata > Amphibia > Caudata > Ambystomatidae > Ambystoma > Ambystoma mexicanum. The sequence goes on from NC_090940.1 coordinate 203,747,103, forward strand.
GGTTGTACCTTGTGAGGAGCGTAGTAGGTTGACTTCCTCTACTTCATCCTCCGTTTCCGATCCTGTCACTACAAGGAACACTCCTGTGGGACAGTGTATTCATCAAACTGCCTCACAGGCCATTCGCAATACTGATGACCCTTACCTTTCGAGGGTCACAGTTGTGTGTATGTACTGCAACGCAGTACTCTGCAGGGGGGAGAGACTTCGAAGTGCTTTTGAGGCTCTGGTCTCAGAGCACGAGAAGATCTTCCTCTCTCCACCCGCCCTTTCTTATCCCCGTGGTTGGTGTCCCCCCCTTACCCTCCTTTTCCCTCCTCTCCTAGTGTGTCATGTATAAAAAACCAAAAAAAATATAAAACAACAAAAATAAAAAATAAAAAGCCTCTTTTCAGAGCCGCCTTTCACATTTTAAAAATAGAAGTGTGTATTTTTTAGAAATCCGCGGACAGTCCGCGAACATCTAAAATTTTGGGGTGCTGCCCTATCATAACCATTGCAGTTTTGTCTGAGAGAGTTTTGTCTGAGAGGAAGTGGTGGCTCTGAAAAGAGCCTTTTGGTGGTGTTTGTTTGTGTTTGAAAAATTCGAAATGCTCAACACCTACTAAAAAATGGATGCTGTAATTCCAAAAAAAGGTCGCAATGCATTTTGTACATTTTTCAGAAAAATCTGATTGACAGCATAAGTAAGATGGACTCCATCTCTGCGAAAAATATTTTCATTGTGAAAAGAGGACATGCCAAAATATCTTAGAAAGGCACAAACAGCCTTATTGACATTGCACCTTGCTTTCTCCATTTGTGGACCAAATGAAGAAGAACGAAGCCACATTTGTCTCTGCGCAATCCGTTAAAAAATTACTTGAGAATTTGGAAACATGTCCATGACCTTCCCAAGTCCTTCTTTCATTGCAAATTGCAAAGAAATTCCAGACATATGTCCTAAATTGTTCCCTCCACAATAAATTACAATTATGTCTGGATGTTGCTCTGTCTCCAAAGTAGCACAGAGAGGTAGCAAGTCCAACCACTTCATTCCACGTACTCCATGCCAGTGCACTTCCACATGTGGGAATCCAAGATCTGCAGCTACTCCACAGCTTTCTGCATGCACCTTCAACCAATGTATCCACGAATCTCCCAAAATCCAAACAATCTGTTTTCTGAAACACACAGCCATAGCGATCTGTTCTTCTCTCAGCAAAAAGAGTATCTGAGAAACTCTCTCCTGGCACAACACACCCACTAACCTTTACTGACCAATCCCTTGGTCTGCTCATTCTCATTTGCATGCCTCCCCACCCCAAAATCCCCGGATGTAACACGCGATGTCCGCGAACTACCGCCATGTCCGCGGACATATCGTAACATGGACAGTCCTTCTACCATTTTCACTTCGCTTTCTTTGCTATTCCCTCATTGGATATAGCTAAGAAGTCACACGACCATCCACCAATCACAAAACCCCTACAACAACAGCATCATAATTCAAACAGTGCACCCCTTTCAAGCAATAATACGCCTTCAACCAAAAACAGCAAAATGACCTCCCTCTGAATTAGTGAAAGGTATTCGTGGAAAAGTGGTGTATTTACCATTAGATCTAAAACAAAATGTGCACACTCTAGGAGTGCAACGTCCCATGGAGCAATCTTTAATTATCTTAGTAAATGGTGTACCTACAAAAGACAAAAAAATGTGGCAACAACTGGTAGATTTACATAAAGTTAGACAAGCCTTGCAATATCTAAAAGACAATAATGAATACTACAAAGAAATTAATATTGAAGAAAACTTGAAGGATACCAATGAAATAATTCAAGACACACAAGAAGCTGGTCAATTTGAGCTCCTAGATCCTGCTACAATATCCAATACTTTAAACCATTATACAATTCATCCATTGCACTCTAATGACACCGTAGAAGATGCACAAGAAACTTACCAAATGCGTCAAACAAAAGGATCACCAATCAGCATATGGGGAAAAAGTATAGAAGCACGTGCTTTTCCTCTACTCTTTCCTCCTGGCAAAGGAGGAAGGTACGATGATAGACCTATTCAAATAACAGCATCAGAATACCGCTCAATACGGATGTAGTCTGAAGATCCCAGATTTAGACAAAATGTGGAATGCATATTCCACCTACTCTTTGAAAGTGAACTAGCAACTTTATTTTACGGAGTTGCACACACATTAAAATCAGGATCCCACTTTCAAAATATGTCAGCTACACAATTATTATAAAAAGTGCAACAAAAAGAAGAAGTTTTACAATCAAATATTACAAATCTATTAGCAAACATGCGTGGTACAAAAGAGTACTGGTTTCGATGTCATGGAGATGTACGTTGTATGATAAGAAACCTTGGCCCACCCACTTGGTTTGTTACATTAAGTTGTGCAGAATATGCATGGGAAGATTTACATGATTTCCTATGCATATCAAACAAAAACAAAACAAACATAGATATACTTACACCTGGAGAACTTTGTTCTCTAGATCCTGTTAATATTTCAAGATATTTTCACCATCGCTTCATTGCTATGCTACACTTTATTTGTAATAAAAATGTTCTTCCCCTCAGAGAAGTGCAACACTTCTTTTGGAGAAAAGAATACCAAGTCACATATCCACATGCTTTTATGGATTAAAGATGCTCCTAAATTTGGTCAAGACAATGATGCCACTGTGTTACAGTTTATTGAAAAATATGTCACTTGTGAAATTCCATCAGAAGCAACAAATAGTGATCTTCATGCACAAATTTTACAATTTCAAAGACACAAATGTGGCAAATATTGTCGTCGCAAATACAAAAACAAAGGGAAATACTACACCAAATTCCGCTTTGGTTTCCCTAGACCGGTTACAAAAACAGGTCAAGTGAACAACTTCATGGGCCTCATTCCGAGGTTCGCGGTAAATCACCGACTTTACCGGCATGGCGGAAATACCGTATCCGCGTTGGTAGCAGGGCGTAAATAGCACCATATTCCGACCTCGCGGGCACGAGCTTTCCGCCATGCCGGTAAACCCCTAGCGCCATACCGGTAAAGGGCGCGTCAAACCCCTTACCGACAACAACCGAGACGTAAATAACACCATCGCCCTCCAACTAGTGCGTAAATAGCGGTGCCCGTAATTAACGGTGACCGTAAGTTACGGGCACCGTTAAATACCGCAAACGGAAATTACGTCATCGAACAGGAACGGGAAGCATCATGGCGGCCATCTTTAAATTCACAATCCATTGCAATCCTCCCCATACAGGACTCGTGGGCATATTGTGATAGGCAAATTAGACTCCTGAGACAAGCATCATGCCAAAAGCCTTAAAAAAGGGTGCTGCGCGCATCAGGAAGGAGAAATTCTCCCACGACGAACTCCAGGTACTTGTTGATACTCTGCATGAACATGCAGAGACTGTTTTCAGCAGCGACATGCGCAGGCCCACCATCCTCAGGAAGAAGGAGATATGGGAGCTGGTCTCGCAGAGGGTGAGCGCTGTCGGTAACACCCCCCGCAGCACGACGCATTGCCGCAAACGCTGGGATGACCTCCGTCTGAGGGTGCGGGCCATCCTCTCAGCAAACCGCAATCTGGCCCTAGAGACAGGAGGAGGCCCAGGCTCACCCATAAAAATGATGCCCTGGGAGGAAACATGTGCAGAGATGATGGGCACAGAAGCCATCGAAGGCGTTGGCGATATGGATTGCGGTGATCCTTCATCAGCTGACGCAGGTGAGTGCCATGAGTGTAAACAGTACATGCATCCCTAATGCAAGTCATCGCCTAGGGCAGGTCAAGCAGTCACATCATGTTTGGGCAAACTAGCCCCCCCCCAATGATGCCGTAACAACTGGGACCCAGGAAGATGTCAGGTGCAAGGCTGACACCCATATTGGGCATGCCACACAAAAAGCCGGTCAATGTCAATCACCACAGTACACTGCCAACATGAGTGACCCTGCCGACAGTATGCTTTTACCATCCAAGCAAAGCTCACAGTCCCACTCAGCACCCAAATGTCACCAAAACGCTGCTATCCCATCGTAATACCATTGTCTGGAAGTAATTCTGACACCCAGATCATTGCTCATGCTGTCTCTCTCTTGCCCCCCACAGGCACCGGTCATGAAAGTGAGGACCAGGAAGGCCCCCGGGCAAGTACCTCCCGGGCCACAGGCAGGGGACAGCACACACCTGCAGCAAGGAAGAAGGCACATGCCACACCACCTGCCCCTGCAACCCCCATGGAGGGTACACAACCCACATCCGCGGCCCTGGACATGCCTGCAGTTCTGCGGGACACATGCCCCACGTTGCACCATGAGGAATCAAGTGCGTCAGGGGAGAATGGTGCCATGTGCATCCTCGATGTGCCAGGCAGCACATCACCAAACACCATCAACATCGTGGAGGAGCCCAATGGCTATGTACAGAGCCCAGACACTCCCTCGTACAGCCAGGTTGCCCATAGCGACCCTGGGTCGAGTGACGGCCCAGGGCTCACAGGCGAAGCGGATACACCTGTCTGTCATGTGCCCACTTCCCCTGCAGGAAGTCCTGTAAGTCCTGCAGGCACGACAACACGGAGCCTGCCAACCACATCGCCCACATCGGCTGCAGAAACAGTGCGCTGCCAGCACCTCACGGGCATGATAGAGGAGTTCCTCCGGGACAACCGGGAATCAGGGTCGGTGCTACATAATGACCTTCAGGCCCTGGGCGAGGTCATCAGTACCAGCACAAACCGCATCTGTGAGATGCTTGGCAGGATTGCTGATGCCCTGGAGGCAGCACCCCCCAGACCACAGCCCCAGCAGGAGGAGCCACCCTCCCAGAGCTCCTCCACGCAGACCAGCCCGGTCCGTAGGTCACTGCGCACGATGCGCCGGAATGGAAGGGATGCCCCAGGCTCTGGCAGTGCCCATTGACCGTGCAGCCACACACATGTGGACAATGCTGCACTGATGGGAACATTGTGGGGTTGTTGTGGGGGGAGGGCGGGGTTGAGGGTGTGTGTGGGAGTTGGGGGGGAGCGGGAGGGGGTTGAGGGTGTGTGTGGGAGTTGGGTGGGAGGGGGAGGGGGAGGGGGTTGAGGGTGTGTGTGGGAGTTGGGGGGGGAGGGGGGTGAGGGTGAAGGATCTGTTGTACACGTTTGGACATCATGATACAATACACAGTTTGGTCTATCCTACAATACAGAGTGGACATTCATTATTGTGCATGTGTCTTTTAATGTCTCACAGTGCATGTAGTACATGTATCCCCACACCCAGTGCCCAATGCCCTGTCATCCTCACCCCCTTAGCTGACTTGTGATTCAGAAATATTGCTCGATCAATGCTTGTCGCACGGTACGTCCCTCCCGTGCATCGGCACCATGTTGCTGTTCTGCCATTCCTTCCTCCACCTCCTCCTCCTCCTCCTCATCTGGTGGTAGCAGTCCCACGTCAGGGGGCAGTGGCACGTTCCGACGGATGCACATGTTGTGCAGCATTACACATGCCATGGTGATCTTGGACACCTTCTCGTGGCTGTAGATGAGGGCCCCACCTGACCGGCTGAGGCAACGGAATCTTGCCTTCAGAAGGCCGAAGGCCTGCTCTATGACCACCCGTGTACGGGTATGAGATCTATTATAGTCCTCCTCGTGCCTGTTTTGGGGGTTGCGGACCGGGGTCATGAGCCACGGTTTCAAAGGGTAGCCAGCATCACCTGCATGAGAGTGGAATGAAGGTAAGTGTTGGTACATTCATGGTGGAGAACTGTGCCAGTCTTACATTGCAGCGGGTGATGACTGGCCATGCACACATGTCCCTGGATACAATCAACCCATTACTGGTCCGGCCATGTGTGCTGGCCAATGGAATGATGGAGGGGGTTGCTTCTCCCTGATGGGTCATGGTGCGCACTCATGTCTTGTTCCATGTGCATCGTTTATGCATGCAGCAGTGTTGGACTGCATTGATTGATGACCTGCTGTAAGGGTGTGTTGGTAGTAGTTGGTAGCATAGCCTTCATTCAGCACTGATCCCTATCATGGTGATTGGCAGCTATCCTATGGAGGTGCCGAACCAGTCACACGCAGTAGGATCCCTGTCAGACTAACCTCTATGCACTCCCATGGATGACTGTCCTTTGTGTTGAGATGCAGGAGTCAGCGACATGGTGCTATTGCACTGCATGGTGCACGATGGCCTTACGGTGTGTTAGGTCCACCGATGTGTGGTGCATGTGTCGTGGTCTTAGGCCAGGGTAACTGTTTGTCAGGTACCATTAGGTGTTGGCTCGTATTCACTACTGTGTGGTTAGGTGGTAATGTGGCGTGCCACTTGTCATGGGGCACAGTGTTCTGTGTGGTGCACAACTTACAATAGCGTTGTCATTCCCTCCCGGGTGGAGTATGCACCCCCCCCCCTTTCCCTCCCGGGTGGTGTATGCATCCCCCCCTTTCCCTCCCGGGTGGTGTATGCATCCCCCCCCCTTTCCCTCCCGGGTGGGGTATGCATCTCCCCCACCCCCTTTCGCAATGGGGTATGCTGACAACCCACTCAGAGACCCAATGCACTGCCTTGGCCCATCATGGTTACTCACCAAGCAGCCAGGTACGTTGTCCGGCATGTCGGCCCATGTAGCGTGGTAGTGTTGAGTTCCGCAGGACCAAGGAGTCATGAGTTGATCCAGGGTACCGAGCATTGCATTGTGTGATGGCTTTACTGGCATTGCACACCATCTGGACGTTGATGGAGTGGTATTGCTTGCGGTTGCGATACGGCACCTCCATGGCATGGGGAACCACCAATTCTACGTGGGTGCAGTCGAGGGCACCTATGCAATTTGGCATGCCTGCAAGTGCATGTAAGGCAGCTTTGGTATCATATATCTCCTGTGGAGTCCGGGGGAGGCATATGTAGTCCCTTCTGTGCTTGAGGAGGGCATCCAGCACTTGGTTGAGTATCCGGGAAAATATTGGCTGTGAAATGCCATGCATGTGCCCCACTCTATGCTGGTAGGTGCCTGTGGCAAGGAAGTGGAGCACGGACACTACCTTTAGTAGAGGGGGGATGGCAGTGCTGATTTCTATGAGGCTCACTATGTCGGTATGTATCAGGGCCACTATGGTGGTTATGGTGTCCCAGTCAAGCCGGTACAGGGTGTGGATCTGCTCTGGTGTGAGGTTGAAGGGGGTGGCTCTGATGCGGGGAATTGGGGGCTGCCGGCGTGGTAATGGTGGCTGCACCGGTAGGGCATGCTGGCCCTGTCTCACCCTCCTTCTCCTCCTGTGTATCCTCTCTGGTGGTTGCTGTGGTTGCTGTTGTTGCTGTTGTCGTAGTTGCTGCCTTGCAAGCAGGGCCTCCAGCTCCAGGAATGCTGCTACAATTGGTATCATCTTGGTGTGGGTGGGGGTGTGGTGTGTGGGTGTGCTCCTTTTGTGCTGTGCCAGACTCTATTGCCTCCACCTGTGCTGATTGGGTGCACCTGTTCCTCTTCCAAGTGGTGGGCAGTCATAATTTCGAAAAAAAAATGTCGACAGACAAAAATGTGGAAAAAAAAATGTCGAAAAAAAAAATGTCGACTTTCGTTTTTTTAATTATATATTTATTTTAGGGGTTTGGGAGTTAAAAAAAAGGGAAAAATGAAAAAAGAAAAATTAAAAAAGGGGGGTTGGGGGGGGAACCCCCCATTTAAAAAAAAAATGCATTGAAAAAAAAGTCGACATTTTTTTTTTCGACATTTTTTTTTCGAAATTTTGACTGTCGACATTTTTGTTGTCGACATTATGACTATAAACCCTTCCAAGCACTGATCAGGGTTGTTAACACCTTCCCCGCGATGCCGGTATTAACGCCATGGCGGTAAGGTACTTTGCGCCCTTGTGGAGGTCGTTATTTTCGTGTTCGCGATGATTGGAATCGGAGATGGTTTACGCCTTCCTGTTATTTACGCGATGGTGTGTCGGGCGCGCGACACTGGTCCGCTATTTACGCAATCGTAGTTTACGGTGGCGTAAATAACGGTGTGGCGGGTCAGAATGGACCATAACGGTAAAGGAAGTCGTTATTCCTTTACCGGCCTCGTTTTTCCCTTAACGCCGGACTCGGAATGACCCCCCGTGTCTTCAGTTAGACATAGTGTTAAAGGTAAATCACCTAAAAATACATATTACATAAAAAGAAGAAGAAAAATATATCAATGATTACAATGCAATCATTGCCCACTTATGGAATGAAAACATAGATGTGCAGTACATTGCAGACAATTCCACTGCAGTTGCACGATATGTTACAGCATACTTAACCAAAGCATAAAAAACAGAGTTCCAAGACCACTGGAATAGCCTGTCATCAGACAAAACACTGTCTCAGAAATTATACAGCTTGGGCATAAAAATGCTCTCCCATAGAGAATGTGGCTCCTATGAAGCCGCAGATTGTTTAACTGATACTGCTTTGTATGGAAAATCTGAAAATATAGTATGGCTAAGTCTTGGTCCTGCTAAATCTAGAGTTCTAAAAGCATACAAAGATATAGAAACAATAGCCAAACATGATCCCAACAGCCAAGCCATTTTAAAAAACAATTTACTGGACACATACTACCCAAACAGAAGTACCACTTTGGAAACCATGTGTCTATACCACATAGCCCAAAACTTCACATACAAAAATAATATAAAACCTGATGAAAAAAAAGGTAAATACAGAGTGACAAATTGTGAAGGCAGCTTAGTAAAACTCACCAAACCAAATTTAATTAATCATATCAAATTGTCATTAAAGACTCCTCAACATAAAGAACTATATTACATGTCCCTGCTACAACTCTTTAAACCATGCAGAAAAGAAGAAGAAATACTAGATAACTATGACTCCTATGAGGACGCTTTCAAAGAAAATTTAAGCACTATAACTGATGTAAACTTTACACAGCACAAAACAATGTTGCACAATGAAGAGCAACACGAAGAAGAACTCCAGGCACAACTAGATAAGGACACTTCTGACAGTAGTCAACCTTCTGGAAGCCAAGAACCACTGGGACAGCCACTGATAGCAAATGAGGCAGAATTAGCTATGACAGAAGTAGAAAACACCATGTGTCAGTATGAAGATAAAGAAGACTTAACTATACTACAATCAAAACTAAACAATGAGCAACGTAGCATTTTTGAAGAAGTAACAAAAGAAATTGCACATGGTTCTGGCAAAACATTCTTAATCAAAATCATCAGTAAATTCCTTCAACAATTGACAAACAACAAACTGTCAGCTGTTGTCACTGCCCCCACAGGTTTAGCTGCCTACATCGGCGGTGCCACTTTACACCGATTACTACTCCTGCCAGTAGAACACCAAAACAAATTAGACTATTTCAAACTTTCTACAGAAGCTGCAATGGAACTATGCAGAGTACTAAAACAAATGAAAATGCTACTAATAGATGAAGTGAGCATGGTCTCCAACCTAATGTTGGCTTTGATTCACCTCAGATTACAAGAAGTACTCAAAACAAACTATGAAGAGCTATTTGGAAGAAAACACATTATTGTTTTCGGAGATCTTCTTCAATTGACACCAGTGAAAGGTGAGCCTATTTTTAAAACCTTAGGACACAAACTCTGCCGTAAAAATGTTGGGAGCATTGGAAATGTCAACCTTTGGCAACATTTCCAAAAAAAGAATTAATAGAAAACATGCAGCAATCTGCAGATCTCACTTATGCCAACATCTTAAAAAGTATTAGAGTTGGTATATTATCTCAAGAAGCACAAGCAATATGGAAAACCCGGCACATTCATGCACTTTATGGCGATAATGCATGTGCTACGTATGTTATGGAACAATTAGCCCACAAAAATGTCAATTGTATGACCTTAATGCCAACTCTTGCAAGCTGTTTCAAATTCAATGAAACAATGTTAAAAAAATAAATGCAACCAATAATTGAAATTAGCACCACAGACAAACTAGACATACATGGTATGACACTACCCATGTGTGAACAAGCCACAACAAGACTAAATAGTTTAGAAAATTCAATCTCCAACACAGCTGGATTGGAATAAATATTAAAATTATCCTTTAATTGCAGAGTAATGCTTAAATGTGACCTTAACGTGGATCAAGGACTAGTTAATGGAGCACTGGGTACAGTTGTTGGCTTTCAAACATACCCACGTGACAACAACATTCAGTTTGTCAATATTCTCTTTGACAAACTTTCAGAAGTGAAAAGGATAGGACGCTCAACAGCTCGATTCCTTCTCTTCAAAGACATGTATGTACGCAGAGAACAATTTTCTCTAACTCTTGCATACGCAGTCACCATTCATAAATCACAAGGTCTTACCCTAAACAAAGCATTGATAGACATTGGTAACACAGTCTTTAAAGAAGGCATGAGCTACATTGCACTATCACGCTTACATAAACTTGACGGTCTATTTCTAATCAACTTTGATGCAAGTAAAGTAAACGCTGATATTCCTTGCATTTTAGAATACAATAGACTTCGTTCACTATACACCCCCCATCTAAAAACATATCCTGTTCCACAACAAGTAAAATTTTCTAAAAGAAAACTAAATCAAACAGAAATGCAACAGGATGTCACTGCAAATCCTCCAAAGAGATTAAAAGAAACGAATACTTCATCAAGTACCACAATCAAAAAAGAACCTATTAGGGAAAGTAAACCAGGTACTTCTTCAAAGAAGGAAGACAAACTCCAAAAAAAGCACTCAGATACAGAACTACCTTGTCCATTTAAACTTTCAAATGTAATTGGTGTAAATTGCTACGCAAATGTAGCAATGAATATTCTATTTCAATTACCACCAATTGTTGACAACATTTACTTACACAGTACAGACCAATTGTGTTTGCAAATGTTAGTACTTCATAGAAACGCAACAAGCAATCCTGACAACATGTATAGTGTTTATGGAATAAGACAACAATTGGACTACTGTGCTGGAATTGTGAAATTCACTATAACTCACAGGAAGATCCACAAGAATTTCTAATGTACTTACTACAAGTACTGGAAAACAAAAACATACCTATAAATGAAATCTTCCAGATTTCATACATGTGGAAACATACATGCACTCTCTGCAACAATGTGACACAAGAACAAATCCCCAATGAGCGCTTTGTGTATGTATCAATACCTAATTGTGAATCCGTTCCATTTCAGCAACTTGTACAAAATGCAAACCATGGTAGATTATGTACTACCTGCAATTTGGATAATCGCTCCACCTTATTAATACAAACACATAGTAAATACGTAATACTAATGCTTCTACGTTACAATGCAGATGGTACCAAAAACAACTGCAAGCTGACTGGATTCACACATGGTCAAGTATCACTTGGTAAGAAAACCTTCACAACAATAGGTATAATCTACCACACAGGAGCCACAACCAATGCAGGTCACTATACTGCGTATATAAAAGAAAATGTGGATGGTTTGAATATAATGATAGTACCATTACTCTAAAGCAGAGATTACCTGCAAATCTTACAAACACTTATTTAATGTTCTTAAAACCAAAATGTATTAACTAAACTGTACTTAAACATTAACTAAACTTCTATTCAAAAACTATAAACTGTTACAATATGCCAACAGCTATATAACTGCCCCAAGATTCTACAACAACTAAACAGATAAATGAATACTACTAAATTATATCTAAAAATAGATAATTAGAATACGCCAACTGGTATCTAACTGCCCCAAGATTTTACAATATCCAAACAGATAAATCAATACCACTTCATTATAACAAAAAATAGACTGTTAGAATATGCCAACAGGTATCTAACTGCCCCAAGATTCTACAACTACTAAACAGATAAATGAATACCACTAAATTATATCAAACAATAAACAGTTAGAATACGCCAACTGGTATCTAACTACCCCAAGATTTTCAATAACCAAACAGATAAATCAATACCACTACATTATAACAAAAAATAGACAGTTAGAATACGCCAACTGGTATCTAAATACCCCAAAATTTTACAATAGCCAAACAGAAAAATCAATACCACTTCATTATAACAAAAAATAGACTGTTAGAATATGTCAACAGGTATCTAACTGGTCCAAAAATCTGCAAGAAGCCAATATATAGAGCATTAGCCAGAAACAACAAGTGAACACTGAAAACAAACAAACAAATAGACTGTAGCATAACAAAAAAGTTTTTTTTTAATCCAACATGGATTTTTTTTCTCCCACAGACCAAATGATTTTAGTAACAAACACATAAACTGAGCAAATTGCACAGTACACTGGTTTGTAATCTACTAAATATGAGGGTCAAAAAAATATGTTGATTATTCAATGTTATAAGTCGTTACAAAATACCAATACTAACATGATCTTTTCTTTTATCACAGAAATAAACAAGAAATACATGTACTCCAGTTACTAAACCAAACAGTAAGTATATTATAATAAGTACAACCATCACAGCAAATCACACCCATAGTGACTTATAACTTTGGTGCTTATAAATTTGGCCTTGCCCATGCACCCAAGACTATAGGCCCTGCCCACAACCACCACAGCATATTACAGCCATAGTGGCTTATACCTTCGTTGCTTATAAATTTGTTCTTGGATCCCAAGGTTGTAAGCCACTATGGGTGTGCTATGCTGCGGTGGTTGTGGCTAGGGCATAGAGTCTTGGGTGCATGGCCAAATGGCCATGCTCCCAAGACTCTATGCCCTGGCTACAACCACCGCAGCATATCACACCCATAGAGTCAAACATTTTAACTATGCCATATTGGCACTTTTAATGTCCACGGACATGATGAGTGTTCTTAGAACAGTTTCAACTTACCTACAAACAGTACGGACAGGCATAGCGTCCTCAGGACACCTCCATTTTGTTTATTTACGAACATCCAAGGACACATAATGTGTTCTAAGAACACTTCCATCTTGCCAGCAAACAATACGGACAGCGTCCTCAGGACACCCCCATTTCGTCCATTGACGAACATTTCAGGACACTGCATGTGTTATTAGAACAGTTTCAACTTGCCTGCGAACAAAACAGACAGGCATACCGTCCTCAGGACACACCCATTTTGTTTATTTTCGAACATTTCAGGACACCGCAAGTGTTCTTAGAACAGTTTCAACTTGCTTGCGAACAATATGTACAGGCGTAGTGTCCTCAGAACACCCCCATTTCGTTTATTTACAAACATCCCAGGACACTTCATGTGTTCTTAGAACAATTTGAACTTGCTTGCGAACAGTACGGACAGGCATACCGTCCTCAGGACACCCCCATTTTGTTTATTGACGAACATCCTAGGACACATGATGTGTTCTTAGAACAGATTCAACTTGCCTGCGAACAAAACGGACAGGCTTACCGTCCGCAGAACACACCCATTTAGTTTATTTTCGAACATTTCAGAACACCATGAGTGTTCTTAGAACACTTTCAGCTTGCTTACGAACAATACGTACAGGCGTAGTGTCCTCAGAACACCCCATTTTGTTTATTTACAAACATCCCAGGACACTTCATGTGTTCTTAGAACAATTTGAACTTGCTTGCGAACAGTACGGACAGGCATACCGTCCTCAGGACACCCCCATTTTGTTTATTGACGGACATCCCAGGACACATGATGTGTTCTTAGAACAGATTCAACTTGCCTGCGAACAAAACGGACAGGCTTACCGTCCTCAGACCACACCCATTTCATTTATTTTCGAACATTTCAGGACACCGCAAGTGTTCTTAGAACACTTTCAGCTTGCTTGCGAACAATACCTACAGGCGTAGTGTCCTCAGGATACCCCCATTTCGTTTATTTAGAACATTTCAGAACATCTGTGTTGTCCGCGGACAAAGTTAACACAACAGCGGGGTCTACCACCTAAATAAATACAACATTTAACCCATCTCTTACTCCCCCACCCTCCCCAAACACTTTTACACACCAACACACTCTACTAAATAGTATTTTTTCCACCAAGTTTCACCGCGCTGTCCGCGGGCGTCCGCGAATCCAAGATGGCGGGCGTTCCCGAAAATCTGATGCGCTTCACGCTCTTCACCGTCCAATCAGCGAACACGTTGCATGTCCGTGGACATGACGCAAGCCGGTTAGCCAATCAGGACACTGTCCGCGGATCGAACAGGGAGTGTGTCCGTGGACCGAACATAGATATCACACATTTTTTGTGACCTACTTTTTGGTCAAATTTTTAAAAAAATACTGGACGTATTTTCACCAAATTTGCAAAAGCACCCTTTCGGGACCAAGCCGCTGCTCCTGGTCCAAATTTGGTGAAAATCCGTCCAGCGGTTTGTCCTGTAGGCGTGAGCAAAGTATTTTCCCCATTTAGTCTATGGGAAAAAAAGAAGTTTTGGGACCCCCCTATAACTTTGCCCCCCCTAGACTTTGCAAATTAAAATTCAGAGTGACACATATACTTTTTTTTGCAAAGTTTGGTGAGGATTCGTCCAAGGAGAGCGAAGTTATAAGCCACCCAAAAAAGGCTCTTCCTATGGAAACAGCAACTTAACCATAACTACACAGCCACTACCGTATATACATATATATATATATGTTGTGTGTTGGTGTAGAGGATTGGGGGCGTTGAGTGACAAGGTGAGGTGGTGGGAGTTTGTTAGATGGGGTGGAGGGAAACCCCCATTTAAAAAAACGTGCAAAGGGAAAAAATGTGCAAACGAGGAAATTGATCTTGTTTAAAACACGTTGATTCAATTATCCAATTATGCAAGCATCATAGGGTACAGTACAGTATAGTATCTAAAGATGTTCAGTATATTACGTTATTAGTTCAACGTATGACGTATACATCTATGCATTCAGTTCATTGTACCCCTTGTTTCCAAGTAGATTTACTACACCAAGGTTCCCTGAACACTCATGAAGTGCGGGGCAATAGAATACTTAACAAACACAACTCTCTTAGTGAATTATTTTTTCTTAAGTACATTTTTCTTCTTCAGGAAGACACAAATCCCTTCCTGGAACAATTCCTAGCAAGAATTTATCTCTGTGCACCACATTCATAATCATACAATACATTATTACATCCACATGTGCTACTAGATACTACAGGGAAGAGTACCCAAATATCAATAATACAATTTATTAGGTCATGAAAAATAATAAATAACTCCAAATTCACCAATGCTAATGTGACACATTTCATATTACAATAAATACATGTAGTGATCTACAACCACATATAATTTCATGTCACAAACCAAACATACAATGCTGAAGGTTGCAGAAAGAAAAAACAACCTACTCTAACTGTTACAAATACTACGAGACAAGACATGTGTTCTTCAAGTTTGCCAATGAGTGGGTCAATTAGCATGCATAAACGGGATATTCCTATTGGAAACCAATTCTAGCATATTTATTGTCTAGAGCCTCACAATGTATACTAGTTTCGACGACTAGCCTTCGGCCTCGTCTTCCTCTGGGCTGATTGATATGAAGAAGTCTGATTTTGATATTGGCAAATTTCTGTAAAAGGCAGAACAAGCTCCTGCTTGTATTTGCTGTTGCACTAGAAAGCTCACCTGATTGTGGATCTATTCAATGCTAAGGTGAAATCCTTTATCCTAAATCCTAACCATGTAGATACATTTTAATGTATCAATGTGTGTTTCAATATGTAGAATAAGCAATTCCTCATTAAATCATGCATGCATTTCAGCATGTGTGTATGATTTATTAGAATGTACCATATCAGTGTATTATAATGTAGCTTGGTTTGCTGCTAGGCATGGGTTCTATCCAATCTGCCTCCGAAAATGGGAAGGCATGGCATTCTGTAGGCTCGCCACCCCCACCAAGTCATGGTATTATATGGTATTGCTCCATCAGGGGAATATACAAATCTTAATCAAGGACATCCAGAACCATGCCATCAGGTCTGTCCAAACTCTCCAGTGCTCCTGCCAGGGACCACTAAAACCCCATCCACAGTCTCTGAAACTGTCCCATCAGGAGTCTCCAATGTTCTGCAATCAGGGACATGTAAAGCTAAACCTTCCTGATGGGACCGTCAGATAAACACCATGCCAGGGTTTAGTGAAATTAGCATTCATCAGAAAGGTGTGGCTTTTGACAGTGCCTGGGCAGTGAACGAAGAAGTTGAAGAAAGAGGCACTGAAATGCACCAGAGGTTCAGAAAGAAGAGTGACAGTGACGCATTCATGGGGTCAGGAGGAGAGCTCCTGAGGACACGGAGCACTATGAGCAGGCAAACATGATTGGGAGACAACCAAGATGGCTGCAGCCTTGCACACTTGCCATAAAGCGACGGAAGGAACTGGTGAGATGAATCTAATGATTAACAACTGCAGTGAGGCTCATTTAGGAAAATTCAAAGATCCGTTAGGAGTCACCCAATCCAGAACCAAGAGACAAAGTCATAATAAACTCTTCCAATGAGAAGCAGAGCAGATACACAGGAGTAAGACCTAAAGAATTATACCATAGGGCTGGGGAAGCCCAGCCAAGGGGGCAGCCGGAATAAAGCTAAGTGCAGACCGAGGCTTCATGTCAGATGAATACAGAAAACTACACAAACAAGCATCCATTAACTACAAATATTACTCAATGCTTCATAACATCTTCTAGAAATCAAAGAGATCAATAATAACATTTCATAGAGAATGTATTTCACGGAACTGTACATATTCAACACAATGTAGGCACATTACATAACGCGTATGCACAAAGAATGTAATCATTATATATGACAAACAATTTTACCTAATTCCAACAATTATTTATAACATGCATTACTTACATATAACATTCAAAACATTGAGTAAACATTCTCTAGACATGCTCAATGTTTAAGTGCTACTCGTTGTGCAAAACATGCAGGGTAGGCTAGTAACAGTATTGTTTAAAATGCCAAAGATTGTTGCAATGATCTTTTTAAAGATGGGATCCAGTATGATAATACCATGCCAAATAGTATATTGACAGTCCAACCCATAGGGGTGAATACATATCAGGGAACAATAGTATAATTCCAAAGGAGGGGTGTAGCATTGAAATGTTGCTGCAAAATACAACATGTCAATATACTAGTTTCAACGGAACTCTGGACTGATATCCACCAGCCTCGTCTTCCTCAGGCCAACGAATATTCATAGTTATTCTAAAAAGAGAAACACACATTTAGAGTGGCTCCCTCGCTATTCGTATTAATAAGTATGTTGTGGGGAAAGTTTATATTTGCAGAAAGAATAATGGGGAAGAAAGATTGCCTATTTGATTGACAACACAGCTATATTTTGCTTTTGTTTACAAAATGCTCACTTAGATATCTGCAACAAAGACCAAAAGTACACTGTGAATTTGCACTCATTATTCATACTGAATAAGCTTGAACAAATATGTTGAGTTTATTGAGAGGTACACATTTTTTAAAATACATACACTGTCAAATGAATTGCAGACTACCCCGATTATTATAGAAGGGTGTAAAACGGGTTATCCAACTCCAGGCCTCCAGGGCTTCAAACCTGATGGGCTTTCGTGACATTCCTCATTTTTATTCATGAGAAAAAATGTGTGTACATTTAGAATCTTTGTATGCAAATGTATCTCATGAATATTAATGAGGGATAGCCTGAAAATCCAACATGGATCGGCCATTAGCCAACCCAACACTTCATTTCTGGTGATCTGGATCTGGATAGTTCTTCTTGTATCGCGGTTGGCCCTTTTTATTTATTCTTCCAATTCTGAGTGGACAGCTTGTTGAGTGGCACCAAATCTGCACAGGGCTCCACTAATGCTGGGCTGTGAAGGGTCACCAAGGCACACGTTACGCCCCCCAATCCGGTGGCAGCTGGGCATACGCTCTTGGCCCACAAGCCCACCATACATCCATCACTGCTGTAGTCCCTTTCTGCAATACTGCAATGCTCATTGTCTTCCTGCAGCCGGTATTCATCCCCAGCGCCACTGTTCCATTTGCTGTGAAACACAAAGAATACTATGTGAGTTGTTTTATGAAAACCTGGTGGTGTTTTTCATCTGTCTAGGTTAAGGCATTCACATTGGAGTTCCATATTTCTCTACACCCTGCATCTATCTTTTTCACCACATTTTCTTCAAACCCCACCAGCCCTTCTCTGTGACATTGTACCACCCCTTTTTCCCATTTCCCATTATGATACACCGAGCCCCGGATTCACATCAGGGGCCGGGTGTGGCACCATGGTATGTCCTGTCCAATTGCATATTTTCAGAATACTCTCTTATGGACTGTCACCACATGTGTTTCCTGTTGTGCCCCTTCTGTATTGTACTCCAATATCATGTGCTTGGTAGCTTTTTTCAGGGCCATGCTGTCTAGCTGCAGGTAGTTATCTGCATACATCTCCTCTCCTTCATCTGAAATAGTCCCTGTGTTTTTCACAAAGACATATGCATCAGACATCCCCCTTCCTCTACTGTCACTTCTTGGAGCAAGAATTGTTTTGGTGTTCCTGGGAGGTGTGGGATTAGTGAGTGCACATAGCAGGTGCCATTGGTGCTCAATCGCCTCACCCTCTTCATCTCTCCATACCAGGTGTTTTCAGATGTAAGGTCCCCTCCCTCCCTGAGAGCACTGTAGTATACATTTATGCTACATATGTTTCTTTTGGTACGCGTCCCTTCCAGTGTCAGCATGTGTAAAAACGTTAACAGTTCTTTGAACTTCCCTTACTTAGCCATTTGCCACTTTCGTTCAACACAGTTCGGTTTCTTATTGGTCCTCCCCTAAACTCACCAGCTGTGATGAACCACTTGGCTTTTCTTGTCTCTGGAGTCAAGGACGGTACCACGCTAGCAAGCGTCTCTCCCTGGCCTGCTTATCAGTGAAGGAGGGCTTTGTATACCGTTGACATCTGCTGCAATACACGCTGGCTATTGTTTGCGGTTGTAACGCTCACCTGGTATCCATGGGGACGTCACTCAGCCTGTTCTGACCTCTTACGACCTCGAACCCTCCCCTGGAGGCTATTCGACTGGAGACTGGGCCTTGTTTTCTTGGATAGTGTGCTCTCCGTCCTGCCTTCAGCGCAGGGGCGCGTTGATTGATGCGGGCTCGTTGCTGCCTAGTTACTTCACTGGGAAGAGTCCGACAGGTAAGTATAATGAGTCTTTTGAACAGTTCTCTAACTTCGTTCCTTTCCTTCCTTAGATGATGGCCGGCGTCCGGGGATGGCAGCGTGCTGCTGAGATGAGTAGTGCTGAAGGTGAGTGAGAGCGCGATGTGCGATGCACCCCTTTCGTATTTGCATTGAACTGAGTTATTTTTCTGTGTCTTTTAGGTGCCGCAACGTTTTCCGCCTGGATGCCGGTTATGAAGAACAAATGCGGTGGGTAAGCATGGTATGCGGCGCCTCCTGATGTTTCCACACTAACCTGGAGTGTCTTTTCCCTCATGCAGATGGATGAGAAGTTCCGGAGACAGAGTTCCTCCAGAGCGGCTGGGATTCAGGTAAGCGTTTGAAGCTCGTACAGTATTTAAAAATAAGCAAAGAATTGCAGAATGCTTACTAATGCCTTTTTTTCTGTTCTTTTCCCTTTTCCTTAGGAAGCGGCGTGCCGGGATGGGAATGACACCGCCGAAGATGCCCGCAGAACAGAAGGAGCGATGACTGATGGGCAGAAGCGCCGCAAGGTAAGGCTGTTCCTAACAGTGTTCTTGTTTTTGCAGGAGCTGAGCGCAGAAGAAAGATGCAGGCCTACTGGAGACCGATCCGAGCACAGTGAGTGTCACAATGCAGGTGCAGAAAACGCAAAGCATGTTTCTTAGCCTGGGTGTGGCTTAAATAGTCTCTGGGTATCCCAGGTGCCTCTTGGCTGAACCACACCCAAAAGACTAGACTGCACATGCAGTTCTGGGAACCAAAATATGTGGGGGCATCCATCTTGTCCTCATCAATGCACTACAAGTCCAATCCCCAATGTTATCCTATGGGAGTGAGTGAGTCTGGTGCCACAAGCGCCAAGTCTGACTCCAAGTGGGTCTTTGGAGGGATGGAGAGGCCCTTGAGGGCCATGTAGGTGATCGTGGCCTGGCTCCAGCCTGACATCTTGGAGGGCTGGGGACATGAGGGGCAGGAATCATGACAGCAGTCTTATGATTCCTTCCACAGACGCTTTGCGGGTCTGCTTCGGTTCTGGCTGCCTTTCTCCTCCTCTTGAACTGCCGCCCTGGCATAGCTGTCTAGTTGTGCGGTTTTTCTTGCTCATAGTGTGCTCTCGTGCTCCACCTTTTATCCTTGTGGGGAAGGGAAAAGTCTGTCAGATGTGTGTGATTCAGGTAAATTGCTTGACTTTGCCTGACCCTTGCATTGAGACATGTCAAGTAAACGGCTCTGGTGTTAGTCCATTGTCTTTCGTAGTGTGCAAAAGTGTTTGTGTCAGAAAAGGGTGGGCAGAATTTCTGAGTATCCTACGTTATAGGATGGAGAAAAGGTGTTATAAGAAGGGGGATAACGCGTCTCATCCATCGGTGTCCCACTTCCACTCTCTGAGGACAGCCCTCCAGGTGATTCTCCCTCCCTGGTCCACCCCAAGGAACTGGATCCAATAGCGATGGCCGTGTCCTGGCCACCTGGATGACAGATCCCTGGGGACTAGTCAGGGAGACACAGTCAGGTTTTTCACATGCCATACCCCCATGTGATGTAGCCACATTTGTTTCACATGGGAACCAGGAAAGAAAATCTACATTTCACTGGTATTTTCCTTTTTGGTATTCCACAGTGAAACAATAGGGTTGTAGGTCTAGAAACCATTGCATGATCCGACGGTTTGAGCCTTTACGTTGTCTATCCAAACTAGGGGACAGTGATCTGTAACGAGTGTGAACTTTCATCCTAATAGGTAGTATCTAAGATGGATTATGGCCCACTTGATGGCCCGGGCCTCTAGATCCAATACAGAGTAATCTTTTTCACGTGGGAACTAGTGAATAGTATAGGGTGTTCCAATCCATTGCAAACCTGTGACCTGACGGCTCCTAACCATGTAAGCGAGGCATCCGTCTGTAATACAAACTCCTTAGAGAGAAGTGGACTACCTTCAGGATTGGGTTCTAGCACAGAGTCTGTTTCAAAGTGTTAGAACATATCTCATCCTTTTCATTCCAATGAAGTTTTTGGGTTTTGGCATTCTCAAGTCTATCTGTCAGCCAAGCTGTTTTGTCTGAAAAGTTGGGGATAAACCTATGTTAATATCCTATTAACCTGAGAAAAGCTCTAAGAACTCTTTTGGTCTTGGGGGTTGGTGTATCTAAGACGACTTTTACCTTCTCAAGTTGGGGCTGTACATTCCCATTCCCTATGAAGAAGCCTGTCAGGCTGCTGCTCCTGAGGATCACCTGGTAGAAGAACTGGAAGCGTCACTGTAGCGTTCTTCCTACCAATGTACCCCTTTGTATTTCTAATAAAACTACAAAGGGATCAATTAGCCGAAAGATGGAGATCACTGCATCCGTAGTTGGCAAGTTCAGACACCGTTGTGACCCTCAGGTTGGGGACTCCAATACCGATGACTGCCTAAATGGAAAGACCTGAGTTCAAAACAAGGTAGTCTCCCAAGAACAATGACATGAACATGAATACCAGAACCAAGCGAGAACATGAAATAGCCAGGGGGCAAGAAGAAACGAGGATATTAAGTGTAACACACTTTCCACTGTGGTCTATGGTGAAAACACTACCGAGGAACTCGCACACCATCCAACCTAACGCCTATGCGGAAATAATCTCTAGTCCAGGGTACTATCCCGACAAAACGAGGACGCCTAGCGGCTTATGCGCCAATGATCACAGTCTCTAGTCCAGGCGCGTTAGAAATGGGATGGTGTAGGTTCGCTCTAGGCAGTAGTAGAGGCAAAGGAAGCACGGCCACCAAATCAGCCGTAGCGGATTGGAAGCCTTTCCCCAGTCGATGGCGTGTGACGGATGCAGATGATGTCCGAGAAGAGAAGGCAGGTCGTTGGACGGTCCGGGGTCAGCAGTGTGCAAGCAATGTAGGTAATATCCGGAAAGAGGAAGCAGGTCGTTGGACGGTCCGGGGTCAAGCAGCGTGAGAGCAAACAGGTAGTATCCGTAGAGAAGAAGCAGTTTGAAGGGCGGTCCGGAGTCAGCAACGTGCGAGCAAAAGAAGGTAAGACAAATCTGCAATGCAATACAGGTCAGAGGAACAGTCTGGAGTCGAGTGCCAGGCGGAGAGCAATTAGACAAGGAGGGCAAGAGGGGGTCAAGAACAAGAGCAAAGGTACGAACAACAATAGCCTTGATACAAAATCAGAAGCAACGAGTGCGGCAACCCGGAAGAGATTATAACGGGAGAGCGCAGTCTCGCTTTCGCCTTGACTCCTCCCCTGCAGAACGCAATAGCGTTACACTTGTGGAGGGGACGCCACAATCACCATGGCAACGATGCTGTATGCATTCTGAAGCTGTTGTGGATGTAGCGGGAATCTGAACGTGATGTGTGTTTGGAAGGGATTCTGCCAGGGATATTGCCGGGTGACAAAAAGGGTAATGAGTGTTTGTGGCCAATCCTGACAGTTCCCCACCTTAAAGAAGACCTCCCTCTCCGGGATCAAAAGTCAGAAACCAAAAGGGGAGCATTGATGTTGTTTGTAGGCTCCCATGTTCTATCTTCAGGACCGTACCCTTTCCAATCCACCAGATACAACCGAACCCCTCTCCCGACCTTCGTATCCAAGATACGAATGACCTCATACTCATCAGAACCTTGCACTTTGAACGAGGAAGGACGCGAGAAACCCTAGTAGAGGGAAGACAGGGTTTCAGTAGCGAAACATGAAAAACCGGGTGGATGTGCCAATTGTCCGGTAATTTCGAAGGCACAGCCACTGGATTGATAATGGCTGTAACCCGGTAGGGACCAACAAAACGTGGCAGAAGGAAGCACCGGCTGGGTATATGCAAATTACGTGTGGCCAACCAAACCCGGGAACCCACCTTGTAAGTGGGTGCAGAACTCCCATGCAAGTCAGCCTGTATTTTATGTTGCAACTTGGCTTTATGCAGTTGAGCAAACATATACTGATGACTGATAGGTCAGGTTGTGTGGGAAGGGTGCGCGGATGCCGACCGCACATAGCGAAAATAGGTGAAGTTCCTGTAGAGGTATGGAGTGAGTTGTTGTAAGCGAACTCAACCATATCTAACAAGGACAACCATGAGTCTTGGTATTGCACAGTGAGACATCACAAGTATTGTTCAAGGGTGGCGTTTATCCTTTCAGTCTGACCATCCGTCTGTGGATGGTAGGCAGAGGAAAAATGATCCTCGATGCCTAAAGATGTGGTCAGGGCACGCCAAAAACAAGTTGTAAATTGGGACACACGATCCGAAACAATAATATGAGGACGGCCAAAAAAAAGAAAAACATGATGCATAAAGAGCTTAGCCAAAGCAGGAGCCGTAGGCAATCCTTTGCAAGGAACGAACAGGGCCAGTTTAGTGAAATAGTCGATAACGACCCAGATCGTATCGTAGCCATGGTCACAAGGCAATTCCACTATGAAATCCATCTATATCATAGTCCAGAGTTCTTTAGTAACCGGCAATGGTTGTAACAAACCGAGAGGTTTGGCCGGAACCATTTTGCACTGAGCACATGCAGCACAAGAAGCCACATAATTCAAGACGTCTTTAGACATCTGAGTCCTACACGACCATCGTTGTATTAGTTCCAAGGTTTTCCAAGCTCCAGGATGAGCTGAAAATTTAGTGTCATGACATCAGTGCATAGCAGTATTATGAGTATCTTGATCAGGAAGGTACACCAGTCCATTATGGTAAGGAAGACCATGCAGCAAAGTCAAATTCATTTTGTGAATGCTTTTACCTTAACCCAGTCTGTTAGGGCAGAACATAAAGGAGAATTAATTCCACAAGCCCAAACCACCTGAGTAGGAAGAAGAACGGTGCGTTCCTCCGTGGGAGGCGGGGAGACATTATGCATCCTAGAGAGAGCATCTGCTTTAGAGTGCCGTCCGCCGGGTCTGTATGTTACATGAAAGTTGAACATCGAGAAAAACTCATCCCAACGAGCATGTCTAGCAGTGGTACAATTCACTGAATTGTAATGCCAGATGGTTTCAGTGATCTGTAAACACCTGAACCGGCACGGCAGTCCCTAGCAGGTGGTGGCGCCATGCAAGGAAAGCATCCTGGATAGCCAATAGCTCCTTCTCTGTGATTGTGTAGTGTGATTCGTAGGTAGTGCGTTTTCTCGAATGAAAAGCCACCGGTTGGAGTTCCCCGCTGTCTCTACACTGCTGAGAAAGGATAGCGCTGACAGCGATATCCGAAGCATCCGCCTCTAGCACAAAAGGCAGATCTGGATTAGGATGCATCAATACCGGGGCTGTGGTAAAAGATGACTTGAGACTTTTGAATGCTTCCTGAGCAGCAGGAGTCCAACCAAATGAACATTTTGAACTGTTCAGGGACGTGAGCGGGGCAACAATACTCGAAAAAGACTTGATGAAACGCTGATAATAGTTCGCAAAACCCAGGAATGATTGCAACTGTTTCAGATTCGTAGGCGTCGGCCAGTCCAGGACTGCTTTAACCTTTGTGTCGCTCATTTGGATGCCTTTGTCAGTGATATCATATCCCAGAAACTCAACCGAAGTGACATTGAATACGCATTTCTCCAGTTTAGCGTACAAGTGATTGTCATGAAGTCTCCGCAGAACCGTAGACACATGCTCTATGTGGGTTGAGTACGAGGGAGAATAAATCAAGATGTCATCTAGATACACCACCACATAGGTATCTAAGAGATCCCGAAAGACATCATTGATGAAGTGCTGAAAAGTAGCAGGAGCGTTACATAGCCCAAAGGGCATGACGCAGTATTCGTAAAGACCATATTTGGTTTTGAATGCGGTCTTCCACTCATCCCCTGCGTGCATCCTAACAAGATTGTAGGCACCCCGCAAATCGAGTTTCGTGAATATCTTGGAATTGCCTAATTGATCTAACAGAACCGAGATCAAGGGAATAGGATACTGGTTCCTAACAGTAATGGCATTTAACTCACAATAATCAATACACGGACGAAGATCCCCTTCCTTCTTCGGTACAAAGAACATAGGGGAGGCCGCAGGGCACCGAGACGGGCGGATAAAACCCGTACTAAGCGCCTTGTCAATGTATTCTTTCAGGATGGCGTCTTCTTTGACTGTCAAAGAATACACCCTGCCACTTGGTATCTTTGCACCAGGAACCAAATGGATAGAGCAGTCATAGGGTTGATGAGCTGGTAAGACTTCGGCTCCTTTCACATCAAAGACATTTTTATACTGGCAGTACTCCGTGGGTAATGTGGTAGAAACCAAAGCCCCCACTGAGGGTGCAATGTAAATGAGAGCACGACATGGATTTTCAAGAAGACATTGATTGCTTTGACAATGTACACCACAGAAGGTAGAATCAAAAACTACAGTCCCCTTGACCCAGTCGACAGTTGGATCATGCCGCTTAAGCCAAGCTAAACCCAAAATGAGCCGAAACTGGGGTGTGGTGATAACATCCAATGTAATGATTTCCGTGTGCCCGGAATCCGTATTCATGGACAAAGGTACTGTTTGCTCAGTAACCAAACCAGACAAGAGGAACGTTCCATCAGCCGCATTAACTACCTCAGGATGACATTTGGCATTGAAAGTAACACCATTTTCCCAAGCGTAGGAAAGGTCGATGTAATTCCCAGTGGCACCTGAATCTAGTATTGGTTCCCCAATCCAAGAGGATCCTTACAGAGGCTGAAAAGAAGCTTTAAGCATGACAGGATTAACAAGTAGAGGGTCCTGAAAGGTGTGACTCAGTAGCAGAACCCCATCTACTACCGAGTCATGGCGTTTCCCGACTTTTTGGCTTTCTTTTGGCACATTTTTAGGAAATGTTCTGCGGAACTGCGTCAGAAACATAAATTGTTCAGTCGTCTCCTCTCCTGTCCACTAGATGTCAGGGGTCCCTTAAGGGCACCTATTTGCATTGGTTCAGGAGCATTGGATGAGGCAGGAGAGGGAGTGACTAGAACTGGCAT
The DNA here is from genome assembly GCF_040938575.1 of Ambystoma mexicanum. Taxonomy (NCBI): domain Eukaryota; kingdom Metazoa; phylum Chordata; class Amphibia; order Caudata; family Ambystomatidae; genus Ambystoma; species Ambystoma mexicanum. Next base: position 203,773,273 of record NC_090940.1, read on the forward strand.
TATGCGCCTTTTTTCTCCTTTGCTTTCTGCTCACCGAGCATCACTCTGTAGGACAAGATCCAGGAGTTCATGAAACGCCGTTGGTACCACTGGGACTGTACCTAAGGTGTCTTTAAGGGAATCAGACAGACCCTTGTAGAACAGTGAGGCTTTCTTATCCTCAGGCCAGCCTGTCTCTGCAATCAATTGATTGAACTTGGCTACGTAATTCAAGAGAGGCGAATCGCCTTGTTGGATTGACAGTAACTCTAACTCAGTTGCTTGGGTTCTGTAACGAGTATCGAATACACGACCCATCGCCTCCAGCAAGGCATCACAATCAAACAACAAAGGGCTACCATCCTCCAATAATGGGTTAGCCAAAGTAGCTGCAGTACTGGCCAAGAGGGACATGAACATGAATACCAGAACCAAGCGAGAACATGAAATAGCCAGGGTGCAAGAAGAAACGAGGACATTAGGTGTAACACACTTACTGTGGTCTATGGTGAAAACACTGCGGAGGAACTCGTACACCATCCAACCTGACCCTAACACCTCACCGGCAGGAGGACACCTATGCGGAAATAGTCTCTAGTCCAGGGTACTATCCCAACGAAACGAGGACGCCTAGCGGCTTATGCGCAAATGATCACAGTCTCTAGTCCAGGCGTGTTAGAAATGGGATGGTGTAGGTTCGCTCTAGGCACTAGCAGAGGCAAAGGAAGCACGGCCACCCAGCCAGCCGGAGCGGATTGGAAGCTGTTCCCCAGTCGATGGCGTGTGACGGATGCAGATGATGTCCGAGAAGAGAAGGTAGGACGTTGGACGGTCCGGGGTCAGCAGCGTGCGAGCAATGTAGGTAATATCCAGAAAGAGGAAGCAGGTCATTGGACGGTCCGGGGTAAAGCAGCGTGAGAGAAAACAGGTAGTATCCGTAGAGAAGAAGCAGTTTGAAGGGCGGTCCAGAGTCAGCAATGTGCGAGCAAAAGAAGGTAAGACAAATCCACAATGCAATACAGGTCAGAGGAACAGTCCGGAGTCGAGTGCCAGGGGCAGAGCAATTAGACAAGGAGGGCAAGAGGGGGTCAAGAGCAAGAGCAAAGCTACGAACAACAATAGCCTTGATACAAAATCAGAAGCAACGAGTGCAGCAACCCGGAAGAGATAACGGGTGAGTGCGGTCTCACTTTCGCTTGACTCCTCCCCTGCGGAACGCGATAGCATTACGCTTGTGGAGGGGACGCCACAATCACCAGGGCAATGATGCTGTATGCATTCTGAAGCGGTTGTGGATGTAGCGGGAATCTGAACGTGATGTGTGTTTGAAAGGGATTCTTTTGGGGATATTGCCGGGTGACAAAAAGGGTAATGAGTGTTTGTGGCCAATCCTGACAAAGCCAAGGTATTTTATGGCTGACTCGGCCAATCTGCACTTAGCTGCGTTTCTGAGGACTTTTATGATGGTATAAAGATGGAACAGATGGTCCTCCCAAATCTTAATATAAATGACGATATCATCAATATAAGCTCCACAGAAATTGGAATAGGGTTGTAAGATTAGATGCAAATTGACTGGGGTGCTGTATAAGCCAAAAGGAAGGACTTTGAATTGGAACAGTCCTAGAGGCGTTGAAAACGTGGTCTTTTCCTTATCTGGCCCAAATACAGGAATTTGCCAGTACTCGTTGCTTAAATCTAGGGTAGATAGAAAGGTGGCTGCTCCGAGTTTATCAATTAGGTCATCGTTGCGTGGCATGGGATAGGCATCAAAGTCCGAAATGGCATTAACTTGACAGAGGTCTATGCAGAATCTCCAGGAACGGTCAGATTTAGTGACCAACATGATAGGAGAGGACCATGGGCTTGAAGAAGGCTCGATAATATTGGCTTTCAACATTTTGTTGACTTCCTCAATCACTTTCTGTTTACGGGCTTCTTGGAGTCTATACGTTTTTAAATTAACCACTTTACTTTCAGGTGTTCTAACATAGTGGTATGTGCCTTTTACTCTTCCTGGTTTTTCTGAGAATACTTCGGGAAATGAGTCTACTACATCTTTCAGATATTCTGGTTGTTGGATAGATAGTTCGGGAGGAATTAAGTCAAAGTTATTTATCTCTTCGGGAACTAGACAATCTAGTATTCTGGCATGGGTGGCTGACAGGTTCTCCCTCCACTCTTTCAAGAGATTTACGTGATACACATGGACCTTCTGTTTTCTGTCTGGTTGGGCTACTTTATAAGTACAGGTTCCCGTTCGTTCTACTATCTCATAAGGTCTATGCCACTTGGAGACAAGTTTGGTTTCCGAGGGGTGCAAGAGGAACATTACTTTTTGTCTTATGCATAATGACCTTAAGTTCACTTTTTTATCATAAGTGGATTTGTGTTGGCTCTGAGCCTTTCAATATGAGTACAAACTAAGTCTCAAACCAATTTCATATGTTCTTGCATTCTGGTGGCGGTATGCGAGGTGGGAATCGGGGCCTCCTCTCGTTCTTCCAAGGTTTTCCCAGAGGATGTCCAGGACATCTCTCGGCTACCATAGAGCAGTTTAAGAGGAGAGAAACCTGTGGAAGCCTGAGAAGCAAATAATGCCCACGGGATCACTCAGTTCCAGTCTTTCCCATCCTTATCTACCAATTTTGGTAAAATTAGTTTCAGGGTTTTAATGAATCTTTCTACCAAGCCATCGGTTTGGGGATGATACAAAGTTAGCAAAGAGGTAACGTGGAGTAGCGCTTTGACATCGGCCATAAGCTTACTCATAAAATTCAAACCCTGGTCTGTTTGTATTTCCTTGGGAAATCCGACCCTGGAGAAATACAGTAGAAGGTGTTTAGGATCTGCTGTGTGGTATTATTTTGCATTGGGAATGCCTCGGGATATCGGGTCACATAATCCACAATCACAAGGACATATTTATTGCCTAGCCTGGATGTCTCTTGAGGTCTAATTATGTCCATACCGATTCTTGAAAAGGGGACTTCTTTGATCGGCAACGGGTTCAAATGGGATGAGCGTACTGGTCTTTTCACATATTTCGAACGTCCGGATGAAGGCCTTTATATCAGTGTGGTTACCAGGCAAGTAAAATGTCCTACTAATTTGCGCATAGGTTTTAGATTGTCCTAAATGCTCCCCGGTAAGATGGGAATGCGCCACCTCCAGCACAACCTTTCGGTGGCTCTTGAGTATTATTAATTGTGTTTTTACTAAACCTTCTGTAGATGTCTCTCTTCTATAAAGCAAAAAAAGAGACTTCTCTTCTCTAAGTGTCTCCTTCTGGAATTGCTTGTACAATAGCTTCAGCGAGAGCGCGATCATTTCACTGCGCAAAGATTAGGTGGGAATAGATGGTAGGTTCTTCTCCCTGCCTTTCTTCTATGTTAAGTGACTTATCAGCTTCCCCAGAGACTAAGTTACCTCTTTCTGTTTTATCTGGTTTGCTTTCTTTAGACTGAGGAAATAGAGCTCTTTTCAAAATTCCCTGGGCAATTTGATCTCCACAACGTACCTCAAAGGGGATCTCACCATGATTCTGTAAGAGAACCTTCACATCTCCCGGAAGTTGGGATCAATAATGCCTGCTAAGACGTGTATCCCGAACTTCTGCGCTAGGCCAGATTTCGGGGCCAATCTTATGTAGCACCCACGAGGGGGTATCAAACTAAGTCTGTAGGAATCATTACTCTTTTGCCTGTGGGAATAATAGCTTCCCTACTGCTACAGATATCAAAGCCTATTTATTCCCTGGTGGCGATGGAAGGGTTAGAAGCTCTCTGACTAGGTTTTTGAAATTGTAGGGCTCCCCAATTAGTTTCAATTGAGTCACATCCCACTTCTGACACCATATATAAGGAACTCATGGTGGCAAAAGTAAAGACACAAGTGATCACATTTCAAGGGTGTTTATTAAACTGTATAGCTAGGTTGGAAAAACGCCTAATCGAAACCTAAATCTAAGAAGGGAGCAAGCTACGACTATCAAATAATAATAAGGTAGTCCTAATGGTGTCTTGTCAAATAAAAGGGCATATGCTAAGAAAAACCTATTGCTAATCCTTACAACTAATACAAAAAGTGTATGGGATAGGGTTCACAAGAAAGAAAGAAGTGTTCACAAATGAAAATCCAGGATGTGTTAGCCAGGAGTCTCCTTTCCCTACGGTTTTGAGCACAGGGCAAGGCGGGACTCCTGAGCACAGCACACGCTCAAGCTTTCCCAGCACAAGACTACAGTTCCGTTCTCCTGTATCAGGACCTTCGGCAGCAATGTTTCTTTTCTACAAAATGTCTCTTGCCTCCGAGGACCTGATGTGTTCAAAATAACAAACAAAAAGTTCCTTTCTGTATGTACATTGATTGATGACTTTTCACCCTTGGGTCCCTCTCTTCTGGGCTTGGACCCTTCTCAAATGTTTGCCTCCCTCTATCGGGTTCACTATGGCTTTTTTTCCAAAACAATTTCACCTGTGGCATTCACAAGTTTTAATGTCCTTTTAGACAATCCGCTGTGGACATCCCTCTGCCGGATTCACTCTTGTCAACACCATGTTCATCGGGGCCTCATGGTACACCCCACTTTGCAGGCATCCCTTTGTTGGGGTCATGTTTGCCAGCCTTCAGTTCCTTCTACTTCTTTCTACTTTCCCATTATGCAGGATTCGCTTCCCTCAGTTTTCCAATGGTTTGTCGGTCAAAGACATTCGACTATGCAGGGGATTTTGCTAGACCCCCATATGACCACTTTGACCGTTTTCTGGTGGCTCTCTTAAGGCCTTCTGGTATCAGTGGTTTCAACAAAAAGGGGAATCAACCAGAGTCTCTCGAATGAGCACCTACGTGGTGTCGGACCCCTTTGCAGCTGGGTTTCCCCTAAAATGTTAACAGTTCTTTGAACTTCATTCAACACAGATCAGTTTCTTATCGGTTCTCCCCTCGACTCACCGGCTGTGATGAATTGCTTGGCTTTACTTGTCCCTGGATTCAAGGATGGTACCACGGTAGCAAGCGTCTCTCCCTGTTCTGCTTATCTGTGTATGAGGGCTTTGTGCACCATTGACATCTGTTGAAACAAACGCTGGCTATTGTTTGCAGTCCTATGATTCCTTCTACAGAGGCTTCATGGGTCTGGGTCAGAAAGGCAAGGTCGCTTCTCTCCTTGTCGCCTCTTCTGTTCTTGCTGCTTTTCTCCTCCTCTTGAACTGCCACCCTGGGATAGCTGTCTCGTAGTGTGCTCTCGTGCTCCACCTTTTATCCCTGTGGGGTAGGGAAAGCGCAGTCAGGTGTGTGTGATTCTGGTCAATTGCCTGACTTTGCCTGACCCTTGTGTTGAGACATATCAGGTAAATGGCTTTGGTGTTAGTCTGTTGTCTTTCGTAGTGTGCAAAATTGTTCGTGTCAGAAAAGGGGGGGATAGAGTTTCTGAGTATCCTATGTGGTAGGTTGGGGAAAAGGGTATGCAGTGATTATTTGACATACAGTGAACATTAGTTTTATACTGCGAATACAATAGCCGAAAAGATAGACACAGTGTAACTTAAACTTTCATATTTCTCATTGGTTCCCAGGATTCTCATTGGCTAGGCTACATCATATTCTAAAAATAAACGTATGTTAGCGGAGCATGAATGGAGTAAATTGATCAACATTATCCCAACTCATCGCCTTGCCATGTGGTGCCACATTGATTCTCACCCCTCCCCGGAACAGTTTGCAATTAGTAAAATAATATTTGTGCTGACCGCCAGAACTTTAATATACTGCCATTGGTCAGCACCATTGTGAAAAGAACACGAGACCCCCTGCTTCTGGTGGGAAGGGAGACATCCACACGATACCTGCCAGATATTGGCCTTTGCAAGCCGTGTGTTGGATACTCTGAAGGCTGGTCGCCTCCCTGACATGTAGAAACTTATGGTTTGATTGGTCCTTCCAGGAATGCCACTCCGTCCGGCTTCCTATTCCCATAGCCAGCTGCTGATCGGCACTCTTGACCATGTGAACAGTTCTCTAGCTTAGGTCAACTTCCCCTCTACCGCATATGCCTGCAGGATTGGCCTGCTGCCCTGCTATTACCTCATCCAGTGCTGTCTTTGCAACTTTGGCCTGCCTGAGATGCGTAGTTTGTGCCCTGTCTCCCTCCTTCCAAAACTGTGACGTTTTGGTAATGTATTCAGAGTAGGTTTCACGGACAAGGCCCAACCTGGGGCATCCCTGGTAAGTTTGTTTATTTAGGAGTTTCTTCTATATTTAGTTTTGACATACAGAGGTTCCTTGGACCAGTGATGCGCCCAGCATATGGTTACCCTCCTCCCTCATGTCAGGATTGCAGTTTATTCGTGTGTCTGTGTTTTCCCCCACTGGCAGGTGCCCTGTTTCTCCCTTGCCTATTATCTTAGGAGATAGGTGTGCCCCCCTATCTGGCGCTGAATCAGCACCTTCAGCACAAGATCAAGAGAACATTATGATGTGTGGAGATTTGCCAAGTTCCTCTAGTCATTTAGTCCAACACCTTCCTTGAAATAGATTCAATAGAACCGCTTTCTCACTTTGCCATGTGTGTTAGTGCTCAAACTCTGTACAGTATGTGACTCAATACACTGTTTATTCATCTGAGTATATAATGAATGTACCTCAGCATAACATATATTTCAATATATTATGTATGCATACACATCTCAATAGGCAATTAATGCACGTCAATATACAGTGTATATATGTTTCATTATACAATATATGTATCTTAGTGTTCCCCATATATGTTAGTATCAATACATAGGGCCTCATTACAACTCTGGCGGTAGCCGTGCCGGTAAATCCGGAGTTGCATTTTTTCCGGCACCCGCGAATGGGCAAGAACCAGGTCATGCCAAGTTCGGCGGACCCGGTAATTGCCCATTCGCGCGTGCCGGCAACAAGGGCCTCCCTATCCCCATTCGGCCCCATAGGGATGAATGGGGAAGGGGACGTCGGATGCACCGGCGCATTCAGAGTGCTGCTGGTGCATCCGACGTGCTGTGGTCGCAGGTGCCTGTCTGCCCGCCAGGTTAGACCTGGCAGGCAGACAGGCACCCGCGACCACAACACGTAGTATGGCGGTCTGGGAACTGCGGTACCGGCATGCTTACCGGTACCGTAGTTCCCAGACCGCCAGGGTCGTAATGAGGCCCAAAATCTCAGTATACAATGTACATATCTAAGCATACAGTGTTTATGTTTATATTTTTCATGTATAATGTATGCATGTGTAAATAATGGTTGGGCAAAGAAACACAACATAATCTGTGCCAAGTTTGATTGCATATATGTTGTTAACGAGGTGACTGCTGTGTGTGTACAAGAATTGCGTGGCTATGCCCAATGGCACAGTACATATTACATTTTATACTTTACATATTGAATGTGGCCAGGCGAGCAATACCAATCGATCCAACTGTTATTGGTCACACAGGTCTTAAGCTCAGATTTGATAAGATCACATGAAAGACTCATAGAAACCTCCTTATTATTTAACGATGGGTAAGACGATGGAGACATTTTACTACCACTCGGTGCGACACAAAAATCAAGTAATCTATATTTGTAACTATACTTTTATTGTTTGCTTTTCCTTTTCCTCCTCCTCAATCCTGCATTTTATCGCTATTATTTGTTGCTACATACATTATCTTTACATATTTGTTCTCACCATGTCTTATCTTGCCTCTGCAAAACAATGCCTCGGGCATAGATGTATTAATGTGTACTTGTTCTACTTGCAATGTACCTCACTAAGAATGTAAATAATGAATTATGATTATTATCTGAATTAAAGCGATTTATGACGCCTTGAAAAATAACTACTTGTTCAAAACACGTGTCGGCTTGGGATTGGCTTCCAAGATGTATAAATCAAACTGCAACAACAAACTTTCTTTATGAATAATTGTTGATGTTAGAAACTGTAAGAGAATATATCTCTCAAGTTTGATGTGGCCAATAACAGTTTCATGTGCTGGCATAGGATCAAGACTTGCGTGTCTGGGCACATTCAATACCTAAGGTATAAAATATAATATATACATCCCAATGAACTGTTTTTTGTGTGTTGCTCCAAGATTTTAGAACACGCATATCGTTTGTGGTCCAGGCATAAATCTGCTGAGAACGGGTGCCAGCGACGCGACCAAGCATGACTCGTGAGCATTCCTTCCAAAACTAAAACACGCTGCACTATTTTATGACTCCTGCGGAGTCATCACTTGACCCCAGCCTAAGACCTCCTCCCATGTGGCATGGGGAAGGCAGCCGCTACCTGATGCTAACCCTGGGGTTGTATGAGGAGGGAGGAGTTGGTTGTGATGGGGGAGTGGTGACTCCTATGGGAGAGAAGCGGTACTCATCTTTCTCTGAAGATGCGATTGCCATAATTCCCAAACACATAATGGCATGCTGTCATTGTACAAGTGCATCCTATGAAATTACCCAAAGAACATGCTATGAAAAATCATCTAACCAAAATAAGATGTGTACTTTAGGGGTACAGGAAATAAATATAACATCCTCTAATTGTCATGATGATGTCTTAAATAGAGGTACTAAACCCAAAATTAAAATACAAACCACTTACAGAAGATTCCCTAACTCTAACAAATCTAATTTCACAAAGCAGTCCAAACTATTTAAATTTAAAAACCCTAAAACCACAATGGACTTCAGGATCCATAATGTCTATAGTACTGAGAAGAGCAAGAAGGGCTCAGAGTTAGTGAGGATTAACAATGCCATTGACCAGAATGTGCGGTCTGGTTTTTATAGACGAAAACACATAAGTGGGACATTTAAAATCAGGAATGCATTTTAGCTGGGTGGGCAGGCTGAAGGAGTAGCTGAGGCAGAGGCAGACCAGAGTATAGGGTCTGCTGCAGAAGCAGAAAGAAGAACGCCAGCTGATGCCAACCCGGGATGTGAAGGCCTGAGAAACTGCAGAGTAAGCGCAGTGGAAAGCGGTGTCAGGAAGGGAAGCCCAGTCGAGAGGAAGACGTGCGCCCAGCTGGAAGAGTGGCACTTCGGTGTGCAGGCAAGTGCAGAAGACCAACTGAGCTGTAAGAGCCACAGTAAGCAGCTGTGCAGACTGTAGAAGAAACCCTGGAGCTGGCAAAAGAGCAAACAGATGACAGAAGGTCAGCCAAAGCATCAGAGAGGGGATCTATGAAAGCCTCTTCAAAACAGGTTCACCCTTGTTCCTCTAAAACCATCAAGGACCACATTAACAGCCTTGCTCCGGCCCTTGCTGATTTTTGCAACCACTCCTTTGCCTCTGGATCCTTCCCCTCCCCTCTGAAGCACTCCTTTGTGCATCCTCTTCTCAAGAAACCCACAGCTGATCCTTCTTGTCCAGCTAACTATCGCCCAATTTCCATTACTCCCTTTCTTGGCAAACTCCTGGAAAAGTTGGCCATCTCTCAGCTTAACCTTCATTCCAATTCTGTTGGCTGTCTCCATGACCACCAGTCTGGCTTCAGAGCTGCCAGAAGCACAGAAACTGCTCTCCTAAACATCCGTGAAGATCTGCTCACCAACATTGACTCTAACATTCCGTCTGTCCTCATCCTCCTCAATCTCTCTTCTGCCTTCGACACGGTCAACCATACCATCCTGCTCAACCGTCTCCGTGAAAACCTGGGTATCACTGATCAGGCTTTGGCCTGGCTGACCTCTTTCCTCTCAGATCGACCCTCCCAGGTCCAACTTGGGTCCTTCCTTTCACCTATCTTCCTCTCTACCTGTGGTGTTCCCCAGGGGTCTAACCTCTCACCCTGGCTTTTCAACCAATACCTGGCAACTCTTGCCCACTGCATTGCCATTTTCTGCTCAAATTTCCAGTGCTACGCTGACGACACTCAACTCATTTTCAGGCTGCCCTCTGCCACCTCCTCTCCCACTCTCATCTCTGATTGCCTAACTGCCATTCAAGATTGGTGTGCCGCCAATGATCTTTGTCTGAATGCTAGCAAGATGGAGATCCTCCTCTTCAGCACACCTTCACCATCCTTTCCCCTCACTCTCTGGCCGGCCTCCCTTGGCCCTCCTCCTACCCCCACCTGCGAGGCTAAGAACCTCAGGGTCATCTTTGACTCCACTCTTTCCTTCTCCGCCCACATCTCTGAGGTCTCTAAAAAGTCAAATTTCCGACTGCACCTCCTCAGAGGTACTCTGCCTTTCCTCTCCTTCCCCCAGAAGCTCATGGTATCTCAAGCTTTGGTTCTCATTAGCTTGGACTATTGTAACAGCCTCTATCTAAATCTACCTGCCTCTACTCTCCGCCCTCTGCAACTAATTCAGAACAGGACTGCAAGACTTGTCCTTGGCCTCAAGCCCTGGGATCGTATCTCTCCAGCTCTGAAATCTCTCCACTGGCTCCCAGCGGATGCAAGGATTAAATTCAAAACCCTCTGCATTGTCCACAAGGCTTTCTGGGGCCTGGGTCCAAAATACCTTCAGCTATCCCTCCGCAAATACCTCCCCTCTCAAGCTCTTCGCTCCTCTACCTCCAACTCAATCAGGGTCAGTCGTTTTTCTAAGAAACGAGCTGGGGTAGATCTCTGTCTTCGGCTGGGGCCTCCCTCTGGAACAGCCTCCCTGCCACTCTAAAATTTGAGGAGAACCATCTCTGGTTCCGGAAGCACCTCAAGACCTTCCTCTTTTCTTCTGCCTTCGCTCCCCCTCTCCCCTGCTGATCTGCTCTCTCTTGGCACCGTGCACCTGGCCACCCCTTGCACTGGGGTCTGTATCTGTACCCATAAAGCCCCCCCTTTTTCTTCCTGCACTTATCAGACCTACCCTGTCTGCTGCCTTAAACCTAGCACTTGCAAATTGCTGGCTGCATTAGCACTGTTTGTTGCCTTTATTACTTATTTATTGTTATTGATCTGTTTCTCCTCTGCTTCGCACTTTCCACCTCTCCCCCCTTCCATGCACTTTTCCCCTCGCCCCTCTCCCATGCACTTGCGCGTTCTCAATGTCACTGGGCCTAGTAAGATCGCTGTTTTGTTCTCCCCTGTTCCCCTCCCTTGCCTTGTTGCGCTCTGAAACACTTGGTATGAGTGCGATAGAAATAAAATATCAATCAATCAAAAAAACAGAGATGTCTAGGAAGTCCAGTGAGTTTTTTGACACTAAAGTTACCCTGGGGCCTAGCACCACGATACATCCACCTTTGTCTCACTAAATACCGCCCTACCAGAGTCCTTCTGTCCTCCAACTCTAACGCTCTTCAGGTTAGTCGCTTTTCCAAGCAGAAAATTGGAGGGGGGGGGCATCTCTTTCTTCGGCAGGATCCTCCCTCTGAAATGACCTCCCTGCCCCTATCAGACTTGAGCTGGACCTCCTTACGTTCCTGAAGCTTCTCAAGACCTTCCTCTTCTCCTCCTCCTTTGCTCTCTCCCTTCCTTGCTAATACCCTCCCACTGATATGACTGGCTGCCTGGTCCCTTCTGGGTCATATGGGGCCAGCCCCCACTCGACCTGTCTGCCTCAGCACCATGCACTTGTCTTTGGGCTCCCTTCCCTGATCTGACTACTGAGTCGGGTCCACCACCCCTCCTCCTTGCACTACCGGACCATTCATGTTGCCCCATAGCACTTGCCCTCCAGGCCCCTCCTAGCACTTGCCCCTCTGCCCCCCCAGCACATACACAACCCCCTGCACCCTTTACCTCCTGCATTCCCCTGCCCCCTCCCTTACCGTCCCCTTGCCCTTCCCCTCCACCGCCCCGCGCAGCACTTTATGTTTGCTGCACTTGCACGATCATATAAATGTTCTATAAATAAATAAATACACCTGTAACCCACATTGCCAACAGCCAAAAGGCTGCAAAGAAGCAGTGAAAAGGCAACAGGGACGCAACCTGTAACCCACATTGCCAACAGCTAAAAGGCTCCAAAGGAGTAATGCAAAGGCGACAGGGTCGCAACTCCCTTGTATGGGATGCCAACTGAGGGAGACCTATAACCCACATTGCCAAGAGTGAAGAGACTATGAAAAGAGGAAGCCATTGTTCAATCCTTCTCACATAGGATACTGGTGTGGAGAATATTGGAACAGAAATTGCCACTAAGAACAATTATATTTGAAGGGGTTTTATATCCTGGCAGGCGACCAGGAAACAGATCAATAGTAGTTAGTTCTGGCAGACGAGTGGACCAGGAAAGAAGAAGATATTTTGAAGCAGTATAATTATGGCACGAGGTGTGGTCATTTGCCCTGATTTGAAAAAGGCACAGTTAGTGCTGAAACACGTGTAATTCAAATGGCTCAACTTTTATCCAAAGGGATTTTTGGGTGTTACAAATAAAAACTATGAAACATAGTTTGGCATATTCTTTCTTCTCTTCCAAAATAGAGTTAGGGGACTTTGCCTCTTTCTTTCCTCTAACCTCTGTGACACCATAGCAATTATAACCTGATCTTTGGTCGCAGGACCTTAGAAGGTTGGCACGACAAAACCCCAACTAATTTAATTCAGCTTTTTTTTATATAAAGAGAAAATAAACCACCCCAAAATATATTGGCACAAATTATCATACTCCATCGACATCACCACCCCAATAGCTGTCGCCAGTAGCTCCAGTGTAATGGCCATTAACTTCAAGTAGCTCTTGCCAACAAAGGTTGGAGACCCCTTCTCTAAACCTTCTATGAAAGCTTGTGTGATTACACTTTCATGAATTGATGGGGGAAAGGCCCTTATCTTGGTTCACAGCAAATATGTTCTTCTCCATTAAAGGCAGCATTTCCCAATGGTGCTCAACTTATTTCTGCCGTAAAAAATGGGATGACAGTTTACCCGTTTTAAAATCACTTAATCGGCTTACTTTCGAAGCCAGGATTCCGATTTAGGTTTGCTGTATTGCTTTACAGCTATTCATCTTAATTTTTTGGTTTACTTCTCTGAGAAACGTAGCATCTCTGCTGGGCAGCATGAAACCAGAAGTAGCTCTCTCGCCTGCCTTGATATCCCTCATGTCAGGAGAAATAACACTGTGAAACTTTTTCCGTATCCATGCCTCGTATTTGGAATGCCCTGCCCAAATCTCTTAGCTTGGCTCCTTCTCTCCTCATCTTTTGTAAACATTTAAAAACATTTTTGTTTCCTTCGAAGTTTTCTCTCCTTGTTTTTTCCTTTTCAGAAAAAATAGATTTTGTCTTTTGGAGGAAGTGTGAGCAAGTGAGAGCAGATTCTGCAGATTGGAATCTGCATCTGTGGATTGCTTTTCCTGTTCGCTGTGGAATCTGCATCTGTGGATTGCTTTTCCTGTTCACTGTGGAATCTGCATCTGTTGATTGCTTTTCTTGTTCGCTGTGGAATCTGCATCTGTGGATTGCTTTTCCTGTTCGCTGTGGAATCTGCATCTGTGGATTGCTTTTCCTGTTCGCTGTGGAATCTGCATCTGTGGATTGCTTTTCCTGTTCGCTGTGGAATCTGCATCTGTGGATTGCTGTTTTCGAGCTCTACTGACTTTGGCCTTCCGGATTTAAAAACCTCCATTAGCGCGTAGCGCAGTGCGTGCGGAGGAAGTGTGAGTAAGTCATAGTCGACTCTGCAGACTTGCAGCTTGTGGCTTTGGCGATTGGATCTATTCTGAGTGAGTTATTATGTAACATCAGCTTGCTGTAACTTACAAATATGAAAACTACTAAATCTTACCCGTATGCGCTGGAAAGTAAATGTAAATGCACTGCAAAAAGACCACAGGGTCTGTTCACAAATGATCCTGTTATCAATTTAACTCTGCCAGTTCCTAAGGAAGATAAATTGGATGCTCTAGTGCCGGAACAATACAAGATTACAGGTTATTTTTCTATGGCACTCCCTCCATGCACTGAGACTGTGGCTGTCATTAGTTCTGCGGAGCAACCTCCTTGACAAATCATTAATTGGGAAGAGGGCTCCATATCGCCTAGCATTGACACTATTGAATTTATCTTTGAACGTACAATGGGAGTCTCTAGGGGTATCTCTCCCTTGTGTCTCTGCACCCATAGCACCGGATTATGATAACATTATAGACACTAATCTGTCTGCTCTCCCAATCTAAAAAGACTGATATCTAGCTCCAACGATTCTACTTTTTATTCGGAAGTCTCAACGGTGGAAATACCCAAAAATACAGGAAATAAAACTAGTGGGAGAGTTGACCGAATTTCAGCCGTATGAAAATGATGTACGACTGAAAATTTCAACCACGTCTCCCATTGGTTGCATTCCAGTGAAGAATGGCAGCGGTGCACACCCGTGTGCACGGTAATGTGGGCAGGGGTTGCGGGGGTGGCCCCCACTCCTGTCTCAATAACGTTTTTAAAAAAGAAAAAGGAAAAGCGGACCATGCAGTGCCATTTCCCATACATGCAAGTGAAGGGAACTGGCGTTGCAGAGGGATGCTGGAGACGGCGGCACACAACGAGGTGCGCTGCCCGTAGGTAAGTAAGCGGGTGGGGGCAAGGGGATAGTCTGAAATGTTTAGGGGAGAGAAAACCGAAAGTTATTTTCGGTAAAATAACTTTCATCTTTTCTCTTTCGAACATTTCAGCTTCGGTTTAATCACAGTAAATCCTCTACGCTTACTAGGACATCTCGTTCCTCAATTGAAGACCCTGCATTTAGTTTAACCACAATTGTGGCGACTGCGGATGCCGTCTATGGCTGTTATTTCAACATGGCCATAGAACAACTCGAATTAAAAAATATATTCGCCAAAGTGGTCGATATTATCATAAAGAACAGTGAGCATTCATGATGTGAACGATGTTGCAAGTTGGAATCTTGGCAGGGCCAACCCAGCCTTTCATCATTCAGAGGCTGATAAATGAGTTCCAGTTTCGGTTGGGTGATATTGTATATGTGCTCTGTAAAGCGCTTTGGATTAAGGCGCTATATAAATAAACACATCATTATCATTACTATCTGCATTTCGGTAAGTAGTGTAAAAATGTATGAATCTTGGAATATGTGCCTAACGGGTCATCATACTTTTGCACATGCTGTTTTACCCTCAAAGATCAATAAAGCGACGGCTATAGCTGGAAATAAATTTCAGAAGTCCAGACACATGCAGGGCAACAACAATGTAATGTGTCGTTTTTAAGGACATGTCAACTTGGCTTGAGCTTCTTTGCATTGAGGACAGATTCCATGGCACTAACCACCTGAAGTCAGTGTTCACGAAAGAGGAAACAAAATCAGAGTAATTTGTGCTGGCAGACATTGTTGGAGCAGTCACAGCAGGCAAGGCTTGTGGTTGTAAAGTTGTGCATCAGTTCCCCTGGAACACAGATATTACTGTGGCAAGAAGAAGCAACAGGACTGGCATCAGCATCAAAATCCAAGGAAAGGACCTTGGGCTACTGTTGATATAGCGCTATCAGGTGGCGTAATGTCCCCACTTAGCACCATCTTTGTAGCGCTAGGCTTCCAATTATATAGCGCTAATAATATTCTTTCAGGTGCTTCCGAGCGCTCTGATGCACTGTTGAATGCTAATGCCAGAAAATTGTGGGTGTCAGATGGCCAGAGTAAACACAGTGACCATCAGTGCTCCTTAGGTCGTCTGCTGAACCGTCAGTCCTCCAGGAGAGCGCCAGAGGAGTCTGGACATCCTTGATCACCTGCCTGTAAAGGTGGGATAGCTAGTACCTCTGTTGACACTTTGATGTGAGGTAAGCTTAAATTTAAGGTTCCCAGTGGAGAACAGTACTCAGTGTCTGCTCTCACCTGTTTCCTTCTGGGTTCCCACTGGGATTATGAAGACTGAGGTCCATGGGTGTAGGACATGGGGGACAAATTCCCCCACAATTTTAAGTGGGGGAATACAATGGCATTTATTCCCCCCCCCCAGTTTCTGCACCAGTTTGTGTTTTTGTGACTATTGTGTGTCTCTTTGTCTGCAGTGTGTGGAGTCGGCAGCCTGTGCATTGATGTGTGCAAACTTTGTTCAGACAGCAGCAGCGCAGGTATTGGTAAAGTTCTTGTTACAAATCAACAAGAACTCTGCTGGCTGCTGCTCGCAGCTCGCTCGTGCATTCCCCTTCCCCTCGTCCTCCCCCTCCCCCTGCGCCTGTGCATTTGGAGCATCACGTGCCCAGCTCGGGCCAGGGGAACCTACTGCACGTGCCCCTCCGACTCGACCTCTGGAGTCCTGAGACTCGACGAGACCTCTTCATCCTGCTAACTAAGTAAGTCAACGTTGTTCCCCCTGAGTGCAGGCGGGGCCGCGGCAGGGCCGGCATCGGGTTGGGTTGGACTTGGAATGGAGGGAGTAAGCGGTGTTCCTGTGGGGAAGGAGTAGCGAGTACGTGTGAGTTAAGCAGGGGGGGGGGGTCGTGTTAATCATGGTGAGGTTGGACATTGCGACAATGCTCTAAAGGTACCAGGATAAGCAGTCTGCATCTCGCAGTGAGCTGCCAATTTGTCAGGAGATGCTGTCAATGTACACTGGGTAATATGTCTGTGTACTCGGGTTTATAGTCAAAGTTTCGAATACATAGTTTCGAAATGGAATACTTTAGAAACAAAAGGATGGAGAAAACCCCTGTTATTTGGGGAAAAACCACTAATTTTTCCTATACGAAACCCCCAAAAAAATACATTAAAAAAAGCATTCAGATTTTTTTTTCCGATCCTTTTGTTTCTAAAGTATTGCATTTCAAAACTACTTATTCGAAACTTTGACTGGATGTCATGGTTCACACTAAAGGCTCCATGGATCTGATGCCCCCCCCCCCAGTCAGCGACTCCCATAAGGGCTTTTCAAGCCCCCACAGCCTCCTGGACTAAGTCCTGGCGCCGTTGGCGCCAGGCTCATAATATGGGATAAATCATGTGGAACTACTTGCCCAGTCTAGCCAGGCTGAGCCTTTCTATTTCCTCAGGGTGTGGCTGAGGGACTAAGAACAGGGTGTGGTAAAGGGACTAATTTACCTGGGACTACTTGCAAGGCTATTTAAGCCATGCCCTGCATACAGAACACGCTTCGCGTTATTCTGCACTCCTTCAGCATAACGCTCACTGGGCCTCATTACGACCCTGGCTGTATGGGGTAAACGGCGCCATAAAATGTGCCAGCGCCATTTACCCCGTACCGCCTCATTACGAGGTCCCCTCGCGGGACCCAGGAAGCAACGCCTGGTCAAACCAGGCGTGCTTACCGGGTCCCGCGAGGGGAAGAGGGAGCAAACAACGGGCTAACTCGTAATGGCCCATTGTTTGCTCCCTCTCCCATTCCCATTCAGCCCTATGGGGGCTGAAATGGGAATGGGGAAGGACCGGGTCAGGGTCCTTGGAGGGAGGAATTACTGGGCCTTTCCGAACTCGGAATGGCCCGGTTATTCCTCATTCTGAGGACCCGGGAGCCATGCCGCCAATAGTGGCATGGCTACCGTCAAGGTCGTAATGAGGCCCACTGTGTCTGTTCTGTTCCTGAACCTCTACAGCCACGCCCGTCCAGGACTTCATCCATCGGTACCTGGAAGGGAAAAAGACAGAGGAAAGACAAGTCAGTACAACGGCTAAGCCTTACCTGCAGCATCCTTCCATCGGTTGCTTCTTCAGCTTCTTCAGCCGCTCCCGGGCCTTCGCACCGGCTGAAGGGGACGGTCTTCGTTCTGGCTGTAAGAGTCCTCTCGGGTTCAGCATCCTTCCGGAGCATCTTCGGAGCGGTTCCTCCATTCTTCATTCCAGTGCCGCGCCGCCTCTGCAAAAGAAGAAGTGACAGGTTAATCACGCACGGAAAGGAAAAACAATACTTCAGACTTACAGCGCTTCATTCTTGCGCTTCCACTCACCTGCAGGACATCTAAGTCCATTTGAACCCTCATGCAAAATCCATTCGAAGTCGCACCTGAAAGTAAAGACAAAGACACTGATTAAAAGGAGTTGGGGCAAATTAAGACTCAAAGACTTTATACCAAGTAGTCATTGGCATAGAGACTTACCCATTTGACCAAGCTCTCCAAGACTCGGCAATCGCTTATCGGATCAGTGCAGTAACTCGATCATGGAAAGACTGTGTTATTCGCGCCCCTGCTAGATTGCAGGACGGAGAGCCTACCTTACAAAACTTCAAGGTGAGAGCAAGCGGAGTTGGGCATCAGGTGGTGGCGGAGGTGGGTCCAACTCAACTCCCTCCCCAGTCGCAAATACCTATTTTGACCTTGCAGACCCAAGCCTCGGGAGGGTGTTAACAATGGAGAAGTCGCAGCAACATCACCAATCACGCAGCACAACGCCAGTGCAGACATCATTCGTGCAGCCATGTGCTACACCCCCGTGGAGACCAGGTGAGCTTGACAGAATGCGAGGCCTTATACAAAAACCTCTACCCGGGCGTAATGGAAACTTCTGAGACAGATCATCTAGCTCAGCTTTTGGGGGAACTCAGGGCTGAGGTAAATTCAGCTCGGTAGGAAACCAATGCCTTGAGGAGGTAACTGATCGTGGCCAAGGATCGTACTGATGACCTTGCTAGACAATTGCTTCAGTCACAGGCGGGGCAAACACCGTTACCTGGATTGGGGTTGACGGTTCCAACAATGGCAAGTAATCCAGTCCAAGTGGTCCTTCCATGGGCCGTACCTTTGGCACCTCCGGAACGCTTTGCGGGAGACCCAAAAAGGTATGCAGTCTTTATCAATCAGTGCCAACTGCATTTTCTTTGTAGGCCAGGAGCCTTTCCGAATGACCAAGCTAAGGTGGCCTTTGTGTTGTCATATCTCAGTGGCAGCACGGCGGACTGGTCAGTGCCACTAGTAAGTTGGGATGATCTTATTTTGCGGGACTTTGAGAGGTTCCAATTGAACATGGAGAAGCTTTTTGCCCACCATTCCCAGGGCCAGGCATTGGATAACGAACTCTTGTCTCTATGCCAAGGCAATCAACATCTGTTAACTTACATCGCCACTTTTAATTGGCTGGTTGTGGAAACCGACTGGCCAGACGACAAAAGAACATCCCTGTTTCACCGAGGGTTAAGAGGTGAATTAAAGGATGTTTTAGCTCAAGTGGTTAACCCTCCTAGAGACTGTGCCGAATATATAGACTTGGTGGTTCAGCTTGATTATAGACTACAGAACCGTAAGGCGGACCGAGCTAGAATGGACACTCGGGTATTTGTACGCCCAAAGGAAAGTGCGCCTAGAACCACCGACTTGGCCAAACCCATGCATATTGGAGGGGTACGCGGGCCACTATCCAAGGCTGAAAGAGACCGGAGGCGGCAGCAGCAGCTGTGTTTATATTGTGGGTCAACCGGCCATTTTCTCTGAGAGTGCCCCGTGAAGCCTCCGAAGAAAGCAGTTGAGGTTGCCTGCAAAAAGGAAGCAGAGCCAGAGTCGGAAAACTACCCCGCCCGACAAGCGTAGAGGTCCGCTTGTCGAGCGAAAAGAATGACTTCCAGACCTCGCACCTAGCCTTGCCAATGATCCTTATAAATCACCAACAGCCTTCTCGAATGCATGCAGTTCAAGCTTACATTGACAGCAGAGCCATCGGAAATTATATGGACCAAGAATTGGCTACAAGGATGAATCTTCCTCTCTGTGAAAAGGCAACAACAGATCTAGGTACCACTGTCGATGGAACAGAGATCGCTTCGGGTCCTGTAACGCACTCAACGACTGAGATTACACTTCTGTGCCAAGACGGACATCGGGAAGCCATTGTGTTTGATATAATTAAGGCCCCACAATTCCAAGTTATTCTGGAAATGCCTTGGCTAGTATTACACAATCCTTGCATCGACTGGCGTGCTAAGAGTCTGACCTTCTCAGGTGAATGTGTTTGTACCTGCTATCATGTAAAAGAACCCCTGGTCAAGGAAGCGACAACGATCATGAGCCTAGTTTATCCACTGCCCCCGGAGTATCAAGATCACCATGATGTTTTCCAGAAGGATCAAGCCAACACTCTGCCTCCTCACAGATCGTATGACTGTCAAATCAATCTCATACCTGGCGCACAGATTCCATGCAGTCGAATCTATGCACTCACCGAACCCGAAAATCTGTATCTAAGGAAATATCTAGACCAGTACCTGGCTAATGGTTTTATTCGCCCATCTAAGTCCTCGGCAGCCTCCCCCTTGTTCTTCGTGCCTAAAAAGGAAGGTGACCTTAGAACTTGTATTGATTACCGTGCATTGAACCAGATCACAGTAAAAAACCGTTATCCCTTGCCTCTAATTTCTGAACTTTTGGACCAGGTTAAAGACGCACACATTTATACCAAGTTAGATCTCCGTGGGGCATACCACCTAGTACGAATCAAGAAAGGGGACGAATGGAAGACCGCCTTCCGCACCAAATACGGGCTGTTCAAATACCAGGTGATGCCCTTTGGCCTTTGCAGAGCCCCAGCGGCGTTTCAGTATTTCATGAATGACGTCCAGTGAGAACTAATCGATGTGTGTGTCGTAGTGTACATCGATGACATTTTGGTGTACTCCCCATCTGAACAAGAACATGCGAAACACGTCTGTGCTGTTCTGGACAAACTCTGCCAACACAAACTATTTTGCAAAACTGGAGAAATGCTTCTTCCACGTCACAGAGGTTGAGTTTCTTGGATTTGTCCTAACCCCTCAAGGTGTATGAATGGATATGCAGAAGGTGGATGCCATCATCAATTGGCCCTCCCTGACCTCAATTAAGGGAGTTCAGAGTATGCTTGGATTCGCAAACTTCTATCGTCGGTTCATTCCAGGTTTTTCACAGTTGGTGCACCCTATTACCTCGTTACTGAGAAAGAACAGGCGTTTTCAATGGTCAGAGGAAGCAGAGAAGGCATTCCAGGACTTAAAACAAAAATTCATCTCAGCCCCAATCCTGAAACATCCCCGCCCAGATCTACTGTACGTGGTTGAGACCGATGCTTCCAGTTTGGCAATGGGAGCGGTACTCTCATAAAAGGACCCTGAATCCGGTCAGTTTCACCCTGTGGCCTTTTGGTCACGGAAATTCACGGCCCCAGAATTGAATTATGCCATTATGGAAAAAGAACTCTTGGCAATCAAGGGCACCTTTAAGGCTTGGCGGCATTATCTCTTAGGAGCAAGGCACACGATCACGGTAATCACTGATCACCGCAATCTACAATACCTAAAGGTGTCAAAAACTCAATCATCTCGCCAACTTCGATGGGCACTATTTTTTGCTGAATTTGACTTTGTGATTACTTATCGCCCTGGTTGTTGAAATGGTAAAGCGGATGCTTTATCTTGTATAGGAGTAGACGAGGAGACCGCCAATCCAGATCCAGTGCCAATCATCCCTGGAGCAAAAATCTTGGGAATTACAACATCTCTCACCTTAGATGACATCCATAAGCAAATCACTCATCTCATAGATACCAACACTCTGAAAGCTTGGCCTACCAAGAGTGCTCACCATTCAATCTCAGACCAATTACCATACTTTGAGGGTCGCCTTTATCTGCCCAGCAAGGAACTTCAAGAAAAGGTGATTTCAAATTATCACGAATCAATGATCGAAGGTCACCCTGGAATCGCTAAGACTGCAACCAAGATAAAGCAACACTTTTGGTGGCAAACTTCGCTTAAAGACATCAAACTGTTTGTGTTATCCTGTGGGGTCTGCGCACAAAACAAGGCCCTAAAAATGAAATCACCAGGCCAATTGCAACCTCTGGATATTCCACCTACACCTTGGCATACATTGTCGCTTGATTTTATAACTGATCTTCCTCCTTGTAATGGCTACAACACAATTTTGGTGGTAGTGGACTTGTTTTCCAAGATGGCTCATTTTATCCCACCCTCGGCTTCGATCCTGGCAAGGGAATTCCTAGAACAAATAGTCCGGATACATGGATTTCCTTCTATCCTGATTTCTGACCGTGGCAGTGAATTTGTATCACGGTTCTGGAAAAAATGCTGCGAGTTAGCTCACATCGATGTAATACTTTCCACCAGTCACCACTCCCAGACTGGTGGGCAGACTGAAAGAACCAATCAGACCTTAGAACAATACCTCAGGTGTATGTTACACCAAACAGAAGACAATTGGAAAGACATTTTATGGATAATGGAATTCACCTACAACTCCCTACACTCCAGCATTGGACAAAGTCCTTTCTATACTATCTACGGGCTGCATCCACGGACCTCTAATCTTGACCAACTTCAACCCCTGGAAATGCTAGCAGTAAAAAGTTTGCACATGACTATCACTCAAGCCTTCAGACAAGCAACTGATCATCTAAGACGAGCAAAAGAAAGATACAAGAAATCAGCAGATATGCATAGGAGTGAAGTTCCCAAATACCGAGTGGGGGATGAAGTCTGGCTGGCGTCAAAGCATATTCCCATGAAATGAACTTGCACCTTCACTCCCAGATACATAGGCCCATACACCATTAAGGCCATCATCAATCCGGTAGCTGTAAAGCTAGACTTACCTTCACACATGAAAATCCATCCCGTATTCCATGTCTCACTTTTGAAGCCAGTGCAACCCGGAACCCGAATACTGAAACCACCAAAACCAATCATAGTTTACGGGGAACCTGAATTTGAGGTTAAGGATCTCCTGGACTCAAAAATCATCAAATCAAAACTATTTTATCTAATAGACTGGAAAGGATACGGACCACATGAAAGATCGTGGGAACCCAGCGAACACATTCATGCCCCTCGGTTGTTGAGGAAGTTCGATCATAACCACCCGAACAAACCGGGCCCATTTGGAGAACCCACCGTTAGGGGGACCTTGGGGGGGAGTGCTGTCATGGTTCAAACTAAAGGCTCCATGGATCTGATGGGCCCCCCCAATCAGCGACTCCCATAAGGGCTTTTCAAGCCCCCAGAGCGTCTTGGACTCAGTCCTGGCACCATTGACGCCAGGCTCATAATATGGCATAAATCATGTGGAACTACTTGCTCAGTCTAGCCAGGCTGAGCCTTTCTGTTTCCTCAGGGTGTGGCTGAGGGACTAAAAACAGGGTGTGGTAAAGGGACTACTTTACCTGGGACTACTTGCAAGGCTATTTAAGCCACGCCCTGCATACAGAACACGCTTTGCGTTATTCTGCACTCCTGTAGCGTAAAGCTCACCGTGTCTGTTCTGTTCCTGAACTTCGACAGCCACGCCCGTCCAGGACTTCATCCATCGGTACCTGGAAGGGAAAAAGACAGAGGAAAGACAAATCAGTACAACGGCTAAGCCTTACCTGTAGCATCCTTCCATCGGTTGCTTCTTCAGCCGCTCCCGGGCCTTCGCACCGGCTGAAGGGGATGGTCTTCGTTCTGGTTCAGCATCCTTCCGGAGCATCTTCGGAGCGGTTCCTCCATTCTTCATTCCAGCGCTGCGCTGCCTCTGCAAAAGAAGAAGAGTGACAGGTTAGTTACGCATGGAAAGGAAAAACAATACCTCAGATTTACAGAGCTTCATTCTTGCTCTTCCACTCACCTGCAGGACATCTGCTCAGTTCTCTAATTCCATTTGAACCCTCATGCAAAATACATTTGAAGTCACGCCTGAAAGTAAAGACAAAGACACTGATTAAAAGGAGTTGGGGCAAATTAAGACTCAAAGACTTTATACCAAGCAGTCATTGGCATAGAGATTTACCCGTTTGACCAAGCTCTCCAAGACTCGGCAATCGCTCATCGGATCAGTGAAGTAATTCGATCCTGGAAAGACTGTGTTATTTGCGCCCCTGCTAGATTGCAGGACGGAGAGCCTACCTTACAAAACTTCAAGGTGAGAGCAAGCGGAGAAGGGCATCAGGTGGTGGCGGAGGTGGGTCCAACTCAACTCCCTCCCCAGTCGCTAATACCTATTTTGACCTTGCAGACCCAAGGCTCGGGAGGGTGATAACAAGGGAGAAGTCTCAGCGACATCACCAATCACGCAGCACCACACCAGCGCAGACCTCATTCGTGCAGCCACGTGCTACGCCCCCGTGGAGACCAGGTGAGCATGACACTGGACACCGTTCTCAGGGGCAGCTGTTTGTTTCTCAGGTGGCGCTCTTGACGTTCTCAGTTTCAGGGTGAGCTGTTGGTTTTCTCAGAGAGAGCTGTGAGTTCCGCAGGGTGCCCTGTTGGTGTTCTCAAGTCTTGATGTCCGTTTGGTGAGCTGGGCAGTGTCTGGGCAGCGGGGGGAGGGGATGTCAGAGTCTTGGGGCGAGCTGTCAGGGTTTCAGTGTGTGATCTCTCTAACTCGGACAAGCTGCCAGTTTCTCGTGGTGAGCTGACACTGGCATCTCAATCGCGGGTAAGATGCCAGTGCCACAGACGAGCTGTTAGTGCCACAGAAGGAGTTCTCGTTGGGAGCTATCGGAGTTGGAGAGCTAGCAGTGTGCCAGGGTGAGATGTCAGGTATGCGGGGTCAGATGCCAGTGTCATAGGTGTGCTGCCACAGAGGGGGAGTTGTTGCTGATCTGGGTGCAGAGCTAGCAGTGTCATGGGCAAGCTGCCACAGAGGGGGAGCTGTCGGTGTTCTGGGGGAGAGCTGGCAGTGTCGTGGGCGAGCTGCCATAGAGTGGGAGGGGCGGTTCTCTGTGTTCTCGCGTTGAGTAATCAGTGTTCTGGGGAGAGCTGGCAGTGTTGCACTTATAGTAAATATAGGGAGCACCCCACGGTGACTCCTCGTCACTAACGGCCCTTATTTGCTTCCCTGGTGCAGAATGTTCTGGCTCTTTTAGACTCCTTCGGTCCCTAGAGGAAGCTGTTGCCAAGGCAGGTGAGCAGGGGGAGCTCTTCACTGACAACAGCAAAACACATGAGAACATGGCTCTGATTACTATTATTATACAGACTGTCATCTTGGATTCCACCCGTTTGGCCTCTCTGGAAGGCATCAGCCACCAGCCATGTCCAAACTCCCAATTAACGCAGAGACCTGCCCATCCTGTGGACACGGACCCGCTAAACAGGACACGCTTTATATTCAATCAAAACCACATCACAGGAAATGGGTACTTCCGTTATCGACCTCTTAACTTGATGAAAGGCCCCCGTCATTCCCAGTCTGTCTTTATGGCTCGTGGATTGTGCGACGTGGTTTGGTGGCACTGGCAGATGGTTTGCAAGGGTCACAATGGGTCGGGTGAGATTCCGTTCTGGGGAGATTGCCGGTGTAACTTATGGATAAGGAAGCTGCAAGGTGATGGGGTAGATGAATGCACTTGTGACATTGCAGGCAGACAGGCAGTATTGATTCTCTCAGTTTGTGGCTACATTGCAGTGGCGTTCATTACGTGTTTTTTCAACATGACTATGCCATGGGCTTTGGCTGGGCCAGCAGCAGGGCCGGTCTGGTCCTTTTCTTCCAGAGGCTGCTGCTTGTAGGGAGCTGGTGTAGAGTACGACCCTAATGTTCTCCCGTTTTTTGTGCATTATTTTGACATGCAACTTCTGTTAGCTGTTCATCAAAGTCGTATCTTTTGGTGCATAGCGTTTTTGCAAGGCATCGTGCAAAAACGGGAAGGTGCCGGGCATACACTGCTCATTTCATAGTTGGACGATGAGAAACTTCCTTCGTTATTTCCATTTCCGCATCTTGGGCCGAGCAGATTCAAATTGCAGAATTGACTAAATGTGCTCATAAAACCACAAATAGCTTTTAGTCAAATGAAGGAGTTTTTCCATTATTATTTAAATGTGTTGTCAGCATAAAAGCTGTTGTTTTATTTCATTACAACTGCGTTTTTCAGTGCTGACATTTTCTAATGTGCGAGACAGAAGAGAAGAGCCATTTGCTCGTTTTGCAAAGAGCAGGATTGAAGGAACACCTGATTCTTTGTAGATAACCTGTTCATATTTACACAATCAATGATTTAAAATGGAAAATATTTTTCGCAAATGCAGTTTGTCAATCTGCGGTCCCTCTGTGTGTTCTGCAGGGGGTCAGATATCACAGTTCAGGATCCTTAGCACGGGAGAGCAGGTGGAGAGATGAAGGCGAAAGAATCAGACAGACTAGAGCATGCAGAGGGACAAGCTATACCCAGGACTTTAGGTGGGCTGGGGTTAGCCTGGACAGAGCCCCAGCAATCTCTGAAAAGTGTTTCTGAGATGATGCGCTGCCATGGACCCCTAAAGTGTCCTGGTAGCCACAGCCAATCAGGCTGCTAGAAGCCAAGGCTTTATCTTTAAAGGTTCCACTGCAGTGCAAATAACAGCCCCGGTCCGGGCAGAACCTGCTTCATGTTATTGTGATATTTTATATAGCGTTAACATGCAGCCTCTATCGCATGGGTGGTGCTTCCTAGCGCTTTTAGAAACTGGAGTATGCTGCACCGCTATGGAGGACCGCTGCAGTAAAGCAAAGGGCGATATTAGTGCAACCCCGCGTCTCTGAGGCCATAGGCTGTTAGTCCCTGAAAGGAACCACACGCAATGGAGCTCCCTGTTGTATATCTGTCATGTGTATCCCATGTGCGTGCAATTACCTGTATCTCATTCTCCCCTCACTGATTTTGCCAGCTTGCCTTTGTGGGTCTAGAGGTATTATGGCCGGGGGACAAGGGCCCTCTTGTGCCAAAGCGATGCTCTTCCCGCAATGAAATGCATGTACCGCCGCGTTCCTTCCTAAACGTCCACGGAGACTGGAGTTCTCGCCTTGCCCTAAAGATGGGCAGCAGGGGGCACTTTGGGGAGATGCCTGAATGTGCACATTAATTTATAAGAGCCAGAATCGGAGAAAGGTAAGAGTTTACAATTAGCCTCTTGTCATCGGCCACCTTACCTGAGTCCTGGCTTTTTAGCCCACATCACTTTGCATCCTGGGACGTGTAGTTCCGTACTTATATTAAGAGGGTTGTAAAGCTTGTGAGATTTGTGGACAAGCCAGGAATGGTGGGTGGACACCCAATCGTTTTCGGACGAGCTATGCTCAGGCCATAAAAAACCTTTTGACCTGGGAAGTGGTACATGTTTACGTGAAAAGAGGCTTCTGAAGTGAGATGCCAAATAAAAGGATTTTGTACTCTGAACTGCTTTTCTTTTTCTTAATTTTCTTCTGTTTTCTTTTATACTTTTCTCTTGTTTTATACATTGATGATATATGTGATTTAATACGTACTGCTATTTTAATTTTGTGAAAAGTCGAGTTCTTTGACTAAAACACAATAAATAAATTAAAAAAGCAAAGTCGCAAGGTGTCCCCTGCCCCCCTCCCAGATTTTATGGGTCTCCTACACCCCTGCTTGGGTCTTGCACTAGGCTCTTCTTGGAGTCATCTGCGTTGACCAGTCTTTCACAAATGCCTTTCCTGTGATGCAGTAACTTCTTTGCATTGAAAGGTGGAACACCGGGGTGGAGTCTGAATGTGCACTAATCACAATTACTAGTAGCCTTACCCTTTGCACACAAGCAAATGCAAGGTGGGGAGGGTGTCCCACTAAACCGACGAACTCTCACAGTAACAGTGTTTCATTCACTTCATTTTAACCAAGTGCGCAGCAGGAAATCACTGGCCTGAACTCGTTGTCAAGTGACAGCAATTGCCCTTGAATGTATTGCACTTAGATGGACATTCTGTGGGTGGGCAATGTGTTGTACTCGGATGGACTTCTGAGGGTGGTCTGTGTATTGCACTTAGATGGGCTTTCTGAGGGTGGGCAATGAGGCAAGACAGGGGCGGGCAGGTAAGTAATGCATTGCACCTGGAATACCTACTGACCCAGGCTAATTTAGACTCTTGTACTGCCGGATCCACTCACACAACGTGCATACTGAAACTAGATGAATCCCAACAAGGTGCATGCTTTGGATCTAGGTGCATTTTCGACACACTGTGCCTCATTACGAGGTGGGCAGTAAGGGATTACCGGCACCGGTCAGGGCACCGGTGCCGTAATCCCTTACCGCCCTACTAAGAGTTCCCTTAGCTCTGAAGTCCCTTAACGGGTCCCTTCCATAACGCCTGGTAAAACCAGACGTTAAGGAAGGGACCCGCTAAGGGACCTTGTAGTAGGGCGGTAAGGGATTACCGGCACCGGTTTCCTTACCGGTGCCGGTAATCCCTTACTGCCCACCTCGTAATGAGGCCCACTGTATGCTTTAAATAAAGGTGTAATTCAGCACAGTGTATGCTTTGAATCGGGGTGCATTTCAACACAATTTGTATTCTTTGAGTCTGGGTTTATTTTCACCATAGTGTATGCTTTGAGTCTAGGTTTATTTTCACCACAGTGTATGCTTTGAGTGTAGGTGTATTTCAGCACAGCGTATGCTTTGAATCTAGGTGTATTCCCGACAGTCTGTGCTCACTAACCCTACTAAAAACTCAATATTCTGCATACTCACCCTCAAACTCTAACAAACACACCCTTACCTCTACCGCACAACAAACTGCACACAATCCACAAGACCCAACTTGAAACCAAGCACGAGTACACACAAAGCACCTATGCATGCTCATACTTCAACACCACATGATGCCTACCAACAGAAATCGCACCAACGCTCAGTGACCGGTTTCTCCGAACTGAAGCTGCCAACAGCACATCAAAGCTCTCTTTCCCTGCCGGTAATGCCTTTGCACCCTATTCCGAGTTCCTTTAGCATGTCCCTTCCTTAACGCCTGGTCTGACCAGGTGTTAAGGACGGGACCCGTTAAGGGAATTTAGAGCTAATAACAGCAAATTGCGGTACCGTTATTAGCTACTTCCCCATTACCATTGAGCCCTATGGGGGCTGAAATGGGAATGGGGAATGTTTTTTTCAATGGGGACTTACCGGTCCCTCCAAGGTCGGAATGGACCAGTAAGTCCCCATTGAACCAGGGCGGACTTGGTACCGGTATGGGAGGTAGTCATGGCGCAAATAGCGCTATGATTAGCTCCATACTCGGAATGAGGCCTAATGTGCCTTATGCAAATCACAACTGATTGTGCTCCAATGGGTGGAAGCAAGCCCCGCCTTTTATGCTGCATCCTTTCTACATGAGGCCACACTCAACCCCAATCGCTTATCTCCTTGCTTGTGTGGGATAATTGGATCGCTCATTTCGGTGCCACACTGATACTGAACACACCAGGAAATGTGCTTTCCCACAGGCCAGCATGGTCCTCTGCCTTTAACACACATGTACATATTCTTCGTTCGTACCTGCTGCTTCCTTACTGCTCCTTCTTATACTGCACCAGAGTCATGGTGACCGGGTTGTAAAAAGTGTACAAAGCACTGGACCAAAATAACTCTATGTTTTAAAGATATGACTTGAAATGTACACAGATTACTGTAAATCAACCTGACAGTAAAGTTAGGCATACAAAAAGAGTACAAATCTAGCTTTATGTTCCAGTCTTGAATGAAGTATGATCCTGAAAAATCACTTCTGTATAGGAACACAGTGAAAGAAAATGCTCTTGATTTTAGTCGTTCTGTCTACATGCATCCCTCCCATTGGTAATCACCCACCATTTGTGTCTCTGAATTATCCATTGGCTGCTAGGGCGGCAGCCATTTTAGGTTAATGCTCAGATTGCTTACTGGTAATCTTCATTCATTCTAGTTCTTCTCTTCCTTGTGATTGGACTTACTTTTGAGGTGTCCCCCTCCGTCAGAGGAAGCATTTCCAACTTGTGAGGAGAAGACATTGGGCCTCATTACATGGAAGGCGGTAACCATGGCACTATTAGCGCCATGGTTGTCGCCGGTAATTTACCAATCCCGCTATGGTGAGTGGCGGAATTACCACCCCATTCCAAGGTTGGTGGGGCCGTAATTGCCCATTCACCATTGGCCCTTCCCCATTTTAACCCCCATAGGGCTCAATGGGAATGGGGAAGGTGGCAATAACGGTACCGCAAATTGCGGTACCGTAATTGCCTCCAAGGTCCCTTTGCGGGTCCCGTCCTTAACGGCTGGTGAAACCAGCCGTCAAGGTAGGGACCAGCAAAGGGACCTCGTAGTAGGGTGGTCAGGGATTACCGGCACCGGTGCCCTTACCGGTACCGGTAATCCCTTACCGCCATCCGTGTAATGAGGCCCATTTACTTTTATTACCATTCACCATGACGTCTCTCTAGGCCCATCATCCTCTGCTGTTCTCCCAGAGCCCATATGTGTGCTGGGAGCCTCTAAATACATTGTTGTTGACTGTTTGTATTTGAAACATGTGTATTAATGGAGGCTGATCAGCGCCTCGTGCTAGCACTAGCGCTGCTCCCCTTTGTGAATTCAGTGAGCTGAACGTTTCCGACAATCGACATCTGAATAAAGTGCAACCTCTGGCACCTTTTCGAGTGCCCAATTATTTGTGAATCAGATCCTCTCTCTAAGTGATACTATATTGCGTTATGTTATTTGATGTTACTGGGAGTTTGCCTGGTCTCCAGGTGCTTTGTTCGGTCTGAAAGTGAAGGAGGTGGATTGGGTAAGTGGGTTTTGGGTTTTGGGGGAAATGCATGATAGCTTTGCTGTTGTGCTGCTGCGGAGGGAAGTACCCCGAGCTCTGCCTGGGGGTCTGTTTCTAGATGTTCGGCTTTCAGAGTTTAGGGGCCTGTGTATCTAGAGGGGTGCCGTGCCGTGCCGTGTATGCTTGTTGTGCTATGAGGAAAGGCCGGCCTGTGGTAAGTAAGTTGGTTGAAGAAGTGTAGAGTTCTGTTATTGCTGTGTGGGAGTGGCTTAGTTGTTTTTTGCATCGTGTGTTTGGGCAAGTTTAGCATGTTAGCACAGGGGGGTTAGTAGAGAGCTCGATGGGCAACACAGCATCCCATTTATGTGTCAGGGAGAAAATCACAGTAGGAGGCCCATTATGGTTGGGCATTCGGTAGCATAATTATAGTATGACACCAAGGAGCAAAATAAAATTAGGGTACAAATTCCAGTGGGATGCCAGGGAGGAAAATGATAGTGGGTCACTAGGGAGAAAATTAACAGTAGGCCACAAATGATAATGATGTGTTATTTATATAGTGCCTTAATCCAAAGCGCTTTACAGAGCACATATTTACATACAATATCACCCAACCGAAATTGGTACTCATTTATCGACCTCGGAAGAATGAAAGGCTGAGTTGGCCTGGACGGGATTCAAACCTGCGACCTGCAGATCACGCTCAGATCGCAGCAGCGAGCGCTCAACCCACTGAGGTATCTTACTGGCGTAATCATGTGAGGACACAGGGAGTATGAGCATAGTGAGCCCAAATGATGGCAGGACAGAACACTATTATAGAAGAGTGATGTTCCTTACCTGGCCATGAAATGGTTTGGGAGATCTGGGTTTGGGAGCTCGGCAGGAAGGGGTCTGGGGCGAATATTGCCAACAGGCAAATAGTTGCCACACTTTGCCTTTGCCCTTCAAAGGCTGTGCAGGCAGGACTGCATTGGGGAGCTTGCATTTATTAAAACAGGTTTCGGGTCAAAGGACCCACTTAAAAATACCAATCAGATGGGAGAGCCATACTCTTTTTCCACTTCTGGCCTTTCCTTTTACAATTCGGTATTGTGTCCTTGTGGCCAATTTTAGTTGAAGTTAATCAAGACTACAAACCCCAGAACACCCTCTTAAACGAAAGCCCAAGCCTGTCAAAACAATATAAGGTAGGTAGGTAGGTAGTAGATTTGTAGACTGCACTGCTCGGCTCGAAAGAGGAATTGAGACGCTGAACGGAGGGTAGCACAGGGGCAACGAGTTGGTCTTGGAAAAAAGACCACACAGAGCAACAGAGACTCGAATCCCTGATCTGTGCTTAGAAAGCGAACTCAAGCATAGTATTAAGTGCATCATAAAAAAACAATTAAATAAATAAATAAAATATCAGGCCCGAAAACCCCCATCCTCCCAAGTTGAAGACATTAAGGGCCTGATTCACAGAACGTTTTCTTGTGGGACTGCGCCATTATAAAACACTTCTGTGAATCAGGCCTTTAATTCTGAAACAACCAGGTCTTCAGGCGACATCTCAAGTTTACATGGTTTGAAAGAATGCGATTCTCCGTGTATGCACAGAACGAGCGAAAAGTTCACCCGGAATTTAGGGAATTACCACATCGTTGAATTTATTGAATTCTCCAATATGGCGGGGTATCCTAAAGGACCCCAACTCTTCCACCGCACACATTTCTGATGTTCTTGTCAACACACTTCACTTGAGAGAATTCTTCCACACGCAGGGCGGTCATCCGGCGCGTCTTCTTCTTTTGGCATCTATCAGTTCTGATTTTTGGATACCGAGGCTTGAGCCTCATTACTCCATCTTCTCGGGTTGAGTGTGTAGTCGTGGGTTTGTATTCTTCTTGGTCTGTGTGGTCCTGTCACAGGCTGGTTTCACAGGGTCTTTGCAGTGATGGGCCGCGGGTAGCGGTCGAAGGGGTTTGCAGTGGTGGCAGTGAGTCTTCTGATCAGAGGGTTCTCAAGGCTGTCATGTTATGCTAAAGGTTCTTATACTGTGCACTGTTACAACCTGCGTGGCCTCTTGGTGCTCTGAGTGGATCTGTAAAGGAAGGGGGGCGGTGGGAGGGTAAGTTAGTAGGACTGAGCGGGAAAAAAGAGCAAGGGAGTGAGGTGCTATTGACAGCTTCCGTTAGTTTGACACTGGTCACTGAACGTAGGTGTGTTTTTCGGTTTCGTATCCAACTTGTGCTGTTGGCCGAGGCTATGTGTGGTTTGTTTTGTTGTGGACAGGGAAGAGGGAACCAAAAGAGGCCCTGGAAGTAATTTTCAAAGTGGCCCCATACTACACATTTGCAGCAATCCCAACCAGTTTCCTATGAGAACATTTGCAAATGAAAAAGGGTACCACACAAAAGAAGCTCAGGATGCAGAGACCTACAGAAACATCGCCAGAGTTCCCTACAGGCCAGTCCACCTCTGCCCGCCCGTCTGGGCTACAGAAAAAAAGAACAAAAGACGCCTGGATGCTCAGAAGGAGTCTGCCACCTCATGACTGGCACACATACATTCCTGGTAGCTAGAGACATAAACGCAGTTTCACGCTGTCTTTAAAGTTTGAAGCCAACCCCAGTGAGATCTTTAATTAATGCTATGAGCTTTCAGCGCGTGCGTTAACGACTCTTCGTCACGTGACCTCCACACCAGCCCTGTGAGTGGATGCCAGCCTGGCATTCAATGTTCTGCTGGCCCTCCCAGCTGTGGGAGAAACGCGCGCGCAGAGGGTCAGGAAACTGCAGATGACACAGAAGGAGCCGTTATCCTTTCCTAAGAAGGCACGGTGGTAACATGCGGCGGAAGCCGTGGCATTGAGTTAAGGGTGTACATTATAGCCCATCCAGTACCAACATTAACATCCCTGCACCCAAAGGGCTATGCTGGACGGCGAAGGAGCTTTAAAGTCTCGTCATCAATCAGTCAAGTGACAAAAGATCAATCCAATGAAGGAATGAATGTACTTCTCCTCTGGCCGAGATATGCGTGGACTAAACCTCAGAGAGGCTTGGCCTGGAGTCTCTGGGATTGTTTGCGTTGGTCACGTCTCGGGGCCACAGATCACCGATTAGTTGCAGCTGTAGGCGATGATGTAGTCGGAGGGCGAGAGGTCAAATAAATGACAGCTTATATCCCCGGAGCATCAACCCCATTGGTCTTGCCTGCGATCTCCACGGACAAAAGCATTCAAACGTGATCCGCGCGCTGCGTCAGTAAATTACAGGGGCAGCTCCACTGGCGCCCCAGTAACATTATAGTGCAGCGTGCAATGTCAGCGGTAGGATGTCTTTGGGTCAGTGCACAGGCGCAACGTAACAGAGCATGATCATTTGGGGCCTAGCCACAAGGCCTCGTGTTTGCACAGTTGTGTGTCTAACAGCGCTTTTACTTCTGGAACCTGGTGCCAATAGTGTACGGTGACCAGGCCATAGACATAAAAGTAGGACGACCGTAAATACAAATCCAACCGTAGTCCTACTTCTATGTCGCTGGCCTGTTGTGGGGGGCATGTAGGGGGTGCTCACAGGCACATGACTCTCATTGGAGGAAAGCGCTGGGGAGTGGAAGGGTGAGGAAATGGTGGCCTGAAAAGCATTACACGCCCTCCATTTGCACAGGAAGAGTTGCGCCGGGACCCGATTTCGGGATTTCAAAATTGCGTCCCGGCAAAAACCGGGACCATAGCTCCTACCCTTGCAAACCCCGGAAGGGGTTTTTTAAATTAAAAACTTCCGGGACACAGGGCGATTTCCCCGGACTGTCCCAGGAAAACCAGGATGTCTGGTCACCCTAGAATAGTGAGCAGGCCCTTCATTTCTAGGCCCAGTCGGGAGTTGGGGGACTGCTATGGGCAAATGTTGAGGTTCCTGTGGGGTGGGAGGGGTTGTAAGCTCCCCTTCACTAGTGTGTACAGTGACCGTGGCTTGGGGCGGGAGAGAGAGAGTAGGGAAGGGATGGGAAAGTAGGGAGCTGTGTGAGGTGTTTAGTAGGGTTGATGGGAGGAGGGCGTGGGCATTTCCTGAGCTGGATTTGGCTGCTTCAGGTGTTCACCTGGGATCTGGCAGCTGCTGGGAAGGGAGATGGGTATTCTGGTTATCTATGGAGTGTGGTAGCAGGAGGTGAGAGCTGGAAAAGTTGGGGCTTCATTTCCTTGGCGGGTGAAACACTACTCCCCAAAATCTCACTTCTTCTACCCTTCGACAAAAACACATATTAATTGGACCCCGAAACAAATAACCAGCCAACTGACTCCCCACTCTCAATAAAAAGTGAATACACCTGAATTACTCCTGCCACAACATGCAGAATACATCACAATTTCATGATCAACACATTTATGTCTAATTCTATCTATGCATGCACAATTACAATACAGCTCCATCTGCAATATTCATTCAAACCAAATGCACACCCTTTGATCAGCGGATGGACAGGTATTCAGAATAAGACTGCTTAACATTGCAGGTAAAACAACATTGCAAAATTATTTTCTTTTGACATATAAAGTGTTTAAAAAAAAGAAAATTCCATTCATTAATAGTTGGAATGCAGCACAGCAAATACATTTGGAAATCAAAATAGTGAAAGAACCAACCAGTTGCTCACTTAAGGATCTCAAGCATCCACTTATGCAAAGCACCTTGACTTCTGTGCTGGTTTAAATGGCAATGAGCTATTTGAAATGACAATGTATTTCCATCGGGAAATGAAAGACCAAAACTAAACCATCCACTTTCACAACCCCCTTTTTCTAGTCCCTTTTAGGACCAGCAAATACTCTCATTCAAGACTTTCATTTCAACAATGGTCACCTGAAGAGCAAAATGTTTAATCACTGTTACTTTGTAAGATTTTCTGTGCACTGAACCTTGCAGACTCAGATGTATTTTGCTTCTGTGAAAACCCAGGATATTGATCCAGTTCCATCAAGCAGAGGCCAGTATGCATTGGGCCACATTAAATTCTTATGGAGATTTGCCTCTAAGTATTCTTTTAGTGTATCAATGTATTTACTTTTAAGGTTTCTTTGCACATGCTAGTCAATCTATTGGCTACCCCTGGCACATCTCTTCTCACTGCTTGGATGTGAGCAGAGCCATCAGCTGCTCCTGTGAACCAATGCCAGATGTAAGCAATCTCATTCTGCTGCTAAGCACTGGACTCCTTTCTGCTTCAATTCCAGTCTAGAGCGGGATTCTCCACAATATCTTGAGGCCTTCCTTACAGAATGGCTACTTTTTTCTTCTGTCCAAAATAAGTATGTCTCTGTATGGGTTCCGCCAATCCTCGTGGATCCACTGTGTTCGTCTCTCGATGTTTCCTAAATCTCTCTCTTCTCTGCATTAGGTTGCGTATTTTAAAGGGGATAACAACTCCCTTCATGACATATTTGTAATGAAATGATTTTCTATTCATTGTTTGTTTTGATTGGCTGCTCGTTTTCATTGACAGTTCAACAAATTACACCTCCTTTGCCTGTTTAGCTAAAAGCATGAGTCTCCTTTAGGGCTGGGGGCATTTCTCACATTTCCATCTTTCTTTTTCTGTAAAACAGATCACACCCAACAAGTCCCCACAAGTCCCGCTTTGCTGCGGGTGACTGTTACAGCTGGACTTGCTTTTCTTCATACATTTGCACCGCAGTGCATTCAAGGACTTCTCTTACCAGAAGGTGAACCCTGCTACTTCTTTACTGACTTTACTTTAGCACGTTGGTGCTGGAAGGGCTTACTAAACGTTTTATTTTCCTTTTGTATAGGCTTTCGTGTCCCCTGGAGGCGGAGCTATATAAACTGGTCTGCGCACGAACCGCGCGTGCACCCAAGCAAGTCCCCACAAGTCCTGCTTTGCCGCATCGCCGCGGCGACGCGGCCAGTGGCAGGAGAGCCCCGGGGGTTAATTTTGCCGATTCACTAATTGTGTAGTGTGGTTTTCTCTCATAATAACATGTTCCCGACTCTGAAAACCGGAATGCCCAAGGGCCTGTACCCAGAAGCCGGAGTTGTGGCGTCAAGAGTCATAAAAGGGAATGTTGTGAACTCCACCTCCACCCCAAAAGTCCTTCGCTTCACAAGAGGTGTAAATTTAACTCTTAGAAAACACTGTCTACCGGACATTCGAAAGTTCTATAAAGAATCCATAACTCAACTTCCTGATGCTTCGGTAGCCGAGCCTCACACGCCTGCCTTCAGTGTCCCTCCCGGTGTATTGTTACTCAATAAAATGAATATTCAGTCTCACCAGGCTTCCGTTCATCCCATAAGCTCATCTCAGACTGCACATGTCCAACAATTCACCTCGGTAGGTGGTGATGAGCCCCTCTCCTCTGGTCTTTCGTGTATAAGACATCCTGGCGAGCTGAATTTGATCACTGACTCCAGCATTTTAGAGAATGTTCCTGCAACTGCAGAGCTTTTATCCAATCATGCCCTCGCAGTAACGCAAGATTCTGATGTTGCTGTTATCGATCTTAACCTCTCTAATTCTTGCTTCTCTCCACAGCTAATGTCGGACAATTTATCTAAATCTCCCATTATGTTTTCGAGCAGTTGTTCGTCTATGTCTAACGTTTCTTTTTGTGTTCCTACGCCTCGCAGACCTGTGGTCCCTCAAGAAAATGTGAATGCTATTTCTGTTCCATCTATGAGAATTAGTCTCGACAGAGCTTCAGATCCAAAGTCCCCGACCAAAAAACAAAATCATAGCCCTGTTTCCAATCAGGTGTGGCTAAATGAGAACAATCCGTCATTAACTCAAATTGCTTTGAATGCTTTACAATTGTCCTTGACCACTCTAATGAAATTATATGACACTCTAGACGCTAGATTGCTCTCTCAAATGGCCCCATTGGAAACAAATCTTACATGGCTAGCGGATCAGGTCAACAAACCGGGGCTTTATGGCCCCAGCACACTACCGACCTTTGCCCCTACAGGCACGCTGCCATCGGCAGGAGACATGGCCCCAGCTCTGCTCGCTGTAGCATCACAGATCACTGCTCGAGAATTTATGGACCATTGTCTGCCTGCATTTGACAAAACTATACAAGCCGTAGAAGAGAGTGTTGAATTTGTCTGTCCTGACACGAGCCGCAATACTGTTGCTTGTGAGGTTCTGAGTGGGCATAGTGGCCCACCTGCAGTATTGGTCCAGTCTGAAAAGGCCCACAATGTGCAGCCAGAAAAACGGCAGAAGAAGTCGACGACTTCTCCAATTGTCCCTCCAGCTGAACCGGCAGAAAAGTTGCGCCAGTGCGCCTCAAATTTGATTTCCACTCAATCACAAATGACCTCACACAATAAAGAGATTTACACAATCTTCTCTAAAAAGAATTCCGGTTCCTCTAACCAATCCAAGTTGTCTAAAAATATTCCTGGTAACAAAAGAATCAATACTGTGACATAGAAATTATTAATTAAGGACTTGAACTTGACTAATAAAAGGGCGATTGATGCTGCCGCTCTGTTTCAAAGAAATACCTCCAACTAAAACAGATTAAAGTGACAACCAAGCTGCCTCCCATTAGTAACCCTCCGGCACCATATGCACCTTTAGACCAATTGGTAGAGGTTGCAATGGTACAAGCTCATCCTGAGGCCGGTAAACCGTCCTGCCCCGAGGTTGTCCCTGTTGAGGTTGCAAGCCCTCTAACTTTAACTAGTTCTGCAGCCAGAGTTGACGACTCACACCGTCAAGAGATCAGGAAGGCCGTGGATGCATACATGAGTAGCTTACCAATAAAAACTCTCACTACTGATGCCTTAAATTGTGTACCATCCCCAGCTGTGCCCTACTCTAGGCCTCTTGATGTCCCTCTGACAAAGCTTCCTGTTTTGCCTCATTTAAGCTCCAAAAATGATGCAACTGGAACCCCTTCTGATAATTCTCAAGTGACCTCGGCAAATGATCCCTATGCAATACTTTCGCAAATTACCCTCGAAATGGTGGAGTTGCTTCAGTCAGTCATTAATCCTAAAACTCAAGCGATGAATGTGCCCTTGAAGCAACCTAATGTTCCTCTTGTCCAGTCAAATTTTGTATCCAGGAAGCCAATTAATAAACCTCCAGCTAATTTATCGATGCTATTAAACTTGCAAACCAAGAACTTCGATTCAATATAATTTGAACAGAAGCTCCCTTTTGACCATCTTTTCTGAAATTCGATCTTTGGATGATGTTGGCACAACAGATATTGCCCTTATAGAATTTCCAATACAGCAAAATGCCTCTTCCATTAGGATCTGGATCAACTCTAGAGTTGTTCAGAATCTTATATGGTTGGCAAAGACGGAACTTACCTCTTTGGGATTTGTTCTTGCAATAGATACCCTAAATGCAGCTGCTCTCAATCAACAAGAGCATTTCCAAACTAAAAGTGGTGAATTACCAAGAAGCTATCAGATTTCTCAGGTGGCATCATCAACTGAATGTCACTGCAATGTAGCCTCTCAATTAAATTAGCTAGCTGGCCAAAGTAATGCTCAGACCATCACTTTTATCAGTTGGAATATCAGAGGGCTTTCTCATTTGGTCAGCAATGACAACAACCTACTTGCTTCCTATAACATACTCATGCTCCAGGAAACTTGGATGACTTTGGTCACAGTGTGGGACAATTATGATGTGTTCCTTAATCCGGCCCAGCATGGTTTTTCTGGTAGACCTACCTCTGGCTTACTGATTGCCACCAAAACGGGCACAGGAATGGTTGTGCAAGAATGGTGTTGCCCGAATAAGTACTTACAAATGGTTAAATTAAGTATTCATGGAGTTGGTTATGCCTTGATCAATGTGTATTGGAACTCAGTCCGTATATCTGATGGATGTTTTCTCAAAGCTTTAACAGATCTACTCAATTTGGTCGCTCTTGATATATCGGTTTTGAACATTATCATTGCAGGTGATCTAAATTGCAATTGCTTCACTTCTCAAACCTCTAGTAATACAAAATTATCTAAATGGTTGGCGTTGGCCTCCAACTATAGTTATGCTCAATGGATCTTTTCCATCAGATACGCCGCCCAAGTCCACTTGGAAGAGAGGTTCTAGTTCATCTATAATTGATTATGTTTTTGTGAATGCACAGTTGTTTTTAAATATGGATGACTTCCACATAATCGATAATCACAATAGTGACCACAACCAATTAGTTACTGTGTGGACGAGCCACACCCCTGGTATCACCAGTGCTGTGAATCCCTCCCAGGAAAATCTTACTTTGAATAATGGAGGAAATCGACTATGATGGTCCGCACGATCCTTGCGAGAACTGAATGGAGCGTTAGACAATCATCACTGGAATCAAATTATGTATTATCCAGATTTGATGCAGTATTTTCAGTTCTCCAAAGCACCAAACCTTAGTACACGCTCTCAGGTGTCAGCTCCGAAACTTCATGTCTTTAGTGTTGAGGTTCAAAAATTGAAAGCTCATACTCGGGCCCTAAAGCAACAGGCTTTGAACACTCCAGTAGCTTTTAGAGCTTCCATTCTGAAAACTATTAGAACTAGACACAAAAATGCCCGTAAGGCCCTTAGAATAAAAATGTTTCAGTTCGACGGAGAAGCCACGTTGTGGTCCATGCGATCTAAAAATGTCGCAGGTGTGTGGTTACTATTAAACAGAGCCTCGCGTTATCCACAATCCGTTTCGCAAGCTAATTGTGTAAGCGAGTTAAAGTGGATAAATCACTATCAGAATCTCTGCGCTTGTCCCAAACACTCTTATAACATGACACCTTTTGTACATGACCCTTTTCATCTTTCTTTTGACATGGATGACATCAGATATTACATTAATAAAATTAGTAACTCTGGTGCATGTGGCCCAGATGGACTCTCCAATCAAATGTTTAAAAAACATCCCGACCTTTGGGCCACTATTTTACATAAGATTTTCACCACCATCAACTTTACACAGTGTTTGCCTGCCACCTGGACTCATTCAATCATAGTCCCGATCTATAAAAAAGGTGATCGCTCCGCGCCGGCCAGCTATAGATCCATAGCGTTATTAGACGCGCCGGGAAAAATCTTTGCGAGGATCATTCTAAGGGACTTTAATCTATGGACATCCCATAACAATTTAAGGGACCCCTTCCAGACGGGATTTGTTGCATGTTTGGGTACCTGTCCTAATTTTATGACCTTAAATATATTGAAATCAAAATATGCGGCCAAGAACCAGTTATTATACCTGGCATACATTGACTTCAAAGCCGCTTTTGATTCCATTGACAGGTCCATTCTTCATTCCAAATTAATGCAACATAATTGCCCTCCATCACTCCTGACTCTTGTCATGTTACTACATACCCATGCATCCATTCAAATTAGACTCTCTTTAGCAGACACACTCTCTTCTATTATTAAGACTGTCAGAAGCCTTAAACAAGGCTGCATCTTGGCATCTTCCATCCTTAAAGGATAGTTCTGGGACTTTTTTTTTATTGTCCCTACGGTTCGACCATGTGTTTTTAAGCATAAATCGGTAGATCGTAGAAAACTTTCCTATGGACCTTACCCGACTTTTCGTCCATTAACGCACTCGAAATCAGCCGCCATTTTCTAATAATCCTATCATTTCCCCCCATCGCCCTGGCTCACCTGCTTTTGCGGCACTAAATCAAATCCCCCGCCCCTGAGCCTGACATCAGCAGACGCGTACCGTCCATTTCCCAACGCCAAAGCACGTTTCGTGTCAACAATCGCTGCGCCTCAGCTAATGAAGTGTCGCCATGGAAATGGCAGGACGCCTCTTTCCTCTATAAGTATAAACACACCGTTTCACAACACACAGCAGCAGATTTTCGATTCCATTACTCTCTCTGTGTTACTTTGAGTATTCTGTGACTCGTTTCTGTGCTCTGGTCAGCTACCTTCGCTGCTTCTAGGCCTTGTGAACACCTGTACCATCTCTGTAAATTATTTTACTTTCTTTACCACACAATGGCTACAATAATGCCGTATATGTACGAGCCCGAGTACACCGAGGAAGAATTACTGGAAAGGCAAGCACGCGAAAACGATGGGGATTCGGACGGCAGTTGGGAGGACCAGTCAACGGATGAAGAGCCTGGACCATGTCGCATGGACGGCGTCTCCACCTGGTGCACGTGCAATCGGTGCGAGCTAATGCCAACTGAGGAGGAGAACTGCTGCTGCCGTGAAAATTCCGGGTGCTTGGCCTACATTTCGGAAGGCGAGCCAAGTCCGCAATGCATCACCGAGCTGCCAGAGTTCAGGGAAGCCTGCCTCTCACGGACCGTGTTGAGGATGATGATGGTGCTTATGCACAAACTTCGCGGCACTGTTCGTCCGCGTAATCCGAGTAACGAGTAAGTATACTCTGGTTGTGATGTCAGTGATGCCACTACTATTTCATGGTCGTCTCCCACATGTAAAATTACATCTACATATCATTCGAATGCATGTAAATTGGTTCCATATTGGGCATTTTCTAGATAGAATTTTTTTCAAAGCAGAATGACATTTTTTACCTGAATCGACAGTGATAAGAAAGTTTTGTCATTTTAATACAGTTTGCATCTTTCATTTTCACAGGTGGTACAGGCTGGTGGCCTATCGTTGCTTCACTTGGTGGCTTCACGGGAGGCTCGGACACCGCGTTCGGAGAGTAATACCTGCCTGTGCGGTACTTGCCATTAGACAACATTTCCCCAGCGACAGTGGACAATGCCGCGGATTTTCCCTGGATGTGCTGCAACCGGAACTTTACAATGTGTAATGTTTATTATTTATGTTCAATTGAAATTAAGATCTAAAATAAAACCCAACATATATTTTAACAATGGTTGTTTTGATTTTTTAAATGAATCTAGTGTGTCTCCATTGAATAGTCTTCCTGTGCCTTGTCTTGTCACACCACATGTCTCCGGCCAGCATCCTCCCTCACGCTGGCCGCCCACCTTCAATCCATATAACCGTTGAACCCATATGCAGCAGACATACATATGTTATTTTGCGGGTTGGCATCAAGCCTCCCGGCCTTGCCTCCTCCTCCAAAAATACTTACCACACCACTTTGTTGAAGCGTTGGCAATAAAAGGAAGGCCGTTGGATTTTATTGATACAAAACATGGTTATAGGTAAATAATCCATATGGTTGATCATAATAAATCATCCTTTTGGGCACCGGGTACAGAGATGACCCCCTCTGGCCCGTGCCGCCTTGCCACCACAGGCCAGCCTGCTGCTGACTAACTGCCTAGGCATCCAGGGTCTCCAGGGTGAACTGCACCCATATATTCTCCTGGGAGGGTGAGG
This sequence comes from Ambystoma mexicanum, assembly GCF_040938575.1. Classification (NCBI taxonomy): domain Eukaryota; kingdom Metazoa; phylum Chordata; class Amphibia; order Caudata; family Ambystomatidae; genus Ambystoma; species Ambystoma mexicanum. The sequence goes on from NC_090940.1 coordinate 203,815,943, forward strand.
TATTTATAAACTCACCCCCCTGCCTTCCATGTACTAGATCCTGCAGCCTGCCTCTTACATGCAGTTAGATGGCCTCTCCTTGGTGAGGCCCTGCGGCAAACGAGTCTTGTTTGCACGACCACCGCCCCAATCCACCCCCCCCCGCCCTATCAAAGGCAGTTCGCACCGGGGTACTTGTGCTGGCAAGTGGAGCTGTCAGGGAGCGATAAAGGCCAAGAGGTGCCAAAGACCATGTACACTTCAAAGTGGTCTATAGAGCATGGGTTGTTGTTCCCATGTCTACCTCCAGACCCCGTGTCTCCTGCCAAGCATCCCCCCTCACGCTGGACGGCCCCCTGCAATCCACATGTGTCTCCATTCACGAGTCTTCCTGTGTCTTGTCTGCACGACCACCGCCCCAATCCACCCCCCCGCCCTATCAAAGGCAGTTCGCACCGGGGTACTTGTGCTGGCAAGTGGAGCTGTCAGGGAGCGATAAAGGCCAAGAGGTGCCAAAGACCATGTACACTTCAAAGTGGTCTATAGAGCATGGGTTGTTGTTCCCATGTCTACCTCCAGACCCCGTGTCTCCTGCCAAGCATCCCCCCTCACGCTGGACGGCCCCCTGCAATCCACATGTGTCTCCATTCACGAGTCTTCCTGTGTCTTGTCTGCACGACCACCGCCCCAATCCACCCCCCCGCCCTATCAAAGGCAGTTCGCACCGGGGTACTTGTGCTGGCAAGTGGAGCTGTCAGGGAGCGATAAAGGCCAAGAGGTGCCAAAGACCATGTACACTTCAAAGTGGTCTATAGAGCATGGGTTGTTGTTCCCATGTCTACCTCCAGACCCCGTGTCTCCTGCCAAGCATCCCCCCTCACGCTGGACGGCCCCCTGCAATCCACATAAGTGTGTCTCCATGCACGAGTCTTCCTGTGTCTTGTCTGCACGACCACCGCCCCAATCCACCCCCCCCGCCCTATTAAAGGCAGTTCGCACCGGGGTCCTTGTGCTGGCAAGTGGAGCTGTCAGGGAGCGATAAAGGCCAAGAGGTGCCAAAGACCATGTACACTTCAAAGTGGTCTATAGAGCATGGGTTGTTGTTCCCATGTCTACCTCCAGACCCCGTGTCTCCTGCCAAGCATCCCCCCTCACGCTGGACGGCCCCCTGCAATCCACATAAGTGTGTCTCCATTCACGAGTCTTCCTGTGTCTTGTCTGCACGACCACCGCCCCAATCCACCCCCCGGCCCTATCAAAGGCAGTTCGCACCAGGGTACTTGTGCTGGCAAGTGGAGCTGTCAGGGAGCGATAAAGGCCAAGAGGTGCCAAAGACCATGTACACTTCAAAGTGGTCTATAGAGCATGGGTTGTTGTTCCCATGTCTACCTCTAGACCCCGTGTCTCCTGCCAAGCATCCCCCCTCACGCTGGACGGCCCCCTGCAAACCGCATAATGCCACGACATATACACGTCATTCATTCACAAACACACCCCTGTTTCGAATTCTTTATAACCCACTTCATATTCTAATGAGAACTTCTTTGCGCTTTGCTAGTCAACCCGTGAAGGTGCTGGTTATCTGCTCTTCGTCTCTGTGAACTTCCGTGACCACTTCGAGGAAACTCGTCAGTTTGCAACCTGTGAACTGCTCCCTGTTCTACGACAAGAAACTACTCTGATCCCTGCATCTAACTGTTTGTTCGTCAAGGTAAGGCCATGTACCATAATCATTTTGCGTCCAATTTCTTTTCGTTCAAGACAGTACATGCAAGGAACTAGTCACATGTTCTGAGTTTAGTCAAATTATCTTTCTATTTTTTTAAAGTTATTCAAATACATATCCGCATGTGAATAACGTGTATAGTTCCAAGAACCAAAACGAACCTTGCATTGAACCTTTTATGTGTCATTTAATTTTTTAACACATTGGTATTCATAGAGAATTGTTGATCTTTACTTTTCAGAACTTTCCACAATGCCTGCCTGTTCCATTGGCGGTTGCCCTTCGAAGACCCATAATAAATCTGAAGGTACTATAATGCATGTTTTCCCTAAGACAATAGATCAGATAAGAGAATGGGTCCGATATTGCGGATATCCACCGTCTGAGCTTGAAAGTAGAGTCCTAGAAGTCTTTGCGGACAAGAGGGGTGATCGATACCGCATCTGCAGCAGGCACTTTAGCTCAGACATGTACTCCACATCATTGCTAATAAAGAAGAACACACCGCGAGCGAGGCGAAAATTGCTCTCAACCGCTATTCCCACTCTATTCGTCCACATCCCTCCACTGGTGAGTCAAGTTTACGTATTTATCTCTCGGCCTTGCGGTAGTGTGTAGCATTAGCTAACAATAATTTCCCCATTTATGTATCCACTCAATATGAAGGCGGAAGATTCTCCATCCGTGTCGTTGTTGCAGTCATCAGCCACTTCAAGCGCCTATCGGGTAATCTTACTTAGCTATTCTGCCACTGACTTGTTTTAGGCATGTAAATCAATAGTTTTAATTTATCGTGTGATTATTTTACCTAATGGTACACCCTTGTACTCGTCCTCTAGTCTTTGTTTTCAGTTATAATTATTGTTATCCAAAATAATGCAAGTACTGTCTTTCAGGGAGATGCTGAGGAGTCCAACGTATTCACGACAAACGTTGATGTCACTCAGATGCTCGAGGTACGTTTCCGGACAGTTCCATCGATGGAGATCATCAGATCTTGCATTCTTGTAGCGTGATTGTTACACACAATGTTTCTTTCGTTTTTAGCCATTGATATGTCCTTCTGTCGTCGCCCTCCTTTGTGTCTTCTTTTTTCAATATTGTGTTCATTACTAATGAAAGTCCTATGTTTCAGGGAGTCGATGGAGCATTAGTCCAAGAAGAAGGGGGAGCATGCAGTTACGGGTCGGCGCAACACCTTGCAGAAGTGTGCACCGCAGTTACATCGTCCCTTGATGTTCTTATGCATTTCGAGGTATGGATACTGACAGTTCGATCAAGCGAAATCATATGACGTGATTACATCCGCTATACTTCCTTCTTTATTAACGCAAGTACTATGTTTCAGGGAGATGACGGAGCTTCTTCTACAAGAACATCACCCCTAGTAGTTGATGCAGATATCTGGGTGGTGACACTTCCAACGATCGAGCAAATCGAATCATATTTAGATATCCATTATTTATTTTAGACAACTGATCATTTGTGCAGGTCTATTTAGATGAGCCGTTGACGCCTGCACAAAGTGTATGTTCTTTTTAACAAAATAGAAAACCATACTAATGCAATTACTGTGTTTCAGGGAGTTACTGAAGCATCATCTTCAATAACATCATCAATGGAAGTCTATGAGGAGCCCGAGGTATGGATCTTGACAGTTCCATCTAACTAGATCAACAATGCGTGAATAATTGTCGTTTGAATGTTCTACACAAAGCGTTCATTCGTGTTTTGCTATTGAGATGTACGTGGGTATTGGTCCCCAAGTACATTTTGTGTTTTCAATATTATTATACATACTAATGAAAGTTCTATGTTTCAGGGAGTCGATGGAGCGTCAGTGCGTGATGGATGTGCTTATCATGAAAATATAGTCGTTGCAGCGCAAGAGGAAGTGGAGACATGCACACACGAGTCGGAGCAACAGCTTCCCGATGTTGAAGTTCGAGGCAAGAAAGTTTCAAAGAAAAGAAAGCAAAAGAAGGTTAGTGTCCTGGTCACTATATTATGTTGTTTTTCACTGTTAATAGTTCAATACTGTAAGTTGTGTTTAAACTGAACATCCCTTTTCCAATCTGTCCTCTAGTTGCGTGTGGGTGTACGAACTAGATCTACACAGACAGTGAAGCGAACGAGAGATGTTGCTTGTCAAACCTTTTGGCAGGGACTTGAGACTGGAGATGCATCGTGCCAATTGGAAGAATATGAAGTGATTGACAACGGAGCTATACCACATCCAGCCATTGATAGTGAATGTCCTCCTGGTAGTTCGGATGCAGTCGGAGATCAATTCACAGAATCCACACCCGCAAAAACTAAGACCGCGAGAAAGTTGAAGAAATTGTTTTATTCACCCATCGCCGTAGAAGGAACAGATGTTGCAATGGAAGAGAATGAAGTGGACGACAATGAAGCACCATCAATATCACTGAACATAGCGGAAGACGATATCAGAGATTCTACCTTTCATGTGAGTGACATGTCCTCAACGTTACTGGCCGAACCAGCTGGGATGCAGAGTGACAGTATAAGGAAAGAGGCCAAATTCATTGTATTCGATAGTTGTTTGATTGATATTATTATTTGGATGAAATGTGGGCATTCGGTTGGTGGGGAAGTATGTGGGGAGCCATTGATTAATGTGACTTGTGCAATTAGAGGCACTAACCTTAAAATACATGCCACCTGTACAAAATATCATCCTTTCTCATGGTCTGCACAACCCATGCTGGGGCAACTGCCAGCAGGCAATCTACTTTGTGCAGCGGCTGCACTTTTTAGTGGTTCAAGTTTTAAAAAGTTAGAGTCTTTCTTTCAGTTTGTGGGAATCCATTTCATTGCGAAAACTCAGTTCTACAAATAGCAAACCGATTATCTATTTCCAGCCATTAGCGAAGCTTGGAGAATGGAAAAAATGTCTATTGATAGTACATTCGCGGGCAAACGGTTCAGGCTAGCCGGTGATGGACAGTGCGACAGCCCAGGATTTTCAGCCAAGTACTGCACCTACCACTTTCAGGACATGGAAAGTAAGAAAATTGTGAGTTCGGTGGTTGTGCAGGTGTCACAAAGTACATCCTCAGTGGCCATGGAGAAAGTTGGCTTTGTAGCCTAACCATAATGTTGGCCGTCAACAAAGTAGGACGACCGGAACTTTAGGGACGCTTCGCTACAATAAGGCCTTCACAAAAAGAAGTAAACAATGGGTTATCAAACCAGTGTTTGAGGATATGCAATATGACTTTATTGAGAGACTTATTGTTGATGTCCTAGATAGGCACATACATGGAGTTGTGAACGAACCTCTGCAGGGGACAACTGCATTGCCACCCAACATTGCCTCTGTTCCATGTCCACCTAAAGAAGAGCTCATTGAGAAATACACATCACGGTTTAAATGATTGTAATTTGATTGTCTGTTCTCTCGAGTCTCCTCATGTCGCAGGTCCATTGAATATGTGTAGCTATGTATTGTGTAAATAAAAGTGATTGCTCTGTGAGTCCTGTGAGATGGCCTTACACTGAATGTAGCTAACTAGGAATGTGTGCTCGTTCAAAGTGAAGGTCAGCTGCTTTGATTTTTTTCTCGGGTGCCGGAATGGCCCACGACTCAGTATAAGGTTCTATTGTTATTTGACCTCGACAGGCCGGGACCATCCCGAAAGACTTCTTTTTGGGGGTGTGGTGCAATAACGTAAGAAACGATAATGAATATAATTTCAGAAACGAAAGCCATTTAATGTTCGTTCATTAGAAGAAATAACGTCAGCATAGAAGGAGTGGTATTTCGGGGCTGCCCTACGCACAGACACAATGGAAAATGCAAATATAATGTAAGTAACTCTTTAGATGAGTTTATACCGCAATTTAATTACTATACAGTAGCTTTAAAGATGGGTTAAGTTGTACTTGTTCGTTCTATGTGGCATATTGTTTTGTACCGCGCACTATCTTGAGGAGAACCATCTCCTTTTACGGAGGCACCTCAAAACCTTCCTCTTTGCTTCTGCCTTCTCTCTCCCTCTCCCCTGCTACAACTGGTCCACTGTCTGCGACCTCGGTCCTGGGCCCTTCCACTCTCCACCTGCACTGCCTCCCTGTCAACCCCTGCACTGGGGGACTGTCTCCGTATCCTACAGCCCCCCTTGACGTATAATACCCAGTTGCACTGTCCTAGCTATGAAATAATTTCCCGACCTAATATATAAAATGAATAATTTTAATAAAGATCTGATGGTGAGACTAATTTCATTTTTTATGTTTTTAAAACAGGTACATCCTTCATTATTGTATGTGTCACGAGTACCAGACACCGGCGGATGGCTTTTATAACCGCCAGTTGCTTCTCCGCGTGAACAACGTTACCACCCGGACCATTTTATGGGACGATCGCCAAGTACAAGTATGCCCTTACGCGGTACTAACGGCTAGATGCAACATACAGACCGTTGTGGTGGCCTAGTGCCTCGTTGTTGGAACAGCCATGCGATTATCAGTGCGACCGAAGAGCTTATTTTATCGTAAACCAACACCCTGTGTACTGCACACGAACATCGCTTGCCTCAAGACGAACTATTTTGGATCGAGAGCAAAGAAAAATGCAAATCGCAGAATATTCTCTAAACATTTGATGTCCAATAAATGTACTTTGCCAAATGGACAATCTTGCCGTTTGCTTTTAAACCACAGTTTCATATTCCGAATTGTGGCGCTGTATTGTGAGATGATCTAAGACCCTGTGTACAGCAAAGGAACATTGCGTGCCTCAAAACGAACTTTTTGGAACGTGAGCAAATAAAAATGCAAATCGCTGAATATTCTCTAAACATTTGATGTCAAATAAATGTACTTTACCAAATTTACAATCTTGCGGTTTGATTTAAAAGTACAGTTTCATATTCCCAATTGTGGCGCGCTGTGTTGTGAGCTGATCTGTGTTGGTTTCCGGGTTCTGTGTGTAGTCGCGTAGAAGACGCCTGGGCGCGTTTTCCTACGCAGCACAGTCACGTCACGGATAGAGGCGGGGAATATGAATGTTTTGATAAAGTCTGTTTCAGGGGCGGGGGATTTGATTTAGTGCCGCAAAAGCAGGTGAGCCAGGGCGATGGGGGGAAATGATAGGATTATCAGAAAATGGCGGCTGATTTCGAGTGCGTTAATGGACGAAAAGTCGGGTAAGGTCCATAGGAAAGTTTTCTACGATCTACCGATTTATGCTTAAAAACACATGGCCGAACCGTAGGGACAATAAAAAAAAAGTCCCGGAACTATCCTTTAACTTCTTTCTCTTTGATCTGGGGATCATTTTGCGAGCTACCAAGGGAGATTCTCTGACACTTGGAACCCATACTATAAGTCACCTTCTTTATGCGGATGATTTAATTCTCATATCTCAGACACCTTCCGGCCTACAAAATCTATTGAATTGTTTGGCCTCATATGTATCTACCAACAATCTCATAGTCAATACACATAAAACGCAAACTATGATATGTAAACCTCATGGAAAAACGAGAGTAAAGTCTTATAGTTGGTATCTTCTAAATGAATCTCTATCGCAAGCCCAGAGCCATAAATATTTAGACATTTTCATTCAGTATACCATCTTATCTCAGGTGTCGGATGATGACATTCAGTTTAAACTCCGCTCTTTAATCACGCAAGCCAAAATTCTTAAAATAAAATACTGAAAATTCACCCTGAAACACATTTTATTATTTTACCAACAGAAAGTGATCCCCATTATAAGTTACGGGTTTGAAACCATGCTTCCAAAAAAATCAAATTGGTGGTCAGTCCTGGATGCCAGATTTTGGAAACAACTGTTACATCTGCCCAAGAGCACGCCTCTACCACTAATTCGACTTGAATTAGAAATCCCGTCCTTAGAATCCCAAGTCAAATGGAGGATGTGCACTTTATTTAGAAAATCAATCTTGGGCGTCGCTTCCGGAGGTTTGCTGAGCATTTGGCTCAACATCTTCTGGCTCAGGACCATGCTTTCACCAAAACCTTGTGCAATTTAGTTTTGGACACCTTATCTGATGCATCTGTTTCGCTAGATTTGATCTTATCCAATCCAGTTTGTGCGAAGCAAAAACTTTTTCTTTTCGATTGGATAGAAAATCGAAGGTTATGTCTAAAATATAAGTATTTTGACACTCGAGTTTTCAGTAACAAAGCACTGTATGTAATAGCACCCTATTTGTTAAAATGTCTGTGTCCTTACATCAGGCATCAATTTCTTAGGTTTCGGTTGAATCTCTGGCCTACAACTGAGGTTTTGGATAGACGAAACCTGTTTCGGAAAGAACTGAACTTTTGCCGCTTTTGTCTAGATAAGACACAAAGAGAAACCTTAGAACATTGTATTTTATATTGTCCAATGTTAGTTGATCAAAGGATTACTCATTTCAAGAAATGCCATTTGACCAACCTTTACTACATGTCAATGGACGAAATTTGATGCCATATAAATAACAACCCCGATTTGGGAATGCAGGCGGTCTTAGTTCATTTCTTAGTCGCAATCTTCCCAAATTGCCCTCCTGATGAAAGATCTATTTAATTTGTCCTTTACAATTAGCATTAAGACATAAACAAATATCTGAACCTTTTTATTGATGAATTCTGTCAACAATGCTTTTGTCTTTGTATTTCCATCATGTATTATCTGATATTATCTGATATTTGTGCACAATATGGTTGTTATCGTAAACCTTTGTTTTACATTGTTAAATTGCAATATGTTTTTACTGTTTCTATGTGATTTTGTATATTTGAAAGAATGATTGTATTATCCATATGAAATAATAAGTAAATAAATAAATAAATAAATAAACAGTTCGCAATTTCCATTTCGCCCCCTCCTCTCACCAAAGTGACATCTCCGAATCTACAATTGAGCCATATTAGTATGAAGTTATTCAAATTACATTTCCAATATTCCCACCTCCTTCAAACTAATAGCATACGTTTTTTCAAAGCACGCTGTTTCGTGAGGTTTGAGTTAGATTCGACTAGGACAAACAGAAGCAAATATTTTTACATACTAAAATCTGAAGGTATAGCTGAAAGCATTCCAACTCTGCCTTTCATGTGTCCCAATTTCAATGCATTATTCAATCACAAACTACAAGCACGTTCCTGTGCTGCTAATATTCATACATTTCTTAATAGGAAAACTCCCATTTGGCGTATTAACAACATTTACATTGTGGGTTTCCCAGAATCTGCAAAGGAAGTGTGGTTAAATAGCTTTTTGGTTTTCTGTGTCTCTGAAAGAGAGATAATATGCGCTACACTTTCTTGCTGGGGTCTGCCAGATGGTACAATTGTCACCTTGGAATAATGGCACCCTTAAAGAAAACAGATTTTAGATCATTGTCACCGGAGAGACCACACATTTGAGCTTATTCTCCCTATTTTAGGATATTCTTGTAGACGTATCTGATTTACTGTCTGGTTTTAGAACAGTTTTACTACCTCCTCTTTGCACATGAATAGCATGAACACAGGTAATATTCTTATGTCGGGAGAGGTCAGTCAATAATATGCTACCAACTTTGCAAGCAACCAAAAGACCTCTGCAAGTTACTGAACATGAAATCTCCAACAGGCAACCATAAATGTGGAAGATGCAAGCTATGCCCCCAAATAATGAGAGGAAAATTCAGTTTGAAATTACCAAATGGGAAAACCAAATTTATAACACAATCAATTGCAATGGTAAATTCGTTATCTATGGCATAAAATGCATCTGTGAAAAATACTACATTGGAAGCACAATTCAAGCTCTTAAAATACGGATTTTGGAACATATGAGAGCCATAAGAAACAAAGGCTTGAGATATGAAATGGCAATCCACTTTTGTACAGAGCATTTGTAAACAGAAGTGGACAAAATTACATTCTTGGGACTTGAAAACATGAAGACACCACCAAGAGGTGGAAATAGAGAGTTACTTCTCAGACGAAAAGAAGCAAAATGGATATGCTTGATGGACACATGTGTTTCAGACCTTAATTCTGATAATGAGATGTCAAACTGGCTGTAAACTTAGAGAAAGGATTGTATGTCCTGTCAAAAGCTAACACCATGTAGTTATAAGTTGTAGAAAACTGTGTAAAAATATTAAGGTTATAAAATGTGCTAATGTTTATTTAGAACCAGATGATGAAAAATGCCGAATTTGGTAAAAATCAACCAGCTGGAAACAAACCTTGTCACTTTATAGAGGATTAAGCAAATGCACAACTTCAAAAGTTAGAAACTTAATACAGTGCTTTATTCTAATGAATGTACTAATAAGCACACTTCTATAGGCAAAAGAGAGTATAGAGCTTAATTGCTTGTTTTTTCTTCGGAAAGCTATGTGGCAAGATATTAATAGAATCAGGGAAATATTCAAAGTGCACTCAATACAGTGATTCAAAATGGCCACTTCACGCTTTGATGCAATGACGTCATTTCGCATAGTAACGTGATGATGTCATGATGTCAGGAAATAAAAGGCTGCTATTTCTGTAACTCAAATGTATCACAGATCGGCGGTACATCTAGACTCTAGAGGGACAAGCGGATCTCCTCCAAATGGTAAGTCCTGATGGCTTGCATTCACTAGCTAACTTTTGACTTTCTAAGCATCTCAAATCTTTTCAGTATTTGGATGCAATTTACTCATTAGGCACACTAGAAATATGGAGCCTTATGAAATAGGATCGAATTTTAGCAATGGCTTATATTCACTAGCCAACCTTTGACCTGCTCAGCATCCTAGAGGCACATGATAAATACTGTGCTTTATGAAATAGGAAAGGAATCTCTTATCTTTTCCAAATTTCTTTCTTATTCCTTTATCCATTTTAAAGGTTCATTTTGACTGTGCTGCAATACAGTGAGGTGCCAACAAATATATAAATACTTCAACAGTGCCCAACAATAATAAGCATAAATAACAGGGCGAGTAACCATCAGAGAAATTAACTAGGAACAACATTGTCGCCCTTGCTCCAGCCTTGGCTGATTTCTGCAATCACTCCTTTGCCACTGGATCCTTCCCTTTACTCCTCAAGCACTCCCTTGTGCATCCTCTCCCCAAAAAACCTTCTGCTGACCCTTCCTTTCCAGCTAACTACCGCTGGACTGAGAGACTTATCCTTGTCCTCAAGCCCAGGGACCACATCTCTTCAGCCTTAAAATCATTGCCCCCTTCCTGGATAAACTCTTGGAGAAGCTGGCCATCTCCCACCCAACGTATCCACCACACTGAATCTGTTGGTTGCCTCCACAACGACCACCAGTCTGGATTCAGAGTTGCCAGGGGCACGGAAACGCTCTCCTGTACACCTGTGAAGTCTTGCTGCCTAATCTCGATTCCAGCTTTTCTTCCGTTCTCATCCTTCTCGATCTTTCCTTTTCCTTTGATACAGTAAATCATGCAACCCTTATAAATCAGCTCTGTGATACACTTTGCATCACAGACCTGGATCTGGACTGGTTGACATCCTTCCTCTTTGACCAACCTTCCCAGATTCAACTGAGTCCTTTTCTCTCCACCATCTCACTCTTCACCTGTGGTGTCCTTCAGGGCTATATCCTCTCACCTATGCTTTTCAACATCTACCTTGCCCCTCTGCCTTCTCTCCAAACTGCCACTGTTATGCGTCCAACACGCAGCTCTTCTTCAAGCTTCTCTCCTTTTACACCTCTCCTTCCTGACTGTCTGTCTGCTATTAACGCATGGTGCACTGCTAGCGATCTCTGCCTTAATGCCAGTAAGACTGAGATCCTTCTCATTGGGACAGCAGCTTCTTCCTTCCTTCCTAAGCTTTGGCTGTCCTTCATGCCCACCTCCTGTGAGGTAAAAAACCTTGGTGTCATCTTCAACAACCTCTCCCTCCTTCTCTCCTCACATCACTGACCTTGCTAGAAAGGCCCACTTTTAGCTGCACCTCCTCATGGGCATTCTTCCTTTCTTCACCTTCCACCAGAAACTCAATGTCTCCAGAGCTCTGGTTCTCTCCAGGCTGGACTACTGTAACAGCCACTTCCTCAATCTGCCTAACCCCTCCCTTAACCCCCTTCAACGAATCCAGAATAGGACTGAGAGACTTATCCTTGGCCTCAAGCCCAGGGACCACATCTCTTCAGACTTAAAATCTCTCCACTGGCTCCTGATAGCTGCAAGTTCAAGACTCTCTGCATCATCCACAAGGCTTTCTGGGGCCTGGGACCCCACTACATCCAACTCTCCCTCCATAAACACCTCACTGCTAGGGCTATTCGTTCTTCTAGCTCAAACTCTCTGCATATCAGACACCTTTCCAAACAGAGAGTTGGGGGTAGCTCTCTCTCCTCCACAGGTGCCTCCGCCTGTAATGGCCTCCCTGCGTTCCCAACTTGAGCCAGATCTCCTTAAGTTCCAGAAGCTTCTCAAGACCCTCCTTTTCTCTTCCTCCTTCCCTCTCTTACTCCCCTGCTAATGACCCACTCTGCCTTCTAACAATCTGCCTGGTTCCCTCAGATTCTTACAGGGCACCAGGCCCTTCTGGACCAGTTTCCCCCCTGCAGATGGTCTCGCCTCACTGTCCAACTTGCACTTGCCCTTCCAGGCTCCCTCCCCCTGCACTTGCCAGAATGGGCCTGCAACCCTGAGGCCTCCCAGCCCGTTCCTCACACTTTGCATGTGGACCCTCTTTCCCCTGCACTCTCTGCATCCCCTGGCACTGTCCACCTGGCCTCTCCTGGTACTCACTTAACCCACGGGCCCTTCCGCTCTGACCGGCACTTCCCCTTCCCCGCTCCCCGTACTTCTTGTTACTGCACTTGCACAATCCGAATGTCACAAGGCCTAGTAGGATCATTTTGTTTTTGTATCCCTGTTCCCCTCTCTTGTCTTGTTGCGTCTTGAAACACTTATGTACAGGTGCATTATAAATACCCAATTAATAAATTGGATAAAATAAATACCGTTGACCACCCCTTACTGCTCAACACTCTTTCCTCTTTAGGTTTCAAAGGCTCCGTCCTCAACTAGCTCTCTTCTTACCTCTCCCACTGCTCTTTTACCGTCTCCTGGGGTGGTCGTACTTCTTCTACGCTCCTCTTGGACTATGGTGTACCCCATGGCTCTGTCCTTGGCCCTATTCTTTTCTCTCTTTACACCTCCCTTCTCGCCCCTATCATCTCTTCCTTCGGTATTTCTCACCACTTCTACGCTGATGACACCCAGCTTTTCCTCTCATTCTCTTCCTTCACTCCTGACCTCTATCTTAAGCTCTCTTCTTGTCTTACTGCCATTAAAAACTGGATGTTATTCCACTTTCTCTCTCTCAATACAGACAAGACTGAAGTCTTATTCTTTCCCTCCAACACTATCCCTCCTCCTTCTCCCACTCCTATTTACTTTCCTCCCGCTATTCTTCCTCTCTCTGCCCATGCTCGTAATCTAGGCATTTACTTTGACTCCTCCCTCTCCTTCACCCACCATATTTCTCTCACTTCATGCGCATGTCACTACCACCTTTTCAATATTCGGAAAGTACGCTCCTCTCTAACCTTCCACGCCACTAAACTTTTAATCTCCTCCCTTTTCTTCTCTCGTCTTTTCTACTGTTCTTCTCTCCTCTTCGGACTCCCTGCTTCTCATCTTGCCCCCCTCAATCCCTCTACAACTCTGCCATTCGCACCCTCTGCCTCCTCTCCTCACCACTCCATCTCCTCCTCGCTCTCACAGTTGGCTGGCTTTCCTTTCATTCCCAGCTCAAATTCCACTTCCTCTGTCTTGTCTTTAAATCTCTTCATGATCTTGCTGCCCCATATCTCTCCTCTCATTCTACACTCCATCCCGTTCTCTCAGATCTGCAGATCACTTCCTTCTCCTTCTTCCCCCGTCCCCATGTGCCTCCTCTCGTTTTCGCTCCTTTCAGCTCCTTGCCCCCCTCCACTGGAACTCCCTTCCCCTCTCTATCCGTTCCATCCCCACTTATTCCTCCTTTCGTGTCTCCTTAAAATCTCTTCTTCTCCACTCCCCTCCCTGATACTCTGATAATCCTCCGCCGTCCCCTCTGCCCCCCTCTTTTATCCTCCTCATCTTACCTCTCTCCCCCTGCCTTGTCTCCTCTTATGTCCCCTCTCCTACTCTCTCGCCTTCAGCTTATCTCACTTCCTGTTCCCCACTCCCTTCCCCTCTCCACCCCTTCTTCCCTCATTTATCTCCACTGGCAAATTGTTCTAATTGCTATATTACTGGTTTGACTCATATTTTGTAATTGCTTCTACTATTATTGTATTCGTGTTGTTATAATGTACAGGGCTTTGGCGTAAAGCGCTATATAAACTCAATAAACATAACATAACATAATCATAACATAACATAAATAAATGAATGGTAAAGCAAACCTAAGTAATATTACGTGATAGATGGGCCTACATTCAATGTAGGCCAGTCTAGCCATGTAATAACATTTCACTGACCATTTTTGCTTTACCCTTGATACACCGTACTGTGCATCAAGGGAAAAGCAAAACAGAACAACATGCCCCGAGCAGCACCCACCCCTAAATGTAGGGTGTGGGCTGACACACACACACAAACTCTTTCACATTAACACATCATTCATACAACTCTGTGCATGCACACATTCATAAAAACAAACACCAACATACATACATGCACACAATCCATACTTGCATACACACATACACAAAAAACAACACTTACTTGCATGAACCCTCCACACACAACTGTGCTGCCATGGGGAGGACCAGAGGACCCTCCCCACCTCTCTACAACTAAACATGCAGAGTGACAGGAGAGGACTCCTCATGTCACGCAGCGTGTCTACGCTGCTAGCTCAATAATGGTATGTGGTGAGGCCAGTCTTCCAATGCCTGGCTGCCTCCCAAATTAGGCACTATATTTGTTGCAGAGCCAAAATGGCTCTGAAACAAACAAACAAAAATATGCATAAGAGGGGGCTGTGATGCCTGCCACTCAGGTGTAGGAGCAGGGTCCCCTTGCCCCTCGTGGTGGGCTGCCACTGCCTGAGATGTTCTTGCAGAGAAAGGGAATTCACATGACACAACAGTGTCAAAACTCAAGTCTATATTGATTTAGAAAAGCAAAAGCACACCGAATGTATACATCTTTGTGTTAGTGTCCTATTGTTTTCTACCGGTCAGGGATGTAAATACACACCATAACCAGGACGGGATAACCCACCAATCAATAGGGCATTTCTGGTGATCTGTATTTTCCGTTGCTTTGCAGCTTCTTGGGTGAAATAATACAAGGCATGGAAGCACTTTATATGGAAGGAATACTGTGGACCCTAATTTCCAATATGATTTACAATCCCCCTGAAGAAGGTCTGTGGTGCCACAGGCCACCAGAGGACATAAACGTGTGTATGTCAGGGACGACAAGTCTATAGGAGATAGACTTTCACTATATGTTATGTGAAAAGGGAACACCGAGCACATATGTAGATGGAATTCTATTATTCTCTAGAAAAGGAGAAGAATTGCACACAGGAGTTTGGTTCAGTATGCCATTTGTATTTTTTGTATTTTTGTATACAATGTGATCGATGCATTGATGTTTTTTTATATATGTTTTTAAAGTATTTAATTAAAAGTGGATATTTTAGGATTTTCCATGTTTCTAATTAGAAAAAGCAAAAAATAAACAGAATGTGTTTTTTAAATATGTGTTTGTTATATTTTTTCTATCAATAATACGGTAATGTTTGGTGGAAGACAATGCATTGTGAGTTCCCTATATGCAGCAGAAAAGCAGCAGCAACACTTTTTTTTGCCACATTGCTTATTGTATGCCTTCCTATGTCAAAGCCATATAAATGACCTTTCTTTGCACCCATCTGTAAGTAGTACAACTGGTCTGCATTGGTCAGCCTGGTGATATTGATTCCGAAGGTGACCAAGTGGATGACGTCTGCCCCCAAAGGAAAATACAAGGCTTGACAGGAGGAAGATGGACCATGCAGAAGAAAAGAAGACCAAGACACTATGGACTTTTAAAACAGTTGGATGCAAATGGATGGCATGTGGTTCCTGTCCTATGGCCCTTCAATCTACCAGGACATCTTTCTTGATGCGACCCCTCACCAAAGGCCATACTCTGAGATCAAGTCTAGCATGCCACTGAAAATGTATTAAAAGTCTTGTCAGTGATTTTTGGAATTAAAACAGGTCATCAGAAGCTAATTAAAGGAGGTATGATATACAGAAATAATATCCAACAAAGCAAAACGTGATCCCAATCAGCGTGTATCTAACCTAACTTGAAGACAAGCAGCTGCCTCACTAGGAAGATGGACATTTAAATGCAAGCTCAAAGTAAATAAAATGGGCACAGAGAGGACATCAACATGACCTCCATGAAAAAATGTGTGGCACACCTACACAGTCTGGGCAGGGACCAGACTGCGACAGAAAAGTAGGTCCCGGCCCAACCAAAAAAGTGCCCCTTATTTGCAAATTGCAATTAATTACTTTTTTAAATCCAGTTGTATGAGTTATTTTGGGGAAAATTTGTGACCAGCAATGTCGTTTACAGCATGTTGGGTAGTGACATTGTTCAAAGCTTCTAGGTGCATGGGGCACCAAGTCATCAAACAAGCCCATATTGGCTCACAAGAAAGGTCCAGATTGGCCTGCTGGTGATGGGTCTGAGATAGAATGCAACATAAGGACTAGAGTAGGACGTCCAGCCCGTTCTACGCTCTAATGTCCACCACAGTCAATAACATTGCTTTTATACTGATTAATCAGGTGCCGCACTCTGTCATATAGGTACAGTATTAACAAAAGTACATTTTTTCATCTTTGTCAGAGCTTCATTTTTACACTGTCTCATTAACACAATCTCACACGTGAATACATTGTAAAAAAACACATATATCAATGTGGTGGAGTGACACAGAGTGTCTTGGCGGTGAGACACGCCGTAACCTTGACAGACCGGAGTCTGTCTTTGATTACTGCACTTTGCTGGAGGCGGATTTAAAAGCCTCCCTCCACAGGCGGAGCCATGGCAGAGGTAGGCAGGGTGTTTTGGTGTCTGGGTGCGGGCGCCACGGCGGGGGTCACGCTTACCAACTCTCGTGTTGCCACTGCTGGAGAGACCTTGGGCTACTATCATTTCTATTGGAGGTGCGTCCTGAACGGAAACCACCCGAGCACTCCGTAGTGGGGTGGAGAAACAGGCACTGCTGCCAGTGCTGACGGGG
This sequence comes from Ambystoma mexicanum, assembly GCF_040938575.1. Classification (NCBI taxonomy): domain Eukaryota; kingdom Metazoa; phylum Chordata; class Amphibia; order Caudata; family Ambystomatidae; genus Ambystoma; species Ambystoma mexicanum. The sequence continues at coordinate 203,832,903 of NC_090940.1, forward strand.
CAGGACTGGGCAGCCCAGGAGGTGAGGCTCTCAAGGTGCTACTGAATCAATGCCTCTCTGTGCCAGACCAGGTGAGACTGAACTTCCCCCTGTATCCCATTGGACAGCTAAATGATCCGCAACACCCAGATGGCAACAAGGAAACTCTGTTTGAGCAGTGTCTATTGGACTTAGTATCTCAGAACCTTGTCCTAATTCTCAGAGTATTGTGGGAGAGTGCTGTCAACGTTGTCCTTGCTAGCCTGTTGGGGTGGCTTGAACTAGTAAAAGTAAGCCTTTGGCACGTGTGCCAGGACATACTCACAAGTGTGTGTGCTAAGATCCAACTGTGCAACCCTTCTGGTTGCCGAAACAATAGTGGCTGCCCTTCATACTTATTTGGTAACATGAAGCCTAAACTTGACCGGAGACAAGGTCTACGTAGCTACACGCTATTGAGGGGGAAGCGTGTACATAGCCCGACACTTACTAGGAAAGCGCACAAAGGGGCACCAAAAACTAAAAGGGGGAAGAAAGACTGGGGGACTAATGGGGGCTGTCACCTTAATTGTCAATCAAGAATCTCTGGATACTTCTTCGGTGTGGGCAATGCCTCCACGCAAATGTCTAAATCTACTATGGCCTCCACGTACCCCCACCCCCTGAAATTAGGGGTTTATGCTTTCTGATACCAACGTCTGTATAAAGAAAACATTTGTGCCTGCAGAATGTACTGATGGTGAAAGCTGTGCATTACTATCCTGTTCTTTGCAGTCACTGGGCAACAATGGTTTGTTACTTAATCAAGGCAATTCACAAGGTAATGTCCACTCTGCCAGGGTGGACAATTTAACTAACTTGTCCAGTAGCCCTAATCTGATTGCCCTTGCCCTGGAAATGGAGGCAGTTGGAGCGACTATGAACCTGGGACCACTGGGCAAAGGAACGATCAGGGCGCCTATGGTGGAGTTGACAAGGTAACACCCCATTTCAATGAGGTAACCTCTAAGCCGGACGCTCTGTTGGCTCTATGCTCAGTAATTGCCTCAGATCAATGTGACCTAAAACGAAAAATGGCAATGTTACTGGAATTACATGTGGAGCATGGGACATTCAATACAGCTTATTCCTAGACTTCCATGAACATGTTGGCTGCCTCAAAAGCCCCTCCTGGGGCTAAGACACTTACGACACCTAGTCGAAGCTTGCGCTGTGATCCCAGGGCAAGGGGTGTGCTAGTGACTATGATTACTGACTCTCCAGATGTGACTGAGGTGTCCTGGAATTCCCAAGACTCTGTCAATATTGCGGCAGGCAACGAGGAGGATGCACTGGAAGCATTGTGTGCAGAGATATCAATGATGGAGAAATACCTCCCCTGGTACCCAAGCCATCTACTATTGTAAGGTCTTCGGTAGGGGCTGGAGTGCAACCAACTAGGCAATCCATCTGCACTACTTGTCCCGATAACACAGCTGATGAACGTTAGTGATGGGTGCAAGAAAGTACCTACTAAAGCGTGAAATGTCAATAGAGTGCAGGCTGATGGTTCCAGGCGCACAGTGACCTTAAAGGGTCCCTGGACAGGTGGACTGTCGCCAAGAGTGCCTACACTTCAAGTAATGCCCAGGTGGGCACTGCCCTTGGCCTTGATACAGAAACAGGCAGGAATGGACCAGTGGCACCCTCGGACAGTTAGTTTGGCCATGTGTGCCTGGAACATGTTTAAGGTTACTACTGAGCGCCACTCATACGTAAATGTAGGAGGCTTCTCCCCCCCCACGCCAGTGGAAGACATAGGGGTGTTAAGTTTATGAGTGACACGCAGCGCCGGGGGGGGGGGGGGGGGGAGTCCTTAAGCTATGTGGTCCATACAGTGAAACATCTGGTAACAGGGTAATGGGCCCTATTAAGCCTGGAACTTCAGCGAAATTGGAGGAGGTTCAGCCCCACGAAGCGAAGCCCATTCCTGAATAGATCTACTCTCTCCGACTCTGGGCACCCACCAACAGTCTCCTCCACTGACATGGTCCAACTTGAACTACCCAAATGGGGTAGCCCCACCAATTGGGTTCTCATACGCTTTGCCACACCATCTACGGTTTCATTATTGTGTGTGAATGCTGATGTTTTGTTTTCCTTGGGTTTGAATCTAACTGTATGTCGTGACCTTCTCTAGGCGCTTTGACCCACTTAGGGAGGGCCCAGACCCTGTGGGGAAAGTTACCCATTATGACGACAGGTTTTCTGACAAATATGGTGGTGCTACCTCTTCCCACGCAGCCTCAGTGCAGTCCTCTCCAGGCTTTGAAGCCGTACATTGGGTGATGATGCCCCAGGAAAGGGTTGCCCCTGAGGAAAGCCAGGCAGGGTCGTATTGACCCCTAACGATCCCAAGCTGGAATACTAGGAGGTTTAGCCATTTACTGGCTGCGGAGGGGACCTGTAAAGTCCTGGATGATTATGGTGTTTTCCTGCTGCAGGAGACTTGGTTAGACGGTCCTCTAATGGTGGATGGTTTTCATCGATACCAATCTTTTGCTAACAAAGGCCCTAGGGGACGCCCTTTCGGGGGTCTTGTTATTGGAGTAAGCCATAAACTCTGCTCCCGTAGTGTGTTCCCTGTGACAGTTGGGGACAATGTGTTGGTGGTCGAGCTGTGGTCTGATTCTATCGGAAAGAAGTGGAAGATGTTACTCATAAACACCTATTCCCCTCCGGATTTGGGTAACATGGGCGAGATGTTTGACCTGATCGAAGAGGCGTTAGCTGTGAGTAGTGGATCCTCTGCAGATTATTTTGTCTTGTTGCGAGGAGACCTTAACGCTAAGTGTATAGATGAATGACCATGTGCCCCTTGCAGAAACGTGGTTAAACAATGTAGCATGTTGCAAGGTAAAAGTAACGTAAAGGGTAAGAAGTGGATCAAGTTCCTGAGGACATGTTACTTGGCAATGTTAAACGGCGGGACTACGGGTGACATCCCAGGAAACTGCACGTGGACTGGGAATAATGGCCAGTCGACGTTGGACTATTACTGCTATCGAATTTAAGATGATCTCTAATCATAGCAGTGACTACGACATCTTGGCCCTGACCCTTAACCTCCAATCCTCGGCCACTGAGAAACGGGTTGGGGCTGGGATGTTGTCAAACTATGGGGGTAGCTGCATACGTTGGACCACTAGACAAATGCATAAAGTGGGTAAGTACATCGCAGACCTCCCTAGTGAGGCTATTGGGGGTTTGGGTCTGCTCAGTCCTAATGAGATAGAAGCGTGTATGAAGGAGACAGCAGGGAAAACTGGTTTCTGCGCTGGGGGCCCACTTACCAACTGTGCGAAACCAGTCAACAAACTCGATAGTGCTATTAGAGACGCTAAACGTTTAATGCGCAGCAAATTCAGGGTAGTACATCGTATTAAGCTCCCAGAAATTGAGACGTTTCGTAGGGTGAAACAGATGGGAACTTGCCCAGAAATAAACATCATGAAATATTTTAATATAATCAGTGCATCATAACATTGGTAAGCATGTAGGCCGTAATAGCTGGTTATATTAATCTTTCTTGGTAATTATCATTTGGAGGGAGTGACTCATTCATGTGATAATCCAGTTCTATCTCAAATGTTTATATTTGATAGAATCATATCTCCAGTCTCAACAGGGCGAGTTTAAGCTTCGTCCTCATGTGGCATAATTTTTTGGGCTTTATTGGGCATTAAGGCACACCACGGTGAGCAGATAGGTAGCACATTTGAGTAATATCTCATGGGATCACATAAGGCACTATCCCCATGATCACCAATTCTTCCACGTTTGGGCCGCCCATATTTCACGAGTGAATCACATATGATCTCATTTAACAGAGGCAATCGCATGACGGGCCATGCCAGAAGGTGGTTAACTGTAGAGTCTTTTCCCTACACACAATGTGGTATAAATACATGTATGTTAAATCTGCACATGTGAGATGTGCTGCTCTTTGCCTGTATCTTTCCGTTTCTGCACATCCCACTGCATGGGACATGATTATGGGTATGTAGCTTCATGCTTCATATGTATCATTTGTAATTATGTGTTATACTTTTATAACAACACTGGCTACAAATGTATGTATACATTTTGCATTTTGATCACATTTGACCATGTGGATATGAATATTTTATCAGCCTTGAAAACGACTGATAAAGTCGAAACACGTATTGGCTGACTTCATGACAAATTAAAACTACCATCTGATGAAGATTTGAAACAGACACATTTATGTAATTTTTTGCTTTCATGTGAATTTATTTTGGGAATATATTGACAACAAGGCGGAGCACAATTAGCTTATACCAACCTTTTTAATTGTTTCATTATATTGCGGCCCTTTTGGGTGTACTCCGTGGAATAGGCTGCCCAGCCTGCCAATATATTGTACTTAGGTGGCCATAGCCCACATTTCCGTTGGTCAAACCCATACATTTTTATTGTACCGATACCCTAGTTAGTTACGGAAAAGATAGCGATTTAACAATGAACATGGGGAAGACGAATGTAATGATAATATATTTTAAGAGAGTTAAGTATCTGAGTTTTGATACCAGTCTAGGGACCATTGATTATGTAGACTCGTACTCCGATCTGGGTTTTTACATGATTGCCAATAGGGCCTATAGGGAAATTAAAGAGGCTATGGTTATAAAGGCTCCACGCTTGACCTCGTTAGTCGAACAATTTGCCCTTAAAAGTGCTGGTTACCCATTAGATGAAATAGTTGCCCTTTACACACACATATCATCTGCCCGATGGTGCTATGTGGGTTGGAGGCACTGTGTATGGGCGATTCCAAGTGGTTGGACCGCCTAGAGGGACACTTTTAGAAGGGCTTACTAAAACTGAGTCCATTCACCCCTATAGAGTATCTCCAATTGGAACTGGGGCTGGTCTCTTTGAAGGGACAATTGATGGTGAGACAAGGCTTATTGGACATAAAAGGTCATTCCCATCCCCGCTGTCAATTATTGGCTACATTAAGGGACACAGGTGGCCCTCGCTCCAGGCATAGTGAAGCTGAATATGGTAACTTAATGTCCAGGATGTACGAGAGGATTGGCTGGTACCCTGATTTTAAACGTGGCACTAGGGTCCATATACTGAACTGATTGTTTAAAAACAAACTGAGGAACTGGGATTGGATCAATAATTATTCCCACTTGTCTACCCTACGTAGTTATACGTATGGAGTTAATGTGACACGCACGTACCTACAAACACAAACATACCTCAGACAATGTTCATACCCTGCAATGCAGACCTTTTTATTGAAACTACGGACAAACCAACTGCCTCTGTTATTATTTCTTGGTGCTAGGCTTAAGATACCAGAGGCAGACAGGACATGTCGCATATGTATGGTTCCCTGGTCCTGGAAACACCTAAGCATGTTTTTACTGAGTGTAAACTTCTTGGCTCGGTGTATATGACAATAATGGGCAGTTTTGTGCATGACTACGAGGCAATAAACCAAGATGAATTTTGGAACTATTGTATTAACACTGAGTCGGAAAGAGTCAAGATAGCCTTATATCGCCTGTGGTGTTATATTTCAAAAATACTTCCTGACGTAAATGTAGAACGGTCGTCTGAAGAATCCCAGCTGCCGGGCACAATGTAAGTTACTGAGCTACCTTGTACAGGTGTGGGGCAACGGAACTGCTACCCATAAACCTTAATCACAGTACTAAGCTAATTACTTTAATATTGAGTGTATCCTGCTTGGCTGCTTGAATCATTTTAGTAATATTTAAAGAGTGTCGACTTAAACGGACGCTCGCCGATTTTAATTGTAAATACTTTTGATATATTATTTTATCTAATTTATCAAATTTGATAGATTTCAACCTGTTAGCCAAGTAGTATGGTACACTCATTGGTAAATGTATTGGTGTCAAGGCACTGTGAGGTGTTGATCTGCGTTGAAATTTGCTTCGTAACTAAACAAATATTTTCACTCGTAATTGTGATTGTAACTTTCTGTGTAGGGCCCTCATTACGACCCAGGCGTTGGACCATGGTGCTAATAGCACCATGGTCCATGCCGGTAACTTACCGACTCCGCCATGGCGGAATGGGGAATTACCGCCCCATTCCGAGGTTGGCGGGCGGTATTTCCCCATGCCGCCATGGCCCTTCCCCATTCCCATTTTTGCCCCATAGGGCTCAATGGGAATGGAGAAGGCGCTAAGTACGGTGCCGCAAATTGCGGCACCGTACTTAGCACCAAGGTCCCTTTGCGGGTTGGTTTTTTAACGCCTGCTAAAAGCAGGCGTTAAAGTGCCACCCGCAAAGGGACCTCGTAATCAGGCGTTAAGGGTTTAACGGCGCCGCCACCTTTTACGGCGCCGTCAACCCCTTAACGCCTGGGTTGTAACGGATGTATATGTTTATTATTATCTTTATGAATTGATGTGTTTTGCAAACGTTCTTTGAACGTATACACATAAATAAATAATAATAAATCAATGTATTCATATTTTTGAAAAACAATAACAGAAATCACAAGACATAATTAGAATTCATATACTTGTCTCCATACAAATAACAGAGTGGTGTGCAAACTAAGCAGAACACTACGGAACAAAGTGCAAATGCATCAAAGTGCTGAGCACAGAAACCAACTTGCTACCTCTAGTTTAACATGGGGAAGATGGAAGAAACATAGCTACAGTTGCAAATACCCTGAGGCTCAATCCATCCCATGGGTACACACTTCGCAATTCAACATGCTATCTATCTGCACATACAATAAATAGCTGAACGCTATATATGCGATCGAAAATGCTTTAAACGCACGTATCAGCATCTACTTACTTCGGAAACCGGGACTCGGTCACATTTGAATTGCCCGCTCAGGGTCTCGGTGGATAACTCCCAGTGGCCATCCTGAACTCCCCTTCTTAAAATAACTCCCCAGCACGTGGGCATACATATCAAACCGTCAGCTAGAGGACTAGTAAAGATGGCGGCCATCTTTGCTTCTGTGATATGGTCTGAATACATACATTGAGTGGTTCACGTTCATGTTTTAAACACATCATATACACACAAGTAGACATCAGTCACCTGACCCTAGGGTTGCAGACCCCTAGGGTATAGACCAACCTGCTCCTTAGTCTATGCAATTGGAATAGATACTTCTCCACATTGTCCCACAACACCACAAAAATTACAATATTACCTGAAAATAAGGAAAAGAATACTGAGGGGCCGATTCATGGAACAAACGCGCGCGGAAAATCACAGCGCAAGCAGGCGCAAGGAGGCGCAAGCGCGAGAAAGCAAGCACACGCGCACGCGTGCGATTCAAGGAAGGCGTTGCGCTACTTTCCCACTGGTTGTGCGCCAAATCCGTGCATGGCGCATGCTGGCGCACACGTCTCCAAACAGCGTGCGCTAAGCGCACAGGGAAAGCGCACATAGTGCGGCACACACAACAAAAGTAGGCGGAACAGGGGGCGTAACACGCGGAATGGGGAATAACGCATGAAAAAGAAGGCCTAACTGGGGAAGTACTGCAGGGAACTACACGGAACGCCCACACGCACACAAACAACCCGTATTCATGGATTCGAATACGGGAAACCCGTGCACGGCAAAAGACGCGCACAGGCGTCAACGCGTCCGCCAGAGGAAGGCAGGCGGAAGCATCCCAGCGCACAGTCTAAAAGTGCGCGCAAACAACAAACACGTATATACAGCTACGATGAATGCCCTATTTGTCGCAGCACTGATCGCGGGACACCGCAGGAGGAGGAGAATAGCCAGGGCACGCATTTTTTCACCACGGACAAGCCTTTTTGGGATGCCTGACGACCTATGCCCAGGTCTATGGCAGGTATAGGTTTCCACCCCATATCATCCTAGACCTGGTCAGGGAGTGGGAAGATGACCTAACATCCCCCACCCTCTGCTCCCAAGTATTGAGTCCCTTGGAGAAGGTGCTCAATGTCCTGCATTTTTTGGCCACTGGGTCTTTTCAGCGGACTACTGCCATAGTGGGGGGGGGTCTCACAGGCCGCGCAATCACGCTGCCTACACCAGGTCTTGGCAATCATGACTGCACGCCCCCCAGTCCGCAGGCACATATACATGCCCAGAACACCCGCAGAAAGGCAGGCCATTGTCCAGGACTTTTACAGGGTGGCACACTTCCCCAAAGTGCTCTGTGCCATAGATTGCACCCTTGTGGCCCTACGTCCACCTAGGGCCACTGAGCACATCTACCGAAACCGCAAGCACTGGCATTCCATCAATGTACAGGTGGTATGCGATGCAAAGGGAATCATCACCTCTGTCTATGCAAACTACTCTGGCTCAACCCATGACAGTTTCATATACAGAATGTCCGCCCTGAGCCGGGCCCTGGAAGCTGGCCAGCATGGCGACACATGGCTCCTAGGTGAGTACAAATGCCCGTGCACATGCATGCATGTCTCACACACACACACAAATACACAAACCCCAATAATCACAACCATTATCACCTCTACAGGCGACAGTGCCTACCCTCTGAGCAACCACATGATGACGCCAATCCGGAACCCCGCCACACCACCCCAGGTAAGATACAACGCGGCCCATATTGCAACCAGGGCCATAGTGGAGCACACATTCGGAGGGCTCAAGTCACGTTTCCGCTCCCTTGATCGCTCTGGCGGGCAGCTACTCTATGCACCCCCAGTAGTGTGCAGGATCATTGTGGCAGCATGTGTCCTGCACAATGTTGCAACACGGCAGGGCGTACCGGTGGACATGGTGGTGCCCCCACATCCCCAACCACAGGCACAGGTGCTGCCCATGAGAGGGGATAGGGCACATGGCGAGGAAGCACGGACCCAGCTTGTGGACAGATTTTTCACCTAAACTCCCCACCCTGCAGAGTCCACACAGGCCTGGCACATACCAGGTGACAATCGATGATGACAAAGAGACAGCCAACTGTCACAACCTTACCACCATGAGATTGTTGCCATGGAATTGCCACATTGTGTACATCCCTAGCTATTTAAACACAAGCAATCCTGTGTGACCAAAAGGCACATATGCAAGGTGTGAATCACACAGACCTGCCAAACAGGCCATGACTATCACTGGTATGTCACTCAAACCCTCCAAAACCACAACATGACATGGCAAGCAATAGCCATACACCAACACAGTAACAATAAGGTACACATTGCCATGTGAAAAATGTAAATTGGCATCAGACAATGATGCCTGACATGGAATCGGATGAAATGACTGACCAACAACCTCCCACCCAAAATAAGTCATACCCAAATGCATTCCAAAAGTTGTAGTTGAAACATAACAATGAATGCCTGTCTACATGCACAATGTGCATTGCAAAATCAACACTGCAGCTACTGTGTGCCGTGTCCACCTACTGCAACACACTGCTCAGCGCACAGCACAGTGAACAGCCATTGTGTGTGATGCACACCCTGAGAATGTATTAGTAGCAAAATGATGCCTTTATACTTCTGTCTTGTTTTGGATCAATGTTAACACACAGCATCTGCATGTATGAACTGACTTTATTCTCTGTGTCATGCTTTGCACCTATATTTGTTTGTATTTTGGTGTGTGATTTGGGTGAAATATGTACACCCCTGTGTATGATACTTACAATTCTTTCACAAAATGTTTAAAGGAATAAGGACAGCCACTAAAGCTGTGCCCTTACAAACTAATGATCTAGCACATGTGGATTATTACGGTTTTCTTTCATGTACCGATATCCTTGGTAATTATATAAATTGTGACACCCAAAGATAGTATATTGTCTTTAAACTTATACTGCAATTAATAAACTGCAGTCAGCTTAGACTTTCCCAGTCAGGACAACCCCCCTCTTTGTACACATTTGTTAATGGCCCTCAGTCCTGAGTCTGGTTTGGGATCTCCCACCTGTATATACAACACACACTGAGCATGACATCTAAGCAATAAACTACATAAAAAACCAAATTAGGCATGTACAGGATCCACAAATGGTCAGAGAACATGTGCTGCAGGGACACAGTGGGCACCAGAAGGCAGAGTGTACACATGGACATGGAAGGGTGGTTGTACATGTAGTGGATCATAGTGCGAGCGTGTGGGTCAGTAGGGACATTCACTCAACATATGCATGTGAAATCAAGTGACCATCAGTGTCGTCTACACATCACATGTGAACATTCACCATGTGTATACCCCAGCATGTCAAACCACAACTATCCCCTCACACCTGTAAGGTAAACACAACACACGAACAGGCATTGATCAGCAGAATACATCATGTACATAGGAAAGCACAATTACAATTTCAGGGTGCCCATCACACTGCAGGGCAAGGCAACTCTCAACAACAACCCCCCCCCCCACTCACAAATCACCACGACCCACTGAACAACTGCATCTGGATTCATCGTATATCCTTGAATTCCACCTGGCCACAGGATCACCCTTCCCCTTTGTCACCATCTCCCACCTTGTGTGTAAAAAGTTGCCAGCACCCTCAGAGTCCACCTAGATTTGCAAAAGCACAAAATCCAAGAGAACTCAAACCAGGACAACACAGAAGCCGAGCAAATACCCTGCAGGCAGTAAAACAAACCAGAACAGCCTCCACTAGATGACTTCAAGTAGCAGTACGCCACAAAGGCCAAGTACGACCACAATGATGTCAACAACCAAGGTAGCACAGTAAAACAATGTCACTACAGGATCTGAACCATGTGTGGTACATAACATAGAATGATACAACACAAACGGATGTCTACTGTCACAGCTCCCGTGTACAGGCGCAGGAGTGGCACAAAACAACCACCCCCACCGTGGTCTGGGTGCCTGCAAGGTCTAACTCACACAGGCCTCTGAGACCCTGGAGGGGAAGGAGGGTCAGGGATATGTAGTCGGCACAGGCATTGGTATACTGGAAAACGGGAATGAGGGGCAGGAGAGGGGATTAGGATTAACACGGAAAAGTAGGGAATGCACAAAATGTAGTACACACATTAACACATACACAAATCGACAAAACCTGTTCACATGCACATAGCAGCAAATCACTCAAATGGAAGTCAAAGAGAAACTTATCTCTGGGGTGAGTGCTGGCCTCCTGCCTGCGCACTCTCCGGTCCGGTAACAGGAGCAGTTCAATGCTGCAAAGAGAGCCACAGTTAATAATCGGTGCGTGCCCAAAACACACAAACACACTACCAAATATGCCCCAAAGTAACAAAATACACTACAAACAGACAAACATGTGTGGATGCTTCATACCCATACGTAACATTACCCCTCTGATGGTTCATACACAGTCAATGCAGTAAGTCAGGCACCGGTGGGTGCGTGGCAAATGGAACACCAATGTGTCACGATTCACAAAACATGCAATGTTCCCTGTGCAAGCAGACAGACGCATATAGCAAGGTCTGACTTCAGAACAAGTCCTGTACCACCATGACCAAAATAAAGTAGCTAGTGCATGCATCAATTTCTACTTGGAAATGAAATGCACTGCACCCGAGTCTGTCCTTTGCTGTCTTTCCCTGTGAGCTGCTTCATTCCATGTCTCGGAATGCTACATGGCTAATACAAGTGCCTCAATGGACCATGGTGGACCGGAGGGTATGTGCCACTGCCCCTGCAGGTGCCCCAGACAACTTTCACATCAACTAGCCATCAGTCCATTAACACATCTGAGCTGTATTGTGCGCTTCTACACCAATATTTGTCCAAGTTCACCGTCAGTGCTGCTACTAAGTATGCATGTTCAACTGGCCAGGTGGAAGGTTTACTGTGTTGTGACCCCCCTGTGCTACTCACCTTGCCTGGAGTCCCTTGAAACACGTCATCGATTTTCAGATGTATGATCGCAATCCCCGTGCCTCGGCCTGCGCACACTTGCGCATGTCGGCAGCACCAAACGTGTCCTGATTCCAGACGTCCAATGGCCCATGTCTGCTGGCAAAGGTGGTCTTGAGGCTCATCCCCCTGCAGAAAGTGCATGAAACACATGATTAATGCTTAATATTCATCTGTGTGTGTCTCTTCAGGCATTACATGCCTGGACCATGTCAGAGATGTACATCAGAAATCACACCATCAGTCCGTCTTTCACAGCAACAGTGTGGAACAGACTATCTACGGCATGATTTGCAACAAGCACATGTTCATTAAAGATAAGAAACATACTACACAATGCATAGCAATGCATGTACACATGAATCATTAAACACCCAATCTAGCAAAAGAAGAACAGTGGACAATTACACCCCAATCATCCCCACTAGGGGTGTTAACACAAGTTCCACAGCAGCAGACATGCCACAGATATGACAGTCCATTGCCCTTGTGTATTAGGCTGTTACACCGAACCATCCTTGCGAGCCCAAGGATAAGGGAAGCAGGAGTGGCAAATGTGAGTCAAGGACCCCAAGCAGCAAACACATACACAAGACAAGCTTGAAGGGCCCAGCTGGAACAGACAGTGGATGCTTTCAAAAGCCACAAACCATCACACCGTCACATGAAAGCACAATAGACTAGCAATTTTAAACTATATTAACTAATTACACTAACTATGAAAAACCTACTTTACCTATTTAAACTAACTATCAAACAGAAACTTAACTAACTAAACTAAAAGAAAAATCAAACATGGCCATATATGACCCGGGGGGGGCAACCAGGAGGGGGGAGGTACAGGGTACTGCTCAACACCCACATGCGATGATGCTGAGGAAAAAAAACCTCCATGGGCTCAACGCCTGCACAGCCTGACCTATGTGGGAGATAGATTGTCGTACGAGTCTGGCTCTTCCTGGAAAGGAGGACGTGGCACAGGAGCATGACCACGCCGAGCCGCAGCTTGCCCCTCGTCGGCAGCAGGTCTGCTGGATGGGTGAGCCTGGTTCTGTGTGGTGATGACATGTAGGTCTGCATGCAGAACCTCCCATGATACACGTGCTTCCTCTTGCAAGGTAGCACGTGTAACACGGAGTTCCTCCTGCAAGGCCTGGCTTGACAACTGCTGCACCTCCCGGCAAGCATGTAGCTCAGCCGAGATGGTACGCTAAAGCTGTGCAAACCTCTCCTCTGCCTGCTCCCTCTGGGACATCAGAAGGACACCCAGAGTGGATCTGAGGGAAGCATACTCCTCCCTCAGGGCCTTCATGTGTGCCTCTGCGTGAGCAGCAATTGCTTGATGCAGAGATGACATTTCAGCCTGGCGTGCCCTGTCTGAGGCCGCCATGCCCAGCCAGAGCGAGCGGGCCGTGGACCGTGCCGCCTGCTGCTGGAGAAGCACCTGCCTAGCAGGGGGGAGCACAGATTGGGCCACACGCTCCATGCTCTCAGTGATGTTCTCCATTGCTGCCCCCTGCCGTTCAGAATGGGCAGTCATGTCTTGCTCCCACTCAGTATACTGTGGTTGCGCGCGGCGACCACGTTGCTGGGCTTGACCCCTGCGGGACCCAAGGACCCTGTGTCCTCGTTGTGTTGGCACCACCCGCGGCTGCACGACTACATGCCCCCGTCGACGTGATGTCCCAGGCACATCAGTGACTGGTGTGGAGGGTGACCCTGCGTCCCGATCCACCACGGGCGGAGGTACCAAGACTGTCTGACCCCTCAGTGCAGGTGTCGCGGACAGAGGAGTGTCCACATCAGAATCACTCACCCCTGACATATGGACCTGATGCTCATCCAACTCGACATGGTCGTCAGAGTGTTCTTCAGGGCTGGACTCATAGGCAGCCAGAGACAAGATGGACTGTAGCACTTGGGGGTTTTCGTGGCCAACCACCCCACAACCCCCACTTGTGTCGGGTTGTTGTAGTAAGAACAACCCTGTGCCTGGCATGACAACGCCATCCTCTGGCTCCATTGCATCATCATCTGAAAAATAGAGAGAAAAAAGGACACTATACATGTTAGAAGCACACAACACACACACACACACCAACAACAAACACATCAGGCAGACATGTGACACACAGAATAGAACCTGGCATGCATTCTGGGTCAACTTGAATTTGCTTCTGTGATTAGACCTGTTGAAAGGTGGCAGTTTGCACTGAAGTGGGTCTATGCAGTGCAGCAAATATGTATGTTACTCACTACCTACATGTACAAGGACTCCATGGTGTGTGTCAGAAAATGTGAAGGCAGTGCAAGGTCAACTTCAGGCATCACGTGCAATGTGCATTCAATGGGTAGCATATCTGCAAGCAAAGCACCCCTCCACCCAAGTGCAAAAGCAGGGATGCCTAGCATGGTATAAAAAGGCTGAGCATAGACCTGTGTATTGACAGACAGTGTTGACTAGCATCAACAGCTTCATGTGAGTCAAGTGACAACACTGCAAATGATGATGGGACAGTAATTAGGACACATGATGAAACCTCTGGAGTCCACCCATGTGCGAAGAAGACACTTCACCAGTTGGACAGAGTCATTGGCCTTTAAACAGGCTGAGGCCTGTGACCCTCACAGATTGTCAGACCCTAAACATGTGTGCAACGCAGTACTGAGCCACAGTTGACATGGGAAGGCAGATGAAATGCCATGCAATTTAGGACATCCTGGACTTGTATTACAGTCATCATCCAGTCATGGACACATATGGGCATGCGTGGAATGCACATGGAGCATGAATGGGCACTCTGCACAGTCCAAGTGAGACACCCTGCATCAAGTACTAAGGATGTACCACAATGGATATGTCTGGCAGATTGGCCGCTGGATGTTAGCATGTACACAGGAGGCATGAACAGGGAAGTACCCAACGGCAATATTTTAGCAAACCAGTGCTAAGGTGGAATTGGGGTGCAGAGCAGGGGGTTGAGGGGCAAGGGAGCATGCCTACATTGGGTACCCCCTTGCAGGCAGAGTACACATGCACGTCAGTCATGCTATGCATAGTTCCTGGGCTGAGAGGGAGCTCACCCCACGCTACATGCAGAAGTGCCAGTGAGCTGGAACATGGACCGGAGGGGCAAACTGGTAACCAGCATGTGAGTAGGAGGCAAAAGTGGTGATGTGGACAGTCCCCGTCTGCTCCACATGTCCACCATCCAGCAGAGTAGACATGCATCAGGGAAGCATTGCATTACTCACACATCATAACCATGTACACGTGACATGTAGTGGCAGTCATGCACATCACATCACACAATTAAAACACACACGTCCTCCACAAACACGCATCAACACTCACTGGACTGTGCATCAAAGTCCGGCATCTCTCCCACTCCTTCGACTGATTCTGATGGTATGAATTCTGCAACGAGTGACTCATGCGGAGTGAGGTCTTCCTCCTCCGGTGCAGGCCCACCGCCAGTCACCAGAGTCAAGTTGTATTTTGAGGCACGTTTAGCCTTAGCGCTGCGTTTGAGGTCATTCCGACGCTTTTTGCACTCTTGCGCCGTGCGCACCTCATGGCCGAATGCACTCACATGTTGTGCAACTTGCTTCCAGTGGGTATCACGGTGGGCAGCCTTAGTCTGACAATTGGCACCCACTAGCATGTCACGGCTGTGGTCCCGCATGTAGTCCACGAGGTAGTCCAGTTCCTGGTTGCAGAAAGGCTTCTTCCTCGACGTGCAGGAGGTCGTGGCTGTGTGTGGGGTCCCAGCCTGTGCTGCAGGTGCAACCTTCCTCCTCTTGGATTGTGGCGCAGACCCTGGCTGGCTGATGCCGCCCTGATCAGCAAGGCCAGTGGGACCGGTGGATTGAGCCAAGGGAGTGGCAGGTGGAGGGACGACCAAAGGCCTGACTTGCGTCAGTGGCAGCTGGGTGCCCGCTAATGGACCCTGCGCAGCAACATCTGCTGTGGCAGGGTCATTGACCGCGACTGTCCTGGTTGGCAGACTCACAACCGGGGTGTTGTTGGGTGCATCTGCCCCTGCACTTGCCAATACCCGGCTGTTCGGGGCAGCAGATGACATTACTGCCCCAGGGACACGTGTCTTGGTCAGGGCAGCCCTGCGTACCCCTACGGTTTCCCTCCGGGCCGGTTGGAAATCTTCCAAGGGCTCCTCAATTGCCAACGCAGCCTGCGCTGGCAGACCCTGAGCCTGGGTGGTGGTGTCCACAGCTGCACCTGCAGCTACCACTACCCTTGGGCCCGTGGCAGTCGATGAAACGGACTGCCGGGTCACACGGGCGCCAGTGCCAGATGCAGAAGCTGCATCTCCCAGAACCACAGGGGGTGTTGGCATGACTGCACCGACACATGGCACAACATCGTGCTCAAGTGGTGCTGCCCTGCCTCTTCCCCCTCTGCGGCCACCCTGGACACCCTGGAGTCCCCCTACTCCCTGGTCACCCCGGCCACGTCCCTGACCATGCCCGCCATGAGGAGTACGCCCAGCTGAGGCACCCATCACCTTTGGTGGCCTCCCAACCATGGCACAGATAGAGTAGTGCCAGCACAGATGGAGTAGTGCCAATGGGAGGTGTACACCACAATTGACCTGGGCAATTGGGGTCAAGGGGGTGGGATGCAAGATGTTAACAGCACCCCTGCACCTGCAAGGCTGTATGTGACCCCAGTGATGTAGTGACGGATCACGCTACGCTCAGGCACCCCAAAACTGCAGTAAAACCGTGCACGCAAACCTGCAGCCTACGTGCGTGGAATCAACCTCCCGCAGTACGCGGTGGCACCCAGTAACACGAAAAACGCGTGGGACACGCAGGCTACTATGACCTCGAAAATGGGTGCGATACACAGGGGCACCAGCAGTGGGACTAGCGCGATGCAGAAAAACATGTGTAGCCAATACCCCCGCCAAAAGAAGAGATATGTCCTCGATTGCTGTGAAGATGTGATGGCGCGCGAAACAACACGAAGCAGCTACACACGTCGGTCTCCACGAAAGGCACGTACAGCGAACTGCTGGCCCCGCTCACCTTTAACCCGTGCTGAGGGAAACGCCCACGCGCGTCATGTCACTTACGCGCGTAGGCCCTTTCCATGGATTACACGCATTCACACGCGGACGTGCAGTTTTTTCACGCGCGCTGAACCACTATGCCCACGTCACGAGGGAAACGCCCACGCGTGCACCCGCTTACGCGCTTAGGGCCTTTGGTACAATGAAAACGCGTACGTGTGCTGACGCGCTTACGCGCTAAAGGCCTTTCCTCCAATTACATGCTGACGTGCAATTTTTTCACGTGCCAAATCACTCCGTATCAAGCTGGCCACGCGAAACCACACGGAAGACCACGCTACTGCCCAGAAGGCCGAATTACTGCCCCCCCAGAGCCCCGAGCACGCTCCCACCTGCAATCTGCTGCTGCCTGACTGCCTGCTGCCCAAGTGCCCTGCCATTTGCTGCTTGCACGTCAGCCAGGGGTGCAGTTGCTGTGACCACCCCTGCTGGAACTGAAGACTCCCGACTGGGATTCCATCGCTTCACAGCCCAGCCCCAGGACCCAGTTGCCCACCCACTCCTGCCTCTGGGGTTGCCATGTCCAGCAGAACACCATCGGGCAGCACTGGCAGCCCCCAGCCAGAGAGGCAGAGGGCCACCAGCTTCAGTGCCAGGGAAGTTGGTGTCCTGGTGGAGCAAGTCCTGGGGCAGTATGATGCCCTCTTTGGAGGTTCGCGTGCTGACATTGAAGAACGGACCAGGATCTGGATGGACATTGTGACTGCCATCAACGCGGAGGGGGTGGCAGTCTGCGATTTACATCATGTCAAGAAGCGCTGGGAGGACTTCAGGTCCAGGACCCTCAACAAGGCCTGGCGCCTCGCAAACGCAGCGGATGCCGAGGGGCACCGGGGCCAGCTGTCGGACCACCAAATGAGGGTCCTGGAACGCATATGCCCAGCGTTCTACGTCCAGATCCTTGAGAGGCAGACCCGTCTGGAGTCGAGCGGTAAGTGTACATGCAGAGTGATTGGACGCTGTGCGTGTCGTGGTGTGCCAGTAGTGTGCAGGTTGCACATGTGTTTTTGTAGGGCCATGTAGGGATGTGTATGAACATGGGTGTGAGGCTGCCACATGTGTGTCCTCTCATGTGTGAGACACATTGATGGTGTATGTGTTGGTAAGCATGCTGGACAAATGCAGGTGTGGGCGCACACATGTTTGAATTTCTGTGTATGTACATTGGCATGGTTGTTGCATGGAGGGTGGTTCCTAATGCATGTATCTGCAATGTGTACATGTGCCTGTGTGTGTACTTGACAAGTGTGCAACTGTGATGCAACATGGATGCATGTGACACTGATATGTAGAAGGCTGAATGGCAGATCTGACATGTAGGGCGATCTCATCAGTGCAACAGTTGGACGAGATGTAGACATGCATGTAAGTGTGGTGGCGTGTGTGCATGTCTACTGCACTCCCTGTGTTTCATGTGATGTCTGGCTCACCTTTGGATGCTCATGCTGTTGTATGTGTATGGATGGTGCTGGCTGTTGTGATATGGCTGTGGAATTGCTCATGTGTGTGAGTTGAAATGAAATGTGTGTTGGGGATTGTGATGCCATGTCTGACGTTTGACACTGCCACTGATGTGCAACTGTCATGTGTGTTTCAGTCCATTGTAAAGTGCCCTGATGCTTGTGTCCTATCTCTCCCTGTCTGCAGCGTCAACTGATGAAGAGGGCACAGAGGGTGCTGTGGAGCACAGTGGCAGGGATCGCACCGCCAGCCGGAGACGCAAGGCCCGGCTCCCCTCCCAGGTTGTCATCTCGTCAGGGAGTGAGGAGTCCGGTGCCGTGTCCCAGGCCGCAGCTGCCGAGGGTAGGTCCAAGAGGCGGAGGTCGGAGTTGGACTCCTCGGCAGCAGAAGGGGCAGCTGAGACCCCACAGGGTCCGACGGAGGAAGATGGCACAGAGTCATCCAGGTTGGTGGGGGGTTTGGTGGAGGAGGAGGCCGTGCAAGGGACAGACACGGGGTCTGGAGGTGGGGATTTCCCTGGTGTTAGTGATGCATTGCAGGGGCAGGGACAGGAGGCAGCACAGGCCACCGCGGAAGTGCCTGTGTGTAATCCTGTCCCCGATCCTGTGACTGCATCATCCTGCACCAGCAGGGATGCCTACGTCCAGACCCGTTTTTCAGGGAGAGGATCCGCTTATAACAACTGGCCTTCCTCTGCCTGCGGACGTGGCTATCCGGGACCAGGTTGAGCCTGTCCTGAGTGGGATGGCGTTGCATCAACGGGGCATGCAAGGTGACCTGAAGTGTTTTCGTGAGGACACTGCACGTCATCTCGAATGCCTTGTTGACCACGTAGACCTACTGGGACAGCTCACCAGGGCCGGATTCCTCCGTTTGCTGGACCTTGTTCCGACCCCCTCCTCACCTGAACCCCCTATGTGCCGGTCGTCCTCCATGCCATCTTCCCCACCATGTATCACCTGGGTGCCCTGTGGAGCTGCCTCGGACCCTGCGGCCAGGCTGGTGGAGGGCACATCCCTGCCACAGTCGGGAGTCGGACGTCCAGCAGGGGTGGCCACATCAACAACTGCACCCCAGCCGGAGGAGGATGTGCAGGCAGCAAGAACCAGGACACAGGCAGAGGCACAGCAGCAACAAGGTGGGAGCCATGATGGCTCGGGGCCTTCAACATTGGAGGGGCAGGCATCGGCCAGAGGGCAGGAGGACCCAGGACTGGAAGTGTCTTCTGTGTGGCAGCGGTTAGGCCATGCTATAGATGCGGAGCGGCAGCAGGCATAAGAGGCACGGCTCACAATGGTCAGAGCGGAGAACTCCATGCGTAGGGCTCTGAGGCGGGCCGAGTGCCTCGAGGCAATTCGCAGGGACCTAGAGGTCCAGATGTCTCGTCCCTGCGAACCCTCGGGCCATGGAAGAGGACCGCCTCTGGGACATTGAGCAGGAGTTCGATGATGCCCTGGCCCGGGAAATCGGGAAGTGAGCCGTCGGACTAGCCCGCTGCCATTGTAAATAGTTTTTGGAGTTAGGTTTCCTTTCCTTTTCTTTTTTATTTTGGTTGCGCTTGGACAATGCACCATGTTTTTGTATATAGTTTTTTATTAGGTAGTATTTTTGGTAGGTTTCATTTTATCAGTTAGGCTCATGGACCCTGGATTGTTCATTTGTACATAGTTCACCATTGGATTATTCACATTTTTTTTTATTTTCACCATGGAGCAATGGATTTCATTTTCTTTTTTCCCTTGGATTTGCTTTGTTGGACTGTGACTTTGGACACCATTTCTTTTGGATTTCTTTGGATTATGATTTCTTGTTTTTTATTCTTTTACGGACATGCAGCATTTCTTTAATTATTCCCATTGTTGTGTTTTTTTTTAAATTACATTCATGTTGTGTTTAATACATTTTTTTCTTCATACTTCGATGTGTGGTATTATCTCATTGGTTTCATGCATGTCATGATATGGGTTTTCACATTCACTTGCACCCATTGTGTGTGTGTGACGGACATGTGTTCATTTACATACTTGCCTTTGGGGTTGTATCATGTAATTGCCTTTTCTATGTGGGTGGATGCAATACTTGGTTGGGTCTTTGGGCTGGGGAGGCTGGCCATAAGGGCCATGATTGAGGATCGTCATGACGTGGGGGCAGGGGGACATGAGTGGGACATGAGTGGGGGCCTGCTGGCAGGTGCCCTGCACTGCTGGGGGGTGGGGATGCAGGGGGACATGAGTGGGGGCCTGCTGGCAGGTGCCCTGCACTGCTGGAGGGTGGGGGTGCAGGGGGACATGGGTGGGACATGAGTGGGGGCCTGCCGGCAGGTGCCCTGCACTGCTGGTGGGTGGGGGTGCAGGGGGACATGAGTGGGGGCCTGCTGGCAGGTGCCCCTGACTGCTGGGAGGTGGGAGTGCAGGGGGACATGTGTGGGGGCCTGCTGGCAGGTGCCCCGCACTGCTGGGGGGTGGGGGTGCAGGGGGACATGAGTGGGGGCCTGCTGGCAGGTGCCCCGCACTGCTGGGGGGTGGGGGTCCAGGGGGACATGAGTGGGACATGAGTGGGGGCCTGCTGGCAGGTGCCCTGCACTGCTGGGGGGTGCAGTGGGACATGAGTGGGGGCCTGCTGGCAGGTGCCCCGCACTGCTGGGGGGTGGGGGTGCAGGGGGACATGAGTGGGGGCCTGCTGGCCGGTGCCCCGCACTGCTGGGCGGTGGGGGTGCAAGGGGACATGAGTTGGTGATCAGTAGTGCAAGCTGACGTGGCTTGGCTGGGGGGCATGCCCATGGTGGATGGGCTGCCTACGGGACATGACCAGGGGTGCAGGGTAGTCCCCTGTGGTGTGGGCTGCCTGCAGGGGCTGTGGAGGGTGTAGAGGGAACACCTGGGAGGACCCACACTGCCAATTCACGTGTAGGACTCCCCGCGCACCCCCGAAATACACGTACCCTGCTCATATCTCGTGTGAGACTTCATGCGAACCCCAGTAATACACGTACCCCACTCGTACAGGGCCAATCGCGTGTGAAACTTCCCGCGAACCCCAGTAATACACATACCCCACTCGCACAGGGCCAATCGCGTGTGAAACTTCCCGCGAACCCCAGTAATACACGTACCCCACTCGCACAGGGCCAATTGCGTGTGAAACTTCCTGCAAACCCCAGTATTACACGTACCCCACACGCACAGGGCCAATCGCGTGTGAAACTTCCCACGAACCCCAGTAATACACGTACCCCACTCGCACAGGGCCAATCGCGTGTGAAACTTCCTGCGAACCCCAGTAATACACGTACGCCACTCGCACAGGCCCTTTCGCATGTGAAACTTCCCGCGAACCCTAGTAATACACATACCCCACTCGCACAGGGCCAATCCCGTGTGAAACTTCCCACGAACCCCAGTAATACACGTACCCTGCTCATATCGCGTGTGAGACTTCACGTGAACCCAGTAATACACGTACCCCACTCGCACAGGCCCTTTCGCATGTGAAACTTCCTGCGAACCACAGTAATACACGTACCCCACTCGCACAGGGCCAATCGCGTGTGAAACTTCCCGCGAACCCCAGTGAAACACGTACCCTACTCGCACAGGGCCAATCGCGTGTGAAACTTCCCGCGAACCCCAGTAATACACCTTCCCCACTCGCACAGGGCCAATCACGTGTGAAACTTCCCACAAACCCCAGTAATACACGTACCCCACTCGCACAGGGCCAATCGCGTGTGAAACTTCCCGCGAACCCCAGTAATACACATACCCCACTCGCACAGGGCCAATCGCGTGTGAAACTTCCCGCGAACCCCAGTAATACACGTACCCCACTCGCACAGGGCCAATTGCGTGTGAAACTTCCCGCAAACCCCAGTATTACACGTACCCCACTCGCACAGGGCCAATCGCGTGTGAAACTTCCCACGAACCCCAGTAATACACGTACCCCACTCGCACAGGGCCAATCGCGTGTGAAACTTCCTGCGAACCCCAGTAATACACGTACGCCACTCGCACAGGCCCTTTCGCATGTGAAACTTCCCGCGAACCCTAGTAATACACATACCCCACTCGCACAGGGCCAATCGCGTGTGAAACTTCCCACGAACCCCAGTAATACACGTACCCTACTCATATCGCGTGTGAGACTTCACGTAAACCCAGTAATACACGTACCCCACTCGCACAGGCCCTTTCGCATGTGAAACTTCCTGCGAACCCCAGTAATACACGTACCCCACTCGCACAGGGCCAATTGCGTGTGAAACTTCCCGCAAACCCCAGTATTACACGTACCCCACTCGCACAGGGCCAATCGCGTGTGAAACTTCCCACGAACCCCAGTAATACACGTACCCCACTCGCACAGGGCCAATCGCGTGTGAAACTTCCTGCGAACCCCAGTAATACACGTACGCCACTCGCACAGGCCCTTTCGCATGTGAAACTTCCCGCGAACCCTAGTAATACACATACCCCACTCGCACAGGGCCAATCGCGTGTGAAACTTCCCACGAACCCCAGTAATACACGTACCCTACTCATATCGCGTGTGAGACTTCACGTAAACCCAGTAATACACGTACCCCACTCGCACAGGCCCTTTCGCATGTGAAACTTCCTGCGAACCCCAGTAATACACGTACCCCACTCGCACAGGGCCAATCGCGTGTGAAACTTCCCGCGAACCCCAGTAATACACGTACCCCACTCGCACAGGGCCAATCACGTGTGAAACTTCCCACAAACCCCAGTAATACACGTACCCCACTCGCACAGGGCCAATCGCGTGTGAAACTTCCCGCGAACCCCAGTAATACACATACCCCACTCGCACAGGGCCAATCGCGTGTGAAACTTCCCGCGAACCCCAGTAATACACGTACCCCACTCGCACAGGGCCAATTGCGTGTGAAACTTCCCGCAAACCCCAGTATTACACGTACCCCACTCGCACAGGGCCAATCGCGTGTGAAACTTCCCACGAACCCCAGTAATACACGTACCCCACTCGCACAGGGCCAATCGCGTGTGAAACTTCCTGCGAACCCCAGTAATACACGTACGCCACTCGCACAGGCCCTTTCGCATGTGAAACTTCCCGCGAACCCTAGTAATACACATACCCCACTCGCACAGGGCCAATCGCGTGTGAAACTTCCCACGAACCCCAGTAATACACGTACCCTACTCATATCGCGTGTGAGACTTCACGTAAACCCAGTAATACACGTACCCCACTCGCACAGGCCCTTTCGCATGTGAAACTTCCTGCGAACCCCAGTAATACACGTACCCCACTCGCACAGGGCCAATCACGTGTGAAACTTCCCACAAACCCCAGTAATACACGTACCCCACTCGCACAGGCCCTTTCATGTGTGAAACTTCCCGCGAACTCCAGTAATACACGTACCCCACTCGCACAGGGCCTTTCACGTGTGAAACTTCCTGTGAACCCCAGTAATACACGCACCCCACTCGCACAGGGCCAATCGTGTGTGAAACCTCCCGCGAACCCCAGTAATACACGTTCCCCACTCGCACAGGGCCAATCGCGTGTGAAACTTCCCACGAACCCCAGTAATACACGTACCCCACTCGCACAGGGCTAATCCTGTGTGAAACTTCCCGCGAACCCCAGAAATACACGTTCCCTGCTTGCCGTGCTGGTACAGGGTTAGCGCAGCCCTTTGCGCTGGATTGGGGATTTTGATGGTTTTTCCCTGCGCGAGGGGTTTTCTTGGGGGCGTAACTGGCGCTGCTGCAGGGTCGCTGTACCACTGTGCGCCACGGCTGGTTTTGATAGCTAAAATCCATGAATACGCTGTGCGCGGAAATGGATTTTAGCGCACGCGGCTGGCGCAGAGATTCGCACGCGCACACTGTGCACCAGCCGCATACAGCACTTGTGCGCTAAATTCTATGAATTACCCCAA
Organism: Ambystoma mexicanum; assembly: GCF_040938575.1. NCBI lineage: Eukaryota > Metazoa > Chordata > Amphibia > Caudata > Ambystomatidae > Ambystoma > Ambystoma mexicanum. The sequence goes on from NC_090940.1 coordinate 203,857,275, forward strand.
CAATGTTTATATTTGAGATTTGGAAGGTTAAGCTTGCCTGCACTTAAACAAAAATGTACACAGTCATGTTCCATACAGAGTTATTCCGTATACTACATGGCCACACACTGTCATTCCCTTAAATTCCTCGTCTCTTGCTTAATATAATGTAAGGGACCTTCATTTTGCTGATCCATATAATCAATAAAGAATCTGTTTGGATAATTATATCAAAAATGCAGCGCCTAACATGTTGCAGAAAAATAATTCAAGTAGTTTAACAGAATGTATTGAAAAAAACGTTCATTTTGTGCTTTAAAATAAGTAATAACATGCAGATTCTTACTCACGTGAGTTAAACTCCAGCAGTGCACAAATGAGCCAGAAAACTACTCTGCAAGCAAGGAATTTTAAAAGCTTTATACTTTAAGTGCTGCAGTGACAGCTGAAAATCTCATGATGTCATCATGAAACGTAATAACTGATTACAGAGCTGCTACGATGTCATTTTCGTATTGCAGGTCAGTTGTGGTGTCACAACTATCCTATAATATATGTGATAATGTATCCCCTAGATTTCGTTATAAGGATATTGGAAGTCACAGAGGAGTTTTGTGAACAATTAGTGCAGTGGTTTTCAGACTTTTTTGGCTTGGGCCCTCCCCCTCAGCAAAATGTGGGCAGGCCGCCCCCCTCCCCCCCCAAATGCCAAATGGACAGTAAGTCCAAATGGCTATGAACAATTGAGTGCCGGTACTGCACCTTTCTCCCAGTATACTCCCTGGGCTCCCCCAACTGCTCACATCACAGTCTCTGGGCTCCCTCATCCCACTCCTAACCCAGTCCCTGGGCTCTCCCACCCCATCACAGACCCTGGGCTCTCCCACCCTGCTCCCATCAAAGACCCTGTGCTCGGCCCACCCTGCTCCCACCACTATCGATAATTCCACCCCATCCTGCTCCAGCACAGTCCTTGGACTCCCCACGCCCTGCTCCCAGCACAGTTCTGGGGTCAGTGGTGGCTGGTGAATTTTTTAAGTGGAGGGGCATAAATATTTCCTTCAGATATGCCATAGCAACCGAACGTAGCAAAGGAGCCCGAACCACTCAAGGAGTGTTCTCCCCCTGGGAAATTCTTTAAAATAATGGGTTAAAATGTCGCATTTTAGAGCATACTTTAAAGAAAATTGAGTTAAAAGCCAAACAGTTTGCAATAGCGCTGGGGGTCCCAGGTGCTAGGCATGGTATTTTTTACTGGACATCTATGATAGATGTCCAGTAATAAAATACCATCCCTGTCCCCTGGACCTCACAGCACCTAACACTTGCACACAATCAAAGTGATTATGTATGTATGCAAGGCACTGGGAGGTCCCGAGGGAAAGCATGGTATTTTTTACTGGACATCTTTGATAGATGTCCAGTAAAAAAATACCATCCCTATCCCCTGGGGTCCACAGAGCCTCAGAAGAAGAGCCGATTTTGCCAGGATGTAAGGGATTGTGCAACAAAGGCATTTTTAAAATGCCTTTGTTATACAACTCCCCCACTTGTCAAAATCAGCTCCACAGACCAACAAAAACACACACACACACACACACACACACACACAACAAGCACTCTATCAATCACTCGAGCAGCCATCATCATACACTCACTCATAATACAAGGCTCCCCTAACCCATACACACATTTAAATAAAAATCAAATGAACATAAACATACCTTCTGTCCCAGTCCTGAAGTTTCCTCCCCAGCGCTCCAGCTCCAACATCACGAACAGGAACCGGGAAGCAAGAGCTTCCTGGTTCCTGCAAATGCGTGCAGGGAACTGAGTGTGGGTGCTGAAACGCCGCACTCCATCCTGATCTGTCTGTATGTGCGAGGAGGCGCAGGAGCTCCCCCCTCGCACTTACAGACATGTAGTTCCCCAGCTAGCAGTTCCAATGAGTTATGCAGAGCTATAACACCTGTTATAATGGTTCTTCCGGGTTGTGCTCTCCTCACGAGCGTGGCATTCTCCTGAGAATTCTACGCTCGTGCACGTCATTACAACACCCACAGCCTTGCATGGCTTATTGAGCATGTGCGGCTGATGGAACTGGGCTGTCAAAGGGAAACAGTGTTTCCCTTTAACAGTTCAGCCAGCCAAGGAGCACTCCCTCAGCTGGAAAAAGCAGCTGAGGGAGCGCTCAGTGTTTCACTGGGCTGGCTCCTCTGCTTCTCCAGAATCGGTGAGGGGCTGCTGGGTCGATGCCCCCTCGCCCATTATGGATGAGCCACCCCTACCCAGGGACCCCCCTGCCCATTCCTCCCTACCACACTCAATGCATAGTCCCTGGGATCCCCGAACCCTCAGCCTGAATAGTCCCAGGGCCCCGCAACCTCTCCAAAAACAACCCCAGGGTTCTCTCACCTGCTCCAAAAACAGTCCCAGGACCTCCAACTGGTCCAGAAACAACCACAGGGCTCCACCCAACCTCTCCAAAAACAACCCAAGGGCTCACCTACCCACTCCAAAAACAATCCCTGAGCACCCCCACCCGCTCCAAAAACAACCTCAGGGCTCCCCCACCCGCTCCAAAAACAATCCAAAAGACTGCCCATCCTTTTCACAAACAACCCCAGGCCCCACCCTCCCGCTCCAAAATAACCCCACTGCCCCCCACCCACTCCAAAAACAACCCCAGGGCTCCCCACCCACTCCAGAAACAACCCAAAGAACCCCCCACCCTTTCCACAAACAACCCCATGACCCCCCTCCTTACCGCCTTACCTCGTATAATCCTTGTCCCGTTTCATTCCTGTGACTGGATTCAAACACCCTGCAAGCGAGCTGTCTGGAAACGGTAAGAGAGAACGCATCCAGGGTGTCTATTTCCTGAGTCAGCCACTGCCATTGACCCTAATCCTGGCCCCGTCACACGTGTGTGTGGTGGGGGCCATGGTAAGATGGGATTTTCACAGACATGCATGTCCCATCCCACGCCGGCTTTTTCTTTCCTCCCTTTTTGTTAAAAGGGAGGAAATACCACTGGGGTTTGAATACCACTGAAATAGAGGAACAAGGCTGAAGGCTGAGTTCCTTTATACGGTCACAGAACTCCAAGGTGACTTGCAATATCATTTTTATGTATGTTAGGGGATATTTTATTCCTTATATACTGTCATTCCTTTAAATACCTTGGGCCTCAATACACGGAATGCGGTAAGGGTTTACTGATACCGGTAAGGGCACCGGTACCGGTCAACCCTTACCGCCTTACTACGAGGTCCCTTTGCGGGACCCGACCTCAACGGCTGGTTTTACCAGCCGTTAAGGAACGGGCCCGCAAAGGGATCTTGGTGCAAATTACGGTACCGCAATTTGCGGTACCGTAATTAGCTCCTTCCCCATTCCCATTGAGCCCTATGGGAGCAAAAATGGGAATGGGGAAGTGCCTTGGTGAATGGGGAATTACCACCCCTGCTCACCTTGGAGTAGGGCGGTAATTCTGCCATCCACCAAGGCGGACACGGTAAAATACCGGCGGCAACCATGGCGCTAATAGCGCCATGGTTACCGTATACTGTGTAATGAGGCCCCTTTTCTCTTGCGTAATATAATTTAAGAGATCTTCCATTTGCTGATCCCTATAATCAAAATACAAGGGTTTGATTTTTAAAAAAAAGCCAAAAAATAGCTGAAACAGTGTAATAAAATGTGTCAGAAAAAAGTCTTCATTTTGTGCTTTCACATTAGTAATAACACGCAGGTTCTTGCTCACATGAAACTCCAGCAGTGCACAAATTAAACATTCTACCATAAACAGTTCCATGTCAATGAATGACTGTAAAATGACACAGAAAGCTACCACTCAAGTAAGGAATTTGAAAAGCTTTTAATGAAGTGCTGCAGTGACAGCTGGAATTCTCTCTGCTGACTCAAGCAGCAGGCATTGTGATGTCACAATGGCAGCGTAATAACTGATTCTATGGCACGACAAGGAGGCTCATATTATGCATACAATCTTTACTCTGAAACCACAGCAGCAAAGAAAAAACGTTTACAAACAAAACAGTTTAAAAAACACAGAACTAAATAGAGTTCATGTCAATGCAAGGGGAAAACCCCAATCCATCATGGAGGACAGGTCATGCCCTGCAGGAGACCAATGGGTAGGGGCCCTCCTCTATATAAGTCCTTTACTCCAATTCCAACTCCTCTTTCTTTGCTGCTGATGCCACAGCTAAGTCACACCTTTGTGTGTTCCTTTAGAAATGCTAGTCTGTGTGGCAGGTGTATAACTTTGTTGCCAATGCTGTGTTTAATACGAATAGGCTTACCTCAGCGTTTGCTTTCTATTGTGTTTTACGTTCGTTTGAAACGTGCCTGTGCTTTTTTAGACTTATATTGTGAATACTATAGTAAATTACATGCCCCTCAGTTGGGCGCTAGTCCGGGTGCCGTCCGGATTTTATCACTTCAATAATGAATTGTATTTGAAAGGAAAATGTAGGTTTCCATTACGTTTTATTTTTCAATTTTGTGGTCATTTAAATAAGAAAGACTAAGAAAGGCCTGTGGTTAACAGCGCTTTCCCTTTCTTTTATTTTAAAGTTTTATGCCTCGCTCGTGCGTCGTGTGAAGCCTTGCTTCAGGCCACCGACACGCGAGCGGGTGCCTATCAGGAACTTTCCTGATGTACGTGAGTCCGTTCGGGCCGGCGTGCCCTGAAGTTACTTTCACTTTAAACGGTGACGCACGTGGCCTGTAAAGAAGCTTTGGCTTCAGGCCTGCCGCGCGTCACGGCTGTTCATTGGATTGTGATTTCTGTCCCGAATAAAGAATGGTTACGCTGCTCGCGTATATTTGCCAGTTTGCATTAGAATTGTGATTTCTGCTCAAATAAAGAATGGTTATGCTGCTCGCGTATATTTGTCAGTTTGGCTTCAGGCAAGGCCTGTTCCCTTTGCAAGGTTGCCATCCTTACATTGCTGCCGTCATTTCACCCTGCTAGGGTGTGCAATAGTTTCTAGCCTGCTCGGCTGTGCCTTTCCCAATGCAGCGTTTGACCTGCTTTTTGCTGCCTACTTTCTTTATTCATTCTTGTTTTTTTTTCCATAGTTTAATATGAAAGGCGCTATGTTTATTTATTTATACATATTTTAAAATAGCAAGCGCCATGATTCAGCTGCATGTTTTTCCATGCAGGTGGTCCAGGGTTCGCTTACTGTCAGGTCCAGTTCATATTCATTTTTTATATACATATTTTTTATATTGATATTTTAATTCCATATATATTTTAATAATGATAATTTACAATATATATTTTTTCTTTTTGATATGACTCACCCACCCAAGAGCCTGACGGGCTGCCAATCGATAACTAGTGCTGCATATGATATAGGTGACTACCTTCACGGTGGAGGTGCCATTCCTGCTCGGTGGCAAGTTGTGCCTAGGTTCTAGTGCGAGGTTGCCCAAATCCCCCCTCCCTCTACCCTCCCCCTCCCCTCCCCCTCATGTACTACTAGTTACCACACACCCTTCTAGGGTGAGCAGTTTGAGGTGCACTTGCTCAGTGTACTCTCTCTTAAGCAATATTTTAAGATATGTGTGAGTGTTGGCAGTAGCCCGGAGGGCTCAGTAACAGTTTGGGCCCCTGTTCAGGTGTAACCCCACTGCCTAGGCAAGGATTACTTTTGGTCCTTATTTATTTATTTATTTATTATTTATTTATTTAATTCTTCAAAGAAAAGAGTGTTTGGAGTTCATTGACAGTCTTTAGGGGGGTCCTGCCTTCCTTTCTAACCATCACTCAGGCGCTAACCTTTGTTTTTAGTTAATTATGTCAGCCCATACATTAGTTCGGTACAGGACAACTCAGTCCTTTCGTTTCCTTAGGCAGTTCAGACCCTTTTTTCTTATGCAAATAATTGGAGATCTATGCTCTTCTTGCTGAAAAGGGAAATAACCCTATGGACGTGCATGAGCTGCGGAGCTTGATGTGCAGATCGGGGTTGCCTGCTCTGCAACACCAATTACGTGCCTTAAAAGGATGGCGTGATTTCCCTTACTATTTGTCATAGATAACTGTGTGTTAAGCAAGACAATGTTGAGCTCCCAGGTTCTGACCCTGGTGCAGTGTTTAGGACACGCTTGCTGGTTTCAGAAGGGAAATTTACCAAATTATAACAGTATGGTACCCGTCCCACGCTTTCCTCCCAAGTCTTCGCCTGTTCCCGCTGATGAGTCTAGTGTTGTACACAATTTCTCCTATTCTCGAGGAGTACAAGCCCAGTCTTTTGTCCTTAAGGGTGTTGTTTTCTTGTTGCAGTTTAGGTGGCTGTTTATTTTCACTCTTTCCTTCAGCGCAGCAGAGTATTCTGCTTGCTTTGATATCTGTGCAGAGCCTGCTGTTGCAGGTTCGAATTCTGGAAGGGTCAAAATAAATGTTCATCCTTCCGGGGTCAATAAATGAACACCACACACCGTGGGTGGTAATGATAGGCAACGCTCAGATACCTGAGGATTTGTAGCACTATTTAAGCGCTATTTTATTTATTTTATTATGAGCAATGGGTTCTTTTTTCCTTTTCCCATGACCTCCAGAGAGGCCAGTCAGACTTGCCTCCCACAAAACCACCTGCCCTCCCCCTACCCCTCCCCCCCTTTCTTTCCCTGAGACACTTTTGGGGGGTTACATCATAAAGTTACACCTCTGGGGGGAACACCTGTTGGTTCCCGTTTTTCCTTTAACAGGAGTTCTTGCTCATGGCCAGTGCAGGGCTCGCACTGGGCTGTTGCCTCCCGCCTATCTGTTTGCCCCTTCACCTTTTCCTGGTATTTCACTGAGTTACGCTGAGCCAATGTCGGCTCTCTTCAGTCATAAGGATTCTGGATGATATACTTGTTTCTTGTTGGAGCCCCTTCTTCAGTCAAGGGTATTTATTATAATTTTAAGAGTATATGTTTTCAAGAGGTGTAAACGAATCAACTTCTGGGCTTCAGTGGAGACCTCAGGGTTTGTATCCTTCTTCTTTGGGGTGCAAGGTTTTTTCCTTAGGTAAATGGAGGAGATTTCTCTCCTCTTATATGAAGGGACGATTTCCCTCACGTGGAAAAGAGTGGTCTGGGAGTGGGGCTCATCTTCCATCTAAGTATTTCGGCCTCTCTATCTCAGAGCTTTTCAGCGACTCAGTATTAGACATCCCGCAAGTGTCTGTCAGTACGATTGATCAAGGGCAAGGAGACACTTAGTAGTGATTGGGTTCACTTAGCCACCTGCATGCAGGTAGTCCTTTTGGTTCCCTCTGGAGTTTTTTCTGCAATAAAGTACCAACTCACTGGGCTGGGGGTGTCAAGATAGTTCGGATTTATTAAGAAGAGGGTTAGTTCCCCTCTCGTAAACAGCTTCATGTTAGCTCTTTAGTGATCCGTTTCTTTGCAGTTTAGGGTTTTTTCTCAGGCTATGGTATTTAGTGGGTTCTCCTTTGTTTAGTTTATGTTCCCATGTGAGATTTACCAACCTTGAAGGAGGGGATAGATCCTAGCACCTGGCGCTCTAGCAGGGGACTTCAGACTTCGCTATGAGGGCAGCAATTGGGTATAGGATATCTTTGTCCTTGCCAAGTTTTGTCTCTTAAGGGTCAGGTTTTTGTAACCATTTCCTATTGTCATGATAGTAGAGTCCTTCTTCAAGGACTCAGAGGGTCTGGGGGGTTTCCGGCTTTACGGTTTAGTGGATTTAACTGTTCCTGGGGGGTTTTCCAAGGACTTTTTCGTATATATCTCTTTGTCATCAATGTCCCCTGGTCGGGCTCTTCTTACTGAGGAGTTTATTTAGCAGTTATCTGCTGGGTTTCAGGTGTGGCCTTTCTCTTCCATTGCACTTCTGCTTCCAGCAGAAGTACTTCTTTTTTGGTTCGGGAAAGGTTACTGGTATTCAGGGACAATTGTGTGATTAAGTTCAAGACTCACACTTCTGGGTGCACAAGACCTGCAAGTCTATTGCAGTTTAGCCCCTCCTAAACTAGGTTGTTCTATATCAGGTTGATAAAATGCCCTTTTGACTTCTGCTTTGGCCTTCTATGAAGATTTGTCTTTCCAACTCTGGTCTCCAGGATACTAATGTGATACGTCCTGTTTCTAAATACAATATTTTTTCTTCAACACATGGGATGGAGCCTACATATATTTCACCCCTAGGTGGAAATTTCTTTCTCTCCACGATAACTAGGTGTTTATCCTATTACGTTTGTTAGATTACCATAGGATGGTATGACTTAAAGTGTTTTAAATGTTTGATGTTGACCACAGTAGAGCTTATTATGTCTATGCTTTAACTTCCTATTACTTTAGGAAGTCTTTTGCCTGGTCCCCCCCCCCCCTCCGTCCCTCTCTTTTTAACCAGTTGGTTTTGGGGGGCCTGTGAGGAACGCTGGAAGTGGTTTCACTTCCTAATTTTCTTGCAATAAGACTGCTCTGCCTTACAGGACAGTTGTTGGGCAGCTTAACCTAGGGAATATGTTTCCAATCCGTGAATTGGTCAAAGTAGAAACATTTAAAACACTTCTTTTCTTATTATTATCATTATTATTGTATTATCTCTATTGGGTTAATCATGATGTAATTATGGTGATGCAAGGGCTTTGAACTTGCATAATATGAGCCTCCTTTCCTGCCATAGAATACCTTATCCCACGCACTATCGTGAGTGGGGGTTTAGATTCTATTAAAGACAAGGAGGTGAGTATTATCCCACCCACCCACCCTTGATATGGCATGATATGGCATTTATAGCGCACCTATATATATTGATGTTTCAAGTGAAGAACATTCTTCGGTCTGTTGTTTTTTCCCAGCCACCCACCCTTCTTTGTTTGTTCTTACAGTTTCGGGCTGAGATGTCCTGTTCAGGAACGGGGGTCACAGTTACAAGAGGTGGAGAGTGCGTGATCCAGGAGCTTCGTTGGATTTTGTCTTCCTATTTCATCATCGGGTCTGTGCAGTGGAAGTTTGGTTCAAGACAGCTACAGAAAGAGGAGTTGGAATTGGAGTAAAGGACTTATATAGAGGAGGGTCCCTGCCCATTGGTGTCCTGCAGGGCATGACTGTTCCTCCATGATGGATTGGGGTGTTCCCCTTGCATTGACATGAACTCTATTTAGTTCTGAGTTTTTTAAATTGTTTTGTTTGTAAAAGATTTTTCTTTGCTGCTGTGGTTTCAGAGTAAAGATTGTATGCATAATATTCGCCTCCTTGTCTTTAATAGAATCTAAACCCCCACTCACGATAGTGCGCGGGATTAGGTATTACAAAGCAGTTGTGATGTCATTTTCTTAGTGTAGGTCAGTTGTGATGTCAGGCGTAGCTCTCATCTCACACGCTTTTGGTGGGTGTCACCCGCCTTGTAAAGAGCGGACTCACCCACCAAACCTCCTGCACGGCCATTCATTTCAATGGGCTCTCACCCGCCAAAAGCAAAATCTGGTGTTTTCACCTGCCTTTGCGACAGAAAGGGTTGAGAGCTATGTGTCAGGACTAGCCTGCGATGAGAACATTCTTTCCAGACTTGTATAGAAATGTTGCAGGCTGCCATGAGTTAAAATAATAATAATAACATTAGTAACTGATGCCGTATTCCTCTGACCACTTGACCAGTGGTCACATTCTTAGCCCGCCCTCCGAGGCGGACAGTGCACGGCGCGTGCCCCTCATTAGCACAGCTTCCGTTGCTGCTCGCGCTTGCGCGCTTTGCTGCTCGCGCAGGCGCTGCTGCAGCGGAAGCCACATCTGTCAGTGATATCGGTTCTGGTGCAGGCGCAGCGGAGGAAATGACTGCTGCCATTATCAGTGCTTCGGCCATGACCACGCTCCGCACCTTTGTAAACGTGCCCGGGGAAAGGCCACCTGCGCTTTCTCGAAAGCTTGTCCTAATTATAAATTAGATGAACTGTCACTCACAGGGCGACCCCCGCGGCTGCTCGCAGACACGGGAAGTGGTTACGCCTGAAGAAGTCCAGGTCTTCCCTCAGACACTTCCTGGATGACATTGGGGTCACCTTTTGTACTATTTAAAGGTGTGATCGCTGATAGGAACCAGGTGGGCAGATGGGCGGGCACTGCGTTTTCACATTACTCCTTCCCTAAAGCGCATCTGTTGGGATTTTTCATAGGCTCCGCGTCTAAAGCAACGCTCTGCCATCTCTGTGATTATTCGCCGACATTCTGGTATATATCGGATGATCATTTTTCAGTCCATTAATGGTTTCTTCCACTTTACCTCAGAAAAAGCTTTTAACGTATTGGGTGACTTTAAAAAGATGACACTGCGACGTTTAACCATTGCGTTCACTTCGTGCATTAAACACCAGTAAACTTTCAAACAGGTGGAGTGTGCCCTATAAAAGCACTTAGTGCGCGCACGGTTCTCGTGCTACTGCCATCTATAAAATACATTATAGTTTCATACCGTCTCAGATAAAAACACGCGTTCATGCCAGTTTCACAGTGTCACTGTCACCCTAGTTCTACCTTAGTTAAAAACATTTCAATGCTAGTTTTTAAATTGCCCCCAAAATAAAATCATGCCAGGTTCCACAGTGCCATTTCAGCGTTGCCTCAGTCATGCTAGATTCCACATTGCCCCAGAAAAAGGCCATGTTAGAACCACAAAACATTTTCCTATGGGCGCTCAACAGTGCCATGCCGGCCTAATCCACAATAGACACATTGGGCCTCATTACGACCCAGGCGGAAGACCATGGTGCTATTAGCACCATGGTCCATGCCGGTAAGTTACTGACTCCGCCATGGAGAAAGGGGGAATTACCACCCCATTACAAGGTTGGTGGGGCGGTAATTCCCCCTTCCTCCATGGCCCTTCCCCATTCCCATTTTTGCCCCATAGGGCTCAATGGGAATGGGGAAGGTGCTAATTACGGTGCCGCAAATTGCGGCACCGTAATTAGCACCAAGGTCCCTTTGCGGGTCCCTACTTTAACGGCTGGTCTACACCAGCCGTTAAGGTCGGGTCCCACAAAGGGACCTCGTAATTAGGCGCTAATAGGTTAACTGCGCCGCAACCTTTTACGGCGCTGTTAACCCATTAGCGCCTGGGTCGTAATGAGGCCCATTGTCATGTTTCAACATGACCCTGGATTATTGCCCCATGTACCTGCTCTTTTCATGTTGCCCACAGAAGACTGTCCCAGCCACCTTAACATTGCCCCAGATTATTATTAGTATTGTTATTATTAGGGTATTTATTGAGAGCGGACCTAGCATCGGGAAGCAATGGCGCACTTTGGGCCTCATTACGACCCAGGCGGTAAGTTACCGCCTGGGCCGTGACTTTACCACCATGGCGTAAACTACGTTTACGCCATGGTGGTTGGCGGACTTACCGCCCCATTCCGTCCTTGGCGGGGCGGTAAGTCCCCAATCCCCATTTACCCTTCCCCATTCCCATTTTTGCCCCATAGGGCATAATGGGAGTGGGGAAGGCGTTAATTACGCCACCGTAAATTACGGTGGCGTAATTAACTCCATGGTCCCTTAGCGCCATGGATTTTAACACCTGCTAAAAGCAGGTGTTAAAAGCGCCATGGCGCTAAGGGACCTCGTACTCAGGCGGTAAGGGTCGGCGCTGTTAACGCTGCCGTTAACCCCTTACCGCCTGGGTCGTAATGAGGCCCTTTGTCTAAGGGGGAAGAACATGGCGAGGGAAGCAGAGAACAAGGGAGCAGGGGACTAACGGGGGAGCGGGAGGGCAGGCAGTTTGGTAGCAGGGGAGGAAACAGTGGGGAGCAGATCACCCAGTCTCAGGAATGGTGGAATGTGGAGAGTGTGTGGACTTAGGTGTTACCGAGGAGCCATTCCGCCGTTCCTCAATGCGGAGGATCTTGAGCTCCATCCCGAACTGTAGAAGAGCAGGGCGTGTCTGATGTTGGCATGGAGGAGGTTCTAGAGACCTGTCTTCTGGTTCTTTCCTTCCTGCGCCAGTGGGGTTCAAGTCTGCACATGTTCTTACTTCTGGTGGATTGTAGCCTCCGGAGATGTTCTCAGAGATGTGGCTTGGGGACTTCAGCAACAGCTTCGTAGATGAGGCAGCAGGATTTGAAGAGGATATGGGCTTGCATCATATGACTGCCCATTAGCCCAGTCCGCTTTCACATTCCTCCTGAAGATTATCCCTTGTCCCCTTTCATGTTGTCTCCAGAGGCGTCCCTCACAAAAATCACACTGCCCATGTAATAATGTCCCCATGTCTCTCTCCTGCCTTTCACATTACCCCAAAAGATTTCCTGATGCCCAAATCACTTTCATATTTCTCCTGTTTGATTTCCACAACCCATTTTCACATTTCCCTCAGATGATTACCACATGTCCTGGCCCTCTTTGACAAGGTTGTCAATTTCACATCAGAAATTGACCCAGAACGTTGCCCCATGACACAGACACCATTGATATACTCCCACAGCCCCAAAACGGCCGATCCTACTTCACATTTCACTAAAATTATCAACGCCACTTTCGCATTGCCCCCATAATTATGCGATGCCAGTTTGCAAAGCATACAAAACCGCCCCACACTACATGTAACCTTGCTAGTACCCCACTAAAGTATGACACCCACAAACAGCATATTCCTGCTCGCTTGTGCACAGGCACAGTCAGGCAGATGGACACACACACATTGCGCAGGTGTTCACTCAAACAAACACACCCAGACATGCTCGTTAGAATAGGTCGTCGCCAGGTATTTGGCCACTCCCTTCTGTCTGCCTTGCCTTAGCTTGTGCCTGGCCTATAAAATGTATCTTTGACCTCAATTCTGAGGATGTTTAGTTAGAGTGATGCTAACAGGGTCGACTGGGTCATAAAATTGTCTCGGGCCCCAATGAAAAAGTGGCCCACCGTTGCAAATGGCTATTCATTACTTTTGTGACACTGTTTGAATAGTACCCAAGTGGGAGTTTTTTGATAAAATGTGATGCAAATTGTGCATCTTAAAGAGTATTTATTCAGCAGCACTGGTTAAAACTACAAACCTAGTGAAGTAACTCGTCAAACTTGGCCACATTGACACGAAAAACTAGGCCACACCAGCATTTTGCGTTTTTGGCCTGGCCATGGGCCTACTGCCCTGTAGGCCAGTGCGAGCCTAGATGCTAATCATTGGAGATGTGGGCATCTAACAGCTGAGCCTGGAAGTTAATGATATGATATGATATGGCATTTATAACGCACCTATACACAAGTGTTTCAAGGCACAACGAGGCAAGGGAGGGGAACAGAGGGAAAACAGAGACATCGACCTACTAGGCCAGGGGATTTTATCACGCAAGTGCAGGGGAAGGGGGAATCCTTCAGCTTCATTTTAAGGGGTATATATTCATATCGCCTGGGCAGGCTTTTGTCTTCTTACTCTGTACATTTGCTGCTGTCACGTTAATGACAGTTTAAATGTAAATCTGCTTAACCAGGTGAGAAATTTGACAGGCTCTACCCATTGCAATCCTCTGCCAGCAAAGCCCCAGCTGGGTGTCGTAGAGGTGCTATGCTCGGCCTTAAAGGTAGAGGGCTTAAGCTCTCCCCAGCCAGGGAGGCATGGTTCAGGGGCCCCTCCCATGCCCTGGGTGCTGGCAGGGAAATGGGCCACTAATGTCATAATCTGGCATTGCTCTGGGCTCAGTGCTGCTTACGTGGTGGTGGTGATGTTTGGAGGTATACATACACCCTTAGAACACGCAGAGCACATCACATGCTGCCAGGGATGGAATATTTACAGGTGCAATGAATTTGCCTGCATGCACATTGCACATTCAAACACGGAACAGTGGAACTTAAGTTACTTTGAGGGACAGATGTCAAAGCAACTTGATTTGCATTATTTTCGTGGCCAGCAAGAGCTAAAAGTCATTTTTGAGAAGGTCGAGACGAGCCAAACTGCACTGACCGGTCACCAGTGACCGTTAGAATGAATGAAATGGAAGCCTTTAAATCATGGCCAGTGCTTGATTAACAGTTGAGCATGACCCAAACATTTTGGCCCAATTTGGTACCTGCTCAAAGGCACTCTCTTTAGCCACGGAAACAGGCCTTAACTAAGTCAACATTTTTGGCTTGTTTACTGGCATATTCCACAAATTAATTGATGTGTTTAGTAGTTTATATTCTTTTTTACACTGTATTTACATAGAGCAAATGAAACTCAGAAACATTGGGACACTGTGTTAGTCAGGATTAGGATGACATTAACAGGGAGGAGAGTTGGGGGGCAGATAGTAATGCAGTACTGTGTGTGTGTGTGTGTGTGTGTGTGCACCCACATTAACATGCTTGTAGGTGTTACAGGCATTTCTTACACAATCCTACCTGGTTACCGTTGTTACTCACCTAGGGTGGGCTAGTTGTGGTCAAACATGTGTGCCTCAGTGATGAGGCTCATGCAGCGTGGTATGCCGGCTGAAAGGGGGCCAGCAGTGTGGCTGGGAGCCCTGCTAGTAGGCTGTTTTTCCTATCTATGTGAGAAGTTACCAGGTCCTGCACCACCGTTCGCAAGCCCTGGGGTTGCGGGAAGCGGTTGATCTTGCAGAGTAGGGTGACTTCATGCCAGGCCTGGTTAGGCCTTTATAGCCATGTCTTCTTGAAAGGATAGGTTGCTGTCCACAATTAATCTGAGAGATTTAGCTGAGTTGGTGAGTTGTGGGTTCTATCTGTCAAATTGCATTGCATCCAGCCACTTTTGAGTGGGAGCTTGCTTGGCTAAGAGGAGGAATTCTGTCTACATTGAGTTTAGTACCAAGTAGGCGCTTGACCTCCATTTTTGATTGGTGGCAAAGCATGCTTGGAGGTGGGTGTTGCGAAGTGTTGTCCGCATATCCATGTATTGAGATGACAGAGTTAGTTAGGAATGTGCCATGGGGTTCCATGTATAGATTGAATAAGACGGTTGTATACTAATTGACCTTTTCACAATTGACCTCGTGAGAATTGACCTTGTGAGAATTGACCTAATTTAGAAGGTCAATGAGGACATATATGCGGGGGGAAACCCCCCGCAAGCTCCCCACCCAATCCAAAACCCCCTGCAACCCTCCACCTAATCTCCTTATATTATTTATAATCCAAAACCAACCCAATACATATATAAAATAACTAAAATAATATAAAGGTAAATTGTGCAGAAGGTCAATTAGGACCACAATAATTAGGTCAATTGTGCAAAAGGTCAATTGTAAAAGGTAAATTTGGGTAATACCAATACGATTAGCGAGAGAAGTTATTCATGGGGGACCACATGCATTTTGTGGCCCAGGTACCTGCTCACCCTGCCACCCTCCCTATCTGACTCCGGGCCTCCCCTTGCACTGGGTTCTGTATCTGTACCCATACAGCCCCCCCCCCCTTTTTTCTTTCTGCACTTATCAGACCTCCCCTGTCTGCTGCCTTAAACCCAGCACTTACCATTTGCTGGCTGCACTACCACTGTTTGTTGCCTTTATTATTTATTTATTATTATTTATCTGTTTCTCCTTTGCTCCGCACTCTCCACCTCTCCCCCTTCCATGCACTTTTCCCCTCCCCCTCTCCCATGCACTTGCATGTTCTCAATGTCACTGGGCCTAGTAAGATCATTGTTTTGTTCTCCCCTGTTACCCTGCCTTGCCTTGTCGTGCTCTGAAACACTTGTGTACGAGCGCAATAGAAATAAAATATCAATATCAATATCAATGCCAACCTGAGAGAACCCATCCAGATGGCCAGCCAGATGTCACCCATAAATGTATGATTGGAACTATTTTATGGCGGTGCCTGCAAAGCCTGTTCTGTGAGTAAAGAGGGACAGTGGCATTCCCTGGTTGACCATGTCAATTGCAACCAAGAGGTTGATGAGGACTAATACCCACGTTTCACGTTTATCAATAATTTGCAAGACTTTATCGACCACCTGGATAATGGCTGTCCACGCGCTGCATTTGGGGTGGCATCTGGATTGCTAATCCTGAAGAAGGCTACGTTGGTTAATGTTAGCGAGTAGTTGATTGTCGACTATCTTCTCAATTATATTTACGGTGCATGTGAGGCAAGTGATAGGATGATAATTTGCCAGATCTCCAGGGCTGAAGTTGTTTTTTTCCAAGAACTGGCGTATGAGGCATGTGTTTTAGTCTGTCTGAGACAGTGCCTTCACAAAGAGATGAGTTGATTATCTTGAGAAGGGGATTCATGGCGGGACCGCTAATTTCATTGAGGCTCTTTGCCGGCATAATGTAATCCAATTAGGCAGTGGACTTAAGGGAAGCAAATGTTTTAGAAGTTCCTTGCGAGAAAGGAGGGAAAAGTCAGTCCAGAGTTCTATGGATCGTGGTATGGGGGGTCTAATTGACTACCAATTGTGTGTCCTGATGGTGTTGATTTTGCTGATGAGGGAGTCGTTCAAAGCCTCACATTTTTCTTGCGATTCCTGTCCCTTTCGGTCCATAGTGGGGTAAAAACATTGCTTAAAATGGCTTTTCGCCACTGTTGGTGGCTGTTGCATTGGTTTTGGTGTAATAGGTAGCTTTGTGTCAGCAGACTCCACTGATAGGGCGTCAATATCCCCGCTTCCCTCCTCCACCTCCTCACCTGTTGAATCAGAGTCTTCTTCGATAGGGCTGAGAGTTCGATGTGCTCTGTAGTCCTTTTCTTTTTTTCTTTGTTGTGTATGTCTCCCACAAGAAGAAGCCACAGTGAGAGCGATAGAAAACGCCCTGACCGTGAACCCCTCCCAGGAGGGACCAGAAAGGGAAAAAAAGCCAAAGGTAGGCAAAAAAACGCTGGTGAATCACAAAGGGAGGTGGGTATCCTGATGGAAGTTGGACTAGCAGATATCAGCAATGGAATGCAGAGAAGGTATAACAGCTCCAGGTAAGCAAATAACTGCAGGCAAAACAGGACGAGAAAACAAAAGAAAAAGAAAGGTAATAGAGAGAGAGAAAGAAGGGAGGTCCCGGGAACCGGGACCCGAGTGGACGAGGAGGGTAAGAAGAAAGAGAGAGGAAAAGCTCAGCGGAGCAGATTAAAAAGTGTATAGCAAACCGCGGCAGCAAAGGAGAACACAGCTGACTGAGAAGGGTTGCAACGTACAGGACAGAGGATAAGGCGTGGCTAAGTAATGCTACGTTCACTTGAGCGGAAAAAGAATGGACCGCTAAGTGGACGTAGCGTCGAAAACGTGACAGAAATTAGGAAGTGTGTAATCGGAATCGGGGCCACAGACGCCAGGTAGGAGTGCGCTGCATGACAGTATGCCCCCCTCCAAGACACAGACCCCCCGGTTTACCAGGATGTAATCGGTGAAACTTTCTGAGAAGGATCGGGGCATGGATATCTAAACGGGTTTCCCAAGAGTCCTCAGTATGGGAAAAACTTTTCCAATGTACCAGGTATTCCAGACGCCCTTTACGGTACCTAGAATCCAACAACTGGGAAACCTTGTATTCAGATGAATCGGGGGAGTGAGAAAGAATAGGGAAGGGTCGAGCCTTGTGAGACTGATCGGCACTCTTAAGAAGTGAAGCATGAAACACTGGGTGAATTCGCCTTAATGCATGAGGCAATTTTAGGCGGAAAGCCACTGGATTGATTTTATCAGTGATAGGATAGGGACCGATGAATTGAGGGGACAGTTTAGATGGTCGAGACCATCTTGGGAGATATTTAGTGAATAACCACACTTTAGAGCCCACCTTACAATCAGGTACCATCTGCCGGTGTCGGTCGGCCTGTCTCTTATAGACTTGCAGACTCTTACAGGTTTAACTTTGCTTTTTCTTGAGTATCTTTTATCCTGGACAGTGTTTCGGCAACCGCCAGAAGGGTAGGTTGAAAGGGAGAGAGAGGAATGATGGCTCGGGGATGAAAACCATAGGAACATTAGAAAGGAGACATCCCACTTGCTGAATGACAGGCGTTGTTGTATGCGAATTCCGCCGTTGGCAACAGGTCCACCCAGTTATCTTGTTCCAGGTTCGTGTAGCTGCGTAAGTACTGCTCCAGGGTGGCATTCAAGCGTTCTGTCTGGCCATTTGTGTGGGGATGATATCCAGACAATAAAGCACGCTGGATGTTAAGGGCAGCGCAAAGTGATTTCCAAAATTTAGAGACGTATTGACTCCCCCGGTCAGATATGATTTTGTCTGGAAGACCATGGAGTCTAAAAACATCTTTCATGAAAACCAATGCCATACCGTCAGCAGTCGGGAGACCTGGGAGCGGAGAAAAATGGGCCATCTTGGTGAGAGAATCAATAGTCACCATTATACATGTGTGTCCCTGTGAGGGTGGTAAGTCCACAATGAAATCTGTGGATATATGACTCCACGGGCGATCAGGGATGGTGTCTTGCTGAACAATCCAATGGGCCTTTTAGTACTGTTTTTGCTCTGACAACAAACTCTGCAGGTCCTTACATACCGTTTGACATTCTCAGGCAAACCCTTCCAATAGAAGGCTCTTCTTATCAATTCCAGGGTACTGGCTTGCCCTCTATGACCTGCTGTCTTGTGATCATGGCACCAAGACAAAATGTCTTTCTGGAGAGTTTTGGATGGCACCCATATTTTTTGACCTTTGAAAAACAGGCCATCCCATTCAGTCATGCTATGGGGCTCCGGTTGAGAGGAGGTGGCTTCTCTGATCTGCTGAAAGAATGAGGTGATGGTAGCCACTATTCGATTCCTTGGGAACAGTTTTTCAGGGTAGGAAGAGGCTGTCTGGGAGGTAAGTGTCTTTCTGGATAGAGCATCGGCCAAGGTATTCTGACTTCCGGGGATGTAGGTAATACGGAAATCGTATTGTGAGAAAAAATGTGCCCATCTCGCTTGCCTGGAATTTATGCAATCCATAGACTGTAATAGTTGTACATTTTTGTGATCAGTTCGAATTATGAAGGGGTGGCAACTCCCCTGTAACAGATGTCTCCAAACTTCGCAAGCCTTTTTCATGGCTAAGAGTTCTCTTTCGATGACGGAATAGTTCCGCTGACTTGTTGTAAGGGTTTTGGATAGATAGGCTATCGGATGTTCTGTGTTGTCATATTCTTGTAGTAAAACCACTCCTATGGCCGCAGCTGAAGCATCGGTCTCGAGGATAAAAGGTCTCCTTTGATCTGGCTGGCGTAGGATGGGAGCACTACAGAAACCTTTCTTCAAGAGTTGAAAGCTATCTTCAGCCTGAGTGCTCCAGGCAAAAGGCACTGATGACCTCTTTAGTAAACTGGTGATGGGTAAGACAATGTTGGAAAACCCTGGTACAAATCGCCTATAAAAATTTGCCAAGCCCAGGAATCGTTGTGCTTCCTTGACAGATGAAGGGGCTAGCCATTGGAGAATGGCATCAACCTTCTTTTGGTCCATTTGAATCCCTTGGGATGAGAGAATAAATCCCAAGTAGGGTACAGAAGAAGCTCCAAAGACACACTTTTCCCTTTTGACCAATAGTTGATGTCTTTTTAGTCGCTCCAGTACTTCTTTGAGATGTATTAGATGTTCTGGCATGGTCTGAAAAAAACCCAGTATATCGTCAAGGTAAACGACAACAGACACAAATAACAAATCTGAGAAGATACGGTCGATAAACCTTTGAAAAATGGCGGGTGCGTTCACAAGTCCGAAGGGCATCACGTAGTATTCCTATAGGCCAAAAGGTATTCTGAACGCAGTTTTCCATTCATCACCGGAACGTACTCTGAGTAAATGATAAGCGTTATGCAAATCCAGCTTTGAGAAAACCGTTGCCCCTTGTACGGTTTCCAAGATGTCTGGGATGAGCGGCATGGGGTACCTATCCTTAAGAGTTACTTTATTAAGTCCCCTGTAATCAATGCATGGCCAGAGGTCTTTGGAATCCCATTTGGGGATAAAAAACAAAGAAGCACCTGCCGGGGACTTTGAAGGTCTAATGAGACCGTTACACAGGTTATCATCCAAGTATTTGCGTAGTACTTCCTTTTCTGTGTTTGATAATGCAAACATCCTGCCAAAGGGTACTAGAGCATTGGGAGCCAAGTCAATGGCGCAGTCCTCCGGTCTGTGGGGAGGTAACGCCATGGGAGTAGCTTCTGCAAATACAGATTGATATTCCTCCAAGGCTTTGTCAAGAGAATGTACTCCAATAGTCGTGTGAAGAGTGGTGGGATGGATCTTGACCTCCTGGTAAGGTGTGTCTTGGAAACAGTGGGTTTGGCAATAGTTGGAATTGAAATGCATACAGTTTGACTTCCAGTCTATGCTGGGAATGTGTTGACGCAACCAGGAGATACCTAAGATCAGAGGAAAATGAGCCGCCCTGATAATGTCGAATGTGATGGCTTCTGAATGCTGAAAAATGGTGAGTGGCAGAGGTGCAGTTGTCTGTACAATGAGTCCAGAACTCAAAGGCGTGCCATCCACTCCCTCTACCTTTTGGCCGTGTTTGCGATCAATACGCTTTGCTCCAACTTTGTCCACTCAGAGTGTGTCAGCAAAATTTCCTGCAGCACCACAATCCAAAAGTGCCAAAGTCTCCACTTGATTACCATGAATGGTAACCTTTACTGTTAATACCATAAGACGCGAGTCTTCTGAGGGATCTGAAGAATCAATTGACATAGTCACGTAGGGACTGGAAGATTGGCCTCGATAACCCGTCCCTTTTAGGTACGAGGGTTTGCGTTTTCCGACGGTTTATGAGGCAGTTCTGTACAATTATGTACTGAATGACGATCCGAAGCACAATAAGCACACAGGCCATGTTCCCTTCTCCTTTTCCTTTCTTCAGGGGTCAAGGGCCGACGAGTAGCTCCAATTTGCATGGGTTCATCATGATGTTTGAGCGTAGCTGAAGGAGGTGAGGAGGTTCTTGTAAAGGAGGGGCGTGTCTTGCGTCTCTCTTGCCGCCTTTCTTGCATCCGGAATTCCATTTGAAGGGCAGCAGTCATCAGGTACTGTAGCGAGGTAGGACGGGAAAAATGAGCCAATTCGTCTTTAAGTTCCTCTCTGAGGCCTCGGCGGAACAATATGAATTGAGATTGCTCCGACCAACCGGTCTCCATTGCCAGTCTTTTGAAGGAGGAAATGTATGATAACACATCGGCTTGGCCCTGGCGAATGCCCATCAGGTCTTCCCCTGCTGCCATAGATACTTCGGGTCTCTCGAAAGTGCGTTTTACTAGATCCACAAAGGCATCGAAATTTAGGAGCACTGGGTCGGTTCCTGTAACAAGAGGGATGGCCCAAGCAAGAGCATCCCTGTCATATTAGATATTAGAAACCCGACTTTGGCATGATCGGATGCATAGGTGCGAGTTCTAAATGAAAAATACACCCTGCAAGCATCAAGGAATTCGTTTAGGGTTTTAGGAGACCCATTATACTTCCCAGAGGACAAAGACATGGAGGTAGATCTGTTGTGGGTGGTTCGCGTGCCGCCACCATTTGTTTCAAAAGATTATTCTCTACTTTCATGTTTTGCATTTCGAGAGAAAGATTTTGAACGGCAGCTATTAACTCCTGCACTTGCTCAGGAGTAGCCATCCTTGAGGTTTGGGGGCGTTGCAAACTGTCAGCAGACTCCACTGATAGGGCGTCAATATCCCTGCTTCCCTCCTCCACCTCCTCACCTGTTGAATCAGAGTCTTCTTCGACAGGGCTGAGAGTTCGATGTGCTCTGTAGTCCTTTTCTTTTTTTCTTTGTTGTGTAGGTCTCCCACAAGAAGAAGCCACAGTGAGAGCGATAGAAAATGCCCTGACCGTGACCCCCTCCCAGGAGGGACCGGAAAGGGGAAAAAAGCCAAAGGTAGGCAAAAAAACGCTGGTGAATCACAAAGGCAGGTGGGTATCCTGATGGAAGTTGGACTAGCAGATCAGCAATGAAATGCGGAGAAGGTATAACAGCTCCAGGTAAGCGAATAACTGCAGGCAAAACAGGACGGGAACCGGGACCCGAGTGGACGAGGAGGGTAAGAAGAAAGAGAGAGGAAAAGCTCAGTGGAGCAGATAAACAGCGTATAGTAAACCACGGCAGCAAAAGAGAACGCAGCTGACCGAGAAGGGTTGCAATGCACAGAACAGAGGATAGGGCGTGGCTAAGAAACGCTACGTTCACTTGAGCGGAAAAAGACTGGACCGCTAAGTGGACGTAGCGCGGAAAACATGACAGAAATTAGGAAGTGTGGAATCGTAATCGGGGCCACAGATGCCAGGTAGGAATGCGCTGCATGACACTTTGGCCAAGGTGATGAAGATCTGACAGCTGTACCATGTAGGCTTGAGGGCTAGGAGGTCTTCTGGTTTGTGTGCCTTGGGCCACCGTTTCCCACTGACTTAATCTCAAATTTGTTAATGTGAGCTCTTGGGTGTACCAAGGGGCAGAGAATTGTGTCTTGGCCCAGCTTAATTTGACTGGCACGTTGGTGTCAGCCAACTCCTTTGTGGTTTGGCAAAAGGTGTCCAAAAGGGAGAAGACGTTCCCTAAGCGTGGGAAGTTAGAGAATCTTTTTTCTGTGGTGTACACTATGAAGGTTTTGAATGATCGTTGTGGAACCATAGCGCATTTATCCTGGCCTTTATGGGCTGCCATGACTATAGCTAGGGAGAAGAGGAGGCCGCATGGTCCGACCAGTCGATGGCAATGGGGTCAACACAGTTTAAGAGGGAGGTGACAGCATGAAGAAAGTATCGTACAGGTTGTACAGGTTTTCAGTTTGATACATGCACTTTGCAATATCGGATTGGCTTTTTACAAAACATTCCCAGAGTATATGGTGCTGGTTCCAAATAATGTATTTTCGCTCAGCAAACCTTTATCTATTGTGTTCTTCTACAAATCATCCAAAAAATATTAATAACATGCTACTAGTCTCTAACTTATGTAAACAAAAGGAAAACAAATGAGACAATCTAGTATAAGTACTTTAGCTCAGCGGTCTGTGCCGGGAAGCTGTGCTGTTAAGAAATGAAGTTGCTGAAGGCGCATTTGGTTAAGAAGTTTGTATTACAGCAGGAGCTGCTGGGCAGCTGCAATTAGCTCCTTTCAATCAGGCAATGTTTTGCCGGTAGTAATGGCAGTTCTAAATCAATTAAATGCAACATCAATTTACATAACACAGGGAAAACACAGAGAATGTGCCGCCACATGTCTTACTACTACTGTTTATGTATCCCACAAAAAGGTACCAAACACATTGTTTTTTTCTGATGTGTGTGGCTAGCGCCATATGCATGGGCCAAAATTAAAAATAGGTTCCTGAGTCAAAATACATTTTTACAAACAACAGATTCTACATTTTCGAAAAAACCAAATCCCAGATTACACGTTGTATGTATCAGCTGAAATTCTGTACCACCCGACAATGCGTTCATCATGCTGACACCTTATATTATGCTATAGTGTGGTTTTGGTGTGTGACAAGTCACGTGCCTGTAAGTGTAGAACTAACTATCTTGATTGCTTTCAACTTGATCTTACGTCTTAAATATCCCCCGCGATGGCTCATACGAGACGGCTATTTGCAGGGCTTCAAATCACACTAGCCTTGCTGCATTTTGACTGAGCAAAGGTAACATGAGGGGCTACACACCTGGGATTACAGTAAAATGCTATGGGATCTTTCAATGCACAAACTGGAACTCACAGAAAGACCCAAATGCAAAAGAGTAACTAAAGTTTAATTTTGCCAAGACAGTAGGATATTAACCAATGGACATTTCAAGATTGGAGACACAGATGCAAAAAGCATGGTGAATGTCCACAGCTGGAGCATACATGCTTATACATATATGCAGAACTAAGCAAATATGGTAAACTTTAGTAACTGTGCTCTATTGGCGAAACAATGACAGAGCATGACCCATACAGAATTTCCACCTAGAGGCTACAACCAACATTTCATTCTGCATGGTTTGACCTTTAGCAAGTGTTGCATCATGTATGCTGCAATGTAAGGCAGGGGTGTGCAACCTCTGGAATTCCAGATGTTTTGGTATTCAACTCCCATCAGCCCTACATAGCATAATCCATGATAAGGGATCATCACAAGAGTCGTATTCAAACATATCTGGAGTGCCACAAGTGGCAGACCCTGATCTGAGGCATTAAACCCTGATACCAATATGTCACTTGCCCTTTAAATCAGCACCGACTGAGGCATAAGGGCCTCTTTAAAGGGAAAATTGATGACCGAAAGCCATTGATCAGAGAGAACCACAGTAGGGAACTAGGAGTTATGTTTTTCAGAGACAGACTTTGAACCCAAATGCTCCCTAACATATCCTTTTCCTATCTTTTTTTATTTTTTTTTAATTATTGTTGCATTTACAGTTTACAAAAAACCTTACACAACATAAGTTCCATAAGAAAAGAAGAAAATAAAATTACAGATTACAAAAATCACATCTTCTATAAAAAAAATCATTAAAATACAGACCATTCAATACATTTGTTAGTAAAATAGAATCAATTTAAAGTTTTCAGTACTAGATTTTTCTTATTCAATTCAGAACCGAGGAATTTAAGAAAGAGATTCAAAGCTAAAACCAAAGAAATAGCAGTACCCCACATGCAATGACACCAAAACAGATTCCTGGACACCTCTGAGCTACCAATTATCTTATCCTTGAATAACTTGGTTTGTTCCTTATCAAAAAGCGTACACACAACAGCCAAGTGTTTCAAGGTTTCACTAGAATTGCTTACACCACAGAAACTACATTCCCTCTCAGGTGCATTCAAATCAGCCAAGGTATTCGGGCTGCTCCAATGCCTAATGTTCTCAGAAACAGGTAGTTGATTGAACCTGAAACCCATATAATTCATACGTATTACAGGGCAGGGGAATTTCTGAAGGTATAACAGTAGACATTCCCTTTCATGTACAAACTGTGAGTATTCCTCAAGCTGACATAGGAGTAGATACAATCCACTGTGTAAGCCCAGACTAACCTAAACAGAATCTTTTTAATATGCCCTGGTCTAAGAACCAGATCGTCTTCAGAGGCAGTAATGCACACCAGCAGAGAACACATCCGATCGTTGAACTCTCTCAGGGACGGAACCGAACTGGCAAGCATAGCTCCCTTTAGATTCTCACAAAGGGAGTTCTTAGGAGGAGCAATCAATCTTCTGAAGAAGGAAAGCTGTCTCCAGACGTACCTGGCCTTTAGCGACACAAGACACAACTCGTGTCTGATAATCGCATTCGGAATAGCCATAGGAAGCCCGAGAACGTCCTTCCAGAGTCTTCCCTGAATAATATTCAAAATGTTACCCATGTTGTGGGAGCAAAGGTCAAGACCATAGAGGATCATAGCTTCAAATTTGGCTAGATAGTAGCACCTCAGGAGGAGCATAGAAAATGTACACACTTTCTGCTTTAAACATTTAATTTGAGCAGTAAGTTTCTTTGCTTTGTCATTCAAGATGGTTTTCCAGTATTCAATACTGACCCTGTTAGCCAAGTGGTATCCCCAATAGATTAATGTCTTGACCTGCTCCACACTATCAGGTCCCATAGTCCAAACATATTGTATATCCTTGGTTCTACGAGAAAGAACCAAGACCTTAGACTTTGATGCATTGGGCAACAGATTATTTTCCTGGGCATATTAAAAAAAATGCTGCATCTTAGCTGTGAGACCTCGCGGGGTTCTGTCGAACAGTATGAAATCATCCACGTAGGCCATCCACTCCAACCTAACACTCCCCAACCTTGCCGGTGTGATGGAGGAACCCTGCCACGGTCCCTCAACATCGCACGTGTAAAGGTTGAAGAGCATAGGTGCCGCGGTACACGCCTGTTTCACACCTGTAAAGGTAAGTATCTCTGAGGAGAGGACACCATCCTCAGACATGCGAACACAGATAGAAGTGTTAGAGTGCAGTAGAGCAATCAGCTGAACCAGCTTACAAGGGATACTCAGAGAAAGCTTTTGTTTACAGAGCCTGGATCTTATCACACCATCGAAAGCACTTGTCATATCTAGCGAAGCTAGGTAGACTTCACCAACCTGAGAATGATGGACATAATGTCTCCGGTGAGACAAAATGGACGCATTAAGTGAAGTACCCATCTCTGCACGAAACCCCACCTGAAACTGGCTCAGAAGGTTAAGTTCCCTAATAGCACTGTTGAGATACCTTAAAAGGAGAATAGTAAAGACCTTACAGGTCGCATCAGTCAGTGCTATGGGTCGATAATTAGACAAAGCAAGTTTGTCCCCCCTTTTGTAAATATCCTTTTCCTATGTAACATTTATTCCCAGCCCCAATATCTATCCTGCCTAGACCCACCCAGCAGCCAAAGACTAGCTCCATGCCAATGCTATTTTACCATAGCTGCTTCCCCTGACCGAACAACATCTGTGGAAGGCGTGGTCTTGTCATTTCTATGAGGTTATAGAGGCTGTGAGCCCAATGTTGCATTTTACCCAGTATAAAAGGAGTGGCACCTAATGTCCACTATATACTTTATATATATTTTGCTCAAGAGGTGGCATGCTTACAGGTCATGGTGATGTAGTGGCCTGCAATCAAAGCCGAAGGCCGGTTAATTGCACCTCTTCAACAATTGTCACCAACATACATACAGAGAAGCCTCAGCCATGTATATACAGATCTTATAGACAAGCTGAAGGGCCCCTTCTGTTGGAAATAGGCATCCATTTTCTGTCTCATGCTACCATTCAGGTAGCAGATCCGCACGTGGCCCTAGGCTCATTTCCAGGTCAGAAGGGAGGGAGGGAGGCAAGAGAGGCGGGGTGAGGGAAATTGCTTTCACTAGTGGTAGACTGGCACATTGACATCTGCATTTTACCCAGCTATTAAGAATGTGTGGCTGTGGGGCCTTTATTGAGGTATTTATCAAGGTCTCCTTGTGTTATATACAGCAATAATACAGTGGAATTGTGAAGTGCCTTTGGATTTTATTTATTTATTTTATTGGTCATTTATTATGCGCCTATACTTGTGTGTCTCAAGATGCAACAAAGCAAGGGGGCGTGGGATTTGGATTGCTCCGACTAGGACTTGTACATTCGGATCTTGCAAGTACAGGTTATTTATAACGCACTTAATCCCGAGATAGGTTTCAAGCGCAGATACAGGATTCAAACCTGTGTTGCTTAGCGTGGTCTTGCTTCCAAGACCCGTGCATTGTCATATAGCTATCCTCCCTTCACGGTGAGTATGTAGTGAGTATGCAGGAGTCAAGTGTACATTAAGGTTTATTTTATGTAGGACTTGGCAAGGAACCCACCCGCTCCCACCACTCATGCACCTCACTTGCAACTGACAATGTTGCGACCTCCAGGGTACAACACTCTTAAGTATGACATCACTCATACTAATGAAAACATTGCAGTCGGCTCTTGGGAGCTTGGATGTGGAGCAAAGAGGCTAGTATGCCATGTATGCCATATATGTCCCTTCCTAATAGCAACACACAGCAGGAGAAACATACAAGTCGTGCCATACCATTCACACACACAGCAAACAGACAGGGGACAGTAGGCGGATAGACAAGGGCAAACGTGCACTGTCCACTTTATAAAGCACCGCCTTCTCACAGCAGGTCCAACATCCAGCAGAACCCCAAGGACCAGTGCGCACAAACTTCTCATCACCACCGAGTTAGGAGTGAGAGGCACCTCGTATGATCTCACCTAGGCAAGAGAAACGGCAGAGGTGATCATCAACTTCCAGGACACAAGTCACAGAAGGAGACATAGAGGATAAGAGATCACAGCTAGTATCAGAGAACCTCCGTCCACTCCCCTTGCACCAAATAAACACATAGGGAAGGGGAGATCGGAAGGTGCACACACTAATCATGGCTACAACTGAGGGCAGAACACTCACCTCCGCACCACAACCAAGCAGGGCAGAACACGCTATGGTGCGCGTGGAAAGCAAAATACAGCTTAGGAATGAGATCTGACCACTGCTACATCATTGGAAATGTTCAGTATCTTTCAGCATTGACAAGCTTTGCTGCTTTGAGACTGGGATTTGCATGTGCTGTCCCAGTGAAGAGTGAACAGTTGATGGATGGCAATGATGGAGATTAGGCGGGAGAGAGATAGCTGGATAGATGAGAAGGTAGATGGATAGATAGGTAGCTTGACAGAAAGGAAAATAGATACATTGATCGATACAGGTTATATTATGTAGAAGGTAGAAGGATAGGATAGGACCAGAACCAGGAGAAACTGGAGTCTGTGTGTGTTGGTTTGCAGATGGGTTGATTGTGTGCACTGGCCTCTTGTATCCGTAAGAGTGAAGTCCAATGACTGGGCTGTTTGTTGTATTGATATTGATATTTTATTTCTATCGCGCTCGTACACAAGTGTTTTAGAGTGTGACAAGGCAAGGGAGGGGAACAGGGGAGAACAAAACAGCGATCTTATTAGGCCCAGAATGCGCAAGTGCATGGGAGAGGGGGAGGGGAAAAGTTCATGGAAGGGGGGAGAAGTGGAAAGTGTGAAGCAGAAGAGAAACAGATAAATAACAATAAATAAATAATAAAGGCAGCAAACAGTTTTAGTGCTGCCAGCAATTTGCAATTGGTAGGTAAAGGCAGCAGACAGGGTAGGTCTGATAAGTGCAGGAAGAAAAAGGGGGGCTGTATGGGTACAGATACAGACCCCAGTGCAAGGGGTGGCCCGGAGGCAGTGCGGGAGGGTGGCAGGGTGAGCAGCTACCTGGGCCCGGAGGACACAGGGTGGCCAGGTGCACGGTGCCAAGAGAGAACAGATCAGCAGGGGAGAGGGGGAGCGAAGGCAGAAGAAAAGAGGAAGGTCTGGAGGTGCTTCCGGAACCAGAGATGGTTCTCCTCAAGTTTTAGAGTGGCAGGGAGGCTGTTCCAGAGGGAGGCCCCAGCCGAAGATAGAGATCTACCCCCAGCTTGTTTCTTTGAAAAATGACTGGCCCTGCGTGAGTTGGAGGTAGAGGAGCGAAGAGCTTGAGAGGGGAGGTATTTGCGGAGGGATAGCTGAAGGTATTTTGGACCCAGGCCCCAGAAAGCCTTGTGGACAAGTCTCGCGGACCTGTTCTGGATTAGTTGCAGAGGGCGGAGAGTAGAGGCAGGTAGATTTAGAAAGAGGCTGTTAATAGTCCAAGCTAGAAAGAACCAGAGCTTGGGATACCATGAGCTTCTGGGGAAGGAGAGGAAAGGCAGAGTACCTCTGAGGAGGTGCAGTCGGAAATTTGACTTTTTAGAGACGTCAGAGATGTGGGCGGAGAAGGAAAGGGTGGAGTCAAAGATGACCCCGAGGTTCTTAGCCTTGCAGGTGGGGGTAGGAGGAGGGCCAAGGGAGCCCGGCCAGAGAGTGAGGGGAAAGGATGGTGAAGGTGTGCCGATAAGGAGGATCTCCGTCTTGCTGGCATTCAGACAAAGATCATTGGCGGCACACCAATCTTGAATCGCAGTTAGGCAATCAGAGATGAGAGAGAGAGAGGAGGTGGCAGAGGGCAGCCTGAAAATGAGTTGAGTGTCATCAGCGTAGCACACGAAATTTGAGCAGAAAGTGGCAATGCAGTGGGTGAGAGTTACCAGGTATTGGTTGGAAAGCCAGGGCTAGAGGTTAGACCCCTGGGGAACACCAAAGGTAGAGAGGAAGATAGATGAAAGGAAGGACCCAAGTTGGACCTGGGAGGGTCGATCTGAGAGGAAAGAGGTCAGCCAGGCCAGAGCCTGATCAGTGATACCCAGGTTTTCACGGAGACGGTTGAGCAGGATGGTATGGTTGACCGTGTCGAAGGCAGAAGAGAGATCGAGGAGGATGAGGACAGAGGGAATGTTAGAGTCAAGGTTGGAGAGCAGATCTTCACGGATGTTCAGGATAGCAGTTTCCGTGCTTCTGGTAGCTCTGAAGCCGGACTGGTGGTCATGGAGACAGCCAA
This sequence comes from Ambystoma mexicanum, assembly GCF_040938575.1. Classification (NCBI taxonomy): domain Eukaryota; kingdom Metazoa; phylum Chordata; class Amphibia; order Caudata; family Ambystomatidae; genus Ambystoma; species Ambystoma mexicanum. The sequence continues at coordinate 203,887,161 of NC_090940.1, forward strand.
CAGAATTGGAATGAAGGTTAAGCTGAGAGATGGCCAACTTTTCCAGGAGTTTGCCAAGAAATGGAGCAATGGAAATTGAGCAATGCTTCACTGTTGCCAAAATAATGCTCTAGAGAAGACGTGGAAGAGGTGTTGAAAGGCAACCTATTTAGTTCACATGGCAACTAGCAACATAGTGGCATGTTCTGACTGCAGCACCAATAGTTCTTTTTGGTGTTTCCAACTATAAAAAACAATGTTGAGTTGTTTTGTTAATCAATATATGACGAGGTTGTATTCCTCTATGAAATGAGTGTGTGCGCCACTCAGGGCTCTATGATACTGCACCCTGAGAAGCCTGAATGCCTCTATCTTTATATCTACCCATCTTGCTATCCATCCATCTCTCTATGCCTCTATCCTGCGCAAACAGGGGCCATGCATTATGTTCTTATTACACAAGGGAGGGTTTATATTTGTTATAATACATGGGACACTAATCGATGAAAAGATGTTTTTCTCCTCTTATTAAAAGAATATTTGTGATACCACGGCAAAACAAAAGAGGTGATGGCTGGAAGGTTTAGAATGAATCTTAACCTCTGGCATCGCTCTGGGCAACCCTCCAGACCATCGTTCTTCGCCAGCCAAGCCATTACAAAAGGGGAAAGACCATATGCAAATCAGGCTTGGTCCCATCCCCAAAGGGGTAGTCCAGCCCGAACTGCTAGGTCACATCCCTTCTGCACGAGACCACAAGCATCCCCAGACATGTTTCAGCCTTGTTGGGCGTCATCAGTGAGGAGTAGCTTGGGTCTCTAGGCCCAGCAGGCACGGGACCCACGTCTGGGCATACCCGTCCCACTCGAGGTGACAATAGCAAAACAAAAGAGGTGATGGCTGGAAGGTTTAGAATGAATCTTAACCTCTGGCATCGCTCTGGGCAACCCTCCAGACCATCGTTCTTCGCCTGCCAAGCCATTACAAAAGGGGGAAGACCATATGCCTAGAGACCCAAGCTACTCCTCACTGATGAGCCCCAACAAGGGTGAAACATGTTTGGGGATGCTTGTGGTCTCATGCAGAAGGGATGTGACCTAGCAGTTCGGGCTGGACTTCCCCTTTTGGGGTGGGGCCAAGCCTGATTTGCATATGGTCTTTCCCCTTCTGTAATGGCTTGGCAGGCAAAGAACGATGGTCTGGAGGGTTGCCCCGAGCAATGCCAGTGGTTAAGATTCAGTCTAAACCTTCCAGCCATCACCTCTTTGTTTTGCTATTGTCACCCCGAGTGGGACGGGTATGCCCAGACGTGGGTCCCGTGCCTGCTGGGCCTAGAGATCCAAGCTACTCCTCACTGATGAGCCCCAACAAGGGTGAAACATGTTTGGGGATGCTTGTGGTCTCGTGCAGAAGGGATGTGACCTTGCAGTTCGGGCTGGACTTCCCCTTTTGGGGTGGGGCCAAGCCTGATTTGCATATGGTCTTTCCCCTTCTGTAATGGCTTAGCAGGCGAAGAACGATGGTCTGGAGGGTTGCCCCGAGCAATGCCAGTGGTTAAGATTCAGTCTAAACCTTCCAGCCATCACCTCTTTGTTTTTGCTTTGTCACCCCGAGTGGGATGGGTATGCCCAGACGTGGGTCCCGTGCCTGCTGGGCCTAGAGACCCAAGCTACTCCTCACTGATGAGCCCCAACAAGGGTGAAACATGTTTGGGGATGCTTGTGGTCTCGTGCAGAAGGGATGTGACCTAGCAGTTCGGGCTGGACTTCCCCTTTTGGGGTGGGGCCAAGCCTGATTTGCATATGGTCTTTCCCCTTCTGTAATGGATTGGCAGGCGAAGAACGATGGTCTGGAGGGTTGCCCCGAGCAATGCCAGTGGTTAAGATTCAGTCTAAACCTTCCAGCCATCACCTCTTTGTTTTTGCTTTGTCACCCCGAGTGGGACGGGTATGCCCAGACGTGGGTCCCGTGCCTGCTGGGCCTAGAGACCCAAGCTACTCCTCACTGATGAGCCCCAACAAGGGTGAAACATGTTTGGGGATGCTTGTGGTCTCGTGCAGAAGGGATGTGACCTAGCAGTTCGGGCTGGACTTCCCCTTTTGGGGTGGGGCCAAGCCTGATTTGCATATGGATTTCCCCTTCTGTAATGGCTTGGCAGGCGAAGAACGATGGTCTGGAGGGTTGCCCCGAGCAATGCCAGTGGTTAAGATTCAGTCTAAACCTTCCAGCCATCACCTCTTTGTTTTTGTTTTATTTGTGATACCACATCTTACTTGGAATTAAAAATCACAAGCATCTAGTTAGCCTTATTAGCCCCCAGGGCTGGGGAAGCAGTCAATCAGGTTGATCAGAACACAAGAAAATGAATCCGCCAGAAAATGCCTGATTTTTGCCTTCCCCATGCTTAAGTTCAGAGCCTCATCTATGCCCCCGCTGCCATCCCAAAATTGATGTTTTTCACTTAACTGTCACTGCTGCCAGATGCTGATTTTAATTGCTGGTCCGAGCTGCCCCATGAAAATGGAAAAATACTCCTCCAAGAGCACCGTGTGCCATTTCCATGGTGGCCATCTTGCCTGTAGTTATCCCGGTGTCCTAATGGCAATAATGCCTTTGGTGGTCGACAGTACTATGATGGTAATGGCCTGCCACACTCATAAGAGGCTCTTGATATGCCCAGAACCTTTAATTGAGGTACTATGCCGTTACTACCCAATATTCCACAGAAGGCACTTTTGCCTATGTGTCTCATTACTGGTGGCGTCTGACATCACAACGTCAAGTACTAACAGTGCCTGCATGGGAAAATGTTCTTTATCACAGGAAAGTTATATTTCTCTTCTTTACGATCAGCGTTACGTTCTGATGTACTATCGATGACCACATACACGCACGCACGCACGCACGCACAAGCACCTACTGCTACAATAATGCGCCCTTTCTTCCAATGCTCTCGTATCTTGCCAAATGGGTTTCTAATTATTTTAATCTTACTCCTCCATTTCCCATCCTCTCTGTATTTCACTTGTTGCTGTCTGACACAGACCATAGTATGGTTAACCGGGTTAGGGGCACAATGAACCACTTCCTGGACAAGTCTCACATAATTAGCGAGGAATGAAAGCTGAGGACCCTAAAATAACATAGCCCACTTTCCAGCTGCAACAGCCTGCGCCAGTCTGTTACTTATTTATACTGCTGTGTGTAGCTTGTTTGCAAAAGAGGAGGCACAGCCTTTGGTGGGAAAGGATGGTATGGAACAGGCTGGATACAATATAAGATAGAAAGGAAAGAGGAAAAAGATTAAAAAAAGAGTAAAGGAAGTGGGAAATGCTGAAATGAGGACTGCACTGGGAAAGATTGATAGAAAGGAGTAGAATTAAATTAATGAGAAATAAAGATTACTTCAGAAAAAGGCAAAGGAGGCAAGAAACTAGATTAGATAAATGGAAAAGTCTAGAAATGCTTTGCCCAAGAGAGGGGAAATGTAAAAAAAAGTTTATGGTCTTTCCATCGAAAAAAGTTTCCATCGAAACCCTTTCCAACGAAAATTTTGCATCAAATTTTTTTGCACAAATGCATTTGTCTGCATTGTTCTGCATTTTTTGGCAGGGTCCACCCCCCATCCTCCCGTTTATTACCCTTAGGATCCCACCCCAATGAAAAATAACCCTTTACCCCATCCATATATGCATTCGATGCAAAAGAAAATGCATTAGATGCAAAAAAATGTGATGAACATTTTTGGTTAGAAAGGGTTTCGATGGAAACCCTTTCGATGGAAAGACCAGCTACCGAAAAAAAAATAATTAAAGGAGAACAAAGTGATGAATACCACAAGATAATGGTGAACAGAATATTAAAGCAAATATTTGGGGAATTAGGCTAACACTGTAAATTATAAGCAATCAAACATTCCAAACTGCATGTAAAATGGATATCGCAAATCAGCGTAGAGTTCCATGATCTTCTAAAAGCACTCACCCTGCAGCATCCATGTGGTGGCAGAACACCATGTGGCTTGCAAATCCTTATAACATGCAGTTGAACAGAACATAATCTCCCATAGTACAAGCATGTTGTGACACTATTTCTTGCTTGTAGTAAAATACAAATAGTCATCTGTATGAAATTGGAATAGATTACTAGCAATGTCACAGCGATCCCTGTATCCAGCCAGTTTCAGTCGACAGCAAGGCCAAGTGGTGGTTTGCCCAGGCTTGCCATTGCCCTTCTTTTTCAAGCCAATAGGCCACTCCTTCACCCTTCTCCTAATTTATGGGCAAATGTTGCACTATTAGGCAAACAATGTCTGCACAAAAGTAAACACACCTGTACTTTCTGAGCCATGCCATATGTACCCATGTGGAGCTACCAAATGTATGCTGCAATACCATATTCTTAAGTAACCCTCGCTTGACCCCTCTCACTGCTCCAACTTTCATCCTATCTCTCTTTTACCTTTTTTCTCTAAGCTACTAGAGCGCATTGTTTATAGTCAAGTTTCTTCCTTTGTTAATTTACACTCACTCCCTCCCTCTTTCCAATCTGGATTCCGTGAAGAATCCAACAGATTCCTCACCAAAGCCCTGCCTAAAGTCTCCTGCCAGGTGGCCAAAAGAGGGCACATGAATTCTGATCCCAATCCAGGGGTGGTGTAATGCAGGAGGATCGCCTGGGTGGAGACAAGGCCCAGGGTAGTGAGCCAAATCCGTGGAATGAGACACAGTATTTTCCTCTAAAAGGGATACCCTTACCACCGTGCCAGAAGAGGTTATGACTTATTGTCATTTTAGCATCTGTCAACCTCCTAGTAAAACTGAGATTGTAAATTCTAAGGTGGTGGATTCACAACGTATTATGCCAAAAGAACAAATCTTTTGTATCCCTAAAAACAAACATCCTGCTCAATACCAAAAACATACTACAGGAAATGGTGGAAATGCTGCCTTCTCTACACCTTCTTTCGCTAATAAGAATGAAACCTACAATCCCTCATTTAAAAATAATAAGGGATTTCAATCTACCATTAATTCTATAAAAGAAGTGGAAAACGCTAATTCTTTTAAAATAAACTACATGTCCCAGAATCCCTTGCGAACTGAGCTGAAGAAGAACACTGAAGAGGCATGTAGAAGTGAAGGACAGGCAAGTAGGCCTAACAGCCTTTGCCAGGGTCAGCCAATTAACAATCAAGGCTTGCGCCTGAAGTTAGTTAACCCACCTACGAGGCATAAAAGAAGGAGCAGTGAATGTAGCTCTATAGCAGGAGCTGGAAGGCTGGCAGTAGTAGAAGAAGGAGAAGAGCACGAGGTTGGCAGTTCATGAGGAAGTGTGTTCACTTAAAGGACGCCAGGGCAAGAGGAAAGAAGATTTCACCTGCAAGTCCTGAGAGAGTCGTGTGTTCACAAACCCTGCTTTGCCGTGGCTGCAATGAGAGAGACGTAGCGAAATTGAAGGTCTTCCCAGGTGCACCTAAATGGCTATGACTGCAGAGCCGTGATCGTGCTACACCCCGAAGCCCATGTACAGAAGCAAGCTGAGGGACAGAGAAGTAAAGGGAACTCCCTGTGGTTAAAGCCGGACTAGAAACACCCGTTCTGCAGAGGGGTGTGGATCCCAAGAGTGCCTAACATAGTAGAAGAAGGAGTAGAAGTCAGGAAGTGGAAGCAGCCCGCAAATGCAGTGTTCCTAGAGCTGGTGAGTGAAGCTCCATGTTTAGGTTGACTTTAAAACCCTTACCAGTCACTGTTACCAGCTTTGGATTAACTCACGTTAGAGTGGGAGCGAGTAAAAGATTGCTCGTTGTTGTGAAGAGGTCGTAGTACAATGACAATGTATCATGCATGATTCTGAAGCAAGTTGAAGTGCTCCCGCGTAAAAGAAAAACTTTCATTTTCCATTGTCGGATGGTTTAACGTTGCCGAAGTAGTCGCCTGCTTCCAATTAGAAAGGAGGACACTTTTCTAAATCACTTGGAAACCAAAAAGCTGACTTTAACATATTGTTACAAGGAATACTATATCAAACAGATGTCGCGTGTGAACAATTGTGATTTCCAACTGAAGTCAGAATATACCTCTGTGTTATCAAAAGGAAATACAATTACTTATGGGTCTTTAACGTTAAAGATCCTCTTGAAAGAGTGGTCGTGTGTACCTAAATCTGTTTTTCTTTTGAAGTTTGAACCTTGTAATATCCAGAACAAGTATTTTTATAAATGTAGAAGTTGCTAAACTGACGAAAAGCCAGTAGACATATCCTTTCTGTAGTGAAACCAGCCCTGTTGAACTCTATCCCCGTGCATTCTGAGGTTGTTGAAGTTGTTAAAGGTCTAGTGTCCTCTGATACAAGTGTGGCAGTTTTATCCCAAGCTGGAAGAGTGGCAATACAACTTCAGGGAAGCTACTGGAACCAAGAAGGTGTGAATGAAGCTGGGGAAGGGAGCTGGGTGCTTGTAAGAAGATTAAGTCAACAATCTATAATGCCGAGACTGTTGAAGTGAAAAGAAAAGCAGTCTGGAAGAAGAGTCAGATTGTATTGGTGGCAATAAGACAAACAGAGGCAAAGAGGCTTTCCTTTTCTTATAGCCTCGGAAACAAGAGTGCGTTACCTACCTGTGGAGGTCGAAGCATCTTGTCTTTGAGCTACCTAACAATTCTAAAGTCTCAAGGGGAAGTAGAGCTACCTGAACTGTCAGAACGTGTTGCATTAAAAGTGGATGCAGTAGTGGCATACTGTGGAACAAGAGGAGACTGTTCCCAAAGTAACAGTAATAGAAGGGGGTTGTTAAGAGGAAAATAACACCCTAAGAAGAAGCATTCTGACAATTATACTAGAGACAATGCAGGGGTCAGAGCCACATGGGAAGTTGTTGAAGCAGAAGTTGTTTCTTTACCTTTATGAACTGTGGCAACATAGGGCCTCATTACGACCCTGGCGGAACGGGTTAACGGGCCGCAAAAGGATGCAGACCCGTTAAACCCGTTCCGCCACATTACGAGGTCCCCTCGCGGGACATGGTAAGCACGCCTGGTAAAACCAGGCGTGCTTACCGGGTCCCGCAAGGGGAAGAGGGAGCAAACAACGGGCTACTCGTAATCGGCCCGTTGTTTGCTCCCTCTCCCATTCTCATTCAGCCCTATGGGGGCTGCAATGGGAATGGGGAAGGTCCGGGTCCTTGGAGGGAGGAATTACCGGGCCCTCCAAACTTGGGATGGGCCGGTAATTCCTCATTCTGGGAACCCGGACCCTACCGCCGAGGTCGTAATGAGGCCCATAGTCTTGGAAAAAGGATATCCAGGATTACCATTGGTGCTGTTTTCTCAGCTAGGATTGGAAGGGGAACTTTTCAAATGACAGCCGAAGAGCTGTAACCAGTGGATTTTTGTTTGGTGAACTTTTTTTCCTTTGGAGCTCACAAGAGTTGATTCAAGACTTTCCTTTTCCTTTTCAACATTTGCAGACATTGGGCCTCATTACGAGTATCGAGGTAGCCATGGTGCTATTAGCTCCATGACTACCGCCATACCGCATACCGGGTCCGGGTTCCTTCAATGAGGAATTACCAGGTCATTCCAACCTTGGAGGACCCAGTAATTCCTCATTGAAGGAACCCATCCCCATTCTCATTTGAGCCCCCATAGGGCTCATTGGGGAGGGAGCTAATAACGGGCCCGTTAAAAACGGGCCCGTTATTAGCTCCCTGGTCCCCTAGCGGGATCCGCAAAGGACGTCTGGTCTAACTAGATGTTCTGAGTGGGTCCTGCTAGGCAGCCTCGTAATAGGGCGGTAAGGGGTTAATGGCACCGGCACCCTTACCGGCGCCGTTAACCCCTTACCGCCGACTTCGAAATGAGGCCCATTGACTTTGAACAATCCTGTGGAATGGATTTACCCAGGAGAGGTGAAAGTCATCAAAATCCCTGGTTGTTGGTTATTCATTTGTTTATGTCGTTTATCATTTATTTTGAATGTTTTATTGTTTAGTGTGAGGGCCAGTTTTGTTTATTTTAGGAGTTTTCGCCTTAGACCTTAGAATAGGTAGGAAACTCCCTGATAGAGTAGGTTTAGTGAGGATTAAATTGCACTTTTTATCTTTAATACAATATTTAATTTGGATACAAACACAAGTAGTTGTCTGCCTCGCATTACTGACCCCTCACATTTCTGACCTCCTCACTCTACTGAGACTGCACTCCTGGCTGTAACTGAATCTCTTCTTTCTGCACGATGTCAGGAGATGTCTTCTCTTCTTATTCTTCTTGACTTGTCTGCCCCCTTCCATACGGTAGACCACTCTGTTCTTCTTTCCTCTCTTTCATGTTTTGTTTTTTGGCGTTCTGTGCTCGACTGGTTTTGGTCTTATTTTAGTGACTGCACCTTTTCTGTTTCTTGGTCTGGCCAGTCCTCTTCTACTTTCCCTCTTTCTCATATGTTGATTCTCAGGTTACAGTACTTGGTCCACTGCTTTTTTCTCTGTACAGCTCTCCCCTAGGGGCTGTCATGTTTGCGCATGTTTTTCTTCTTACCATTTGTGTGCAGATAACTTTCAAATCTTCTCCTTTTCCTCCTTCCAAGACTCAATACAGTCATCTCTCTTGGCCTGTCTTCTTTCTATCCAATCTTGGATGTCTTCACATGTTTGACACCTTCAACCATCCAAAACTGAGGTCCATTTCTTTTGTGCTTCAACTATTCCTCACCCTTTAACCTCCCTGTCCATTTCGTTTGCCACTGCTTCCCTCCCTCTTGCCACTTGTGCCTGCAATTTAGGTGTCCACTTTGACCCTATACTGTGCTACTTTTCCCACACCTTACTTTCACGCGCCTGTCACTTTCAACTCTTTAATATTCAGAAGGCTCCATCTCACTTCCGCTCTTTTTCCATTTTGGCTCCTAATCTCTGGAACGCTCTCCCTCTGTCTCTCGTTCTCTGTCCCATTTCCCTTTCTTTAAATCTAAACTCAAAGATCACCTCCTTTCTTTGTGATTCTTTTAATTGATTCACCCATTTTGTACCAATTGTCTGTATGTAAAGAGCCTAGACAATAGGCAGTCTATAAACAAATAAATAAATATCACACACTAACACCATAATTTATGAATGTGGCAAGATTTATACTATGATGATGTCCAATGCTTGGCCCTAAAAGTTTGTTTAGAGGTTCCTCATGGTGCCCACCCCACCACTCACTACGTAATGTGTTGTCCAGGGATGGTATGGGGAATATTCCCACTTCCCACCAATTCCTAGTATTACACCCTAAACATAAAATAAAATCATCATTTTGGGAACCTTAACTCACCCTTTTTATTTTAGGTCATATTCTTTAAAAAAGTGTTAATCATGCTTTGTGTTTGTTGATATATTGCTATTGTATGTGGTTTTGTACTTGGCATGTAATAGTTAGTTATTGTTTTGTGTGAAATTAAAAGTAAAGATTGTAATAAGCGTGTATGTTGTTGTGAGATAGTTATTTCTGTAATAGTGGGTGTATGTTGTTTAACTACATTTAATATGTTTATTAGGATGACTGCATGCATGTTAATGCGTGTATGAGAATGTGCTGTATGTTTGCTATATGTCTTCATATATATTGCTAGTGGATGTTGTATATAGGTTTAATACTTAACATTGTCATCAAAAACATTTGTTGACTTTACCTTTTTATAGCTAGTAACCTTAACTTTTTTTCAAATCATTTTCAAATCATTTTCCCCCATTGGTTTCTATGTTTTATTACAAGAGTATTGTATGATTCATATGTGATTTATTTTGATAGATTTGTGTTGGGTGCAATGGATCATCCTGTAAGGTTCGCACTATTTTATTTTGATTGTTTTATTTTATTTAGTTTTGTCCTCCTGAACCTACTGCTCATGTATGGTGGCTCTACTGAGGGTTGCTTATCACTGTGTTCATTTTGCTGAGTATTATTTTGAATTATAAGTTTATTTCAACAAATATCATAAAACCTCAGTACAAATGAAATACATTCAAAATCTAAGAACATTCATGGGCAATACAATTCATTATATACCAAGTCTGATGTGTCACTAAAACATCCACCAGGACTAAGAATAATATACATGTAATACATCACACAATTTCATTTTGAGTTGTTAAATACATGCTACTATTTAATAGTAACAGTGGCTGCACTAGAATATACAGACTAGTTACCCTTTGTACACTTGTGTCAATAGCACTTCAATATTGTTTTTAAGCACTTTTTACCCATCATTTCCTGAGTCTCCATGCTAGCTGTAAGAAGTTTGTTGCAGAAAAAGTAACGTCTGATCTTGTATCGCCACATAAATCTTTGGCCTCCTTGAGGCTATGAATTCGATAATTGTTAAGACATGTTTTTAAATTCTGGCAATACGATTCATTATAAAATTAACGTTCCAAGAACTTGGCTGTGAAGCCAGCGGTGGGGGCTGCACTCCCTTATCCACTATAATGTGGTTTCTCTTGTTTTATAATCAATATACATCCAGAGTACAAAAAGTAATATATTCAATATGTTTCATCTGTTTTTACAGTGTTTTTATTCATAGTGTTCTCAAATTATAAATTCTCTATTTATGCAGGTGCCATAAAGAAGGCAATGCATTTCGGAATAACTTCCTTCATCAAGGCCTTAATTCTCTGGTTTCCATAATCACAACAAAAATTCATAATCACTGAAGTAAAAAATATTAAAATGACCATATTCAATGAGTTAGTATCGCGCAATTACGGTAATAGCCATGTTGATTCCACATAAACATTCGATTAAAAAATGTTAAACATTTACGGTAACCATTGTGGTCACATCCCATTAATCAACATTTCAAAAGTGAATTCATCACCATAAGTCCAGAACCATCACTCCCATATTATCATAAATACCATCAACAATAATATTAACAGTACACATCACAATTGTAGTAAGAAAAAATAATAAATGTACATACGGGTCGGGATAATGAGTTGAAGTGATGGGATGTCGGATTTAGCGAGAAAGAATGAGGGAAATTGCAAGAAATTAGAAAAATATACAGAAGGGTAAATCATATATTGGACTTGGCACTAAGGTCTGTCATACAAAAATAGTGAAAAAATACAGATGTAGATTGGACTGACCTCTATAGTAGCGTAGCTTCTGCACGTGTAACTTGAAAGACAAAATATTCAGGATGCTGTTTAATGCCTCAATAGGCATGTAACGCGATCTCGCGATGAGGATCTGAAATATTAGAAAGATAGGGAATGGTCACATTGTGTGAGCAAAATGAAAAGATTGCTGAGTTCAGACCTAATCTAGGTCTTACCTAGTGACTCGCAGACTATCGCAGTGAAACACTGTGAAGTCGCGAGGACGCGCGTTGCACAGCGAGTATCAGTGTTGTTATAGCGTTGCTATGGGAACGCCTAGAAGTCGTGTAAATGGTTTGTAGAACGTGGCGGCCATGATATAATGTGGATATGTCCATTTGGAAAGCCGTGCTATATTCATTGGGAGCATCTTAGTGAGCAATTAAGTAGCACTGTTAACTCTGGCGGTGAGTATATGTGTTGATTACATAAAACAGTGTGAGAATGTTAAAAAATCGAAAACAATGTGACAAAACATGAGCCTTTCAATAACAAAAAAAATGTACATATGGATATGCGTAGAGTCTGTAGTTATTAATAATAAATCGAAAACAACGTGAAAAAACGTGAGCTTTTCAATGACAAAACAAATATACATATGAATTTATGTAGAGTCTGTAGTTATTAATAATAACCCATAAGTACCTGCGAGAAGGAATGATCTACAGTGTAGGAACACCCAGCAGCATGGAGTACTGATTGAAGTAAAACGTATGTTGGCCCTTTAAAAATAAATTGAAACATAATCAAGTAATTCCAAAGGAGTCTGCTGAGTATGTTCAAATGGTAAATCTCAACACTGTTACTCTGTGTTGCAGGGACATAGATTCTAAGAATGCATTGATAAGTACACAACTGAATACCTCTATGTATACGTATTATACAAATCTCATATACATTTGCAATTATGTCTAAACGATAAGCTATTCAAAAATGTGTCTATTGAAACAGTATATTAAAGGGACAGGATGTTTAAAGCATTATGGTTGAGCCTAATTCACATCATTCAATACAATCACAAAAAACAACTTAAATCAAACTCTTCGTTGATTCCATCAGGGGATAGTGAGTCTAATTTGTCGATCCAGAACGCTTCTTGTTGTGCCCTCCATTTTTTCATGTCCTTGTTGGATCTTTTGGTCGATTGCACCTCAAGTACTGCAAACCTCAATTGAGTTTTAGAATGTCCATTCGCTTTAAAATGTCTTTGTACTGCTGAAGTCCGATTGTTATTGCAAATGCATGAATTGTGTTAATTAATTCTCACTCGTATTTTGTGTGCTGTTTCTCCTATGTAATAAATACCACTAGGGCACTTAATGGCATATATTACGTTTTCAGACATACATGTGGCATGATACTTGAGTTTGATTTTAGCTCCTGTTTTTGGGTGCATTACAGTGTTACCCTTCATCACGTTGTTGCAGTTGCTGCAGCTCATGCAGCGGTAAGTACCCGGATGCTTATCAGGTTTCTTGACAGTATGTTTGCCCCTTGTGTTGACAAGCATATTACGTAAGTTGTTGCTCCTTTTATAGGCAAAAACTGGTGGCTGTGGAAAAAGATCCTTGATCCGTGCATCGCTTGTCAGTATACTCCATCTGTCTTGAATAATTTCTTTAATGTTCTTGCTTTGTATGGCGTAAGTTGTGATAAATACCAATTCTGGGTTCTCTCGATCTGTTCTTTTGGTAAGAAGTTGATCGCGTGTTTGAGTTTCCGTTTGCTCACGTGCTGATTGCAGATCTGTTTGTGGGTAGCCTCTCTTTTTCATTATAAAATTAACATAAAAACATAAAGTGATGAGTCAATTTTTTGGCAGTTTGTTTGTTTGTTTGTTTATGTATTTGGTAATGCGCTCCAAGCCCGTGGGCATCTGGACGCAGCAATACAAGAGGACTCGAAGCTTAGTTACAATGCCTGACACAGTCTATTACAGAAAAACAATGGTTACATGCAATCATGTGTTACACATTAGACACATTTCAGAAAGGTCATGATTGCATGATTTTAAAAAGTGTGCAACTGATAAAAATCCAAACGGATCCAGAAAAAGAGCATGCACGCATGGAGATCCTATCTTGTCAAACTATTTCGCAAAGCCTTTAGTTGATTTCACCATATAGATTTTTCTCATTAACTTACTTCGCATACTCATGGTCATATGGTGATCCTCAGCCCACTCCCAGTAAGCTCTCTTTACCCAGTAATGGTTTCTGGGTTTGCCCACACCTCATGGAGCCCAATCTGACTTAAGGTTAATTTTAAAAATGTAAACTACAGTAACTTAGAGCTTCCTTCTTGGGGCACATTGCAAATTGAATCTTTCTATCTGCTCAAGTGCAGGCAAGAGCAATGTTTAATACAATACCGAATTGGTTTTCACTAAGTGAATTCCTCAATCCCTACCCAACTTAACTCACAATATATTGCTCTTCTTGGAGACTGTCTCATAAAGCCTTGGAAACTTTTGAAGAATTTGTTTTCAGTGATTAATAAATTACTGATATTGCCTTGTCTCAAGAGCTCTGCTCCATATAGTGAAGCCTATCTTGCTTTAATCTTATATATATTTAATACACGCTCCATGGAGCGAATATTATTCATTGCATGGAATGTTTTTCACTTTTTTTGTCTATTTAACTCTCCCGCGCAGGTATGGCGGCCCTGTTGTGCGCTGGAGTGTCTGATCATCTACAGCATTTTGTGGCATATTTTTGATTTTGTGTAGTGCAGATTTTCTTTTCAAACAACTCTTACTGAAAATGGTATCCTATATGAAAGACACCACACACATCATCAAAATCATCATCGTCAAAAGCATTGCAGACATATCTTTTAATCCCAATAATGATGCCCTAATACGACTTAATATAAAATCTTTGTACACCAGGATTCCCCAGAAACCAGCCATGAACTTAGCACAAGTGTACCTGGAATTGCACAATGCCATATTTGACCAAATACATAAGAACATTAATAGGCTTTTGAACTAAACTAGTACTTGCAGAGAGCTTCTAGAGATTCCATAAAGAATATTACCATCAAATAGAAGGGATAGCGATGGGTACTACAGTAGCACCAAATATCGCAAATTTGTACGTGGAATGTTTTGAGGAAACTTTTATCTACCCACATTGATAATGTTGTCCAATGCCATACAAATCTCTGGAAAAGATTTATGAATGATATTTATTAATGACAGATGTTGGATAAATAAATAATCAGTATATTGGTGGTATGCGTGAGTACACAAGGGCAAGCATAGGCATTTGCAAACTGGCTTGTTATGTTAGATCCACAGTTGTGATTTACTCACTGAGTTATTTTTTGGACATGACTATTTATGCCTGTAAGGGCAGGCTTAAAGTGAAACAATACAACAAAACTAAAGATAAGAAGTCTCTTTTAATGTATGAGTCATTCCACCCAAAACATCCATGGGGCAGTTTTTCAGTTTCGGAGAAACAGTTTGGGCAGAGAGAACTACGAGTCAGAACCAGTAAGACAAGCCTAGAAAGTATTAACAACTGGATATCGTAAGAAAGTTGTTAGACAAGAGCAAGAGCGAACCATAGAGAACATGTTATGGAACCAAAAATAAGATCAACAGATGAAGATAGACTGCCGTGTTTGGTACCTACACTCATTTATCATTTCACATTAAAAAAGCAATATCCCAAAACAAACATATTCTACAGAATGGACCATTCCATCACGTTAGACCTCTTTTTGCCTATAGAAGGATTTAAAATATTGTAAATGTGCTGGTACACATACGCATATCAGTAGGTGAGGAAGACACAACCAAGTAACCGTACCAGAAATGTGGAAGTTCCCAACATTATAGGGGTGTTACCCTTGTGGTTCATGCGTGGCATGTAAGATCACCACCCACACCACCAATATAGAGCTAGGTCTGAATACACTATGGAAGCAATACTCACAATGAGGTTTACTTGATAAGATGCCTGTGTCACGTATTATATAGGCATGACTACTAGATTGGCTAAAGTTAGGATAAATTGGCACATGATCTGCATCAGAACAGAGAATGTGAATGGACCCTTGCTAGCTGGAGATTATAACCAGATTGTATGAACCGTGATTCTGAAGGTGCTGGAGAAGGACAACACAGAAGGTGCCCTGAGAAAATGGGAACACAGACTATTTTGTAATGAAAGGGCTTGAATGAGGATTTGGAATTCCTGTTGTGAAAACTGTCATTAGGATTTGTAGAATGTAGGATTATTATTGTACATTGATATGCAAGAGAGATACTGCTTGTGCCTTTGAGAATATCTCATACATCATTTATCCTACTCTATACAAACCATGTGATGGATATTACCACATGCAAAAACTCTATGGTGAGTTGAAATGGTTAATTCAGGGCCCTGCAACCAATATATCTCGATATGTTTTGGACTATGACTTCCTTGATCCCTCACCATTGACTATGCTGGGAGGGCTGATGGGAGATGTAGTCCAAAACATGGAGAGAGACAAATATTGCAGAGCTCTGGGTTAATGTTACATATATTTCAAAAGGAATCAGTGAAATGTTTATCAGAGTATTGAGAGAGACTACATGGGGAAATCAATAAAGGTCCAGTTACATAGGGAAATATTCAAAGAACAGGAAAGCAATTGTGTGCGGATATTTGCAGTGCAGACAGAAGAATCTACCTTTTGCACTGTGGTTTATTACAGATATATAATTTGAATGAGGTGGTTCTAACACATATAAACAAAATGTAATAACACGTGACAATGCAGCAGAAAGGTCACTACAACACTTAGTCAGAGAATTAGAAAATAATGCTGAAATGTCCCACCATGACTGTACATTTCAACAGAAAGAAGCATGCTTCACTTTGATCTAATCAATTAGATAGGAAAGCTGAGCAGTTTAAGGTCCCCACTGAGGAGTTCCAGGTGGGAGAAAGCAGCGCATCAGGGAGCGCAGTATATCAAAGTACACTATGCAGTATATGTGTTTTGTGTGCATATCAGGCGGCGGCGTTTTTATGCGCGGGAGATTCTTTCGGTGCACATGTAAGCGCCTTTATGAGACAACGAGGGCGCAGTGCCTCAAGCCTGCGGCCTACATTTAAGATTGCTGAACGACTGTAAGTACGTGGTTTCATGCGTGTACCAGGCAGGCGTGTGTCACTTTAAAAAGATATTTTCGATGTAGTCTAAAAAGAGTGAAGTAGTGTCCCTTATTCCCCATTGGGCACCAAGAGCATTTATTCAATTGAAGGAACAGTGTCTGAGGTCCCTCCACTTTAAAAGACTCTGCTCATGCTTTCAATAGTCCACAGTTAGAAGAGACGTCATAACACAGGAAATGTAATGGCGAACTCACACATCAGGATTAAATATATACAGAAATGAGTGGAGGGGATGAAAGGATTCATAATCCAGCCACACAGTCCCTGGACCTCCAATCCCTGCAAACTATTTCTGTCATTTTTCCATAGGTCTCCCCTCAGGTGTGGGTCTATTTGACCTAAAACATTTGACCTAATCACATTTGATCGAATTTATTTGACCTTTTTTTTAGTCTATAATGCAGGGGGAGAGCCCCCACAACCCCCTCCCAACTCCCCCCATCCTAATCTATATACCCTTACCCACCCCCATATATATATATGTATATATATATATATACTTAATTAAATTTGACCGAAGTAAAGGACAAAAAAATTAGATCAAATGTTTTAGGTCAAATGATTTTGGGTCAATTATGCTAATACCCTCCCCTCATGGTGATGGTTTGAACCCACCACGTGACTTAAGTCTCAGCAAATACCTACCAATAGGCAACCCAGGCTTAATTAGCACAAGTCGGGAGCATATTTACTTTGGTGCTATGTCAATAAGATGTAAAGGTTCTAATGATTGCATCATGTTGGAATCATGTATCTAAAGCACTCTGGTTAGTGAAAGAAGTGCCCTGGAAGGCGGTCCACACACACATGACTGAGCCGTGTAGGGCGTGTTTGCCACTCTTGCGACTGTAATGGAGCAAGAGGGAAAGTTCTAGGTTTGGTTTGTGTGGACATTGTATATGTGTACATTATGAGGTATGTGCACTGGTAATACTACACACAGTTTCTTCTTTTTTGTAATGCATTGCGTGTACATGCAGTTTATTTTACATATGCAAATAGAACATGTGAAAGAGGATTCGATCGCTCTGCGGCATGGCCTCGTATCAGATAAAACATTAAATGACAAATGTTTACATAAGTAAGAGGTACATTTGTGGTGCATGAGCCATACAGCTGGAATAGCTACAAACTCACTAGGGCATCTCAGTTCTGTAGTAGAGGTGTAACGCAGAGAACCGCAGTAAAAGAGTATGAGACCCTCTTAGCGGTAGTAGAGAAGGACTTCAGGATCCATAGAACTACATTTCCCAATTAACCCGGTGGTCGTGCAGGAGTGGAAGCCTCCATCGCCATCTTTGGGAATGAGGAATAATTAAGCCCCATTACGTCAAGGCACGGTGTGTCGCAACTAGAATCCCAGCAGACTGCAGACTATCAGCTGCAGCAACGTAGCAGCAAACAGGTGTTTTTGTTGTGGACCCATCTGGTTCTCATGTCAGTCAACATGTGAACTCACAGAGGTGGCGTCTGGGCAGAGCAGCACGCGTGAAGTACCCTAGAGTAAGACTGTACATACTTCCAGGACACCCTTCACTTGCACCATGTGAGTGAACATTGGATTTAATTTGGTGCAAATTGACCCTGACTTTCTCTCAAGTATGGAGACTTGTGACTTCCCAATTTCTGGGATAATCCTAAAGAAAGGCTTGCATTAGGGTTCTACCTGGCGGACGTTGTAGTTATGACATAACAGTTGTGCAAAGCTAACCGACTAAGCTAGTGAGAGATTGTGCATGGATAGAAAGCATGCTTTACATCCTAGGACATCAAGCGAGCATACGCCTGGCTGAGTGCCAGCACACGTGTAACCAGGGTGTGCCACTAAGTATCTTGAGTACCAGACAATCCTTCTAAGATAAACCACCTTGCGCCCAGTCGCTGTTATCCTTGTCTGTAATCAATTAAGAGGGGAAAGTGAGAGCCCCTGTGCCGACTGAGGGATTCAGATCACCCATGCCACCATGATAAACCCCTTGACAGATTGAGAAGCCCACAAATAATATTTATCTGGGACATATAGATATGCCAGATAACATTACCAAGACTATTAGGGCTTCATTACAAGTTTGCCGGTCTGGACATAAGATGCTGTTAATAATGTATACGGCACCTTTCCGGACTGTCAAACTCCAAGTCTGCCACTAGGGGCTGTGATCTACCAGCAGGCCTAGATCAGGCCCCTATGGGCAGATAATTGCCGTAATAGTCCTATGGGACTCCAGGTGAATCTGGAGTTAGAGGCGTCTCTGCCACTCTGAATATCCCAGTAACGCTGGGATATCAGGCAGCATAGACAGTACAATAGTTCTGCGGTATCCCACTGGAATTACCGGCGGGATACTAGGGAACTTATAGGGAGCCCCTAAGTGGGCTAACAAAATTATCTACACTAATTACATTTAGAGATATTTCTGTTTCAGCAGGAGTTGGTGATGCCGGACAGAGACACACAGCAGAATCAGATGATAGGGTGGGAACTTACTTGGGAAGATCTAAACTATGAAAATAGGGCGGCCTTTACAGGACAAAAGTTCAGGCCAAACTTGATCCCAGAGAGGGACTGCTCTAATAGGACCTGTTTCCCTGGGTCCATTGTCCAGTCTCAGTTCGGAAGCACAGGTCCCTGGGAGTCTGCACCCTGAACAGTTCCCTTCAAATCTCTCACATTCTCAGAGCATTTTAGGTATCCCGGTGAACTTCTTTGCCTTTAGTAGATGATTTGATTGTCAAGTGCTCGGATCTGCGTGATTATTCCGTCGCAGAAAAGTCAGTGACGGAAAAGTGTGCATGAGAAATGTGCAAACCACAAAAGGTTTGCACATTTCCCATGCGAACACGCATTCAAAACCCCTACATACCACACCCACAACATACCCACAAAACTCCCCCACCCTCACCCTCAACACACCCCCACACACACCCCCAACATAAACAAACCCTACTTACCTTTTTTACACGCTGAGTCTCTGCAGTGCCAGTACCCTTTCACTTCTGTGATCGGGAACTGGCGCCGCAGGGTCCTTTTCTTTTCTTTTTTTTTATGTTTCGAGATCTGCAGGGGTGTCCCCCGCAACCCTCGCTCACTATACCACACAGTATAGTGAGCGGGGTGTTGCAGGAGACACCCCTGCAGTCCCTGTTTTTTTTCCCCCAGGTGTGCTGGGGGGGTGACCCCCATAATACCCCGCTCACTATACCACACAGTATAGTGAGTGGGGTGTTATGGGGGACATCCCTGCAGCCCCCGTTTTATATATATATATATATTTTCGGGTGTGCTGCGAGGGTGTCCCCCGCAACACCCTGCTTACTATACCACACAGTATAGTGAGCGGGGTGTTGCGGGGGACACCCCTGCACCCCCCTGCAGTATTTTTTTTAATACTTAACTACAATACGACAACCAAAGGAACTTTTGGTGTTCGAACCTTTGGTGGCAGCATTTTTCGGTCTTTTTGTACGGTCGGACAATTTTTTTTTCGGTCCGATCGTACAATTCCAAGTGCTCCTCTTACATATTTGTGGCTTACTGTACTCTTGTCAGGAAAAGCCTGGTTTTGCCACCATTCTTGCCGTAAGGGTTTCTGATGGGTTATTGAGGCAAGACCGGAAGCGTCCCCTCTTTCCATAGGGTTTATTCTAGGCAGGACTTTCTGACCCCCTCCCCCAATCTGGGCTTGGCAATTATGACCTCCTCTCTGAGGGTTTCTCCATGGAAGTACATTCTCTTTAGTTGGAATTGTCGCCATTATGTGGGGTTGATTGAAAAAAGAATGTGATCGTGCAGCGTGGACACACTCAGGAGACAATGAGCTCCTGACGTGAAAATGAGGTAACAGCGATCTTTTGACATCTGCCCAGTTTCAATTGGCTCGTTTTACAATCAGATGGGCCAGAGCTGAAGGGCGCGTTACCCTTTAACAGGCTCTCTATGATGATCTCAAGGAAATGTTGGCACGAGAAGTGACCATTCTCAACACATATAAAGAACGAAATGATCTGGTAGTTGACACGGACCATTGTAAACTACAGGGGTCTACAACCTATGGCTTTATAGATGTTTGAACTACGACGTCCAGGATCCTTCACCATTGACTATGTTGGATAGAGCTGGTGGGAGTCGTAGTCCAAAGCATCCGACAACACAAAGCTTTCAGACCCCTTGCATAGTGGGCTTCAATTATTTGTACCCGAAATTCATCCTAATGCAATTGATGTAGGGGCACCAAAAGTACCAGGGCCTAGCGCAGATGCGCTGCAGGTTGGAGGACTACAAGACCACTGGGAGACACGACTTCAGCTAAAAAGCAATACTCACGCTGGCCCACTCTCCAGAACTCTATGGTGCTGCAGGCCCGCTCCATGATTTGAAAACATGAAAAATGCCTGGTGTGCAATTTCCTGTAAAGGCAAGCGGCCAGCCCCTTTCTCTGAAGACCCTGTATGCCGAAGGGGATGTTTGAATCCTTACTAAGCAGATCAGTTATTTTCCATTGCTGTTTTTAAGGAAGGTGAAAAGTCAAATTCTCCCATTGCAATAATCTGCCTTTCATGTTAACTCTAATCTGAAAAGAGTCTTAAAGATAGTATGGATGACCACTGCACGGGTCCATAGCTGTGTTTAGGGCAGGGATCTGAAACCTTTGGCTTTGCATGAAAGTTTGGACTACAACTCCCATCATTCCTAGCCAATATAGTAGTGAATTTTGAAAATCCATCACCGAGAAATCAAGCATTGACGGATACAGTATTACCCATGCGGTAATAGCACACTTAGTAATGCTGCATATCCCTAATGCAGTCCAATGGGACTTCAAACCGAGGGGACTCTAAATGACCTGTACAATTATTTTTACCACATGCGGTAATAGTAATTGAGTTTGCCAGTATTTTCAAGGGTAATATTGCCAAACTCTTCATGAGGCCCTACGTTATATGTCTCTATAAAAAAAATCTCTTCTTGGATTCGGAAAAGTTCTGAAAAGTTGGCAAGCAGAGCAGGGGAGATGACAGGAACTATTAGAGTTCTGAAATGCTGTATGGCTTGAGTCCCAGCTGAAGCGGAGCTCTCTGTACTGCCGCAGAGCGGCTTTGATAGCTCTTGTTTCATTGTGTGCGGTCACCCTTAGTTGATGGAGTCCAGTAGCGACGGCTGGAAGTCATTGGTAAAGGAAGACGTCAGAGGCAGCGGCCAGTAGCCATAATGATGACAGGCCCAGTCTCCAGAAAGAAGCAACTAGCACATCTGATAAGCATTGAAGGCAATACATAGAAGGCAGACAGTGAGTGGGTCGACCTGGCCAGACACATTATATCATGAGTTCCCTCTGAGCTTCTGGCCTGCGAATTGTGCACATCTCACCCGGGCACACTTCTTGCAGCGTGTAGTTAAAGAGATGTAGCCAGGGCTTTTCACAGCTGTGGTCCCAGCCCAGCTGAGCTGATAGAGGAAATGTAGCTCTCTGTGGCAAATTACTCACGTGACACCATTATTATGAATGGCGGGTTATGCTCTATTTTAACTGAAGCATGCAGGAGCGCTGCCACTTCTGAAGAGACCTTATCTGGACCCATGTGAGCCGAATAATGATCACCCCATGTCCAGAATCCTTTTGTGGGCAAGCTGTTGCTATGAGCAGTCGGGGGTCGACTGGGAACCAAAAGTGGCCCTGGAAAGAATGTTTAAAGTGGCCCCATATTACACATTTTCAGCAATCACAACCCTTTTACTATGGGAAAATGTGGAAATACCACACAAAAGAGGCTCCGGGTGCAGAGGCCTACCAGGAAATCTCCAGAGTTCCTTATAGGCCGGTCCACCCCTGTGGGCATTGAATAGACAACAACATCTACTGGCTGAAATACTTGACCTTTCAGATGCATACAAGTTGGTGTTTCGACCTGGGCGTGGAACCAAAATGGTTCTTGCGTCAGTGCTGCACAGCCCAAGTCGGATGGCAGATGGCGGTGGTGCTGTGGCTATAATACAACTGAAGCTCTAGGCTACCGTTTGCACCGTCACCCACATCATCCTCCTAGGTTGGCTTAACTCAGCTGGCATTCCACACCTTGTTTTAAAATGTGTCAATGAAACAGTGCCTCATCACGAGTTGGGCGGTATCCCGGCTGTAATACCACCCAACTGTAATTGCGTTAGCACCAACCGGTCCGGCGCTATTATCGCCAGATCACGGGTTGGGCGATAATGGTAAATACCCATTCTCCATTGGGTGCATTGGATCCAATGGGGCATTTTCAGCGCTAATACTGCATGCCAATACAGCCGGCGGTAATACACCGCACTAAATGCGATTTTAACCTCCAGAAGAAAGCTGGATGTAAAACAGCCCATTTAGCACCCAACTCGCGGCCTCATTACGAGTTGGGCAGTATCTGGTCTGTAATACCGTCCAACTTTATTAGTGTTAGCGCCCACCGGTCCGGTGGCATTACCGCCAGATCATGGGTTGGGCACTAACTGTAAGTCCCCATTCCCCATTGGGTCCAATGGACCCAATGGGGAATTTATGACACAATTACTGTGCGTTAACACCACCGGCGGTAATACAGGGTGCTAAATGGGATTTTCACCTTCAGGGATTTCACCTTGTTGCTGCTAGCTTGTTACTCATGCTCTTATCCAGCTTTATATCGATTTTAAAACACTCGTTTTTTTACCTATTTTAATTCTAGTATATTTTATTGTTCTGCTCTTCTTAGTGTTTTGGCGCTCTATTTGGAAAGCATTTATCTGTGTTTGCCATAAAACCTGTGCGATTTGAAGCAGAAGCTACTCTCTGCACGCACATGCTTTTGAGGCATCTGAACTACAATTCCCTGCGGTTTTGTAGTTCAGAGCGCACATTTTGTTAGAAACCTGGTTTGTTCCGGTATGTAAGGGATGTCCTTGCACCTTGCCTCACTGATTCTGTTTTGTTGCTGCTAGCTTGTCACTCGTGCTTTTATCCATCTTTATATCGATTTTAAAACACTCGTTTTTTTACCTATTTTAATTTTAGTATATTTTATTGTTCTGCTCTTCTTAGTGTTTTGGCACTCTATTTGAAAGCATTTATCTGTGTTTGCCATAAAACCCATGCGATTTTGAGCAGAAGCTACTCCCTGTACGCACATGCTTTTGAGGCATCTGAACTACAATTCCCTGCGGTTTTGTAGTTGAGAGCGCACATTTTGGTAGAAACCCAGCACGAACGTGCCAGCGCGGACGGGTCAAGCAGTCTGTGCAAGTCCGTGTCGGTACGTGCGGTTGCGGTGAGCTCTACTCCTTATTATCCCATGTGTATTTCTGAAGTACTCGAGGCTATTGCAAGAACCAGAAGTAAGTCCTATAGTTTCGAGAGAGCACTACTTGTTGATCAAATGGCTGAGCACGCTGTTGCTGGTCCCGATATTATAGCCCCTAGTACTGACTACTGACATTAGTGCAGTACATACTATACCAATGCTAAACTACGTAGTTGCGGAAAAGGTAAAATGTGCGTCGGATGACGGCACTGACCAGGGAAATGACATATTCTCGCCAGTTGTGACTGTTGGTACATGTTCCTCTGCAGAGAATGATTCAAAAGCTGATATTATGTTGACAAAAGGATTGTTAACAGCCAAATTGACTCTAGCGTTGTAAGACACCAGATCTCTTGTTAAGCACACGATTGATGTGCATGAATTCATCCTAGAACACAGGGTGTACATCATGTGCATCACAGAAACATGGCTTACTGACATTCATCGCCCTACTATTGAGCAAGCAACTCCACCTGGATATGCCTTCTTTGGGAAGCATCGAGAGGGAGGTCCGGGAGGGCGAGTGGCTGTGCTATGTAAAAAAGATCTTGCTATTTATGAAGTTAAGGTAGAGTGTGAAGGTTGCGATATATTACATATCAAATGTATTCCCAACTTTAACTATAGTATTAACCTGGTGTGCTTTACAGACCACCAGACGAATCACTTAAATTCAATGAGGATCTTGTAAATGTGGTAACCCCCATGTTAACTGTAAAATCCGCAGTGGTCGTGCAAGGAGACCTACATCTTTGGAAAGGATACCCCAAAGACAAAAAAGCCTTAGAGCCCGAGAAAAACCTTAAAAATAACAATATAATTATCCATAACTCTGATCCTACGCATACGAAAGGGCACATGCTAGACTGGGCGGGGAGTGGAAACATCCTCCTTACAGATTTTATCACAACACCCTGCATATGGTCCAACCATTCTTCTATCCTATGCCAATTGCAGCTCTGATCCCTTTTACAAAAAGTGCATGAACCTTTGCGTTAAGTTCTAAATAGGAACTTTAAAGCCATTACAGCACCTATTCTTTCTGAGTGTCTGAATGTCCCAATGAATAAAACTGACGACCTCAAGACTCTTATCAGTACTTATAAAAAGGAGATAACAAGTATGTTAGATAACTTTGCTCTGTTGAAAACTAGAACAGTCTGAGATACACCTAACCATCAGAAATGGTTCTTCCTGGTTGTAGTGAAACTTAAAGCTAGTAAAAGACATATGAAACATGCCTGGTTGAAAGAAAAGACCCCAGAAAACCTAAAGCATGGAAGCTCAAGGAAAAGGAATATAAGGCAATGATTATAGAAGCAAAACATAGCTTCTATAATGACCAAATAAATCTGTCCAGAAACCAAACTAAAGAACTCTTCCAACTTCTCAGATCTTGGGAACAACCCTCAGTCATAAATCCCACTATCAAACCCACAAAAGATGACTGTATAAGAGTTCAAAAAGCTTTCTCTGACAAACTGCAACTAGCATAAAAAAAGACCAGGGAAGAGCTAACCAGGCAGGATCTACATCCTTCAGTTACGACTGGAAGCAGTAATAAGGAACATAAGGCGTTGGGTAGTGGCGCGATACAAATCCGTTAACATAGCATAACATTAACAGGGCCTCATCACGAGTTGGGCGGTATTCCGACTGGTATACCACCCAACTTTATTTGCATTACCGGCCACCCATCCAGTGGTATTACCGGTGGATCACGGGTTCGGCAGTAAACGTTATTCCCCATCTCCTCTTTTGGCGCAATTACCGCCAGCGGTATTACCGCATGGTAATTGGATCAAAAATCAGCATTTTTCCGGCATGTTTACCCCCATCTCTGAGCTGGGGGTAAACATGCCATACCCATGATTGGGCGGACCCTTAAATGTGGCGGTAACCCCGTTACCACTGCATTTAAGGACTACCACCCAACTCGTGATGAGGTCCTCAGAAAAAAGCTGGAGTTAAAACAGCCCATTTAGCGCCCAACTCGTAATAGGGCAGCCCATAAATGCGGCAGTAATACCGTTACTGCTGCATTTAAGGGCAACAGCCCAACCCGTGATGAGGCCCTTAGGGCCTGATTTACAAAACCGTTTTTGAATGGGAAAGTCCCATTCAAAAACGTTTTGTAAATCAGGCCCCTAGTCTGCCTCGTGGAGTTCCGCCAGGATAAATTCTTTCACTGCTCTTTCACTGCTGTTTCATTTCTATCTTCACCCGCTAGCCATCTTGATGCATTACTATGGATTATCATTTATAATACCAGGTCCTCCTTCATAATTTTCCCGCATGCATGGAGAAAATCTTGGCCTGTGTACACGAAAATAGACTAAAGTTTAATCCGTCTAAGACTGAGTCCTCGGTTTAAAACCCAACTTTTGGAGCCAATCCTTTAGGGCTGACTCATTTGGCCAATGCTTGTCACCGGTTTCTCAGGCGTGAAATCTTGGATTTATTCTGGAGTCTAATGTGTCTTTGAATCATCAAATGGAGCTCCTTGGCAACAGCCCTAAGAGCAGAACCGTCCTAATACAGCTTCAGGAAAAAGTGCTAAAACCTGCCTCTTCTCTCAGGAGGCACTATAATTGCATAGCTGAACCTGTTAACTTGTACATATCTGTGATGCACCTGCAACAACTTCCTGTAATGTTTTACACCTGTAGGCCTTGTAATTGTAACTGCAACCTTGTAACGCGCCTACATACCCGAGGGTTTGGCGCGCTCTATAAATAAATAAACAAACAAACAAAGAGCTACGAGAAGGCAACATAGATATGTGCAATGGGAAATGTTCATTGAACTATGTGGAGATTCAGTATTGAGAGAAACATACACTCTGTGGAGCCCATGATGTGCACCCACACTTCTCCCCTCCCACACCCCAGCACTCTTGGACCACCCCTCCTATTTCCCCCCTTGATCTGATCCTCTGTCGTTTTGTCGGTTAAAGTTTTTCTATTCGATGTTCGTTCCCACGAGGCCAGCAATAGGCACTGAGACAAGTTTATATTCCAATTGCATTGCGATCGCGAAGAGGATTTTCTTGGCTTGTTTACGATGGTTGTACTTTCCTCAATGGCGGATGTCCATCAAACCTGGGGAAAAAACAGAATCCTCAAATAAACAGTTGGGCCAACAGCTGCTTTTTTTTTTTTTTTTTAGTTAATCACACTTTCTAAACTTGTTACATATTTTCTGGGTTCTCAAAGAATAATGTTAATACCAGCTCGTTTATGGTAATGTCTCTTTACTTGGGCTTGCTGGGAACGAGAGCAGTCGCCTTCAGTGCATCCAGGGGGCCTCAGCTCGCTTTATCTAGTCCTTGAGAAAAACGTGATCATGTGCCAGACCCCAGTGAGTGAGCAGAAGAGTGGAATTCCTGGCAGAACGCCTGTCCCGCCGTGTGATTCACCAATCAGGGCCGAGCCTTTTACCAGCCACCTTCTCTGGCTATGTCCCTAACTTAAGATCTTGCAGAGATGATCTGCTATTTTAAAAATAAAAACCTGCATTTTTCCGCTTTAAGCCATCCTCTTTCTGTATCCAGTTTATCTTTCAGAACCAAGATGCCTATATGGGCAAAAGTCTCTCAACCATAAACTAAAGTACAACTTAAGGACCCTGAATTGTTAGCGTGGTGGGAGGGTAGGTGAAGAATATATATTTCACTCAGTCCCAAACTGCTAGGTGGGAGTTCAAGTTCCCTTTTTACAGCTTTCTTCTTCCACCTCTGAAGAGCATGCTCCTTATTTATTTACTTATTTATTTACTTTTTTAAAGCACTCACACAGCCCGCAGGCATCGAGGCGCTGTTACAGGAATTGTTTTTTTGTCTTAGTTGCGTATTTATAATGCGCTTAAACACCCAGAGGTTTCTAAGCGCGGACCCGGATCCTTGATGACTTCTACGTCGTTCTGGTTTGGCACATCCATATAGCGCATCGGGCTGTCGACCCACCCGTTTTGCACAAGCTGCGGCCAAGCCATCCTAGTGAAACATTGAGCGTTCCCTCCGCTGCCACCTGCAGCTGAGGCAGTGCTCCTGAGCTGGCTTCTTGTTCACACCGCTGCGCTCATATTTGCTTACGCAGCCTTGCATGGTCCATTGGAAATGCAGGCAGGGATATCGCAGCTCTGAATGTGCCAGGGGGTGGACCTGCGCCTCCCCACACATACAGAGCTGTTGGGGCGTCCTCCAGGTCAAGCTTCAGATCCTGCTCCTTGCTTCTTGGTTCCTGTGCATGTTGCAGGCAGCTGGCCGTCAAGGGACCCGGAGGATCAGGTTCTGGGCTGGACTGCCTGCAGGAGAGGTACGAAAAAAACATATAAATGTGTGTATGGCTGAGTGTATGATGAATGAGTGTATCTTGTGTGGGTACGTGTGTGAGTGACAAAGTGAATGTTTATGGGTGCATGAATGTGTGACAAATTAACCCTCTTGCGCCGCACCCTTATATTAGAGTTCTGATTTGTGAGTGCTGGGGAAGCAAGTGCCCCCAAATCAGAGGCCCGCTCACCAGCCCAGCGAGCAGCACACACCATTTTGGTAAGCAGGGCTCTTTTGTTTAATGAATCAAAACAGACTGCCATGCCAGAGGCATAAAGCGTAACCAGTCTGGCTGAAGCAATGCAGTCCAGCCTAGTCATTTATCAACACTTATCATGTTTGCATGATAAGTATTGTTACATGGATAGATTGGACTGCATTGCTGCAGCAAGTCTGGTTATGTGTTCTGCCTCTGTCATGGAATTACAGGGCATTTATTATAAAACAAGCATGTTAAGTGTTATTATGTGGCTAGACTGCCATTTTAGTGCAGCCAGTCTAGCCATGTCTTACTGTGGCATGACATTTTTTTTCTGTGTGTTTTTGATAAATCAAGCATGTTAAGTGTTATATTATGTAGCTAGACTGGCAGCATTTTGGTGCAACCATTCTAGCCATTTCTTACTGTGGTATGACATGTTTTGCTGGGCATCTACAATAAAGTAAGCATGTTAGTTGTTATTAAATGGCTAGAATGGCATTTTGGTGCAGCCAGCATGGCATTTTTACCGGGCATATATGATAAAGGAAACATAAGTGTTATTATGTTTTGGACATGTTTTCTTATTTTGGCATGAAATTGTTAATGACAAAGCAAACAGGGGTATGTTATATGCAGGTACTGTCAGCAATGTTTCAAACCAGTGTTTGTCGAGGACACCTTGCCGAGTGTAGATATGGCCTGTCACTCCCGGACAGAAGCGTAGCAAGGATTGTCCAACAAGTGGGGCCTGAAGCTAATTTATTTGGGCCCACTGCAGTGCCATTAACATTTGTAAATGCCCACACAGCGCTGCCGAGTAGGCATTTAAATATTTTGGCTGGGCCTTGCCCGCTCCAGCCCTACCCTGTCTACTCCTCTGCTCCCGGACGCCATTGTGCCACCCGCCAGATAGGCACCTGGTGGTAAATGACCAAGCAAAACACAAAGGAAAAACAACCAGAGGGGAAAAAACCTCCAAGGAGATGAAACACTAGTCTATCAGCTGCACGGTATCCAGGAGTCATCTGGAGCACAGAAAAGGGACTGACGACTTCCAGTTGTCAAGTAAGTAAAGACTTCAGAACCAGGGGAGGAAACAGGAAGATACAACTGGAGCAGAGGACACACACAAGCAGGGCACAGAGAAACAGAAAGAGGGCAGGGAACAGAGAAGGAACACGGAACAGGAAAAATGTCAACTGCAGGAACAAGGTTACCTGAAGCGTTGCAACGCGTCTGTCGGGTAGCTGCTGCATGCAGAAATAGCATCAGCTGTCCGTATATGAGACGTTCTGGAACAGGACATGCATCCATCTTGTGTGTGGCCAGATAGTGACATTGTCATGCTGAGGAGGCCATCTTGGATGTGGCGAAGATGCGGATCTGGCCGTAGCAGTGACCACAAACTCAGAGACGTTTTTATGGGAGGGCAAAAGGGGCAGAGGTAAGATTCCATTGTTCACCAGACTTAAATAGCACGTGTCAGGATATTTTATGGCATGCTGCTGAGGTTCTAAGCCCATTGCCTGTCTGTTTTGACAAGTACATTCTGCCTTGATCAATTTGTTATATAATGCCTTCTGTGTTCACTGTGGCATACATAGTTTGTGTGTTCCTATAGGGACAAATCTGTGGCATTCTTCCCTTCCTGTGGGAATCATGTTTATCATGTGCAATAGCTAAAGTTGAAATGCATATGGATACATTGAATGCCACAATCATTTAGAAGTTAGCTCAGTGTTTCAAGCACCCATTGCAGAGATATGTGTTCATATGCAAGATTAGAATGGCACATTCCAGCAAGGCTGGCTGAACCTTTCCTATGTTTGAAGTTTATAAACCTACCTGCATCTGTACTTGGTTTAATAGCACAACAGGTGCTATTATTCGCAATGTACCTGCATCAGATAGGGGTTGCTATAAAAACATATTATCTGTATGGTGAAGGTCTAGAAATTGGTTTGTTCAGATGGAGTGTTGTAAAACCTAGACAATCACCTCCAACGATGAGCATAATCTGTTAGTCCAAGAGGTGAATAAGTATCCAAATTCAAAACTGTGGAACAAAAGCATTCATGCTTGTATCCTGGTGTTGTCAGCAGACGATACAGTGATCCTGGTCAAATCATCCAATATCTTTTACATTACTGTGCTGTCTTATGTGAGGTTTGCCTTCTTGCATGCAGTGGCATTGTTTAGCCCATTACTTGATATTTCTTCTTATGTAGGACATTTGACTGGAAGGGGTGGTAGACAGAAGAGAGCAGACCAGATGTTGCAGTCCTCGGGCAAGCATATTTTAAGGTATGCACGCTTGACACAAAAAAACACATTGCTTTTTTGTAAAAGTCAAAGTTATTTATGCATGTTTATAAATGACAATGGGCCTCATTAGGACCCTGGCGGAGTGGGTTTCCACCAGCGCTAATCGCGGCGGACCCGTCCGCCGTACTACGAGTTCCCTTAGCGCCATGGAGGTTTTCTCCGCCTGGTTTTACCGGGCGGAGAAAACCATGGCGCTAAGGGACCTCGTTGTTAATTACGGCGCCGTACTTTACGGCGGCGTAATTAACTCCTTCCCCACTCCCATTATACCCTATGGGGCAAGAATGGGAATGGGGAAGGGTAAAATGGGGATTGGGGATTTACCGCTCCGCCAAGGTCGGCATGGGGTGGTAAATCCGCCAACCCCCATGGCGCTATCGGCGGCTTTCCGCCATGCTCCGCGGTGCATTTAGCACCGCGGATTCCGCCAGGGTCGTAATGAGGGCCAATGTCACAAGCCACTGTTTTAGAAGTATTTAAAGCTTTCAAAAAAATACAAAAGATAAACCCTGATTAAATATGTTAAATCACATTGATTGGTATGCTGGTACTTATATAGTTCCCTTCATGAGGAGAGAATGAAGCTAGAATCATTCCCATTTTGCGTAACACCCTCCTATAATATTTTGTTTTTATAAATGGTCATGTTTGTTAATGTGATTGGTGTACTTTTCAAGTCAGTTTTATAAAATGAGATTGTTTTAGTTCATGATAAGAACTGGAAAAGAAAGTATTTGAATGCAGAAATTGCAGAGTTAGCACAAATCCACTCCTTAACCAATGTGGGATCCTGGGCATCTCATTTAACCTTGTATTGCCTAAACTTGCAAAATTGCCAGTCCCTAAACCTTTCAAAATTGTCAGCCCTTCAGAGTGATTTCCTTCTCAAGGTATGATCTTCATAAAAGCCTCACTGATAGGTTTGCTGGCTATAGTGTTGCTTCCTCTATAATAGTGGGCATTGATATATTGCACATCACAGCACGTTTTCCTTTGATCTCTAATGGCAACACTATTTGTTCTGGGAGTTTCTCTACTAATGGCCTATATCCCGGATTAGAGTCTCAACCAGAGTTTCAGCTCATCATCCTTTCACAGAAGAGAAATTTGCACTACATATCAGTCTTTGTCCTGCCCAAGGGCAGTCCAGCACCGAAATGCCTGGCAATTCTCTTCTGAACAAGAGTACCCACAACAACCCCAGACACGTGTTTTAGCCTGGTAGTCCCTCGTCAGTGAGGTGGAACTGTGCCTCTCTCAGAGCAGTGAGCAAGGGTTCCACGGATGGATTACCCTAGTAACTTAGGGTGACAACCCAAAGCTACTTAATATGCAAAAACAAGGGGGGGTTCTGGGAGTTTATCTACTAATGGCCTATATCCCGGGTTAGAGTCTCAACCAGAGTTTTAGTCTTCTGTGAAAGGATGGTGAGCTAAAGACTCTGGTTGAGACTCTAACCCGGGATATAGGCTGGTAGTAGAGAAACTCCCAGAACCCCCTTGTTTTTGCAACACTATTTGAAAACCATATCCCACTTCTTATCTCAGTCTGTCTGGATACAGACACCTTCCTGGTAGCTTCTAATCTACATCCACTATCCATGTCATGGTATGTGTAGAGTTCTCTTTCCTTCCAATTGGTCTCCTCTATCCATGCTTGAGCACTTTTGCATTCTGTGAGGCAGCTAATGTGAGTTCTCTGTTATGCTATGTTATTATATTTGGCATCTATATAGCGCTCTGTATAGTGCGCTGTCTATTATGGATTACATGTACCTTTTACAGTCTTGCATTAAAACTACAGACTGCATACCTTCCTGGGTGCTATTGATAAAAAGTATCCTGTATCTATATTAGAACAGAAGTAACCTCTTCGTAGACTGCTAATGTTGGCCTTCAAATGCTACTTGTATATTATTCTGATTTGAGAAAGAATGAAGACGGTAAGGGACTTAAACGGAGTAAATATGCTTATTTTTAATGCATCATGCAGCATCAGGGGGGTGGGGGGTGCGACCAGATACTCTTGATCACTTCATTCCTTTGGTTTGGTGGAGGGGGCCCCCAAAGATGTCCGTGCCTAGGGCCCCAAACGTGGTTAAGATGGCACTGCACAAACTCGAAGCCACTTCCAGTGTTGCAGAAGCGAACCAGGTAAGACTAGCCTGCCCTTCATGACAGTTACTGGCAAACATTGGCACAACCAGATTGGACATGTTTTCTTATACTATCAATACTGGCATTATGTACAAAGCAAACCTGGGCATGTTCGGATATGGGACTACTGGCGTGTATAGGTGCATTCAGCGTGGAAATGTATGGACACAGCCGGCATGAACATGTTCTTTATACTGGCATATATTGTGGGTAAAGGCATCATTAAAATGCGTTGAGAAATGCTCCTGTGCATTGTTGGTGACTTGTGCATTGCTGGTGTTGATTGCTGCCCAATGGTATTAATTTTTAACCCAAACCCAGAGGAACATGTGGCAGGTTGTACTTGGCTGGTGCTTGGGACACTCCCAGTCTGTTGGGCACGTGGGAATAGGAATGTTACAAGACCCTGACCCAACCTTTCAGACAAAGCGGAAGTCGCCTGAGTAGCGAATGACCCCGTCTAGGCCGTGTGCTATCGTATGTAGCTGCTCCAAAATCAGGTCAGCGGTGTAGATGGTGCGGGGGAAATTCATTTTTATCTGGTAGCTGTGTGAGGTGCGTCAGAGGGGGATGAGGCTTTTTGGAGAACGCAATGGCATAGACTTCTGGGAGAAATGACCAGGGATTCTAGCCCGTGCTCCAATCACCTTCCAAATGGCTAACACATGCTATTTGCAGCCAGACGGTCCCTGCGGGCCCACTGAGCACAACAGCTGAGGAAATTAGAGTGAAGTTAAAATGACTTTCAGCCTGCCCCCAACATAGCAAGGAAGGAGGTAAAATGTGCACCTTGGGGTTGCATATCTCAGGCAGCCCTTTCTCTGCATAAAAAGCTCATGCTTCCCATAGCCTCTACAACTTTGCTTACGACACTCATTGGATTCTCCGGTGTGCCCCTCCCGCTCACCTGCAGATTGCCAGATTTTTGTTGCACATCATGAAATATATTTAGGAGAGAGGATGGAACTAGAGAAAGATAGAGAGAAAGAGAGAGAGAGAGAGAGAGAGAGACAGAGATAGAGAGAACCAGAGAACGAGGGAGAGAGAGAAAGAGAGAGAGAGCCTGAAGGAAATAGAGTGAGAGAGAAAAAGAAAGACAGGGAGAGAGCGAACTAGAGAGAGAGAGGCAGCAAGAGGGATAGAGGGAGAGAGAGAGAGAAAGAGAGAGCATGAACTGGAGAGAGAGAGAAAGAGAGAGGAAGACAGAGAGACAGAACTAGAGAGCGACAGCGAGAGGGTGAGAGAAAGAAAGAGAGCATGAACTAAAGCGGGAGAGAAAGAGAGAGAAAAAGAGTGAGGGTGAGAAAGACAGGGAGAGAGAATTAGAGAGAGAGAGAGAGAGAGAGAGAGAGAATAAGAGAGAGCCATAATGATATAGAGAAGGATAGAAAAATAAAGACAAGGAGAGAGCGAGCTAGAGAGAGAGAGAGAGGCAGTGAGAGGGAGAGAGAGAGAGAGAAAGAGAAAGAGAGGGCATGAACTAGAGAGAGAGAGAAAGAGAGAGGAAGACAGAGAGAAAGAGAACTAGCGAGAGAGAGAGATTGTATTTTGTATTTGTATTTTATTTTATTTATAAAGCGCCTTACGCCAAAGCGCTGGGAAAGTGAAGTGGGAGCCTTCCACTGAGGATAGTGGTAGGTGCAGTTATTGTACAGAGGAGATCAGGTTGTTCCTCCTTGTTCGGCCATTTTCATTCTTTGCTATGGCATCTGATGTTTTGCTATACTATTCATGCCTTTTCATACCTTTTTATGACTTGCTATGGCAGGCTCTGATTTTCTACAAGTGGCTTAAAGATTGCGCCCTTTACCAACCTGCCCCTCAAGGTATCCACTATCTGCATGCATACCAATGAAGCCACCCACCTGTGACAAGTGAACATCCCTCCTAACAGACAGCAACCAGCAGAACACTAAGGGCCCGATTCATGGAAATGTGCGCAGAAATCCCACAAGTGTTGCACGCCGAGAAGGACACTGCACGAGCCTGCGCAGAGAATAAAAAAGCACACCACGCGTACTCATGGAATTCACTGAGCAAATTAAACATATTCACAAGTCGTGTCCAGAACACCACCAACACCCCCACATGCAAAGCATAAACAGCCAGAACACCTTTGTGCGCACCTGCGGGCGCTAATACATGCACCCGAAAAACAGTGCATGGGGTCCCCTGCAAGCAGGCCTGCATCTTGGGGACCCTGCGCACGGTCCCCTGTAACTGCTGCTGTCACCCCGACAACATGTATTTGAAAAATCGTAGCTCAGTCTAAACTTTGAAAATCTGCTTGTGAAACCCCATAAACCATTCCCGCACCCTGCTACACTGTTTACGGGCACCCCAGGTTAGATCCGAACCCTGGTTGCGTACACGCACCCCTCAATCCGGCATGCAAACCCACCTCCGTGCTGCGAATCCTATGCACAAGTGTACTTATGCCTGCGTTTGTATGGCGTAGTGGTCGAGGGATTTGCGTGGTCATTCCTATGCCAAGAGGTTGCACGCTCGAATCCATGAATATGTGTCGTGCTGCGCAATTGTGGATGTGCCAGGGATTGCCTGAGGGCCGTCGCTCATAACGCCCACTTTTTCACATGTTCTTCCCTATTTTCCATCTTCCGCCCTCTACTCTGCCCTCTGTGCGGGCCTCAGCCACGGTCTGCTTGGTGTCTTACGCAAGGCGCTCGACAGCTCGCAGAGACGTGCCGAGCCTGTGGGAACCCCACGCAAGTCCTGAAAAAAAGTACCACACATTCGATTCTATGCATCGACAAACACGGATTTGCATGCAGTTTGGCATGCAAGTGCCCTATTTTCCATGCAAATAATTCCATGATTCGGGCCCTAAACCTTTCCACAGCCCCAGCGACTGTGTTCTTACAACATGGGTACAGAAGGCTCCCCACTGGACACAAATGACTCTAGGCTATCGACACAAAATCCTAGAAATAGACCCACATGCAGAGCTCTGAGTGCTTCCTGTTTTCATGCATCAATGCAACCGCAAATCTATCTTGCATATTACCTCTCCCCCCCACTGACCAACCCCCTCCTCCGCACTCTCTTTCAGAGCTGTCAGAGAACATGGAGACCATGCAAATGGCAGCAGAGAACAGCATAAATACCAGTAACATAGGATGGCGTAACATGTCATTTGTCATGGTGGTATACCTCATTAACAATGATTTCCAAACGCAGATGCAGAACCTGAAGGGTGACTTCATGTCAAATGCTGCTTTAAGAGCTCCTTCTCTCATGCACTGCACTATTACCACTGCCTGAATAAACGAGGAATAAGTCACAGAACATAGCTCTTTGTCCAGATGATTATTTACTGAACCCCCTCCCCGGAAGGAAATAGAGGTGGCTGATCAGTCCTAATTCACCTTTGTTTTATTTACACATACTTCAAAGCTGGAACCTTTAGATTGTCTAGCAGTGGCAATGGGAAAGGCCCTGTGGGAAAAAGGCGGATTACCTCATCCTCAGTACTGGCAGTACCTTAGTAGTAAAACTGCACCAATATCCTTCAGAAATACTAGAAACATAATCAGTATTTATGCCAAGAACTTGCCAATTTTAATCTGGTTAAATCTTCTTCGCTATTCAGCAGGCAGCAACTTTTTGGCCATTGCACTTCGGACTGAGTGGGTCCTTCTTCCGGGTAATGTCTGGTTGAGATTTGAATGAGGTGAATTGATTGTTGATAATAAGATGGGCCAGAAAACATGTCATCTGACTCAAAGATCTGCCAGATAGCCCATATATAGTACTTATCCAGCAGCGTCAATTCTGGGGTCTGCAGAAGCTATCTAGACGACTTGAGGAGGGGTAGCCCCAGATTGACGCTGCCTGGAATATGCTGTGTGGGAAGGGCCCTACCACCCTACCTACACCACACTTGCCTGGAATTCTTCAGTGTTCATTTGGAAACTCTCATGTAAACTCTACATCATTTGCCACCATGGTGCCACTAGAGCCAGTGTAGGCAATTATGAAGCCATCAAGCAGAAACCCTGATTCCCCTGCTTTGGGGTAGCCCTTTGAAGTATTCTGCAGTTCATGTACCAGTTTTGATTAGGGCCGTCTAGTGGCCCTTTCTCCAACTATTCTCTTGCTACTTACTGGAGGTGTTTGTTGTGCCAGGCTCTTTCATACTACGGTTGTCTTCATAAGTTAAGCATTTTATTTGCAAACTTGGTTATATTTGAGTAGGTTTAGCATGAGACTGCATTCTGTGTCACGTAAAAGGAAGTGTCTATAAGAAAGTGAAAGCACATTCCCTTGTTTGAGCTTACTCACTGGTCTGGTAATAGCATGTTGCCATAAAGAAATAAGGTCCTCCAAGAGAGGAAGTGTCTCGCTGACCGAAAACTTCCTGAAAATTGCCCTGTGGTTTCCCTGTCTGCTTTTGAACTCAGAATGTTCAGGATGCTGCCAATGGCTGCAGTTGAGAGAAGGCCAATACTGATCTCCATGTGCCAATATTAATTACTGTCCTCCACTCTCCCATTTACCTGAAACCTTTGCTCTATGTCGGAGCGTCCCGGAAATTACATCTTGAATATCTAAATGTTCTCCTTGTTCACCCAAGGTTTTCACAGCCATGCCCTTACTTTCCAGAGGTTTAATCACTTCTCCGAATCTTTCTTTTTCCTTCTCTTAAATAAGAGGAGTCTATTTAAGACTGTCTTTCCCTAACTACTCCAATCCTAACCCTTTAGAATGCCAAATGTCTCTAGTCTATCCTAGACATTATTACCAGCAACCTATCGCTGCTGCAATTACTGAATAAGAGCTATAGTATTACTGAGCTTTCGCTTGGGGTTTTTCCAAAACTATTATGGGAGATGTCTTCAGTTTGTTTTTGTCTAGAAGCATGTATTGTTTTTTCTCCTTCATTCTGCTATTGGGAAACACTGGCCTTTTCCTTCTATTTAAAAATCCCTTGAAGAGTCTCTTTTATGGTGAATGCTATTCAGGGGAAGAAAGATTCCACTACTGTCAGTCTCCAGAGGGAGACGCTGCTTCCTGAGGTCTATGAGCACTTGCGCCGCAGCGTGGGCACGCAAGGAAAGGGGACGTCTTTCGGAGGAAGAGGATATGGGTTGGAAGTGAAACAGCACTCATTATCTTTCATTTTAAATGGGAGCGTTGTTCACATTAGCTGCAGTACTCAATGGCATTTCTGTATACTGGGTGAAAGCATTTTTACAAAGTTAAAAAAAACAAATTTATGAAAAACAACCATATAAAGGGACACTTTCTAAAAAAGAAATTGGGCTTACCTTTTTATCTAAGGAGTAGGGGTGTACAGAACTTCAGCTTCGAGTAAGTATTCGGCCGAATTCCGGCTGAAAAAAAGCTATTCGGCTCTGGCAGAAAAGTTTCCTGCTATTCGGCTCTTGCCGAATACTTTGTCATTTTCATTTGAATACAATGCAACAAGAAATCAGAAAGGCAAATATAGACTTCAGTTTGCAAAACTGAATAGAATTAGACCAGACACTTAGTCACCCTACCAGACAAATTGCTATCACACAGCTGTAAAATATCTTCTTTTGTAATCTGCTATTTAGCACATGTTTTGTTACAGATTCTTAGACATAAAAGGTGCTCCTCTTTTATACTTAGCCAGCAACAATATAGGAACATCTTTCTTTTGGCGAATGTTTAT
Organism: Ambystoma mexicanum; assembly: GCF_040938575.1. Classification (NCBI taxonomy): domain Eukaryota; kingdom Metazoa; phylum Chordata; class Amphibia; order Caudata; family Ambystomatidae; genus Ambystoma; species Ambystoma mexicanum. Next base: position 203,925,461 of record NC_090940.1, read on the forward strand.
ATGCAATGTGCACCTTCTTCAGTTCGAAAAAGACAAACTGAAAGAAATGTGCATATTTCACTTAAGGATACATTCAGTTCCTGTCATGTCACTTCCCATTGCATATGTCATATTCCCCCTTTTCTTTTTTTAAGGACTTGAGTCCTGAGTTTGACATTATGTGATATTTGATCAGAAATTATAAGGTGCATATGTTTGTGTTTTGGCGAGAAGGAGTGTCGAGGATAAGTGAAAAATTAGTAGCATTTGTTTCTATGGGCCATACCCATGGAGAAACATTACAAATTCACAATAGGTAGTGGAGAGTAGCAGGGTTTGGTTATGTCAGGCAGAGTAATATTCCCCCACCTAACAGGCCTCTCAGAGGAATTTATGTTGGGTAATCTCTCCAGTTCCAAGGTGGGCCAGTGTGTGACAGTGAGTTAAGTAGGCGTGAAGACTCTATGAGACAGTCAGAGAGCTATGCTCTGCTGGAATTTGTAGGATGTAGAGTTGGGAGAGCCTGATAATTCTTCGGAAGGACCAAGTCAGGGCTGAGCCTTAGAGTCTTGTTTGGCTCCAAGTGGCAAACATAGGCTGAACCGGCAAAATCAGCATGTAAGTCTTGGAACCAAAGACACCATTGCTGACACTTTGCCAGCATACAGTGCAAGCCTCCATTACTGGCATCCTGCCTCCCCAACAACCCCACAAACTTCCTACTTGGGACCTCCACCTGGCACCCCAACAACACAAATCCCCTACCTGAATTTCTGCTTCCCATCCCACCTCCCCAGACCATGCAGAGAGATAAGACCCTACACCTAATCGGAGCAATCAGACAATGAAGGCAACCCGAGCCAGAAAATGATTCTGCTTTAACGAGGAATAAAAAAATAAACTATCAGGTGCTAGTGATTAAATTGCCTTTTTGTGATGCAAAACATAGGACTATTCCTCTGAAATGTTTCCTTTAAAGCGTTATTAATTTGGTTGGGCTAGTGGCATTGGGTTCATCTCTGACATAAAGCAATTCTCTCATAAGAATGTGAATTTAGGGCCTTTCTGTCTACTTAATATATGAAAGGGGTTTGGATATGTGTTTTGGCTCTCCTAAATGTTAAGCCCCTTCACATGCTTGTTTCTCAAAATGAGCATTTTAACCTTTTGACAAACATATTAACAGCTGGTCAAGGTGACAAAGGAATAGACCAGGCTGAGACACAACACCTTTCCATCAGCATGAGTGATTACGGGCCATTGTTTACTCAGAAATGGGTGCAGGTCATAATTTCTGTTTCATCACTTATAGCAGCATTTGAATGCAGGGGCAAGAGGAATACTGGCAGTGCCAAGGAGAAGGTGGCAGGTCAGAGTAGCCTTTTTTAAAGAAATGGGTGTAAACTCTACATGGGAGCCTTCAGCATGAACACAATTGGACGAAGGAGTGGAGACAGGTTGATCTTGCAAAGCTCACTCTCAAAGCCACCAGAGGGCTGCAGTTCAATATCTGGTGCAGATTTCCTTGTACATTTGCACAACTGTCTATGTTTTATATATATTGCTGGGCAGTAAAAATGTGATGCTTTTGAAATGACACTTTGAAGAATGAAAGCCTGAATCGTGTGAGACATGCAAGCCACTCAGATTAATTCAGGGTTGCTGCTGGTTTAACACACCAAACTCTCCAAGCAGCTTTCTTTATTGCCCAAAGAAATCAAAACAAAACAAAAACATCACTAAACAGGCAAAAAGACGAATTTGACAAAAGCAACAGCAAATTTATCAGAAAACGGCAGCAAATATATTGGTTAGAATAGGACTATATTTAGATCAAGTATGAATGTTAATGTTAATGTTAAAAAATATTTGTATCGCGCACTATCACCACCGGAGTCGGTCCCCTGGCGCTCTGGCGGCTCTGAAAAAAGAGGGGATCAGTGGGTGAGTTAGTGGGGATGAGCTGGAAAAGTGCAAGAGAGCAGTGATGTCCTGTTGGGGCCGTTGGCTGGTCTTGGAGTGTTTTACGGTCGGTAGTTGTCGTGTGCTGTTGTGAGAATCTATGTGTGGTTTGTTTTGTTGTTGCAGTGTAGTGAAGTTTGTGCGGATTGTTGTGTTGTAGGCTTGTGGTTGTGTTTGGTTAGAGTTTGAGAGGTGTATGCAGATGGGTGAGATTGCTAGTGGATTGGTTAATTGGCATTGCTGTCCTAGCGATCATGTATAGGTTTGATGCTTGCTATTCTTCACTATTTCATCTTAGTGTGGCATCTGCTATTCTTCAATATCCTACCTATATGTGAGGCACACTAGTGATCACGATTCCATCCAAGTGGGGAACCTGGTAACCTTCACAGTTTCATCCAAGTGTGGCGCATGCCAACACTCACAATCCCATCCAGGTGCGACTCAAGCTAAAGATAAGAATTCCATCTAAATTTGGCACATACTAACATTCACAATCCCATCCAGGTGTGACGTGGGCTAAGTTAAGCATTTCATCTAAGTGTGGTTCATGCTAACACTCACAATCCTATCTAGGTGTGACGCAAGCTAAAGTTAAGAATTCCATCTAGGTTTGGCGCATGTTAATATTCTCAATCCTATCTAGGTGTGACGTAGGCTAAGTTAAGCATTTCATCTAAGTGTGGCACATGCTAACATTCCCAATCCTATCTAGGTGTTTCGCAGGCTAAAGTTAAGCATTTCATCAAAATTTGGTGCATACTAACATTCACAATCCCATCCAGGTGTGACGTGGGCTAAGTTAAGCATTTCATCTAAGTGTGGCACATGCTAGCATTCACAATCCTATCTAGGTGTGACGCAGGCTAAAGTTAAGAATTACATCTAAGTTTGGCGCATGCTAACATTCACAATCATATCCAGGTGCGACACGGGCTAAATTAAGCATTTCATCTAAGTGTGGCACATACTAACATTCACAATCCTATCTAGATGTGACACAGGCTAAAGTTAAGCACTTCATCTAAGTGTGGCACATGCTAGCATTCACAATCCTATCTAGGTGTGACGCAGGCTAAAGTTAAGAATTACATCTAAGTTTGGCGCATGCTAACATTCACAATCATATCCAGGTGCGACACGGGCTAAATTAAGCATTTCATCTAAGTGTGGCACATACTAACATTCACAATCCTATCTAGGTGTGACACAGGCTAAAGTTAAGCACTTCATCTAAGTGTGGCACATGCTAACATTCACAATCCTATCTAGGTGTGACGCAGGCTAAAGTTAAGAATTCCATCTAAGTTTGGCGCGTGCTAACATTCACAATCATATCTAGGTGTGACGCGGGCTAAATTAAGCATTTCATCTAAGTGTGGCACATGCTAACATTCACAATCTTATCTAGGTGTGACGCAGGCTAAAGTTAAGCGTTCCATAAATCCATCTAAGTTTGGCACATGCTAACACTCACAATCCTATCTAGGTGTGATGCAGGCTAAAGTTAAGAATTCCATCTAGGTTTGGTGCATGCTAACATTCACAATCCTATCTAGGTGTGACGTGGGCTAAGTTAAGCATTTCATCTAAGTGTGGCACATGCTAACATTCACAATCCTATCTAGGCATGACGCAGGCTATATTAAGCATTTCATCTAAGTGTGGCACTTGCTAGCATTCACAATCCTATCTAGGTGTGACGCGGGCTAAGTTAAGCAATTCATCTAAGTTTGGCACATGCTAACACTCACAATCCTATCTAGGTGTGACGCAGGTTAAAGTTAAGAATTCCATCTAGGTTTGGCGCATGTTAATATTCTCAATCCTATCTAGGTGTGAATCAGGCTAAGTTAAGCATTTCATCTAAGTGTGGCACATGCTAACATTCCCAATCCTATCTACGTGTGTCGCAGGCTAAAGTTAAGCATTTCTTCTAAGTGTGGCACATTCTAACATTCGCAATCCTATCTCGGTTTGACGCGGGCTAAGTTGAGCAATTCATCTAAGTGTGGCACATGCTAACATTCACATTCCTATCTAGGTGTGACACAGGCCTATCTTCACAGTTCTCTCCGGGTGTGGCACTAGTTAACATTGGCAAGTAAGTTAGTGTGTAATGCAAGGCAACAATTACAGTTCAACCATGAATAGATTCAGGCTGGTGGTCACAAATCTCTCTAAGTATGCATGGTGTAAGTCTATGGCAGTCTATGTTATGGAAAGGAGAGGTAGAGTGGTGGGGGCTTTCTGGAGTAGAGTAATTGCTCTACACCCCACCCATGCCACACTTACAGTTTTACTTGGTGTCTGTTGACGGCTGGCTTCATTGGCTTCCCCTGCGGACACCTATAGACATAATCCGGAGCTGCCTCTGTTGGGGCCGCCCTTTGCCTTGCGGCCCTTAGCCGCAGGGGCTGCTGGGCAGAGGTCTGCCCAGGTCTGGTTTAGGATGAGGACAGACTTGGCCAATGAGGCCAGGAGGAGGGTATGGGAGGCAGGACAATGGAGGAGGAAGCACACACATGGCTGGGGTCTAGGTTTTTAAAATGCAGCCATGATGCTCCAAAAGGGGGCCAGGGGGTCGCATGCACATGCTCACTTGATGCCAAGATGGGAAATGGCACAGGGAGCAGACGTGCAGCAACCTCAGCCAGCACCAATACAGTCGAGGGAGATGGCCAATCAGGCAAGGAGGAGGGTGTGGGAGGCGGGACAATGGAGGAGGAAGCACACACATGACTGGGGAGCCTGTGAGGGTCCCGGTTTTTAAAATGCAGCCATGATGCTCCAAAAGGGGGTCAGGGGGTTGCATGCACACGCTCACCTGATGCCAAAATGGGAAAGTAAATGCCAAAATGGGAAAGTAAATGTTAAAGTATATTTTAGTGCTGCTATAATGTGTTTAATTGTTTTGGTGCACACCAGAGTTACATAAACAAACTTTCCCTATGTATAATCCAGAATTGTTCTATTTTTGTATTTATTTATATGCAATGAATAGTTAGACTTGATGTGCAAAATCAATTGTAATAAATGAACGGAAGCTTACCCATTCACCAAACACCAACAGCCTCTCTGGGAGGGTCCTCTCCTTTGTTTGGTCAATGAGGGGTGGGGTGAATAGTTGTGAGATGGAGTTCACGCATTTTAGATTTCCTCTTGAGTTGTGTCCTGCATGAGCCGACACGAACCATTTTATACATTTCTATGTGAGCTGCAAAGAAGTTTCTGAACTTGACCACAGAGACTTTGCAACCGGATCGGGAATGCAATGCATCTGATTCACAAAGGCAGTTGCAAATTGCAATATCCATTTTGTTCATTGCAACCTAGTCATTTTGCATTTGTGAAGCCTCCTACTTGACTGGCACTGGTTTTGAATATGCAACAACCTTATGTAAATTTGGTCCCTTCATTTTGGTTAAATCTGCTTTTTTCCTGGCTTTTATACTTTAAACAAAGATGTTGCATTAATTACAATGAAGAGAAATAAAAATATAGAATGCATTTAAAATTGTGCTTTAATTGTTTTTTAATAAGTGAAAATGATTTATTAAATAAAGCAACTATTCGGCTTCATATTCGGCGAATATAATTATCAAATTATTCGGTATTCGGCGAATACTAAATATGCTATTCGGCACAGCCCTACTAATGAGGCTCTTTCCTGTTTTGACAGTAGTGGTAAATGGAGGTGGGTGGGATGGTAAAGGCTAGGCACCGAAATTGTGGGTCACAGAACAATACCACAGGTTTCCAGGGGCAAATGCACACCTGCAGCTCAGTCCCCCACCCCCAGATATGCCAAATGTGCATGCATGTGTGTATGGCACAGTGCACCACGACACCACTGTGCCAAATAGGCTTTAGCACCCCCAATATTGTGGGCAGTAGCTCATGGGACCTTCTTTCCCCAGAACTTTCACGAGGAGGACAGCGATAAACAGTGCTACCAGGCCAGCACATTCGGAAAGTCCCAGCAATCAAATAAAGCTGCCTTCTTTGTCACGTGTGAAAGTTTAGGATATTTGAAATGTGATGGTTACAGTACCATACACAGCTCCAGTTGTCCACCACATCTCGGCCCTCTACTAAGACATTTTCAGGGGGTTGTAAAACAAAAGCCCTTTTTAAAAGTTACATGTATAGCTACGATGTCTGCTAGTTTGGCATCCAGAAACAAAACAAAAAATGCTTTTATTTTTGTGCCAATTCACATTTTTTGCTTAAAAAAGGATCTTGAGGTTTGGCCCACCCAATTACTAACTATAGTCAGGTGACTGTATCACACAATGGGCCTAATTTACAAAAGTTTTTCAATATGATTGCACCATTGTGAAATGCTTTTGTAAATCATGCCCAATGACTTTTATTCTGTGTCTTGAAGTGCTGAAAATACAGTGGTGATTTTCAGTCTCCCGTTACTTTGCTTTCTGGGATGTGTAGTCCTATAAGTCAGGATGACTCAAATAAAGCTGCAATCATACTCTTTTGGCCGTGCATGGTTATATGATGCACGTTCTGGAAACTCAAAAGGCATAGTAGGTTCGTCCCTCTTCCGCATCTGCTCTTAATTATTGTGTTGTAATGTATTTCCCACCTTTGCTCCCTCCCTGCACTGTGGGTGCTTTGAAACAGTATATTATTATCGTATAAGCGCCTAACAAGCAAACAATAAATGTATATTTGCTTAACCATGTGATTTGTCTACTGTGCAAGTAATCTCTATAAACCAGCATTGTTCTATCTCTTGAAAGCCAAAACTTAAATACGTATACTCGGTAGAGCTTGGAAGGCATGCGATCAAGTGTTTACACTGCAGAGTGGGTTAAAATCTTGGCTTCACTGCTTAACTAAAGTGTCGGATTTTGGACACATACTTTAATCTCTTTATGCCTTATATATGGACGCCCCTAGAATTGATCCAGTTCAAATTATTTTAAAAATGCTCCATCATGTTTTAATAGAATACAGTGTCTCTACAAATATAATAATAATAGTGCTGATTCATAAACTACACACGACAATGTTGACTCTTTGATGAGCTATATCATGTGATGTTAGGCTAAGCCATGCTATGCCAGGGTACACTATGCCAGCGAAAAGATTAGGTTCCCACAATTTGTCGTCAATTTCAAGAGTCTTGCTTGTGCCTCCCCCTGACACCTCAGAGACACTTGAATCACAGTGCCTCTGTAGCATGCATGACATTCTTGTACAGTGTAGGCAGACGTCACAACCATAGCATCACAATACTGGCAAGTACCAATACAAATGTGCATGTTATGCTATGTTATAACACTTGTATAGCGTCAAAGCCCTATCTTAAAATCTTATGTTTTCGGCAAAGTTACGACGCAGTCAGCGTTCTTTGAACAGCATCATTTGTTAGTAAATGTACACCAGCGCCCAGAGGCAGAAATCGCAGCACCGGCACTTCACATTTTCATGGTGTGATGCATCACAGCTGATGTCAGCAGGATCCCAGCCAAGCAGGTGTGGTGCAGACAGCGAACCAAAAGAGGCCTTGGAAATCATTTTCAAAGTGGCAGTATATTACACATCTCCTGCAAACCCAACCCTTTTCCTATGAGAAAATTCAGGAATGAAAATGTCCATACACAAAAGAGGCCCAGGGTGCAGAAGCCTACTGGGAAATCTCCAGAGTTCCCTACATGCCAGTCCACCCCTGCCCAGGGTGCAGAGGCCTACCAGGAAATATCCAGAGTCCCCTGTGGACCAGTCCACCCCTGCCCAGGTTGCAGAGGCCTACCAGGAAATATCCAGAGTCCCCTATAGGCCAGTTCACCCCTGCCCAGGGCGCAGAGGCCTACCAGGAAATATCCAGAGTCCCCTATAGGCCAGTCCACCCCTGCCCAGGGTGCAGAGGCCTACCAGGAAATATCCAGAGTCCCCTACAGGCCAGTCCATCCCTGCAGTCAAGAGGGGAGGCAGGAGAAGGAGCCCCCTGCCTGCAGGAGCAGAGGCTTCAGGCCCAGCCCGCCCCCTGCTCGCTTCCACCGAGAGCTATCGGAGTCTGCACTGTTATAAGTGTGTATAGTGTGCCTTGCAGCGCAACATTCTTGCAAGGGAAGTCAGTGGCGGGCTGATTAGTGGTCACCAAGGAATACACGTGCTTAATAAGCAGAATGGGCGCTGCAATAGTGCAAGGCTTGTTGCAGCTGAATGCTTCCGTCTGCTTTTCCCAGGTCATCCTTGCCCGGAGGCCCCGGACCACCTGCGCAGCCCCTGAAGATAGCAGGGCCATAATTAACCCCGAGGTCACGTCCTGCATTTTGATTCCTCGTGCGACCTTTCATTCATAGCTGTACCAGGCCTAAACAATGGAGTGCTGTTAAATCGGATCCGGGAATAACCTGCAGGTTTGACCTAGAGGAATTTTGTTTCTATTTACATATTATCTGATGCTGACAATTTGGCGGGAAGTACACGTTCCGTATTTTAATCAGGGACAATTTGGGAAACTGTAGTCTACGGGCACATCAGCTCTACAATCTGAGCGCATTTTAATGTTTAACTCCATAGTTGCCAATATGGCCCATTCCAATTTGTTGGTGATTATCCAGTGCTGTTTTTTTCTTTGCATTCTGGGACTTGTAGTCTGAGTTTTATCAAAGGAAATGCCGAACTACAAGTCCTAGAATGCAAAGAACAAAACAGGACTGGATAAGCACCTACAGGAATGGGTTATGCTGGCAACTATGTAACTCCAAAGCGACGTTAATCTTTTCCACTTTGTTTGAACCAGCCAAAGGCAGGAAAATTATGCCACAGGACTAATACTGTAGGTGGAAAAATATATGAGGAGAGTCGTTTCGGCAACACAAATGTGTGGAACAAATGTGATTATGCGGACTTCTAAAATCCTCCCTCCCTCCCCTATCTTCCGGGTCATTCAGTCTATATTTCAATATATAATGCCCTATGTCACATTCTTACAGTTTCAAATGATAGGGGCTCCCGTCGCCCTCATCTAGACCCATATCAATCAGGTGTAGCAGATGCAGTCCTGTTTCTTCCTTTGCATTCTGGGACTTGCAGTGCTCATATAATATGAAAATGCAAAATTACAGTGATCTGAATATATGTTATCTTATTGTGTTTTATAAAGCGCACCGCTGCCATTTTCATGGTCTCCAGGCGCTCTGGTGGATCTAAATAGGAATGAGGCCTGGGAGGGCTTAGTGGGATGAAGAGGGAAAGCGCTAGAGAGCTTGGATGTGCTGTTGGTGGCTTCAGTTCAGAGGAAACGGTCACTGTTGCTGGGTTTGCTTCAAGCCGATAACGGTCGGGTGGTGTTTGTTTTATGAGTGTGTGTGGGATGATTTGTGTGTAATTGGTTTAGTTTTCTGTAGTGTGTTGTGCAGTAGTCTAAGTGTACGAAAAAAAGTAGTGGAACTATGTTCCCTGCTGGCCTGTTCCCGCTCCCCACAAACCTCATCGCCACACCCCTCCCACGCAGTATCCAAACCCCCAAACAAACGCACCTCCTGTTTAAGCGAATATTCCGTGCAGTGCACTGAAGCGCAAGTTTCAACTTCTCCCTAAAGGTTGGGTGTTGTTGAGTGTGCATGTTCTAGCAGTTGTAGGTTTCTGCTGCTGTAGAGGTATGTGTGTGTTTTGTTTGTAATTGTTCATTTATAACGTGCTTAGTACCAACGAGTGGTTTCTAAGCGATCAGGATTCGAATTTGTGTTGCGCTGCATTGTCTTGCTTCCATTTTGAGCTAGTTGCCACTGAGCTATACTACCCATGCTGGTGTTGAACGTGAGTATGCAGGATATTGCAGAGGTTTTAGTAGGGTTAGTTAGTGATGTGAGTGGTCTGTGCTCTTCTGTGAGGTGGTTATGTTGGTCTAGCAGGGTTCATATTCCTTCTACAGTGATTTGCGTTAAAATTCTTTATTTCGTTGTGGCATCCAGGTTTTGGTTCATTACCTTTTGGTTGTTTTGAGTCTTTCTTTTGTGTTTTGTTGGCCGGTGCCCTTTAACAGTGTTTCCTATTAGCACGGTGAGTTAAAGAGCCACGTTTCTAGCCATTTTCTGAATTTTTGCTGTGAGCAGTGAGTTTCAGAGTTTTGCAGAGATGCAGGAGAATTCTGATCCCAGAGGCGTTGTTAGGGGACGGCTGGGGTGGGAGGTGACTATAGCCCTAGGTCTTTTGGTTGTAACCCCGGATTGAAGCTCAGGGGCTACAACCAAAAGACATCCACCGAAATTCTGCTTAAGTCATTAAGAGCAGGCCTGGATATTTGGTGTTCATATAATCCAATAAAATAGCACTCTGCTCATCGATTTCAGAATGATGAAAGGCTGAGTTAACCAGATGCTATTTCACCCTTTTATCTACTGGTGGCGCCAATGGGACTGCCTTTTATGCTGCATTGATATTTGATGTGTAGAAAGGAATAGGCCCAACAGCACGCTGGACCACATTATGAGTTTGGCGGTAATTCTTCCGGAATTAGCATTCAACTAGGCTATTGTTGCTGCCACTTGGAAGCGGGCACTGCTGGTTTCAAGCGCCAGAATCGAGGTGTTAATCCCCATTTTTGGAGTCTATAGTCTCAATCAATCAGGATTTTGGAGGAATTTCGTGGCTGAAATACCTCCATCCAATTACTGGAGGTTTCTCCTCCATATTAGCACCAAACTTGTAGCATGGCAGTATGGTAAAAGTGATTGTATTCATGTTTTACTGCACCGGGAAACTCTAACAAGCCCAAGTGGGGAGACAGATACAGAAGCAAGAAACACAGAATAAGTGCAGAGATTAGAAACCTGTGAATTCCTGAAAGTTTCCCCTCCCTCCGATGAACTCTGCTGTATGAGTTGCCTGTGTATGGGCCGATGCTGCCCCACGATCTGTTCTGTTTTGGCCCCTTTGTCCTAAGAGAGGGGGGCTACATTAGATGTCTTAAGAGCCAACACTGTGCATCTCCGCTGGTGGTGCCCCAGAAAGGCACCCAGAAATGCCTTAGAGTAGCACCAGGGGTTCTATGAGATTTCGCAGAGTTGTTTCGTCGAATTCAATTTCGTTCAATTCTTTTTTTCTTTTACTCCATTTGGCTGCAAATATATGCAGGGCGAGACCCCCTGCATGCCTCCCCTCGCTTCCCACCAACATAATGATTAATTACCTTTAAACACCGCCCACATATATTTGCGGCCAAATTCGGCAAAAAAAAGATGAAAATTCGACTAATTCTACTGCGACACAACCTCCCTCTCTAAGCCAATACGTGTTTTTATGCAGCGCCAGCGTCCTCCATGTAATCATCCTGGGGTGTTGTCTGATGAGGCTTGGGGAACCAGCTTGATGACAACTTGAATCACACACATTTTGGGTAGTAAAAGGTTCTGGAACTTTCCAAACCTTTAATCGAATAAGTTGGAAATACTGAAATGTTCAACCAAAAAAAAGACCCTGCGAAAGGCCTCCATCCTTCAGAACCCTAACACATGCCCAAAAGTGTTTCGTGTTTTGCGCCCCCCTGAATTGGAAATACAAAAATATGCTTTTTATGGCATGCCTGCTCTTTCGAAAAAAATAACTTTTCTCACTCTTCAATTTAATAAAAAAGATACTCTTTTTCGGTGCGAGTGAGAGGATTTGTGTATGGTAAGAGCAAGCGGGAACATTTCATGCTATAAGCCCGGTTAGGCTTGCCTACCCTAAAAATGGTCTTTCCTCTGTTTCTATCACTTGCGGGTCAGCACGCATTCCAAAGAGAATTTTCTTTTCAGAGAGGGCGGCAACCTGGCCTGCATGTCAAATAGTGACTTTTGGGTATTAGCGTAGCAGGGTGAGCGAAAAGGCCCAATGGGGCCCTCTGGGATAGGGGTTAGGGAGTTCTTCACAATTCAGAATATGTATTCTGTTCACCACCCCTTATTTACTCTGCCACCTTGCTACGCATGCATGCACGTACACACTCTCTCTCTCTCTCTCTCTCTCTCTCTCTGATTAAAGCACACTACTTTCGCACATTTCAAACGTCAAACCTCACTTGTCCGCTTGCTAAAGCCGAAGTCAAACCTCACACCCACAAACCAGTCTCCACCCACCATCAGCCTCCCAACCCAATCCCACCAATCCTGTCATGCAGGCCCACCGTTTTCCTTAAAGGTTCTTCCTTCTGCCCCAAATCTCTGCTTGTACCTCATTATTCATCTGTACCACACAATGCCTGCCAGGGTACCACCTTCCGTAAAGATGTCTTGGATCCGTCTATGTCTCACTGCTGCAACCCTTCCTTGTGCGTCCATCTCCTGTCAATCTGCCATGCCCCCACTTGATACTCGCAGAACAAAAGAGGTGATGACTGGAAGGATTGGAATTAATCCTAACCTCTGGCATTGCTTTGGGCAACCTTCCAGACCATCGTTCTTCGCCTGCCAAGCCATTACAGAAGGGGAAAGACCATATACAAATCAGGCTTGGTCCCACACCAAACCCACTGGGCACTCTACCCCTTCTGCTCACCACCCTGTTCCTAGAACCGCCTTTGCTTCATGCCCTTGACGTCCTTATGCTCATGCCACCACACAACTCCTTTCACCCCATGGCGCACCACGTCTTCACCGTCCTTCATTGTAAGCTCACTTGTTAGCTGTTTGTTAAATCTTAAGGAGAAACTAAAGTTTGCACTTATAAATATTTAGGACTGCTTTTTTTCTATCTCTTTCTTTTCATGACGAAGTCGGCCTAACTCACAGAAGTGCTTTATAATGGCAAACCCCCATTGGAAAACGTTCTGGGAATTAGGCCCTGTGTGTTTCCAATCAATGCCATTTTGGAATAATTTTATTTTTCTACTGAGGTGTGTTTTGGACTAATGATTTGCAATTCATGGGTAATAAATACCCTGTGATTTTGCTTCCTGGCCTGCCATTGCAATGTTGCCCTCGGTATGTCCCTGTAGTTCATGCTATAGAGATTGGATCCTCTGATGTCCCGCTGTAATTAATGCTAGACTGTGATCTTGCTCCCATGGAACAGATTGTCAAAGTTTGCACTTGCGCAACAAAGTGGAGCAAACGTATTTTGCACCAATTTTGACTCCTATATAATACGCAATGAGGCAAACAGGTTTAGCTCGAATTGGTATTTTCAAAAAAAGAATTCACCAGAACGAAATTGATGCAGATTGTTTTACTTCTGCATAACATGAAAACAATGTAGTAAACAGATTTATGTTTGTGTTATGCAGCGAACATAGTGCAAAAAGGCTGTTTGATTCATTTTTGCCCTAGTGCAAATGTTTTTAGATAATACTGATTGTGACAAAGCCGGTTTGCCCCATTCTGTATTATCAAAGCATTTGCTCACTTTTTGGCACTGGTGCAAATGTTGGATAATCTAGATTATCAAAGATTTGCAAAAAAGTGGAGTGAACGTATTTAGCACCAATTTTGCTGCTTAGCTAATACAGAATGGAGCAAATAGGTTTAGCGCCAATCGGCATTATAAAAAAAATGTTTTCACCAGGACAAAATTGAAGCAGGTAGTTCTATTAACTATGTTTGCTGTAGAACATGAAGAGAAATGTAGTAAACAACTTTTATTTTTCTTTATGCAACACACCATGTACAAAAAAAACCAGGCTGATTCATTTTTGGCCTCATGCAAACGTTTGTTAGATAACAAGGACTGCGACAAAACCGGTTTGCTCCATTTTGTATTATGAAAGCATTTGCTTATTTTTTTGCACTGGTGCAAATGTTAATGTGTCCCAAAGGGCCAGATTATCAAAGATGTGCACTTGTGCAAAAAAATAGAGCGGCATTAATTTAGCACCCATTTTGATGGTTTGTTAATAGGGAATGGTGGAAAAAGGTTTAGCCCCAATCGATGTTTTCTAAATGTTTTCACCTGGAGAAAATTCAAGCAAGCTGTTTTATTTACTTTATTTCAAAGCATTTGCTCACTTTTTAGCACAAGTGCAAATGCTGGGTAATCTGGCCATTTGTGTCCCACAGTAATTGTGCCCTTGGGGCCAGATTATCTAACATCGGCACACATTCTAAAAAGTGAACAAATGCTTTGATAATATAGAATGGAGCAAACAAGTTTTGTAACAATCCGTATTATCTAAAAAGATTTGCATTTGTGCAAAAATAAATCATACATTTTTGTACTATTTTTGCTGCATAACATAAAAAGAAATATGTTTGCTACATTTCTTTTCATGTGACTCATCAATCATAGAAAATAAAACAGTCTGTTTCCTTTTTGCCAATTTCTAAGCAGTAAAATCGGTGCTAACTTCATTTGCTTCACTTTTTTGCACCAGTGCAAAGCTTTGATAATCGTCTCATTGTCATGCGATATGGTGATTAGGCTCCAGGTGTCCCGTTATAATTCATTCTCTACTGCTTTTCTTACGGACCCCCAATACCGGTTCTGGAGCGCACTTTGCAAAGGCTGAACATAGTAACACGCCGTCAGTTTGGGGGGTGGCATAGATGTGACCCTGTGTCTTGTCGCTTGTGCATGAACAATGCAGTTATTTAAGTAGTTAAACATTTGCCAATTTCACAGGTGTAGTTGATCTGACATTTGTCACGACTGTACCATCCGAACTGTAGGAAACACCCACCCAGGGCTATGTAGGGCTCACAATGCATTCTCACAACCCACCCTTAACTATCTTCATGCATATGTCTAGCTTTGTATTCACTTTGTATGCATCTTTTGTTGGCTTGGAAAACCAGGATATTGCTATGTGAAATCTTGAGAAATGCAAAGCCCAGAATTCCAATGGGCCTGACCTGCTTTGGCGTCACAAGGTTCAGAGAGGGGGGAGGAATGTTGCCTCATCCTCACTTGTCCTTATGTAAGCCTTTTCCCAAAGTTTGGCTGCTGGGTTCCCAGCAGGCAATTTCCACCCCTGTCCTTTGTCACGTCTCTCTATTGTGAGTAGAACCATATTTGTTAATAGTGTGCTCCTTCCAGTTTAGGGACAATCGTTGTTCTGTTCTTGTTGGACCTTGCAGGCTGCTGTCTCGTGAGTATAATGTGTGCCTTCAGGACCAGTGACAAAAGTCCATTGCTGCTGCTCCTTTCCATGCACATCGAGGGTGAGGCACTGTAGTAGTAGCTTGCTCTGAAGGCTAGTGGGAAACTGACATTGTGGGAACCTCTTTGCTGCTGCTCCGTTCTATGAACATCCAGAGTAAGGCACTGCAGTAGTAGCTTGCTCTGAAGGCTAGTGGGAAACTGACATTGTGGGAACCTCTTTGCTGCTGCTCCATTCCATGAACATCCAGGGTGACCCACTGTAGTAGTAACTTGCTCTGAAGGCTAGTGGGAAACTGACATTGTGGGAACCTCTTCCTGCTGCTCCATTCCATGAACATCCAGCGTGGGGTACTGCAGTAGTAGCTTGCTCTGAAGGCTAGTGGGAAACTGACATTGTGGGAACCTCTGTGGCCATTGTGCACGCACCCGAGGGGAGAACCGAATGCTTTTGCCTTCAATGGATGTCCTTCCCCTTTCTGGTCACTGCCTTTATTGCTAGTCTATACATAAGCCTACTTGTGGGTAGAGGGCTCTCTCCTTTATGATCTCTTTCATGCCATTTTCTCAGCAGCTCTTGGGGATACCAGCCCCCCCTTCGAGCCCACTACAAACAGGAGGCTCTATTCCTCACCGTGTGGCAGGGCTTGACAGATTGTGATAACCAGAACACAACCTTTTAGTTGTAGTTGGGAACAGTGTTCGGAGAGGAACTTGTCTGGGGTCTAGTGACCAGAGCTGCTACTTCATGGTGGGAGCTGGCCCAGCTAACATCACACAACACAACAGGGGCATTCACGTTCTGTCGACACCCCCTGGTCACCTTTTCTTTCACGACTTGCCCCTATACCATCGTCCCAAATTGGATCACCCATCTTCTCCACCACTTTCATTCATCACCCCTTACCCATTACTGCAACCCCCCAACCTTTAAGAGTCCACTATTCCTCCCATCTTTGAAGTCTCCCAATGCTCCCACCCAAGTCACGTGTCATTTGGGAGGTGTTCCTCCACCCCTGGTTTTCTTTGAAGTCTGGCCCATCTAAGTAAGGGACCCACTGTTTCCTTTTTTGGTTAACATAAAATGACTATTTGCTCTCTGGCTTAACTATCAGATGTCAAGATTACTTGTTTGCACAGGAGGATACGTTTTTGCATTGTCAGTTCATTTCTGGTTTAAGTGCACTTCCCTCCCAGGTCACATAGTTTAATGTCTTCACCGCTAGACTAATTGTTGTATCGCTACACTACATTGCTGCATGGCTAGTTGCATTATTGCAGAAGTATTGCAATTGTTGCACCGCTAGGTCTATGCCTGCACTGCTACATTATGTGTTGATCACCTGTACTTCATATGTTGCATGCCCTCGTTCAATGATTGACCCTCTAGGCGGCTCAATCTTTCGTTAGGCCAATTGCTGCATTGTTGGATACATTGTCCTGCAAGCCACCTGTGTTTCCCTCGTTGGCTGCCCACATTAAGGGTCACACATGGGGATGTATTATTTCCCAGCTGTACTAATTATTAGACACAAGGTGAATTGTTGCAGCATTAGATCAACAATTGCATCCGTAAAGACCGATTTTGCCTGGCACACTAGCTACTGCCCAACAGTACTTGCACCGCAATGCTTAATTAATGCACCGCCAGACACACATTTGCCCAAGTGCAAAAATGATATTCTTTCAATGCATTTTTTGCTCCAGTGCAATATTTTCCCTAGTCCTAGTAGTTTTTCTCTACTGCATTTGTCTCGGGAGGATAGCTCAGGGGCAACGTGCTCGCCTCGGAAACAAGACGACACGGAGCAGCACAGGTTCGACCCCTGGTCCGCGCTTAGAAACCTCTGGGTATTAAGCGCGTTATAAATAACCTATCATATTGAGAGAGTGGGCCGCATTACTAGTACAGAGGTGCGGGAATAAACAGTGTAATGCTCTGGTAACTCTGTTTTGGAGGCACGGTGGCGGATGTACCACCAGCATTTGGCTGGTGGAAATCCTCCACCTGCCCACCCAAAAACCGGCACAATTGGCAGACTTGCTGCCGGTGCTAATTCCGCGGAGCTCCCCATGGACCCCAAAAAAATGGGGACTTAAACCACCTATAACTACTTGTTATCTTGCAGTAAATCTGTGAGACCAAGTGGCGGTAGAGGTCATTCCATTTGGCGGTATTCTAGTGGATTTACTACCAAAATGCTGCCAAACTTGTAATGAAGCCTATTCTTGTTTTTGCAATATGGCAAATGTTGCCCTACCATTACTTGCAACAGGTGCAACATGTACGAGATGCCAATCTACATAATTACAAAGCTATATGTTTCCCTGTTTCATATTGTTTGGTCACTCACCGGGCCAGGTCACAAGGTTTTGAAGCCATATTAAGGTCTTTCTTTTAGTTTGGGACTTTTTTGACTTGAAATATGTAACATTAATTGCACACAAAAAGTAAAGGGCTTGCAGCACCAACTGGAGGCAAACACTCAAGAGGAAATCTATTAAAGACAGTTTCAAATAAGTACTGGATCGAAATAGACACGCTGACATCATGCACTTCAGGATTACATGTAATGTGTGACTTCATTTTCCCACCATTTCCATTAATGGTCTCATTACAGTTTGTGCAGGAGTGGTAAAATGGAATACTGCCCCCTTTACCGCTCTGCTCAACTATGGGTTCCAGCGCACATATACTTGAAAAGCCTGAATGTAGGGCACGGTACTACCGCCACGTAAAGTGGTAGTAATGGTCTAGGCAGAATTACTGCGTGGAGTAATTTTAGTGGTAGAGGTGTACTGAAAAAAGGTAGTGGAAGTGTGGTCTCGGCAGGGGAGAGGGCAGGTGGAAGCATAGTGCAACATGTGACAAGGTGTTGCGGGCCGGGCAATGCAATAGTCTAAGTGACTAGTAACTAAGGCTCCTATTACAACTTTACCCTTGCACAAGGACATACATGGACACATCCTCTACATAGAATGGTGACTATGGTCGTAAGAAGTAGAGCAATGCTAAACAGATCAAAATAAAAGTAGTGGAACACCGCTCCCGACCGTTCCCGCGTACTTCAGCCTCTGAGTAATTCCACCTATCCCCAATGGGAATTCAAAATGGGGAATTAGCATGACCTTTAATAGAGCTGTGAATTGCTGATACCGCATGTGGTAATAGTAGTTCTATTTGGCAGTATTAGAACTCGCAATGAGACCCTAAGAATGAAGACTTTTTAAACTTGAGGTGTACTGCCCCCTCTTATAAAATGCCAGTCTGCTCTCGCCACAGCACGAGGCCATCTCGCAGTATTCATAACCACTCCCACAACGTGCACCCAATGTGGTACTCTGTGTATTCCCCCCGTCCGCGACGAATCCCTGTGATATCCAGCGCGTGTCGCGAGCTAGCGCCTAGCGGCCCGAAGCTCTCAAGCCATGTGCGAGTAAACTGAATTAAAAGCAGCTCTTCTGGTTTTCTGATTTAGTTTGCAAAAAAAGAGTAGAAACGTGAAACAGATGCATTGCGCTTTAATCATATCCTTTGTGGACTGGACTTTCTTACAAGAAAACGCGCAGGCGATTGGGGGGATTTGCGCAGATGATGAATCGCAGGGGAATTGCAATCAGCTGGAATTTTGGCGCCAATAAGCTTGGATAAGGGGTTCTGGGTCTTTCATGAAAAGACAATAATATTCAGCATATTTAGAGTGGCAAGTTGGGGGCGTGTTTTGTAGCTTGTAGGGTCTAGATTCCACTGGGCAATTACAATCAACAAGGATTACGTGGAGCTCAGCGTTTGACATCTGCACGTATTGTGGTTTTCCTCTAGGTTTATACAACGGCCTCTTTAGCGGCCTGAATTACAATGTTATGGTTATGCCGCCCTGCGTCCCCTAATCAAGGCACGTATCCCTAGACCCGCCCTCTTCGTGTGGTTTGATTGGCGCATCTGACAGGAAGCACGTGGATCCGCATAGAATGAAAGTATCAATACTTAAGGAGAGGAAAAGTATTTGAATGATGAAATGAGGACCCATCATTCGCTTTAAAACAATAACAATCTGCTGAGTTGTTGACCACACCAAGGACACTGCTTGAGTTTGCCACATGCTGCTTTGGGCTACCTAAATCGGGCCATAAGCTGTGGAAGGGTCATTATCCTGAGCAGTCAAGGTCCCTTCTCAAGGTCCATATGGCTATTAACCCATGGTGATAATTGCAATATAGATTTTGGAGTTTCAGTGGTGAACTAAAAAAGTGAGTTTATTACTGAGTGCAGTAAAATGGCAAACCATGTTAGTAAATGAATGTGGTTTTATTTTGTAGCATTTAAGTAGCAAAGTTGTCTTTTGAAGGTAAGCAGTTTAATTGTAAGTATGGATGAAGAACAGGAACAGTTTCAACGCGAGCTTGCATTGGCTGTAGCGTAAACGTACATTTATTTATTTTATTTATTTGTAAAACGCTGAACAGGAGCCCTGAGGCATGAGAGCGCTGAGACAAACGAACAACAGAGAACATATAACAGGCCAGAAAAGTCCTTAAGAGTGAGCACAGAGAAGTGTGCAGTTATTCAAAAAGAACGGGTTTCAGGTTGCGTTTGAAACTGACGAGACTAGGGCACAGTCTCAAGTCAGGTGCCAGGGTATTCCCAAGACGCGGAGTAGAGAATGGGAAGCATCTCATTTCCACAAGTGACAGGTTTGCTTTCGGTAGTTGCAATAGAGCGGTGTTATTAGACCTAAGCCTGCATCTCCTGGTATCCGTTTAAGTTGAGCTGTCAGGTAGGTTGGACCTTTACCATAGACACAAGAGTGTGGAAGGCACACAGTACGAAACATAACCCTCTTGGCTACAGGAAGCCAATGTAGTGATCTTGTTACCGACGCATGGTCAGTTTTTCGCAGGCCTACTACTACCCTGACTGCTTTGTTCTGAACAACTTGTAAGCGATTGATCTCCCCCTTACGTACACACAGTAGAATGCTTGCACAGTAGTCCAGGCGGCGTACACACCGTAGAATGCTTGCACAGTAGTCCAGGCGGCGTACACACAGTAGAATCCTTGCACAGTAGTCCAGGCGGCTGCCTATAATTGCTCTAGCCAGGACAGCACAGCTGGACATTGCAAGATATGGTCTGAGTTGAGCTAAGCGCTTGATGTAATATGAGGAGCTAGACACTTAACAGCTTATGTGAGCCCTCATTGTTGGCCGATAGTAACTCCCAAGGTCTTCACTTTCTTGAGAGTGGGCAGCAGACAATCAGCAATTTGTATGGATGACTAGGCATGGTCTAAGGGACGCAGTTTAGGAGGAGTGCGTAGGACTAGAAGCTCAGTTTTGGAGTTGTTCAGGGCAAGGCCATTTCACAGCATCCAACAATTCATTTTTATTGTAGGTGGTGTTGATGACCTCAGTGTCTTTGATGTAATTCCCAGTAAGTGGGAAGAGACACTGAGTGTCATCCGCATAGTTGGCATCACAAGTACCCTCCATATCCAGTTCATCAAACAGTGTCAGCATGAATCTGTTAAAGAGAGTGGGTGACAAACAAGAGCCCTGCAGGGCTCCACGATCCAGAGCATAACCCCCTGACATGTCCTCCTCATGGAAGACCTTAGCTGTACGGTCTGACAGGAAGGAAAGAACCCAACTAGCTGCTTTGTTGGAGAAGAAAGCCCTCTCGCCTAGTCTGCTGGCTAGAATGGAATGATCAACTAGATCTAAAGCAGCTGTTAGGTCCAGGAGCATCAGTAGAGAAGCTTTGCCTTCACCCATGTGTAGTAAAATATTGGTCTTAAGATCCAATAATGTGGATTCAGTGCTATGAAAGATCCGAAAGCCCAATTGCTTGGGGCCTAATAGGCAATGCGTGCTCAGGAATGCCTGCATCTGTTCGTGTGCCATCTTATCCAGAACCTTCAAAAGAAATGGGGAGTTTGTCATTGGGCGATAGTTATTTGCCACCCCCGGATCCACAGAAGGCTTCTTCAGAAGGGGGTTTATCCAGGCTTGCTTGATCTCCTTTGGAACTAACATTTCTCCAAAATAAGCGTTAACAAATTTAGCAATGAAGGGAGGCAAGGGGCAGAGTGCAGGCATTAACTATTTTTTCAGGGCAGATAGCCCCCTTACAATTTGGGGGTTTTATCCTATTCCAAATTCCCAGGACCTCTGTTTTTCGTTATCTCCCTAAAATTAAAGGGCTTGGGTGGGGCAACCTGGTGCCGGGCCACAACAGTAGGAAGTGGAGGGTTCAAATTAGCCAACCTGGATTCAATATCCTCTTTGATCAGAAGCATCTTACTGGACAGGGCCTTTTCAGTTTGAGTACACCAGTCGGAGTCTTTCACAACTGAAAGGTCAATTGAGCAAGGATCTTCAACCTTTTTTAAAATTATGAACAATTCCTTTGTGTCTGAGGCCGCGTCTTTTTCCTGTTCTCATAGGAGCTCTTTTTTGCAGTACAAATAGCCTCTTTGTACTCTTTGGCTGCCTGGAAATAGTTAGATTTATCCTCAAACGTCAGTGGGCCTCATTACGACCCAGGCAGTAAGGGGTTAACGGCGCCGTAAAAGGTGTCGGCGCCGTTAAACCCTTACCGCCTGATTACGAGGTGCCTTTGCGGGTCCCGACTTAACAGCTGGTTTTACCAGCCGTTAAGGAAGGAACCCGCAAAGGGACTTTAGAGGTAATTACGGTACCGCAATTTGCGGTACCATAATTACCGCCTTCCCCATTCCCATTGAGCCCTATGGGGGCAAAAATGGGAATGAGGAAGGGCCAATGGTGAATGGGGAATTACCGCCCCGCCAACCTTGGAATGGGGCGGTAATGCCGCCATTCACCATGGCGGAGTTGTTAAAATACCGGCATCAATCATGGCGCTAATAGCGCCATGGTTGTAATGAGGCCCAGTGTCTTTTGCCATTTCCTAAAGGGCTTCTTTTTCTTATGTTTCAGTTTATGGGTTTCAGAAGAATATACTTTTATTGACAGTGTGGTTCTCATTTGTCTTAGCTTCTGGTGAGCTAAGCTCTCCACAGCGTTCATCATTCTCTCATTATAGGCTAATGGAAGCTCGACTACCGACTTGTATTGATCAAGGTTGCTCACACAGGGGGCAAAGAAAGGGGTAAGAAAGTGCTCCTAGAGTAAGTTTTCTTAGGTTACGACAAAGCACTTTCACTTAAGTTTGTCTCTCTTAATAGTGGAGGTCAGAGGAATTTCAAATCTAATAAAACAATGATCCAACCAGGGACAAGGAGTCACTTTTATTTTGTCAAGGCCAATTTCATGTGACACCACGCAGTCAAGAGTTCTGCAACATAGTTGTGTAAGAAGCAGAACATGTTGGATAAAACACAGATTATCCAGCACCATCACGGTTGCTCGGACTAATGAATCGAGAGGGTCGTGGAAGCCCAGATTGAAATCACCGACCAGAACCACTTTGCATTTAGGTTTGAGCATTGAGGAGATCATTCCACATAAGTTTGCCGCAAAGTCCGGCGTCGAAGTGGGCGGGCGATACAGAATATACATATTTACAGTGGAATTTGGATTCCAATCCAATTTGACTCGTACAATTTCACAATTTGGTGTTTCCACCAAGTTTGCCTTACGTATAGGTAATTCGCTCCGATAGATGATTGCCACCCCTGCCCCTTTGCCACCCTGATGATCTTCCCTGAGAATGAAGCAGCCCCCTGGGACTGATAATAAAAGTGCGGTACCTGCTGCGGGGTGGAGCCATGATTCAGTCAGAGCGCCTATGTCATGCGCATCGTTTCTCTAGCCGACACGAAAGCATCTTCCCATTGAATAGGATATTGGGCCTCATTACGACCCAGGCGGTAAGTTACCGCCTGGGCCGTGACTTTACCACCATGGCGTAAACTACGTTTACGCCATGGTGGTTGGCGGATTTACCGCCCCATTCCAACCTTGGCGGGGCGGTAAATCCCCATTTTCACATTTTCCCTTCCCCATTCCCATTTTGCCCCATAGGGCATAATGGGAGTGGGGAAGGCGTTAATTACGCCACCGTAAATTACGGTGGCGTAATTAACTCCATGGTCCCTTAGCGCCATGGATTTTAACACCTGCTAAAAGCAGGTGTTAAAACCTCCATGGCGCTAAGGGACCTCGTACTCAGGCGGTAAGGGTCGGCGCTGTTTACGCCGCCGTAAACCCCTTACCGCCTGAGTTGTAATGAGGCCCATTGTGTGTCCTGTTAAAGGTGTAGAGAAAAAACATGCGGAAAGGGGTACTTTTTTTAACGAAATCTTTCTGGGAAATAGCATTTCTGTTGCTTCCATGCAGAGAAATGTGTTCTCCTGTTTCCCTACCTGCTTCTGAAATCAGAATAATAGGTATGCAGTCGATAATAGTAGTTAATGTCTGCAATCCAAACATTCCGATTGGCTCAGAGGAGGTACAAAATGACTTCCAAGTGCTAAAAGCTGTCCTTATGACCTAATGCAATGGTACTCAGTCGCACTTAGCCCAGCGGGATTCAGACTTGCAACGTGCAGGCATGCTAGATGCCAGTGGTAAATGCTTGACATGCATTAGGGCTGTTTTTTTTATTATACCAAATGTATGTATGAAACCAATCAAGGCAAAACATTATTTTAAATGGCATGTTGTGAGAGGCATGGCTGGGTGTATGCTTAACGTTGCTAGGCTGCAGTTGCTGTTTTTAAATGACTCTATCAAGGGAAGACCACGTTTGCTACAAAAGTTAAAGATGCCCAGGACCAATGGAATGCGGACAAAAGCTAGAATTGCGCTTTCCTTTTCCTCCATCAAGCCCCATTACTCCATGACCAAGAGTGCAATGCGCCCAACCATACCCAGCGAAAGCTGCTCTAAAGAAAAAGCTTTACTGTTAAATGTTAAATGTTAAAGGTAATTGTACCGCGCACCATCACCAACGGAATTGGTCCCCAGGCGCTCAGGCGGATCTGCAAACGATAAAGGTGGGATGGGTTAGTAAGGTGAAGAAGGGAGTAGGATAGTGAGAGGAGTGGTGTTCTGTTGGCAGCTTCAACTCAGTATACACCGGGTGCTGAGCTTTGGTGCGGGTATCGGATCGGAGTCAGTCCGCGTGTGCTGTTGTTCCAGCTTATGTGTTGTTGCAGTGTTGTGAAGTGTTGTGCGAGAGATGGTTGTGTGAGTTTTTTGAGTGAGATAAGTATGCAGAGTTTGAGCTTATATTGGTTAGTGGGTTACCTGACCTTTACCAGTGCTTGCACTCGCAGTTCTGGGGAGTGTGGCTCTTGTTGGCCCTCACATTCCCATCTTGACGCGATGCAGGCCAATGATTAGGGCTCCATACAGGTGTGGTCATGCCAACATTCACACTTTTATCTAGACGCGGCGCAGGCTAGTGTTTAGAGATCAGTCCAGGTGTGGGCAAGCTAACATTCACAACTCCATCCGAACGCCATGCAGACAAAAATGCAAAGCAAAAGTCCCAATGCTTGCATGTTTAACCAGGACCTTTTTGAATCAGAAAGAAAGCCATATTCGGAAGCCCCATCTCCAAGAATGTGTTTGGGCAGAAACAAATGCTTACTTTGGGAAAAGAAGACAACCACTTTAAAATGACAAATTCCAGGTCTCCAGAAACAAAGGGATGAAAAGAGATGATTGAAGTTACCCTGACAGGCGGGCACCATCAAAAGACACTAACGAGGCCTGTGTTTGCCCCACACATGCCAAAGAAAGCCAGGGAAAAGGGTGAGCCTCCGAATTTAAGGTTGGGATGAGCAAGAAAGGGTGCCAATCCACCTGCCAGGGGGGAGAGTTACATCTCAGAACCAGGGATCTGCAACCTGTGCCCTTTAGATATTTTAGACTACAACTCCCATGATCTCTAACCCTTGACTATGCTGGATAGGGCTGATAGGAGCTGTATTCCAAAACATCCGGAGTGCCAAAGTTTACAAACCCTGCTCTAAATAATCTCATGAGTAGTTGGATCCCACAATGAAATCTGGCATCCATCGATTTTATTTAAACTTGTTTTTTTACCTTTATAGTAAAAAAAACATTCTTTTTCATTTCAATAGGAGACTTGTCTGTCGAACATATTTGCTAATGTGTGTTGATGAAGCACTTTGCCAATTTGATTGGATAAAAAGCCAAATCACTGTCTGGGCCAATCGGATTGTCGAAAATTCTTTAACCAATCAGACTGGCTGAAATGCACAATACAGTCATATACTGGAGGAGGCCAGGCAAACAACGTGGTGGATCCCCCTCTCCTTTTGACAGTCTTTTGGAGGAACAAGGTAGGGGCATTTCACTCACACCAAAACCAAAATCTGATGGATGGAAGGCTTTGAAGTGATTAAGCATTGCTGCCATTACTCTGGGCAGCTTGCCTTACCATTGCTTTAGACTAGGAACAGCCGCTTGCCACTCCATGTGTGTCCTGCCACCCATTGGGAGCCTACCAGCCGGAACTGTCAGGCAAAGTGGTCTCTATATGTGAAAAGGGGCAATCCTACACATGAAGTGGGCTTGGGAGGAAGGATAGCTCAGGGGCAACGCGTTTGTCTTGGAAACAAGACAATACGGCGCCACACAGGTTCGAATCCCGATCCGGCACAACCATTCGCTGGTATTAAGTGCATTATAAGTGAACTATTAAATAAACAAATAAAAATTGTTGAGCCTTATCAGTACTGTGCATCCGATTCCCTCAGCAGCAGTGAGCAAGTATGTCAATGGGAAGTTTGAACCTTTTCCTCGTTCTGACCAATTATTTGTATAATCCCTTTTCAATTATGGGCGGTATTCACTGGGTAGAAACTGAGTGCGGGGCTCCATAGAGACCTGCCCTGATGTACCGAAGAACAAGTTCTGCTTGTTTGTTTATGTTTGTTTGTTTATTTATTTAATATGGCGCGCAAAACCCAGAGGTAACAGGGCACAACAGAGAACAGGATAATAAGTTTACATAACATCTTGGTTGCAGGGTAAGAAACAGTTGAGTAGTAAGCAGAGCATTACATTTCGTAGGATCTGTTAAGAGGGCATATATACAAATATACATACAGTATTTTACATTTCAGCAGGTCAGTTTATGTACATATATACAGTGAGGTTGGCTAGGGGTGCAAGGGCATTGTTCAGTCATGGGGATCGTTGGAGCGTAACCAGGTGAGGGTGTTTTGCCTAAAACTGTAATAGGATTGGTCAGTTCTGATGTTGAGAGGGAGGGCGTTCCAGTGTTGGGCTGCCATGAAAGGGAAGCTACTGCCGCCCGTTTTCTTTTGTCTGAATTTGGGTACCTGTAGGCAGTAAGAGTTGGTCATCCTGGTTAAGGTTCTTTTTACTATTCTGGTTGCAAGGTATGGGGGGGCTGCGTTGTTTAAGCATTTGAAGGTGAGTGATGCTGTTTTCAGTGAGATGCGGTCGCAGATTTTGAGCCATTTGTAATCTCTTCTCTTGTTGGATATGTGTTCCTTGTGTGGTAAGTTAAGAGCTGTCCTGAGTGCGTTATTTTGCAGAGTTTGGAGTTTGTCTGTTATGTATTTGTTGGCTCCTAGGTACATGGCATTACAATAGTCAAGTCTGGAAAGTATTAGGGCATTGGCGATGGTAATGCAGCTAGCTTGGGAGAGGAATGCTCTACTTGCCCAGATAAGCTTGCAGGTGTAAGCGGTAGAAGATGCTAAATAGTTAACTTGTTTTTTTAGTGACAGGTTCTGAGTCAAGGTGAAAGCCTAGAGTTTTCACTCTTTTGGCAACTGTGATAGTGTTGCCATCTATGTTAAAAGCCTTGTAGTCAGGACTGAGTTTTTTTAGGTTGGCGTTGGATCCGAGGAGCAGGATTTCAGTTTTCTCATCATTCAGGCATAGGCCGTGTGTGGCCATCCATGCCTGAATGATGAGGTATATTTTGTTTACCAAGGCCGTATCTGAGTTGAAGTTGCCTGAAAGGGGTATGAGGATCTGGGTGTCATCTGCATAATTAGTGTATGAGACACCCAATTTATGCAACTTGTCAAATAGGGGCTTGGTAAAGATATTGTAGAGGGTAGGGGAGACGCAGCAGCTTTGGGGGACACCGCAGGTTATTTTGATAGGGTCTGCTGAGGCTAATGAGGAGAAGACTCTCATGGTTCGATTGTCCAAGAATGATTGGATCCAGGCTATGGCCTCTTTTGAGAAGTGGGAAGCCGAGGCCAGGTGTTCGCACAGGACTGTGTGATCTACCAGGTCGAAGGTCGCCGACAGATCGAGGAGGAGAAGCATGGTGGTGTTTCCTTTGTCGTTAATCTCGTTAATTTGGGTTTTAAGGTCGATTAAGGCAGTTGGTGTGCCGTGTTGCGGTCTGAATCCAGATTGGCAGGCACCTAGGAGTTTGTGGGTTTCTAGATATTGCTGAATTTGTAAGTATGCTACTCTGTCTATTATCTTTAGCAGGAATGGCACCGTGGTGATGGGCCTGTAGTTGGTGGGGATAGCGGGGTCTAGGGTTTGCTTCTTGAGGAACGGCAGAACCCAGGATTGTTTGAGATTGCTTGGTATGGTGTTGGAGGAGAAGGATGCGTTGATCAGTTTCGTTATAAAGGGAGCTAAGTCCCTGGCAGCATCCTTTATTATCTGTGGTGGGCAGTTGTCACCTTTGCAATTAGAAGGTTTGAGAGAGGCGATGACCCTTTCTGTTTCTGGTATGGAGATTTTTGCGAATCTGAAGAGATTCGGGTCTGCTGGGTTAGTTATTTTGGCAGGATTACTAGGAGGTGAGTCGTTAGTGGTTAGGGAGTCTTTTTTTAGTGTGCCATTGTTTTGTCTTTGGTTATGCTATCTGGTGGGGGAATGGGGGATTCCAGTTCCCATAGGATAGCAAATAGTTCCCTGGTATTGGAGCTGGAGGTTTTGATTCTTTCATTGATGAGGTTCTTTTTGGTGAGTAGGATTTCTTTTTTGTGGTTATTTGAGAATAGTTTAAGTTGTATTTTTTTCTCATCAGTGGGGGTATTGCACCATTGAGTTTTTAGTTTCCTTTTTTGCATTCTTACTTCTTTTAGATGGGGGGTGAACCAGGAGTTGAGGTGGGCTTGTTGTTTGCTCTTTTGCAATTTTAGGGGGCAATAGTGTCTAGTCCTTTCTTCATAGCATTGTTATAACTTTCTACTAGGCACTCTGGGTGTAGGTTGTCAGGGAGAGCATTAAGGGTTGGCTGCAATAGTGGTAGGAGGTTGTCAGGAGTTCTGTTTTATTTTGCTCTAGTGGGCAGTGGTGGTGCCATGATTTTTTTCCCACCGGCTTCTTTGTAGAGCGAAAGAGTGAAGTCGATGAGGTGGTGGTCTGTCCAGTGCTGAGGAGTGGTTTTGGAGATGGTGGTATCGCAGTTCAGTGTGGTGATCCAGTCCAAGGTCCTACCTTTGTTGTGGGTGGGGGTGAGCACTTTTTGGATTAGGCCGTGTTCAGCGAGCATGTTGGCTATAGCTTGTGCTGGTTTGTCATCAGGATCATTCAGACCAAGATTCAGATCGCCTAGTAATAGTATTTGAGAGGTTTCCTTTGTGTTGTTGGCTAAGAGGCTGGATAAGTCTGCCTCGAATGAGCCAATGGGGCCGGGTGGCCTATAAATCTGGTCGATGGTTAAGGTACGACAGTTAGAGATGGGCAATTTGGCTGTGAGGAGTTTGCAGAATTTGAGAGATGATTGGGTCGATAGTCTGCAGTGAGGGATGTGGTTTGCACAGGGTTTTGGGGAAAGAGGGAGTCCAAGGAGGCTGCTAATAATACTGGCAATGCCTCAGGATAGGTGGTTTAGAAAGGCTGCTACCCTGGGCAATTGCAGCCCCCAATGGGGTACAGATTCAAGGGAATAGAGTTTTTTAGCAGTTGGGCACCACACGCAGCGACCACCTGTGATGCCGCGCTAGGAGAGAGATTCTTCCCCAAGGAACTGAGGTTTCCAAAAGTAAGGTCAGGTGTTTGGTAGACGCACAGGGGACAGAAAAGCTTAATGTGGTGAAAATGCTACATTCTTGAGGCCAGAACTCAGTGTTTAATGTTGCATTGCAAATAGCTCGAAGACTATTGCTTGAATGTGTGTCTCTAGAATGCAGCCAAGAATCCGCTCTCTTCTCAAATGTCCTCTTGAATGATTCACCAAATGGTAGCCTGTGATCACTAAGGAGAGAAGTAGAATATCCTCGAGAAATCGGGGTAGCGGACAAACAGCACCCTCTTACTGTGCACCTATGCACCCTCAGCACCATCTTACTATACACCTATGCACCCTCAGCACCCTCTTACTATGGGATTATGTCATAATCTGTGCTGGGCTGGATTATGTTTATGTGTTTGTTATGATGGTGTGGTGATGTCAATGACATTCCATGTGGAGTGTTGGTGTGGTGATGTCAATGGCCCTCATTACGACCCTGGCGTTGGACCATGCTGCTATTAGCACCATGGTCCATGCCGGTCTCCGCCATGGTGGGTGGCGGAATTACCGCCCCAATCACAAGGTTGGCGGGGGCGGTAATTCCCCACTCACCATTTGCCCTTCCCCATTCCCATTTTGCCCCATAGGACATAATGGGAATGGGGAAGGCGATAATTACGGCACCGCTAATAGCGGTTGCCGTAATTATCGCCAAGGTCCCTTTGCGGCACCCACTTTAACGGCTGGTCTACACCAGCCGTTAAGTACGGGTCCCGCAAAGGGACCTTGTAATCAGGCGGTAATGGTTTAATGGCGCCGCCGCCTTTTACGGCGCCGTTAAACCATTACTGCCTGGCTCGTAATGAGGGCCAATGACATTCCATGTGGAGTGTTGGTGTGGTGATGTCATTGACATTCTTGTGGAGTGTTGATGGTTGTTTGGAGTGCTGGGTTCCATTGGTGTCAGTTGGATTTAATGTTCTGGGCTGGATGGATGTCCCAGTGCTTTCTCTACTTGCTAACTAAGAGAAATAGTTTATATCAGATTACTCGAACTAAATAAAAGCTCAGCAGACCCCTGCCGCGAGCTTCCCCACACCAAAAGCAGGACTCCAATAGCAATATGGAAAGACATCAGTTAAACGGCAGTGTGGGGGCAGTTTATTGAAATTGGCCATTTTGTACCTGTAAATAATGAATCATAACATGGAGGCAAACCCTGAAACACCCGAACCTTCATGGTGTTTGATGTTTGGCAATCTCATCAACCTTTTTAGAAGTTTGGGTATGCTGATATACCGGAGGATGAAAGGTCCATGCTTCTGCGGCTTGCTCACTACCAGTATGGCGGTGCAGGAAAACATTGTATAGCCCCGAAGTGGGGGATCTACCTCCAGCATCATGCTGGTGGGAAATACTCCGACTTTCTGCCAGAAATTGGCAGAATCGGTGGCATGCCCACAGCAGTAATTCCTCAGGCGGTAATTCCACCAAAAATTGAATCTAACAAAATGTAGATTAGCTCCGCCACTACCACTTGTAATCCAGCAGTAATTCCACCAGAACAAGCGGCAGGAATTGTAATATTGTTGGGCGGTATTCTGGCAGATTTACCGCTGGAATACCGCCCAACTTGAAATCAGCCTCAGTGTCGGTTGTTTATGTGCAGCTTACATTAGAGATGTAAAGTAGGGTGATTTTTAAAAAGGAACATTTTAGACAGGGCTTTCACAGAAATTATTTCGTTTTTAACACGAAGCAAAAAGGACAAATTATTTTAAATTGATATTTTATCTTGAGAGGAGAAACTAGAATGAGTTTCCATAGGGGACATTGTGGACAATAATTGAATATGAAATGCTGCAGGAATGTGTGTATAACTCCAATGAACGATACATGTGAATAGGACATGTATGTCATGCTCTGAATCTTGGCACTTCAGAAACTAATTCCAAGAACATGACAGCCACGTCTTCAGCGGATTAGGAGTCATGAGAGACGATTTTACGGAGGGATCCTTTATGTAGATTTCACAGCAGGGCATGCTGGGCTTCTGGGGGATTTTGTCTTTCAATATAATTTGAGTCCAATTGTGCTGCCTGTGTCAGAATCTTGCACCAACCTCTTGGTGAATTGTTCACTAAACGCGTCATTGTTTAGTCAGGGACCAACACTACATGCTGTCCACACTTGATTCCACTGTTGCATTTGTAGAACCCTATGTAGCTTGGAGGTTGATGGTGGATGGTGGGAAGCATTGGCAGGATGTTCAGGTGTGCGGCATACCACCACATGCTTGAAGAGATTGTGGCAGGCCCTGTACTGATTACACAGCATCTCCCTAGAGAGCACACTTCAGATTCCACACCCGATTTCGCCACTATTTTGCAAATCCTTTGCTTTTTGACAGGGCAATGGAGGTGTACAGTGACCATTGCCCAGTCCTTTAGGCGGTGCTGTAGCACTGCCAGCTTGGAAATGCTATGCTTTATTAATTTCACAACTAAATCACAGAGAGCACTATACATGTTTCCTGTACTTGCATGTGCAACAATTCTTGCACAATGTTGTCCTGTTCGGCGGATGGAAATGGTGTGAAATGGGCACTGACAGATTGTCTGGTGTTTTATATTAAACCACTTTCTTGAAAACACTGCCCCAGGCCCTTCAATGCCTCCACAGGACCATGTTAGACTGCATACCACATTGTGTTGATGCGTGCCTTCGACACTACGTTTGTGGCAAGTTGCCTTGGCTGATTGGTGCTGATGATAGCGGTAGGCAGTGAGCACAGACAGGTGTTTTGGTGTGTGTCATAGCACTGTACAGCACCTCACACATGGCATCTACATGAGCTGTGTAGGTGGAAAGTTCAGGAGTAAAGTGCTTGCCTCACGTGTGGGGCTAGTTTTCCCTTCATTGATACCTTAAATCGGGGAAACAGCATCTCTGTGTTG
Source organism: Ambystoma mexicanum (assembly GCF_040938575.1). NCBI lineage: Eukaryota > Metazoa > Chordata > Amphibia > Caudata > Ambystomatidae > Ambystoma > Ambystoma mexicanum. The sequence goes on from NC_090940.1 coordinate 203,957,323, forward strand.
CCTTTCGTTCTTTCACGGTTGATATATTGGTTACCGTAGAATGGGGTAATACAAACATCTGGTTGTACAGCATTAGAACCTGGCGGAATATGACATCAAGGGGGTAATTCATAGATTTCAGCACAGAGGCAGCGCACGCGAGCAGCGCAGAGAGGGAGCGTGCGCCAGCCGTGTGCGCTAAACAGCATTCTGGCGCACTGCGTATTCATGGATTTTCCACCATTTTGAGCCCTGGCGCAGCGAACATCCCGCAGCGCCAGTTACGACCTCAAGAACGCTCCTTGTGCAAGGAAAAGCCATTGAAATCCCCAATACAGCGCAAAGGGCCGCGCTAAACCTGGACCAGCTTACAGGGCCGCTACACTGTAATCGTGTGAAAATACTATGCGTACCCCGCTCAACAACAGCCAAAACGCATGAAAATTAACTTGCGCACCCCTCGGAATACGCGTACCCTGCTCGCGCCAGGTAAATTGCGTTGAAAAAGTATCCCCTGTGGTGTGGGTTGCCTGTGAGGCATGCCTGGGGTGGATGGGCTGCCTGCGGGGCATGGGGAGGGTGAATGGGCTGCCTGTGGGGCCTGCCAAGGGCTGATGGGGTGCCTGCGCATTTTCCAGGGGTACGCGGGGAGTTACACAAGCGATAGGCCTGGCGCGAGCGGGGTACGTGTATTCCAGGGGTATGCAGGGATTTTCACACGCGATAGGCCTGGTGCGAGCGAGGTACGTGTATTCCAGAGGCATGCAGGGATTTTGACATGCGATAGGCCTTGCGCGAGCTGGGTACATGTATTCCAGGTGTACGCAAGGATTTACACACATGATAGGCCTGGCGCGAGCTAGGTACGTGTATTCCCGGGGTACGCAGGGATTTTGACTTGCGATAGGCCTTGGGCGAGCCGGGTACGTGTATTTCGGGGGTGCGCGGGGAGTTTCACACGTGATAGGCTTGCGCGAGCGGGGTACATGTATTCCAGGGGTACGCAGGGATTTTGACACGCGATAGGCCTTGCGCGGGCAGGGTATGCGTATTTCAGGGGTACGCAGGGATTCTCACACGCGATAGGCCTTGCGCGAGCGGGGTACATGTATTTCGGGGGTGCACAGGGAGTATCACACACGATTTCACTAGTACCAGCGGGTGTATTTCGGGGGTGCATGGGGAGTTTCACATGTGATAGGCCAGGTGCGAGCGGGGTACGGGTATTCCAAGGGTACGCAGGGATTTTCACACGCGATAGGCCTGGCGCGAGTGGGGTATGTGTTTTGCAGGGGTACGCAGGGATTTTCACACGCAATAGGGCTGGTGCGAGCGGGGTAGGTGTATTTCAGGGGCGCATGGGGAGTTTTACAGGCGGTTTCGCTAGCGCCAGCGGGGTACATGTATTTCGGGGGTGTGCAAGGACTTTTACACGTAATTTGGCATTGTGGGCCCTCCCGGGTGTGCCCTTTCCCCCTCCCCATGCCCTGCAGGCAGCCCACACCACAGGGAAGTACCCTTCACCCCTGACCATGCCCTGCAGGCAGCCCACATGGCACCATGCACTTGTGAGCCCCGACTCATGTGCACCACCCACCCACCATTGACGGGCACCTGCCAGCAGGCCCCGATTCATTTCCCCCACCCACCACCCACTCACCATTAACGGGCACCTGCCAGCAGGCCCCGACTCATGTCCCAAACCATTGATGGGCACCTGCCAGAAGGCCCCGACTCATGTCCCCCACCCACCCACCCACTCACCATTGACGGGCACCTGCCAGCAGGCCCCGGCTCATGTCCTCCGAGACGGGCACCTACCATTGAAGGCCACCTGCCAGCAGGCCCCAACTCATGTCCCCAAACACCCACCCACCATTGACGGGCACCTGCCAGCAGGCCCCAACTCATGTCCCCCTCCCACCGACCTACTCACCATTGACGGGCACCTGCCAGAAGGCCCCGACTCATGTCCCCCATAAACCCACCCACCATTGACTGGCACCTGCCAGCAGGCCTCGACTCATGTCCCCCACCCACTCACCCACTCACCATTGACAGGCACCTGCCAGCAGGCCCCAACATGGGCCTAATGCCAACACAAATCCCCCACTGCCCCCCAGTACAAGCACACAACCATCCACTGCCCCCACTCCCAAATTACACATGCCATGAGAGCCTCAAAAGAACCACCATGCCCATGCATAAATGTACAACAGAGCCACACAGTGGCAACACATGACTGAGGCAATGCTCAATGAGACATGCACAAAACCAATGAGAGTACACAACACCAATAATGAAGATATATGATTGTATTAAAATACGTAATTAAAAAACATAATGAAATATCAAACTTGTAAAGTAAGAAATGATGAAATGCAAAAAAAAAATCCAATGTAAAACAAAAATCCCCAAGAGGACAAAAGGGAAGTGGTCCATTTCCAATGTCCAAATAAAGTACATGAAAAAATAAAAAAAACATTGATCCATGGGATGTAAAAATAACGAAAGTATGTACAAATCTGGAATTATATACACTGCAAGTCCAAAGGGTCCATGATGCCCAAACAAAAGGAAACCTACCAAAAATCCTATAAAAATAACTATGTACATAAAGTGGAGCAAAGTCCATGAACTCCAAAATAAAGAAAAAACAAAGGAAACCTAACCCTAAAGAATTATGTACAAAGGCAGCGGACAAGTCCAACAGCTCAATTGTTGATGTCCCAGGCCAGGGCATCATTGAACTCCTCTTCAACGTCTTGGAGGCAGGCCTCTTCCCTGGCCCCGAGGTCTCACAGGGATGCAGCCATGGCCTTCACCAACTCCCTGCGAGTTGCCTCAAGGCACTCAGCCCGCCTCAACGCTCTGCGCATGGAGTTCCCTGCCCTGACCATAGTGAGCCATGCCTCTCCCGCCCGCCGCCACTCCGCATCTATTTGCTGGCCCAACCGCTGCTACACGGAAGACACTCACAATCCAGGATCCTCCTGCCCTCTGGCCGATGCCTGCCCCTGTGATGTTGATGGCCCCGAGCCATCATCGCTCCCACCTTGAGCCTGCTGCTTCCGTGCATGTGCCCTGCCTGTCGATGCCTGCACAACCTCCTCCTGCTGGGGTCCAGTTGTTGGGGTGGCCACCCCGGCTTCACCTCCGACTCCCGACTGTGGCAGGGATTTGTCCTCCACCAGCCTGGCCGCTGGGTCAGGGGCAGCTCCACAGGGTGCCCAGGTGATACGTGGGCAGGAAGATGGCATGGAGGATGACTGGCGCATAGGGGGTTCAGTTGAGGAGGGGGTCGATAGACGTTCCAGCAAACAGAGGAACCCAGCACTGCTGAGCCGTCCTAGTAGGTTGACGCAGTCAATGAGGCATTCGAAATGACGTGCATTGTCCACACGAGAACCATGCACGTCATCCCGAATGCCACGTTGACGCAACGCCACCTCAGCCAGGGCAGGCTCAACACGGTCCCGGATTGCCACGTCCGCAGGGAGAGGAAGCCCAGTTGTTGTGTGCGCATCCCCTCCCTGAAAACCGGTCTGGACGGCGGCATCCCTGCTGGTGCCGGATGATGCAGTTACAGGATCGGGGACAGGATTACACACAGGCACCTCTGCGGCGGCCTATGCTGCCTCCTGTCCCTGGACTGCCCCACTAGCACCAATGGAATCCCCCTCCAGGCCCTGTGCGTGGGCCTTCCACGGCCTGCTCGTCAACCAAAACCCCCACCAACCTGGATGACTCTGTGCCATCTTCCTCCATAGGCCTCTGTGGGGTCTCAGCTGCCCCTTCTGCTGCCGAGGAGTCCACCTCCAAACTTCGCCTCTTGGACCTACCTGCGGCAGCTGCCGCCACTGACGTGGCACCAGACTCCTCACTCCCCAAAGAGATGACAACCTGGGAGGGGAGCTGGGCCTTGCGTCTCTGGCTGGCGGTGGGATCCCTGCCGCTGTGCTCCACAGCACCGTCTCCGCCCTCTTCATCAGTTGACGCTGCAGACAGGGAGAGACAGAATACAGGCATAAGGGCACTGTACAATGGTCTGTTACACACATAATAGTTGCAAATGAGCGGCAGTGTTAAACTTCACAGATGGCATCACACTCCCCAACACACATCATTTGAACCCACACACATGTGCAAATTAACAGGAATGTTGCAGCAGACAGCACCATCCATACACATACAACAGCATGAGTATCCGAAGGTTAGCATGACATCACATGCAACTTGGGGAGTGCCAAACACATGCACACACGCTACCAGACATACATGCATCTGTACATCTCCACCACCTGTCACAGTGAAATCAATGGCAACTATGTCACATCTGCCAATCAGCCTCCTACATGTCGTTGTCACATGCATCTATGGTGTGTCACAGTCCAACACATGTCAAATACACACACACACACACACACAAGTACACCGTGCACGTACATGAAGGTGGAACCAGCATCCATGTGTCACACCCCAACCATGCCATAGTACATACACAGAAATGTAAACATGTTTGCATCCCCACATGCATTTGGCCATCATGCATTTGAATACATACACCCTTGATGTGCCTCACACATGACTGGACTCACATGCGGCAGGATCATGTCCCTGTACATACACATCCATACATATGTCCAAGCAGCACACTCCTGGCACACCTCAAAATGCACTGCGTCCAATCAGTACGCATGGACACTTACCGCTCGACTCCAGACGGGTCGCCTCTGAAGGACCTGGAGGTGGAGCGCTGGGCGTATACGTTCCAGGACCCTCATCTGGTTGTTGGTAAGGCGGACCCGGCATCCCCATGCATACGCTGCCTCCAAGAGGCGCCGGGCCTTGATGAGGGTCCTAGACCTGAAGTCCTCCCAGTGCTTCCGGACGTGTTGTATGTGGCGGGCTGCCACCCCCTCCACGTTGATGGCAGCCATGATGTCCTTCCCGATCCTCTTCCGTCCTTCATTGCCGGCGCATGGTCTTCCGAAGAGGGCATCATAATGCACCAGGACTGCTCCACCAGGATACCAACTTCTGCGGCACTGAAGCTGGTAGCCCTCTGTCTCTCTGGCTGGGGGTTGCTAGTGGTCTCTGATGGTGTTTCCCCCGACATCGCAACCGCTGAGGCAAGTGTGGGTGGGCAACTGGGTCCTGGTGCTGGGCTGTGGAGTGATGGTACTTCAGTCGGGAGTCTACTGTTCCAGCAGGGGTGGTTACAGCAACTGGACCCCTGCAGATGGCTGACATGCAGGCACCAAATAGCAGGGCACGTGGCCAGCAGGCAGCAGCAGATGGCAGGTGGGAGCAGGCTCGGGGATCTGGGGGCAGGAAAATGGCCTTCTGAGCAGGAGTGTGGTCTTCCATGTGTTGTCGCGTGGCCAGCTTGATATGGAGTGATTTGGCACATGAAAAAATGAACGTCAGCGTGAAATTCGAGGAAAAGCCCTTATCGCGTAAGCGCGTCTGTGACGTAACGCGCACGGGTATTTCCCTCTACACGGGTGCATAATGATTGTACACGTGCAAAAACTGCACGTCCGGGTGTCACTGCGTGTAATTGGAGGAAAGGCCCTTAGCGTGTATGCATGTAAGTGACGTGGCACGTGTGGGCAGGGTTAAAAGGGTACGCGTAGGATGCCATTTTATTGTACATGCTTTTTGTAGAAAGCGAGCGGGTTATTCTTGTACTTACTTCACAACGGTTCCAGTTTGTACTCCTTGTATACTCAGACAGCGTTCAATTCTTCTTTTGGCGGGGGTGTTGCCAACGCGCACACGTGCGTCTTTTTCACATTCTTTTTCCAGGCAGACGGTGAGTCGCGCACGTATTTTTCTATTGTGGTTGCCCCCGTGTGTCGCACACCCATTCAGAGGTCATTATAGCCTGTGTGTACCACGCGTACGCGTATTTTTGTGTTTCTGGGTGCCACAGCGTAGTGAAGGTCCTTTATTCCACGCATGTTGGCTACCAGGGGTCGCGTGCACGTTAAATTCTGTTTTCGCGGTGCCTGAGCATTACGTGACCTGTCATCTTCCCCCAGGGGTCACAGACAGCCTTGCTAGAGCACTAGGGTACGTATTCCATCTAATACCCTGCCCCCTTCACCCCAATTGTGCCCGGGACAATTGTTTACTGCACCTCCCATTCATACAAGAACATCAGTGCTATGGTTGGGAGGCGACCAAGTGGTAAGTGAGGCAAAGGTGGCCGACCTCCAAGAGGTGTCCGCGGTAGGGGACGTGGCCAGAAAGTGCAGGTTGGCCCAAGAGGCCAGTGTGTGGAGGACCAATCAGCAACACCTATGCCCCCCAATGGGTTGGGGAGATGCAGATGACATCCCAGCTTAGGCCCTGTTAACCCGGCCCATATTGTTCACCGAACTGGCATGGGATGACTCACAGGCCGACTTCCGTGTCACCAAGTCAAAGCCGCATGTTGCGGTGAAAGTTGCTGTCACCAGGCCACGTGGATCTGGGGCAGCAATGTCATCTGCTGCCCAAAGTAGCCAGGGTGAGGAGGCTGCAGGGGCTGCTGCAGCTCAATCCACCCCAGCTCCAACTCACCCAGCTGGGACAGTGTTGGTCCAAGACCATCACACCAAGGTTGGTCCTGCCAACAGCACCCAGCAGCCAATGCCTGCAGTGAGACCTTTGGTCATCATGCCTTTGGCTACTTCCAGTGCCCAGTCCACCTGCGCTTCAGCCCCTACCAACCATGGCGGCGTAAGCCACTCAGGTTCCGCACCACCTCTCAAGAGGAAGAAGGGTGCTCTTGCGGTACAGGCTGGGACCCCAGACACGGCTCACCCCTCCGGCACGTCAAGGAAGCGGAGTTTCAATGATGTGGAACTAGACGCACTTGTGGGCTACGTGTCGGCCCATGGCCGCGAAATGCTGGTGACTGCAGGGTGCAAGACTACGACTGCTCAACGTAGGGCCCACTGGCAGTGCATCGCGGACCAGATTAGTTCCCTTGGATTTGTGAGGCGCACAGCTGATGATTGCTCTAAGCGGTGGAATGACCTCAAACGCAGAGCAAAAAACAAGCTGGCTTCCAATCATGCCTCTACTCTGGTGACTGGCAGTGGTTCTCCACCAGAGGAGGAAGTACTCACAGAACATGAGTCAATTGCTGGAGGCTTCATCACAGAGGATCAGATCCAAGGCATGGGAGACCTACCTGATCTTGAGGCAATGTCCGGTGAGTGGCCATGCATGTGTGTGCAAACCATGTGTATGTTGCTTGGGTGATGTGGTCTGATTGAATGCCAGGTGAGGCTGTGTAGTGATGACTGGTATGGGTCACCCATGTGGTGCCTCCAAACCATCCCCTGGCCTTGGGTTTGGGTTTCCCAGTATACCTTCTGACCGCAGTTAACACTTTACACAGGATTATTGCACTTGCCCTTCAACTGCCATCATGCCACAACATTGTTGATACTGTTTTCCTCTTCATTCTGCCTGATTGATGGAACCATTTGCATGTTAAAGACACATTTTAGTGCCGTTGTGCCCCAGATTCACCATACTTCAGACATAGATTTCACCACACGATGCTCCACATTTGTTTACTTATTATGGGCTTATTATGGGAATGATTTCATCAATCAGGCTGATTGACCTTTCTGCACCTACACATGCTCTGCACACGATCACCAGGTTTTGTATAGAGATCATTTAGATGATAGATCACCTCTAAACCCAATAAGTAAAGATAAGGCTGAACTAAAACGGATGTAAAGATTACATCAGTGATGCTTTAGAGTTATTGAATATCTATCTTTAAGTCACTAGCATTTTGTTTTTACATGTATGTGTATACTTTTTACTATTTTTTTACGATTGATAAATAAAATGTTTATGTTTTGTAAGTACCTTTCGACTGATGGTAGTGCTGCTGTTCAGAAATCTCTGCCTTCTTTCTTTGTATATGGCACATGTTATTAGATCACAGAGGCGTTAGTCTATGTGTGACATTGAGTGATTTATGTCAGCCTTGTTGGTTCCTCAGTGGTTGTTTGGTTTGCAGGTTCCTTACTATTGTGGGAGTTTCGTTGTATTGTTTGGGTGTCCTTTTCATTGTGGGAGTTTTCTTCGTATTGTATGGTCGTCAAGAAGAGTGCCACTACCTGTATCGGGTAGGAGGAGTGGCAAGGTCCTAGAGGTGCAGGGCAGGTCAAAGGGCAGCAAGCCGCAACGTGGTTATCCCTGTGCACAGCCGGGAGCAAGATGCTATCCCAGATTGTTTGAGAAAACAGGCACAATGTCCCCAAATTGTGTATAATATACTCCCTATATCTGAGTGTAGCAGTAATTAGCGTCCAGAAGACTGTGACTATGGCACAATGCCCGTTTTTGAGTGTAGTTGCCCTCAGAAACCCCAGTAAAATACAGATACCACACAAGCCTATGCCAGGGAGTGGCAACGGGCACACGGACAAACCTATATAATTGGGCCAGATGTGAAGCAGGCAAACTTACTTGGTAGGGACAGTTGCTAGACGTGGGCACCTTACACATTTAGGTTAAATGTCAGCTGTTGTAACTTCACACAGTTAGTCTAACTGCAACTATGGCTAACTCACAATTAAGGCCAAATGCAACCTGTGGCCAACTCACAGAACAGTGCCAAAATGGAAACTGTGGCTAACTCACACAGTTAGGTTAAATGCAAACAGTGGCTGACTTACACAATTAGAATACAGCAGAGGGAAAATGCACCTCGATTTAAAAGAGCACAGGAGAGGGAAATGCACGTTGATTTAAAAGAACACAGCAGAGGAAAAATGCACCCATATTTGAAAGAACACAGCAGATGTACAATGCACCTTGATGTTAACGAGCACACTAGAGGGAACATTTTTCTAGATGTAAAAGAACACTGCAGAGGGAAAATGCACCCAGAATTCAAAACATACAGCAGAGGGGAAATGTGCCCAGATTTGAAAGAACACAGCGGATGTAAAATGCACTTAGATATAAAAGAACAAAACAGATGTAAAAGGCGCCAAGATGTAAAAGAACAAAGCAGAGGGAAAATGCACCCAGATTTAAAAGAACACAGCAGAGAGAAAATGCACCTGATATTCAAAACACACAGCAGAGGGAAAATGCACCTCAATTTAAAAGAACACAGAGGGAAACCCAGATTTGAAAGAACACAGCAGATATAAAATGCACCTCGACTTAAAAGAACACAGCGGATGTAAAATGCACTTAGATATAAAAGAACAAACAGATGTAAAAGGCGCCTAGATGTAAAAGAACAAAGCAGAGGGAAAATGCATCTTGAATTCAAAACACACAGCAGAGGGAAAATGCACTTCGATTTCAAAGAACACAGCAGAGGGAAAATGCACCTCAATTTAAAAGAACAAAGAGGGAAACCCAGATTTGAAAGAACACAGCAGATATAAAATGCACCTCGACTTAAAAGAACACAGCAGATGTAAAATTCACCTTGATTTAAACGAAGACAGCAGAGGGTTAATTGATCTATATGTACAAGAACACAGCAGAGAGAAAATGCACCTCGACTTAAAAGAACACAGCAGATGTAAAATTCACCTTGATTTAAAAGAAGACAGCAGAGGGTAAATTGACCTATATGTAAAAGAACACAGCAGAGAGAAAATGCACCTAGAATTCAAAACACACAGCAGAGGGAAGTGCACTTAGAAAGTAAAACTCACTTATATTTTACAATGTGATGAAAGCCCCCCCAGATTCAAACTTTTGCAGTGTAATGAAATCATAATACACAATTAGGCTAGATGTGGTTAAATGTAGGATAATTAGTTAATAAGAGTGGTGGGGTTTTACTGGAGTACAGTAAAGGCTGTACTCCCCGCCCACACCACACTTACCTTATCCATCACTATAGGTTGTCTGTGTTAGACGTCCCAGGCGAACACGGGCAAACACGGATTGGTGCTGCTCAGGGGGGAGCTGCCCTCTGCCAGCTGCCCAGGGCAAGACTGCCCCAGGAATGTTGCAGAAGAGGTCTTCCAGGTCACCAAAATAGGCCCTACAACCAAGCACAAGTCGGGGGGCGGGAGGGGAGGCAGGAAACAGGGAAACAGGAAGCAGGGAGCTGGGATGTGAAGATCATGCACTGAGAGCACCAACAAAAATGAAAAAACAAAAAAATAAAATGAAGTTCGGTTCACTGCTGCCCCGGGGTCCTACTCACCAGCACACTAATTCCAAGCCAAGTGGCTGGGGCTTGAATGCGAGGTCTAGTCCCTCCCTGGTCTTCAGTTAGGCCCTACAGCCAATCACAGGTCGGTGGGTGGGCAGGAGGGGAGGCAGGGAACTAGGAAGTGGGGAGCCTTGGAAGGGGAGACGATGCTCTGAGACAAAATAAATATTAAATAAATCGAAATTCGGGTTGCTGCTGCCCCACTCACCAGCACACTAATTCCAGGCAAAGTGGCTGCTGGTATGCGAGGCCTAGTCTCTCGCTGGTCTTGAGGGAGGCCCTATGGCCAATCACAGGTGGGTAGGTGGGTGGGTGCGTTGGTTGGGAGTGAGGTGGGAAGCAGGGAAGTAGGATGCAGGGGAAGGGGAGACAATGTGCGCAGAGCGCCAACAAAAACGAAAAAAACATAAAACAAAACGAAATTTCGTGTTGCTGCTGCCCTGGGGTCCTACTCACCAGCATGCTAATTCCAAGCCAAGTGGCTGGGGATGGTATGCGAGATCTAGTCCCTCGCTGATCTTCATGAAAACCCTACAACACAAACAGCAAAGCAGGAAGCGGGAAATGGGAAAGGGAAGATAATACATGGAGAGCATCGCCAAAAACAACCAAAAGAATTACACGATTTTCCGGTAGCTCCTGCCACACCAGCATGCTAATTCCGGGCCAAGTGGCTGGGGCTGCTATGCTAGGCCTAGTCCCTCGCTGGTCTTCATGAAAACCCTACAGCAAATCCCCGGCACAACCTCCATTTTATGATGAAGAAATATTTGTTGCAGCAGTAGTAGAACTAGTAAAGGTAGTAGCAGTCGTAGCATGATTAAGTCATTTTTTTATGGCGGGAAAGATATTCGACAGGTTGTCTTCGCCATGGACATGAGGTTCTTTCACCATAGAACAGACTCTATGGCCATGACAGGACCTTCCTCACCTCTAGTTGGGCGGTGGAATTGGGAGCCTTTGCAGTGCTCACTCACTAACAATCCTCAATGTGCATTTCCCCTGCACTTGCGCGATCTCAATGTCACTAGGCCTAGTCTGATCGTTGTCTTGTCCCCCCTTTGTTTCCACTCCATTGCTTCTGTCTATAGGCGCGTTATAGATGTCATATATCAAGGCCTTGACAACAGGGGCTCCAGGGAAACTGACATAAGGGGGAAGGTAGAGCAGATGATGGATCAGTGACTACATCCCTGACAAGTAACTCTGGGCTTCTTGGCAGTGTACCTCTCCAGTCTCATAGCTTTTCCACCTCAGGGGAAGTCAATGCATTTTACCTGCAAACTCTACGCCTCCATTCGGTGATTGCGTACGTGGTTATGACAGTTCTGCGGCAGAAAAGAGCACCCTGCCTTTCTGATTGTCTACAGAGCCAACACAGCTTTCAGATGCGCCACACACTACCCCACTACCAGCTGGAAAAGGCAATGCCTGCCCACTGAACTGCACACGCAACCAAGCATAAGTGAGCATGGCCAGAGTCACAGCGAAACATCAGCCAGGTCCTTCTTTACACCAACTCAGTGGCAGTTTATGAAGAAATCCTGTTCTGTACCAGAGTCTTTTAAGGACGCCAACAACCAAGTGAGTCAAAGCTCTGTGTCCCTAGTCAAGATATTGCTGCCATATCCTTTGAAGCCCCTCCTGATTTATAGCACTTAGAGGCGCTTAGAAGACCTTAGACCTTAGAGCAAGACTGAGCGCCCCTGAAAACAGCGCTTACTTTAATGTTCAGTGGGTTGTTTTGAATGTTAACATGCAGCAGCAATATTTTTTACTTAACACATTGATACTTGTGTTCCTAAGAGATAATCTTTCATATTTTTTACTTCACACAGTGATACTTGTGTTCCTAAGAGATAATCTTTCATATTTTTTACTTCACACAGTGATACTTGTGTTCCTAAGAGATAATCTTTAATATTTTTTACTTAACACATTGATATTTGTGTTCCTAAGAGATAATCTTTCATATTTTTTATTTAACACATTGATACTTGTGTTCCTAAGAGATAATCTTTAATATTTTTTACTTAACACATTGATACTTGTGTTCCTAAGAGATAATCTTTAATATTTTTTACCTAACACATTGATACTTGTGTTCCTAAGAGATAATCTTTAATATTTTTTACTTAACATGATACTTGTGTTCCTAAGAGATAATCTTTAATATTTTTTACTTCACACATTGAGATTGTGTTCCTAAGAGATAATCTTTAATATTTTTTACTCCACACATTGAGATTGTGTTCCTAAGCATCGTCACATATGCCTTTAAACCCTTTTAAGGTGAAGATGTAACACTGGAGAGTATATGTGGGTGCATACATTAGATTGGTGGCACAAAGGACACGTTAATAAACAACCCTGAAAGGATTAAAACAAAACGGAAGGATGAAGATTGGATTCTGAGACAATCTTTGAATGCTAGCAACCGAATGTGGGGCGCATTGAGCGCATAATGGAAGGACGACCCTTACATGATGAGCCAAATTATCTAAAACGATTCCCTTCAAGGCACATTAGAGAGCCTTTCATGAGAGTTTGTCTTAATGCGCTACAATTGGGGGACATTTTACTTCTGTGGAAAAAACACCCACATAACAGCTCGGGGTGTAGTTTCTGTAAGAGGTCGGAAGTCTGCGAAACGTCAAAGCACCTGCTGGTTAGTTGTCTAGCGTTGAGAACATTGAGAACACTCTATCTTGGAAAACTCGTCGATAAAATGACATCATTGTCAGCAGAGGATTGGTGAACAGGATCCTAGCTGGTCTGGATTCCTAGAAAAAAACCTTGGGAAGTGCGCTACTGGAATAGTGCAACCTAGGACCAACAAACCAAGCAAAGCTGCACTTGAAGATACTTGTGTGTGTGTTTTTCTTTGTTTTTCTTGATTGGTTGGCTGATACTTGAAGTTGATGAAGAGATGGCATGTCATTTTCATTTGAAAGGTTTGTATAAACCAAATTAAATTAATTAAAAAATATATGTGGATTCAAACTATATCGTGATAACACATATGATGATGGGTTTGTGTCTAGCTTTACAAAAGCAAAGTACGCAGGTGCTTCCTTCATAAAGCATTGAAAAAGAATGGGCAACTTGCATACGCTGTGGACTGCTTTGATATCCATGCAGTGCTTAGGAATAGTGCTTTGATAAATGTAACTTGTATGACTCAGATTAAGATGACACGTGAAGCAGCACATTCTTTCCATACATTTGTTTTGATGTGCGCCACCACAACACGGCTCTGCCACTGCTCGCTGCCAAAAGAGAGGCCTGCCAAAGCCTGCATCAACCACATAGCTGGAGGCCAACCAGTAACATGTTTTGGATGCATATGAATATTTCCGGCTTGCTGGTGTGCGAGTTGCATCAACAGGTGTAATCATGAAATAGCAAATTAGTGCTTAATTGACTCATGGGCCAAAAGGAGGTGATGGCAGGCGCGTTAGTCCTAAAATGCTACATTCCTTTCGGCCCTTGTGACTATATGGGGGATTCTGAATCAAAGCCAGTGCAATGGAAATCTACATTTCTGTCTGGCTAATAATTAACATTACAATCCCTTGGGCCTAATTCACAGAAGCGTTTTATAATGGCAAAACACCAGCGTTGTGACTAAGGGCCAATCGGGCCTCATCACGGGTTGGGCGGAGCAGTAAAAATGCAGTGGTACTGCTATTACAGGCACATTACCGTTCCACCCAATCACGAGTTTGGGCGTACCGCGGAGCATTAATGTGCCGACTTCCTGCCCATTTCCACAATTTGCGCTGTGGTAAATGCGCCGAAAATGCCCCATAGAATCCTATATACTCAAAATAAATGGGGATTGGCCTCATTACCGGAATGTGGGATCCGGACCAAGTTGCGGAAACTTTATTTGCGTTGAGAGGTATCCCAGCGGATTTAGGATACACTTAAGAAAAGGTGCCAGGGATTTCAAAATAAAACATAATTGATGATTGGCTCACACTTAGCTGCTTCTTTAATATACAAATCTAAATTAACTCTTTGTTTCCCGCTGTCAAAAGTCATTTTTTTTTTTTTAAACCCACATGCTGTAGAGATATTTGTTGTGGTTTTCCCAGGCAGAGAACTCATAACATTGTAATACTTCCTGATGAATTGGTATTCACTTCTGCAATGCTAGAGAGATGAAAGTCTCCATCATGAATGTTTGACATGATACTGACTCTGCCTGAGCCCTACTGGCCTTTCCAAAGATATTGGCAGGCAGACATGGGTATGCTCTATCATAGAGTAACCTCAAGGACGCAAACTCAGCAGAATGAAACTTCATGACTGACTCATCTTCAGCCCTGGAGGCTTTCCAGAGGTCAATGTCTGTTATGAATTCTCTACACTTTAATATTATAAACCTCAATAATGCCTACTGTATAGACCTCTGAGTGATGAAAAGCAGAACCAGGCATGCCTTAAATGTGACTGACGCTGCTGGTCTGACATGGCATTTAGAAATTGCCCACTTCATCTTTACAAGTAAATCAACTTCAGATGGGTGAAAGGCTGAGTTGTTCTTACTCAGATTGAAACCTGGGACCTTCCGGCGGCACGCAGATCTCTGCGACATGCGCATTCATCTGCTTAGATATTCTACTGCAGAGTTTAATGTGCTGTCCTCTCTTGATGATATTTGCAGATGCAAATGGCGAAATTTCCTCTTACTAACCCCTTTTCCAGCTTCACCTGCACCCTCCATATATGCTAACCTTTCCCTTGTGCACCACATAATGTAGAGATATTTTGCCTATGTTTTTTTCACAAATATCACCCTGAACCTGCCTGAACTTCTAACATACTTGCCTAAAGATGTATGTTTCTTAAAAGAGATTTGGGCAGATTCGAGCTGCAAGAACGGTTTGCGAGAACCAGTAACCTGCCGGGATCTCCCTACGGGATCCACTGATGCTCACTGACCACTTTGAAAAAAGGTTAACATATTGATTAGGGATTCTGTTATGCATTTTAAATACATTCAGTTATGTATAGGTTTGCGACGAATGAATAGGTTTCGCACACTGTATCACTTTAAAATAAACAGTGACATTATGAAATTCAACATGAACCAAGTATTATCTTTTACATATATGATCATCCTATTTGTATCTTATTACTAATCCACTTAGAAAGGCCATGTAACAGAATAATGTAGCTTAAATAGGATGTGTGTTTACACATTTTTAAATAATGCATAAGAAAATGATGTGTGTACTGATGCCAACTGATTGACACTACATTGAAGATTTTGACCACCCACCCTATTACACATGCGCAAAATCTCTTTTTTTTTTTTAAGAAACATGAAGACTTATTTAAGCAGTAACGTTTACTCCATAAGGAAAGGATTTGTAAACTAGGTGCTTGTTTACAAGAATTGATTAAAACTTTATTTTATTTCTTTATTTCTGGATGATACATCTATCCCATAAAAGGTTACCTGTAAATCCACAATATAATCCATTAAATGTTAAGTATAAAATTTAGACTATACATTAAGCAATCAACGTATTAAAACATATTGATTGAATAAAACGTATTTAAATCAAAAGTAGTGTGTGGTAGGTCAGAAGGCGAGAGACCAGTTTGACCTACCACACACTACTTTTGATTTAAACCATTTGTATTCAATCAATATCCCTAATCTGTGGATTTCCCTGACTAACCAAACCAACTAAGGTGCTCATCATCTATGGTGAAGACCAAATTGTGAGCGATTTGTCCTCCATCCAAAGCTAAGTAACTCTGCCCCTACTATTAATACAAAATAACAAAATGTTTCCCTTCTCCTCGATAGGCTTCCTCAGCTTTAGTAGATAATTTTGAGATATGCTTGGCTATGTCTTGGATTCACTTATTTAGTTGTTCTAGACGATTTTTCCAAGTCTTTAGCTCCCCTATTAGTTCTCTTTGTAGGCTTCTCCTCAATATTACGGCTTCTGATATTCGTATACACTGTCTCTAGGTGTCTCCGAAAGTGTCTCCTTCTCTGTGATTACCAGGGATACTGAATCCCTCATTCTGTGGTTATAATCCTCTGTGTTTCTGTAGTTCTTTAAATGAACGAGGCATTTAACATATTGTTCCACCTCCTCTGTTCCTACGTCTTTCTCCTTGAGAGGTTGATTGCATACCCAACAGTTTTTCTCATTCTCCTGTTGAATTCTTATATTACTGAGACGAGTAAGAGAAGTTTCAAACTGTTTCTCACACTTCTAGGCTTTATATCATTCTCTGAGGTGAGGAGGCTGAGTCACAGAGTGGGCCTCACTCTTCTTAGTCACAGGCCACTCACTAGGATGAGTAGAATGAATATGATAATGTTTCTCAATCCTTTTAGTTTCAGGCCACTCACCGGGACAAGTAGGCTGTGTCCTACAGTGTTTCTCACTCTTCTTAGTTTTGGTCCACTCACTGGGATGAATAGGCTGAGTCCCAGAGGGTGTCTCACTCTTCTTAGTTTTAGGCCACTCACTGGGATGAGTAGGATGAGTCCCAGAGGGTTTCTCACACCTCTTACTTTCTGGCCACTCACTGGGACGAGTAGGTAGAGTGTACTCTTAATCCCTGTCTTCGCTCCCGAGTCTCCCGTCGTTCCCATTACCTTATGTTCCTTCTCTGTGGCTGTGCAGCACCTGTGCTCCGGCGGTCGCAGCATTGTAACCAGACTGAACAGCTCACCTCTCCAGGGTCACACCACTGTTCTCGGCTCACTCCTTCTCCTGGGCTTTCGTTCCCCTCGCTCTCTGGTTTTCAGCTTCCTTTGTACTTCTTAACCATAGCACCTTGTGGTTTCCTCCGGATGGAGGATGTCCCAGTCTCTCTCACACTACTCACTCAGCTGGTTTGAAACTTCCAGGTTCCACTTCTCATGCACAGTAGTCCATCGTCCCTTTTTGTGATTGGCTGCTGGGTCCTCCCCAGTGGAGAATTATAGTCAGTTCTCTCTTTTAGTTAATCACTCTTCATTATTTTTTCATTCTTCCTCGTCACAGTACTGTTGGTTTCCAACCATTGAGTAATCACTTATACTCGCTGTTCATTCTTCTTCTTCACAGTAGTTTTACTACATTGAGCCTCAGTTTGGATCTTAGATTTTATGTTACAATAACATATCGTGGTTTGGTTTAATGGATGTCACTGAAGTTCTGATGTTACTGTTGTTCTAGAGGATAGAGTTCTAGGGAGCTCCTATGCAGAATGGGAGTCCCTTTCCCCCAGAGAGGAGTCTCTCCCTGTGAGGTCCCACATGCTGCTACTCAAAGGGGGATTATTGCATAGTCGATTTACCTCCCTAGCTTCACAAGGAAAGGCTCCCCTTTGGGGAGAAGTGACTGAATCCCACGATTCATCTCATACTTTTTTCCTTATGATATTGGCTTCTCCATCTTCCCTAAATTGTACTTCGTATGTTGGGACTCCTTCAGTTGTTCCGCAATTCCAGATTGGATGTTCTAAATTAATTTCATAACGCTTTACTTTGACATAAAATGTCATAAAATCAGCATACATCTTAAAACAAACAATGCACACAAGAAGATAAAAAGATGACATTACAAATCTAGATAAGTGTTCAATAAAATATTCTCATAAAATCTATTACCCAACATCATTATCAGTGCACCAATATCTTTTTTGCTCTTAAGCACACACAAGATATTTAGAAGTGGCATGCACTCAAGGACATAAATAGAATTAAGACCGACTATCATGGCTTCATCCATCATCCGGCAACCATGAGCCAAAAATAGTGGCTTTAGGTATTGTTGCCTCGCTGGTATTGTTACTGGGCATATCATCAAAAAATTTACTAAATTCTCATTCATGTTACCACATAATGGACACGTAGCAGATACATTATTATTCCATTTGTGGCAAAGGCTTGCAGTTGGCAAGATCCCCATTTGCAACTTGATGAACAGGGATCTTTGAAAATGTGGGTTTACGTAGTCTAAATACTCTTTGTAACCCTCAGTTTCCTTTGTGCTGCAGAAGCGTGTTAAGACTGTCGAGCCTACAACCCCAGAATTGTTGTCTCGCAAGACCTTGCCTAGGGCTGCCACCTTTATCACTGCCTTCGAATCATTGGATATGGTACCTGGATTACTCCAATACTCCCCAATGCCCAGGTCACTTAAAATCTCTTGCCTAAACCACAGTAATGAAAGGCCCTGTGTTTGATTGATAACATCAATTGAAGCATCTTTGTACTTTAATAGAGTGCTAGTTGACCATAACCAAGCCCAATAGTAATGTTCTAAATTCTCAAAGTCTCTTTTCCAAGTATCTAGGGTTGAATAGGTATTACTTGGATGATTAGGCTTTTCTAATGGGTTATTAAAATTTGGGAAATCGTTACCTAATATCCTCCTCAGGAAGCCCAGGTAAAATTGCTGACTTAATGAGTATAGGCTAATTTCTTACTACGAGAATAAAGGGAATTTTAATGTTTGTCTCTTCATCCCCGTGTACACATATGATTCGGACAGTTTGTTCCCCCCTTTAAATCTTTTGTATATACCAGGTCAGAATGAACAACAGTTTGTTTACTCTCGCAATCAATTATGGCTAATGCTGTTAACCTGTTAACAGACACAGATTCATGTGTCTTGAAGGGGCTGGAGGCACAGGAGTAGCTTTTGGTATTTTCTACCACTTCATCTGCTTAGCCTCTCCAGGTTCTGCGTACTGTAAGGGTGTCGAAGAAGGACGCTGTCACAAAGGTGGCATGGTATTGGTTATAGACTTTTATTTCTCTGTGAAAAAGGTCCTTACTACCCTAACTTTTGAGAGGGGTTTCCCTGCCTGAAAACTAATACTAAAATGGTCTGTCAGAATGTCCATCAATGTAAATTCCACTGTCCTCTGTCATAATCCATTTCTATCCCTCACACTATATAACTGAAGGGTAAACTAACAAAAAGTTCCTTCTTTAAGGAGAATGGTTCTCTTCTCCTTCTTCTTGGGGAATGTTCGAAAGAGTGTTCTCAAACCAAAATTACCAGGGGGAATGACTCCCTTCTCCTGGTTTGCGGGTTTCACCCAGTCCTAGCAAAATGTTGCCTCCGGGAGAATGGGTCCCTTCTCCTGGAATGATTTGGTACAATTCACAACATGGCCAGTGGAAATGACTCTTGTCCCTCGGTTTCTTTACCTCATCTCTCAGTTCAGGACCAAGAGAATGCCTACCTTCTCTTGGTATGCTTTGGCACAGGTCAACACAAGGCCAGGCCGAATGACTCCCTTGCCCTGGTGTCTCTGGCTCAAGTATCAGTTCAGGACCAAGAGAATGTCTCCCTTCTCTTAGTCTGCTTTGGTATAGTTCAACACAAGGCCAGGAGGAATGACTCTCTTCCCCTGATGTCTTTATCAGAACTCCTGATGTGGTACCAGGAGAATGACTCCCTTCTATTGGTATAGCTTGATACAGTTATTTCTCACTGCTTTCCACTACACGCACACTATGACACTTTGACTACTTTTCAACAAAGTCCCAAATCTTGTAACAGTCCCAGACCCTTCTCTGGTGGTCAGTGGTTTTCCTTTTCCCACTGTAACAAGGAAGATTTCCTCTGATGCCTTCCATATTGGTTTGTGGGTCCCAGACCCTTCTCTGGTGGTTAGTGGTTTTCCTTTTCCCACTGTGACGAGGAAGATTTTCTCAGGTGCTTTCCATGTCCAATTTTGGGTCCCAGACGCTTCTCTGGTGTCCAGTGGTCTTATGCACGCCAGTGGGACGAGGAAGCATTCCCCAGATGCTTCCAGCATTAGCGGTTCACTTAGTGTCTACACTAGACCTCCTGTGCTCCACTTTACCTTCATAGGGGGGTCAGGCACGGCTCCGGTTGTTCCAGGGTTGGGTTTTCCATGCTGCTGCTTGCAGGCGTCTTGTCCTTCAGCCGGCAGGCTCCACGCCGTTCTTGTGGACTGCCCACCTTTTCTGTCTTTGCATCTCTGTGGGACCCGTTGGTCCAAGTGAAAGACCAAAGAAATATCGAGGCTTAGTACCACAAAATTAAATACGCCAATTACGGGTCGAAAGATACAAGTATCTTTATTACTGTACAGAATTCAAAGCAAAACAGATAGGTATCTGGCCCCCAACACTTCGCAATGTGTACCAGCAGACACAGTGAGGGGTGAGAGTGCTGGACATATTAATGCAGGCTGTTTTATACATGTTTCCAATCATTGTCCAGCCCCTCTCCAAACTAATAATTTACACGCTAGGGTTCGTGCCCAGTTCACATAACAAATATAACAATATTGTTTAACAGATTTAACAAGTTTGCTTGTCCATGAAAATACAATGGTCGTATTGGGTCTCCGGCTCATAGTAAGCCTAGTTTCAAGAAAGAAAACAATATATTACAACAAAAGCAAACGGTTTGAGTTTGTTCTGCATTGTCTCGTTGTTTAGATGAGGATGAGGCTTGTGAGTGTAGACAACACTTGTATTGCAGTCCATACGAGTCACAAGGTTTCTTTTCACAGAACAAACAGTCTGCTCTCGGTCACCCTAAATATTGACACAACTCAAAGGTCGTTCAGCTCGGCTGTAGTTGAAAACACAGTCCATCATTTTGGGACACAAAGCAAGAGTTAAAATCAAAATGGCAGATGATTCTTAAAATGGCAGAAAAGTTGATTAGAAATCAGAGCATTACAAACACGGTTTTCTCTGCAACGCGAATGGGCTTAGGCCAATATTCATAACAAAGCAGTATTATACGAATACAGTTTAACAAGCCCTCCTTTTGGCCTGAGCCAAGAGCATTACTCAAACATTTGCTTCATTCAAAACCCAACGCCTCAAATCTCCCTACATCCTGAATCACATTCTTTCAGAAATATCAATCACCATCAGTTCCTGGATAGTAATATCCTTCATTACTAAAGCATTAGCAGTTTCCTTGGGCGTCTGTACCTTTGGTCCTAGTGTACCTATCGTTTGTGCACACCATCCTCCTATCATTGAATATATGGCAGGAAGACATTGTATACAGCAACAACAAAACAATAGAATACCAAGAGCTATCGTTAGGACTGCAAAGAGTTTCCAATTCCATGAACGCAACAAGTCCCAGAACCAAGCACCAAGATTCCAGCTTCCCTCAGGGACATGTACTTCAGTACTCAAGGTGTGTAGATTTTGTATTGCCTTGAATATCGCAGCATAGGAGTCAGGTACGAAAACACAGCACGTGGATCCCACCAATCTACATACCCCACCACGCTCAGCTAGGATGACGTCTAAAACCATCCTATTTTGGAGGGCCACTAATCTAATTGCCTTTTGCTCCAGCGTCATGTTGTACAGAATATCGGTGGTTCTATTGATGGTTTTTTCCAGTACCCTTGCTAGTCTTCTGATATCCTTGGAGTTCATTATCTGTCAACCAAAATGGCACAAAGGATTTTGCTACATCACCCATGACTTGTGAAGAAGTATCACCATTCTCATCCCACCCTGGAAGAGCTCTAGAGACTTCAGAGGTGGTAGCCACATATACCCCTGGTAACAAGATACCCAAATAACAAGTAACCTGCCAATCTCTGGGTAACCAATTATAAGCTTCATTGCCACAAACAAAGTAAACAGGGTCTCCTACATACAAAGGTCTGTCCTCACTGGTTAGATTCACAATGTTAGTACAACCCCCAAACTTACCCATTGGCTGAGAACCTTCCCTTTGTATACAGAAGGGAACAGAGTTGGGGCTATGATGAATAGTATAGGAAGGAGGCATGGCATCCCGGTTGCCTACGGGAGCCATCTTCAAGGAAATCAGTGATTGAAAAGGTCTAGAGAGTCTATCAGAAGGCCTAATAGAAACAACATTGAGTTTGCTTCTATTTGCAAAGAGAGAACATCCCAACGGTGTTAGGACTCGTTTTTCAAATTCATTTAGTTTTGTCCAATCGAAGTTCCCAGAAATACTATTGTTCCAATGACCAAAGAATAATGCCCTGAGCGAGGCGTAGCATGCAGTAGTTAAAGGAAAAGGATGAATATACCAGCCCAGTCCCTTTTCCCCATGCTGTGGCAAATGTGAACACACCCAGCAATGTGTTCTGTTCAGAATCGCATGGGTCACATTCATGAACATTAAGAGAGTGTTATTATAGTAACCCTGTCTATGATGGGAGTCCCGAGGAGGAAGAGTGTGCAGATGCACGAAAGGTGGAGACACAGTGGAGATCATTCAGTGGGTAACAAAGCCTCAAGTGGACGCACCCTTTCCATGTACCAGAACCCAAGCGCAAATACAATTATTAAATAAACCAGTACTGTGATTAAAAAAACAGTGGGTCCTCAAGGACCATGATCTCTGAAGAAAATATTCTTTGCCAGCCACAAGACCGATCGCGTGCTCTGCATGAGTGGATTTAGGAAGGGACATTGTTTCTCAGAGTCCGTTTAGAAGCCTCTCCGTTAGGCTCTTTTAGTTCATCCGTCGGTGGCTCCTGACCACGTGGCATATCTTGCTTGAAGGAAACTTTGCCGGTCCCTGCCTCTTATTTATTTTTCAGCAAAAGAGTGACAAGGGACTGGCTCAACGATGATTACTTGTGGGCACAGCCGATGCTCTGCTGTAAGTCCGGTGTCTCGGACGCAGATCATACCTCAAGACTCCAGGTACAGTGTGATCTGCGAGCAGAGTGATATGATATGATATGATAAGGCATTTGTAACGCGCCTATACACAAGTGTTTCAAGGCGCGACGAGGCAGGGAGGGGGGAACAAGGGGAAGACAGACAACGATCCTACTAGGCCAGGTGTCATTCAGACCGCGCAAGTGCAGGGGTAGGGGGAAGGGAAAAAGTGCAAGGGGAAGGGGGAGGGGGGAGTGCAGTACAAATAGTAGAATAGAAATAAAATAATAAATAAATAGGGCCAGCTGGTGGCAAGTGCAAGGTAAGTGCAGACAAGTGCTGGGGGGGGGGCTGTAGTGATACAGAGACAGTCCCGCAGTGCAGGGGTTGCCAGGGAGGCAGTGCAAGTGAAGAGTGACTGGGCCCAGGACCGAGGTCGGTGAGAGTGGCCCAGTTGCAGAATCAGTGCAGTTATGGTGAATAATTTAGCAGGGGAGAGGGAGAGAGAAAGCAGAAGTGAAGAGGAAGGTTTTGAGTGTCGTTGCTTCCTGAAGGAAGTGATGAAGCAGAAGCAAGTTTGCTCAACGGTGAAGAAAGATCCAAAGAAGAACTTGAAGGCAAAGCAGCAGTCTCGCCAGTCCCCACGGGCTCAGGAAGGATTACCATAGTCAAAACAGGCTTGTGATTAGTAACAATCTCCTTCTCTTCCCTTTTGTCATGGGGCAGAGGAAAAGGAATCTTTTTGTTTGTGCGTTGCGTGGATCCAGTGTCGTTTCCCTTCCACTCGTACAGTGGTTTGTTTGGCCAAGAGAACTTTGTACGGTCCTCTCCAGCGATATGCAAGACAGGAGGCTCTTTCAAATGATTTAACAAGCATCCAGTCACCAGGTCGGAGACGATGACCCGGACCCTTGTACTTTACTGGGAAGGCTTCTCGCACCTGTTGATAAATCAAATACAAGTTTTGAGTTAACTGGTCACAGTACTCAGAAAAGAGCAAATGCTCTACATCTTTTAGCCGCTTGGGTTTAGGTACATTCCAAATATTGGCTGGTCTCCCCATGATTATCTCATAGGGAGAGAGCCCTGTCCACGACTGTGCAGTCGTCCGCATGGACAATAAGCTATCAGTAAGGCATCTGGCCATTTCAAATTGCTATTTGCACAGATTTTAGCCATTTTATTCTTTAATATACCATTGTGACATTCTACAAGTCTGGAACTCTGAGGGTGTCTGGCCGAATGGAGCCGTTTATCGATCTGTAATCACACGCATACTTGCAGGATAACAGCAGCGATAACATGTGGACCATTATCTGACTAAATGACTCTCGGCAAACCAAACCTAGGAAAATATTCCTTCAGCATGGTTTTCGCCATCGTCATTGCTGTAGCATCTTTTAAAGAAAACGCTTCGACCCATTTACCGAAAGCGCAAACAACTACTAGAACATATTTGTAATTCTGACAACGCTCCATTTCAATAATATCAAAGTGTATAACCTCAAAAGGCAGAGAGGGGGGACCAAAACTACCCCTCTGTGTCGATCTACCCTTCCCAACATTATGCTCTAAGCATACCATGCAATTTTGGACAAAACGCTCAGCAGTTCTCGAGATATTAACATTCACCCAGACAGGTTCTAACAATTTACAAATCTTTTTAGCACATATGTGAGTTGGACCATCAGCCATCGTAACCATAACGGTGACATAAGCATCGGGCAGCAACCATTTTTGTTTTCCATTATCTACCCAACAACCTTCATCATCTAAACTTGCTAAACCCTCAGCCCACTGTTTAAGCTTGTCTGAAGTGGCATCAGCCTGAATTTCATTTATGCAACCAGTCCCTGCGTCTATCACACAAGTGTTAGCGGCCTCTTTCATTATATACATTTTGGAATGTAAATCGGTGGCAGTCTGTTTGGCTATTCTGTCAGCAAAAGCGTTTCCTCTCCCCACATCATCTGTTACTTTGTGGTGTGCTGCACATTTAATTATTGCTAACTGAGTAGGAAGCGCAAGTGCTGAAAGTAGCGGAACTATCAAAGTGCCATGTTCTATCTTAGTTCCATGCGAGGACAAGAAACCTCTTTCTGCCCATAAATTGTGAACCACCCCAAAGGCATACTGACTGTCTGTAAATATATTCACACTAAGCCCTTTGGAAAGTTCAAAAGCTCGAGTCAATGCAATAATCTCTGTGGCCTGCACAGAGTTATGCGGAATTCTTTTGGTTTCCAGAATAGTGCTTAATGTAGTGATTGCGTAAACAGCAATGGATGTACCATCCGGAAGTTTGAAGCAGGAGCCATCGCAAAACAGCTACCCTTGTGGATCATTTAACGGTGTATCACTTAAATCAATTCTGCCCTTAGTCTCTTGTTCTGTGGTATAGAGGCAGTTGTGTGACATCTTGTCACTGCAAGCAATTTCTTGCGGAAGAGGCAATAGTTCAGCCGGATTTAATGAGCAACATCTCTTAATTTGGATATGCGGTGCAAATAGAATCAGCTCATACCTTGTTAGTCGTGCTGATGCGAGATGTTGCGGCTGTGTTCTGTTTAATAGAACGTCTACAGAGTGAGGTACCATCAAGGTCAAGAAGTGACCCAGAACCATACCCTCACGTTGTTTTACAGATACAGCGGCAGCAGCAACAGCTCTCAAACATCTCGGCAAAGCGCATGCAACAGGGTCAAGCGTGGAGGAAAAATAACTGCACTTTCCTCCATGCTCCTACGTTAACACAGCCAAAGTGCATCCATCACATTCATGCACATACAAAATAAAGACCTTGTCGTAATTTGGTGTGCCCAAAAACTGGTACTGAACAAAACACAGCCTTCAGCAGATCAAAAGCTGTCTCGCAATCCATGTTCCACCGTAAAGGCAAAGAAATGCCCTTCTTTGTCAATGCCAACATTGGTTTCTATCATTAATGAGAAGTTAGGGATCCACTGTCTACAGTATGAAGCCATGGCTATCAAGGCTCTGACCTCTTTCTGTGTATTTGGGAAAGACATGCTAGAGATGCTCTGCATACATTCAGGTGTCAGTCTTCTCCTCTCCTTTGACATGAGAGAGCCTAGAGAGGTGACCTCCTGTCAACAATATTGAAACTTTTCTCATGAAACCTTATGACCATGTTCTGCTAAATGAATAAGCAGCAACAAGTTGCCCTCCTTGCCAGCAACTTCTGAATCTGCAGCTAAAAGAAGATCATCAACATACTGCAACAACGTACAAGTGGAAGGCAACTCAAGTGTGTCAAGTTGCACCTTCGAAGCTCTGCTATAAATGCTTGGACTCTCAGTGTACCCTTGTGGCAGACGAGTAAATGTAAATGAGCATCCCCCTAGGGTGAACACGAACAAATATCTACTGTCAACATGTACAGGAATACTAAAGAAAGCATTCTTTAGATCCATGAGACTAAAATTAGTCGAGGCTGAAATCATTGTCAATATAGTAGTCACATAAGGCACAATCGCAAATTGTGGAGCAACAATCTTATTGATAGCGCGTAAATCAATAATAAAACGGAAAGGAATTGCATAATCCCCTTTCTTATACACCAGTAAAATCGGGCTAATGCACACATTTCCTGCAATTTCCTCAATCACTCCTCGATGCACAAAATCAGAAACTATACCCTTTAAAGCTTTTTCACCATCAACTGAAATCTTATACTGTGGAATACATGGTAGTTTAATACCTGGTTTCAACACAATTTTAACAAGCTCAATTTGCAAAATACCAATGTCATTATCATCAACCGCCCATAAACATGGACATGAATTGGTGAACGGCCCCAGTGAAATCGGTATGGGCTGAGAAACCGGACTAACCACTGGCGTACCAGAGAACCCTACAGAAATGTTGTTCTGCCCTGACAGTGGAATATCTGTGTCGGATACCAGAATGGCCCTCGTAGTGTAGCCAATGAGTTCTTCTTCCCAATGTGCCCCTCTGGTTTTGGTTTAGAAAGAACCAGAGCGATCTATTGGGGAAAAGAATGGATGCCGATGGAAGTCCCGTAGTACCAATGGAACAACTCAGGTCGAGACGCGGGATGTCAAAGGAGGACTGGAGATGAATATTACAACCGCTATTCGAAGCCGGACCTGCAAAGGCGAGATATAACAACACACCACAGCAGCAAGGTTTGAGTTGTGTTAAACCAAAGATTTACCATGCAAGGCGAAAAAAGGGGTTTAAGTAAACGTACCCCACTAGTAATAGTAAGGAAAAGATACACAAGCCACCCCCCTTCTTCCACCAGGCTTATCAGAAAAGGTTAACCGCTTACCGGTGGTTTCTTACCAGGAGAGGAAATTCACACGTAGGCAAGATCCAAGCAATCCACAAAGTAGCAGTCCAACCTAGCCCGACGGCACGAGGACGCCTAATAACACCCTAACCCGACGGCACGAGGACGGTAGTACACACAGGTAGTCTCTAGTCCGTGTACCAATTCTAAACTCCAAAGTTCCAGGTAAGCGGGAGAAAACCAGAAGTTCCAGGTAAAACAATCCGAAGGTGGAAAAGGCGTATGCAGATGAGGTCTGGCCTGAAGAAACGTGGCATCCAAGGAGCAGGCAAGAGAAGTCCAGTAGCGGTCCGTGATCAAGATACCAGACGAGGCAATTCAAGGCAATGCGATAAGAAGAGCAATCCAATAAACAATCCGCGTCGAGGAACCAAGGTAATCATCAACTGTGGGGAAAAAACAGGGAAACAAGGACAGGAACAGAGAGAACAAGATAACTTTAGACAGATTTCGGAACGCCACTAATCCGTGATCAGAAGCACCGACCTAGAAGGAGGAGGTGCTAATAAGGAGGCAAGTCACGTGACAACACAGCGCGCTAATCGGCGTGATCCCTGGGAGGAGTAGAGCGGAAGCCAGCGTTGCCATGCCAATTTCCAGGCACCAGGTTTTGCGTTTCTTAAAGGGGCACGAGCCCGTAGTTTCGAACGGAACGAGTGCCCATACATAACAGTATCCTACCGCAAAGGGGCCCTCACCCCCCGAGCGGACCAAAAACGGGCCATAAGGACAGGGGCGTGAATGTTTTCAGTCGGTTGCCATGTGCGGTCCTCCGGACCATAGCCCTTCCAATCGACCAAGTACAAACGCCGTCCCCTGCACACCTTGGTATCCAGGATAGCAGCCACCTCGTAATCGTCGAAACCATGCACCCTAACAGGAGACGGGTGTAAAGGTAGTCTGGTCAATGGGTGACAAGGTTTCACCAAGGACACATGAAACACCGGATGTATCCTCCAAGTAGAAGGTAGGGCTAGACGAACCACTGCCGGATTTATGACTTGTAGTACTTTATAGGGACCCACAAAACGAGGTAACAAGGCCCGTCAACCTGGCAATCGTAGGTTTTTCGTAGACAACCAGACCTTCATGCCCGGAGCATACATAGGCGCCGGGGAGCGGTGTGCATCCGCATATTTTTTCGAACGGCTCTGGGCCAGAACCAGTTGGCTCTTCACTAAGGCATGAGTGTCTGAGAGTCTCTTAAAACAACTCAAAGCAGCGGGATTGTGGAATGGTGGTTCGGCACCAAGAGGCAAGGAACGTGGATGTCGACCATTCATCGCGTAAAACGGGGACATGTGGGTCGCGGAGTGGAGGGAATTATTGTAGGCAAATTCCGCCAACGGCAATACGGAGACCCAGGTACCTTGACGTTGGAAGGTGAGGCAATGGAGGTACTGTTCCATGGTTGCATTAAGCCTCTCCGTTTGACCATCTGTTTGAGGATGATAGGCGCTGGAGTATCTGCCATCGATGCCTAGGGTTGTGGTCAAAGACCTCCAAAAGCGAGAAGTAAACTGCGGTCCCCGATCCGTGACGATCATAGTAGGTAGGCCGAACCTTCTAAACACGTTCTTCAAGAATAGATCCGCCAACACCGGAGCAGTAGGGACACCATGGCATGGTACAAACATAGCCATCTTGGTAAAGTAATCAACTACTACCCAGATAGTGTTGTAACCGTCCACCAAAGGTAGTTCCACGACAAAATCCATAGAAAGCATCTTCCATGGGGCATCAGGTATAGGCATGGGTTGCAGCAGGCCCACAGGTTTCCCATGATGATGTTTGCACTGGGCACAAACGGCACAAATAGCTATGTATTCCCTTACATCTTGGTTCATAGAAGGCCATCAGCACCATCTTCTCAAGAGGTCCAAGGTCTTTCCAACCCCTGGATGGGCTGCTGTAGCAGCATCATGACACCACTGCATGGCGGTACGCCGGGTATCAACATCAGGCAAAAATATCTTACCCTGTTTATAGGGTAGTGAGTGAACGAGCTCCAAACCAAGGCTGGCAACCTCGGAAGGATGGTTACTCGCCCAATCCTTGATGGCTATGTTTAATGAGGGACGTAACGTGCAACCACACACCACTTGAGTAGGCAGTAACAGGGAGCCGTGAAGGTTGGAAGGAGTCGGAGGTCCATGAAGTCGAGAAAGGGCATCTGCTTTTGAGTTCAAGGAACCGGGACGGTAGGTGATGATGAAATTGAACATCGAGAAGAATTCATGCCACCTAGCATGGCGAGCCGTGGTGCATTTTACCGACTGCAGGGCTAAGAGATTCCTGTGATCAGTAAAGACCTGTACCGGCTTGGGAGAGCCCAACAGATGATGCCTCCAAACCAAGAATGCGTCTCTGACAGCCAATAGCTCGCGCTCCGTGATAGTGTAATTTCTTTCATAGGGCGTAAGTTTTCTGGAGTGATAAGCCACTGGATGGAGGCTTTTGGTGTCTGGACAATGCTGGGACAAAACAGCGCCCAAGGCTACATCAGAGGCATCGGCTTCAATAACAAATGGTGTATTCGTATCCGGATGCTGGAGAACAGGAGCAGAAGTAAAGGCGGACTTCAGGGCTTCGAAGGCAATTTGTGCCTGCGCATTCCATTTGAACGGATGTTTAGTGCTGGTGAGGGCCGTCAGTGGAGAAGCTAGGGCAGAGTAATCTTGGATAAACCGCCGGTAGAAATTGGCAAAACCAAGAAACGATTGCAAGGATTTCAATGTGTTGGGACGCGGCCAGTCCAAAATAGCAGAGACCTTGGAACGGCTCATCTGCACGCCCTGGTTGGTAATGTTATAGCCCAGAAATTCCACCTCAGTAACATGAAATATGCATTTCTCCAGTTTGGCGTACAGACGATTATCCCTTAGTCATTGCAATACATTAGAAACATGAGTGACATGAGAGGCAATCGAAGGGGAATAGATCAAGATGTCATCCAAGTATACGACAACATATTGGTCCAACATGTCATGGAATACTTCATTGATGAAAAACTGAAAGGTAGCTGGAGCGTTGCACAGGCCAAAAGGCATAACGCAGTACTCAAAGAGGCCATACTTGGTTTTGAAAGCGGTTTTCCATTCGTCGCCTTCGCGTATCCGTACAAGATTGTATGCACCCCTTAAATCCAGTTTAGTAAACACCTTGGCCGAACCCAATTGATCCAGTAAAACCGAAATCAGAGGGATCGGATATTGGTTTTTGATTGTGACTGCGTTCAATGCCCGATAATCGATGCAAGGACGAAGGTCTCCCTCCTTTTTTGGGACGAAGAACAAGGGGGAAGCAGCAGGTGAACGAGAAGGGCGTATAAACCCAGAGTCCAAGGACCGCTTAATATAGTCCTTCAAAACCAATTCTTCCCTTGGGGTCAAGGAGTATATGCGTCCTGAAGGTACCTTGGCCCCTGGAACCAATTCAATAGGACAGTCGTAGGGTCTGTGAGGTGGAAGCACCTCCGCCCCCTGAGCATCGAAGACATCCTTGTATTTTTGGTATGCCACAGGAAGCGTAGTATTGATAACTGCCCCTACGGTACCAGCTAGCTCAGAGAGAACGCGGCCTGGATTGACCATCGCAAGGGTTGTCAGACAATGACTCTCGCAGAAATCAGAGAGAAAGCACACGTCCCCTGAACACCAGTCCACGGAAGGATTATTCAGCCTAAACCAAGGCAGACCTAATATAAACCTGAACTGCGGTGCGGCAATAAGATCAAAGGATATGCTTTCCTGATGACCACAATCCGTGGTCATGACCAGATCGATAGTGCATTCTGTCACTAGCCCAGAGACCAGGGAAGAACCGTCAACAGCATTCACCATTTCAGGACGAGATTTGAGGACAATCGGAAGACCCAATTCCCTCGCATAGGAGGCATCCACGTAATTCCCTGTGGCTCCGAAGTCCAATACCATGCTAACCTCCTTTCTCTCAAGACCAGAGGCCGTGAGTGACACAGCCAGACAATAAGGGCTACACAAAGGGGGATCTGTAGATGAAACACCCGGCGTCTGGATCCCTTCAGTCACCGGGTTTTGGCGTTTCCCAGTTTCTTGGTAGGTCTTTTGGGGCATTCCCTGAGCAAGTGTTCAGATGCTCCACAGTAAAAACATAGGCCGTTCTTTTTACGGTGTTCCCTGATTTCTGCCAATAGAGGGTTTCTCAGAGCCCCTATTTGCATAGGTTCAGAGGATCCCGAAGCAGGAACGGGAACAG
Source organism: Ambystoma mexicanum (assembly GCF_040938575.1). Classification (NCBI taxonomy): domain Eukaryota; kingdom Metazoa; phylum Chordata; class Amphibia; order Caudata; family Ambystomatidae; genus Ambystoma; species Ambystoma mexicanum. Next base: position 203,988,709 of record NC_090940.1, read on the forward strand.
AAAGAGAAACCGGAGGAGTTGTTCTTTTCTCTCCTTTCCTTGCTGCCTGTCGAGAATCGATCTGAAGAACCAAATCCAATAGCTCAGGGAATGTCTTGGGTATCAGTGGAACCGTAGCTAGGGTGTCCTTCAAGGAATCAGACAAGCCCTTATAGAAGAGCGAGGCCTTCTTATCTTCGGGCCAACCGGTCTCTGCCACCAGTTGGTTAAACTTGGCCACGTAGGCTAACAGAGAGAGACCGCCTTGTTGCAAATTGAGCAGTTCTAAGTCAGTCACCTGTGTAGCATAACGTGTGTCAAAGACACGACTCATGGCGTCTATTAATGCGTCACAATTATATAGAAGATGGCTCCCTTCTTCCAGCAGTGGATTCGCCCAGGCGGCCGCAGTGCCCCCTAAATGGGACAACAAAAATGCTGCCTTGGTGGTTGCATCAGGAAAAGAGGCAGGACGACAAAGAAAGTGCAACCTACACTGATTCAGGAAGGTCCTGAATGTTTTGGGGTCTCCATGGAACCGTTCAGGAGGAGCCAAGGGAAACTGGGCCGTCATATAAACAGGTCCCGTGCCCTGTTGAGAAGGGAAAGGAGCTGCGTCAGGGATACCCGCCATAGGAGCCGCCTCGGCCCCCCGAGGCGACAAACCTGCTTGCAAATCATCTATGCGCCGCTGCGTAGCAGTATGGGTAGCGGTCATATCATTGCGGCATTCGGCCACCAATTGCAAAATGGTGGCCAAAGTCTCACTGGCATCCAGAGAGGCTTCTGATTCTGTCGGATACCAGAATGGCCCTCGTAGTGTAGCCGATGAGTTCTTCTTCCCAATGTGCCCCTCTGGTTTTGGTTTAGAAAGAACCAGAGCGATCTATTGGGGAAAAGAATGGATGCCGATGGAAGTCCCGGAGTACCAATGGAACAACTCAGGTCGAGACGCGGGATGTCAAAGGAGGACTGGAGATGAATATTACAACCGCTATTCGAAGCCGGACCTGCAAAGGCGAGATATAACAACACACCACAGCAGCAAGGTTTGAGTTGTGTTAAACCAAAGATTTACCATGCAAGGCGAAAAAAGGGGTTTAAGTAAACGTACCCCACCAGTAATAGTAAGGAAAAGATACACAAGCCACCCCCCTTCTTCCACCAGGCTTATCAGAAAAGGTTAACCGCTTACCGGTGGTTTCGTACCAGGAGAGGAAATTCACACGTAGGCAAGATCCAAGCAATCCACAAAGTAGCAGTCCAACCTAGCCCGACAGCACGAGGACGCCTAATAACACCCTAACCTGACGGCACGAGGACGGTAGTACACACAGGTAGTCTCTAGTCCGTGTACCAATTCTAAACTCCAAAGTTCCAGGTAAGCGGGAGAAAACCAGAAGTTCCAGGTAAAACAATCCGAAGGTGGAAAAGGCGTATGCAGACGAGGTCTGGCCTGAAGAAACGTGGCATCCAAGGAGCAGGCAAGAGAAGTCCAGTAGCGGTCCGTGATCAAGATACCAGACGAGGCAATTCAAGGCAAGGCGATAAGAAGAGCAATCCAATAAACAATCCGCGTCGAGGAACCAAGGTAATCATCAACTGTGGGGAAAAAACAGGGAAACAAGGACAGGAACAGAGAGAACAAGATAACTTTAGACAGATTTCGGAACGCCACTAATCCGTGATCAGAAGCACCGACCTAGAAGGAGGAGGTGCTAATAAGGAGGCAAGTCACGTGACAACACAGCGCGCTAATCGGCGTGATCCCTGGGAGGAGAAGAGCGGAAGCCAGCGTTGCCATGCCAATTTCCAGGCACCAGGTTTCGCGTTTCTTAAAGGGGCACGAGCCCGTAGTTTCGAACGGAATGAGTGCCCATACATAACAATCTGGAATATGCGTATGATCAACGGACCACTTCTGTGTTCCTGTATCTATCAAAAATAGATACTTCCTATTCCCCACCTTCTTTTCAATGTAGGGCCCTTTCTGATCGACGGGAAAAGGCACTGATTCCAGACTCTGCTTCGGGCTGTCTTAACGGAACAGTACATCATCAAATGCAAGATCCTCAGAAAAATAGACAGTCGAAGGATTATCAAAAATGTTTGCATTATTAATGCTATGCTGCTGACTATCTTGTGAAAATGACTGTTGATTCTGAGTGAACTGACTTCTACCAGGAACCCCCTATCCCAGGACGGCCTCTTGATGGTCTACCCATAGTACCATACATGTTATTCGATTGCTGCTGAAGGATCAGGCATTGTGCTCGCCAATGACCTTCTTGTCTGCAATAGGCACATTGGTTCATGTGTACAGGACCCATTTGCACATTACTCTGTGGTGTAAACTGACCACTAAACTGTGTATTCCCACCTCTAGTTACTATTTGCTGCAACAATACTTTTGTTTCCAAGTCTCCCTTCTTCTTTTCTATCCTCTGTTTTTCATTATTAACCCTATTTTCATAAAACTGAGCCATATGCAATACTTCAGACTGCGATTTTGCTTGCCAGGCGCTTTCGGATGTCATCATTTGTGATTGGATATCAGGCAACAATCCACGCACAAATTTGTCTACAAACAGCCTTTTTCCTCACTCAATACTTAAGTCTTGAACGTTGAAATCTGAAAACACTTGTTCAAACTGATTAAAAAATTCGGTAGCACCTTCATATTTCCCCTGGATGCAAGCTGTAAGCTTGTCCCAAACTATTCTTCTCTCTGGAAGCAAAGTCTTCAATTTAGTTACTATTCTGTCTGGCAGTGTCAATATCACTGGTGGCGGTTTCTCACCAGCATTCCTTTCTCCATCTATCCGTACCAAGTAAACCCATGTGTCACCCAGTCCTGCCTGATCATCTACAGTTTTAATCTGTTTCCTTAAATCAGCAGGTAGGATCACAGGGAACATCAAATCTATATCACCCAGCGTGAAAACTGACGAATGCAAGACAGATTCAATTTCTTTATAAAATCCTGTTGGATTTTTCCTAATATCCGGAATCGGCTGTCTAATGATGATCACTTCCTGTCTAGAAAATGGGACATGAACAAACTGGGAGACATAATGAGTTTCAATAGTAGTGGCTGCTGCGTCTGTTGTGGCATTAGCTGGAATTTCTACTTTAGGAACAAACGTCAGAGGAACCTTGGCAATTGAGAAGTAGGCAATTCTGAACGTTCATTAAGCAGCAAAGCTAAGTCAAATGACAAAGTAGTGAAAGCAGTATCGGTTGAAAAAGCTCTCTTATAAATGACCATCAAATCTGCAGGACAACATACCTTTTTCTTCATAAACTCATCCTGTAGGTACTCTACCATTACCTGTAACACTTTCCTTTGCATGGCCGGATGATCATACTGAATAAACGTGTCATATACTTCAATGGGAGAAGTTGAAACATCTGAGATCCATCTAAGCGCGTCTCTTGTGCAACTACGTGGCTCTTCACTCATTGGTTTACATGTAGGAAGAAATTGATTCTGCACATACGAAGCTTCCAATCTATTACCATCTATTTCATCATTCTGTAACCGATCTAACTCCCTCTCGAACTCAAATACCCTCTCAACATGCTCATGTACTTTCTCTGCAGTATCCGTTGAGCGAGCTAGGACATTCAAATCCCTCAACCCCTGTGGGACATTCATGTGCGTCAAATCACTCCAAACATTAGCCAAATGCATTCCCATCCCCTCTATCAAAATATTCTTTTCGGGAATACTTTCTTGGTCAGAAATCACAGTTAAGACAGCTGATTTTTCACCTTCTTCTATATATTTCTTAGCCCATGCATACAATTCTCTTTTTCTAGCTTTAGATACTTTACTACGAGTCACTATTCTTGAATCAGCACTCACCCCTTCTATCGCTACAAGTGGAGCAGAGCCACTAGGAAAATAAAGTTCAGACAAATCTTGTTCAGTAGCCACATAAGGAGGTGGTGCATTGGCAACAGTCCTACGCTCATTCAAAAGCTTATCGATTAGCTTGTCTGAGGCATGAAAATTCTGAGACTGATATATTTTCTGTACTCCAAGTTGAAAAGCCCTATCCATACTTCTAATAGATTCCGACTGCTTCTGTTGATCATACAGTAATGCTTTTTCAGAATTAGGCATATGTCGACGTGCATGTTTCTCTTTACTCTTAAATTGCTGCATAGCTTCCTTTTTCCAATCCTTAATTACATCAAATGCTGTATGCCTAGCCTTTTTCTTCAACAATATATACTCTAAATACTCTATACAGGCAATTTCAAAACTACCATGAACTGGCTATTGAAATTCCGGAAGCATGTCTAGTTTGTTTGTGCCAAATATCGTAAAATGCAATGCTATTGAGGCCGTACTTCTAGTACATTAAACAAGCCGGTGAGCCAACAGGTGGCGCCGGTTGTCCACGTCCCAAAGATTGTCTGTCCCTGCGGAATAAACCCCTGAAACAGGCAAACAATTTTCCAGGCATATCAGATTACTTGTGTTACCTGGTGTCGTTTGTACTCACGAGTGCAAAACTACAACCAATATCAGGATTCTCAGGAATCGGGGCACGACTCACCTGATTTTAAAGACTAAGGAGGTCCGATCAGATTACAAAGGGTCCTCATGGTTGGGGATTTCGGCAAAAAGCCTGCCTCGATATAGGGACCCTCGTCAAGATGCCCTCTCGAACTGCATGCTTACCGTTCAGGGATCGGATCGTGCAGAACTGTGGAGGTGTCGCATCTCATACACAGGGGTCCCCTTTTTTCTCATTCTCTGATCCCGGTCCAATAGCTGTGTCTTCTTTTCAGCAAGGTGACATCAATCTTGAGGGTCCCTGTTCAGGTGCCATCTGAAAGACCAAAGAAATATCGAGGCTTATTACCGCAAAATGAAATATGCCAATCACCAATCGGAAGATACATGTTTCTATTTCTATTTCTATGTGTTTGTAACGCGCCAACAGCCCACAGGCATCAGGGCGCGGAGACATCCTGGGAGGAAAAGTAGCATAGAAAGGGAAAGACCGAGATTGGCTCAAGAGGGACAGGTCTTATCATATGTATACCTAGGAGAAAGCCCCTGGTATATCAGGAAGTCATTGAAATAAGTGAGTTTTCAGTAGTTTCCTGAAATTACTATCATTTCCTTTCAGTCTTAAATTCCCTGGGAGGCTATTCCAAAACTTGGCTGCTCTAATGGGGAAGGCTCTGCCACCCCCTGCTGCTCGTTTAACCATTGGGACAGCCAGGAGGCCTATGTCGGCTGATCTCAGGTTTCTCCTGGGTATGTAGAGTGAGAATTTCTCTTTAAAATATCTTGGCGCCTTGCCATGTAGGCATCTATGGACGATCATCATGGCCTTGAAATAGACTCTCTCTTCGATTCTGAGCCAGTGAAGATCTTTCCTTACAGCCGATATGTGTTCTCCGTATTTGATTTTCTTAACAATGCGAACGGCATCATTTTGCATAACCTGGCATTGTTGCAACTCCTTCTTGGTGGCACCCACCAGTAGTGCATTGCCGTAGTCCAAACGGGACAAGATAATCACTCTTGCAATATTTGCAGCATTTGCTTCACTAATATAGGGTCTGATGGCTCCCAACAAGCGCAAGTAATATGTATTGTTTTTATGTGGATAGTTTACTTGTGCTTCGACCCCCACTGATGCTTCTACCAAAATCCCTAGTGTTTGACTTGGGGTAGGACAGGAATTTTGGCTTCTTTTATCATGAATTCCCTATATTGGTCTCCTAGCTTGGATATTGCATGCTGAGATCCAAAGACCATGAGCTCTGTCTTGCTATTGTTGAGACACATCCAGTGCTTCTGTAGTGTACTCTCCCGTCATTTCAAAAACCAATTGTGTATCATCGGCGTAGTTAGTGAAAAACACACCGATGCTTTCCAATAAGTCACAAAGGTTGTGCATGTAAATGTTGAATAGCAGAGGGGACAGACTTGCTCCCTGTGGTACTCCAAATAGGATGAGAGCTGCTTCTGAGAAGGTATCTCCCCAATGAATACGTGCCTTCCTATCACTTAGAAAGGACGCTATCCAAGCCAGTGCAGGTGGAGAGCAGCCTACGATTTTATCTAGAGCGTTTTGTAGTAGTTGATGGTCCACTAGATTGAACGCTGCACTGATGTCCAGCAGCATAAGCATCCCTGATTTGCCCTGTTCGATCAGCTCTAGCATATGGGATTGTAGGTCAAGCATAGCTGACTCCGTACTATGGGCTGTTCTAAAGCCCAATTGCTATGTGTGTAACATCTCCAGCCTTTCCACGTGTTTTTGTAGCTAATTCGTGGCGATTTTGTCCAGAATCTTCAGTATAAAATTAGAGTTTGCATTAGGGCGTAGGTTGCTGGGGTCTTTCGGGTCCAAACCCGCCTTTTTGACCAAACGAGTTATTGTTACTTTTTTAACTGTGTTAGGTATTTTCCCTTCGGAAAACGAGGCGTTGATTATTTTAGTGAGGGTAGGAGCAAAAAGCTCTTTGTTATCCACAATGATTTTTGTGGGCAGGATATTCTCCGCGCAGGATATTGTCAAGTATCTTTATTACTGTACAGATTTCAAAGCAAAACAGATAGCTATCTGGATCCCAACACCTGGAAGTCTGTACCAGCAGACACAGTGAGGGATGAGAGTGCTGGACATCTTAATGCAGGCTGTTTTATACATTTTTCCAATCATTGTCCAGCCCCTCTCCAAACTAATAATTTACATGCTAGGGTTCGTACCCAGTTCAAGTAACAAATATAACAATATTGTTTAACAGATTTAACATGTTTGCTTGTCCATGAAAATACAATGGTCGTATTAGGTCTCCGGCTCATAGTAAGCCTAGTTTCAAGAAAGAACACAATATGTTACAACCAAAGAACACGGTTTGAGTTTGTTCTGCATTGTCTCGTTGTTTAGATGAGGATGAGGCTTGTGAGTGTATACAACACTTGCATTGCAGTTCATACGAGTCACTAGGATTCTTTGCACAGAACAAACAGTCTGCTCTCAGTCAGCCTAAATGTTGACACAACTGAAAAGTTGTTCGGCTCGGCTGTAGTTGAAAACACAGTCCACCATTTTAGGACACAAAGCAAGAGTTAAATTCAAAATGGCGGATGATTTTTAAAAAGTCAGGTGAAGTTGATTAGAAATCGGAGCACTGTGCAACGCGAATGGGCTTAGGCCAATATTCATAACAAGGCAGTATTATACGAATACAGTTTAACACAAGGTTATGCCACCGCTCTTCTGTTGACTTTCACAGCAACTCGCCGGCCTCTGCTGCTCAGCCTGCTTCTGTTGGGATTCGAATCTCCCGGGTTCCTTGCTCCTCGAAGACAACCTCGAGTCTGTCTTCAGCTTTCTTTATGTGGGACTGGTCCCGCCCCTGCTTATCATCAACACCTGCAGTGTATGACGCGGGGTACTCTTCAGGATTCTGATGACCCACCTTGTGGCAGTACCTGCGATTTTCATACTTCTGATGTTCTTCCTCGTCCTAGTGCTTCCTACCTGGGTAGCTTCATTACTATTACAATAGTACATATGTTTGCTCTCTACGGAAGGATTAGAGATGGGGTGTAGTACTACAGATGGTGTGTGGTTGATGAGATTGCCAGGGCTGCACTCCAGGTGTCCTGGTCCCCTAAGGGTGAATCACTCACCAATTCGGTCCTCCTGCATTAATACAACACTAGAGGTACTATTGGGTAGTGGCCTCACATCCCTAGCCTCATGGGAAAGGACTACCCCATGGGGAGAAGCTACGACACATTGTGAATCATCACATACCCTTCCCTTAGTGCTGCTGGTTTCCTCATCTCCCTCTAAGGGATATCGAGAGAGGAAATCAACATTTCCCTGTTCTTTGCCCTTTCTGTGCTCTACATGAAAACAGAAAGGCTGGAGATCAAGGAATCAGCGCATAATCCTAGGGGTTGGTTCTTTCTGCAGGCTGATCCAGGTAAGTGGTGAGTGGTCGGTTATTAATGTGATTTTCTCCCTGTCAGATAATATTTTAAATAACCCACCACCCATTTAATTGCTAGGACCTCTAATTCGATGGTGGCATAATTTCTTTCCCCTGGGAAGAGATTCCTACTGATGTATAAAACTGGATGCTCTATCCCATCATATTCTTGGGCTAAAACATCCCCTATCCCTACCTTGGAAGCATCTGTCCGGAGGATGAATTCTCTATGGAAATTGGGCACTTTAAGGACATGCTCACTGCATAAGATGTGTTTTAATGTATTAAAGCTAGTCTGATCTCTTTTCTGCAATCAGAGATTTTGTGGCTCAGTATTTTTTAGTTTATCAGTGAGGCAAGATGTTACAGCCGAGTAGTTGGGAATACATCTTCGATACTATCCTGGAAGGCCTCAAAGCATGGGTGATCTCATACAAGTGAAACATGTGCTCCTCCCAGGTTTTGCTATGGATCACAATATTGTACAGACACACACTCAGAAGTGGTAAAATGGCTGCCTCCAAAACCCTACCGACTCCACCCTGGTGAATGGAGCAATTACCGGTCCATTCCAAGGTTGGCGGGACCGGTAATTCCCCATTCACCAGGGCCCTTCCCCATTCCCATTTGAGCCCCTATAGGGCTCAATGGGAATGGGAAAGGCGCTAATAACGGTACCGCAAATTGCGGTACCGTTCTTAGCTTCAGAGTCCCTTTGTGGGTCCCGTCCTTAACGCCTGGAAAAACCAGGCATTAAGGGAGGACCCGCAAAGGGAACTCGTAATAGGGCGTTAAGGGCTTACCGGCACCGTTGCCCTTACCGGTGCCGGTAATCCCTTACCGCCCACCTCGTAATGAGGCCCAATCCCAGTTAATTGATGAGGTCATCAATATGAGGCATTGGATAATTGTGGAGTTGGGACACAGCCCTTCAACTTGCAAAAGTTTATAAAAAGCCTCCATGACTGATCAGGTTTGGCCACAAGAACTATTAGAGATGACCACGCACTCTGGGACGGTTCAATTGTGTCAGCTTCTAACGTTTTCTCCACCTCCTGGAGAATTATTTCCTTTCTCGCCTCTGGAATTCGATAAGGCCTCAGATTAATTTACTTTGCCTGGGGGGATGCAAATGTAGTGTCTAACACCTTTCACTTGCTTGGGTTCACTACTGAATACTTCTGGGAATTGCTCCAATAAATCATGGATGTCTTGTTGTTGTTGCTTGGGAGATCAGAGAGAACCAGACTATGCTCAGCGTTTTCATCAGATAATAAGGTAGCCTTTAGGACAGAGGAAGATTCTACCGGGTCCTCCTTAAACTCCTTTAGGTAATTGAAGTGGTAGATCTGAGTTTTAGGCCTTCTGTCTGGTTGAACGATCTTATAATTATAAGGACCCATTTTTTCTAATATTTCATACTGTCCATACTGTCCATACGATCGCGAAAGCATTTTGTGCTCTGAGGTGAGTATGAGAACCGAGACTTTCTGCCCAATAGAAAAGGATTGTAATATTGCCTTCCTATCATAATGAGCATTTTCGCTCTGTCCTAGGTGTTTTTGGACTAGGTCCCTCACGATAGTCATGTGTCTTCAAGCCTCTCAGCTTTTTGGGACATAGGTAATCTTGCCTCTTACCTTTCTTCTCAGGTCTCCTGGAGCATGTCTAGTTCTTCTGTGGTATCACGTCTGTAAAAGGAGCTCCAAAATAGAAAACGCTAAAGAGGCCTGATGGCAAAAAGGGCTGAATTGATCATTGTGTCCAAGTTGCGTCCACCTGCTTCCATTAGCGTCTTCAAAATGTTTTTCAAAGGTTTTGTAGATGGGCAGGTGAATGCCTCTGCAGGAAGTCCCTCCCCCATTCTTCCTATCAGTTGAAAACCGTAAGTCGCGACATGCACGACACCAGTGATTGTGCCAATTCCACAGAGAGTCTTCGAGAAAAGGTATCCATTGAGAAGATCCTATATGATGTATCCCCGTAGAGATGACAATCTCTTGGAGGAGATCCCAGAATGGAATATAAAGATGAGAGAAAAAGAGGCTGGTGACAACACAAGAAATGTGCGTGATGCACTGAGAAGAGTGGTCGAAGAAGAAGATGCATGGACCTTATAGAATCTGATTACGAAGTGAAGAATCGAGTAAACATTCATATGCGGAGTGAAGATTGCACGTATGAAGAGCACTGCAGGAAATGCAAGCCATTTTATAACTGTACAGATGCAGCAACGCAAGTAGACTTAGTAATCTTAAAGGCTAGCTATACGTAGTGAATAGACTGCAGGCGGTGCTGCCATTATACAGAATGTGGACATCGGTGTCACACATTTAGTAAGCTCAGACCCATGAAGAAAGAAGGATCAGAAAGCTGTATCGCGACAAGAAAACAGCTGAAGATCAAGGAAAGGTCTGAAATAGCTGTCTGGCCTGGGGTCAAAGGATGGAGCAGCCAAGAACCAGTTATCTATCCTTGAAGAACAGTGAGCGTGAGAAGCTGTATCAGCCCTTGTTAAGGTGCAAGAAAGAACACCATGAGTGCCAAGTTTATTCATTCAAGACAATTAAATACTGCAAAACAGGCCGAAATACGATCTCGTGTCAGGTGAGTGAAGGATGGAAATAGGAGTTGGGCATACAGACCTGAACTGAGATAAGAATGTGCCCATACTCCCTTTTATTCTCAGGAGCAATGATACTTTGCAGGGACAAATTCAAAGATAATCTGAATGGCAGACGGCATGAGCGATGAGAGATGTTGGGCTAATTGGGTGGGGAGACACGGTCAACTGCACCCAGTGGCACCTGGGCTACCAGCTTACGTGCAGCTAGTGAGCTGAAGGTCCCAGAAGGGTACAGGCGTGCCAACCAATAGTAGAGGGCCATTGTCATGGTCATGAAGTCAGGGGCACAGGCATGCAGGGGTCGCATGCACAGGAGACCTGGGTGGATACTGTCCTGGCACCTTTGACACCAGGCTCATGAACAAAAGTAAACAAGAACATCAATTTAACACCAAAAAGCTTTTATTATGGACATAGCGCTTCAGATGCATTAACCTTGAACATTCCATCCGTTAAGCAGGATGCATTAACCTTGAACATTCCATCCATTAAGCAGCCCCAAGTGTATTCTTGGGTGTGGCTGCTAATGGATTGCCTTCGCACATGCTCACTCTTTAGGAGTGGCAGGGTGTGCCCACGATCTCAGCTATATAAGCTGCCCCGATCCTCAAGACAGACGCTTCGTGTTATTCTGCACTTGCAAGCAGCGTAACGCTCACTGTCACCTGAGATCAGACTTACCTTTGAAGATCCTGCTTCCTGGACATCCTGCTTCCTGCCAGCATACTTACCAACTGGGGAAAGCTGTTCTTACCTGTACATCTCTTCGGCGAGCCAAGTATTCATCTTTACACTTTCCGGAATGCTGAATCTTCATCTTGGCACCGCAGCTCGACAGCTCCATCTGCAAGAAAAAACAGAAGACAAGGTTAGAAATCAAAAAAACAGTCAGTTTAAGGTGCGCTTCACCATACTTCGCGCTTTCCTTAAACCATCACTTACCTGATGTCGAACATTGCGGTAGCATCCATCTTCTATCCGGCCGATTCTTGCACCTCACAGCTGCATTGAGGCAGCATTTCCATCTAAGGGAAGAAAACAGAAGGGAGACATTATTGCGGGCATAAATAGGAGCAACATATAAAGACATTAAACAGAACAAACAGCATCGCAATAGCTCAAGAAAGACTTACCAATCACAAGGAGAAGCATAGTCGCAGCTGGACTGGACTAATCCTTATCAGGGATCAGTAGAGGAACTAGATCCCATTTGACGCGCCCCTGCCAGAAGTAGCAGGACGGAGAGCTTATCTTCCATAATTCACAGGTGAGCTTTATGGGCCGGCGTATGCTCACAGAAACCGTACTTTGGGGTGAAGGGTTCGAGAGGTACAACGATCACAGATTGCCGCACTCACACACTCTTATCTCCACGCAGGAGCAGTATCACCACGTACCACCGCTCACAGCTTTTCTACTGAGGGAGAGTCCGGAAGGGGGTGATTCAAGTTCAGGGAGGGCTGCAACCATGCCCCAACGCCTCCGTAGAGATCAGGTGAGCGTACCAGCCATATAACGAAGGGCCTTATAGTTTGATAGCCAATGGTGTACTGTCTATCTATTAACCGATGAAGATGACTTGCACTGGGGGTGGGCATAGGTTGTCCACCTGACTGTACAGACCCAATCACAACCCGATGCCTTAAAGAAAGTATACTTAGATGTTCTCCTTAAGCTAATCACACCCCCCCCCCCCCCCCGCAGGTTTTCTTAGTTTGCCATGTAGTCTGACATCACATATGATGAGGTTTTGAATTAAAAGAGTTGTTTATTATTAAATGTGTTGATATAATGCTGTGGGACATCTCTGTTGATGTCCTTTGTAACTCCCTGTTTTAGACAATTGAAAATAAAACACTCGGGGGACATTTTTTTCCAACTTCCTGAGTCAGACATATTATTTGGTGTAAGAGCTATTCTGTATTCCATCCTGAGTATGACGTGTTACTGATTTAAAGGCCCCCAAAAGGGCTCACGTGGTAGCAGAGGATGGTTTTTATAGAAGACCCATCGACCTTTTGACTCCAGAGCTTCGGACGATCGGACATCCTCTGCCATCTAGCCGGAAGATTGCAGGATTTCCTGTGGAGATTGGCTGAATAGAAATCTTTCAAGTAAAATTGAGACTGTGGGCAGGGTCCCTCTTTGTTGAAATCCCTACCTGGTTTCCACAGGCACATTGCGGACGGAAGGTGAAAGTGGTCGATTGGAGGAGAATACGATAATGAGGGCTTCAAGCCGAACGAGCGAATGGTGAGTAGTTTAAGGGGAATGGCAAACTGAGGGGGTGGGGTTGTCATAATTTAAAATGTAACAAGAGTAACAACAATAATGGGAGTAACAGGAAATATTGTGTAAAAAGAGAGATAAAGAGATAAGAAGGCCAGAGAGTCCTAACCAAAGGGGTTTTTATAAGAGGTTGTCTCACACTCCATTTGGAGTAGACTAGGCTACGTGCAGTACAGGCCCGCATAAGGTGACAATCTAAACTCTGTAAATCAGGGTATTAATAGGGGCAGAAAGTAAGAGCGATCACTGAGGTTTTTATGTAAAGAGTCGACTTGTCTGTCTGTTCATGTATTTGTGTTGAATTAAGGTGTCGAGGAGCAACATGAACTGTTGTATGAGAACTGAGACGGGGTTAAAAAGTTATACTAACTATCTAGGGAAATGGTTGGTACCAATCCAGAGGTAGACAGAGAAAATTGAAGAGATAAAGGTTTTGAGCTGCGATTGTTGGAGCGCGCTCATGTTTGTTGTTTTCATAAAGGCATTTTGTAAACACTGGTAAGTATTGACAGTCAATTGAGACTCATCACAATGGGAGACATTACTCCTCTGATACATTTATATGAGACATTGCCAAAGCACATGCCCAAGCTCAAACAGTTTAGTGCGAAATGGGTGAAAGGCACAGCAGATAAGATGTTCATGCCATGGCCACAAGGGCGATCACTGTTGAAAGCAGTATTGCAACACATTACCACATACGTGCACCCTCGTGCAAGGGAATGCAGTTAGAGAAGAGATTAGCTATTTTAGAGCTTTGGAAGATGTACCAGTAAGAGAGGGAGGATCCTTCACCTGAGGAGTGGATGCTTTATCAGTGTAAGGAGGAAGGTGTTGAGCCCTCAGCTCCCCTTACTTCGCCGGAAGTCAACAGCGATAGTATGGAAGAAATGGGATTGTATCCTTTAAAGGAACTGAAAGTGGCAACCGGTTATAGTAATCCGATATACGAACTGTCTGCTTATAGCAGTGATGATGGTCCAGAGGAGAGTAAGAGAAAAGAGGAGCTCTTTAAGATCTTACAGGACAAAGAGGGAAAAAGCGAACGATCGAATGTATCGACAGAAATAGAATGAAAGATTAAGAGATGGAAAGGAAAGAAGGATAAAGCTGACGAGGTAACGGTTGTACAGAATGAGTAAATGGGAGGACAGATATTGCTCAAGCTAGATGGGAAAAGCATTGAGGAAGTAAGGCAAAGAGAAGATGAGGATGAACAGGATAGAAAAGATAGGGAATGAGAAAGGAGATTAAAGGAAGATGAGCATAAAAGAAAGAGCAGAAAGTAGTGAGAATAGATGTATTAGGAGGAGCAACAAAAGAAAGAAGAAAGAGCAGAGGAGCAAAGGAAGCATGACAACAGGCAGAGAGCAATAGAAGAACAGGATAGGTAAGAATGGAAAAGAGAAGAGGAGGAAACACAGAGATTATAGGATAAAATAATAAAAAGACACAGAGAAGAGGAAGAAAGCTGAGCGGGGGCAAGGAGATAAGACAGGAAGTGGAGCGAGTTAGATGGGAGGCGAGAAAGGTAAGAGAACTAGATGAAGAACTAGTACGAGAAGACAGCGAGAGCGCGATATTAACCTCATTCAAAAGGAGCTAATGGAGCCAAGTCCAGCAATACAATGGGGCAGTATAGAGGAGTTCCTCCCATTACAGGGAGCAACGTCAGGGCGATCTAGAGTAGCCTTAGAAGAGAACATAGGAAACATTGGAGACAGGATCGGTAAAGCCTATCAAGAATTAAAGGAAGGTAGTAAAAAAGGAAGCCAAGGGAAGGGAGATCACATGCTGGTCTTCCAATCACGAAGCGAAGAGGAAAATCCGTTGAGCCTAGAGCATAGAGCCTTATCCTTAAACAGCCTGACCTTAGATAAGGATGAAGGGGACGAAAGTCACACTAGTTGGGGACTTGATATGTCAGACGAAGAAAGAGAATCCTTCCATGGGGAGCAAGGAGGAGGTGCATGTGCCCCCGAGGGAAGCCTGCAGGCAGACAAGGAAGTAAGATGGTCTGATCTAGAGCAACCAAAGGATAGAACGCCAGATCCCATAGTATATCCAGAGTGTACCAAAGGATGATTGTATAGTGAGAAGGGAGAATCACTGTCATATGTGAGCAGGTTAAGAACATAGCCAGGGGGGACGCTAGAGAGCCCAACCAAGATGAAGCTCTCTAACACCCAACAAATCCGGTCTTATCTCCGGCGGTTCCCGATCACCGTTCACAGATTGAAGGGTGAACTATGAGGTGTAAAGGTGGTGTGCACCGTTGACAACAATCCTGAGAAGAATCGGTGTCGGAAAGTCTACTAAACAAGCGTCTCGCGGAGACCAGGCGAGTGCTACGGACGTGCGGAGGAACAGGCACAGACATGAACTAAGCACCTGCTCACTTGGGCAGGTGCGCAGAAAGCAGCTGGCCCTGAGAAGAGGCCGAGCAGGGCAGCAAACCCACTCGCTGGAACCATTGACCTCGGAACGTCTAGTGGATACCTCCCAACAGGAGAATTCCTGGCAGCCATAACACCGAAGCCGTGATATGCGGCAAAGACTCCCGGAGCGGGCCGGACCCCAGAGGAGCAGCTGCACCGGGTGGCGGTGTCCCGTAGCAGAGCCACACAGGAACACTGAGGAAGGAAAAGGCAGAGGCTTGGAGCGACACCCTCGAGATACGCCAGGCGGATCCTGCAGAGCCTCCACCAGCTCACTGTGGTACGTCCGGTGCGACATCCAGGGGAAGTACTCGCCAGTGGTTGACCGTGTAGTGGAGGTGACGGGACACTCAAGCCCGCGGCTTGGCTGCAATATGAACAAACACTTCCTGCTGTGGGTGGGAGACGGGGGAGCCAGCTGCCGGGGCCCGAACTCCAGCGCAGCGTGAATACTAGTGCTTATTGAAAACGCCACTAGGACCACAAGACTCTCTCGCAAGAACCAGCTGGGCACACGACACCAAGCCCACATTCAAATCACTCCAAGAACCACGTCTCTGAACCGTTGCAAAGCAACGCAACAAAGACAGGCCACACAGCCTATGACATAGAAGGACCCCGCAACAGGAGAAGAAACTAGGATCCGGGCACAGCAGGAGCCGTTACAGACACACAAGCACTGATGTCGGTGACAGCGAGGTAATAGTACAATTCATAATGAACTGATTGAAAGCCACAGAGTGGGTAATTTAGCCGTGAATCTCTCCTCTACACATACGAGGTGTGCAACACTCTGACGACCCGCATTGGTACACCCTGATGAACTCCCCGGAATAAAGGGCTCCTACTCTAGCGAGAACGGCCTGGCGGTGGGGAAGTGTGGCGCTTGCACCTTCAGGGGACGTCACAGAAGATTCCATCTAAGAGGCAGGACGTTCTAAAAGGCCTGCAGGTTGCAGTCGCACTGAGCCTGACATCTCTACCCAGGTGCTTGGGACCAAGGGCACTGAGAGAGCGGAGGGGGAGGAGACTTGGTAAATCTGCCAAACCCTTGATCAGCTGAACTAAGCGAGGACTGCACCCCTCAATATGTCCAAATCCAAAAAGGGGGGCAAACAACAAACAAAGAGACCCTGGTGGAGGATATTCTACGAGAAGCATTGGGCCCGGGGGGGGAGGGGTTCTCTCCGCTCTGCGTCGTTGAGAGGGCACACAGGATCCCCAGCGGGAAGAAACTGATCCTGGGTACCCCCCCAACCGCTGATCGCCTGCTTATTACATTTTCGGTATAGAGACACGGCTTTACGTAAGGCCTGCGAGAAGGGTTCAGTCACCAACAATGGGGACACAATAGTGCTGTTCCCAAATTTCTCCGATAAAGTAAAAGCTTCCAGGAGGACATTTGTCTCTGTCAAGCAGAGGATGCGGGACAAAGGCCTGAAATATGCTATGATGTTCCCTGCTAGCCTAAGGGTTGAACATGAGGGGAGAGTCCACTTCTTTCACTCACCGGAGGAGGCCTCCTCCTTTCTTGAAATATTGCCGTGGTCTCCACGCCAACGAGAAAACAACAAATAAATGGCTGCTAAAGAGAGCTGTGCTGAACAAGGTAGCATACCACCTATAGTTTCGAACCATGGGAACCACTCCATCCTGGGGTGTATATGAGGGTCAGACCACTAGCCGCCTCATGAGCGGAAGCATTATCCATGGTTTTCTGGGGTATTATTAGTGCTGGAAAATTGGGGTGTTCAGCAGGGAGGGTGGGAAGTTCTGAGGTTGGAACGGGGGGAGGGAGCGTTACTACCACTGACGAATTGGGGTTGTCAGTATGGGGGGAGCACATTAGTACAGTCAACACAAATTCCGATCACAAGGCTGGAAGGCCAACACACACCATTAAGCATGAATCAGCCACGCTGGGATTGTGGGGCCTACCATGGTGGGAGCAGAAGGCACATATTTCTTATGGCGACACTTAGGTTTATAACTTGGAATGTACGGGGGCTTAACTGTTCCTCTAAGAACCGTAAAGTCCTGCAATACATGAGGCGTCACCAGGTAGATGTCGCATTCCTCCAGGAGACACACCTGATAGCTGGGTTGGAGTCCAAGTTTGGGAAAAAGTGGGGATGCCACAGGTATTCCTCTTCATTTTCTTCATACGCGAGGGGCGAGGGTATTCTGATACACAGATCTGTGGGTTTCCGATTGACCAAGGTCTTAAAAGATCAGGAAGGCAGAGCCCTAGTGGTTCAAGGAGTTATCCAAAGGCATTTATACACGTTGGTCAAGACACTACCAAGTCCGTAGAATGGATTGAGAGACAACTGGGAGACATACCAGAGGGGGAAATGATCTGGGCAGGGGACTTCAACGTGATAATAGACCCAGCTAAGGACAGCATGAAGGGGAATCTGCGTCCGAAAGGTTCTAAAAAACTCCGGGGAAGGGTCACGGTCTGGGAGGTGGGGGATGTCTGGTGAATTAGACACTCAGAGACACGTCAATATACTCATCACTCTGCCCCCCATAACTCGGCATCGAGGTTAGATTTCTTTCTCACATCCCAGATGAACTTAGGCCGGACAGCCAGCGTTGACATTGTAGCCCGGACATTATCAGACCACGCACCGGTGCTGCTCACTGTCGGGGTAGCTGGCTGTGGAGGAGACAGGCCCACTTGGAAGTTCAAAAGTGAGGGGCTCAAGGGCACGGTCTTCCGTGAAGGGCTGACAACAGCCATTGAATCCTATTTCGAGACACAACGAAGGGTCGGTGGACTCGGTGGGAATCCTATGGGAGGGATTTCGGTGCGTGATCAGGGGGGAATATATAGCGAGGGAATCCGGGATTATAAAGCAGATTAGGAAAGATTTTACCACTAAGGAGGTGACCATTCGAGTCCTGCAAGAAGCTACCCCCAGCTCTACACCTGCCCAACAGGCGGTCTTGATGCAGCATATTCAGGAGTTTCATTCCCTTGCGCAGAGGGAAATAAAATTTCTGTGGGACAGGGTAGCGCCATGACAATATGGAGAGGGCCAGGCACCGGCCTGCACTCTGGCCATGTCCACCAGGCTCGAGAGTCAAGGGAATAGAATTGTCACTATTACTGATACCAATGGTGTTGACCAGTTTGAAAAAATCTGAAAATAACCTGTGAATTCCACAAATTCTATTCAGACCTGTATTCCTCTCAATCCCACACTTCCCAAGCGAGTGTCGACTCGTACCTGGACCAGATAGGGCTTCACTGGTGTACGAACGAGCAGAGAGAGTGACTGAATCGATCGGTGACACTGTCGGAGGTTATAGACACTATCAGGGCTTTACCGTCAGGCAAATCCGCCGGAGGCGATAGTGGTGGTACTACTGAAGCCCGGGAAACTCAGTAATGAATGCTCGTCATCCTGACCTATATCGCTTATCAATCTTGATAACAAGATTTTAGCCAAGATCCTGGTGACCAGGCTGTCGCCACTGATGCCAATCATAGTCTGAGCGGATCAGGCCGGCTTCATCCCGGGCAGATCGCATCCTATGTCCTGAGGAGAATGTTCGGCTTGATCGCGGCACTACCTAAGGATGAACCAGCAGTGGCTGCTCTGCTGGATGCCACTAAGGCATTTGATTCGGTTGAGTGGCCATTCTTATTCTTGGTCCTACACCGCATGGGTCTGGGAGAACCATTCATGTCCCTGATATCCCTATGATATAAATATCCGGTGGCTAGAGTGAGGGAGAATGGACAGGCAACTGATCCAATGATTCTTGGGAGGGGAACACGTCAGGGTTGTCTGCTATCCCCCCTCTTGTTTGCTTTGGCGATAGAGCCACTAGCGGAAAGGATTCGGGAGCTGCACATACATAGAGGGGTCCAGCTGTATAATCATAGGGTGGTGATATCGCTGTATGTGGACAATATGGTTATGTTTATACGAGATCCCATTATCAACCTAGACCCTCTTATGCGCGAAGTTCAGCAATACGGCGAGGTGTCGGGCCTCAAGGTGAACGTCAGTAAATCATTCATATTTCCCCTGACCGGGGCAGTGAGACACTTCCAAGATAGTTGGGGCTTCCAGTGGGACCTACACCAGACAAACTACCTGGGGGTAACTATCACTAGAGGTGAGGAAAGAGTATATTGTTGCAACTATGTCAGAACATTAAAGTCGGACAAATCGGCCATGTCCCGGTGGTACAACCTCCCACTCAACCTTTATGGAAGGATATCAGTGGTTAAGATGACCATACTCCCCATATTTCTGTGTATATTCCTGAATATTGCCGGAATTTGAATTGTATGACTGGGTGGCACAAGCCTGATTCTTGCTGTATTGGTATGAGGCGGACAGAGATAGGAGGCACGTGGAGGTGGAAAGAGTGCTAGCGGCCCCGGCGCTGCTGAGATCCATAATCCTTACGGCCACTAGTCGGCTGCGCAGACCCGAACATATGGTGGATCTAACATTTAAGGCGTGGACCTTGTTGGAACAAAAGGGCAGGGGGGACATACTCTACTCATCCAAACTTCCCACCACATACATACCATATATTCCCCTGTCCAGCGAGACGAGATACGTGGCACTAATGAAAAGACTGGGACTAATAAAATGTGGACAGTTGTTTCCCGAAGGTATGTTCATAACGGTGGAGCAGCTCAAAGAGAAAGGGGAACTATCAGCGCTGGATATCTTTCAGTACTACAGACTGAAGCACATGTTCCTATCCTTCCCTGCACAAACCCAGACCACGAAGACACTTGATGGTGTGATACAGGGGACCGTAGGACACTGGATTGTAGCCACACTCTATGCAGAGGTGCTTACTAATAGGTCTACACACACCCTCAACGCCAAGGCAACCTGGGAACAGACATTGGGGAGAGAAATATCGGAGGAGATATCGGAATACTGTTGTAGAATGACCCGGAAAGGGGCTGTTTGCACACGATTCAAATTGATTCACTTCAAGTATTTACACCAATATTACTACACTCCGGCTCAGCTAAGGGGATTCTACCCACGGGCCTCTGGGAAATGCAAAAGGGGCGGGTATGACAGGGCAGACTTCCTTCACGTGGCATGGGAGAGTGGTGTAATCAAATAGTTCTGGGAACAGGTTTTTGGAGTGTTGGGAGGTGTTACCGGTCTGGAGATGACGCCTAACCCGGTCCTTGGCTTACTGGGCTATACCAAGTTGATACCTAGAGGTGCCAGGAAACTGGTGGGTTTGCTGTTAAAACTAGCCAAGCGAAGAGTTGCAATGATGTGGGGAGGTGGGCGGCAACCCACGGTTGAACAATGGTCCAGAGATATCCTGTATTGCAATGATATGGAAACAAGATGGGGCAACATGCAGGGCAGCCGATGTGGGCGATAGGCGAATCTGGGACTTGTACACGCAGTATCTGTTGAATCTACATGACGACGGTGGTGATACAACACCATCTCCCGCTGGGAATACTTCAACAAGCCCAATGGGAAATTAACATTTGCGATTTTGTCCGTATCCTTCCATGGATTGAGGGCTGCCTATCCGATAGAAACTGTACTGAATGTATACAAGAATACCTGTAACGTATGATGGGGCATCTGCAAAGAAGTGGTCACGCGGCCCGACACCATGGACACCATGTCTGCACCCACAGCGTGGAGACCATTAAGGAATGTGTGGTGTGGACAGCCGTAAGATGCTTATGGTATATAGCCGATGTATTTGACTGTATCAAGGGGGGAGGGCGGGACGAGGGATGTTGTGCAGTAACTGCCGATTAATATGTTAAATACCAATAATAAGAGTTAAAAAAAAAAAGGTAAAAAAAAAAAAGGTCATTGCCAGGGAGGATGTGGTCAGGAACCATTGTCCCTACTAAGGATAGGCAGACAATGGGAGCCGATCGTGGGTTATTTAGTTCTTCTAGAGGGCTTTTCCAAGTTTTGGCTCCCCTAGTAATTCTCTTTGTAGGCTTCTCCTCCTCAATATTACGGCTTCTGATATTCTTGTTCACTTTCTTGAAGCGTCTCCGTCTCTGAGATTACTAGTGATGCTGAATCTCTCTTTCTGTGGTTGTTATCCTCTGTGTTTGTTTAGTTCTTTAAATGAATAAGGCATTTAACATATTGTTCCTCCTTCTCTGTTCGTAGGTCTTTTTTCTTGAGAAGTTTATTGTAGACTCAACAGTAGTTCTTATTCTCCTGTCCAATTCCTATATTACTGAGACTAGTAAGAGATGTTTCATACTGTTTCTCATTCTTCTTGGGTTTCGTGCCATTCACTGGGATGAGTAGGCTGAGTCCCAGAGTATTTCAAACCCTTCTTAGTCTCATGCCACTCACTGGGATGAGTAGGATAAATCACAAACTGTTTCTCACTCTTCTTAGTTTTGGTACTCTCTCTGGGATGAGTAGGCTGTGTCCTACAGTGTTTCTCACTCTTCTTAAATTCAAGCCACTCACTGGGATGAGTAGAATGAGTGTACTCTTTATCCCAGTCTTCTGACCCGGGTCCCCTGCCAATTCTGTTACCTTTTTTTCCATGGTTTGGCATCACCAGGTCTGTTTGCAGGATAGGGACTTCCTTCATGGTCAGGATAGTTTCCGGTCTTGCTCCGTCTCCTTCTGTTTCTTCTCTGCAGCTCTGTGACACCTGTGCTCCAGCGGTCTCAGCCTTATTACCAGACTGAACCTCTCCAGGGTCACGCCACCACTCTTGACTTACTCTTTCTGCTACAGTTTTCATTCCCCCCTCTCTCCCTGGATTTCAGCTTCCTCAGTGCTTCTTGCCAACAGCACCTTGTAGTTTTCTCCTGATGGAGGATCTCCTGGTGTCTCAGCACTCCTCACTTGGCTGGTTTGAAACTCCCTGGTTCAACTTCTCTTGGACAGTAATCCATTGTCTCTTTTTATGACTGGCTGCTGGGTTGTCCCCAGCGGAGGATTATATTCCACTCTCTCTTTTAGTTGATCACTCTTCATTGTTTGTTCATTCTTCTTCGTCACAGCAGTTTTAGTTTCCAACCATTGCGTAATCAATATTACTTGCTGATCATTCTTCTTCACAGTAGTTTTACTGTATTGATCCTCAATTTGGATCTTAGGTTTTATGTTACAATAACAAATAATGGTTGATTTGATGGATTTTGCTGGAGTTCTGATGTGACTGTTGTTCTAGAGGATAGGGAACGGGAGTCCTTGTCCCCAGAGGGGCGTCTCTCCCTGTGAGGTTCTGCATGCCACCACCCCTACGAGGATTATTGCGTAGCAGGCTCACCTCCCTAGCTTCACAATGAACTGCTCACCTTTGGGGAGAAGTGACTGAATCCCACGATTCGTAACAAGTGTCTAATAGATCAAGCATGTTTTCATATTTTTCAACAAACTTACATTCCAAATAAGAGTTAACATGCAAACACGTTATTATACCAGGAAGGTGTTTTTTGTACGACAATTTTCTGAGAGTTTTCATGTCTAAGAATTCTACAAGCAGGGTCACCTTGCAATATATTATAATAGTTTTTTTTATAGCGCCCTTAATACAGAAGAGGTTTCTGATCCCTGTCTAACCTGAAAGAGAGTGGCACTCTGTGCCCAGGGAGAACATTGCAGATTTGGTTTAGAATTGTTCCCATTCATTATCTGACGTTTAGATCCTAAATTGACAGATATAACCCTATGGCCCTTATTATGAGAAGCGTGGTAAAAACGGTTTCATTACCGGCATGGAGGAACTAGCGGGTCCGTCCTCGTATGACGCCGCTAATAGTGGGTGATTACGAGTGCGCGAGCATGCGTGAACCCCCATGCCGGTAATGGCCATACCGCCATGGCGCTAAAGGCCCTCCAACCCCCCCCATAGCGCCATAATGGGACCCGCCAATACCGCCTCTGCCTAGGAGGCACCCCTTAATACCGACCTGGTAATAACAGCATGCTAATACCAGGCTCGTAATACCGGACCCGGAAGTAACGTCATTGTGTCGGAACGGGAAATGCGCCGGCAGCCATCTTTAAAAACACAATCCATTGCAATCCTCCCAAACCACCAGTTGTGTTCGGGAGAGACCAGTGCCAATCCCATCACCATGTCAAAGGCTACCCGCAAAACAACCCCCCGCCTGCGCAAAAAGCGTTTTTCAGATGAAGAACTGACCATGCAGGCAGACACCCTTGCCGCACATGCAGACAAGATCAACCTGCAGAACCTGAAGAGGGAGGTGGAGCAGCGCAAAAGGAGATCTGGGAGGAGGTAGCCCGCAAGGTCTCGGCAGTCGGCACCACCCCACGGACAGTGAAGAACTGCAAAAAGAGGTGGGAAGACCTCTGCCTCAGGGTTTGGAATATCCTGGCCAGCAACAGGAGGGTGGCCATGGCTACAGGTGGGGGTCCCCATCACCTACCAACCTGTCACGCTGGGAGGAGACGGCAAGCACGTTTATCCAGATGTAGTCCATCAAGGGATTTGGGGAGATGGAGACGGGTGCCGTAACATCTGCAGCTGGAGGTGAGTGACCCTGCAGATCCCTGTAGAGGAAACCATGATGTAGCACAAGTGATGTGGAAGAGAGTCTAGGCCAGGCAATGCATGTCCCAACACACACATCAACATATCCTTGTCCAGATGGAGGGCCAAACCCTGCCACACTGAAATGCATGCTGAGTGCCAATCCCATTACCAACAAACAGCCAACACACACGGACTGTGCCCATGTAATACATCATACAAACCCCAATACAACGGCATGCCACCTGCCATGCAGCAAACGCCAAAATGCCCCCTTCATACTATCCTGTGTGACACACCTGTAAGATATGAATGCATGATAAATGAAATACTCCACAGCACCATATAATGCATCTAGCATGTAACACCATCACTGATGCCCTGCATCTCTTCTACCCCCCAGGCACCGATGGAGAAGATGCCATCGAGGATCCAACCACAAGGGCATCCACGTCCCGGCCGAAGACAACGGCCACCGACAACACCACCTCCGGGCAGCCTCGCAGCCCACACCAACACCCAGGGCGCCTGACACCGTGGACACTGAGCTGGCTAAACCAGTGGAAGGCGAGGCCATTGACCCAATGAGCAACACTGATACTGCAGTGGAGGAGTATGTGGACAAGGATGGACTGACCCATGTGACATGTCTACACTCCCCAAGCCCTGTGTCCACCCCCCAACCCCACACTCAGCCCTCACTCACCTGCAGCAGTGCAGATCCCTTGCTGCAAGATTCTGACCTCAGCAGCCTCCCCGAGGACAGCACTGCCAATGCAGGCCCGGTCACAGCACCATCCACCACTGCTGCTCCCACCAACAACCTTGAGGCACGGCTAGAGAGGGTGGAGGCCAGAAAGGATTCTATGTTGGACCTGATCCAACAATATGTCATGGATGGCGAGGACACGAGGCGTGAGATAGCCCAGGCCATAGTGGGGACCACAGCCGCCATACCGGCGAACACAGCCGCCGTCAATGCCTCGGCATTGTTGATGAGAGACAGTCTGGGGGCCATCACGCAGGTCCTCACCTCCATCCTTCGGCACATGCAGCAGCCACAACCCGCACCAGCCGTGCAAATCACCACGGCTTACACCCCATCCACCACACACGCTTCCTCTGCCCCCACTTCCTCTGCACCCTCCAGTCCTGTGCGTCTAACAAGACCGAGTGTGAGGCACTCTGAAATACTGCCCCCGGACATCAAGAAGTCCAGGAAATAGTGTGGGAGAACTATGGGAGAGGGTCAGATGGTGTTGGCGGTGAATGGGTGTATTAGGGGGAGTTCATTGGGGGTTTTGGGAGTTCACTGGGGGGTTTCGGGAGTTCACTGAGGGGGTGGGGGGTTGCACATTTCTGCAGTTGGTATCAATACACCCGTTGTGTGAAAAATCATTCAATGCCTGGACATTGTTCATTTCGTATGTATCCATTTAATGTATGACAGTGCACAGTGCCCAAATCCCCCACATTCCCTGTGTGCATGTCCACATGGACCCAGTGTACAATATGTCACTGACACATATCTCTCAACATCCCTGTGTTTCAGAAGTATTCGTCAATCAGTGATTGGCGTACTGCACGGCCATCCTGTGCATCATCTACTGGCAGGGGTGCTTCTTCTCCTCCATCTCCATCCTCATCATCCTCACCCAGTGCATGCATGTCAATGTCAGGTGGCAGTGGTACATTTCTCCGGATGCACATATTGTGCAGCATGACAGAGGCCATGGTGATCTTTGCCACCTTCTCAGGCCTATGAAGGAGTGCTCGACCAGACCTGTTTAGGCAGCGGAACCACGCCTTCAACAGGCCAAAGGTCTGCTCAATCACAACACGGGCACGGGTATGTACCCAATTTTACTCCTCTTCATGGCTGTTCTGCGGGTTCCGCACAGGGGTAAGTAGCCACATCTTCAAGGGATATCCTCCATCACCTGCAAGCCAATACATATAGGTCTATGAGAGTCACTCTGTGCTGCCACCTGCAGGATTCACAGTCATGGCCGCAGCAATTTGCTGTCGACCTGCACATGTCCCTGTACGTATGCACAAATATTGTTTAGATGCATTCTATACTGCAATATGGTGTGGTAGTCTGGATGGCGTTGTACAGATGATGCAGGGGGAATTCTTGAATGCTGATGCAGATGTACTGTGGTTGTAGGACGATGTTTTCCCTCCCATTTTTGCTGTGTATACTACACTGTGCATGGTCACACTAGCCACATTGGCACAGTTGCAATCATGTTAAGTAATGCATTGCTTGACATACCCATGGTGGCCAGGTTGTGTGTCTTACATGTTGTCATTGATATACGTAATTGGTCCAATGTGTGCCAGTGAAGTGTTATGTTGGGGTTCTGAGGTTCAGGTCAGGAATGTTTAGCTCTGCGTGCATTCTCCACTAACCGTCCATTGCCTCCATGTCCCCCATTCCCACCCAGGTGGAGTATGCATCCCCCCCATTCCCACCCAGGTGGAGTATGCATCCCAACACATCACTACCCCGATGCACTGCCATGGGCCAGTCAGGCAACTCACCAAGCAGCCAGGCAAGTCGTCCAGCATGTCGCGCCATGTGACAGGGTAGCCTGGAGTTACGCAGCACCATGGCATCATGTCTTGATCCGGGAAATCGGGCGCAGCAATGTGTGATGATCTTGCTGGAGTCACATACCATCTGCACATTGATGGAGTGGTATTGCTTGCGATTGCCGTATACCGCCTTTACGGCATGGGGGACTACCAATTCTACATGGGTGCAGTCCAGGGTACCAACACAAATGGGCATGCCTGCCAGTGTATGGAAGCCTACTTTGGTGTCGGCTATCTCCTGGGCAGTCCGTGGTAGGGATAGGTGGGTGCTAGCGTGCTTCAGGAGGGCATCCAGCACTTGGTTCAGCATGTGTGAAAATAGTGGTTGTGAGATGCCATGCAGCTGCCCCACTGTGTGCTGGTAGGTGCCTGTGGCCAGGAAGTGGAGCACAGACACCACCTTTAGTAGCGGGGGGTGGCAGTGCGTATTTCTATGAGGCAGACAATGTCGTTGCGTAGCATGTCCACTATGGTGGTGATGGTGCCCCGGTCCAACCGGTACAGGGTGTGGATCTGCTCAGGGGTTAGATTGAATGGACTGGGTCTGATGCGAGGGATTGGTGGCTGCCTACGAGGTACTACTGGCTACACTGGCGGTAATTGCTGGGCATGTCTCACCCTCCTTCTCCTCCTGCGTCTCCTCTGTGCTGCCTGTTGTTACTGCTGTAGTTTTTGTTGTAGTTGCTGTTGTTGCTGTAGTTGTAGCAGTATAGGCATGTCCTCCAGCGCCATGATTGCAACAGCTTTTGGTATCGTTTTGGTGTAGGAAGGGGTGTGGTGTGTGGGTGTACTCCTTTTGTGCTGGCCCAGGCTCCATTGACTCTACCTGTGGTGATTGTGTGCACCTGTGGCAGTTGGCTTGATTGCAGATTGCTGTTTATGGGTGGTCCGCGATGCCTGTATGGCCGCCATCGTGCAGGCCCTGATTACCGCCTTCGGGATGCCGGTAATCGCATGCCCGCGTGGGTTGTGATGTCCTCCTATTACCAGCATCCCAGTATTGACTCCTTGAAGGGCCACGTGTACGTGCATGCCAGTATGAGGGGGCACGGTACGGGCGGTGGTGGTATTGGCTGGTTGTCGGGTCGTAATGCCCCGGACCCATTAACGATGCCGGTATTACCATTCCGCCTTCCGTTTTTCATTACCTCCATTCTCCATGAGGCCCTTTTTACTCTGTGCAGGGGAAGCTGAATGAGTTGGTTATGTTGGTGTTCATAAAAAACATATATTACCTTGATGCGTTTGTTGGATTTAAACCTGTCTAGAACAATGTTCCTTCTAATTTTTTTGGGCTGTGTGCACAAAAGAATAGTTGTATGCGGACTGTTTTTCAATCATATGGCAACTGAGTGATGCGTTGCCAGACCGGTGGTGGTGGTCAGCGCGGCAGCGCCAGCCCGGCGCCGCGCCAGTGAGCAAGTACTTAGTGATCCGATTCCACAGTGTTCAAGCCAGAAATGCAAATTTGCGACACAACAAGCTCTACTTCAAGGGACATTTGGGTGCTCTATTCTCTTCCTAAGACTTTAGCTCATCTCAAATTGTGTCCTTTTACATCTCTAAACATTAGAAAATGTCTAATGTTGGTTGTCCTTCCACACCACCAGTTCACCACCCATGTCATTTTTCAGCGCCGGGCCTGAGTGAGAGACTGTTAGTAGCCCCAGTCCCCCCTTCTCCCTCAAAAACCTGCCCAGAATGATTGTCACTGAAACCCACTGCATTCTAAGAAACTCACTGCTTCCTGTCAAATCTGATTTCTTATCTATTATACGTACTTTTGTGATCAGGAGAGCATTGTGCCTCAGTCCCTGTATATAAAATAAATAAAATAAGGACTGCAACAGCCGAGGATAAGTCATAAATAATTATGTATACAACTTAACAAAGCCACTCCTCGTGTTAGGGAGGCTATATATAAAGTGTAGTACAGTTGTTGGGGGTTGAACTCGAAACCAAGGTATGCAGAGTTTGGCAGAGGTCAGTTACACACAAGTTGATGGAGGTTGTCGTGCTATTTTGGGCTTTCGGCAGGGTGGAACATAGGCCGCAATCAACCCAACAGCCTGCACCTTATTAAGATGGGAGCACATTGCCATGGACCAGGGGCGTAGGAGACCCATAAAATCTGGGGGGGACATGGGACACCTCCCCGCTGCAGAAGGGCCAGAGGACCTAAACCAACTGGGTACCTTGAGACAGAGCAATCACTATCTGTGGAGAAAACTCCTCCCACTCTGAGTGCTGAGTTACTGAAGCAGCATACTCTCAGCTTGCAAGCAAGCACTGATGCAGTAGGAGCGAGGGGGAAACAAGGCACCAGACCTGCCACGGCCATGAACTACAGAGCAGACTGGGACACATAGAATCAGAAGAGAGAGAAGCAAACGCAAAGTTCTCCAAATGTGGCACAACGCATAGAGCAAGAGTGTTGACAGTGGCCCGTACTGAAAGGAGAGCAACATCACTGGCAGATGGAATCTTTTTCCAACAGAGAAACACTAAAATACCCCTCTAATTATCATGCATGTCCGAAGTTACTGAGGGAGCACAAACCGACCAAGGAGAGTTCAGGGAGCTTTCTTAGCAAACAACATTTTTAAAATTAAGGTTTAAAATCATACATTTTACAGTACACTTCAGTGAAATGCCGTGTAAAAAGCCATACCATTTGTATTCAGTTATGTAATACGTCAAGCAAACCAATAGATGCCTGACCACCAAAATTATGCAGGAACGTTTTCCATTACATCTTTCAGGATGCTTGTCCCTGCAATATATTTCTGCATTGCCACTTAAGGATGGATTTACCCAATAATCCCAGTACTGCCACTGTAAATATACACACACCTGCACGCTTGCTTTACCCAATAATGCCAGAGCTGCCTGCCACTGTGAATATACACACACACACCTGCATGCTTGCTTTACCGAATAATCACAGTACTGCCACCCTCCCTTTGTTTCACAGAATAATCACTTATTGGGCAGAGCAGAGAAACATGAGAGACTCTTGTAGTAGGAACTAGACAATTATATCGCCAACTTGCATTGCATCAAAGTTTTTGCCACAAGCAGCCACCGTGATGGCTTTCTAAGGCCTCCATCTTTGTTGCTGCAAATTTGCACCCCGTCAGTGCACATGTTGAATTACATGTGTAACCACACCACAGGGATCATATCACCACGACACATGCTACTAGTGCCACTAAAACACTGTCACGTTCAGCATAATGTCCTCTCCTGAGTCCCAGAAGGTCACACACACACGCATTTAGATATTGGCCTGAAATTTTAGTGACTAAAATGCGAACTCAGTGTCATGTTATCTGTCAATAACGTCTGCTGCTATTCGCCAGGAAATCTGCGGCTGTGATCGAGTGGTTACAATGCTCACCTTTAAAACTGGAGATAACAAGCCTCATTCATGGAATTTATTGCATGGTGCAAAGTGACTTTTCACTGGTGCAAAGTAACTTTGCACTGCAAAAATACGCTTTGCACTTCTCCATGAATCAGGGTGTTCATTGAAAAGTCACTTTGCACCCTGCTAAAAGTTCCATGAATTAGGCCCCAAATACGTTAATCTCGGATTCCTTTCTTACCCAAAGGGTGTGATCCTGGGTAAACTTCTATGCGCCTCACTTCTCTCGTGTTCCTTATATGGGATCACTTAGAAGCGTGCATTTGTTTCAAACAATGCAACTCAAAGCTTTGCAGAGTATTGTAAAAGTCACAAGACCCTATTGATGGCAGGGTGTTAGGACACTGAAACCCAATTATCCACTGTTTGAATTTTTAATGGCCTCTGACGAAGAAAAGGAAGAATCAGTCCTCCAAGATATAGAGAACTACATGGCACCATGCAAACCCCTGGCTGATTTGGATTCTATTTTGCCAATTCTATGACAAGACTGGAGACGAGCATTATGCTTCATCTTCATTTATTCTACTCTTCAGCAGTTCAATAAAACACATATAAAAACAATGAAAAGTGTATAACAAAACTTTTCTCCTTTCCAAACTACAAAATCAATGAGTCTCTGTAGTCCATGCTCTTTCCACCAGTCACAACCCACTTCCTGTGCTTGGACTCCTCCTCTTCTTTTACTGCTCTTTAAGCAGATAAGTGCTTTTTCTTCCCCCTCCGTCTGTCAGTGATATAATTGACTGAGTGTGAATGGAAGAGTATATTAGACATGCATGGATTATGCACTGAGCGTGAGTGAGAGAGAGATTTGTCTAAAGCGCTCTTTAATTCAAAAAGAATATATATATATATACATATATATATATATATATATATATATATATATATATATATATAGTACTTTTAGCCTTGACTCGGACGCGCATCCGCGCACAGCTTTAGGCGTTTTTACGTTTTTATAGTCGCCGTGAGTGATAGGCAGGTAAACCCTCAAGGGGTGTCCTATTTCAGGCAGGAGCTTGTCCGCGAGGCTGACGGTCCCATGTCGTAAAACCGGCACCGCAGGGGCACTGTCAGCCTCGCGGACTACGCAGCACGGTTCGCGCCTGCCCTCGCGAAGGCAGTCCCCCCACGAGAGGAGTAGCGCGACAGAGACGTGAGCCAGATCGAAGCATCCACTCCAAAGCAGTAGCCCCCACCCGCGGCGGAGCTAGCACAAGCAAATCTCGGAGCGCAACGCTCCTAAAATCTAGCCCCCACCTGCGGGTGGGAGGAGTTCCAGCACGTCGAGTCGCGCTTTCTACAACGTCGTAGTGCCGAACACTGTTTTTTCTAGCACCGCTGCATATCGCTCATTCGAGCGTTACGGTAATTGGCATTTACGAGTTCAAAGAACCTTATAAGAAGATTTCAGCGATCATTGAGATGGCGTGCGCCGTGCTGAGCAAAGACATTCTCATAAAGCTCAGACAGACCTTGAGCTCAGGAGCATTGAGGAGAAGGGACTGGAGATTCCCTCCACTGCAGATAGCAGTAATTTGGCACAGTGAAAGCGAGGGCCCTCGCAGGAGCCAGAAGGCAGATTAAAGACAGGTGCAGCCACCAAACAAAAAAAAAAAAAAAAAAAGGTTTTCAAGTCAGTAACATCAAGAGAGAGCAGTGGGTGCGCTAGGACACGTGATCCAGGTGTTTTAGGCACACAGCACACCAGAGAATGTCAGAATTCGAGTGAAGCCAGGAGTAGCAGTGCCAGGACCTCGTTGACAGCTTTAAGCAAGTGCTGGGTAGCTCTCTTATTGATGCGGTGGCAGAGGGGGTGAGACCCCTCCAGGAGAGGCTGGAAACATTGGAAGCCATGCTTTCACAGCCGAAGAGCAGCACCAAAGTCTGTAAGCGCACGCCCACAGAACCCTTGAATGAGGGACAGAAGGGGAGTAAGCTAGACCTCAAGAGGAGAGCCTCTGACGACCCCCGGGGCTCATTGGATGAGGCGGTGGAAAAGGCCTCAGAGGTGCCTGATGCTTTCGCAAAGCTTAAGGAAGCTTACCTACAAAGGCAGGCGGTGCCAAACCTCATGACCCCCACTCCAGGGGATGACAATATCGGAGAAGACCCATGCTCGGAAGAGGAGCCGGCACAGGACCAAACCTCACATGAGGAAGAGGAGGCCAAAGATGAGGACTGGGAGAGGCCCAGTGGGGGTAAGAAAGCAATGAAGGAAAAGCACCTCCTGGAAGAACAGGACGATATGTTCGACCCGGACAGCATACACAATCCAAGGTCCACCGAGTGGCAACCATCCCCCCGGGTTGCACAGTATATGGCAGCAAGGCTACGCAAACCTCTAGACAAAGAGATGAGGCAACGTCAACGAGCGGAGTGCCTGCGTCCGGACCTGCCTGGGAAAGGGTATTGATAGATCCTGGAAAAGCTGCCAGGAAAAGGTTTTAGACTTGGCAGGACCTCTTGCCAAGATTATGGACCTCGCAGAAAGGCAAAGGACACAGGAGAAGAGGTGGACCCGGAAGCCCTCGCGGGGTGGGCCCAGAGAGCAGTCAGCCTGCTCGGCAACGCGAATTGTGTCATCGCGTCAGAGAGAAGAAAGGGCCTACTTCTCAAGATAGATTCGAAGCTTAGCGATTTGTCTTCATATGAAGCGGGAGAAGGAGCTCAAGGCCTCCTGTTCAGGGAGAGCTTTGGGAAGGAGATGGGCAGGTTTGTCGGAACATACGCTTTGTTAGAATAAGCCCAAGCATCGATCCACAAAATATTCCCCAGTAGAGTTTTTGGAGGGACCGGCCGCATCAGGGGTCGTGCAGCCAGTCACAACCATGGAGGAAGAAGACCCCAGAACCCCGGAGCACAATACTGGGAGAACACAGGTCAAGATACCTTCTTTCCACCCAGGGGAAGATTCCCGAGAGGCCGTAGGTCCAGAGGATCAGGACGAGGACAAGGATTCACACCAGGTGAGAGCGATGCAGTATCCTCCAGTAGGAGGGAGGACGTGCATATTTTTAGAGAATTGGCGCGAGCTTCCAAGCGATTCTTGGATATTGCAGACCGTCAGAGGTTTACAGTTAGATTTCATAGAGGCCCCAGTGCAGCAGCGCAGACCGCAGGGTCAGAAATTAGCACAAGCGGAACAGGCATGTCTAGCCAGCGAAATAGCGCAGCCAGTCACCAAGCAAGCGATAGAGAAATGTGAGACATCCCCGAGGTTTGTGAGCAATATGTTCCTGGTGCACAGGAAGGAAAAGGTACGCCCGGTTATAAATCTCAAAGAGCTGAACAGCTGGATTATATATCGGCACTTCAAGATGGAGGGTGTCCATCAGCTCAGAGACTCCCTAAGAGAAGGAGAACTGGCTGACGCGTCTAGACCTGAAAGACGCTTACCTTACAATACCTGTGATTGAGGAGTACAGACCATTCCTAGCTTTTCACTTGCGAAAGCAATTCTGGCAATTCAAGACAATGCCATTCGGACTCGCTTCTGCCCCCTGGGCATTCACAAAGCTGATGAAGCCAGTAGCAGCAGCCATCAGGGAGAAGGGCATCAGGCTAATCATTTACCTAGACGATCTCTTACTCATGGCAGAAGATCGGGAGGTCCTAGTGTACCAGACAAAATAGGTGCAAGACCTTCTGACCTCACTGGGGTTCCTAGTGAACACAGAAAAGTCAGACACCACACCAGCGCAAAGATTGGACTTCCTGGGTTTTGTCCTAGACACCAGGAAGGCGACATTGGAACTTCCAGCTAGGAAGATGAGAGACATCAAGAGAGAGATCAGGGTATGCTTGGAGAAGCAGCAGGTATCTCTCAGAACGCTGACGAGAATAGTGGGGCTACTAGCAGCTTCTATCCAGGCCATATTTCCTGCCCCCCCCCCTGCACTACCGAGCACTGCAGCGATTGAAAATAAAGCCTCTGCAGCAGGGTTTGAAGTACCATCAACTAGTACCTCTAGACCAAGACTCCATTACAGAGCTAGAATGGTGGTTAAAGAATATGGACGCCTGGAATGGGTGAGCCATATTCGGGGACAAGCCGGATCTGATAATAGAATCAGACGCCAGCCGGAAGGGCTGGGGAGCCAAATGTGGGTCTCTACAGACCGGAGGCAAGTGGAGCAAAGAGGAGCTTCATCTGCACATAAACTGTCTGGAGCTGCTAGCAGGGTTATTTGCGATCAAGGCCTTCACAAGAGAAAGAGTAAGATCTTGTGTCCTGCTAAAGATGGACAACATTTCAGCAGTGCGATACATCAACCATTTAGGGGGTACAAGGTCCAAGATGCTGGCGGAGCTAGTGAAAGACCTGTGGCATTTCTGTCTACGATCAGGGACATCAGTGACAGCAGAGTATCTGCTAGGGACACTGAACGTAGTAGCGGATTGGAACTCTCGATAACTGATGGAGTCCAGCGATTGGAGACTGGATCCGGCAGTGTTTCAGAGGCTGAACACGTGATGGGGCCCATTGCAGATAGACCTTTTCTCTTCCTGGCTCAATGCGCAGAGGAATCTCTACTACAGCTGAAGGCTGGATCCAGGAGCGCAGGGAACTGATGCATTTCTACAAGAGTGGACAGGAGGTCCACACTACGCTTTTCCCCCCTTCGTGATGTTGAGCAGAGTACTGGCGAAATGTCAGAGGGAGAAAGCGGAGTTGGTCTTAATAGCGCCTTTATGGAGGTCTCAAGTGTGGTTTCCCGCGTGGATAGAACTGGTAACAGACGTACCCAGAGTCCTCCCCGAAGGAGAGTGACTCCTCATGGACCCAGCTGGGTCGTGTCATCCTCTGAGCGTGAGAGGGACACTCCCGCTAGTCGCGTGCAGGATGTCAGGAGACGTTGGGCGCTGCCAGGAATTTCGGAGCAGGCTGCTCAGCTCATCGCTGAATCCTGGGCTCCTTCCACTAGGAAGAGCTATGACGCAGCTTGGGCAAAATGGACAAGCTGCTGTAAGAACAGAAATGTTCATCCCGTTTTAGCACCTGTCGTGGAAATTCTGAATTTCCTGGCAAGCCTGTTGCAGAACGGGAGGGCCTTCCGTACGATAGGAGTCTACAGATCAGCAATTTCAGCTGGTCACATGCCGATAGAGGGAGCCCCAGTAGGGGAACATCCTGCAGTAGGGAGGTTCATCAGAGGAGCAAGATTTAAGGTTCCTCCAGAGCCTAGGTATAACACAACGTGGGACGTGGCGACAGTACTGCACTTATTGTCAAGTTGACCGGCAGATAAGTAACTGTCGCTTAAGCAATTATCAGGCAAACTAGCTATGCTTTTATGCTTAATTTCCTGCAAACGAGTATCAGACATAAGAGCGTTAGAGATTAACAGACGGTCCTTTGGACCAGAGGGAGTCACATTCTTCATTGTCAGAAGGACCAAGACAGGGACATCGTCGGTACATTATCCGTATTTCCCTTACAATTCGAAATGGTGCGTTGCACGATGTATTAAAGAGTACGAGAATAGAACGACAGAGAATAGGGCAGCAAATACTACCCATTTATTAATAGCGTGTAGGAAGCCCTACCACGCAGTGGCATCAGCTACCATCGCAAGATGGGTCAAGGAGGTCATGCATGCAGCACCTGTGAATGTGAACACGTATGGAGCTCATTCTGTGAGAGGGGCAATGGCCTCATCAGCCGCGAGGGCAGGAGTATCCTTAAATGAAATAATGTTGGCAGCAGACTGGTCAAGCGATCGCACATTTAAAGAGTTTTACTTTAAGCCAGCAGAGAGTTTGGCTAGTACGGTGTTGGGGAAGCTTTGAACAAGCATAATGCTCGCCTCCAGTCTTGTCATAGAATGAAGGTTACCCCTCCTATCTGCGCAGGGAGTATTAATTCTATTAAAGACTAGGAGGGGAGCATTAAATTCCCACCCGAGTATTGTACTATGTATAAAATGTCAATGCATTATATGAGGGAGTACACTACATACGCACCACCCTAAAATCTCCTGTTGTTGGTTTTTCTTAGGGGAAGATCAGAAGAATAGCTGAAGCCAGTACAGTGGCGGAGAATGGCAAGAGACCGGAAATACACCGGCAGTTGAGTTAAAGTTCAGGAGAGCCTTCGCACCGTTAGCGAGGAGGAGTTAAAGACCATGAGAGACTATCAGAGCGAGTAAAATCAGAGGAGGAGTCCAAGCACAGGAAGTGGGTTGTGACTGGTGGAAAGAGCATGGACTACAGAGACTCATGGATTTTGTAGTTTGGAAAGGGGAAAAGTTTTGTTATACACTTTTCATTGTTTTTATATGTGTTTTGTTGAACTGCTGAAGAGTAGAATAAATGAAGATGAAGTATAATGCTCCCCTCCTAGTCTTTAATAGAATTAATACTCCCTGCTTCATTGCCCCTCTTAGCATCATGATATATAGAGCTATTGAGGGCAGTAAAATAGCTCAGGAGGCTAATACATTTACTACATAATCCTATCTTTTTCGAATTCTTTACTAGACCCCAGAGTTGTTTATTGTTGTGACCGGTGTTTCATAAGTATTAACATTGCACAGGTGTGAAGCGTGTTCCAATCTGCAATGTACACATCGCCTGTTATTTCATCTGTATGCAATGTCGGACTGCAGCCAACCTGGAAGCCAGCATTATGCACCACTGAAAAGACAGCCCACCGCGCTGTGTGGTCTAAATGTGTCCTTTACCAATTATATGAACCATTAGGACGCGTGTCCTAATTATTTTTCAAATGATAAATACAATTAAAAGATATGCTGATCCTGTATTCGACACCCGCCAGGAATTCGTATTCTTTGATATTGGGGTTTCGTCCTCAAATTTCCAAAAGACACGAGATATTTTGAAGGCATGTTTTATCACGTGTCTTTCGTACGTGAGTGGAATGATTCAAATGGGACTCTTACCTTGAGGATCTTTTTTGCCACGTCCACTTCGTAGGAGTCAGGAGGACTCGAATCGCAGGCAGGAGGCCAAGGGCAGCAGTCACACCGTCACCGACGACTCGAATCAGGCTCACACAGTC
This sequence comes from Ambystoma mexicanum, assembly GCF_040938575.1. Classification (NCBI taxonomy): domain Eukaryota; kingdom Metazoa; phylum Chordata; class Amphibia; order Caudata; family Ambystomatidae; genus Ambystoma; species Ambystoma mexicanum. Next base: position 204,025,584 of record NC_090940.1, read on the forward strand.
ACTCTCTCGGAACGAAGCAGCACACGCTTGCTGCTAGTGTGAAGGTGAGGACTGGAGGAGGAGGCAGGCAAGCTGCGCAGGCACACTGCGCACAGCATTCCAGGCAGGGCTGGCAGCACGTGCCGTATTCCCTGGGGGTGGGGGAGAAGGGAAAAGCGCACAAGCAAGAGTTGTTGTCAACAACTCTTGCTCGTGGTCTTGCGTCGTTCTCCTCCCCTCCACCAACCCACTGTTGTTAAATCATGATGGAAACAAAACAATCGCTGCGGCCAGTGGATTCGGATAGAATGACGGCCCGCGCCTGCTGATGGCACATGCTGCTGCAATCAGAGCAGTGCATGATTGGAGCACTTGCCAAAAAAAAGATTTGTTAAAAAAAAAAAATGTTTGGAGCAAAATTATGATTGGAACACGTGCACGTCAAAATAAGCAATATGTGCGGCTTCCCAATCAAAGGTGCGCGGCCGCAGAGGTGCGCACCGTATAGAGAGCGTTGGTCTAGAATCGAGGCAAACTACCCTAACATCGGGTTGTGACATATTGCACAGCTTCTAGGACCACGTCTCTGGTGATGGTCCACATATAAAAAGCATGACCAAAAACATTGAAACATGTGTGTCATATGTGTGTCCTCCTTCCATGACACCTGCTTCAAGGCGAAAGTGGCAGCACTTAAGATTGCTGGAAGGAGGTTATTCTTAGATATACAATAAAAATAAGCAATGCTGTTACCAGAGAGGTTCTTACAAGGGCAGTTGCTTGCACAGCAGGGGCAATAAGGACCGACACAGCCTGAGCATTCCCTCACCCTCAGTCTACTATACTACCTCTAAAGCTGCCCATAGTTGCAAAATCCCAACTTGAAAAGGATCAGCTATCTGGGGCCAGCGCCACGTGTTCAGTTGCTATAGCAACCCTAAATTGCCCCTAAAATGGTAGGAAATCAGAAAAAGCTTTTAGTACTTAATGCGCTATTTTCTCAGTGTACCATAAATAACAACCCCCATTCATGGAAGTGAATGGGAAACATATACCAACAGACTATGGCTGCGTGATAAATGGCCTTTGTCAACCTGATATCGCTACTTTTTAAACAAGAGAAGCTTCTCCGTGGACCATAAAGAACGTGCCTTCTTAATGAATAAGACGCATATGCCAGCAGACTATGGCGTGGCACAAGTGCTTGCACACCTGATGCAAAAGCACCCTCAAAATCTCCACATGTGAGAGGATTATCGTTTTTCCATAGGAAGATAGGTTAGGCACTGAAGCTGAGTGGGAGTGTCTGCTCTGTTGCTGTACAGATACTAAGAGCTGCTCTGCTGTAGACTAAAGCATACTGTGGTGGTGACAAAGCACTGAACAATATTGATGACCACTAGATTGTGAAACCCTGGGAATGCTAGACTGTGTTTGTCCATTATATGAGTTTAACATACAGCAAGGGCATCTAAAGAATTCCCCAAGGATATAAATTCCATGTTGTATGGCACCATCACCAATCATTTTTAGCTGAATTCCCAAAGAAGCGAGTGGAACACTCGAAAACACATGTGTTGCCTGCCATATTGGTTTATCAGAGAAGGGTACATACTAATATCTATATATAGAAATGAGAAAGAGTTTATACAAATGCGCCAACTCGAAGTTTGAAATGTATGTTGGTGAGTGTCATGCCTGCGCCATGGGCGCATCCATTTACGCTCAATTTGGACTATATGTTTATCATTTATTTACAACAGACTCTTGGATCTATCTATATTTACTTTGGAAACTTTATTTCCCATTTGCGAGACTTTGCTGCTTAATTATTATTTCCAACAAACTACGCATACCATAATGCACCTGGCTACAAGCATTGATTCCTGGCTGTTCCTATTGGTTATCAATGGAACTACACCCCCCAGAAGCCCTAGAGACTTGCCCTGCTTCCACCAGCCCAGGAACAGAAAGGGAGGTGGCTGATTGCCTGCAGGTGTGTTTAGCCAGGTGCAACCAATTAGCCTGCCTCTGTGCTGGGCTAGGCAGTATAAAGGCTGCTGCCTGCAGTGGCTCAGCTCTCTTGCATCTGAGAGTTCTTCCTCCACCTTTTGCTTCTTTCTACGGATCTTGTATGCTGCTTACCTTCACTCCTGCTTGGACCCTGCCTTGTTGCTTGCTCCACCCTGCTGCCTCCAGCCATAGCCTTCCAGGCTCCCTGCCTCACAGCCCTGCTCCTCTGGGCTCTCCACACTGCAGCTGATCACGCTCTGCTGCCTTCCAGTCTCCGCCCTTGCCCTGCCGGGCTCTCCACATTGCAGCAGATCACGCTCTGCTGCCTTCCAGCCTTCGCCCTTGCCCTGCCGGGCTCTCCACACTGCAGCGGATCACGCTCTGCTGCCTTCCAGCCTTCGCCCTTGCCCTGCCGGGCTCTCCACATTACAGCGGATCACGCTCTGCTGTCTTCCAGTCTCCGCCCTTGCCCTGCCGGGCTCTCCACATTACAGCGGATCACGCTCTGCTGCCTTCCAGTCTCCGCCCTTGCCCTGCCGGGCTCTCCACATTGCAGCCGATCACGCTCTGCTGCCTTCCAGTCTCCGCCCTTGCCCTGCCGGGCTCTCCAGATTGCAGCGGATCACGCTCTGCTGCCTTCCAGTCTCCGCCCTTGCCCTGCCGGGCTCTCCACATTGCAGCGGATCACGCTCTGCTGCCTTCCAGCCTTCGCCCTTGCCCTGCCGGGCTCTCCACATTGCAGCCGATCACGCTCTGCTGCCTTCCAGCCTTCGCCCTTGCCCTGCCGGGCTCTCCACATTGCAGCCGATCACGCTCTGCTGCCTTCCAGCCTTCGCCCTTGCCCTGCCGGGCTCTCCACATTGCAGCGGATCACGCTCTGCTGCCTTCCAGCCTTCGCCCTTGCCTTGCCGGGCTCTCCACATTGCAGCCGATCACGCTCTGCTGCCTTCCAGCCTCCGCCCTTGCCCTGTCGGGCTATCCACATTGCAGCCGATCACGCTCTGCTGCCTTCCAGCCTCCGCCCTTGCCCTGCGTACCCTCTACAGTGCAGCTGATCACGCTCTGCTGCTTTCCTGCCTCAGCCCTTGTCCTCTGGGCTCCCTGCCCTGCAGCCTGCCTCACTCCGGCTGCCTTCAACCCTTGTCCTCTGGGGCTCCCTGCTCTGCAGCCTACCTCTCTCTGGCTACCTACAGCCCTTGTCCTCTGGGCCTTCCTACTTTGCAGCTTATCCCACTTCGCTGCCTACTACCTACCTTTTCCGCTGGGTTCTCGGCCTAGCAGCTCTCTACAGTCCTCTGCTACCTTCTACGTTCATCAGCCCTGTCCCTCAGGGTTCACTCCTTACTGCCCGGCCCTTACGGGATCCTTTCCGTGCAGTCTGCTTTACTCTGCTGCCCTAAGCCCTTTTCCTCTGGGCGTTCTACCTTACAGTCCTACCCCTGTGGGCTTACTCATTGCTTTCCTGCTCCTCTGAGCTCTCAACCTTGTTCCTTACTGTCCTCTGCTATCCTATCCTGTTACACGACTTTCCTTTCATTTTCCTTCTGCTAGTTTGCTATCACCTCATTTACTGGATTTGTCTGTAGTATCTTCTCTTGTACTGTTTGTAGACCCTTTTGTACAGAGCTTGTCTGTTGGTTCCCATCAGTCAACTTCTGCCCCTTCCCTTGTCCTGTTTCTACATTACAGACACCCAGAGCTGCTGTTCCAAGTCATGAGCAATCAGCGTGGGCCTCTGTTATAGCAAACTGTGCAGAAGGCTAGAGTATTTCCAAGGTTCGTGAATACTCTTTTCCTATATCTGCATACACCCCAAGAGGGTATTCATTCTGTATCTTTTCCCTTGCTACTCTTGCTTACTCTTCGTTCTCTTTCCTTTCCGCTGTGTGTGTTCTTATCTGTCCACTTTATTTGGCACAACCACCCAAACCCTTTCTGGGTGTCCTGTGCCACTCTTAATAGAGTGCCACTCCTGACAGAATGCAAGAGCCAAAAATTTCTTGTTCCATAGGCCGGAAAGGCACACACAGAACAAAGATGCTTTCCTTTCGGGTAAAGAAACCTTTGCATAAACCTATGGTTTCCCTAAAGACAGCAAACAAGAACCTTAGTCTAAAGGACAGTCTCGTCTCAGTAAACAAAGATTTACAAACACGGTACTATACTCACTGGCTAGCTGACCCTTCTTCCATGTACAATTATTATGACATCTGTGACTATGACCCGCAGTCCTTATCTGTTGCAGAGCTACAGCAAGATAATAAATTCTTACAGATCTTGTTAAACCAAACAGTGAAAGACACTCCTGCATCTTCTGACAAGCCTTCTAACACCGCAATAGCCAAGGATATAGCACTCATTGTGGGAGACTCTAAACCAGAATACGCTGTTGCCAGAGTGATATGCGCAAGATCAGCTTGGCAAGCTCCCCAGAATGCTGGAAACCCTTATTTGACAGGACAAGGCAGTCATTATTCTGAGGTTTGTGCATCTGGTCCTGGGTACAAAAGACCTATACTAACCATCGGTTGTCTTAATGCTTCCACAGTATCTACTAACCACAATAACCTTAAGGTCAGTCTTCCCATTGCTACAACCGAATTTTCTGCCACACCAGCTTCTGAAGCTTTAGATCAAACTAATGATACTTACCTGCTACACGAACAACTCCTACGCCTTAAAAGAAAGACCAAAGACCTCTATGATGACTTTGTTTATTTGCATTATAAGAATCTTATGAAGGGACACAAGTCACCAGACCATCTGACACTATGTCCAACACCTGACATCTTATCTTTAGAGATCGACATGATAAGGCCTGGAATTGCCATACAGAAATGTATACAGACTTATAACAAGCAGATGGAAGACCTAAATATAGCATATGTATCCCTTCTAAAGACTGACACAGCTCTTTCACCTTCCAGCCACAGAAACTCAGGTTGTTGTACTGACAGAAAAGAATTAACTCCTCCGGTGGGTCAAATCACGCACACAGCCATTACACCACAAAACAAGGGTGGTCTTCTGATTGGAAATCCCTCTGAGTCAAAGGATGGTTCCGCCCTCACCCTTGCCTATTGTCCAGTACTCACACTTACAACCTCTTCTGAAATGACAATGGCAGCTGAAGAGACTAGCGCAGTTCACACCGAGCATGCTGAGTTGGCAAGTGGGGCTTGCCAAAGTGTGGCTGTACTATCAGACAACACTCTTGAGCAATCAACATCTTCAGTTTCTTCGATACCCCCTGAATCGCCAGTGGTTGTGGTACCCGATCTACCAGTAGTTGCAACACCTGAACTATCTGTAGCTGCTACAGCACCCGAACTTCCAACTGCAATCCATGATCTTCCTGCTGCTCTGGTTCCTAAACTCCCTGCCACATTTGAGACTCCTCAAGTCTCTGCTGCAAATCTTGAGGTTGCCATAGCTACTGTGATTCCTGAAGCTACTGCTAATTCTGATGATCCCTCAGCACCTTCTCTTCCTGATCCTACATCCGCCATGCTAACTGTTGCAGGGTCAGCGAAGGGTTTTCCTGTTAAGACTACTGCTCCAGTTGTTTCTGCTGGTGTATCTATAGCACTAAGACTGCCAGACTCTACTCTACCAGTCTCAGGTGCGTTCTAGCCCGCTGGCTCTCTCATGACGCCCACACACCCAGTTGCTACCGCCTTGATACTCTCTACAGCCATTCAAGACTCTCACCTTGCAACCCGTTTCTGGTGCTTCATGTTTTGCCTTTTTGGAGTAAGACTCTTGTACGGTGTGACAGACATTCTTCCTATAGGTCGGTCTTCAGGGAACCTGGAGAGGGGCCTGGAGAGGGGCCTGGAGAGGGGCATACTGTCATGCCTGCGCCATGGGCGCATCCATTTACGCTCAATTTGGACTATATGTTTATCATTTATTTACAACAGACTCTTGGATCTATCTATATTTACTTTGGAAACTTTATTTCCCATTTACGAGACTTTGCTGCTTAATTATTATTTCCAACAAACTACGCATACCATAATGCACCTGGCTACAAGCATTGATTCCTGGCTGTTCCTATTGGTTATCAATGGAACTACACCCCCCAGAAGCCCTAGAGACTTGCCCTGCTTCCACCAGCCCAGGAACAGAAAGGGAGGTGGCCGATTGCCTGCAGGTGTGTTTAGCCAGGTGCAACCAATTAGCCTGCCTCTGTGCTGGGCTAGGCAGTATAAAGGCTGCTGCCTGCAGTGGCTCAGCTCTCTTGCATCTGAGAGTTCTTCCTCCACCTTTTGCTTCTTTCTACGGATCTTGTATGCTGCTTACCTTCACTCCTGCTTGGACCCTGCCTTGTTGCTTGCTCCACCCTGCTGCCTCCAGGCTCCCTGCCTCACAGCCCTGCTCCTCTGGGCTCTCCACACTGCAGCTGATCACGCTCTGCTGCCTTCCAGTCTCCGCCCTTGCCCTGCCGGGCTCTCCACATTGCAGCGGATCACGCTCTGCTGCCTTCCAGCCTTCGCCCTTGCCCTGCCGGGCTCTCCACACTGCAGCGGATCACGCTCTGCTGCCTTCCAGCCTTCGCCCTTGCCCTGCCGGGCTCTCCACATTACAGCGGATCACGCTCTGCTGTCTTCCAGTCTCCGCCCTTGCCCTGCCGGGCTTTCCACATTACAGCGGATCACGCTCTGCTGCCTTCCAGCCTTCGCCCTTGCCCTGCCGGGCTCTCCACATTGCAGCCGATCACGCTCTGCTGCCTTCCAGTCTCCGCCCTGGCCCTGCCGGGCTCTCCACATTGCAGCGGATCACGCTCTGCTGCCTTCCAGCCTTCGCCCTTGCCCTGCCGGGCTCTCCACATTGCAGCGGATCACGCTCTGCTGCCTTCCAGCCTTCGCCCTTGCCCTGTCGGGCTCTCCACATTGCAGCCGATCACGCTCTGCTGCCTTCCAGCCTTCGCCCTTGCCCTGCCGGGCTCTCCACATTGCAGCGGATCACGCTCTGCTGCCTTCCAGCCTTCGCCCTTGCCTTGCCGGGCTCTCCACATTGCAGCCGATCACGCTCTGCTGCTTTCCAGCCTCCGCCCTTGCCCTGTCGGGCTCTCCACATTGCAGCCGATCACGCTCTGCTGCCTTCCAGCCTCCGCCCTTGCCCTGCGTACCCTCTACAGTGCAGCTGATCACGCTCTGCTGCTTTCCTGCCTCAGCCCTTGTCCTCTGGGCTCCCTGCCCTGCAGCCTGCCTCACTCCGGCTGCCTTCAGCCCTTGTCCTCTGGGGCTCCCTGCTCTGCAGCCTACCTCTCTCTGGCTACCTACAGCCCTTGTCCTCTGGGCCTTCCTACTTTGCAGCTTATCCCGCTTCGCTGCCTACTACCTACCTTTTCCGCTGGGTTCTCGGCCTAGCAGCTCTCTACAGTCCTCTGCTACCTTCTACGTTCATCGGCCCTGTCCCTCAGGGTTCACTCCTTACTGCCCGGCGCTTACGGGATCCTTTCCGTGCAGTCTGCTTTACTCTGCTGCCCTAAGCCCTTTTCCTCTGGGCGTTCTACCTTACAGTCCTACCCCTGTGGGCTTACTCATTGCTTTCCTGCTCCTCTGAGCTCTCAACCTTGTTCCTTACTGTCCTCTGCTATCCTATCCTGTTACACGACTTTCCTTTCATTTCCTTCTGCTAGTTTGCTATCACCTCATTTACTGGATTTGTCTGTAGTATCTTCTCTTGTACTGTTTGTAGACCCTTTTGTACAGAGCTTGTCTGTTGGTTCCCATCAGTCAACTTCTGCCCCTTCCCTTGTCCTGTTTCTACATTACAGACACCCAGAGCTGCTGTTCCAAGTCATGAGCAATCAGCGTGGGCCTCTGTTATAGCAAACTGTGCAGAAGGCTAGAGTATTTCCAAGGTTCGTGGAATACTCTTTTCCTATATCTGCATACACCCCAAGAGGGTATTCATTCTGTATCTTTTCCCTTGCTACTCTTGCTTACTCTTCGTTCTCTTTCCTTTCCGCTGTGTGTTTTCTTATCAGTCCACTTTATTTGGCACAACCACCCAAACCCTTTCTGGGTGTCCTGTGCCACTCTTAATAGAGTGCCACTCCTGACAGTGAGTCAAACGAACTTTCAGTAAAATTAGATTCTTGTTTGAAAAGAAAAAGTCATCATTCCATATAGATGGTGCAAAGCTGTTTCATTCAGTGTATAGTTATAGAAACAAAAAATATTATTCTACCCTGGTGTTATCATCACATCTGGTAGTATCCTGCAGTTATCATCACATCAGGTAGTGGTAGTTGAAGAAAATAAACAAATTATGTCCGTCCAGGTGTTATCATCACACCGTAAATCCTCACTTAATTTCTCACTCTAAATCCTCACTCAATTTTCACTCCTCACTCAATTTTCACTCCTCGACACGTGTTTCCCCATTGAATGTATCAATGGTTCATCAGGAGAGAGAATAGTTTCTAGCAGGAAAAAAGTAAAGAGACAGAAGGGAGTACAGAGTTATTAAAAAATGTTATAATTGTATTTTTTAAATTATTCTTTTATGTCAAAATCTATTTTAGTAAACAATGGTATCCTATTCAGTAATCGGACTCACCCTGTATTGGTTAAAAATTCTGCTTTAGTTGCCTTGGGTATTCCCAGGTTTTTCTTTGACAACTTCAATATTTTTCAATTAGTTTTACTTTGTGGTTTCAATAGTAATTTCCAAAAGTCTATTCGCGAGATTCAAGATTTAAGTAGCTGTTGGAAAGAGAAGACTAAGTAAGAATACTGTTATGGTATTTAAAAAAGAAAGCTTGGAGACAAGCATAGTTTTTGGCAAAGCTATTGGAAAAAGTAATTATTTCTTACCTTCTGTTTGTCAAAGTCCCAGATAGGACTGAAAGTATCCTTAACGCCTTGATAATAGGAGAAACAGATAGCCAGGCTGGTTGCGTGGCTTTTGTGTTTGCTAATGGGCTTTATATAGACCTAACGATGCGCAGTGATGTCATCACGCTGTGCGCAATGTTGTTGCGCGCGATGCAATTATGTCATTGCGTTTTCAATGCATCGGCGGCCATTATTGAGCGAAATACTCTAGAACAATGTACTTATATTAAAGATGTTTATTTAGTTCTGTCTAAAGATATTCAATTTGACTAAAGATCCAGTATCCACAGTACTGTTGGTTTTTAATTAATAATTAATTTTAATTTTGGTTTTCCTGTATTGTATTTTTTTAAAAAGGACTTCTTTTTTAAAAAATCTGTTTTTTTAAACTTTTTTGTGCTGTATTTTGAAAGGACATTTTTAGATTGCTCATAATTTGTTTTTTTAATTTTTTATTTTTTTAAGCTTTCTGTGATACCAAGTGGATTGGTCATGGAGAAATAATATTGTAAAGATAACAGAGAAAGTCAAATAAAACTTTATAGAGATAGATATAAAAGATGACATTGTGTAACTAATGATAAGGAGCTATGTAGGATGTGTAAATAAGTGAAATTCGATTTTCTCTAATAGTAAACAGCGGAGGGAAGAATTTCTAAGTACAAAATACATCATTTTCATTCAAATTTCTACACAGAAAAATATGATGCATTACATTAAGCATACCTGTTTCAGAGTATAGAAAAATAGTTCTAACCAATTATACATTTCTGTGTCACAATTCAAACCTGAAACACATGTGTCCATGATACAAATCCATTTACATTCCTTTTTGCGTAACAGTTCCTCTTTGTTTCCTCCTCTCGGGGGTAGATGAACTTTCTCCAGGTCAAAGATTTTAAGGTTTCAAATTTCAAAGATTGGATGTTCTTCAATTATGTGTACTGATATGGGGGATCTGAGGTCTTTATTTCGGATGGCTTTTAAATGCTCAAAGATTCTCACCTTTAATTTTCTTATGGTGCTGCCGATGTATAGCTTTCCACAAATGCATTCCATTCCATAAACAACAAACGTCGAATTGCAGTTTATTAGTTGATTGATTTATTTTATTTTTCCATTTGGAAGTTTAATTTCCCTTTTTCCTTGTTTTAAAAATGGGCATAGTTTGCAATGTCCACATTTATAAGTGCCCTTCATGGTGGTTTGAAAACAAGTCTTTTTTGCATTTGGTATCGGGCTAAGTAAACTTGGGCTAATAAGGTGTTTTATGGTTGGTGCTCTCTGAAAGCAGATACTTGGATGGTTGTCCAAATGTTTCTGTAGGCTTGAGTCTGTGAGATGAATATTCCATTATTTTGACAATATATGTTTAATTTTCTTTGCTTCAGTGCTGTAAGTAGTGATAAATTGAATCTTGTGTCTGGTGATATCAGTTTTTGGTTTATCAATGAGTAGAGATTCTCTAGTGATTTGCTCCACTTTATTTATGGCTGTTTCTATGTTTCTTGAGCCAGTTTCTTGAGGAACCTTGCATAACAGACCTCAGAGATGTTGTAGACTTGATGGAAGGGACGACTGGAAGTTATTTCACCTACAAACATAAGGGGGGAATGCTATTATAAATGGGCATAATATCAGGTGCAGGGAAGCCCCGGTATGCATGACATTTGCATAATTGACTATCATCATCTTTATTATTAGGCACTTTGGGTCCAATAATCCATAACAGTAAACTATCCCTGCAAAACAGCAGAGGATTATCAGTGCCATGCATTACACAGATATTGCCAAGTGGCATTGTATTTATTTGTGTTATTTTTACATTTGTAAAGCACTCTAAACCCTAAGGCATGAAGGCGCTTGTTACAGGATTAAACAACAGAAGATAGTTTGTAGTCACAGGGGAGTAGATCAACCAGGGAGGGGCCCTGGGTGAAAAGCAGTGTCTTAAGGTGTTTGCGAAAGGTCCAATACGATTGTTAGTTCCTAGAGCTAAGGGCAGAGAGTTCCAGTTCTTGGTGGCGATGACCGGGAAGCTCATCCCCACCAGCTCTCTTTAGTCTGAATTTTGGTGTGATAAGCCGGTGAGAGGAGCGGATGGGTTTTGAGGATTGCTCTTTTTGGAGTTTCAGAGAAGGTTAACTGGGAGCAGAGTTAGATAGGCATTTGTGGGTGATGGCATATACCACTACATGACTGTATCCAGGGCGCAAGTATTTTAAATCTTCTGGGTCCTGCCTCACACCGGCCTCTCTCAGGATAGGGAAAAACCAAATGTCCCCACACCGTGAATAACTGCAACCACAAAAAAAAGGGGATGTACAATAGTCTCTATTTCTCTCGAATCGCACCCACACAGGCAGGCCAGTAATTCAATTTTTTATTCAATTTAACTTTATTTATTCATGACGCGCCACCAGGCCCAAAGGCGTGCGGACCCAAAGGTGTGCAGGCCCAAACGTGTGAGGGCACTACCCTAGAAGGGGTACAAACAAAAAACAAAACAAACACAGCCAATGCATAACAAGGCGATGGAGAAACTCACATTCCTGCCCAGGAGATGTACATTGCCATCTCTTCAGGGACAAAGAGACCATATTGTGTACAGGTGGCACATCTTTACACATTTGGAACACCTGGACTTTCACCCTTCATTAGAAGGATAATCCAGACGGCGAATCCCTTGCACTCTGCGCCCAAAGAGCCACAGCATCAACTCTTTGATGAAACCAACCAGGCAGAACCATGTCTGAGGTTGTGGTTGGTACCTTGTTCAGAGGAGAATTGCTTTGCATTTTGGATCCTTGCTGTCCTTGTGTGCGGGACCTGTCATGACCCCAAAGACCCCCAAAACCCCAGCTGGTAGCATTGGGGGTATCTGGTCTGGGAGACTGGCTGCATGGTGCAGGAACAGGCTGCTGTCAGTGCTTTAGGCAAATTGCCCCATCCAAAAGGGACCCCGGGTTGGATCATTCAGTAGAATCCAACATGGCCCCTAGAGGGCCACACTACAAGTATCCATGGTGGTCTATTGGTGCTTGGTGGGCCCAGGGCTATATAAACCCTGCCCTGGGCCACACCCAGCACTTAGCGTTTTCTCCAGCTGGGATCCAGCGTGACGCTTGCCTGTCACGGACCCGGCGTTCTCTGCTAGTATCCAGAGTTCCTGAAATCCAAGGCTTCACTACGTGTCAAGACTCCAAGAGCCCAGTGACTTACCTGATACTCACCGTGATTTCCCTGGAACTCCTCCAAGACCACATCGCTCGTCGGCTACGTCCACTGGATTTCTCCCGCGCGTCTGCATCCCGGTACACCCGCTGCTCCTGAAACAACAAAAAACACGGGGGTAAGCTACGAACTGTCCACGCCACCCATACCCCTCCCATCATCCTCGCACTACTTACTTCAACAATACTTCTCCACGCAGCGGGTCCCGCGGCCATCCGTATACGTCTGCAGGCCTCCTTCACAGGCATATATAGACCTGAGAAAAGAACAAGGAAAAAGGGGTTATACATTCTAGAGCAGAACAAAAGGCATGCGGGCATTCCGCTCACATACCTCTGCTGGGCTGAGGAGACATCACCAGAGCGGCGTGGTGCCCATAAATAAACACTCTGGTGCCTCCATAAGAAAGACATTCTGTACCCACAAATCAAGACTTTCCTAAGGCGGACTGGTGCGCCGCTGCAGGACTGGGCCACTCTAACCCAGTGAAGGAACTGGGTAGAGACCGCAGAACCGCCATAAACCTGTGAAGGAACTGGGATTGACATTTTTCTACAAAGACACCTGGAAGGTTCCCAAGAGACTTGGCAATACAAGGGCGCCCGGAACCTTATTCATCCAGGCCACTCCCGCCTCTCTGACCACTGGGTGACTAAACCTGCAGTGGGCAGGGTGGAGGGAGTGTTTTGGTGAGCGACAGAGACAGGAGATCGCCGACAGAGTTCGCCGATAGACTGGACCAGGCACTCCTGCAGGGCCCCAGAGGTAAGCGTTACAGGACCAGACTGATATGCAAACGGGGTCAGTGAGCTGAGACCTGGTTTCAGATACATAAAAGGTGCAGGAAATTGGTTTTCGTAGTCCCAAATGTTTTGCTTCTTGTTACCAATGTACCCATGGAAAAAAACGATGCAAAAGCATGCACAGTTGCTGATCGAAATGCCATTCTCGCCATGTATCTTACTTGGATAAGTACAGTGCTTTGCCCCTCACTTCACAAAACAGAATTCCCAAAGGAGCATAGCACATGTGCCCGTCTAGCTTTGGCATGTTAAAATAATAGCAATTTGGACAACACCAAAAAACAAAAGAGGAAGATAAAACAAGTTTGGAAAAAGTTTTTATTTGAATAAAAAATGAGTGGCCGAAATGTCTACGATTATGGCGCACAGCCAATCATTTCTATTATATTTGACATAAGAGACCTTCAAATCGTGCACGAGTTCTTTTCGAATGCAGTCAGTCTCTCATTTACTTAAATGACATCATCGAGCAATCTGGACAACAACAAAAAACAAAAGAGGAAGATAAAACAAGTTTGGAAAAAGTTTTTATTTGAAGAAAAAATGAGTGGCCGAAATGTCTACGATTATGGCGCACAGCCAATCATTTCTATTATATTTGACATAAGAGACCTTCAAATCGTGCACGAGTTCTTTTCGAATGCAGCCAGTCTCTCATTTACTTAAATGACATCATCGTTTCCTCCTTTTCAGACACAAATACTCCACTTTTTTTCTTTACAGCCACATGTTTTCTTAAGCATCCTTGGAAAAATACAAGCCTGGGCACATCATGACTACTTCCTCCCACCCCAAGCAGGCTCTCATAAATTTGGCAATGAATCACGGCAGCTGCAAAATTGACAAATATGATCTCAGTTTGCCGTCCTGTGTTGTTTATAACAAGTCTAAAACGCTTTACCATGCAGCCGACTGGGTTCCAGTGAAACAGGGCTTCCTGTTTTCAGGAGTTCTCGTCCCCAGATATGGAAGCGAAAGAAGACTGCGCACTTTCACCTGCAAGCCAAGCTGCTCTGAACTTTCGAAGCTCTGCTTTCTTCCAAGAAAAAGCAATACAAAGAGCCAAAATGGCTCCCACGCCTGGGAAATTGAGAAAATTGAGTTATTCAGAAAAGCAATGTTGTTCCAGGAAAGATGTTCCTGTCGCATTGTCTTTGCAGTGCAAAAGATGAATGCCCCCCTCCACAGCACCCAGCTCAAATGTATTTTACGCATGCGCAATTTCATTAGCACTGCTGCAAATTGATTTGCACTGACACCAATGCCATTACGCATGTTGACACATTTGTGCCTGGTCAAAATGCATTTGCGTTGATGGATAAGGCCCCAGTTTTCCCTAGAATCACTGACCAGGCCCCAAGTGGGGTGTCAATTGCAGTGTTCATTTAGCTACACTGCGTACGTAGGGTCTGTGTATCAGCTGAGTGCACCCCCTAGAGATGTTGCTCTATACATCATAGCCGTTGGTGCAGTAGGAATAGCAACACAGTACTGAGCTCTTTGTCTTTTCCACATTGCACAGGCCCTGTGTGTGGTAACAGTGCGTATGCCACTTTTGTATTTCACATGATGGCAAATGCACAGGAGTTCTTTGCAACATATTACACAGTGGCACCATTCTACTTCAGACTATATTTCCCCCAAGCTTCCAGACAAGGTGCCGGACTCACAAGCAAAGGTGGGATAGCCATGCAGGGCTCGGGCTGGCCCGTGCAAAGTGACCGACTCAAGGTCAAACTCGTTTCGAACCACTGGCTCCCCAAAACAAAGGCTGAGCCGAAGCTCTAGGTGCTGAACAAAAGAAAAACAACTCCTGCCAGGCAGGGGGTGGTCACCATCTGCATCACTTCCTGTCCATTTCAGGGGATATGCCTGTTATCTTCCCTGGCTGGCTCTCGCAGTCATGCTGGTAAGAGTCAGACAGAGCGGGGCTGTCCCAGGAGTCATGGTGTGAGGATTCAAGCAGGGCAGGGGCTGCAAATACATTTCCCACCTCTCCTAGTTCAAGACCATCTGCATTGTCCACAAGGCCTTCTGGGGCCTGAGTCCTCAATACCTCCAACATAAATATCTTCCTACTCGAGCTCTTTGCTCCTCCATCTCCAACTGCCTCAGGGTCAGTCGCTTCTCCAAGCAACGAGTTGGTGGTAGATCTCTTTCTCCGGCTGGGGCCTCTCTCTAGAACAGCCTTCCTGCCTCTCTGAAACTTCAGAACCATGGACGGTTCCGGAAGCACCTCAAGACCTTCTTCTTTGCTTCTTTCTTCTCCCTCTCTCTCTCTCTCTCTCTCTCTCTCCCCTGCTGATTTCCTGGCGGATACTGCACTGGTAACCTGGCTAGCCTCTGATTTCGGGCCCAGGTCCCTGCCCAGCCAGTTGCACACCTGCACTGCCTCCCGGCAACCCTTGCACTTGGGTCTGTATCTGTAACCCTACATCCCCCTACCTGCACTTTTGGACACCCGCTGTCCACACTTACCCTTGCACCTGCCACCTGCTGGCTGCAATTCTTCTTATTGTTTGATCCCATGTACAGCACTGCCTCCCTCCCTTTTCCCCTGGCACTTTTCCCCTCCGCCCTCCCCTGCTCTTCCACGATCTCAAAGTCACTTGGCCTAGTAAGATCGTTGTCTCTGTCCTTCACCTGTACCCCCTACCTTGCCTTGTCGCGCCTTGAAACACTTGTGTATAGGCGCGTTATAAATGCCATATCATATTCTATAACCATCAGTTTATTTCAGTGGGAAGTTCTCTGTGTGCACCCTATAAAACATATGAACAGGAAATCAGTCATGGTCAATGGGCCAAGTGTCAAGGTTCGCTGTTAAGAACTGTAACGTAACTCAATGCAATTACCCTGTGTGTTCTTTCAAGACTACATGGGCCTCATTACGGGTCTGACGGTAACTGTGCCTGTAAAACCAGTAGGTTGCCGCTGGACCCGTAATGAATTACCAGCGCCTGACTTCTCGGTTGCACCGTGCTATTCCGAGTGCGGCGGCCCGAGAAGTCAGGCCCAGTAATTTTGTAATTCCCCATTCCCAATGAGTCCCACAGGACTCAATGGGAATGGGGAACACAGAAGCACCTGCACCTGTGAAACTCTGCGGGCGGGTGCCGTTCCGCCCACCAGGTCTGACCCTTGGGGGAAGGACGGCACCCACCCGCAGAGTCGTACTGTGCCAGTCCAGAAACACTGGTGCTGGTAAGCTTACCGGTACTGGTGTTTCCGGACCAGCACAGCCGTAATGAGGCCATTTGAAACAGAGCCACAAAATATACCCCGATTTTTAAACTACCTACTTTATTTTCTTGTCATCCACTGGCTTCAAACAAAAAAGATGAGCTTTTTCATGGAAGCACACATTTACTAAACAACATGCACAGAAAAATCAAAAAGCCTGTGTCAAACAATACATTAGGGCTTCATTACAAGTTTGGAGGTAGCCATGCCTGTAATACAGGGAGGCTACCTCCAAACTTGCAAAAAAATCCGGCATCCGCGAATGGGCAATTAGCGGGGTATTGCGGCCCCGCCGGACCCGGTAATTGCCCTTTCGCGGGTGCCGGAATCGGGTGAACCCTATTCCCATTGAGCCCCACAGGGCTCAATGGGAATGGGGATGCCTGTAGCACCGGCACCAATCATTACGGTGCTACAGGCATGCTGTGCTTGCGGGTGCCTTTCATTCCGCCAGGTCAGACCTGCCAGGCAGAAAGGCACCCGCGAGCACAACTCGGAGTTTACCGGCCCTGATAAAAACGGTACCGGCATGCTTACCGGTACCGTTGTATCCCAACCGGCAAACTTGTGATGAGGCCCATCATGACTACGCAGATGACTGTATAACATAGTTGTTTTTTGTTGTTGTGTCACAGTAAGTCGTGCAAGTTCAGTTGCAAAACCTAGAGCATTGTTCTAGGATGAAATTACTTTGGATTCTTGCACTTGTAGTATTCCATTCAGGATGGTGAAAATAAAGATATCTTCATACTGATTGTGCTTAACGTATTTGCCAGACTGATAGCTGATGTGATTTCTGTGCTTTTGAAATCATTTCTATGAAACAAATACATATGTGTGGCAGCTAGAGGTGAGAAGCTATGTGGTCAAGTATCTAAAGTGCAGGCTGGGATCACACTCTGTATTCATCTCTTAAATAATATGTGCGATCCTGGGCAAATCATTGTACCGCAATGTGCCATGTATGTCAAAATATTGATGCCAGCAATGGGGGACTTGAGCTAATGGGCGGGTGGTGGGAACAGAATTCCAGGTATGGGTTTTTGGGTTGCGGGGTTCGGGGAGGCAGGATTCCAGGCATCATATATGCCAACCTGGCCAATTCCATTCCGGAGACTAGTCTAGGCCTTTGTTCTCTAAGACTTGTAGTCCCACAGTTATAATGAGGCAATCCAGACTACAGATGGTAATGAAAAAACCGGAGTTGACTACCATCTGCCATTGAGAATGGGGCATGCTAGCATCCCTGGGTGTGGGTGTTGTGGTGTGGAGTTTGGCGAGGCATGACACCACCTATAGGTTTTCTGTTTTGGAGGGTGCAGAGGGAGGGGCTAAGTTATGGGTCTTTTCCTAGCTCTGCCCATGGTTGGCTCAACTTTGGCTCGGCTCTTCCCATGAACTCCTTGGTTCTCACGCCTCTACTAACATGACCGCAATGTTGCGATGAGGGATGTGCACACCAAAGGAGAACACTATGTAAACAAAATGTTGTAGAAGGTTGGCTTTGTTTGTAGTAGGTGGGGTTGTACAATTCAAAAGTATATTCTAAACTGTTTAAAAATATATGAACGTTCCTATAATGTAATGTGAAGGGAAACTTGATTATTCAATGGCCCCAGGTTCCCAGAACTTTCCACGCATGTTTTCCAAAGTCGGTGGCGTTGAGTAGTAATACTATATATAAGGGTTGCGGCAGGGGTACCAGGAGGAGTTTCTGAGGCTAGGCTATTGATCTGGCAGCAGAACCACATAGGCTGATGTTCAAGCCTGGTGCCAGATTATGCAGGGTCTACGTCAGGGTTGCCCAACTCCTGGCCCCGATGGCAGATACATGTCGGATTTTCAGGATACCGTTCATTAATATTCATGAGATACATTTGCATACAATGATTCTAAATATTAATATTAATGAGGAATATCCTGAAAACCCATCAGGATTCCAGCCCTTGAGGCCTGGACAACCCTGTATGTCCTCAGTCACTTGGGCAACCTGTAAATATTGGCTGCCAATTATTTTCCCATCTTGGTGTTTCTTTTCTCTTTCTCTTTTTTCTTTTCTCTTTTTGCATCTGGTGACTTTTTTCCTTTCATTGTAAGGTTTAAGCTGAAGAAATGAAGGCAGCAATGCTGAGCAAAGCCCCAGATTCTATGTTTAACTAATGCGTCCCAGCGTCCTATCATTACTATCTCGAAGTGTGTGAGGATTTGAAGTTGTGGCATGTAAAAGCACCCACTGTAGTGTGCAATGGTGCCGTACATAATACACATAAAAAGGGGACCATTAAGGGTCCCGACAGTTTGGTCTCCATGCAAACATGTGGGGATCCCTTTTTAACACTGTGAATTATTCGGATTGTGCGGCCTGCCCACCAGACCTGTAGGTATGTGCATGTCATACATCCATGTGTGCATGGCAGGCAGCATTTACAATGAATCCCTATGGACACCGACCGCTTTTTGGGGTTTCCATAGGGAATTATTGGTTTTACGCCACCATGAAAATCTCACCAAGTTGTTTTTGAAGGCAGAGGCGGAAACGTAACTCTGGTTATGCCCCCGCCCTCCGCCTGCAAAAACAATGAAAATCCCTGTTAGCGTGAATGGGGGCTATAAGTCTGTCTTAAGCCACTCCATTCACGATCCCGGGGCTTCAGAAATGAGCTCCATAGTGTTCTGATCTCAGGCCAATGGCAAAGACATGCCGTCTCCCTCCTTCCCGCCATCCGGTACAGCTGTACCCCTCCTCTGTGCCCCTCTGTATTCTACTCCCTACTGTATATCTTTTGTGTTGTTACCACTGAAAAGCACTCCGTTATGCATCTGCAAGGTTGTACACCTCTGTAAAGAGCTCTGTTATGCATCTGTAAGGTTGTGCACCTCTGTAAAGTGCTCCATTATGCATCTGTAAGGTTGTACACCTCTGTATTGCGCTCCCTTATGAACCTGTAAGGTTATACATCTCTGTAAAGTGCTCCGTTATGTATCTGTAATGTTGTACACCTCTGTAAACCGCTCCATTATGCATCTGTAAGGTTGTACACCTCCGTAAAACGCTCCATTATGCATCTGTAAGGTTGTACACCTCTGTATTGCGCTCCCTTATGCACCTGTAAGGTTGTACACCTCTGTAAAGCGCTCAGTTACGCATCTGCAAGGTTGTACACCTCTGTAAAGCGCTCCGTTATGCATCTGTAAGGTTGCACACCTCTGTGAAGTGCTCCATTATGCATCTGTAAGGTTGTACACCTCTGTAAAGCGCTCCATTATGCATCTGCAAGGTTGTACACCACTGAAAAGCGTTCGTTATGCATCTGTAAGGTTTTACACCTCTGTAAAGCGCTCTGTTATGCATCTGTATGGTTGCACACCTCTGTAAAGCGCTCCATTATGCATCTGTAATGTCACAGCTCCGGTCTCCAGGCGCAGGAGTGGCACGAACCAACCACCCACTCCGCGGTCTGGGCACCTGCAAGTCACAGCTTACACAGACCTCCGAGACCCCGGCGGGGAAAGAGGGTTAGGGAACCGTTGGTTGGACAGGAACTGATTTTCAGGGTAACTGGAAAGATGGTCAGAAGAGGGGAGGTGGAAAGGCAGGGGGAACATAGGATAAACACAACACTAACAATTAAACACACTCACTCCGCAAAATACACATACTACATGCACATGATACAACCCATCTCAAAAGTGAGTCCAAGAGAGACTTATCTCTGTGGTGAGTGCTGGCCTCCTGCCTGCGCACTCTCAGGTCCGGTATCCGGAGCAGTTCAATGCTGCAAAGAGAGCATGAGTTATTACTTTGTGGGTATTTCCTCAAACACACAACACGGTACATGCAGTGGGTTAGTGACACCTCCCCATGCAGACCCACTCGTCTCAGACTTTGTCTGTATTAGTTTGCATGCCCCCTGTGATGGGTTAAACACTTTTTATGTGGACAGATCGCTGCATGTGGCTCTGCAGTGAATGCTGCTTCACGTGTTAAAAAATCACACGTAGAATGGGTTCTTGATGTGCGGCTAGCCGCACGTGGCGAGGTACGACTTTGGTACAAGTCGCGCTTTGCTGGTTGCGGTTTCTTTAGATAGCGCACAAGGCTAATTATGCATGCAAATTATATGCACTGCTCGAGGAGTTGCTGCGCCCCTGGATATCCCCTTGCGCTGTATTGAGTTAAGGCTACGAACACTACTGCATGATAGACTTAGCTTCTCTAGAGCAGGGGGGACTTGCGAGTGTGGGCGACACCCCCTGCATGTACCCCTGTTCGCGTAGTAGGCTCCCTGCTTGTTCGCTCCTCAACGCGGCTTTGTTGCAGCATGCGTGTCGTTCCCAGCGCTTGTCTAGGCTCCCCTGTGCTGGCGGTACTTATCTTAGGCATGCAAGGGGCCTGAAGAAAGTTTGTCTGGGGCGTGGCCCCTCGTGCGCTTTCCCTTGCTCGGAGCTCCGGTAGACACGTCTGCTTCAGTCGGATGTTCGAGCACAAGCCCCTGCTTCTGCTCGCATGCGCGTGTGTGCCCCACCCGACGTGGGCGGGAATTTGTAGTTCTTGGCTGGGGTCCACTGGGTAATGTAGTTTGCAGGCTCCTTTTCCTGCATAAGGGACACAAAGCCTCTTATAAGGCTGGATTCTTTTTTGTGTGTTTTTCCTTTTGGTGTCTGTTGCTGGGCCATGTCTGAGGTCCATACCAGGACCCTTTATATATAACCTCAGGGCTTGTGTCCTGACATGTAAGGTTGTACACCTCTGTATTGCGCTCCGTTATGCATCTGTAAGGTTGTACACCTCTGTAAAGCGCTCCATTATGCATCTGTAAGGTTTTACACCTCTCTGAAGCGCTCTGTTATGCATCTGCAAAGTTGTACACCCCCCGGAAAGCATTTGTTATGTATCTGTAAGGTTGTACACCTCTGTAAAGCGCTCTGTTATGCATCTGTAAGGTTGCACACCTCTGTAAAGCGCTACATTATGCATCTGTAAAGTTGCACACATCTGTAAAGCACTCCGTTACGCATCTGTAAGGTTGCACACCTCTGTAAAGCGCTACATTATGCATCTGCAAGGTTGTACACCACTGAAAAGCATTCGTTATGCATCTGTAAGGTTGTACACCTCTGTAAAGTGCTCTGTTATGCATCTGTAAGGTTGTGCACCTCGGTAAAGCGCTCCATTATGCATCTGTAAGGTTGTACACCTCTGTATTGCGCTCCGTTATGCATCTGTAAGGTTGTACACCTCTATATTGCTCTCCGTTATGCATCTGTAAGGTTGTACACCTCTGTAAAGCTCTCCGTTATGCATCTGTAAGGTTGTACACCTCTGTAAAGCTCTCCGTTATGCATCTGTAAGGTTGTACACCTCTGTATTGCGCTCCGTTATGCATCTGTAATTTTTGCTATGTACAATATTGAAGTTCGATATATTAGTGGATTATATTAAACAATTAAATTGACACTGCTTTTATTCAACCCCACCTGAGAGCCTGATAAACTCAAACATTTTATAATGGCGCAATCCCATTGAAGAACATTTTGTAAATCAGGCCCTAAGTCTCTTGTTGGTTTGGTGCAAGAATGTTAACCTTCTAACTTTTAAGTTCTAATTATTCCAATAGATGGCTCTTGTAAAGTGTATGCATTAAATGATATTCAGTTTACATGCTAGTTAGAATGGACAAAACCATTCTGACAGTGCGCTCCTGGTCTCTCCTCCCCCAACACAGATGTGCAGCTAGAGGCGGTGGCCCAAGGCATGAGCTACTCTGCCTCTATTGGCAACGGTGCTCCACATGCAGAGCAGGCACCTGTGCTGCTCTATGATATTTGCTCCACTGTGCCTGCCGGAATCCTTGCTAGGGGGGCTGGAGGGGCTCAAGCCTTGGTTGTAGCCTTGGATAGAAGCTCAGGGGCCACAAACAAAAGGCTAGCTAGCCCTGAGTCCCGACAGTCGCGACATTAGCATAGCCCCAGATCTTTTCCAGACCTAGCAACACCACTGCACTGGGTGCTGCATCTTAAGGTTCCAATGTGTGCCTGCCACAGTAAGTGTGTGCGGTTGCAAGCCCTCTCCTGTGTGTTCAGATGGTTCACAATATTTGGCTTTCATAAAATGTATCCCACTCTAAGAGTGTGATGTAGCATATTTCAAAAGTTCACGGGAATAGTATTGCTACTGAGGTAACCTATTATGCTGTGCTGCTAGCTTACATGTCATTTCATTAGAGATGACGACTTAATGGCGTGTTTACGGTATGACGTTGTTTCATTGACTAGCCTGCAAGTTGAACGTCTACAGTATCGTCTTGCCCAAAGCGCATAGACCATGACAGCATTAAGGGCAGAGGTAATGAAAGACCTGGATGGCTATACCAGCAATTGTATTATTATATATGCTCAGGAAACCTGGTCGATCTTAATCCATGGCCTTTATGAATATTCTGTCCTGGATACCCAGACAATCAAATGGAAGAAGGGGAGATCAAAAGGGTTCTTGCCAGTTCTGATACAGAGATCTTTATATTGCCAAACTAACAAAATTGAAATTTTAAAAAATCATGATTTCATTGAAATAATGTCGTGAATTCCTAATGTAGCACCAAGAGGTCTGCTGTGGGTTATTGTTGCCCTCTATAAGTCCATAAAACAAATACACGTTGCTATTCATTAATGTGTATATCCCTTCAACTAAAGTGTGCTAATTAACATGCAGGGAACATGGGGAATTTGTGAATGATGGAAAGATTTAATGCACAACTCTCTTTTTAGTAGACCAACTCTCTACATTTCGCAATTTTTGCATAAGCGTCATCTAAACTAAAAAGCGGCCAGGCAGACTAAAGAGGGGGCGGATTGGCTTCCCTGCAAATTCTTCAGCTCTTTTTCCAATTGAATGGGAGATTTGCATTTGATATTTCCATTAGAACTACCAGGACCCAGAAAAGTACCGCTTTTATGATTGAATATGTATGATATGATGACCATAGTTTTAAACTGGTGGATGCTTTTGTTTGGAGCCAAGACAAGAGAAGGTTCACAAAACATTAAGTTATAATATTCAATTCCCTCAAGTACAGGTCAAGGAAATCCCCCCTGAAGTGAATAGCGCGCTCTGGGTCAGAACCATATCCAATGTGTTGAGATGCACATTTAGGGTGTGCCAGTCTTCTGATGGGATTAGCTGTTTTTGCCATATTGCAGAATGAATGGCATTAACATTTGGAAAATCCTGGATTAATGTGTCCAGTATCAACCTTCAAAAACTAGACTGGAGAAATGATGTGTAGTATTGCAGAATGAAAGCAAAACTAAACATAGCAATTCGTACCATCAATAAAGTATCTACTCAACTGCTCTCACTAAAATCCCCATATAAACCTCTTCTGAAGAGGAAGAAACAGGATTTAGAAAAAACACAATGGCCCTCAAAGGGCAATTGAATCCAAAAATGGAAAGTATTCTGGAAAATAGTGGCCAGGGGTTTGGTTTGACCCAGCACTTATATAGAAGGAGGCATTGCTTTAGTGACATAGGTAAACCATGTCATAGACATTCCTATGGCAGATGGGATCAACCAAAGATTGAAGCCATATGTATGCATTGCCTCTTTTCGCTCCTCAACTCAAATGGAGACGGTGCAATCTATTGAGCATCTTTAGAAAGGAAAAGCTGAAGAGAAAATGGATTGAAGTCTGATGTTTTTGACAGATTCAGACTAATTCATTGGTAAAGGTATGCTCTAAAATTGCAGAGCTAAGATAATTTCCCCTCTGTCTGGACCATAAATAACATAGTTTCTAATGACAAAAGGGTAATTACTTAATTATGTGGAATTACCACCCAATTTGCCTTATATATATATATATATATATCTACAAATATATATGCTAAATGCGTATTGTAAATGAAAACAGATTGGGCCAGGGTACTGTGACAAATCGAAGGAGATTGTCACCTCTCCTTAAGGAGCAATCATCCCCTTTGGGACTAAAGAGGCGAGCCTGCTATGCTTAGCTCCCCCTAGAGGACATGGTAAGCAGAATCCGTCTGAAAGTGACTCACCCTTAGAGGACAGGAACACCCCAGAGAGAGACCTTCATGGAGTATGTTGGAGCTAAGCTGTATGAGAACCCTATAAACCCTATAATGGCTGGGTCAGCTTCTGACCCAACATTTACTCAGTCCTATTCATGGAAAACAGTGGAACGGCGAGAAGAGCAGCCCCCTGGAGGAACTATTCATGAAAGAGCATCCGTGAAGCTCACAAAGTTCAATTGTGGTGCAGCGTGCACAGGAGGTGTGGCTGGTAGGAAAGTGAGAACGCCAGATATGGCATCATGCCCAGAAGCCGGCCCTGGGAAAGTGCGACCAAGCCCCGCGGATGATTAACCGGTACCACTGCGACATGGTATCCCGAGCGAGAATAGAATATACGCCGGCTGTCACAGAGACCAGTTGATGAGTCGTGTAAGCAGCTCCGCCATGAGTGGATGGCTGTATACCTTCGACTTGTGAGTTCACCTATCCTGTTGGATTTCTTTGTTGGGCACATATTTCAACCTCTACTAACATGCTTTGAGTTAAACTGTCTGGGACTCCAAGTAAGGTGTTAAAGACTCTCACTACATTTATCAGTTGCACTTTGACTAAGTGTTTACAAATTCACTTCAATAAACAAAGTATCTGAATAGCATAATATTTGTGAAAACTGCTTATTTTAATCAAACATGTTATAATGTAGTAGTAGTAGTTTGTCATTTATAAGGAGCCTTTTTCCCATTAGTATTGCCTCAATGCGCTTAGGGAGGAATGCCCTTGGGGGACCAAAGTCCAAGGTATGGGAAATTGTCAGAAGGGTTAGAATGTTTGTGTACATTTGGCCCAATAGAAAAATGGATGGGATGGCCGAGCAGCATTTAGCTACCCATGGTGGTCAGGCGTTTTGATGGTGCTGAGAGGTGGTCAGGGGAGTGCGTGAGTGCAAGAGACTTGCTATGTGTCCAGCTAGACTGAATTATTTTGTTGTGGGATTTAGCTGTATTCTGATGGCAGATGTTGTGCACAGTATTTTAGTCTGGTGTATGGATGTGAATGCGTGCGGGTGTGTGTGGCCGTGCCTCTGGCTAGTTTCCACCAAGTGCCTGTGGAATTGATTTGTCCAGTCTGTTTTCCGATATGATTCTTTACCTTGTGTTCGAGGATAAACTGGTCAGGCAAAAACAGATTCATGGTCTAGGTGTCATGAAGGGTACACATGAAGTAGGGAGGCTTGTCAGATTGCTTGAGGGAAGAGCCAGATTTTAAGGGCCTTCCTGAAAGAGAGGTGATCCTCTTCACGGCAGATGCTGAGTAGAAGGGAGTTCCAGAGTGTGGGAGCTTGGACAGAGAATGAGGATCCTCCAACTCTGGTTAAATTGAAACGGAGGACCACAAGGAGGAGCGCAGGGCTAGATCTAAGATTTCTGATCGGTTGGTAGCGTGTAAACTTTTGTTGGAGGAATTCACGGCCTGTCTTGTGACGAGTGTGGTGTGTAATGAACATGTCCTTGAAAGTCGGCGGTTGGCTCATAGAAAGCCAGTGCAGCACCCTGAAGGCAGGAGTAATGTGATCTCTGGATGAAAGGGCAAGGAGGAGCATAGCTGCAGAGCTTGGATCCATTGGAGCTTTATGAGCTGGTAGGCAGTGGTTCCCAGATAGAGGGAAATGGCGTAATCTAAGATGGGAGAGAATGATAGCCAGGATTACTGAGACTCTCGGCCTCATTACGGGTTTGGCGGTAGCCGTGCCTGTAACAAAGACACGGCTGCCACCGAACCTGTGATTTTACCGGCACCCGCGAATGGCCAATTACCGGGTCATGCTGAGTTCGGCAGACTCGGTAATTGCCCATTCGCGGGTGCCGGCAATAAGGGACACCCCATCCCCATTCGGCCCCATAGGGCTGAATGGGAATGGTGAGCTCGGATGCACCAGCACCGTTCATAACGGTGCTGGTTCATCCACGAGTTGTGCTCGCGGGTGTCGCACTGCCCGCCAGGTCGGTCCTGGTGGGCAGAGTGAGACCTGAAAGCACAACTCGTAATATGGTGGTACAGTAGCAACGGCACCTGTAGCACTACCAGTGCCGTTGTTACTGTACCGCCATACTTATAATGAGGCCCTCTGTGTGGTAGGGGAGATGTGGGAAGTTTCACCTGAGGATGCAGAGGTGAAAATGACATGATCTGCATACAGTGGTCTATGTGGTGAGAGCGTATTTGATCCGAGCCCAAGGTGCATCCCAGGTTCTTTACTGAGCATGTTGCTATGGCGGGGATCCTAGGGAGGGAGGCCGTGGGGCAGGTTGGTGAAAAAGTGAAGTTTTGCCAAAGATCAGGAATTCCGTTTTACTAGGATTAAGGAGTAGGTGTTTTGCCGTCCTCCAGCGGTCAATTTCTGAGAGGCAGGAGGCGAGGTCAGGATGGGAGGAGGCCGGGACTTCGAGAATTTTTAAAATGATATCAGTGTCATTGGCCTAGTTGTAGCAGGTTAGGTCATATGAGCGGATTAATGCAGGTAGGGGGGTTAGGAAGAGGTTGAAGAGGAGAGGGGACAGGACCACTTGGAAACTGGATGGGCAGAGGAAAAGGGTCGGAGGAGTGTGCTTTGTGAGTGGTTGACAAGGAAGAAAGAGATCATCTTAGAGTGGAGTCCCTGATGCCTAGAGAGTTGTGTCTGTCCCTGAGGATGGAATGACGATGGTGTCTAAGGCACCCGAGAGGTCGAGGAGAATGAGTGCAGAACAGCCTTCTGACTCTGTTGTTCTTTTCCTGTCATCCAAGATGGAGACAAGGGAAGATTCTTTTCCTCTGGGGGGTGGAGGTTCTGATTACAGACTGACCACGGTCGAGTAGGCAATTGGATTCTGTGAAAAGGCAGAGCTGGGCGTATGCCGTGCAGTCTAAAGGTGTGGCGATGAAGCAGGTGTTTGAGATTTGACGGTAGTTGGATGGAAGGAGGCAGTCAAGGGAGGGCTTTTTAAGTGGGGCCTGCTGTGAGAGGATTTGAAAGCTGCAAAGAAGATGGCAGATGTCAGAGAATGGTTTATTATCTATCTAGCAACGCTGCCTACAGAGGTTGAGGATAGAATATTCTTTAGACAGGGGTCTCCGAGGATCTGGCAGGGCGGCTTCTGGATAGTAGTTTCAGGATTTCTTGGTGGGAAACAGCAGAGAAGGAAGAGAGGAGGGGCTGTGAGGGTTGAGGAGTCAGGAGATGGAGAATGTGGCTAATTAGGTGCTGATTGTATGGTGTCGTTCGATAGCGATGTTGTAAAAGTGGTCTGACAGGGTATGGCAGAGTGGATCCTTGAATTCTGCGATGATTCGCTGGAGTTCCCTGCTACGTTTGTGGGAGTTGGGTATTCGGGTTTCCATAGAAGAACCTTTTGGCTTTCCTAATTTTTGTTCTGTAGGCCCTGATCTCTCTGGCATAGATGGCTCTATTCTGGGGTGTTGGGTTGTCCACCATGTGTGCTCCAGCCAGTGCTTGATGGTTTTGAGGGATTTGATAGATGGAGTGAACCACTTGAGAGTAGGGCCTGGTCTGTGAGAAGCAGATCTAGTCTGTGTGAGAGGGATGAGGGAATTAGAGGGCCATTGATCAGAAAGGTCAATAAAGGGCAGTACTCGTTGGAGGGTAAAGTTTGGGAGGGAGGAAAGAGAGGATTCGGCCAAGTCGGAGTTTAGTATGACTTTTTTCCAAAGAGGTACACAGGAGAAAGGGATGGGACTGGTGAGACAGGTGGCGAAGGGGGTGGCGGTCATGAGAAAGAAGAAGATGGAAGAGTGATCTGTCCAAATTAGTGGAAGGGGGTAGAGTGGAAATCAAGTTGGTAGAACTGAATAAAGTATCAAGGGTGGGTCCTGCTATGTGAATGGGGTTTGATATCAGTTGGGTCATATTGAGGGCTTCCAAGTTATCAATGAGTGGATGGGTCACCGGGTTAGAAGGGACATCAAACCAGACGTTGAAATCCCCTTGAATGGTGAGGGTGGGTGGGATATCAGGATGGCTTCTAAAGAGTCATTAAGGGAGTCTGCAAAATTTCCGTTGGACTCTGTTGGTCTATACAGAAGTAGGGAGCTGTGGGTGATGGAGGAGGTGAGTTGTAATTTCACCAGTAGTGATTTGCAGTCAGTGTTGCAGGGTTGTTTCTAAGAGTGTAAGACTGTGAGGTGTCGTTTGTGGATGATGGCTACTCTCCCAGCTCTGCTGGATCTGTTGGGAATAGCCGGTGGGAAAGCCTTGTGTGCAATGGGTTTGAAGTCATCAGAGAACCAGGTTTCAGTGATGGAGAGGATGTCTGGGCTTTCGGAGGATATAAAATCAAAAATGATGTGTTTGTTTTTGGGGACAAATCTAGCATTGATGAGGATGCAAGAGAGCAGGCAGGGTGGATTGGTTTCGGACAGAGGAGGGAAATGGAATAGCTGGGTGAGGGAGGGAGTGCTGTGGATGCGATTTTCTTGGTGGTATCATAGAAAGGGAGTCGAAGTGGGAAGGGTGTGCATGGTGGGGGAGGAAAAGTGCTTGAAAGAAGGGGGAGGGAATACTGGGGGTGTTCTAGGGCTGAGAGGCAAGAGTGCTCGTGAAGTACAAGTTCTTAAGGGAGCAGGGATGGAGGGGGGCCAAGGTCTATCTGAGGTGGGGACAAGTGGTGGACTATGGCTTGTGCAGGGGGTTGGGAGTGGGGAGAAGCTGGAGAGGAACGAGAGGGGAGGTAAGGGGAGGTTGAAAGAGGGCAGATTTGGGATTCAAGGGGGCTATGGTGGGTTGAGGTTGGGCAAGTATGGGAGAGTTTGCAAGAGAAGAAAGGAATGAGTGGACTGGGTTGGGCGTTGGAGGGGAGGACAGGATGGTATAAGAGAGGCGAGTGGGGTGGTATCTAGGTGGGAGAAGAGGGGAGGAATGATGAGATGAGATCCTGTGGTGTATCTGGCCTCTGTGTTTAGAAAGGTGCGTGGGTGCCAATGGTGTGTGCGTGAGTTTAAGTGGGGCTGTTGATGGCAGTGTGTTCACCAAGGTGGTCCGAGCTGCTCTTAGGGATGGGAAGTGTGAGTGAGGGTGGGAGGAGGAGGGTGTGAGAGGTAGAGCGGGAAAGTGCTGGGAAGGTTGGGGGAGATGGAGGTTACAGGTGTGCATGTTGGGGGGCTAGGGCATTGGACAGGGAGAAGGAGGGTGTGAGGGAATGGGAAGGTTGGGGGGCAGGGAGGGGCAGAGGTCTGACCTTGGAGCTGCTGGGCATGGTGGAAAGAGATTGCCTGTGTTTCGAACGAAAAAAGGAGGAAACGCCTAGGGGCTGGAGGTCCTGTCTGTCTATTTAGGTCTGAGCGGGGGCAGGAGAAAAACAGTTGCTACAAGAGTGGGTGGTGTAAAAGGAAGATTTCAGTGAAGGGTGTGAGGGGAATGTACTGTAATTCAAGCCAGCTACAATTAGATAGATAGATATACACTTTATTTTGGTTCTCGGCTCGGCCAGGAGGCGCCGGAAGTGGATGAACCCCAGCAACAACTCAACCCAGCGAGGGGGACAGGTCTGCACCACAAGCACCCCACTCCTGGAAAGGTCTACATGCCGAATCCCCCCCACCCACACCAGAAAAGGGGGGCCGAGAGGCGGGACACGGGCCCTGCAGCACCCAGCAGCGAGGAGGACCGAGAGACCCCCAATCCACAGAGGCTTCTGAAGAAGAGGAATTTCCTCGAAACGTGTCAAGCCATCCAAAGTGGAACCTTCACTAATTCATGATTATGTCGACAATGTATTGCTGTTTCGTGATCACTTCTGCCTCCATTATATATTTTTTATGAATAAATAGGAGATCATTTGATTTGGTCACCTAAAAATTACTGACAGCTCTCTTTGCTTTACTTTATAAGTAACATTGAATAGTGATATATCAAGTCTACAAGGTTATCTAATATAATATTTAAAATTTCTTTCAAAGAATCTACGCCTTTGCTGCGTAGCCCCAGAGAGTGCGGGGGATGGGAGGACTCCAATCTTGGGTCCTCATCTCCTGTTCTAGCAATAAAATGTCTTCTCAGCCACTGGCGTCTCAAATCTAAACATTTTTCGTAAATAAATAAAAAGTGGGGTTAATCCTCTAAAGCCCCACTACCACAAATGCAAATGTTAGTATTTTTTTTATTGTGGTATGGCTTAAATTAAGCCTTACACAAGTTGACACATCATACAAGCAAAGTATTGAATTACCATGACATCCGGGCCCTTAATGGTAAAACATTCAGTCGCACCATAGCCATAATACTTCTCTGTGTCAGTGAACGGATAGAATTTGCTGATAAATTCTTGTGGTAAGTGCACGTGCCACCATTAGGTGTCCCAGTGAGCATACGTTTTACATACTGTTTATAACAAAATCAAATTCTGTTCTTCTTGCTTTCATGTACAGCTGTTGTTTGGTCATCGACCACCTACCTCAGTACGTCAAAATCTATCCGCCACTTTCTACATGATGTGGAACTTTTCTTGTACCAGGGGTATGAGGCATAGGTCTCGACTTTTGCTAGCTCTTCCATCACATTTGTGATGTTTGGGTTCGTCAAAAGACACGAGTGTAGTTTATGGAAATACTCAAGGAACCTAGGTTCAGCCCCGACACCAATATTTAAAACCCTGGCTTCAAAAGCAAGAGGATGCCCCGGGGTGGTAGGTATTAAGCCCACCAACTTTTTCAAGTAAATATGCACAACGCGATCCAGGGCAGTACAGCTCCCGCTGCCCCAAATTTCGCTACCATGCAAGATGAAAGATAGACTTTTGCTTCCAGCACCTGAATGCATTCATCAAAACAGAAGCCCCCACATTTTTGATTAAATCATTTTAAGCTGTCCAGGCTAGTCGGCAAACGATTTTCTAATAACACTAAATGAGCAGTCCACAGGCAGTCGCTCAAAAACATTAACACCCAGATAGCAATATGATTCAACCACATTTACATTCACATTGTCTATGGACCACTTGTACTTGCTTTTATTAGTGTCGAACACCATTATCTTTGTTTTCTTCAAATTCAAACTTAAGCCGTTCGCTTTGAAATAACCAGCTGCATAGCTCAAGCTATTGGCAAGTCCCTTTGGCGTCAAATCCAATAGGATGACATTGTCTAATTATAAAAGGTTTGGTTACGTCACCGCATTCAGACGCAAAGATATTGTACCTTTCTGAAGTGGGCCAGACATGAAATCTGATCAAAAGATGATAAACAGCAGCGGAGCCATTGGACAACCCTGGTGCACGCCTTTGTTAGTTGAAAACTCACTGGAAGGCCTGACTCTAGAGATGCCGCTAACAGAGGCCCTAGTGTTAGAATATAGGCAGACAATCAGTTGCGGAACTGGTTGTGAGATGCCCATTGTCTGGATTTAATCCCAGAGAAGGGGACAATCAATAGAGTTTAGTTTAGTTTATTGAGCATTTGTTAGGTGCTTATACAGCAGAATAGTGTTTCAAGGCGCCACAAGGCTAAATGGGAAGGGAATAGGGGAGAGAAAAACCATTGGCAAACAGTAAATATACAGTCGTGGTCCTACTAGACCCTGTGGTATTTGGACGTGCAAGTGCTGTGAAGAGAAGTGCAGGAGAAATATATGGGTGGGGGCAAGGAAAGGACAAGTGCTGGTGGGGAGCCCGGGAGGGAAGTGCCAAGGAGGAGGCCTCCGACTAAATACTAGTGCGGGCAACTCCCAGGGTGGGATGTAGTGCCGCCAGGCAGGGCACTGCAGGGGCAGTGCAGTGGGGGCGGGGTGGTGCTGGTATCGACCGGGTAGAAGGACCTGGTATCCTGTGAGATTCATGAGGACCAGGCCACCGGTCTCAGCAGCAGTGGGGTCATTAGCAGGGAAGGGAAAAGGGTAGAGAAAAGCAGAGTTCTTAACAGTTTCTGGAAATCAAGCAGGTCCGGCTCAAGTCTGACAGGGGCAGGAAGGCTGTTCCAAAGGGAGTCACCAGCCGAGGAGAGAGACCTGTCCCACACTCTCTACTTGGAGAAGCGTTTGCCATTCAGGGAATTGGAGTAAGAGGGGTGGAAGGGCTCTAGCAGGGGAGTACTCGGGGAGGGAAAGTTGAAGATAACTTGGTCCCAGGCCACAGATAGCCTTGTGGATGATTCAGAGAATCTTGAATTTGATCCTTGCAGCCACCTGGAGCCAGTGGAGAGATTTTAGGGCTGGAGAGATATAGTCACTAGACTTGAGGCCAAGGATAAGTCTTGCAGCCTTATTCTGGATTAGCTGGAGGGGGCATAGGGAGGAAAGAGGGAGATTGAGAAAGTGGCTGTTGCAGTAGTTCAGCCTAGTGAGGACCAAAGCTCTGGAGACATTGAGCTTCTTGGGGTAGTTGAGAAAAGGGAGATTGCCTCTGAAGAGAGGGAGCTGGAAGTGGACCTTCTTGGTAAGGTCCATGATGTGAGGGGTGAAGGAGAGAACAGAGTCAAAGATGTCCCCAATGTTTTTGGCCTCACATGTTGGTGGGGGTAGGCGTCCCAGAGAGGGTTGCCAGAGGGTAGGAGGAAAGAAGGGTGCAGGTGTCCCAATGAGAAGGATCTCCATCTTACTGTCATTAAGACAGACCATTAGCTGCACACAATGCATGAATAGCGGACAGACAATCAGGGATGAGAAAGGAGGAAGAGGAGATAGCCGAGGGAAGTTTGAAGGAAAGCTGTTTGTCATCGGCATAGCACTGGAAATGCGGTGAGAAGGAGGAGATCAGGTGAGCCAGGGGGGCGAGATAGACATTGAAGAGCCATGATAATAGGATAGAGCCCTGGGGAAGCTAAAGGTAGAAAGTGTGGTGGTGGAGGAGAAAGGACCCAGTTGCAACTGGGAGGGGCGATTAGTGAGGAAAGAGGTCAGCCAATCCAGTGTCCGGTTAGTGATGCAGAGGGCATCACACAGTTATTTTATGAGGATAGAATGGTTGACTATGTCAAAGGAAGAGGAGAGGTCAAGGAGACTGAGAACAGCGGAAGAGTTAGAATCGAGATTTGCAAGCATGACTTCACACATGTTCAGGAGAGCAGTTTCCACGGCTCTGGATGCCCTAAATCCAGATTGGTGGTCATGGAGACAATCAACAAGTTCAGTGTGAAAGGTTGGTGGAGGACCAGCTTCTCCAAGAGTTTACCCAGGGAGTGGGTAGTGAAGATAGGGTGATAGTTAGCCAGGCATGAGGGGTCAGCTGATGGCTTTTTTTAAGACAGGGTGCATAAGGGAGTGCTTGAGGGATAGAGGGAAAGAGCCAGTGGCGAACGAGGGGTTGCAGAAGTCCGTGAGAGCAGGGCGAGAGAGGATATATTGTCCATAATGGTTCTAGAAGAGCAGGGGAGCACCTGTTTGGAACAGACCTACATAGAGCAGACAACTTTAGAGATCTCGTCCGGTGCTATGGGAAGGAGGGAGGAGAGTGCAGGGGGTAGAATGAGGGGAGCCAAGGGAGGCTGGGACACAGGTGCGGGAGTAGAGATGGGGTGGTGGAGAGTGAGAACAAGATATCCTGAGTTTTTTATGTGAAATGGGAGGCCAAAGTGGAGCAGAGAGCGTGAGAAGGAAGGAAAGAGCTGGAGGCTGCAGCTGGATTGGTGAGTTCCTTGTAGATTTTGAAAAGCTTGGCTATGTTGTTCGTGAATCCAGAGATGCAGGCTTGGATATGGGCTAATTTCACCAGACCGAGTTGCGGTAACGCTATTAGCGTTAGCGGTATCCTGGCCCAGTTACCGTCGGGATACCACCAAGGCGCTGATGAGGCCCTTTGAATGATGGCCACTGATTCAAAGACAAAAGTATTAGACTATACAAGTGCATACCGCAGGATCCAATTTTACTCTCAATTACAAAATGTTACACTGTCAACAGTGGGAAGTATTCCCTGTTTTACACAGCTCACAGAGCACAGGAAATACATTGTTTTATTTATTTAAATGGAATCTCCCTCAGCTTTATGTACAATGAAAATAGGATGTAATTAACACCAGCAAACTACAATATTTTATTCATTCTGTCAATAATATTTTATCAGCCCCTGCACTTTGGGCGCAGAAAATGATAAGTTTCTACAAAAAGTCACATTTCACTTAGCCTTCAATACAATGAAAAGTCCAGTGCATTTTGTCACTGTAATATTAAGGTATTCCAACTGGAAGGAGTTCCCCCTACTGAAGCCATGATCCAATTTGCTCCCACTCCATGGACTTAGCAGGGCAATTATTGTAAGGGACTTAGCTTATTGTATGTGGGGGATTCTTAACACTCACTTTGAATAATTATTTTAAGGCGAAGAACCATCAGAAACTCTCCAGTGTTACCAGGGAATGCCCTGCCAGCAGGCCTCTCTTGATCACTTACTCCCTTTTTCAGAAAGCAGGTCTGCCTCCGGGTAAGTAGGTTCACA
This sequence comes from Ambystoma mexicanum, assembly GCF_040938575.1. Classification (NCBI taxonomy): domain Eukaryota; kingdom Metazoa; phylum Chordata; class Amphibia; order Caudata; family Ambystomatidae; genus Ambystoma; species Ambystoma mexicanum. Next base: position 204,060,162 of record NC_090940.1, read on the forward strand.
ATCTCTCATGGTCCAATTTCCCAAGTGGTTCCAGATTCAGCATTCACCCAGTGGCGACATATTCTCTTCTTCCCTGCAGCTTTTAATTTCAGAGCAAGCTCCCTAATACCTGTGTGTTCCTGCTTTTTATGATCACTCATGTTCTCATTCATTGTCATGATTTTGTCACACTTTCAGGTTGATCAAATATTTCCATCGGCTTGTGCAATATTCAAGCACTCTCCTAGAATACACACCCCCATCCTTCATTGGCTAATCGTAATTTCTATACATGTGACCATATAATGAAGTTGGGGCTAATTTTCTCTTAAAAGCTTTGAATGCAAAATCAATGTTATGATATATTATCTCATAGGAATATGCCACATAAATGAAGCATGGATTTCTGTAATTCCCCAGGACTACGTGCATCTCTGGATATGTGGCATCCATATGTGGCATAGTTTTTCATACAGATATTATTATTATTAATTATTTTATTATGTTATAATGGTCTTTTAGAGTGGATGCTTGGATTCCCTGACTTACTGGGTATTATTATAAGGTTGTCAATTACTATGATGTTTATTACTATGCTGTTCATTGTTGCCATATTTGTTATTATGGTTACTGCTGTCATGTATTTACATCATGGGGTTCAGATGTGGAATGTATAATTTAGAACTGCAGAGATTCCACTGTTGGTAGTTGGTGGCTGCTTCCCTGGCTGGGGGTCGTATGCCTCTCTCCTAATAAACGGAACCTGTTTTGTTAGCCTGTCTCCTGTCTGGTTCGAGCCCATTTAACATGGTCCTACAAATTATATTTTTGGATTCAGATTATAGTGGGAAATCACAGACCTTAACACACTTTTCTGTTTGATTATAACTAATTTGGTTACAGATGTATCTCCCCAAAAATTGTTTAAATGCACTTGTAATGTTACTTTCAATGGCCTTTATTTCTTATGCAAAGTTCCAATCTTAGTTTTCGTTTTCTTGGGATAGTGAAACCCATGATACTAGCATGCCTTTCAGTTCATAATTAACCTGGGTGTGCTGACACAGGCCTTGAGTTCCTATGAGCCTGAGCACTTGGTTGGGTTTTATGAGGAGATAGAGTTCCAATGTGTCATTGTAAGTTTAAGAATGTCTTCAGAGGACAAGCTTGATAATTGCCCGTCAGCCTACCGTAGAACATTTATTTGTGGAATTCTAGCTGTATTTATGAGAATATCTTCTTCTGAGATGGATTCCCAAAGGTGGGGGGCACCACACTTACTCAGAGGGCCTATTCAGAGGGCTCTTTGTTATGGGACTCTAATGAGGTTTTCATGATTAAAGGCAAACACAACTGTTATATTCCAGATTTTCAGGGAAACCTTTATGGGAGTCTTAACCTCCCCCACATGGGAACCTGTATGCACGACTTGCGTGAAGAGCTGAGTTTGTCAGTAATTTCACTGGAAAACTAATTAGCATTGCCCAAATCCAGTGGACGATCTGTTCCATTTTCAGTGCATCTGGGAAGGTACTTTGTTTGAGGCATGCATGGATGAGATTGACAAGTGGCATGAGTGATTCACCTTCACAATAGAAGAGGGGACAATGTTGTCTTTGCAGGTGGTGAGTTTGGGGGCTTCAGGGGTGTTGGTCAGGTCTTCCGGAGTAATTGCCTTGAATTCAGCTCATCTTGATATGCTGCAGGCTGGTATGGATAGAATGTCTGGGTGTATTTGGAGCTGTCAATGTGTTGCCTTGTCTTTGCTATTTTGTTTGTGAAGAAGTTGTTGATGGCGTTTAATATGTTAGTGGACAGTGGCTTTGAAGAAGTTGTTGATCGGTGTTTGATATGTTAGTGGATAGTGGTTTAGGTACAATGTCCTTTCATCGCAGGATGTTTTTTCGTGGGGTTTTTTTGACACATTTTTTTTCTTGAAAAACCCATCAATTTTTTTTTAGGGGGGGTTAGTAAATTATATATATGGGGTGTGGGTGTTTGGGAATAAATACAAATTTAAGAAAATTAAGGGGTTGGGGGAACCCCCCAAAATAATGTGAAAAGAATGTGATGGGTTTTTTCATTAAATAAATCACGGTAAAAAACCCTGTGAAAAAACATCCTGCGATGAAATGACATGGAACCGTGGTTTTTGGGGTATGGTAGGACTTGATGCAAAGCTGCACAGCTTGAAGGATTGCTCTGCTCTTGTTGCATGTTTTCATGATGGTTTTAATTTAGAAATTTTGTTTGGCTATGGTGATGAGTGTTCAGTGTGCTCAAAAGAGGGTTCTTCTCATGGTGATTAGTTGTTCTTGTTGGTGGGACTTTCTCCAGGACTTTAATTTCCACGGATGGTGTGCTTGCTCCTAGTGAGTGCCTGCGGGGAACTAGCATTGAGGCTTATGTTTGTTGAGTCAAGGTTTCACTGATGCATCAGTGTTGGCAGTCCCATTGTATGGTTGTCGTGCTGACCTGGGCATTGGCTTTCTCAGAGGGGGTAACACGTGGAGTCAAGGCGATGCGTTATGCTTCCAGTGCATCCAGGGGAAGTTATTTAAGGGGTGCTGGAGTGTCTTGGCTGGTTTGGCATGGCCCAGGTGTGGGAGAGGTGTGTGGTGGAGCAGGGGAAGTTATTTAAGTGGTGCTGGAGTGTCTTGGCTGGTTTAGCTTGGCCCAGGTGTGGGAGAGGTGTGTGGTGGAGCAGGATAGGTGTGGCTGCTTAGTCTGTACAATATAAATATTGGGGGGGAAGACATATATGATGGCTGGAGAGGTGGTAAAAACCAAGTAGGGTGTGTTGCTTTATTTGTGAGTTGACTCTGTGATGAGTTGCGTGATGTCTAGGAGTTCAAGTAAAGACTAATAATAATATGAAGCATACAGTATCTTTTGGGCAGTCCTACTCAGGACAAGGCCAGCACTGCCAATGATCTTCACTTGCACAGTCAACCTCTATTGTACAGCTTGCTGGTGCTTGTTAGCTAGGTTTGGGCTTCATGAATACATAAATACATATATTACATTGATTTTATTTTATCTTGAGAAGTTTACATTGTATTATATTAAGTTATAATAAGCACCCAGAACTCTTTTTAGGTCATTGTCTATTGTTACAGTATTGATCTCAATCTCTTTTTTTCAACTTTGTGAAATTGCATGCATTGCGGGTGTATATTTTGTATGCAACAGCTAAGCAAAGCAATATACTTAAATCTGAGTTAATAGTGAGACTAATGTTCCTCTTAATCTTACACCAAGTACACCAGTCCTTTGGAGCATTCTATGAAGACCAATAGCATCCGCTAGCGAGAAGACACTGCTCCGGACATACAAAGTCATAGGCACATCTGTATCTTGAAAGAGAGAAAGTATCCGTCAATGTTCAACATCACAAAATAGATTTCTTTGGAGTCTCTGGGATTTTTAGATGTAGCCCAAGGGCACCTAACCAAATGAGATGTTAATTACCTTCAAGAACAGCACAGCTTAGATCAGGGAAAGCAATATAGATAAATCTTCAACTTACAAAGGATGCCTGTTTTTTTAACAGCCGCCATCTCCCTGTGCACTTACTTTCTATCACAATCTGAAAGGCAAGAACGAAGAAAGTACTTAACTAATCCTACCACTTCCAGGTGAACGGAGGGTAGCACAGGGGCAACACACTGGTCTTTAAAACAAGACCACGCAGAGCAAGAGAGGTTTGAATCCTGGATCCGCGCTTAGAAATCGAACTCAGGTACGGTATTAGGCACGTTAAAAGAAAAATAAATAAATAAAGGGCTTCCCTGAACCATCTTTGAAGGTTCTATGTTATGATATCCTAAGAATATTAACCCAGATTGAAAATGCAGTGATAAAAATGAAGAAGAGAAAATAACGAATTTTACACTGAAAGCAATGTACACAGTTAAAATAAAGATATTTTAAATAGAGAAAATAAAAATAACAGAAGGTACTATTTAACTTTTTTCCAGAAAAATCTAATTTTGTATTTGATTTACTATTAAGTTAGCAGTACCATGGATACCTGCCAAATCATCCCCACTTACACCCACCCCCTATTATTAGCTCCTATCTATTCCAAGTCTTAAAGATATACTTTCAAAATGGGGCAGGAGAATACCTCCTATTAAAATACAAACACTATTCCAACCGTCCGCTGCCATCCTGACCAGCTGTAAGCCACACTGTTCCCATTGGGATATTATTTTCTTTTGTCTTGTTTTATGGGTTTTTTAAAATAAATATTGAAGTTGGGAAATGTTGAGTTTCTTCATTTTATCTTAGATATTTTCAGTAAAGTAATTTTTGCCTTTTTATTTTCAGTGTTCTTCACATTTACAGATGTATGTTTACTGTGTGTCTCTTTGAAAGTGGTTGTCATAATTTTTTAGACGGTCCATTGGAATAGGGTGTAGATTAAACAGCTACTAAAGTTAGCATTCTAATCTCCACCTTTACAGAGCCCTAAAATAGGACAAACTTGGGGATCCACCAGCATTATCTGATGCCAGCCTTAGTACCACCTCTTATAGCCCTTTAACTCTGTATTGAGGAAACCAACAGTTAGGCATGGCTTATTTCTTAGAGGTAGAGGAAGCAAAATGTGACTGTACTAACTCTTGAGCAAAATGATTAAGTTTTAGATAGTGCTATCCCTGCAAGCCACTGGAGGATGACGATAACGCACTTTGGTGATAACCATAGGTGTGAAAGTGAGGACATGGCAGAGGGAGGAAGATGAATAAGGCAAAGCAGGGGAAGTTGGGTGGGCAATCAGAGACATTCCCCTGGCAAGGGAGACATTGGGACGGGGAGGGGAAGACAGGGGAAATCAGTGAGCGGGTGAATCTAAGGGCAGGGGAAGGCATGGGTGCCGCTGTTTGAAAGCGAGTGCCAAGGCGATGCATTGGGGATCATCGATTCAGAAAGTTACAGAAGTGAATGCTGTTTAGTTTATCGTGGAAGGCCTGGGTGAGTGGCTGTATTTGGAGATCTTTTGAAAGAGGGATCCAGACAGAAGGGGCAGCGCCAGTGAAGAGTTGGCATGGATCCTAATCAGGTAGTCACACATGCAGGAAGCTTGACTTTCCAAGATATCTTGTGCCTCCAGAGATGGTACAATGTTCACGAGTCAGGGAGCACATGAACATCTCGATTTCACTGAGAGGGCTATAGTATTACTATAGAGGTTTATAACAGAATGTTCAGCTCAGACTCCAATAGGGGTCAATGAAATAATCTTCCTTAACCTTACTTTAATTTGAACAAGTTCGGAATGTTATATTCAAAGGTTGCATGTTCTTGGATAAGTGAGATAATATGTGTACGAGTTAGATGGATCGACAAGCATGTTTTTCGGCACATTAGATCCTGCTATGTTTTTATTTACATTGATGTGATCATTCTTCACTTCAGTGATGTTCTGAAGCATAAAAGGCGTTTAATCGGCATGGCCGAAAGACTGATTGTTGCGTTCTTCCGACTTTCCAGTCCCTCGGACGGGGGATGAAGGCCATTAGCACCCCGGTTGCCAAAGCAGTAACCCAGGGTTCTAAAAGAAAGGGATGTTCCCTACTACAGCGTGACGTCCGTGGCGTCCGCTTTAGGAAGGAAAATCCTTTTCCAAGATGGCCGCCATGGAAAGGTTAGGCAGGGCTCCGTATGGAACCCTTCTTCCCTTTCCATGGCGGCCTGCGGGTGACAAAGAGAAGGAGTAGATGCAGCGGTGGCACCCACTTCCACTGAAATAAGGTAAGTAGGGGGGTCTGGGGAGAAAGAAATGGGGTGCGGGAAGATGGCAAGATGGCGGAGGGGAGAGCCGGCCGTCAGGTGGCTTGGAATGCGGGCTTGTACCGGTGGTTCAAGCTTGCGTTCCTAGCCAACTGATTGGCTGGCTCCCCCGCCCAGGGTGCTCATTTAAAATAAGGGATATCCTGCAAAATGCCTCCACATAGTTCCATGTTTTTAAATTCTGACAGAAGTATTCACTTGAGTATCTTTCTCTTGTTTATAGATTACTGGAACATTTTCCTAAAAGTTGTCCATGTCATTTCATCAATGTGTTGTTGTTTAAGGGATGCCGCTCACGCTAATTTCACATGGAAGCGGTTACAGCTTGGCAGCCGTTCAGAGCAGTATAAAGCTACGCATTGATGGAGGCTTCTTTTCTGCTCCAAAATGTTATGGTATACAGTCATTTTCTCATTTTTGCTCTGCTTTTGTATATCCACTTACACATACTTCGCTGAACCACACATGCTGCTCTAGCAATAAAACAATAAGGACGTATGAGGAGGCTTAGCGGGAATACATTAACTTCATAGCATATCACTTATTGGTAAAGCAAGAGTCAGTTCCCTTTTTTACTGAATGAGCTTGATTAGTTTGAGCTGTTTGTGTAAATCTTGGGGTTATGGCAGTAGTCGTACGCAAGTTCTTTGTACGGTAATGTCAGTCTGCCAGGAATGTGACATTCCTCTCTCATCTCCTCTAACGCAGGAAGCAAGGCAGGGATGTACATTTTACTCAAATTAATAGATTCATTTACACGGCTACACTATCATGCTTTCAGACGATTGTCTCTAAATTGTCTAAATTTCCATGGCAAAAGAAAGTCTCATGGCTGGATCTGGCTAGAATAAGGAAACCCAAAGTTAAGGGTGGGGGTCAATGCTGCCATCTTGAAATGATCCTGAAAGGCTTAAGTGACTTAGCACCCCTTTGCGCATTGGTTCTCTTCTTCTGGCTTGGTTATTGAATTCCCTTGAGTGATGATTGAAGAGGAACTCTCTTCCCCTTCTCCTATTCTTGAGGTATGGGGACGTGATGATTAGAGTATTATAAGGAGACACCCATGTATCCAGATCTCTACAATGTGACCTGTGTGACCTCTTCAATTAGCTTACAAAATATGAGCGCAGCTGATCAGGGGAATTACTCAAACTGACCTTTTACAATTGACCTTTTGTCCTTTATGACCTACTAATCGATGTCCTTTTTTATCTTCTGCACAATTGACCTTTCATTGGCACTTACGTTTTTTCTTTCTCTTCTTGTGTTTTCTACCGTAGTTTATTATCGCCTTTTCTGAGTGGTAATTAGCAGTACTTACCTTGGGTTGATTGTGCTGAATCCTGTAGGTAGCTGCCACAGTACTTTCTTACCCTACGCTTGCCAGATATGGTAATTAGGGAACTTGGCAGAAGGTTGATCTTATCAAATGAGCACATTTTATCTTTGTTGCACATTTTATGAGAAAATCGTGAATTGATGGTTGTGGTATGCCATGTTGGCAACTTAGAACTTCTGCACTATAAGAACAACACACATTCCCCTGTTCATTTGCTGCAATGGACGGCATGAAAAACATACGTTATCTCAAATGGAGCACAATAAGGAGAGCTGAAGGACTTTGCAGGTGTATATAATTTGGGATTTTGCGTTGGATGAATGTAACATGAAGTTACAAATGTAAATTTTGTAAATCATAATGTGAAACTTTGTTAACGACATATACTGTGTGCTAAGCTTAACGTTGTCATGTATTGCTTGCGGCCAGTTACCCACGGGTTTGGTGCGCCATACAAATAAATAAACAAACACTCTTTGTTCTAATAATCATTACCACTGAAATCCACCTGCTAATGTGTGTGACTCAGTGCTATTTTACAGAATGCTATATTTATTGAAGGCGTAAATGGGCTCACATAAAACACATCACTAGCATAAGCAACTTCCATTTCTAAAAGAGACCTGCAAAAGAACGGTATATGTAAAAACGACCCACAGTATGTGTCGGTACTGGTCGTCAGCATGTGTAACATTAGCCAATGCGCAGTGCACCCTTTGCCCGTTATTCCTAGCCATTGAATCAGTGAGCAGCCTCTGACACATTTAATTCCCCACTTTCGATAGGCCTTTAGATAGACATCCCTCGTTTTCCTGCACAGTGGCTACGCTGTAGGCGCATGTGCAGCCCATAACGAGGCTCGCGCATGCGTGAAGAGAATAAAGGAAGTCCTGGCCGTCAGTTGCGGCCGGGACCCCGAGCAGTCAACACGCGTCCCGTGTGTGTTCTTTCGTATGAGTGCATCCGCACGTGAGAATGCCTGCGGGGGCCCAGGGGGTCACTCGCCCATACAAGACTGGCTACGAGGAGCGGCGTCGACGGGGAAATGAGACATTGCTCCGAACGAGTCGGAGATAGTGTCTTTTCCTCACATCTTCGCAGACCTACGCACTTGGCCGGCGGCCATCTTGGTTGATACGCAGATCGCAGCGGTAGCGGCCCAGGCGGGTGCTCGTGCACCGGCTGCGATCCACTTGGCTGAGAACAATTTTTGGACATTCCATGGCCCTTTCTGACTGAAGGGCTATGGCTACAAAAAAAAAAAAGCAGGAAGAGATCTGGAACAGCTGGAAGCATCACCATCTACAGCTGCAGGCCCAGTACTCATCCATCCTGTGCTTTTGGTGCCTGGGCTCCCATCCTGTGGCTGAATAGCCAGTGCAAGCAGTCCAGGGGTGATCTGGCCGAGATACCCTCAACCCAATCGTCATCATGGGTGAGGAAGGGGAAGAAGAGGGAGCCCCTGCGCCTGTCCCACGCAGATTGCACAGCACCCTAGCACCCACGCCCGAATTTGACACCACAGGCTCGCCATCAAAGCTAGGGCCGAAATGGCTACTGTGGGTGAAGAAGTTGGAAATGTGTTTCAGGGCATCAGGGGAGACGGATGATGATGCGAAGGTAGCCACAATGGTATACTCAACTGGCACGGATGTCCACAGGATCAATGACTCGCTAAACCTTCAGGCAGTCACCTATGAAGCTGTGAAACAGGCCCTCCAAGACCATTTCCTCCCCATGGTGAATGTCGATTTCGACAGATTTGTAATGTGTGCGGAGAAGCAGCAAGGAGAGGAGTTGCTGGACCAGTTGTGTGCACGGCTGAGGCACCTTGCAAGTACCTTCAGGTGGGTGAATGAGGAGGAGATGGTGAGGAGCCAGCTGATTCAGGGTTGCAGCTCAGGGAAGCTGAGAAGACAGGTACTGAGAGAGCCAGGCCTGACGCTGCAACAGATCCTCGACACAGGGAGAGCATACGAACTGGCAGAATCCAGAGGGGCGAAAATGGACGCTGCTATGCACCCTGGGAAGGGTGAAGACGCTTTTGCCATCGGGCGTTCGACTTCAGGGAGAGCGTGATGGGCACCTAGGAGGGCGGACAGTCCCTCTGCGCCTGGCGCTTCCCAGTTATGTGCATATATGGCGGGTTTGACCTGCCCCAGGCTGGAGAATGCCCAGCGAAGACTAGGATCTATGGCCGGTGCAGTACACCGGGACACTATGCAAGGGTGTGCAGAGCCTCTACCCCAGTGATGGCGTCGAGGGGGCCAGCGAGGGCAGGCGGGAGTAATATCCGGAGAGTGAGGGGTGTGTCGTCGGTTGAGCAAGGCATGCAGGATCTGGACATTGCTGAGGAGGAAGAAGAGGAAGAGGAAATCTTTTTCATATCAAGCATTGCTACAGGGGCCAGGCTGAGCAGACAACCGACGGGCACAGTGAACATTGGTGACGTACCCACCCCCCGTTTTGATAGACATGGGAGCGTCGGTCTGTGTGCTAGCGGCCGAACACTATGAAGCTCTCCCAGGCCCTCCCAAGCTGGAAGAGTCCAAAGCCCAGATATACTCTTTCCGTGGAGATACGCTGCTACTGATTCAGGGAGTGTTCGTGGCTCCGGTGTCACATGGGCCTAAGAAGATCATGGTGAGGTTCTTCTTTACGAGCGTGAGCCCGCACTCTCTCCTAAATTGTGCTGCTTCCGAAGCCCTTGACATTGTACATTTCACACTGGCTGTTTATCACACTGACATTGATCGCCTTCTGCAGTGTTTTGATGGCATCTTTCATGGGGTAGGAAAGCTAAAGGGTGACCCCATCAGGCTCCACATTGACGGGTCTGTGAGGCCGACAGCACTCAAGCATCGAAGGATACCCTTTCACCTGAAGGCACAGGTGGAGAAGGAACTTCAGTCGCTCATCGTCTTGGACATCATTGAAAGGGTGGAAGGCCCAACCCTGTGGGTCTCCCCAATCCTCGTTGCCCCTAAACCCAAACAGCCAGGGGCTGTCCGCATTTGCGTGGACATGAGACTGCCTAATGTCGCCATTAAAAGGGAGCGCCACCTCACGCCCACGCTGGATGACATCTTCGATGAGCTGCTGGGAGCGAAGATCTTCTCCAAACTGGACCTGAGGTCTGGCTACCATCAGCTGGAACTCCACCCAGAGTCGAGGTATATCACCACCTTCACGACTCATGAGGGGCTGTACCAGTTTAAAAGTCCCAGTTTCGGTGTCTCGTCGGCGGCAGAGGTTTTCCAGAACGCCATCAGGGGAGCCCTGGCGGGACTGAAAGGTGTGATCAACATGTCAGATGACATTTTAGTCTTCGCACAATCGGAGGCGGAGCACCTAAAGAGACTGGAACGGGCACTGGAGAGACTCAGAAGTTTGGGGCTGACCCTGCACCGAAAGAAATGTGAATTTCTCAAGGACCGAATTGAATTCTTCGGTTTCGTGTTCCATGCGGGTGGCATCTCGCCCGACCCGGAGAAAGTGAGGGACATACGTGAGGCGGCCCCACCAGAGTCACCTGCCGAGATAAGGATCTTCCTTGGCATGGTCAACTATTGTGGACGATTCATTTGTGACCTGGCGTCTCTGTCTGGGCCATTGTGGGCCCTGACAAGGAATGACGCGGCATGGGCCTGGACGTCGAAGGAGCAGAGGGTGTTCACGGAGATCAAGAATGCCTTGTCTGGCCAGGAAACCATGGCGTATTTTAACCCTGACAGGGAATCGGAGATAGTGGTGGATGCCAGCCCGGTGGGGTTGGGGGCGGTGCTCATGCAAGCAGATTCACAGGGAATCATGCGTCCCATCGCCTATACCAGTAAGGCACTCACAGAGACAGAAAAGCGGTATTCACAAATTGAGCGCGAGGCCCTGGCGATCCTGTGGGGCTGCAAGCACTTCAGGATCTACATCCTGGGTAAGCCCGTGGATGTGATAAATGACCACAAGCCACTGATTTCGATTATGGCCAGAGCCTCCTCCAAGCCACTGCTGCGCATCGAAAGGTGGATGCTGTCGCTCATTGAATATGGGGTCAAGCTACAATATCGCCCTGGCAGCCACACACCTGCGGACTATCTGTCCAGACATCTGGGGGCAGGGCGCCCTCGAGATTCCGCCAAGGTGGTGGACTGCATTGAAGTGGTGCAGAACGTGGTGGAGGCAGCCTTGCCAGTGGCCCTGGCGCACCAGGAAATCGCAGATGCATCCAATGTGGATGAGGTATTCCTGGTCATCAAGGAAGCGATGGACAGCGGGGAGTGGCATGAAGTGGCAAGGCCAGGAGGGAGATCGGGGCACAAAGAGATCTCCAAGCACTGTGGAAGGTGCGCAACGAGCTGTCGGTTGCAGACGACGGCCTTCTGCTGAGAGGGTGCCAAATTGTCATCCCGCGAGCCTTGGTGAGGAAAGTGCTGCAGCTCGCCCATAAAGGTCACCAGGGAACGGCAAAAACAAAGGCACGTCTAAGACTGAAGGTGTGGTTCCCGGACCTGGAGAGCAGGGTGGATGAGTTTGTGCGCTCATGCGTACGGTGCCAGGCGGCTAGCCCAGTGTAAAGAGGGCCGCCCATCCTAGCAATGGAAAGGAGTGAACAGCCATGGGGGACAGTGCATGCCGACTTCGGCTCCATGGGCAGAGGAATGTACTTTCTTGCAGTTGTTGACCAGTGGTCGCGCTATTCCGAGGTGGAGTTGGTAGAATCCACGGCCAGCGACCACACCATTCTGGCCCTGGAGAACATGTTTGCCACCCACGGGTTCCCCACCGTGATTTGGTCCGACAACGGCTCGCCATTCCAGGGGCAACAGTTTGCCCGGTACTGTGAGGAGAGGGGGATCAAACACCGGAAAGTCACCCCGCTCTGGCCCAGGGCGAATGGGGAGGTTTAGCATTTCATGCGGACACTCAACAAGGTCTGCAGAATCTCGCTGGATGGGGAGAGGAATTACGCCGAAACCTCTTTGGATTTTTGTGTGAGTACCACACAACCCCACATCAGTCCACCGGGGTCGCGCCAGCCGAGGCCCTATTCAAGAGGCGTCCCAGAGGACTGCTACCGGAAGTGGAGGGGTGCAGCCCTGGAGTGATTAACAACAACCGGGTACGTGTGGAAAGAGGTATCCAGAATGAGCGGGAAAGCACCCGCCGGAACCTGCCGGAGAAGTCGATTGCAGTAGTCGACACTGTTCTGGTCCGGAATCGGAGGCCGGAGGGGAAGCTATCTCTCCCATACGAGGCCCAACCACTGGGCGTGACCCATATCAAGGGGTCCATGGTCACTGCGGCCAATGCCAGGGGCCATCAGGCGGAATGTGTCGCATTTCAAGCAGATTGAGGCCGTGCTTCCTCCTGTGCCGTCCGAGGCACCCAGACCCGGACCCGGGCCAGGATCACCACCGAGGGATGAAGGACCTGCAGAAGTGCCAGGGACACCGGAGACACCTCGAGAGGAGTCCAGGAGGTACCCGAGCCATGAGGGGCGGAAGCCTCTGCAGAGGTTCCAGGACTTTATTAAAGACCCAGCATCATAATAGGTTGAGAACTGTTTGAGAGGTCCAAAGTTGTTATTGTTGCATGTTAATGTTATAGTTGTTTCTTGTTTGGGGGAAAAGGAGGGATGTTGCGTATTGGCTACGCTGTAGGTGCATGCGCAGCCCATAACGAGGCTCGCGCATGCACGTAGAGAATAAAGGAAGTCCCGGCCGGCAGTTGCGGCCGGGACCCCGAGCAGTCAACACGCGTCCCGTGTGTGTTCTTTCGTATGAGTGCATGCGCACATGAGAATGCATGTGGGGGCCCAGGGGGTCACTCGCCCATACAACACACAGTAAGTTTCTTTCCTTCATACTTTTCAATCCGTTAACGTTCCTATGTTAAGTGCAATGAAACGTACAGCTTGTTTATAAGTATATTTTATTATGCGCACTGATGATCGGATGTTCCGATTGCAACGTCCGTTCTCATTTTATTTATATCATACTGTTGGCCGTGTAGGCCCTTCAAAGGAAAAGACGCACACCAGCCAATGAAAGAAACGTGTGCTTTATTCAATCACATAAACGAAAGTGAATCTCCCTCATTCTCTCCTCCCCCATCCACGTCCCGAGTCACGTGACCACCTCCTCGAGGCCCCGTCTCTGTCTTAAAGAGACAGGGGCTCTGTAAAACATACGTACTGAGTGAAAGCACACTTTTGTTTATATAAAACCATGCGCGCAGACTCGCTGATTACAACACGCATAACGTTTTTTGCTTTTACATCCGCCGCCAATGAAATGGTACATATAAATATACAAAAATATATGTGCTAACTATTCATTGGGAAGAGTGTAATGTGCACTTACATTTTAACCATCACAACGAACTGTTGTGATCATGATCACATTTCTTGCGAGCTGTTCACTCGTGATTAATTGTTATTCGTTCAATTCATATACATCCCGATCCGGCAGATTCTGGCAGTGTTGATTTGACTTGGGTCTATGATTTATGGGTCATTTTATGGAGTAGGATAAATGTTTGCCCTTAGGGGATGGGGCTGCCCGCTTTAGACTAAAAACATTGGATGTCCTTAGGTTCAAAAACAAATATTCTTTAACACGTTATTTAAACACTTGGGGGCTAATTCATAGAATTTAGCGCACAAGTGGCGCGCGCGGCTGGCGCACAGAGTGCGCGTGCGACAGTCTGCGCCAGCCGTGTGTGCCAAAACCCATTTTAGCGCACAGCAAATTCATGGATACCAACATCCATAACCAGCCGTGGCGCAGAGTGGCGCAGCGACCCTGCAGCAGCGCCAGTTACGACCCCAACCCCGCCTCGTGCGCCAAAAACATCGCACAAATCCCCTACATGGCGCAAAGGCCAGTGGATCAGCATACAGCCCCCGAACCACGAAAACGTGTGGAAAAGTCCACACGCACCCCGGAATACGCGTACCCCGCTCGCACTAGCGAAAACGTGTGTAAAAGTCCACGCGCACCCACGGAACACACGTACCCCGCTCGTGCTAGCGAAAACGCATTTAAAAGTCCACGTGCAGCCCTCGGAATACGCGTACCCGCTGCGTCAGGTAAAATTAGTGGAAAAAGTCCACCTTGTGGTGTGGCCTGCCTGCAGGCCATGGACTGGGGTGATGGGCTGCCTGTGGGACATGCCCAGGGGTGATGGGTGATGGGCTGCCTGCGGGCCAAGGGGAGGGTGGACGGGCTGCCTGTGCATATTCCGGGGGTGCGCGTGGACTTTTACACGCATTTTCGCTGGCACGAGCGGGGTACGTGTGTTCTGGGGGTGCGCGTCAACTTTTAAACGCGTTTTCGCTAGCACGAGCGGGGTACGTGTATCCCTCTGACGCAACTGCCTCTGCCACCACAACGGCCTCTGGGCTGATGGAATCCACCGGCGCCGTCGTGCACGTGCTCTGCCCGATGATGCTGGCACATCCTCTATCTGATGGGGTCCAGTTGGTGGTTGTGGCCACCCCTGCTGGACCTCCGACTCTCGACTGTGGTAGGGATGGGATCTCCACCAGGCTGGCTGCGTTGGTTGGGGCAGATCCACAGGGGGCCCTGGTGGCATCTGGGCCGGAAGACGGCACAGAGAACGACTGGCGTATAGTGTACACAGAGGAGGAGAGGGCCGCAAGACTGGCCGACACTTGGAGGAAACCCCCAAACATGGTCCCTCCCAACCGGGCCAAGTTGGCACAGAGCTCTTCGTGATGACGTGCGTGGTCCCCCCAGGAAGCACGCACGTCATCATGAATGTCACGTGTGTGCAACGTGACACCAATCAGGATGGGCTCAATCCAGTCACGGGTCCCCTCGTCCGCAGGTAGAGTGCCAGATGACGTGGACCTCCTCCCTACCTGCGGACGGGCCTGGGACGGGGCATCCCTGCTGGTGCATGGTGATGCAGTCACAGTGTCAGGGACAGAGACATGCACAGGCACCTCTGCTGCGATCTGTGCTGCCTCCTGCCCCTGCCCCTGGACTGCACCACTTGCACCAGTGGTAGCACCCCCACTAGGCCCCATGTGCGGCTCTGCAGCGGCCTCCTCCTCCTCTATACACACCAGCAACCTTGATGGCTCAGCACCGTCTTCCGCCGTTGCAAGCCCCTGTGGGGAGGTCATCCGCCCCTTCCGCTGCAGCCGTAGTGGCAGACGCGGCACCAGTCCCCTTGCTCCCGGATGATGGAATTTCCTGGGAGGGTGACCGGGCCTTGCGTCGCCGGCTGGTGGAGGCATCCCTGATGCTTTCCTCCACAGCGCCGTCTCCGCTCTCTTCTTCACTCGCTGCTGTGTAAAGGGAGACATTGAACACAAGCATCAGGGTACTGAACTAGACACAAAGCAATAGCACATGAGTGGCACTGTCAAACGTCACTTCCATCATGTCCCTCCACAACACACGGGTCAGTGCAGGCAACACACATGCAGGAACAGGCATGGCACATGCAACATACATTGGCATCCATGTCCAAGGCACCGTAGATTCATCCAATGGTGGGCTGATATTCACATGCATCATGGGACATGCTGGTCACATGCACACACATCACCGGAGGGTCATGCATCTGGCCCGGTTTACCCCCAGACACAGTGGGTAAAAGGATGACTAGGCTGTATCAGTGAATCAACACATTGTCACGGACATGTGTCATGCATCCATGGCACACACACTACTCAGACACACAGACATGTACATCATGCATGTCCATGACAGCAGCACACATCTCTCATGCCCCAAACATGTCAAAGTACAGACACAGGCATGCATACATGTGTGCGTTCCGCATGCTGCTCCGAATGATTAATTGTAACACATACACCATCCATGTGGGTCACGCCTGACTGGACTCACATGCAGCACCATCATGTCCCTGCACACACATATCCAAACATGACCCATGTCACACATGCAGCCAAGTAGCTAACTACCAGCACACTGCAACATGCCCTTTTTTAAATGTGAATGCATGGCCACTTACTGCTCGACTCCAGACGTGCCTGCATCCTGAGGACCTGGTGGTGAAGCACTGGGCGAATGCGCTCCAGGACCCTCATCTGCTGGGTGGTAAACTGCTTCCAAAAGGAGCCGGGCCTTCTTCAGGGTCCTGGACCTGTAGTCCTCCCAGCACTTCTGGACGTGTCTGATGTCGCGGGGTGCCACCCCCTTCGCGTTGATGGCGCCCACTATGTCCTTCCAGATCCTCTTCCGTCCTTCCTTTTCGGCGCGCAATGGTGTGAAGAGGGCATCATAATGCCCCAGAACCTGCTCTACCAGGATACCAACTTCCTTTTCACTGAAGCTGGTAGCCCTCTGCCTCTCTGCTGGGGGATTGCCACTGGTGCCGCAAGGTGTTGTGTCGGACATGGCAACCCCCGAGGTAGGTGTGGGTGGGCAACTGGGACCTGGAGCAGGGCTGTGGAGGGATGGAACACCAGTCGGGAGTCTTCTGTTCCAGCAGGGGTGGTCACAGCAACTGGACCCCTGCAGATGGCAGATGTGCAGGCACCAAATGGCAGGGCACGGTGGCAGCAGGCGGCAGTAGCAGATGGCTCGTGGGAGGCTGCTCAGGGATCTGGGGGGCAGTAATTCGGCCTTCTGGGCAGGAGCTTGGTCTTCCGTGTGTTGTTGCGTGGCCAGCTTGATACGGAGTGATTTGGCACTTGAAAAACAGCACGTTTGCATGAATTCCGAGGAAAGGCCCTTAGCGCGTAAGCGCGTAGGTGACGTAACGTGCACGCGGGCGTTTCCCTCGGCACGGGTTGAAGGTCCCACGTGAGTTTCCATCGCTCGGTACGTGCTTTTCGTGGAAAGTGGTGCGTTTGTTTTCCAGACGTTGGGGTTCTCACGCGATTACTTCACAGCAGCTACAGTGCGTACTTCTTCTTTTGGCGTGTGTGTTGGCTACACGTTCTTCTTCTACACGCAAAGCAGACGGTGAGTCGCACACGCTATTTTTCCAACTGTGTATTCCCTGTTAGTCGCGTACCCCTTTTTGTCGGGCATACTAGCCTGCGTGTTGATCACGTATGCATTTTTTGTGTTCCTGGCTGACACAGCTTACTGCGCATGTTTTTTTACACGCACGTGGGCTACAGGGGTCACGTATCTCTTTTTCTTGCTTTTTTGGGATGCCTGATCGTTGCCTGACACGTCATTTCTCCTAAGGGGCCACAGAATGGGACATTCATCGTAGCTGTTTATACGTGCTTTGTTGTTTGTGCGCCCTTTTATACTGTACAGGGATGTTCCCGACCTGCCTTTGGGTGTCGGACGTGTTTAGGCCTGTGCGTGTCTTTTGGCGTGCAAGTGTTTCCCCTATTCGATTCCATGAATACAAGTAGTTTGCGTGCGTTCGGTGTATTTCACAGCAGTACTTCCCCAGTTACGCCCTTATTTTCACGCGTTGTTCCCCATTCCACGTGTTCCGCCCTGTGTTCCGCCCCCTTTTTGGTGTGTGCGCTAACATTGTGCGCTTTCGCTGTGCGTTTCGCGCATGGTGTTCAGGATGTTGCAGTGACGTGTGCACCCGTGTGTGCCATGCGTGGATTTGGCGCACATCCCGGGGATAACACGCGCAGGGCCTTCCTTGAATTGCACACGTGCGCCGGCTTTTTCACGCTTGTGCCAGCTTGAACCACAAATTTCGGTGGACATCTATTCCATGAATTACCCCCTTGGTGTGGCAGATATTTGAAACATATCTGCATACATAAATAAGATATTTGATGACATTTTATTTATTTTGTAATTTATTTATGTGTTCTCATACAGGAGGAACAATGCTCTTTTGATCACAAATGGTCAGCCATAGTCAGCCACCCAGCCTGGTGGCAGTATGTGGAAGAAGTTGTGAAGTGAGGGAGTTCAAAGAGAGTTCTGGTAGCGAAGTTAATGATCTTTTCTAGGGGATAGAAAGCATAGTTGGGGAGACCAAAGAGGATGCTGGCACAATAGTCCAGTTTAGAGAAGACAAGACATGGCAGCAAATATGACTTTTCTATGGGTCGAGGATCAGAAGAAGGACACGGATGCGGTAAACAGTTGTTCTTACTGTGAAGTTTAAAGTAAAATAAGGCCTATAACCCTATTACTATGAGGTGTTCCATTCCTGTCTTACTAATTAAGGTGCTCATCAGTCAAGATGAATATCCAAAAACAAATCTGTCCTCTGTCCAAATCTAAGCTATCTGAGCCTACCACTCTTAGAAATGGCTACGGTCAGAAGAATGACTTCCTTCTCCTGTTGCTTGTATTATCACGTCTCTTACACTTTGCAGTAGAGCATATGCAAATAGTCCCTTGTCATCTACTGTATCAAGTTGTGCAGTTCCTTTAGGGGAATGGTACTTTCCTGGTCCTTATTCTTCCTAGTCAGCATAAGTCTTTGTGGGTTCCTTTTCTCCCTTTTGTAGGGTTTCTGAATCAATGTTACACTCTTCTCTTTTTTATGGTAGCTCATGTTCCAATTACAATTTCCCCATTCCCAAGGTGCAGTTTCATGTATGAGTTTGGGCTTCCTGGCTTCACAGATCTTTTCTCCCCAAATGCCTCTCTTTTCTGTGCTCTCTTTATTATTTTCGAGATATGGGTGGGTCTTCCCTTTTCCCCAAAGTGATAAACTCAAATTGTATTCCTTTCCCAGTCTATGGTTTTCATATTTCTTCTTATCTCATTCAAGCAGTTCTGTTTTACTGCACTAGTTCCAATAATTTTCCAATTAGTACTGGGACGAGATTCGTTTAACTTTTAATGAGTCCCGCTTGGCGCCTTGCCAGTATTCTGATTCCCTGTTTTACCTTCTGAGTTCAGGGACCACGTCAGTGGTATCTGCAGGCCCTTGGATTCTCTTTTCTTCTCGTTGCCGCTCCATGGCTTGCTTTCCACTGTGTCTCTTTCCTTGATGTGCCATTCTCGTTATGGGAGCTGCTTACTCCCCTGGATGGTCGCTGCACTGTTGTACGGGTAGAATGCCCACCACTCTTACTCTGTGGTCACGCCACCTCTGCTCTTTCTCCTCTGCCTGCTTGGCTTTCCGATGCTTTCACACACAGGTTGCTCTGCATTTTTGGTTCCACTATGGAGCAGCTCAGCGTTCTCCCAGAGCCCTACCTCCTACCACTCTGTTATGCACAGGGAGCTTTCCCTGTGCCTCTCGGGTTTTCGCTTTCTCTCAGCTTTTGATCCTCTCGCTCTCTCACTTGTTGGTCTCACATCCCATTTCAGCCTCCTCGTCGCAGTACATACGTTCCTCACTGGAACAGGAATCCTTGTCCCCAAAGGGGGAGTCCCTCCCGGTGAGGTCCCACTTACCTCAACCCTTAGGGACAGTGTTGCAGAGGGAGTCTCCTCCCTAGACTCACAGGGTTGGCTCCCCCGTGGGTAGAAGGGACAGATTCCCTCAATTCATCACATATGACTTCTGGGGCCATATGCAACTTGCCAGCCCGCTCCTGCTCCTGACAATTACTCAGGGACATCCACCCGGAGCTGTTTATCACTTTGCTGCAACAAATAGGCCCAATAGTACAATGTCATAATGGCATGCATGGTGTTTGGCGCGAGTGGTGCTTTGCGCGAGAGTGATTGTGAGGTCATCGTGTATGGAGCGGGATACGCGAGAGTGACAGTTGGAGTTGCAGGGAGTGGAGGTGGCTTCAGGGGTGTGGGGAGCCCGGTGTCTTTGTCTTCCCATCTTACCTTGTTGTAGTAACTGGATGTGTCGGCTGAACCATGGACAATAAAGCATAGTTAACTCAGTACTGGAGTCCGGAAGTACTTGACGGTTAGATTACGTCATACGACCATAAATACCTGAGGCGGTTCCCAGCTGGTTGAAGTGAGGCCTTCATATCTTTGTTATTGTTTGCCCATGCTGAAGCAGTCATCCAATTTTCCAGCGTGAGTGGCGCCCTGATGCAGTAAATTGGTCTCTTACATAAATCAGTACATCATCCGCTAACATCTTCCTTCTTAAGCTCTCCGCTCATCCCCCCCCAACTCTCTGAGGGTCAAACGCTTCTCCAAGCATAGTGTTGGTGGCAGATCTCTCTTCTTGGCTGTGGCCTCTCTCTGGAACAGCCTCCCTGCCTCTCTCAAACTTGAGCAGAACCACCTCTGGTTCTGGAAGCAACTCAGGACCTTCCTTTTCGCTTCCGCTTTCTCTCTTCCTCTCCGTTGCTCATTTACCTGACTGCTTAGCACACTGGTCACCTGGTTACCCTCTGAACTCGTGCCCAGGCTTCTCCACGTCCAGTTGCCCTTGCACTGCCTCCGGGCTCAACAGCACTTAAGACTCTCTATCTGCAACCCTGCAGTCCCTTCTCTCTGCACTTATGAGCCACCCGAAGCTGCACTTATTGAGTAACCTGCACTTCTCCCTTGCCCTCACCCTGGCACTTCTCCCCTTCCTTCTTACCTGAACTTGTGCGATCTGAATGATACAAGGCCTAGTAAGATTGTTGTTTTGTCCTTCCTTTGTTTCCCCCTCCTTGTCTTGTCGTGCCTAGAAACACTTTTGTACAAGCAAGTTATAAATGCCATATCATATTATATCATACAATGACACTATAACCGGCAATGTCCCCAGCCTGCGACCCCTCTTCCTATGTTTGTGCCTCAGTAGGTCCTCCTATGGTTTTTTAAATGAGCGCAAAGAGAAGGGGGGTGGGGTGGCATTCCTGCCTCGTGCCTCTGCCCAGCTGACTCAGCTGAGACATCCCCTACCAATATATGGATATAGATATATAACAGCAGTTTGTTAGTTGAGCATATAACAATTTATTTGGCAAAGAGGAAAACAAAATTTGCCAAAAGGCACATTCTGTTGTACAAAGTAATTCGTGACGTTTAACATATTAAAACAAATTGCGAAGAAGCAATAAATGATGGAGAGGTGATGCTGTCCAATTGTGGAGTGGCCGACGCGTTTCGAGGGTAACCTCTTCTTCATAAGGGCCCAATTGAACTGTTGACAACATTTCAAGGAGACAAAAAGTAAAATCTTTTATTTTATTTCCATAACAGTCAAGGACTGACTGACAAGCTGTACATAACTCGGGATGCTAGCGAGATGGTGAAGAGCAGAATACTGGAGATCTAGTATGGTGAAAAGAGTGAACTAACAGATCAAAGAGAAACACTCTATACTAATAGCTAAACACATAACAAAGGAGATGTATTGTGTGAGATCCACCTACATGGTGGGATCTAGAAAATGGCGTGATGAAGAGTCAGACAGATCGAGATAAGCCAAAAGCGGTAGTGGGTTCTAAATAGCAAGGACCACCCTTGAATAGTGAAAAAGCTGAGTCAATATGGGGAGCGTGTTTAAGAAAAAACCATACCCCTCCTGTGGACGGAGAAAGAATAACTCCAAAAGAGCGCTACTGAATAAAATAAATAATACTTAAAATAAACCGGAATTGGTTTTAAAGAATGCACTCACTCGAGTTGCGGGACGAGTAGCCAAGGCAACAGGGGCATCCGTGTGGTCAACAAGTATTCGAAACAATTATACGATGCAGGGCATCTGCAAAGAGACACGTACTGCTGGCACCTAAGTGGGGACATATACATTTCTGTTATACTGGAGAAAAATAAACCTGGGGTCTCCCAACCGGGCAAAGGGACCCAAGTAGCGGTAGCTTACCTGTACAGTGCGGGGAACACTGTTAGTGGAAACTGAAACCGGCAGGCAGTGGCTCCGCGCGGTCGTAACCTAGGGAACGAGCTGTGCTGGGGACACGCCGTCAGACGTAGAAAGGAAACTAAATAATAAACATAGAAAAGGGCATAGAAGCCGGTGAGTGAGGAATATGGAGGCCATCATGCAATGGCGCATAGTGCAAGCGTACTCATAGGGACTGACCAGAGATCAGGATAAATAAGAAAAGTAGAGTTAATATGTTCCATAATGAAACATAAGAATTCTGGTGTTCACCATCGCAACGCATTTTATAATTTTGGTTCTAATGGAATGTTTATTATTTAGTTTCCTTTCTACGTCTGACGGCGTGTCCCCAGCACAGCTCGTTCCCTAGGTTACGACCGCGCGGAGCCACTGCCTGCCGGTTTCAGTTTCCACTAACAGTGTTCCCCGCACTGTACAGGTAAGCTACCGCTACTTGGGTCCCTTTGCCCGGTTGGGAGACCCCAGGTTTATTTTTCTCCAGTATAACAGAAATGTATATGTCCCCACTTAGGTGCCAGCAGTACGTGTCTCTTTGCAGATGCCCTGCATCGTATAATTGTTTCGAATACTTGTTGACCACACGGATGCCCCTGTTGCCTTGGCTACTCGTCCCGCAACTCGAGTGAGTGCATTCTTTAAAACCAATTCCGGTTTATTTTAAGTATTATTTATTTTATTCAGTAGCGCTCTTTTGGAGTTATTCTTTCTCCGTCCACAGGAGGGGTATGGTTTTTTCTTAAACACGCTCCCCATATTGACTCAGCTTTTTCACTATTCAAGGGTGGTCCTTGCTATTTAGAACCCACTACCGCTTTTGGCTTATCTCGATCTGTCTGACTCTTCATCACGCCATTTTCTAGATCCCACCATGTAGGTGGATCTCACACAATACATCTCCTTTGTTATGTGTTTAGCTATTAGTATAGAGTGTTTCTCTTTGATCTGTTAGTTCACTCTTTTCACCATACTAGATCTCCAGTATTCTGCTCTTCACCATCTCGCTAGCATCCCGAGTTATGTACAGCTTGTCAGTCAGTCCTTGACTGTTATGGAAATAAAATAAAAGATTTTACTTTTTGTCTCCTTGAAATGTTGTCAACAGTTCAATTGGGCCCTTATGAAGAAGAGGTTACCCTCGAAACGCGTCGGCCACTCCACAATTGGACAGCATCACCTCTCCATCATTTATTGCTTCTTCGCAATTTGTTTTAATATGTTAAACGTCACGAATTACTTTGTACAACAGAATGTGCCTTTTGGCAAATTTTGTTTTCCTCTTTGCCAAATAAATTGTTATATGCTCAACTAACAAACTGCTGTTATATATCTATATCCATATATTTGAAGGCCCTATGTGGCATCAGTAAACAGTGTGCAGGGGACGGGAGGGCCCCACTTTTTGGGTCCTCTTCTATTTTCTCTTTTCTGATTTAGGCTTTGTGCCAAGGCCTTTTTTCCTCCCCCGCACCTTTAAATTCTTAAACCAGCTCTTCTGTACATATAATGATGATTTGAATTTCTATATCAATTGTTACCAGGTGTGCACCACTGTCAGCATTTTTGTTTTCTCCATATGTACTGGTCTTCCAGTGTGGCACGTACCAAGTGGGTAGCACCCTGATATAAACCTTGTTCATTATAAATATGTCATTTTCTCGCATCAACGAGATCACAGATAAACACGCAACTACACTTGCATTTGATGCGGAAGAAGCTAAACGCATATTAGCTCTCATCAAGGATACAGACCAATCTTTACAGAGTAAAGTCAGCCCAGACAAAATAATCTTTCAATTAGAAAAACTCATTAGACGCGAGATATCGCAGAAATTACATGCCAGTACCCTAGTGGAATATTACAAATCACAGAGAATCCCTAGAGGATTGAGGGTATATTTGAGACCTACACTCTGCAGCGAGAGCAAAGCATTTGTTGCTAAATGGGATCAAATTCTGAACAAGTGTTCACTTGACTTGATCTTACTTACGATTGAGGAACTTTCCAAGTCATTGACATCCATCGACAAAGACATAGAAGCACTGACAATACAGCTTTCAGAATTCAAGTCAAAAGAGGATCTGACACAACTTTTGGAAGATATCAATTCCAAATTGAGCAATTACAAAGCAGACATAGAACAAAGGAAATTTCGTAAGTTTAAACGCGATACGTTCGATTATTTGAACGATATCGTGTATACCTGGCAGGAGTTTTACCATCACAGAAACGCCAGCAGAAGTCGAGCTAATAATCTTAACAACTCCAACTCAGGGAGTGATAGTAGTAGTAGCAGTGTGGGAGAACCAATACCGAAAGACCAGTCACAAGAACAAATTCCACAGCAAGTACCAACACCTGGGACCACAATTCCCCACCTTACACCATCTCAATCTGGGACAGTTGCTAGTACCACAGGTGTTTTTTTAGGCCTGAGAGACAGACAAAAAGAAAAAGAAAAACACGACGAGGCAAGAAAAACACAAAAAGGAAGATACAAATAAGTGAAAATCTAGTCATCAACCTATCAAGCAAAAACCTGACGAGTGGCCAACTTGATATCTTAAACCGTGGTCTTTCCTTTGTTCCTACTTGCAACACATCACTATTTGAAGAAAAAATCTGTCTTCACAGATTGTTGAGGAAATTAAGATTGAAGATGTTTTTCGAATCCGATTTGGATACAGAATCACAGGCCCTAGAGGATGACATCCTACAGATGCGCCCCAAGAGTACTTTCGACCCTCAGATTCAAAATTCGATCTTGGATCTCTTCGAGAAGAGTGTCATTAATGACCTCAAAAGAATTAATTACCATAGCACTAAACCAGTTAATATTAAGAATAGCCAACTTGAACATGTTGAACAGCTGGCTAAAGATGAAGATTTAACTATCAAACCTGCGGATAAGGGTGGGGCAATCGTGATCATGGATTCATCCTACTACACACGGAGATGTCTGGAACTACTTAACGACACCGTTACTTACACAAAACTTGATAATGATCCACTACTTAGAATCAAAGCCATCATCCAGAAAGCTATTGACAATGCTTTGGAAAACAACTGGATTGATTCAAAAACAAGTCAGTTCCTTATAAACAAATATCCAATCACGCCTGTGTTCTATGGCTTACCAAAGGTTCATAAAGACAACATTAATCCGCCACTCAGACCAATAGTTGCGGGAACTGATAGCATATTTGACCCATTGGCCATCTATGTGGATCGTTTACTTCAACCTCTAATCCAGGAAATACCAACCTACCTGAAGGACACTACAGACTTCCTCAACTGTCTACAAGAAATCATAGCCCTGGACACTAGCTGCATTCTCTTTAGTATGGATGTATGCAGCCTTTACACCTCTATTCCCCACATCGAAGGGGTTGATGCTGTACTCTGGCTCCTGTTGAATCATGAACATATAAGAGGGAACAAAGAATTTATTGTGGAATTACTGGAAATAATTCTTCACAACAGTTACTTTAGATTTCAGGGCCAATACTATGTACAATCATCAGGTACTTCAATGGGGTCGGCCATGGCTCCGGTTTATGCTAACACCTACATGTATAAATTTGAAAAAGAAAACGTGTTGGATCACCCATTTTGGTCATTTAAAATCTTGACCTGGAAACGTTATATAGATGATATCTTCGGTATCTGGTGTGGTACACGAGATGAATTGGATCTTTTTTTGGAACATCTGAATTCAGTGAACAACACAATCAAATTCACAATGGAAGTAGGGGACCCTTCATTACATTTTTTGGATGTGAGCTTACAGATCAAAGAGGGTCACATCGACACCACGGTGTACCATAAACCAACAGACGTGAATAATCTTTTACATTTCAGCAGTTTCCATCCTAAACCCATGCTCAAAAGCCTACCATTCAGTCAAATGTTAAGATTGAAGAGAATTATCTCAGACCCAGCAGGCCTTGACTCAGAATGTTCATTTCTAGTTGAACGATTTGGATCTAGGGGGTATCCAGATACTATCACAGGAGAAGCCCGCAACAGATCAGAGACCTTCACGAAGGAACAACTACGCATCCCTAAAGTCAAGGATAAGTCCACACCGCTACTCTACATTTCAAAGTACTCACGACAGAGTTTCCAAATCAGCAAAACTCTGCGTAAAAATTGGACCATACTACACAATGATCCCTCTCTCCTGAAATTATTTCCCAAAGCACCAATGATGGCCTTTAAACGTGGACATAATCTCAAAGATAAACTAGTGAGAGCGGAAAGACCTCCTAAAGACAAACAACTTGTACTGAGTACCATAAAGAAGGGTACCTTTCCCTGCTTGAACTGTACGAACTGTAACAATGTTATAAAAGGTGAAACGATATCTCACCCACAAACTGGGAAGAAATTCAAAATCAGAGACTTTTCCACCTGCCTCTCCGCAGGTGTCATCTACTCATTGAAATGTCCCTGTGGTAAATTATACATAGGACAAACCACAAGACCCGTCAAAGAAAGATGGTCAGAACACAAATCCACCATCAGATGTAAGAATCTCAGATCCCCAGTGGCAAGGCACTTCATCGAATTCCAACATACGATTGCACAAATTAAATTTCAAGTCATAGAAATTGTCAAACGTCCACACAGAGGTGGCAATTACCAATCCCTGTTGTCACAGCGAGAGAAGTACTGGATCCACACACTTGACACTTTGCAACCTAAGGGTCTGAATGATGAATTCTCTTTGAGTTGCTTTCTATAGTGAATTGTGAAACTCACATGTTACATCGCCAACTACTATACACAAGTGTCAGTATCCCGGACCTTAAAAAAAATTTTTTTCTTTGTCATTACAAGTGTTGTGACTTTGATGTTTTCTTCAAGGGAACTGTATTTTCCTATGTTTGACTTGCCTATATTCACTTAAATGTTTGCACCTGTTCACGAATGACCAATTGAACCATCTCTCCATTCGTTCGAACCTTGTATGAGTAATAGGCTACATCGCAATCTTTTATCCCCTTGCCATTGAATTATACTTGTCTCACTATATAATGAGTAGCCTCATGACTCTACATGATTTGTTTTGGACTATTAAGAGTAAACTGCATGTACCATTTGTGCTATCTATCATGACTGTAACGATTATTGTACTATTCACAAATTTCTGTTCCATTAGAACCAAAATTATAAAATGCGTTGCGATGGTGAACACCAGAATTCTTATGTTTCATTATGGAACATATTAACTCTACTTTTCTTATTTATCCTGATCTCTGGTCAGTCCCTATGAGTACGCTTGCACTATGCGCCATTGCATGATGGCCTCCATATTCCTCACTCACCGGCTTCTATGCCCTTTTCTATGTTTATTATTTAGTTTCCTTTCTACGTCTGACGGCGTGTCCCCAGCACAGCTCGTTCCCTAGGTTACGACCGCGCGGAGCCACTGCCTGCCGGTTTCAGTTTCCACTAACAGTGTTCCCCGCACTGTACAGGTAAGCTACCGCTACTTGGGTCCCTTTGCCCGGTTGGGAGACCCCAGGTTTATTTTTCTCCAGTATAACAGAAATGTATATGTCCCCACTTAGGTGCCAGCAGTACGTGTCTCTTTGCAGATGCCCTGCATCGTATAATTGTTTCGAATACTTGTTGACCACACGGATGCCCCTGTTGCCTTGGCTACTCGTCCCGCAACTCGAGTGAGTGCATTCTTTAAAACCAATTCCGGTTTATTTTAAGTATTATTTATTTTATTCAGTAGCGCTCTTTTGGAGTTATTCTTTCTCCGTCCACAGGAGGGGTATGGTTTTTTCTTAAACACGCTCCCCATATTGACTCAGCTTTTTCACTATTCAAGGGTGGTCCTTGCTATTTAGAACCCACTACCGCTTTTGGCTTATCTCGATCTGTCTGACTCTTCATCACGCCATTTTCTAGATCCCACCATGTAGGTGGATCTCACACAATACATCTCCTTTGTTATGTGTTTAGCTATTAGTATAGAGTGTTTCTCTTTGATCTGTTAGTTCACTCTTTTCACCATACTAGATCTCCAGTATTCTGCTCTTCACCATCTCGCTAGCATCCCGAGTTATGTACAGCTTGTCAGTCAGTCCTTGACTGTTATGGAAATAAAATAAAAGATTTTACTTTTTGTCTCCTTGAAATGTTGTCAACAGTTCAATTGGGCCCTTATGAAGAAGAGGTTACCCTCGAAACGCGTCGGCCACTCCACAATTGGACAGCATCACCTCTCCATCATTTATTGCTTCTTCGCAATTTGTTTTAATATGTTAAACGTCACAAATTACTTTGTACAACAGAATGTGCCTTTTGGCAAATTTTGTTTTCCTCTTTGCCAAATAAATTGTTATATGCTCAACTAACAAACTGCTGTTATATATCTATATCCATATATTTGAAGGCCCTATGTGGCATCAGTAAACAGTGTGCAGGGGACGGGAGGGCCCCACTTTTTGGGTCCTCTTCTATTTTCTCTTTTCTGATTTAGGCTTTGTGCCAAGGCCTTTTTTCCTCCCCCGCACCTTTAAATTCTTAAACCAGCTCTTCTGTACATATAATGATGATTTGAATTTCTATATCAATTGTTACCAGGTGTGCACCACTGTCAGCATTTTTGACATCCCCTACCAACCCTGACTCTGGCAAAGGGCTCCACATAAAGTAGCATGAGATCATATATGTGCTAAAGCCAAAGTGCTCCATCACATTGAACGAGAAGCTCATGATACTGAGTCAAAAGCTTTCTCAGCGTCCAGTGACACAGCCAGCGCTTGTTGCTCTGGGTCAATTTGTGACATGATATTAAAAAGCCAATGCAGGTTTAGCACTGTGGATCTACCCAGGACGAAGCCAGACTGGTCAGGGTGAATCAGGAAAGACAGTATTGGTAGTAGCCGCGAGGCCAGAACCCTTGTAAATATCTTGGTGTCAACGTTGAGCAACGATTAAGGGCAGTGAGACCCCTCTCCTCCACTGTCTTGCCTGGCTTCAGCAGGAGTGCTCCAACTACCTCCTTCAATGTTAGCGGCAACTGCCCACCCCTCAGTGGTTCCTCCTACACCTGTAGCATGTATGGTCCCAAGATTTGCTTGTATTGTTTATAGAATTCTGCCCCAAGTCCATCTCTCCAGGCGCTTTGCCGGACAGTAGCAGGCCTATGGCCGCCAGTATTTCTTCCAGCGTAAAATGCTCCTCTAGCTTCTTTGCAGCCTCATGGGAAATTTGAGATGTCGGAAGCCCGTCCAACAAAGCAAAATTCTCGTCTCTATTCCTGCCCCGACGGGTCTCAGAAAGCATCTAATGGAACTGGACAAATGCCTACAGTACCTTCCCATGATCGGTGCAGAGTTCACCACTATCGTTTCTCACCGCCAAGGACACCACGCTCTCAAATTCCAGCTGCACAAGCCTCGCAAGAGGCCTCCCGGGTCTATCCTACTCCCCACACTTTCTAGCCATTGCAGACACTGCAAAATATCATGTATCTCTATCTGCAAGAGTGCAAATATTATCCAACTCTCGTTTTCCAAGAGTGCTTTCATCATGCCGCCTGGCCAGCCGTTGTTCAAGGCCCCTCAATTTCCCCTCACCTCCTCTAGCTCCCTGCAAATGACCAGAAGAACCTCAAATTCAGTGCTCATTGCAATCCCACATGAATATATATATACTTTGAATGCCTGCCATAAGGCACCCACAGTGTCCACTGACCACTGATTCATTTCAAAGAATATATCGATGTGCTAACGTACATTGAGTTCAAAGGCCGAATTAAGCAAGGCCATTGGCTTGAATCTCCATGGGATTCTGCCCCCCACGTTGTTCCCCAGCACCACAATGAGCTTGATAGGTGAATGGTCAGAGAATGTACGTGGCAACACACTCTGCTACCTGCCCCAGTAGGTAGTCCGACACCAACTAGTAGTCAATCCGTGATGACATATTATGTACCGTTGAATAGAAGGTGTATTTGCTTGCAGCTCTGTGCATGTACCTCCAAGTGTCCAACCACTTCCTGCCCGCCATCCCCTCTATCAGTGCGGGGCTGCACCAGTTAGCGCCCCTCTCGTCTTGTTGGATCGGTCCAGCCCTACGTCCAAAATAGTGTTAATTTCCCCCCAGATTACTGAAACCGCAGGTGTTACATCACACAGTCAGAAAACTTTGGTGTTACAAGTCAGGATTATCTATATTCGGACCATATACATACAGAACCCCATGCACTATAATAAAGCATCCAGCCATGTCACACTTGAGATATAACCTGCAACTGCACCAACCTATGGAACAGGATCAGGACCCCCTTCGATTGCATCGAATAATCAGTTAAGTAGTGGTGGCTACCTCATATTTTAGCAAATGACTCATGTATAGGCCTATTAGCATGCATTTCATGCAGCATCAATACTTGTATCCTATGACTTTCAGCATACGCCAACAGTTCTCTAGTCTTTATCGGATTACTCACGACCCTGCCGTTCCAATTCAAAAATGTGACCCTCGTCCCATTCAGCCCTCTGCAGTCACCCATTTCCATGTAAGCGGCTTAACCCACCTCCGCCCCAGACCCATGTGTGCAGCCAAGGTTGCTCCTGACAGAGCCAACAGACAACCAAGCGTGTTTTAACCATTAAACCCACAAGCACCCCACCCCTCCCCCACCCTCATCACATTCCCAATCCATGTGATGTATCCCCAGAACAAAACAACTTTACAATAGAGCACTATCCTGTGACCTCACAACCAGAGGGAACTGTGAGGAGATCGCAAATTCACGTTACTTGAGAAAATCTTCACACTGGGCAGTATATTACTGCTTTACACAAGGTCTTAGCCTGAACAAACAATAAGGCCAGCATAACCATTTCAAAGCACATATGCTTCTGATGGGGGAACATTAGCCGCCTCATGCGACAAAGTATGTCTGCCCCGGATGCTGGATGCAGAATCTTGCCGGGAACAACATAGAGTACTGTACTCGCTGCCTCCTCCATAGCTTCTTAACCCCTTGGAATGATCATTGTGGAGAGTGATGGTAAAGTCCTGGTAAAGAAGGATCCTGCTCGCTACGTAGCACAGCTTGCCATTCTCCCTCGCATGCCGCAATATCAGGTCCCTGTCCCCATACTTCAAAATGCGTGCAATAATCAGCCGAGGTTGAGCCCCCTGCTGTTGATTAGATGCTAGTGAGCAGTGTGCACGCTCTACCGTGAAGTGGAGTCCTCCACAAAGTTCTACAACTAACCTTGCTTGTCGCTTTCAGGCACTCCAATTATGAGGATATTGTTCTGCCTCGTGTGAGACTCCAGACCTTCACATTTGGCCTGGACAATTTTTAATTATTTCTGCATCTCTGTCAAGGAAGACCGCAGGTCGCTTATGTCACCTTATGCCCCGCTGATCTGCTCCTCTGCCGCCGTGATTCTAGTGCCCTCCTGTTCCAGCTTTGTTTTAAGGGAGCTCAAATTGGACACGATATCATCCAATTTAGAGTTTACCAGAGTAAACTTGTGCATGCTCCACAGTATGCACATCATGTCAGGCGCTCCTTCATCCTCAGGATTGTGGATAAAGGAGCCTAAGGTACTGTTGTGGCATACCCATCCAGGTTGCCTTACTTTTTGTAACCAAAAAAGTGATGGGTGGAAGGATTTGAATAAATTGAAACCACCGGCGCTGCTCTGTGCGAACTTCCACACCACCGTTTTTTAGCCAGTCTGAGGCATTGAAAAAGGGGTCCAGCCATATGCAAATCAGTGTGGTACTACCACAAATGGGAGGACGAAAAATGTCTGGGGATGCTTGTGATTTCGTGCAGCAAGGATATGACCTAGCAGTTCTGGCTGGACTGCCCCTTTGGAGGTGGGACCAAGCCTGATTTGCATATGGTCTTTCCTTTTCCTGTAATGGTTTGGCAGGTGAAGAACGGTGATCTGTAGGGTTGCCCTGAGAAATTGCCAGAGGTTTAAGATTAATTCTAAACCTTCCAGCCATCACCTCTTAGTTTTGCTTTTCCCTGCTTTTTGTTACCGCTCAGTACCATGACTGCAGTGTGCTTTTCTCTGCCTGGGCTTCCTGAGCCAATCACACCACTCTCCTCCAACAGCACTCCTGCCACACCAAGTGCATCCAGTCGTGCGCCGCTTACGTTTATCCAGACACTGAGTGGCAAGCCATGCGAAGATGGATGATGATTCAGGCTGTGCCCATGCACCAACAAAGTCCGGTGGTCCACTTGCAGTTCTCTCAGCAGAGCTGAGGGGCCAAGTGCACCCAGCCGCAGTCCCCAAGGGTGCCCCCTCCACCAGGCCGACCTGACAGCGATCAGGAAAGGCAAGATCAGCAAGGCGGGGAAGGAACGCGCCACCACCGCACATGGCAGCCATCAACGATGACGGCAACCCACCAGGCCCGTCATGCACACACTTTCATCCGGACCGGCAAAGCGCACCAGCCCTCACCGCTGCCACACTCTGTCACCCGACTGGCATCACATGCCTCTGTTGCAACCCTTGTCTCAATGCTCGGACAGAAAGCCTTCAACGTCCAGTGGAGGGGCAGGGGAGCAGACCATGCATCCCCCAGTCGTCGTGGCACCATAGCCGGCCTTCCAGCACTTCAATCCCAGGTCCACCAGGCCCTTCGCAGCCACCAATTTATGGGCACCCAGGGCTCCCGAGGGCATCAACCACAGCACCCATGGCACATATATAAGGCTTTTCGCCCACTACCAGCGTGGTTTCTGCCTAATACTGTAGGATAGTTTTGGTTCGTTACCGAGCTCCTGCGTTATGCGGCCACCATTTTGGTTGTTAAACAGCACCCCCTGGATTTCCCGAGGTTTAAACGAATACAAAGCATCATCATGAAAGCTCCCGAGTCTATTACAACATATCCTTACATCTTGACTCTGTGTGGAAAGGATTTCTTGCACCTTAAAGTATCTGATTTTGATCAAAAACGGAGGTGATGGGGAGCGGCCCATTAAAGGTAGATGTGGTTCCCTAGGAGGGGAGGATAGGAGGCTTTTGTTCTCATCAAGGGAATGGTTGTGAATTTGGCCGAATGTGCACCCTTTGCAACTACTCTGGGAGTCTTAGGGAATCCTGTTTCCCGATCTCACATAGAGCTCGCCTAACACCAGTGAAGCTTGCAAAATTGTCAATTACTTGTCCAGCCCGCTGTTTGTCGTGTAATGCCACCGAGGCATTGTTTACAAATATGTTATAAGATTCTGTATATGTTTCTGGTGGGAGGTAGGGTTTACATGTTCTCATTTAACACCCCTTTGTCCTTCAAAGGTCCGATGGTGAGTCAGCTGCTTGTGAACCATGCCCTGATAGTGGACAATCCCCGACTGATGAGCTAATGTATTGCGGGTGTCCCCAGCGTTGGAAGCAGAAATTGAAGGGCCTTCCCAAGGGGATGTCATTTCCCAGCAGTGCCAAAACGGCGCCCGGTAAAAGCGGCCAGTGAGGAAACCACATAGAACCGCTTTTCTTACCTACCTTGGACTCATTTGACAAAAGATAGTCCGAATGTTTTAATCATTTAATACTATCTATGATTAAGTTCAATCAAGGTCTTTAGTTAATTTAAACTTTAGAATCAAATACAATTGACGATAAATCGGAATTCAAAACAGATGTAAGTGTAAGCATGTTTTGAAAATCAGAAAAAAATAATGAAGTCATTGGGCCTCATTACGACCCAGGCGGTAAGTTACCGCCTGGGCCGTGACTTTACCACCATGGCGTAAACTACGTTTACGCCATGGTGGTTGGCGGATTTACCGCCCCATTCCAACCTTGGCGGGGCGGTAAATCCCCATTTTCCCATTTACCCTTCCCCATTCCCATTTTGCCCCATAGGGCATAATGGGAGTGGGGAAGGCGTTAATTACGCCACCGTAAATTACGGTGGCGTAATTAACTCCATGGTCCCTTAGCGCCATGGATTTTAACACCTGCTAAAAGCAGGTGTTAAAACCTCCATGGCGCTAAGGGACCTCGTACTCAGGCGGTAAGGGTCGGCGCTGTTTACGCCGCCGTAAAACCCTTACCGCCTGAGTCGTAATGAGGCCCATTTTCCTTGAAGAAAATGTCTGTGACATATTTTAGGCTGCGCTTTTTTTCAAGCGCTGGAAAAAATAGGAATAATATAGTTTGTTGCTGAAGTCTCAGAATAAACTCATTTGAAGATATTAGGGAAGACTTTGAGCGAGTAGGAACTTTCCTTAAATTTAAATAGACTCAACAGATAATATGGCTGTTACTTGGAGTACATACTAATCTGAATTACAAGGCAAAACATTTGAGTTTTTAAAGTATAGACAATGGAATTCTAGATGAAATAAGTAGGATAGAACATTCTTGTGATTTTTTTAAATTACCTTCAATCTTTTTTTTTTTTACTCTTTTTATTGTGTTTCGAATAATAATAAACCATCAATGCGAACAATCCCCACAACAAACCCGCTCCTCCCTCCCCCACCACCCACCCACCCACCCTCACCCCAGAGGAAATTCAGGGACCAGTCAGTTCTGCTTCAGGAACACTCATATATTGAAAATGTCTGAAATTTTAATGTTATGCGGACACCACTGCTCCATATAGTCCGCCTTAAAATATTCAAGAACTGCCCCGCCATTCTTCCATGAAGGAGTCTTCTGGTCCTGTAGGTGATGTGTAATCTTTTCCATCACCACCATCGACCACACCTTCTGCAACCATGTAAAAACCAGCAGAGGGTCCCGTGTCTTCCAGCTTTGGGCGATCGTTGCCCAGGCCGCAATAATTAGGCCCATGAGGCTCCTCCACAGTTTTTTGTATAGATTCTTGAGCAGCAGGTCCGTGAGTCCGCATAGCCACACCCTCGCCATCAATTGGCCTGCCTCCGGGAACATTTTTGTTACTTCTGATTGCACTTCCTTCCAAAAGCCCTTGACCCCTCGGCAGTCCCACCAAATATGTCTCCAGGTGCCCACTTCTGGGCATCCCCTCCAACAGCGATCTGATGTCTCTGGAAACACGGATTTAAGCCTCTCAGGTGTATAATGCCATTGTATGACGATCTTGAGCCACATTTCCCTAGTTTGGATTGCTCTGGTAAGTCTTGGAATATCCGCCCATAGGTCCGCCTATTGTTGTCTAGATATCTGTTCCCCTAGCGTGGCTTCCCATCTCCTCATGTATGTCCATTTGATATCCTCCACTTGTGTGTTTATAAAGTGGTAAAGCGTTGACACCAGCTTCTTCTCTGCCGAATTGGTGATTAGGAATCTTTCAAAGGCGGTCAGGTCCCTTGTAGCGCCCTGTAAGACTTCTGGTGTGCTAAGCCAATGTTTGATTTGCTCATATCTGTATCTGTCTGCCTCCGCCAGCACCCAAAGTGTTTTACATTCCGCAAATGTTCTTAGTTTCTTGTCATGGAACATTTCTCCAATCTTCCTGCAACCTGCAGCCTCCCATTTAGCGAATGCCCCTGATTCCTGTCCCGGGGGAAACCGCGGATTCCGGCATATGGGCGTGAATGGGGCCAGGGGGGTGGTCATAATCCCCCTCTTGGTTTGTGCATCCCAAGCTTCTAAGGTGGTTTTCATAACTTCACTGATATTCAGATTCGGGTGTCTGTGCTGTTTACTCTTCCACAGTAGTTCCTCTAACGGGGTTCTGGCCACCGCCCTATCCTGCGCCACCCAAACTGTACGCTGGCCATCCCCCAACATTTCCCTTAAAACCCAGAGTTGTGCTGCCTGAAAGTATTTCCTGAAATGTGGAAGAGCCATTCTACCTGCCCTGGTTGGGGCCGTGAGAACGGCTCCGGCAACCCCAGGAGGCTTCCTACTCCATACATAGGTTGAGATGGCCCTTGATAGCGCTTTAAAAAAGGAATTGGGGACTGATATAGGCAGGGCATGGAAAAAGTATAGCAAGCGAGGGAGTATATTAATTTTGATTGCCTGGATTCTGCCCCACCACGAAACCCGTAATGGGTACCATCTAGCTAGGTCTTTCTTGACTCTGGTCAGAAGCTGTGGGTAATTGCTCTTGTATATATTATCCACTTTGTGCGTGAGTATCACCCCAAGGTACTTAATACCCTCCTCAGCCATTTTAAGACCCAGGGAGCCCGCTTCCTCCTTCAACGACCTCTTTTGCCCGGCTAAAACCAGAATCTCTGATTTGTTCCTATTTATTTTAAGGCCAGATATCTCGCCAAATGCCTCTAGCTCTGTCATGGCTTGCCGCAAGGAATTCCCAGGGTCCTCCAAGGCCAGTAGCATATCATCCGCATAAGCTATACCTTCAATCCTTTTGAAAGCAAAAAATGAAAATTTGGCACACAAAAGTAACTTTTCACCTTTAAGGAAAGGGGAATGTCAATCAATTACAATGCTCTAACTGTAATAATGTATGAAATATCCTCCAGCATTGATGGATTAATTATTAAGATGTTATCATTGTGTCAGAATGATAAGCAAATTCCCTGGGTAATTTTCCTCCTTTACAAAAACACTAATTCACAGCTCAACGTCTTACTCCCAGGTACATGTGCTTAAAATGGAGCTTGGACCCGGCAGCACCGTTACATTTATGCAGATTAAATCCGTTCATTGTGATATGATAGGTTATTTATAACGTGATTAATACCCAGAGGTTTCTAAGCGCTGACCCGGGGATCAAACCTGTGTTGCTCCGTGTCATCTTGCGTCCAAGGAGAGAACGTTGCCCCTGAGTTATCCTACTGTGATACTAACTGTGCAATTCTTTATGTTCCGTTGTGTTGTGTAAAACATCTAGAAGACACACGAAAAATCTTTCAGTGTTGATGTCATTTAAAGCAGTATAAAGGGTGCTTATTCACATTTATAAATGATCTGTCCTGATTCTATTAGTGAATGTTGTGCTGGCATACATCCACCAATTGTTAGATGAACAAATATTGATAAGTTTAATTGTTTAATGGGATTAATTAAAAGTCAATGATTCGGAGAGAATATTTAATTGTGTCAGTGCCATGTCCAATTACTGAGCATGAGCTCGCCATTTATTTGTTTTAATAATGTTCTACTTGGTATAATGAGCATCACTGGCATTTGGTGTTCATGTCTCTTCATGCATAACATCATGATAATTGCCATTGTCCAAAAATAACGACACATTTACAAAATAAAATGTGTTTGTTGTAATTTACCAAAGACTTATCAACTGGATAATCAATTAGGTACTGATTAAACTCGCAATACTATGTGTTTCAAACACTAGGCTCCTTAAACCTAGCTCTTGTAAATTGCTGGCTGCATTACCACTGTGTGTTGCCTTTATTATTTATTTATTGTTATTTATCTGTTTCTCCTCTGCTTCACACTTTCCACTTCTCCCTCCCTCCATGCACTTTTCCCCTCCCCCTCTCCCATGCACTTGCGCGTTCTCAATGTCACTGGGCCTACTAAGATCGCTGTTTTGTTCTCCCCTGTTCCCCTCCCTTGCCTTGTGGCGCTCTGAAACACTTGTGTACGAGCACGATAGAAATAAAATATCAATCAATCAATCAATACAACTTGAGACATATTTATAAAAGTATGTGAAACTTTTTTTTTACAGCTCATATTCCAGTGGCTAAACATCACAGACTATCTATATTTTTATTGGACATTTTTGTCAAATGAGTGCGGGCTGGGTTCAGAAAAGCTAGTAACATTTTACACTTCAATTGCATACCCCTATAAAAAGAGATTAGCTCACGCTCCTCTTTTTAACTCCGAGTACGATTTCTCTTACGTAAAATGTGTACACGTTCTAGTACTCAGCTCTCAGGTCCCTGGTGGCTCTGTGAACCCTGTGCAACGCGTTGTTTTTTCTCTTTATTACTTCGCGAGTGTGGGTTCTAGCAGCTGGCCTCCCCTCACATGTTCACACAAGGTTTCAACCTTGGCATCACTCAGAGGTGTTGCTAGGGGGGGCTGAGGGGGCTATAGCCCCAGGTGTTTTGGTTGTAGCCCCAGATAGAAGCTCAGGGGTTACAGCCAAAAGGCTAGCTAGCCCCGAGTCCCACCAGTCCAGACATTAGCTTAGCCCCTGACCTTTTCCAGACCTAGCAGCACCCCTGGCATCACTGCTAGGGAGGGCTTCTGTCACGAACATAGGTACTTCTCAAATCACGTGCTTTTGGTCGGTGTCACCCATGTGTAATTGCTTCACTCACTTGCCAAGCCCCTTACATGCCCATACCATTGAATGGGCTCTCACCCACCATAAACAAAATCGTCTGTTTTCATCCACCCTAGGGACAGAAAAGGCTGAGAGCTATGAACATAAACAGTCCAGCCCACCAGGGGAACACTGACTTCGGTCTTCTGCTGTTTCCTCCTCTTGGTCGCTTTGGCAATGTGTTCAGGGCTCCTCCTACTCCTTCACCCACTCCCCTTCATTTGAAGTCCTTTTGTGAGTTCCATGGCTTTGGTCAGCCATGGAAGACAGACTCACTCATGTGAGCTGTTCGCACCCAGTTTGCCACAATATTTTATATCAGGTAGCGCTATTGTGACACAGTAGTTAACAGGGCCAGACTCAGCTCTGGCAGTTCCCCAGAGAAACAAAATGTACCGCCCACCGTACACCCCTATGTAGGCAAGGCTGGCGCCAGTACAGGACCTCTGACCTTTTCACTTAAATAGCGTGGCACCAGACCCTGGCTTGGGAGGGCTTAAGCTTCCCACTTTGAGGCGGTTGCCGGAAGAAGGGAGCACTCTGCCTTGATATTGGAGTGCTAATCCCTGAGGTCCAATTGGGAAAGGGGTGCTACCAAGATACTGTCAGATTTCTCACCTGGAAGAGAAGCCTACTTACATTTAAACATTCATTCATGTGGCAGCAGCCGCCATACAGTGGCAGAGGACAAAAGGCCGCCCAGGCTATATGAATGAAACCTATGATTTAAAAAAAAAACTTTATTTAATACTGGCATATTTACATATTAACAATGCGGGAAGGTCATGTTTCAAGTGAGGCACATTATACAAGATACAGGGTGTAGGGGAGAGGGGGGAGGAGACATGACATAATGGGTAATTCAGAGGGTGTTGCAGATCTCACGGTCCTTGTCTCTTCTTCCTCCGACAGTATGTTCTGAGGGGGCCCATAACCTATGATGACGAGCTTTCAAAACTATCATTCAACTACACCTCCGGCTCTTCCCCAGAGATGTGGGCTGGCTGCACCACCGCACCAGCGCACCACAGCTCTGGGAAGCTCTTCAAGGCTCCCTGTGCGGGCCGAGGCCCTGTGTAAATGAAAAGCTCTCAGCACGTACAGGAAGCTTTTCTGTCCCGAGAACCAGGGCTGACCAAGGACACTCCTGGATCTACTTCAGAAGACTTGGCACAATACTGAATACAGAAACAGCCAGCCTCACACCTTGCTCAAGGACGTCCAAACTGGTATAACTTTCAATTTACAGCAATTTATTTCTTATGGTGAGCATTGTGACCAATGAAAACAGCAGTCCAACTTCCATCACTCGCTTAAGAGGATTTCTTGTTGTTTCACATTACATGTTTCAAATTTAAAATTGTGGGCATTCCCAATAAGAATGCCCACACTTTCACATTTTAAATATGCATTTTGCATAAAAACAAAGAGCAGTTTGGGAACATAAATATTTCTTTGATTTTATGCAACATACCAGGTTTGGCCACCCTCCTCCTCCAAGCAGAAGAGGAAGTCCATACTAATTTTTGGGGGGCAATGTCACCGTAATTCAGTGAAAAGCTCACCTCTCTAACACCAGAGCGGGAGATTTTAATTTAAATAGGGTGCCGCCACCACGCCGGCCCGGGGAAGCCTTTCAAAGGCTGCCGCATGCTGGCGTAGCCGGGGCACCCTATTCAATTGAAAAGCTTCCTGCTCCAGCATGGGGGACGGGAGCTTTTCACTTTAATAGGGCGCCGCCGCTTGGCAGCTCAGGGAAGCCTGTCAAAGGATGCACCATGCTGGCCTAGCAGCACCCTATTTAAATGAAAAGCTGCCTGTTCCAATGCTGGAGCACCTGGCACAAGAGTGGGGAGATTTTCACTTAAATAGGGTGCCGCTGGTGTGAAGGCTGCCCCGTACTGGTGTGGCAGGTGCACCCTATTAAAGTGAAAAACTGGCCGCTCCACCACAGGAGCGGGTAGATTTTTTTTTTTCCACTTTGTGTTTATTAAATGTTTTCAACATCAAAAACACCACTCGTATAATCAAAAAAGATCTCAACCTAGACAACATACAATACCCCTCCCCCTCCTAACCCCTAACCCCTCCCGACACACCCTCCCCCCGAACATTGAGCTCCACAGGGTTCAACAGAACAGAAACAATAGGTACAGCAGGGCTGGGACAAGGACCCAGAACCAATTAAGGCTGTTTAGCAACAAATCCCTATCGGCATGGTCCCATATAGAAACAAAACACCAGGTGTCACATTCCATTTGAAGACTGAGTCCCACTTCACCCACCCATCATCAAGCTCCATACAGGGCACAAAATCCTAGAGCCTCAAGGCTTCACAGTCCGCACTCAAAAGCACAATAGTCCAATCCTGCAAAAAAGAGGACATGTTATCATTGACAATGGCTGCGAGTTTCTCATACGTAAAGATTTCCAAAAGCTTATTAAACCATTCCAATTTCGTTGGGGCCAGAGAACTTTTCCACTTCTGGGCTAGAGCCATTCTCCCAGCCCTCAACATCGCACCCACCACTTTAGAAAAATGTGACTCCTCGCACTGAGGCCTAGGGGTACCCAAAAGAATCTCCAGAGGGTGAAGGGAGGGACAGGTTCCTAGGACGTCCTTGATCCAACTTAGCAACTCCGTCCAGTAGACCTTTATAACCGGACACTCCCACCACATGTGGAACCAGGTCCCTCTACCAGCACAAGCCCTAGGACACCTAGAAGATATACCGGGAAACATTTTGGACAAGGAATCGGGCGGCCGGTGCCAAAAATTGAGAATCTTAAAGTTGTGCTCCATGGCTGCAGTGTAGAGCTTCCCCCCAAAAACCGAGTCCCAAGCATGATCATCGAGGGTCGTGCCCAGTCTCTCCTCCCATGCACCCCTGAATGTCTGCCTACCCTCCAATTCAGCCGTAATTAGCACATTGTAGATCTTAGAAAGAGACCCCTTCCTAGATTTGGCTTCCACAAGGATTTTTTCAAAGGAGGTCAAGGGCCGGGAGAGGGGAGCCACCCAGTCCGCTTGAGTTAAAATACCCATAAGCTGTAAATAATCAAAGATAGAGAGAGGTCTGTCTGGAAACACTTCTGATAGTCAGGCAAAATCGATAAAGCCTTCCTAGCCTTCCTGGGTAAACAATTGCGCGGCTCTCTCAAGTCCCTGGTCCGACCACGACTGCTTCCCCCGAAAACCTCTGGTCCCCAAATCGAGCGGAGGACCCCACAAGGAAGACAGGGGGGAGGGCCACGATGAAAGTAACTTGTTGTTCCTGTTTGGTCTCCAAAATGCCCAAAGCACCGATAGGACTGGATGGGACCTAGCAGCTCTAGGTAAAGAGCGAGGAGGGGCCCAGAGCAAATCCCTCACCTTATGAGGGTGAACCTGCACATCCTCAACGTATGTCCAGTACGTCCTGAGGTCATCCCGCATATGCTTTAGCATTACCCGCAACTGAGCCGCCTTGTAGTACTGCTTGAGGTCCGGCAGGCCAAATCCTCCGAACGTTTTAGGGAGGGACAAAGTGTTGTATTTTATTCTAGCCCTCCTACCACCCCAAACAAAGTGAAGAAGACGCATTCGAAGAGACGCAAAGAAAGAGTCCGGAATGATACAAGGAACAGAAGAGAAGAGATAATGAAATCTGGGGAGCACATTCATCTTCACAGAAACCATGCGCCCAAACCAAGACAGCGTGAGGGGAGACCACCTATTCAGGTCAGCAGCAATCCTGGCCAACAGGGGAGGAAAATTCAACTGGAAAATCCTGCTCAGATCCCTGGGAATATTGGTGCCCAGGTACCTAGTACTGACACTCTCTATTCGCATCCCGAACACCTCCGTCTTACCCTTAATATCATTATCCAACTTACCCATGGGCATAATGCAAGATTTAGAAACATTGATCTTGAGCCCAGAGAATGTTCCAAAACCGCGAATCAGCTGTAATAACCAAGGAAGGGAGGCATTAATCCCAGACAGATACATTAGGATGTCGTCTGCAAAGAGAGACAATTTAAATTCAAAGTCCCCACACCATACCCCAGAAATCGCCTCATCATGTCTGACCGAGATGGCAAAGGGCTCCATAGCCAGAGCATACAAGAGGGAAGAGAGGGGGCACCCCTGACACGTTCCTCTAGACAGCGAGAAGCCCAGAGAAGTGAAACCATTAACTAAAACCCGCGCGGAGGGTGCATTATATAAGGCCGAAATCCATCCACAGAAGTGATCACCAATACCCATCTTACGGAGCACCTTTCCCATATATGACCACTCTACACGGTCAAAAGCTTTTTCAGAGTCCAGCGAGAGGAGGTAAGCCTCAGATTCCCGCTTGGACACCTCATACATCAGGTCCACCGTTTTCCTAATATTGTCAGACCCCTGACGTCCTGGGACAAAGCCCACCTGGTCTCCGTGAACCAAAGAGG
Source organism: Ambystoma mexicanum (assembly GCF_040938575.1). Lineage (NCBI taxonomy): Eukaryota > Metazoa > Chordata > Amphibia > Caudata > Ambystomatidae > Ambystoma > Ambystoma mexicanum. Next base: position 204,102,653 of record NC_090940.1, read on the forward strand.
GAATTAATCTAGACAACCTGGTCGCCAGGAGTTTGGCCAATATTTTCACATCAACATTTAACAACGAGATGGGCCTATAGGACTGACATAACGAAGGGTCCTTGCCTTCCTTCGGAATGACCACAATGCGAGCCGACATCATGGAAGGGGGAAGACAGCCCGTATCCAAGGCAGAGTTGTACACCCTAGCTAAAAACGGGGCCAAGGTGGAGCGAAACATTTTGAAAAAACAGACGGTGAATCCGTCATCCCCTGGAGCAGTACCATTCTTCAAAGACACAATAGTATCAATGACCTCCTGGGGAGAAATGGGAAGCTCCAAGGAAGCCGCACTCTCTCACGCTAGACAGGGGATTGGAAGGGACTCAAAAAACCGATCCATTTCGGAACCATCCCCCACGCACTAGGAAGCGTAAAGTTTTTCATAGTACAGCTTAAACTGTTCCGCAATTTGATCATCCCCGAGCATTTCCCCCCCAGCCAACAATAGAATTAACTTGCCTACTATTGCAAAGTTCCCTGAACCTCCAAGCCAGAACCTTGTCGGCCTTCTCCCCTTCCTCCATATAACGCTGTTTCAGGAACGCAAGTTTCTTCTCCGTCTGACCAACAAGGAGGGCGGACAATTTTGCTCTAAGCTGTTGGAGTTTTTCGCGCTTGCCTGGATCCATCTGCGATCTCAATTTACCCCCCGGTTGGACCGCTAGAATCTGCTCCCTCAATTTACGCTCCTCCCTAGCCCTATCCTTCTTCTTCAGAGCTCTCATTTCCATTAGAACACCCCTGATCGTGGCTTTGAACGCATCCCACACCCCTCTAACCTCCACCTCCCCATTGTCGTTTAAGCAAAGAAATTCAGTAATAGAATCCAGAAGTGCTGCAGTTCCCTATCCATTAGGAGGGAGTCGTTACATATCCACCGTGATTTTCTCTGGGCCACCGGGGAATCCCCAGGTTGACATGGACCAGATCGTGGTCAGACCATGGGATGGACTCTACACCAAAACAAGAAATGTATTCATGGATCGAGGAGTCAACCAGCACATAATCGATCCTGGAAAAAGACTGATTTACTGAGGAAAAATAAGTGTAGAGAGGATCTCGATCGCCATCGATGGGGTGAGCATCAACAAGGCCCAATTCCTCATTAACTCTCCGGAAGGAATCTGCCATTTTCATTTGAGATCTAAGGTCAGGGCAGGGTTTAGGAGATTTCCTATCTCTGTCTGGGCTCAAAACCATATTAAAATCTCCCCCTACTATTATCGCTCCCTCTGCAAAATCCCTGATTTTCCCTCCCATTCCCTGCCAAAACACATCTTGATCTTCGTTTGGGGCATACACACCCACCAAAGTGAACAACCGACCCTTCACCTCCCCCTTAACCATGACATAACGCCCCTCTGGATCTGCTCTATGAGCCCTAGGAGAAAAATGTGCGTCCGGAGAGACCATGAGCACAATCACCCGCCTCTTTGCCACATATGATGAGTGAAATATGTGCTGAATAGCCTTGGATTTGAAGGCGGGCTCCCTCCCCTTAATCCAGTGGGACTCCTGCACAAAGAGAAAATGAAGTTTTAGCCTGAGAAACTCTCTAAGCACCAGCGACCTCTTTGTCGGAGAGTTCAGGCCTCGCCCATTTAGGGACCCCACCGACAGAGGATAAACAAACTCATTGATTAGGACAGCTGGGTGACTCATTCGCCTTTGGCCAAAGGCCTACATACAGGTCCTGTCCCAAGTCCGTGGCATACATAAGAAAGACTGAGAAAAAGAAAGTTGAACCCAGCAATCCGGGTAGTTCCGAACCCCCTCCAACCTCCCCCCAACTCCAACCCAACCCTCCCATCTCAACTCCTCCTCCACCCCAACAAAACCAAGTCCTCCCACCCCCCACCCTCCCACACCATGAGCGCCTGGAAGGACTGCAACATCAAACCGCTGAGCCCCCAGGCCACCAAGGATCGCCTCCACCTGGGCGTGAACCACTTCTAAGCACCACATAAGCTGAGCCCCCCAGCTGCAAGAACAAAATCGTGCGTTCCACACTGGCCCAACTGCCAAACACTCGTTCCCAAGGCCCTTAGGCACAATTGACAAACAAAAATCAAGCAGACATGCTTCCCATTTAGGTCGTAGACTGCCCTGGAGAGAGCAGGGACATCTTCCTATACTTCCTGTGTCCACGGACACGTCTTTGACCCACAAACTCTGGGGGACCTTTTTGGGCTCCATTTTCTGACCTTTCACCCCCTTTAACCTGCCTCGAGGAAGAGTCCCCAAGGAGCTCGTTCATCACCCTCTGAATGTCAGCCTCCGTAGTGAGAGAGTACTTACACCCATCCACTTCGAAGGAGAGCGAGAACGGGTGACCCTATCTGTACCGCACCCCCTTGACCTGCAACCACTTCGTCAACGGACCGCAAAGTCTCCGGCGCGCAAGAGTAAGCATCGAAGGTCTTGGTAGATGGATATTTGAGCACCATTCCAATCAATAGGGCCTTTCTCACGAGCCAGCTCCACGATCTTAGTTTTCTCCACATAATAGTGAAACTTCACAAGGACAGACCGAGGTCTGCCTGCCCGACCTCCTGCTCTGTGGGCCCTGTCAATGGTAGGGACACTGGTACTTCCACCATCAAATAGAGAACTTATGATAGCCTTAACCTTTCTACAATGTCCGCCTGCTTCTCCCCATCTTGCTCCGGAATATCAAGCAATCTCAGGTTGGAGCGCCTCTCTCTATTCAACAAATCGTCCAACTTGAGTTTGAGTTTCTCCTCTCTCCTCTCCAGCTCTGCCAACCTCATATCGAACTGCGTCTCGAAAAGGTCAGCCGAGGACTGGTTGTCCTCCAAAGCCTGATCTCGGTCCTCCACAGCATCCACCTTCTTGTCGAGGGAGTCTAACCAACTGCCTATGTCCGCTCTAAAACCTCGAATCTCCTCCAGCAGGGCTGCCATGCTGCGACTCATCGACTGAGTTTCTGCCACCTCAGATTGGTTTGCGTCCTGCATGGTGAATCCTCCCTCAGAACACTCTGGAGAACGGCGAAATCTCTGCATGGTCTGCGCCCAGGCCATCCAACGCGTGCAGGCACTCCCACGGGCCGCAGGATCAGCAGACTCGGGAAGGTGTCAAGGGGGAGCAACAATGTCCAACTCCCCAAACCAGTCGATCAGGCCCCGGAGTAACACACACGCCTCTCTTCCAACACCTGCAGCTCCAGAGCCTCAAAGACAGCACTGGTATAGAGTGCACCTCCCCCCTGTTCCTTGCACATGGGAATGCTCAGACAGCCGGTCCTCCCCCTTTAATAATCAATCCCGGGGTATTGCTCAAGAGGAGCGCTAGAGTCCATATAAATGTCAAGAGGGGGAGACCGACAATCTGGTATGGAGACTCCATGGAAAGGGGCAAAAGACCCTCATGGGAGAGTACGGAGCCAATGGGAGAGAACCTGCCAGGCGTGTGGAGAGAGAAGCAGGAGAAAGCCCATGGGGGGCACGGGCCATCCGCCTCACGAGCACTGACAGGGAGTACACTCCCAAGCAAGGTCCGGGTCTGTCGCCACGTGAGCAGGGGGGGTACAGACGCCCACCCGCACCTCACACACCAACTGAGAGGGCCCCCACCCACTCACCTGCACAACTCTCCCCCACAGGGGTGCACGGCTACCAAAGTCCGCAAAAATCCATCCGCAGCGTGAGAACTTCCCATCAGCTGCCAGTCCCCCGGAACACTGGGGAAGTGAAGAACCCAGTTCGCTGTCGAGTCCACCGTCCCCGGACTTCGACAGTGCCCGGGCGTAGACACAGTGCTGTCACCAGGCCGTAGAACTCCCCACTCCAGAACGGGGAGCACCGCTGCACAATGCCCGCAGCTCAAGCCGCAGGGCCGATACGTTGGCCGCCGCTCCTCCCCCACCGGCTATTTTCACTATTGGTCTCCGCTTGCTGGAGCTCCCGCCGCGGGACGCCATCAGCGCCCCAATGGCACACCGCTCTCCAATCTATGGCTCATCGTACCCGGACTTTAAATACGCTGTCTCTACTGCATATCTCGGCAAGGCGAGGCTGAAGACTCTGCCCGCAGACGCGCCGAAATGCTGACATTATGGCCGAGCAGCAGGCCGCTGCCCCTCCCCCACCGCCAGTCGGCATGGCTTCCCCTGGTTCCTCCTGCAGGGACGCACACCACGCTCTGTCCGCCTCACACACGGACGTCGGTCAACTCCGGTTCCCGGTCGTCTTGGAGCCCCGGGATTGCGCTCCGCCGATGCTCTATAGCTCAATACAGCCCCAGGGGGGATCAGGGCTCAGCATCCACAGGTCTGGGGGTGCCCTGTATCCGAAATCCAACGCCCAGGTGAGGAGACCGACTGAGACACTTCCCCTCATCCTAGCGCCCTCTGGTGGCTCGCGGGTAGATTTTCACTTTATAAAAGTGCTGCCACATGCCAGTTTGGGGAAGCCTTTCAAAGGCTGCACCGTGCTGGCATGGCAGGGGTGCCCTATTCAAATGAAAATCTCCCCGCTCCCATGCTGTAGCGTGCAGATGGTCTACATGGACGTCGGGTTACTTTGACAAGGCTGCTGCACCTGCCCGCACTTCCTCTCCCCCAGTTCCATGCTTTTGACCGCTGTTGGCATGCTCACAGATCCCCAACAGGCTATTGCCTGTTGTTACTGTGCTGGTCTCTGCCCAGCCACACTCTGATTTCTGCCAGCAGCTATACCCTTCCTCTGGGTGATGCTGCCAATCTCGTCCATCTTCACTCTTTACTGATGTTCTGTCATTACTATACATATGATTAAAGTGTAAGACAGTGTGATACTGGACAATGTTTCAGGTAAATTAGAGTAATAGGCAGGTGTTCATTTTAGGCACAAATTCCTCAACAGAACCTTTCCACCTTGAATCCCGAAGCATTAGGGATAATTCATCTTAGATGATAGACTGCCCTCTGTTCATAGGTCTACATCTCAAGCCGGATGTCCATTGTACATCAGGATCAGTGTTGACCAATAAATAATGGCCATTGAGGCAGTGCTAATCCATTCTTCACAGGACCCCACCGTGCCATGCAAAGCACTACCCATCAGTATACCTGATAGGGAAACGCACCACATGGCGTGCCACCTTCTCCATGCAGGGCCAGGTGCCCCGATGTGAGACGGGGTACTGTCTGACATGGGGACTTGCAGCGCATCAGGAACTGCAGGCACTAGGTAGTGCTTAAGATCCACGGTCGATAGAGGCCCTCAGGTTTGAACCATCAGCAAGCACAGAAGAGTGCTAACCAGGGCTCCAAATTCGACCTCTCCTAGCCTCCTCTGCAACCCTAGGCAGTGGGACTCAGATAGTAACGTCCCTTCCTATTTCTGTTTCTGGAGTGGAGCTACCGAAGCCAGGAGGAGCAGAGCCAGTGAACGGGTCAGAAAGTTAAGAGTTTTACAAAGGAAAAAAGCTGTGCATGCAGGTGTGCGAGTATATGCATAGGCAAGGGAAGGCGACAACTCAGGAGGATAGCTCAGTGGCAACGCGCTCGCCTTCGAAGCAAGATGGTGCGGCGCACCACAGGTTCAATCTCTAGGTCCGCGCTTAGAAACCTCTGTATATTAAGCGTGTTATAAATAACCAATTTCAATTTCAACTGTATAGGGGTATAATTGAAGAGGGGACGAAATGCGACAAAGCTGGACTGAGGCTGGGCATAATGGTTCAGCCAACGGGTGTTTCGACACTGGGTCTTTGTCAAGGCTGATATTTGAACAATATTCAAGTGAAATCAATCAGACCAATGCATTTTGCAATAACATTTGCGTGAATAGAAATTGGCCTAGCCACTCTCCCCTGCACTGCCTTCCTTGCAACCCCTGCACTGCGGGACTGTCTCTGTATCCCTACAGTCCCCCTTCCCAGCACTTGTATGCACTTATCTTGCACTTGCCACCAGCTGGCCCTCATTATTTATCTTGTTCATCACTAACCCTGTACTGCACGTTCCCCTATCCCTTCCCCCTTGCACTTTTCCCATCCCCCCCTAGTCATGCACTTGCGTGATCTGAATGACACCTGGCCTAGTAGGATCGTTGTCTGTCTCCCCTTGTTCCCCCCTCCCTGCCTCGTCGCGCCTTGAAACACTTGTGTATAGGCGTGTTACAAATGCCATATCATATCATATCATGTCATAATAGAGGGACGAAAAATGTAATTGACCCATAAGAGACTGATGATTGTATGACAACATAGTGCGAGTTCCGAAACCTGCTTGGCATTTACCCTGATGGTCGTGGATAATGTTCAGGTTGAACTGAAGTGTGTTTGGAAAATAAGCACTCCTTAAATGGAAGCTTTTAAGGATTAGCAGAATTGCCTAATTAGAGGGTAAAATTAGGACGGTACTCAAAAAGGGAATGAGTATTTAAGTAGTTTTTCCTCTGAATTTGCAGTGGTTTAGCAAAGTGGCAGTGTTTCTGACCAATTTGGTTGCTCTGTTATAAATTCCTGTAAAGGCAGGAAAGTCCTTAAATAAGTATTTTGGGCACAGCGCCACACAATGACTCTTATTTATGGGTTCTAGTCTGCTGGCAACTGAGTTAGGTAAGCATAGTGAGACAGCCCATGAGTGTTAGCATAAGGCTATGCCTGAGGAGAACGTACCTAATGGAAGAGGGATGTCCTGTGTGGAATCCTCCCTCGCGTCCCGTGTATAATGAGCATGCAGCCATCGTCGTGCCATTGTATTTGTTAAGGTACTATATGTGACGTCACGCGCACTAGTGCATGTGACGTCACATGCTTTGTGGCATCGCGTCAATGGGTGCTGATGTCAATATTGACATTGGCGCGTGTGATCGTAGGATCCACTTGTGCCTGGCAAGGCCAGAAGAACTTAGGAAGTGGAAATCTTTTTAATTTAAATAACGTATGGTTAAAGCACGCGCAACATTGTGCCGGCTGGCAGATGATTGGTGATCAATTTCCTTTCCACCTGACATGACAAAATATGGCGATGTAATTCGCAATGGTTTTACACTCTGCACTCCTTTGTTCAATAGTGATATAAGTCTATCCTTAGAGGACAAGTATATGTAAATAGATATTCATAAGGGTACTTTTGTATTTTTAAGGTGCAGAGGAGAACCAGTCAACCCTGACACATTGGTTGAAAAACTAGAATAGGAACATGAAAGAGGTTCCCAATGAGGGAACTCCCGTCCCCTGCACACTGTCACATGCCCTATATATGAGCCAAACATTTAACAAATACTTATGTATAGTAGGTAAGTATTTCTGGTAGTCTAACATCAAGTAATCCTGAAAATTATTTCATGCATAATTAGTATCCCAAATTTGCCTTGAGGTCATTAGTTAATAATATGGTTCAGTATTTATTCATGAGGCCCAATGCATTTCGACAAAATCCTTCTCTTCATCAGGGGTTCAATTTTCAAATCAGTTCTACAAAATAATATAAATACAATAATATTAGAAGTTCATTCAACTTAGAAGTTCGTTTTTCTAAGTTTAGTCATAATCATAGTCATTAGGTACATATCATTTAGCACTCTTGATCTGTTCATAAACAATCTTGCAAAGAGGTTATATAATAACCTATGTGTAATGTGTTGTGCTCACATGTTCTAAAAGATTCCATCTTTCATATCATCGAGACATCAGCTAATATTTTCTTTGCTATTGGTCAGCATGTCTACCTTTCATATACAACATCTGACATGTTTAATTTCACTTCCCATCCTAGTGGTTTATACTAAATTTCCATGTGAAAACAAAATAGATCAGTATATCTTTCAACTAGAATTCATTTGGAATCTAATATGCTCCAAACAAACTCATAATTTAAACAGGTGAAGTGAATTCTCACCGACACGTGAGATTATCCAGACTCCTTGTGGTAGAATGCACTCGCCTCTTATTCATGCCAGCAAAAACTGTCCCATGTGTTTTTTTCTGTGAGAACAGTGCCATCTAATTATTAACTCATATAGATCTATTATGTCTTTATTAAGATACTTCTCAATTTCTACACTCACCTAATTTAGGTAAATGTGATGCGCTCCCAGTGGTAGCATCACCCATTATGAGGATCTTTGGGTGCATATTCAGAAATCCTGTGGATCAGAGAGTAGTCACTAGATCAATGCCCCAGTATTAAAGGTAAATTATATAAATAAATGTATAAATGTTAGGTCAACCTCACTCACCTACTTGGAGGATTCCTTGTATTTTACATGTGGTTATTCTGGCCCCAGAGTTTCTAGTACACCGCAAAATGGGCGCTTCTTATAATTGCGTCATGTCACTTTTTGTGATGTCATCACACATTACGTTGATGACGTAATGCGCTCGTGACATCGCAATATTAAACACTGACGTTAGACGTTCAATGCCCAAATTCACATATGAGGATAAACCTGGTAATTTAGCCCCTTCACGCTCAGAAATAAAATCTGGAAAAGACCCATGAAGTGTAAACATTTGGGGAAAAATGTGTTCCTATTCGAATATTATGGAACTTATGCTGCTATATTTATTAAATAAGTAGAAGACCTTAGTCTAGTAAGATTATTCCAATAGGGGTTGGTAATTGTTAGTGATCAGTATAATTCTGTGTAGCCTACCTGTTTAAGGTGGATTTGCCCTTATCACCGGTGTATGGGTATCCTTAGAGTACTGTGTTATATTATCTTTGGTGGTTTTCTTGTTTGGAAAATCTTGGAGTCTCGGTTGAAGTAACTCGGCTCTTGTCCGTTGCTTAATCTTGTCAAGGGATTTCTTGACCAGAGGAGGTGAATATCCCCTTTCTTGGAATATCATAGACAGCAGTGCACATTCTGTGTCGAAGTGTTTGTCCTCACTGCAGTTCCTGCGGGCCCGATGAAACTCGCCTGCCGGTATATTGTTCACAGTTGCTTTACGGTGGCAGCTTGAAGCATGAAGGGTTGTCTGTTGCCACCAGAGCCGGCTGCAATATACACTGTTTTATTGCAGAACTCATAGATTACCTTTGTTATTGCCTAAATGCAAGAACTAATCCAGGTCATGTATCAATCACACTTTTATAAAACAACAATGAAGGTCTGAGGAAAATGTACCCCACTTTAAATAATTGATTTTCAAAATATAAGTGAGGAGATTGTTAATCTGATTCTTTGGACCCTACTAGCCACCAGCTCCCATCTCAAATTACCAAGATTTAACTTCACTGCGCATGTGACATCACCATATTTTGTCATGTCAGGCGGAAAGACAATTGATCACCAATCATCTGCCAGCCGGTACAATGTTGCGCCTGCTTTAAACATATGTTCTTTAAATTAAACAGAGTTCTACTTCCTAAGTTCTTCTGGCCTTGCCAAGCACAAGTGGACACTGCGATCACATGCGAATGTCAATATTAACATCAGCACTCAGTGACGCGATGCGCACAAAGCGTGTGATGTCACACGCGCTAGTGCCTGTGATGTCAGGTACAGTACTGAAGGCGCCTGGTCCCAACATGATATAAAATTGAACCAAATAAAGGACGCACCACTGTAGGGAATGAGACCAGGAGATAGATTGCAAGTTGAACAAAGTTTATATCAATAAAGTTGCGCATGCAGAGAACTCTGCTGCCCTGAGAGCGCTCTGCTGAACATTACAGTGGCAGCACATCATAAGAACAAGATTCGTCATTGATAACATCATATTATGAATACACAACTCTGCAATACCATTGGGTTAAATTATCAGCACTATATAGAAATGTAGGCGCTGACCCGTTTTTTGTAATTTTTGTAATTTTTTTTGTTTTAGCCCTTTTTTTTACTTGCGGAACCCAAAAAAAACATGTAAATAAAAAAATAAAACATTCGAAAAAAAATGTATAAGAATTTCAGCTGTTAATTATTAGTTAGCTGATGCTTTTTTCTTTTTGCAGAGAATTTAGGTTTTTATATACATGACAGTACATGATGTCCATTGTGGTAAATAAACACATAGTTAGAAATTCACTATAACATAATTACAAATGACATAGGGTGTGGATCATCCACTTATACATTTAACAGGCATATCAGGAATGATAAGTGTTCTATTGCAATGTTTGTTTGATCCCAGGGCCATCTTTCCTTCTCCACGAAAGCAAAGTTTGAATGTGTCTTCATGCTGTATTTTTATTGGTTTCTCAAGAACTGTGACCAAGGGAAGCTTTGTAATGTGTTTCGACCAAGTTCTTGCACATGTATCTTCCATCCATTTTAGCCTCTCGTCTGGTTGCTCTTGTAGTGCTTTAGCCTTGCGCATCACTGTTGGATCATGCCATTTGCTTTTATTTCAAAGAATGGCTCCTTAAAAACATGTTGCACCTTGTTGCTTCTTTTTGCATACTTTGACGTCAGGAGGTTGTAGTTGCAGTTCTACTGTGTGTGCCTGGAAGGTACCTCGAATTCTACACAATGCAAGATGAAGGAGACACTGGGCTTTCACTATGGGGGTTTCCTGTGGCACTAAAATTGTAGGTGTTCCTGATGCATGAGGGTTCAGAGAACACACATAACAACTCTAATTTGTGTTTGTTTGCCGGTGCTGCTCATGTCCGAGTACCATTTGTTAGATTGCTCTGGGTGACAGGGGTCCTCAATTGCATCTAGTCCCAAGCCATGATAAGCATCATACTTATGTTGTTGTATGGCCCTTTTCCTCCTCCCTTTCCCCCCTAGACCATTATGGACATATATAGCATTCTGCAAATAAATAGGAAAAATACCAATGTGCAACAGTTCCTCATAATCCTTATATTTCCGATACTGCGCATTCAGAGGAGTGGGTAATATGATAGGTTGGGACCCGGTATGCATAGATTCAATACTTGAGGTAGGTTCGAAGGTTATCTGTAACTGAATGTGTGGTGTTTGTTTTTCATTATCATAAATATACATTACATTGTCACTAGCATTCATTAAGTCATGATGGAAAGAGGTAATTGTACGGTTTTTATATAACGTAGTTAGATTTGCAGAAACATTATGGTCCCATATTAATTTTCCTCCATCCCATATTAGCTTAGTACCTTCTTGTATTAGTTTCCCCCCTAGTCCCCCTTTTTTTATATTATCCATTATAAAAGATATACCCCAATAGAAACCCAAACACAGTAATATGATGGAAAATACTATTTCTACAAAATACAATCTGCAATTATATGAATAAGCCGTAGTGACACTAACATTGTCCCTACTGCTATCTAACTCTCTTCTCTCTGTATTCAGAGGGCTTGTCTCAGCCATTGGCGCTCCTACAGATTGGAATAAAAGTGGGTTAAGTACACAATCATGTCTTGTACTACTGCCATATACATTAAGATACTTTATTCAAGGGAAAGAGAAAGAAAGTGTGAGAGAAAGAAAGAAAGTGAGAGAGAAAGAAAGGGAGAGAGAGAGAAAGAAAGAAAGTGAGTGTGTGAGAGAGAGAAAGAAAGTGAGAGAGAGGCAGAGGGAGAGAGAGAGAAAGAAAGTGGGAGAGCGAGAGAAAGTTCAGTTATACACTATACATTTCCATTTTAACATTCTTTACTTTTCTTCCATATTTTATGGAAAAGCAGTGTGCAGTACTTTTTATTGATATTTATGTGTGGTACTCTCCCTTATATTTCTGTCATGTTACTTTTCATCAGGGCACTGACACTTCATGTTCCTCTGGCAATACACTGTCATGTGCTTTACTAACGTCAGACAGATGGATCCAATATTTCAGGCCCTTTACCTTCACCGCCTAAGCTGTACAATATATCACCTCATAAGGGCTGTGAAATCTTGGAGAATTCCATCTCCTGACAAAACTGCAAACGTATACCAGCTCCGCTGGCATCAGTTGTGTTGCAGAACTGTCTGTTGCTGCCATTGTTGTGTCCCTCCCCTCATTCTGTGTGAAGGGCGGTGCTGTTTGCTTGGCAATGCTCCTTACTGCCCGTGTTAACTGTGATAAGTATTCTTTAAACTCTTCCCCTAGGATGGTTGCTGTTTTATGGGCATCTGACACTCCCCTAACTGGGGAAAGGGGGGTCTGCAGGCACTTTCCTGTCACTATTTCGTGCAGTGACAAGTGGTGGTCTTCGCTAGGTTGTGTGCGGAGTTGGAACAATGCTAAAAGGTAGGCAATACACCCAATATTTCTTGAGGGTGTGACACAATTTTGATAATCTGCTCTTAAGGAGTCCATTGATCTTCTCGACAACCCTTTTAGCTTGGGGTGATAAATGAAACACATTTTATGTTTTATTCCTAATAATGCAGTCACTTCTTTGAATAGATCATTAACAAAATGCATTCCGTTGTCGCAGCGAATGACGTCACATATCCCCCAACGTGGGAACACTTCTCTCTCCAAAAATGTTGCATCTTTCTGCCATGTCTGCATTAAAAATGTGTAGTTCACGGAAAGATACAATGGGGCGCGGTAATGTTCCACGCAATATGCAGAGAGTCATTCCTGAGCTGTATGTTTGGCACGTTATACATTCAATAGACATTTTGGTCAGGTATTCTTGGAGGTTTGGAATGAACCAATCCTCATCAATATCTGCAGCTATGTGCTGTTTTGTCGTGTGCACAGGGAAATGCAATTGTTGAAACGCTATTTGCAATAATTCGACAGGCATTACCACTTTTCCCGTTGCATTCTGTCCCCAAAGGAGATCTGTTGGCGATTGTGTGCAACCCCATTCTTAGCAATAATTCCTGTTCTACTGGTGGGGGTCTCTTTTGTAGTTCTATAATCTGTGCTATTGGCAATGCATTATAGCGATCTTCTTTTTGTTCCTCCACTGTGCTTCTCTGCATGCATTCTATAGGAAATGTTTTTTAAAAGTATGCTGCCTTTTTAGCTGCGGCATCTGCTGCCGCGTTTCCTAGTGAGATTTTGTCCCTGTTGTTTGTATGGGCCTGGCATTTTACTAGTGATACTGCTGATGGTTCTGCAAGTGCCTTTATTAGTTCATTTAAAAGTTCTATGTGTTGTACTGGGGACCCACCTGCTCTTCTGAACCCCCTTCTTCTCCACCTAGACAACCCACCATGTACCGTAGTGGTTACATATGCTGAGTCTAAGTAAATTGTCATGGCACAACCTTTAGCTGCATGGAGTGCTTCTATAAGAGCTACTGACTTGGCAGCTTGGCTGAATAGTGCATGGACAAACGTTTTCATACCAGTATTTCATATTCTCCCTCTTCCAATCTCACCACTGCTGCTCCTACATGTTTTTCACCTGTTTCTGGACAAATCGAAGCTGATCCGTCTACAAAATACACTTCTCCTTCACTTAATGCATTTTCACTTGCTATAGGAATGCCGTCTCCTTCCCCCTCATATGTAGCACAATCATGATTCTGCATGTCTTCTACTGTACATGTTCTGTGAGAAAAGTAGCTGGATTTACTGTTTTACAACGCACAACATGAATGCTTGGGCTTGAGATTATTATCTCATATGCGGTTGCTCTCTGGGTTGTTAGTGTGTATTTGGATCGTTCTAGTATTGCGAACAGGGAGTGTTCCACAAACAAGGTGACAGAATATCCCATCACGATGGTGGAACTTTTTTCAATGGAAAAGGCAGCTGCAGCAAGAGCTTGTTCGCAAGTGAAGTGCCCTTGCATCACGGAATCAAAAGTGCTGCTGTAGTATTCCAGTGGCTTGTGTCCCAATGATGTTTTTTGTGTCAGCATGGCAGTCACTAAGTGGGAAAACAAGTAGAATTCCCGATCATAATCTGGTGTGGCGAGAACGGGTGCTGTGCAGATCAGGTACTTTACTGTAGTGAAATCTCTGTGCTTCTCGGGTGTCCACGTTATTGTTTTCTTTTCTTTCTGCGCTTCTTTGAGCACTTGTAGTAATGGTCTTGTGTAGGCAGCATAATCTAATATACATGCTCGGCAATAATTACATATGCCGAGGAATGTTTGCATGTCTTTCACTGTGTAGGGTCTTGCTGTTGCTCTTACTGTTGCAGCCCTATTGTAAAATATTCTTTTTCCATCTTTTGAAATCAATTGTACCAGATATAATACTTCTGTGAGGCAATATTGGAGTTTGCTTTTGTCTACCTTGTATCCCTTGTGGTCCAACAGGGTGAGTAGTTGGACGGAATCCTTCCTGCACATGTCTTCTCCCTCACTGCATGTTAGGGGATCATCCACGTACTGAATTAATGTGCTTTGAACAGCAATGTTGCCAAGGTCTTTATGCAGTATTCTGTTGAAAATGCTGGGACTCTCACAGTACCCCTAGGGCAATCTACAACGTTGGTACCTTCTCTCCCCTAGAGTGAATGCTGTGAGGTATCATGAGTCTGGGTCAAGGGGCACGGAGAAGAAGGCATTTTTTAAATCCACTACAGTAAAATGGGTCGCCTTCTTTGGAATACCTCACAAGATGGACGTTGGTTTTAGGACATGAGGGAATTATTTCTGGACAATGTCATTAAGAGGTCGAAGGTCCTGCACCATCCTCCATGACCCCCCTTACTTTTTTATCGGCTAAATTGCAGTATTGCATGGGGAGTTTGAGGGTACAATGAACCTTGCTGGAGTAGTGCTTGTATTGTTTCCCATATTCCCTCCTCTGCTTCTCTCGATAAAGGGTACTGTTTTACCCTAGGCAACACTGCTCCTGGCTTTATTTTCACTCCTTGTAATAACCCTACATCATTGGGATTGGTGGTCCATAAATTTGATGGTACCTGCTGCAAATCCATTTTGCAAAATGATGGTGGTGCACTGATGACAGCCGTGAGAGGGTTTGTAATCCATCTGTTTTGTACCATTATGTCACAGGGCATGCACATTTCCATTATTATTTCTCCATCATGGTCATCATCAGTGAACAACTCCTCATCTGTCAAATCGTGCAAGGCCTTTTTTGGGTCTATGCATAGCACTGTTTGCCATTCACACCCATGCGTGTACAGTCCAATCGCCACTTTACGTTCTACCAACATCTGCACTCCCTGCAAGTCTAGTGAGAGCACTGTACCAGGCAGTATGTCTGGTGTTGCTACAGGGCAGAAAATAAAATCAGAAGGTACTCTCCATTCTTTCTGTGTTAGTTCTGGCACTACGCTTGCCAATACCTGTATGCCGTATATGAACATACCTGCATTGGTGGGAATTCCTCATACTGTTGTTTTGTTTGCTATTGTTTGTATGATTAGCCTCATCCGTAGGGGGCACATGCTGGGTGTGGTACATACCTTTCCCCTTTCTGTGAATGCGATGGTCATGTTGAGTTTAGTGAGGAGATCTCTTCCTAATAAATTCACGGGTGAATCTTCATAGTACAGTAAGAGTACTCTCACTGTTCTGCCCCTATCTTTATATCCAAATCTTTAGTGTAAGGAACCGTGACCACAGCCCCAGAGAATCCCTGCATCTCGAGATTTTTGCCAGATAGCGGAAACTTGCCTTCACATAGACACGATTTCTCTGCCCCAGAGTCCACCATAAAGATGAACTGTTTGTTTCCTTTCTCTGCCCCCCACCAGTGGTTCCTCGTCTGGGCGTAAGGTAGTTGACAGGACTGGAAACGCAAGGGCTCTCTGTGGGCTGTCCTAGTGTGGGTGAGTGTCAGTTCCGGGTCACAAGAAAGCATTGTCGCCGAGCACACATGCTTCCCGGTACTGGGCCGGTGCACCATTTGCAGTTGGAACAAAGGGGTTGGCATGAGTGTGGGTCATTTGGTTTTGACGTGTGAGACGTGTCTGCATGTTTTGCACCGGTTGTCTGGGTGCATTGAGTGATACCATGTATCTGCCATCAGTCTGTTTGTCCTGTGCGTATCCCCCCATCAGCAACCCATAAGGACTTCCTGGGTGCGGGTGCCCATACTGGTATCTTTGATTATTTTGATAGTTGGCCATAGGACAGGTACGACATTCCCTAGTAAAGGGACCCCACCTCCCGCATGACCAGCATGCACCCTGTCCCCCTCCCCTAGGTCCTTGCACTCCATACCCTCCTCCACAGTACCCTCTGTACCCACCTCTTCCTCTTGTGGGCCTTCCCTGTCATTGGGGTTGTAGGGGAGGATTGGTCCAAAAGACCCCCCTTGCCTACATCCCTTCCCCAGGTGAGGGCCATGGCTCATCAGGCGTCCCCTCCTTACCACCAGGGCCCAGGTGGTGGATGGCTTACCTGCTGAAGACATTGCCCAAACGTATTGAATTTAGCTAGGCCTCGGAAACCATTTTGTCTAATAAAGATGGTGTGAGCTCTGCGCACTGTAGCGCGGCCCCCACCTTTGGAGAGTTTCAATTATCCCTGTGGCCGCAGCTCCCTGGCAGATCTGCTGTAAGCCCGTTCCCACGAACAAGACGGACATGAGCTAGTGTAAGATACCAACACTGTAACATTTCACCTTCCGCAGTGTATCACTACTCCCAGCATGACCCGGCCAGCGAAGCCTGGGTGAAAAAGAGAACTGTAAAATGGCCCTCGGATAGAAGCAAAAGTTTCCATATACTAATGCCAAAACTACTTGCAATGCGCGTATTTTCTCCACAAACCCCTTTGATTAGAAAATTTGTAAAACGTACAGATATGGCAGAATACATGTTCACATGGCCTTAGCAATGAAGCACCCACACCACTGCAGTTGTGTGCAAATAATAAAAGCGTCCCGGGGGTTTATTTGTTCTTATACCCCACGGTCCCGCGCCATAACCGAACTAATGCTGCTAGAGTGCAAAGAAAGACAAATGCAACCATACTGAGGGCTCATGTGAAGGACACGCGAGAATGCACCCTCCATGTGTGTAAGTCCAAGCCCCTTATGTGCCACTACCGTCATGTACGGTGGCAAGTCATTTTCTATGTGCTCCACCAACCTCACTACTACCTCACTTACTGCAAATGTATATGCATATAACACAATGTTGTAGTTGTTAAAACATAGTGTACAAATAATGTGCTCGGACTGGCTATATTCGAGGGGCATTAGCAATGTTAAGATGTGAGCTTTGAAATGACTCAATTAGTATTGTATGTTATTTGAATGTTTATGATGCTTTCACCTCAAATCGGCAACACACGAGGAAGATGCCTTTGTGAGTATATGCAAGGCCATTCCCCCTCCCTCCCAGTGGAGCCTGCCAGACGAGAGAGCAGAGGCCCGCGCCGCGCTGCTCCACATCCCCCAACTAGGCTGGAGCCGCTTCAAAGATTTGTAGTCCCCTCTGCAGCACCCAAGGCCACGGCCCGCCACCTGCATTATTTACAGCCCAGTAGTAAACCTCCGCCTGAATACACAAATCCAAAGGCGCCCTCTCTTAAACCCCACAACCCACCGGATCACCTTAGGTTTATGGCCCCTGTAAAATTAGGACACCCAATACTATGGCAACATACAGCAGCACATTCATAACGGCATCTAACAGGATAGAAAGACATGTACCGCCTGTCCCATGCCCTGAGACCTAGCCCCACGACCTATGGTACCCGGTCAACAGGACACTGGTAACCATGTACTGATGAATCGCCATCAAACCCCTCTCAAGGTGCATTCCTCCTGTGTTGCATTAACATGTAGAATAACCTATTGAAAGATTTACTAACAAAGATAATATTGTAATAACTGAACGACTGCGGTGTGCATGGCCTAGGGCAAATAAGTCAGGAAAAGACATTCATCTCTGACACTGGCCACAGTGGCACAACGACACCGCCCGGATGAACCCAGCAGACCTGCCAGGCCCAGCCCAACCCAAGAGGCTGACCAGTGACGTCCTCCAGCCAAGGCCAACCACATCGCAGCAGCACCTATAGCTAGTCGTCGCCACCAAATCCCATTGAACTTGTGCCCCCTATAGTATGTAGGTTCTGATTACATTTTTTGTAAATATATACGCCTGTCTTTGCTATTGTCAGACAGAGCGCTCTTGAGTTTGCAGAGTTCTTTGCATGCCCTATTCTGATTGATAAACTCCCATTTACGCTCACCCTCACTTTGTCTTGGCCTTATTCCCATCCTGGGAGAGTCCTTCATTGTCTCTCATTGCGGGGAGGATCGTGCTGGCTGGGGACGCTTGCCTTCAGTGGTGACCCCGAAAGCGTGATTATTATTTTTCTCCCAACATATCCCTACCGTCCCCTTTGGCACGAAAATCTCCGGTCGAAAAGGGATACGCACGGTGCGCCGGCTCCGGGAGGCTACCCGCCAACGGCGACCGGTACGCTCAGAAGTGCGCACTCAACAGAGAGAGGGTACGGGATCCCGGTTGAAAAATCCCCTTTGAGTACCGCTCGCCGGAGCCGGGGCTGACTGTTGAGCGTACGGCAGCACTGCCTGGACGGACCCAGTTTCGGAGACTCTCGGTTCAAGACGGGCACGTGAGTATTGAGTGCGAGCGATCATAAAGGGAGTAGAGGGGGAAATTTAGGACAGGGAACGAGGCGGGGTAAAAAGGGGGCACGTTGGGTCTACTAAGGACCATCTTAAACTTTCTTTGCTTTTTCTCTGCATATGGCCATTAGGATTAAGAAGTGAATAAGAGATAAAAGTGACGGGAACCTAGCTCCGAGAGAGGGTGGAAGGCGGCGCCGCATAGTGCTATCTTGACTAGTTCTGGGAATATATGAAGAAGTGGAAAATAAGATAAAGGTGTCTGGCAAAGGGAGACACAGAGAATATATTAGTGACTGCTATTCTTTCTATTCTTTTCTTCAGGGTTACGGGAAAAAATAAAAAGTGGGTTAGTACAAAACAAAAGAGATAAAGTAAGAGACAGAGAGTTTTACTCTAAAATTGAAGATCAAACATATATATATATATATATATATATATATATATATCTGAATAAGACGGACAGGGACAGCCAGCCAGGGAGGAAAGGGAGGGCAAATTGAACTGTGAATCGAGTGTTACAGAGGGGTGTGTGCACATCGTATGTGTCAGGAGATAATTTGGTGTAATGGTTGTGTAAAAATGGTCATGAATGTATAGCCATTGAGTGGTCATGGTAAGTGTGGCCAGACAAAGCTTTATAAAGACAAGAGTAATAAGGTGAAGTGAGCGTGTACCTTTCTGATTTTTGGGTTAACATTGTCGAGATTACTGATGGTTTGCTCTTGTACGTGCCCCCCAAAGAGAATAGAATAAAGGGTGTGCGCATCCAATCTCCTGGTGTGCAGGAGGAGGGAGGAACACGAAGGCCCCCACGATTCAGCCAGACATAAAGTACGCAAACTTACATGGTGACAAGTTTATATTGAGATATCGAGATACATAGAGATACATAAATACCAGGTGGGCACAAGGTATGAGGGCAGAACACCCTTTAACACCCTTATCACATATTTGTAAGAACCTACCTGGGTACGCGGAACGGATTAAGAAATACCATGACCAATGGATCACAGAGTTGAAGGGAGAGGGGTTACCCCAGATATGGCCCGAAGGGGGTTCATTTGACAAGAGTGTCCTAGATATGGTAGCCACATGTATTTGTTTAAAATACAAGGGGAAGCAGTTGCATAATAGGAGAGAAATATTAGATCTCTGGAGGCTGTTTGAAGAGATACTGCCGCCGAAAGCAAGAGAATTAAATCCTGATCTACCATCTACCACTGACAATCCACTAATGATACAAAAAGATGATAAAGCATTGCCAGACGAAGAGCCACCAATAGAGGTAACAAGGTTGTACCCAATACTAAACAAGCCAGTGCCCGCAGAGGGGTACAGTGACCCTACTTATGTGCCTCCACCGACAACTACTGCAACGCATAGGCCAACAGCACCCCCTCCATACGAGAGTAATAGGGAGCGAGCCCAGGTGAGCACACCAAGGGTGGACATAGAAAAACTAACAGACAATCTAGAATCAAGGCTCTCTATAGCCAAAGATGAGCTCTTGAGGATAAAAAGTATATGCGAACGGACTGCACTTAATGCAGCCAGGTCAGAGCATACGTCTAGACCGCAGAGCGAGAGTAGAACATTTGAAGAAGGGTGGAAAAAAGGCGAGATACTGTTCAGAATACAAGAAGAACCCACCCGAATAATTGAACTAGAGGAAAGGGAAGGATGTACTGACAATGAAGAGAGGCCTATAGAGGACAGGGAGGAGCTACTATGTGATATAAGGGATGATTTGGAAGAAAGCGAAAGGTTGAGTACGGCAATGGGAGGGGGAAGCGAAGGATTGGATGGTGTATGCTCAATGAGGACACTGGATGAGGAGTGGACAGGGCGATTAAGGAACCGAGTGGGGAAAATGGCATCACTAGGAAAATCAGGAATGAAGAGGAGTACAGATGCGACGACGAAGGGAAAGTTACAGCTCCCGCTGATACATAGGGGAGGAGGGAGGCCGAATTACATACCCTGGGCTCAGATGGATAAGGCCAACTTACTAAAGTTATTGCCCCCGTTATCTGGAGGGGCGAGCAAGTGGATATACACCTTTGAGAAACACACAGCCGGGGTACCCCTAGCAATAGGGGATGTGAAGAGCTTGCTAGTATCAGCAGTAGGGGATCAGGCTGACAGAGTATGGGTCAAGGCTGGTTTCCCAGGAGTAACATTAGACTGCGATCGCCATGATGGGGCCTCCTTTAACACAGTGCGCGCAAGGGTGTGGGATGCTTTGTGGGAAACGTTTCTAGATACCCCAGACTTACAGTCAGTAATGCAGTGTACAATGAATGACGGGGAAGATGCTATGGATTATATTTTTCGGGTCCAAGAGATGTGGAGAGCAGAAACGGGCACGCCCTGGTATCAGTCGACATCGTTATTTTACTTCATTATAAAAAGAGGGCTCCCAAAAGAGGTGCAAAAGGCGCTCGACAAGATAGCAGGTATTGAGGCGAAGGGATGGCCTGAAATTCAGAGCATAATAGTGCACCACTGTAAGAGAATAAAAGAAAGGGAGAAGGAGGTGGCGCAGAAACGATTGGCAGACGAAGCGAAACTAGTGCAGACAAAGTTGGTGAAGGTCGCAGCAGCAGTAGCCACGCTCCCATACAGCAGGGAGGGAGATGAGGAGGAGGAGGGGCTGGTAGCAATACAAGGAAGGATGGCAACTAATTGGGCAGGAGCAGGACAGCAGCAGTGGAACGAATAGGAGCAGGGCGGAGGTCCGCAGTGGCAAGAGTGGGCCCCTCGAGGGGGACGAGGTGGGTACAGGGGCCGGAGAGGAGGTGGACCAGGGTACGGGGGAATGGGAGGAAATGGATGGCAGGGTCCCAGAGGAGCGCAAGGGAGTTGTTGGAACTGCGGGAGGTGGGGACATTACTCTAGGGAGTGCAGAAGCAGACCCAACAACGAATTTCCAGAGGCAGAACATTATGGCCATCCCCAACCGGGGAGCCCATATGGTCTCCCAATGGGACAACAACAAAGAAACACAGGCCAGGGGTACAATGGGAAACAACAGGGGCATCAATACAGAACACAGAATCACCCACAAAACAATGACACTATGCACTACACGCCAGGCAACCCTTTTGCGACAACAGCAAAAGGAGCCCCCGCACCAGCCCCCTATAATGGCGTGTCAGTGGTTTCAGGGAGCGTATTCAACCAAGGGGGGGCAATGAGACACCCCACATAGGACAGCCCACAGAGAACACTTGAGTGTCCAGTTCTATCTACCACCTACGATGCAGCAGAGGAACCATTGGTAGGGGCGCAGATAGGAGACAAGCAGTTCATATTCATGGTGGATTCGGGAGCGGAGAAATCATGTATTAGGGAGGGCCGGTTCCCGTTATCTAACAGGAAGTTAGAGACGCAGGGGTTCTCTGGGGCTGTAATTGAAGTTACTTACACAGAAGCATTGGATGTGACAGTAGGGGGCAAAACTGTGAAAACACACTTACTGTATTATGAACACTCGGCAATAAATTTACTAGGGAGGGATCTTCTTAGCAAACTCAATATGACAATATCATTCACTGAGAGAGGTATAGTGTGTTCAACACCAGGAATATGCCCATTACGTGTGATGCTGGTAGTACAGGCTCACACAACTGCACCAGAAATACGTGGTTTGCCAGTGGACGAGAGAATGTTTATTGAAGGGCTAAAGACACTGGCCCTCATAGTTCCTGAGCTGAAAAGAATGGATTGGAGAATACCGGCAGAGTTCTTCTTCCGCCCCATAGTGCACCCTGACATAGCACCAGGATCAGTGGTATCATTAGACTTGCACGCTGTACAGGTGTCAGCAAAAAGGATCTCTGTGATAGGAATGGACATAGAAGGATGTGAATGGCGTACAGTACTGTGTACCAATGCCAACATTGCCCTGCGAGACTTAACTGATGAGGATCTCTTTTCAGATTCAGAGGGGGATGGTGAAATAGTAATGGAAATAGCAATGCCCTGTGACATTTTGATTCAGGCCAGAGAGATTCCTGTCCAGCTGATGGCAGTGGTGGGAGCACCACCGTCATTCTTTGGTGATGACATGAGGCTACTACCAAATAATTTATGGACAACAGGCCCCCATGACATAGGGTTGTTGCATGGAGTACAGCCAGTGATAATAAAGCTCAAACAAGGAGCAATTCTACCCCAAGTGAAACAATATCCATTGTCGCGCGAAGCAGAAGAAGGGATAAAAGAGACAATAAATGCACTACTAGCACAAGGGATAATAGTGCCTTCAAACTCCCCATGTAACACATGCATTTACCCAATTAAAAAAGCAAAGGGAGAGTCTTGGAGGATGATCCAGGATTTACGCCCCCTAAATGATGTAATACAGAAAGAGTTCCCGTTGGTCCCGAACCCTGCATCAATATTATGCAGCATCCCAAAAACAGCATCACATTTCACAGTGGTTGATTTGAAAAACGCATTCTTCTCCATCCCCTCAGCTGAAGAGAGCAGATATCTGACAGCGTTTACACTAGGGGGAAAGAGATATGAACATTGTAGATTACCACAGGGATACTGTGAGAGCCCAAGCATATTCAACCGCATACTACATGAAGACTTAGGAAACTTATCAGTTGAGAGCACAATCATTCAGTACGTAGACGATTTACTCGTCTGTGCACAGGATGAAGAAGCATGCCGAAAAGATTCAATAACACTCCTGACCCTGTTGGCCAATAAGGGATACAAAGTAGACAAGGAAAAGCTACAATATTGTCTGACAGAAGTTCTATACTTGGGACAGCTAATATCAAAAGATGGAAAAAGAATAATCCCCGACAGGGTAGAAGCAATAAGATCAGTACGAGAACCCACAACAGTGAAGGAGATGCAGAAATTCTTGGGAATGTGCAACTATTGCCGAGCATGGATATTAGATTATGCAGCGTACACCAGACCCTTACTGCAAGCGCTCAAGGAGGCCCAACAGGAGAACAAGAAAATAGAATGGTCAGAAAAAGAGTTGATTTCAAGCGCTCCAGTGCTCGCAAATCCTGATTATGGGCGCAAATTTTACCTGTTCTCACACTGCAAGGGGACACTCATGACAGCTGTACTGACACAAAAGACGTCCCTAGGACACAAACCATTGGCTTACTATAGTGGCACTTTGGATGCTGTGATGCAAGGACATTTCGCGTGCGAGCAATCGCTCGCTGCAGCCGCGTTCGCAATTGAGAAAAGTGCCACAATAGTGATGGGATGCCCTGTGACACTGTTCGTGGAACACTCATTATTTGCAATACTGGAAAGGTCGAAGAGTACACTAACAACACAGCGGGCAACCGCCTACGAAATAATATTGTCCAGCGCCAACATCCATGTGGTGCGATGCAGGACAGTGAATCCAGCAACATTCATTACAGAAGCGTGCACACTAGAGGACATGCAGGAACACGATTGTGCAACTTACACGGGAGAAAGAGGGGAGGACACAGTGGTGTGCGAGAATGCTCTGAGCGAGGGGGAAGTGTACTTTGTTGACGGGTCAGCATCAATTGACGTGGACACAGGAGAAAAACATGTGGGTATGGCAGTATGAGGTTAGAAGACGGTGAGTATGAGATACTAGTGCAGTACCGCCTTCCATCACATTACTCAGCACAAGCAGCAGAACTGATTGCCCTCATAGAAGCACTACATGTAGCTAAAGGTTGTGCAGTGACAATCTACACAGATTCAGCTTACATGACGACAACAGTACATGGAGGTCTGGCGAGATGGGGGCGGAGGGGGTTTCAAAGAGCAGATGGAACTCCGGTGCAGCATGCAGATTTGCTGAAGGAGTTAATTGAGGCCCTACAAGATCCCACAGCGGTAGCCATAGTGAAGTGCCAAGCACATACATCCAACACAGACGTTGTGTCTTTGGGAAACGCGGCAGCGGACGCTGCTGCCAAGGAAGCTTCATACTTTCAGAAATATGAAGCAGGTGAGTACATGCTGCAGCACAAGACAAATGAGGAGCTTCCAGAAGGGTACAATATGATGCCTATATCACAAATACTAGAGTTACAGGAAGGAGCAAGTGCAGATGAAAAATTGATGTGGGCAAAACGAGGGTGCAGCCAATCGGCAACAGACTTACTCTGGTGACAAAATAACTCAGGAAAAGTGGTAATGCCAGTAAAGTTATTAGAAATAGCGTTTCAACAACTACACTTCCCAGCACACAATACGAAACAGCACATTGCAGCGGAAATACAGGAAGAGTGGTTCGTGCCCTGTCTTCAGGAGCACTTATCTAGATTGACACTGGAGTGCACAACATGCCAGATATACAGTTCAGGAATGACATTACGTACGCTCAGGGGAACAATTCCAAAACCAATTGGGCCATTCAGAGAACTACATATCGACTACGCGGACATGGGAGAAAGGTGTAATGGGGCACGTTACATGATTGTGGTTGTATGCCCATTTTCAAGGTGGGTGAAAGCAGGTCCATGTGCACGACCTGATGCTAAAAGCGCTGCGAAGTTCCTAGTAAGGGAAGTATTTCCGCGCTGGGGAATTTGTGACGTGATTCGCTCAGACAACGGCACTCACTTTGTAAATGAGCTCTTCAAGGAAGTGACAACACTGTTGGGAATAAAGCATAAATTGTGCTCGATTTATCATCCTCAAAGTAATGGCGTAGTGGAGAAGATGAACGGCCTGTTAAAAGGAAGGTTATCGAAACTATGCTTTTCATTAAAAAAGAACTGGATTTACTGTTTACCCCTTGCGCTGTTTGAGCTGAGAAATCAGCCAAGCAAGGACCACCATTTGTCCCCGCACGAAATCGTGACTGGGAGACGAATGCACACAGCACACTCCCCACTGCGCGAACACTCAGATGCACACAGAAGCGCTGCGATATTGGGAGACGAGTTCACAGACTATTTGAAAAAATTAACAAGGGCAGCGCGCGCAATATCAAAGCAGCTCTCTCCACCTCTCACGAGAGAGGAGGGAAACACAACAGGGTCTGTTACGGAGCCTGAAACACAGCTACAGCTGATGCCGGGTGAATTCATTTATGTCAGGAGTTTTGTGCGCCGGTGGAACGCACCACGGTTCCATGGCCCATACGAAGTAGTGTTTTCCACGCCCACAGCTGTAAAAGTGAAGGGCCTGAAGTATTGGATACATTTGACAGATGTACGAAGGGCATATAATAATGTGCAGGAAGAGGTGGATGAGGAGGCACAGACAACAGCAAACAATGCAAATGAAAAGAATGACTGAATATGAACTTGTGTGTGTGGCAGAGATGCACCTAAGTGAGAAAGTGGCTGACAAGTATACTTGCATTTAAGGGTATTTTAAAAAAAAAATAAAAAAAAATCTTTTGTGAACTTATATGTAATTAATGATGTGATAAAATTATGCGGTGTCTACTCCCTTGTTTGTGCATCCCCAACCCTACAGCCCTACCCGCTTCCATTCCCTTTCAATATATACTGGCACTGGTAGTGCCAACAAAATGTTTACATTCATGCACTTAATGCACTTTTATATCTCAAACAGGAGCTACCATGGCATCTAACGGGCAGCCTGCAATGGATAGATTTATTAGATATAGAGATTTGTTAGCTGAGAGATGCAGATATTCGTATGAGTGTGGATTATCTGTGTGCATTACATTGTTTTTTACAATCATGTTTGGCCTGGTTACATATTGGTTCATAGCGTTCATCTCTATCGAGATGAACGAGGGGGGAGGGATTAACAGCACTACTGTGACCAATGCAACTACAAGTGTAAATACTAAAGAAGGTGATTTTTTGGTATGGGACGGAACTAAGCTTGTATAGGGTTATTATACCACACCATCCAATGCTGTCATCTCAAAAAATGAAGGGCTACAGGGTGAAATGCAAAATAACACAGTGTCTCCGCCGAAAATATCTAATTACAATGCCCGCAGTTTAAATGACCGAAACCCCTCCGCCATATCCTGGTTGTATAACACCCCCACCAGCCAGCCAGCCCCCGTAGCCAAAAACACATTGTCAGATAACAGAAAGGAAGAAAATGAAAGAATGACAGCAACACATGAAATATTATATGATGATTGGATAAAGGGGGGCGGGAAGGAGAAAGGGGGGCCCACTTTGTCCATCGCCCATGAAGCTGGGAAGTACATTAGGAACAAAAATAATAGACGAAAAAGGGAGACAAGAAGGAGAAAGTATGATGAGTATTATGGGTTAGGACTAGATAAAATGGAAGACCCGCGACCCCCCCACCAGACAAATAAATGGTATGCGGACATGAGTGCAACAGCTAAACAAACAACAAATGAAAGCTGTTATGTCTGCTCCCTCATTCCCCATGCTTTAGGCACGCCCAAAGTATTGTTACCCAGAGAGTTGCCTATTGTAGATGCCCAATGTCTCCTTCATCTCACATTGTGCAGAATTACCTTCCAGGCACATGAAGTTACTTTGAGAATGCTGCAGAACGAAACAACTTTCTATCCAAAGACAGTAGGAGTGGTATGTCTGGAAGAAACATTTTTTATAATACAAGGGACACTTTTTTCAGACAACAAGTGGAAGGACGAAGAAGTAATGTGTAAGGCTGAAGCGCTGAGGGGTGTGGCACCAGAGAAATTGCAATGGATAGAAGAAACGTGCACACCAGTATGGAGGGAACACATTTCAAAACTAACTTGGGTAACAGCCATTGAAAAACCCTTCAACCTGCAGAAAGAAATAGACTATGAACTATGTTTTAAAGGAGAGGGGAAAGCCTCCATGGGGACAAACCAGAACTGTAACAAGACCCTCACCATCCCAGATTTACGAAAAGGGACAGCGGCCCTGATGGACACTTATTGGGTATGTGGCAATAAGGCATACCTGCACCTCCCACAATCATGGAGTGGCAGCTGCTCAATGGCCACTCTGCACTCAGCACTAATGGTAATACCAGAAATCCACATTGAGGGGAGCAAAATGACGTGAGAAAACACCCAACAGAGCGCAGCCCAGCCCACTGCAGAGTCACAAATCTATGTCCTGTCTTCCGGGAGCAAGGAAGAGGTGCTGTCCCGAAACAGACAAGCATCAAACTACATATCAAAAGCATCGTCAGAGTTGCTGGCACAGATCCCAGACAGATACCGATTATTCAGCTCGGCAGAAACATTCTTTGCCTCACTCATCCCAAGTATCCAGGCAAGAGCAAACGCAAAATGGCTCCAGATAACACGTTGGGAGCTGATCCAGCTGGCAAATGACACTGAAGAGGGGTTCAATGTAATAAAAGTGGAACTAAGAGCATTACGGCTGATGACCTTGCAAAACAGGTATGTCTTGGACCTGTTAACAGCGATGGATGGAGGTGTTTGCCGAAAAATCGGAAGTGCCTGCTGCACTTTCTTACCTTCTGAAGACGCAGACAACGGCTCCCTGTCCCATGTGATCGAAGCAGTACACAACCTGGGAGAAAGAATGAAAATGGAAGGTGGAGCAGAAGAAAGCACGTGGTTCGACAATATCTTCTCCTGGGTTCCATCATGGCTGGGAATGACTGTGAAATTTTTGATGCCGGCTGTGGTGTTCCTCCTCTTTATTTTTTGCCTGTGCCAGGTGGGTCTTCGATGTTGTGCTAATGTAGTACCGAATGGTGCAATGATGATGGTGACAATGGGCAACACCCGTGGTACAATACAACATATGCAGGAAGTGCAAGTACAAACAGGAACAGATGACACACCAAGATATCAGCTAGTACCTAGGTATCATGACAAGGATATAGTAGACAAACTGTGGCATACTACCATTAGAGAGCCTTGCATACTAGAATGGTACGAGGAGGTATGGGTAGACTTGGAAGGAGAGAGCGGATGTATATACCTGACCTGTACCCCAGATGAGTATGCTAGGAGAGGTGAGAGCTTAAGGGGGTGTGCAGAGCGTGGATGCCCATAAAAGGCACACCTGCATGGGATGACGCAATAATTGACGAAGAGGAGTGCAGGAGATTGGAAGATTTAAAGAATTTGTTACTTAAGTAACGAAAGGGGGGAAATGTAGGGGAGGATTGGTCCAAAAGACCCCCCTTGCCTACATCCCTTCTCCAGGTGAGGGCCATGGCTCATCGGGCGTCCCCTCCTTACCACCAGGGCCCAGGTGGTGGATGGCTTACCTGCTGAAGACATTGCCCAAACGTATTGAATTTAGCTAGGCCTCGGAAACCATTTTCTAATAAAGATGGTGTGAGCTCTGCGCACTGTAGCGCGGCCCCCACCTTTGGAGAGTTTCAATTATCCCTGTGGCCGCAGCTCCCTGGCAGATCCGCTGTGAGCCCGTTCCCACGAACAAGACGGACATGAGCTAGTGTAAGATACCAACACTTTAACATTTCACCTTCCGCAGTGTATCACTACTCCCAGCATGACCCGGCCAGCGAAGCCTGGGTGAAAAAGAGAACTGAAAAATGGCCCTCGGATAGAAGCAAAAGTTTCCAAATACTAATGCCAAAACTACTTGCAATGCGCGCATTTTCTCCACAAACCCCTTTGATTAGAAAATTTGTAAAACGTACAGATATGGCAGAATACATGTTCACATGGCATTAGCAATGAAGCACCCACACCACTGCAGTTGTGTGCAAATAATAAAAGCGTCCCGGGGGGTTATTTGTTCTTATACCCCACGGTCCCGCGCCATAACCGAACTAATGCTGCTAGAGTGCAAAGAAAGACAAATGCAACCATACTGAGGGCTCATGTGAAGGACACGCGAGAATGCACCCTCCATGTGTGTAAGTCCAAGCCCCTTATGTGCCACTACCGTCATGTACGGTGGCAAGTCATTTTCTATGTGCTCCACCAACCTCACTACTACCTCACTTACTGCAAATGTATATGCATATAACACAATGGGCCTCATTACGACCCAGGCGGTAAGTTAACGCCTGGGTCATACCTTTACCACCATGGCGTAAACTATGTTTACGCCATGGTGGTTGGCGGACTTACCGTCCCATTCCGAGGTGAGTGGGGCGGTAAGTCCCCATTAACCCATTTACCCTTCCCCATTCCCATTTTTGCCCCATAGGGCATAATGGGAGTGGGGAAGGCGTTAATTACGCCACCGTAAATTACGGTGGCGTAATTAACAACAAGGTCCCTTAGCGCCATGGATTTGTAAAACCTCCATGGCGCTAAGGGACCTCGGAATCAGGCGGTAAGGGTCGGCGCTGTTTACGCCGCCGTAAACCCCTTACCGCCTGGGTCCTAATGAGGCCCAATGTTGTAGTTGTTAAAACATAGTGTACAAATAATGTGCTCGGACTGGCTATATTCGAGAGGCATTAGCAATGTTAAGATGTGAGCTTTGAAATGACTCAATTAGTATTGTATGTTATTTGAATGTTTATGATGCTTTCACCTCAAATCGGCAACACACGAGGAAGATGCCTTTGTGAGTATATGCAAGGCCATTCCCCCTCCCTCCCAGTGGAGCCTGCCAGACGAGAGAGCAGAGGCCCGCGCCGCGCTGCTCCACCTCCCCCAACTAGGCTGGAGCCGCTTCAAAGATTTGTAGTCCCCTCTGCAGCACCCAAGGCCACGGCCCGCCACCTGCATTATTTACAGCCCAGTAGTAAACCTCCGCCTGAATACACAAATCCAAAGGCGCCCTCTCTTACACCCCACAACCCACCGGATCACCTTAGGTTTATGGCCACTGTAAAATTAGGACACCCAATACTATGGCAACATACAGCAGCACATTCATAATGACATCTAACAAGATAGAAAGACATGTACCGCCTGTCCCATGCCCTGAGACCTAGCCCCACGACCTATGGTACCCGGTCAACAGGACACTGGTAACCATGTACTGATGAATCGCCATCAAACCCCTCTCAAGGTGCATTCCTCCTGTGTTGCATTAACCTGTAGAATAACCTATTGAAAAATTTACTAACGAAGATAATATTGTAATAACTGAACGACTGCGGTGTGCATGGCCTAGGGCAAATAAGTCAGGAAAAGACATTCATCTCTGACACTGGCCACAGTGGCACAACGACACCGCCCGGATGAACCCAGCAGACCTGCCAGGCCCAGCCCAACCCACGAGGCTGACCAGTGACGTCCTCCAGCCAAGGCCAACCACATCGCAGCAGCACCTATAGCTAGTCGTCGCCACCCAATCCCATTGAACTTGTGCCCTCTATAGTATGTAGGGTCTGATGACGTTTTTTGTAAATATATACGCCGGTCTTTGCTATTGTCAGACAGAGCGCTCTCGGAGTTTGCAGAGTTCTTTGCATGCCCTATTCTGATTGATAAACTCCCATTTATGCTCACCCGCACTTTGTCTTGGCCTTATTCCCATCCTGGGAGAGTCCTTCATTGTCTCTCATTGCGGGGAGGATTGTGCTGGCTGGGTACGCTTGCCTTCAGGGTCCACCATATTGCTCCTCTCCTCCCCATTGCTCCTGGCCATTATCCGCCCATATGGATGCCATTCCGGCCAGTAATGCTACTGTCCTCTCCCCCTCTTCTCCCTGACATTTTGGGGAGGTCCTGCGGTTAACGCTGCTACCTTCATTAACTTGCTCTGTACCAGCTTTGCTTCGCCTGCTAATCATCTTTGTGCTGTTTCTTTTTCTCTTTCTTTAATCCTCCTACAGTGGTATACCATAATGCTCTAAGTTTCTGGCCATCCTTTGGCTTCTATGCCAGCAATTTTATCAAGGGCCTTCTCTACCTCCTTTGGGAGGCCCTTTTTGATAATGAAGTAGGACAGGGAGGTGGATTGGTCCCACACTGTACCTGTCTCTGCCCGACACATATCCTGCATCCGAAAAATGAGTGTAAATCTGGGGTGTCGGGGAATGTCCTTTGCAGAGCATCCCATACCTGCGCTCTTACGTTATTAAAGGATGCCCCGTCATGCTGATCGATTCCCATTGTTACAGCCGGGAACCCTGTCTTCACCCACACCCAGTCTGCTTGGTCACCCACTGCCGATACCAAGAGGCTTTTGATATCCCCAATTGCTAGGTGGACCCCTGCAGTATTCTTCTCAAAGGCGTATATCCATTTTCCCGCTCCCCCTGAAAGTGGAGGGAGTGCTTTTAGTAAATTAGTCTTGTCCATCATTGCCCAAGGGATGTAATGGGGATGTCCTGCACCTTTGTGGATGAGGGGCATTTGCAGTTTCAACCTCACCTTTCCTTTACTTACCTTTACTCCTTTCTTTTTTGCTATTGCCATTCGCCCCAACCTATTGTGAAGCCTTCCTTCCCACCTTTCTTCTCCTGTTTCAGTCACCTGTGGAGTTGCCCATTTAATCTGTTGTGTTCCTCCCGCTGCTCCTTCTTCTAACTCATCAAAATCGTTCCAACATTCCTCTTCCCCGTCTGATGCTACTGTGTCATATCCCACACTCATTGTCTCTCCCTCTCGTTCTACCCATACTTGCCTGATTGGTGTACTGTCTATTCGGAGAAGGAAATCTCCAGATTTCCACTCATCTTCTGGCAGTGCGTGGAGCTTTGTAACGGGGCGGCAGCTGTGGCTGCCCTCCCCCTGGAGTTGGCAATGCTGTTTTGCAAAGTGTCTGCAATCGTGCTAACTCGGCCTGAGCGTTCGTCATTAATACTTCTAAATCTGGGGCACCTGTGGGGTTGTCTGGGACATATGGGGGAGGTGGAGCAGCTGCTGGGGTGGTTGGAGCACTTGGTTGTGGTAAATGGTAAATGCAAAGGGTCACAATACCCTTCAGTGGGTCTAGTGAGTCGTGGCTAGAAATTTTTCGGTTCTTGGCCTCCCATGTCCTTTTCTGCTCCCTCGTCTTTTGCTGTAGCTGGGATCTCTGGTTCTTTGACTTTATTATTTGTAGTGGGCATTTCCTCAAACACCCTCCACAAATCTAATACTTTGCGCCTCTTTTGAAGCTTCTTTCCTTTATATTTGGATATTAAATATGTTTCTATATGGTCTAATACTACTTTATCATAAGACCCCTCTTCTGGCCAGACCCGGGTTGGCCCCTCCCCTTTTACTTCCGTTAACCATTGCCCATGATATTTCTTTATTTTGTCGCTATAGAGAAGGAGGTGCTTACAAATATGCAAGAGTGGTGTATCTAAACCCATGGTGTCGCTATCTTTCTTCTCCTCTCAAGTGTGTGCACCTACGTGCTTACAGCACTAGCCTTCAACCTTCGATATAATGCTTGTGATTTCAATTCTCATGAATAGATCAATTACTTATACATTGCAATGATAAACCAACAGAAACACAAACATATTTAACTAACTAACAGTGAGACGTGACGGACCAACGAATTATACTGACAACATTGAACAAAAAACATAAAACCTTACAAATCTGTCCTGTATCCCCAGCCCTTAGTTAATCAAAAGATCTATTCCCTGCACACATCCAACATTCACGCCACTTCCGCCCCTCCTGGGCCGTCCTCCAAAAAGAATTATAGATAACTAAGAAGAAGAATTGCTGCTAATTTCCTGAGCCCACTAAATATATGAGGCTCCTACCTTATCCTTATCTCCACTTATATTCCTGCACTGGTCGGGACAGTGCTATGCTGCGCCGCCTTCCACCCCCTTTCGGAGCTAAGTTCCTGTATCTCCTCTTATTTCATCACCTTATTCAGATAAAATCTTAATGGCCATAGAAGAAAACCAATCCCTTTAAATTCAACAATCACTCTATTCACTCGTATACAACATAACCCATAACGCTGTTCCCTTCTTTAAATCTGCTCCATACCCTTTATACTTCCCACCTTTAAATCTTCTTGCAATCAATACTCACGTGTCCGTGTATTATGAGAGGCTCCAGCGAGCAGTTGGGTATTCACAAAGCTGGGTCCCACAGAACCTGCTCAGGCGGGTACGCTTTTTGTAGACGTCTGCAAGTCGTTGGTGGCATTTGGCCCTCCTGGGGAAGCCCCGGATTTCACTGCGAAGTACGGGGGAGTCAAGAAATATCACATCGGCAGGTCACCACTTTGAAGGCGCCTGGTCCCAACATGATATAAAATTGAACCAAATAAAGGACGCACCCCTGAAGGGAATGAGACCAGCAGATAGATTGCAAGTTGAACAAAGTTTATATCAATATAGTTGTGCATGCAGAAAACTCTGCTACCCTGAGAGCGCTCTGCTGAACATTATACAGGCAGCACATTATAAGAACAAGATTCGTCATTGATGACATCATATTACGAATACACAACTCTGCAATACCATTGGGTTAAATTATCAGCACTATATAGAAATGTAGGCACTGACCGCGTAGAATTGGCTGTGGCTTGGGTGTCGTTCCCGCAGCCCATGGGGATTAGCTGGGCTCATCGCCGCAGGGTGAAGGTCAAACTTTGTTCACAAGATGTCATTCTTCTAGCTAACCTAAACTACACAATTACCATTGGCATACAAAGAATAATGTTTAGACATGCGGTCATTATTCAAATGGAGGAGGCTATAAAATATAGATCGATATACGTGCATTCTGACCCATGTTTTTATGGTGGCACGGGTACCTTGGGCCTTCGTCTCTGATGTCTTATCGTCAAGCCCTATATTTGTGATCTGTTCCCCCTGGTGCCTCATGAGTCAAACAAGTGGATGGATGGGTGTCAGTTTTACAGAAAGATATATGGTCACACTGGATTAGTTATATGGTGGGAAGTTTAGGGAGGTCCAGAGGGGAAGGGTTATCAGCAGTTACTTCAAAGTGAGAGAGAGATATGTGGGCAAAGGGTCTGTAAACTGTAACTCTTAAAGGTGGGGGTCGAGGGTGGCACAGGCAGGTTTGTAGAGACGGATGGACGCGCATGACAGAGCTTGCTCTGGTCACACACAGGGCAATGAGCTCAGAGGAAGAGAGAAGGATACTGAGTATTTGCAACAATACATGGCCAAGCGCTTATGTGAGAAATGGGTCGGAGCAGAGCTGCCAGTAAGAGGTGGAGGAGGGGGTTGGCGGGGCTCGCTGTGCACGGCGCTGGACAGAGGGAGGGATGGCTTTTGCAAAATCATGACAGGGCCTAAAAAAAGATGGCATTTCTGGGTCACACAAAATGGAGTCAGTAGGTCTCACCAAATGGCTTTGTTTAACGTCTTTTTGTGATTATACTAAGGCCGAATTATTACAATCGACAGAAAAACATAGGGACGTCTCCCTCCATTTGGGTAAACACGAGATCCAGTTCACGTAGGAATGTCAGGGGGGTCTGAAAAGACCTTTCTATTCTTACAGTACATTAACAAATAAATGGCGTGAGGATCGCCACACGCTCATTATACACGGGACGCGAGGGAGGATTCCACACAGGACATCCCTCTCCCACTAGGTACATTCTCCCCAGGCATATGCTTATGCTAACCCTCATGGGCTGTCTCACTATGCTTACCTAACTCAGTTGCCAGCAGACTAGATCCCATAAATTAGAGTCATTGCGCCTCATCATGAGTGTACCGGTCCAGAATCAACTGTGCCGGTAAGCCTACGGGCACCGTTGTTTCCGGACCGGCACACTACCAATCTGTGGGCGGGTCCCATCCCGCCTGTCAGGGTCAGACCTGGCGGGTGGAACAGCACCCGCCAGCAGAGATTCACGGAAGCACCGGCACTGTTATGAACTGTGCTGGTGCTTCCATGGTCCCCATTCCCATGGAGTCCTATCGGACTCCATGGGATTGGGGACTTACAGAATTACTGGTGCCTGACTTCCCGGCCACTGCGGTCATAATACCCCAGTGTTAGGGGGCCATCAGGCACCGGTAATTTATATCGGGTCTGGGGGCAAGCCGCCGGTATCACCGGCAGGCTTACCGCCAGACCTGTAATGAGGCCCATTGTGTATAAATAAATATATAAATAATGTTTTCTTGAGGTACATTTTGGTTGATTCAAAATGTGCATTTTTAGGTCTTTTTCTCTTCTTTCCCACCCCCACCATTCTGAGCTTTTCTTTTAACCATCCATGATGTTCTTAATAAAAAATGACATCACACGCACTCCACTATACATTTAAAATAAAATGGTGTGTTCTCTGTTATTAGGGCAGCTCAAAATGCACGCAGTTACACTGTATAAAACTATAATTTACCAAATGTTACCAAATGTGTAATTCATTGCATAACCTCAGCTTCAAAATGTACACAGCTCTTTTAAACAGCTGTGCAAACATAGGGCCTGATTCACAAACATGTTTTAACATGGAAAAGTCCCATTGAAAATATTTTTGTAAATCAGGCCCTTAATGCTTGCTTGGCGTTTACACAATATTTAAATGAGTGCACTCAGTTTGCACACGTTTTAAAACGATGTTAACTACATTCAAACCCTTGTGTTTACAATGCTTTGCTAGTTAGTAAACCATACAAAAGCATGGTTTGAAAAGTTTGCAAATGTTTTGTGAGACATTAAGACAAGAAGTACAAAGTTTATAACAATTCTGCAGACCTTTCGACTACTCAATGTTTGCTTGATGTAGACACAAAATGTAGATGAATGATTGTTGCATTTGAAAATTATTTACAATTATGTAAACCATAAGCAAAACCTTTTGTTCACAATATTTTGCATGTTCATAAACCATTCAAAGGTTTGTTAGCAAAGGTTGTGTGAAAGTTCAAAACTAGATTAAACAGTGTACAGTAATGCTGCTCACGTTTTGAAGATTTTGTGTAGTACACTTTCTGTATAAACTGTGCTTATTGCAATGTAAATGTAAGGTCACATTCTATGTACTACTTGACAGCTTCGACACTGCTTTGAAAGTATACTTTTATTGTGATTACAAACTTGCGAAAAGTAGTCGATAGAGAAAGTTGGCGAAAGGTTTATAAAGGCAAT
Organism: Ambystoma mexicanum; assembly: GCF_040938575.1. Classification (NCBI taxonomy): domain Eukaryota; kingdom Metazoa; phylum Chordata; class Amphibia; order Caudata; family Ambystomatidae; genus Ambystoma; species Ambystoma mexicanum. Next base: position 204,138,949 of record NC_090940.1, read on the forward strand.
GTAAATGGTTTTAAATGTAAAGTTTTCCAAAGGCTTACACATTTGGAATATTTGACACATTCTTTTTCAAGCAGCAGTTTTGATTGGTAGGTCCATGAGAACATTTGGGTACACACAGCTAGTGCTTGCAAGTTCACTGTAGGGAGTAGTCCATCACAGTAGGGGAATAGGAGGAATTTGAGAGGTGTGTGCACTGCCAGAAAGACACTTTTTTAATAGATCATCTTTACTTTCTAACTCAGCCTAGGTTTTGCAGCATGTGGCATTAATCTCACCTTTCTCAAATCATGGCACCTAGTTTACAAATGCAAGTCCTAACACGAGTAAAACTGCAATACCAGGCTGCCAGAGCTGCATGGGAGGAGCAGAATGTAAGGGACACGCTTCCTCGGCATCTTGAAGCTGAATGACCATGCATACCAGCATGGCTTGCTCATGTGTAAACCAAATGTACATCAAACATTTACATTAATGTTTAACGTGTTTTCCTTTTAAAACTTAAAGTTTTTTAAAGGTTTACAAGCCTTTCTTTGATACCTCTCTCCCTTACAACATTTGCTCTTACATTTGCTTTCCAAACTCTTGGAGCATACTGTTTATTCCCAAGTCTCTTCCCACATCACCACTGCCTCTCTACCAATCTGGCTTTCGCCCTTTCCACTCTACTTAAACTGCACTCCTTTCTGTTTGTGATTCGCTTTTCTCTGCTCGTCACTCTAAACAGTCCTTCCTTCTGATCCTACTCGACTGGTCAGCCGCTGTTCATACTGTCAGTCACACTCTTTATCTAAGCTCCCTTTCTCATCTTAGGTTCTGTGGTTCTGTTCTAAACTGGTATAATCCTACCTTACTGACCGCACTTACTCTGTGTCATGGGCTGCCCCCGTTCTTCCCCTTCAGTTCAGTTCTTCCCCTTCAGTTCAGTGTCCCTCAGGGCTCTGTCCTTGGTCCCCTGTTTTTTTTACTTACACACCAATCCGCTTGCCTCTCTTATTTCTTCCTTTGGTCTTTCTCATCACGTTTATGCTGATGACACTCATCTCTTCCTTTCTTTTTCTTCATACTCCCCTTCTATTCATGATACTCGTTCTTCCTGACTTCTTGCTATTCAAACTTGGATGACAGCTCATTATCTCCATCCGAATCCCTTCAAGACAGAAGTTCTTTTCTTTCCCGCCTCTATGATTCTTCCGCTCATGACTCCTTCCCTATCTCTTCCCCCTTATTCCCTCCACATGTATTCCTCTGGCAGGAACCTAGGGGGTTATTCTTGATTATTCCCTATCTTTCCACTCTCACATCTCTGCTGTTGCCCGCTCCTGTCGCATTCAAATCTATAAGATCTGCAAGGCTAGACCTTTTTGTTTCTCCTCTCTGATCTTTTCACGCGTATTCTACTTTTCTTCTCTCCTTCTTGGGCTTCCTGCTACCCATCTCGCTTCCCTTCGATCTATCTTTATCTCATCTCTGCACCTCCTTTTCTATCTATCTTCTCGTGATTCCACCTCCTCTGCTCTAGTGTCTCTCTCCATTGCTTTCTTTCGAACCACGTCTGCTTTTCAATGTCTTTGCCTTGTTTTTAAATGTCTCCGTGGTCTGGCCCCTCCCTATCTTTCTTCCCTCATTCCTTTCTAATGTCTCGTCACGTTCCCTTCGCTCCCAATCCCTTTTCCTGCTTAATGTTCGTGCCCACCCTGTGCTAATTCCCGCTTTTGATGTTTTTCTCTTCTTGCCCCTAAACATTGGAACGCTCTTCCTCTTCGTTCCCTTTCCTCTCTTACCCTCTTTCGGTTTCTGCTCAATACCCCTCTCCTCACTTTTTGATTCCACTTGCTTACCTTTTTAAATCCCATTCATGTATTCCTTTTAATTTGTACCGACTCTCTGTTTGGCATATAGCGCTCTACAAATACAATTTCAATTCAATTCAACTCAATTCAATTCAATTCAATTCAATGTTACCTATTAGGAAACCATAATTTCAGGCAGTGTTTTACAGATATGCTGGCCAGCAAAGACTAAAATAAGTAAACATAAGGTTGTATACTAATTGACCTTTTCACAATTGACCTGGGGAGAATTGACCTGGGGAGAATTGACCTTGGGAGAATTGACCTAATTTAGAAGGTCAATTAGGACATATATGTGTGGGGAGACCCCCGCAACGCCCCACCCAATCCAAACCCCACCGCAACAGACCACCCAATCCCCTTATATTATTTAAAATCCAAAACCAACCCAATACATACATAAAATAACTAAAATAATATAAAGGTCAACTGTGCAGAAGGTCAATTAGGACTACTATAATTAGGTCAATTGTGCAAAAGGTCAATTGTAAAAGGTCAATTTGGGTAATACCAAACATAAAGCAGGATAAATGCTTGGTACATACTGGGTTCGAGAGATCACCCTGTTCGCTAACTCAACAGGGAAACATATACATGCACAGGAGTAAACATTGCACCCTAAGTTTGGATGTTTTTGTTTTAAATTCAATATCAAAGCTTTGTGTAAATCATTTTGCCACCTACAAATTTATAAGTGTGACTTGAGGTATCGTCAGGGGACACATTAAAGTTATGCTGACCATACATGACTTAGAATACCCCTGGTCAAGCAGGTTTGGGCAACTGCAACAACATTTTCATCACGCGGCCCTGGTATGTTAATTATTAACCCTTCAAATGTATGCAAGAAGAAACTGCAAAACCTCTCTGAGAGGTGGTGATTTCTGCAACGTCTGTTTAATGCATTAAGATTTAAGTTTGCCTCCATAGATGCTCCTCACATGGATGACCCTGTGTGACAAAATGACTACTGCTCTCCAGTAGTACAACAGTAAGCAGTGGCTAAAACACCTACCCAGCCCCACACTACTATACCAGGAGAGCAGAGGTGAAGCAGGCACAGCCCGAAACATATATATCTCCTACATCTTTTGCAGTAGCACAGAATGAGGGCAGGTTTTATCTTCAGAGGGAGGGGGGTTTCGACTGATAATTTTAGCAACCCAAACAGATTGGGTACAATGGGTCCAAAATGAAAAAAATGTCCAATAGAGGTTCTATAAACATGTAGACTTTTAATCGAACAATGAAATGCAAGATAATGAAGGCTTATGAAAGGGCACTCGGGGTCGATGAGCAGGGGTGTTCAGGCAATCAGATTGAGCAACAATGACAATGTTCAAAGGGAAGTTCTTGAAGAAAAAGGAAGAGAAATGGGGTTCAAAGTCTCTATGGTCCTTTAAAATGGGCTACGGTGACAGGTCCTCCTCAAATATATTTATCTCTTGTTCTTGCTGCTCAGCAGCATGAAGTCAGGCTTTAAGGCTCTTTCTGGGGTGGTGATTCAGCATTGGGTTAGAGACATGGGCGATTGGGTCCAACACACCAGGCGGGTCACAAGCAGCAATGGCATGTGGCAAGAAGATGCTTGCCACAGGCAGGAGATGTCAGAGTCTTTCTAGTTCACAAGCAGTTTGATTCATGCCTCAGTGCCAAGAAATTCTCATTGACTTCTGTGCTGCTGAGAGTCCCAATCCAGGCCATCCAGTCACATGTTATGATATGACATGATATTTTATTTATATCGCGCCTATACACAAGTGTTTCAAGGCGCAATGTTGAGTTCTTTGGTTTTGTGCTTCCACTCCAGGGAGAGGGCTGGCATCTACGTGATGTCCTTCACCTCTAGTGCAGGGTCTTGGTGCCAGAGCCAGCAGAGAGGCAGGCCTGGTTCACTGCAGTTCACCTCCACTGTGCTCTAGGGATGGTTGGGGGATAGAGATGTCCTCTGCCCTGGATACCTTTTATGGTCCCCTCCCTTGCACAGGACTTTGGGGTAGACTATACTCCCAAGTCCAGGTGAATGTGTATTGTTCTTCTTACAGTCCTGAGATGTATCAAAGAATTGAGGGGATGCCCCATAACATTTACAGGCAAAATGACACATGGATTGTTCCAAAGCAAACTTGCTGTAAAGGGTACAATCCAGGTGGTTGTCACAAGTGGCCTTTGCGTTATGACATCACATGCGGAGACCCTTGCCTGCAGGAAATGGAGAGGGCAGGAAAAGGAAGAGAACCCTAACAGAAGCCAAGATGTTAGGAACCTTCTCTTAGCCCTCCTCCCCTCTATGGCTACTCTAACCCCCCCCCCACCCTTTTCCCATGCTTGCTGACTTCAAAGGGCATCCAGTGGTCATCATCCTGGGGTGCGCGTGGCTTTATGTCACTGCTGCCTCTGAAGCACTGGATCCCAGGAGACCTCCTAGGGGAAGTTCCTGCCCCCTGAGGGAAGGTGTTTCTTTCCTGCACAGGGATCAAAAGAGTAAGCATTCTGTTCATTCTCTGTGGAGGGACTTAGGCCAGACACCAATATGCATCAATCCTATCATAGCCGAGTCCTGCTCACATATCTGACACTATTGTGGCCGGATAATTGTGTGCTCTTAGCAGTCACCATGCACCAAGCAGTCATGGATTATATTTAGTGATATATGTGCCACCAAAATGACTAAGGCATACAAGTATTATTATTTAGATCAAAGGTGCAGAAGATTTAAAAAGTGTATGTTTGTGTTTGTTCACAACTTAATTCTGATGTAGTCCAATAAAAAAAGAGAGGTGTCCTTGTTAGATTTTTTTTTCACAATATTGTCCCATTAACAAAACTCATCATGCCAAAAATGCACTCTTTACTATAACATAAATATATGTAAGCACTATATGGAAAGGCACATTTGCATCAATTAGTGTTATTACTCGACAGGGTGAATTACCGCTGCTGCAAATCTAGGCCCCTTGAGATTGACAACTTTCTGGCTGTAGAAATCTGCACATGTGCTTTACATTAGTTGTGATGGAAAACCTACTTCTAAAAGCATGACTTCAGCAGACTCCCTGAAATGAATGTCACATAGCTGAGCCCATTCCAGCACCAGTCAGCTGGATGTAACAAAGCACTCTTTCTGTCCAAGCACCCACGGTTTCCTTCCCGTCCAAGAAAATGTGTATCGTCTAGTAGCCAGTGAGAAAACGTGGACGCACTCAAACCCTGGGGCATTACTAACAATTATGTGTGGAATTGGAAAACTCTGAAGGATGATTTTGCTCAGTGGCACTGAGCCAGATTCTCAAACCTTTTTTTGGTACGACTGATGGGATGCACAAATTGATCCCCTTCACGTGTGCCAAAAAAGTAGCACACAATGCACAATTTGCATCTGAATTGTGCTCATCACTGACCCTTTTTAATCTTCTGAGCAATTGCGCAAATCGGGAGCTATTTCTTTGCATTTTAAAGTGCACACCGAATTCACAAACAGGAATTTTAGCGCTTTGAAATACTTGCTTGCATATAGGCGCTGTATAAATAAACAAGACCATACCAGTAACAGTATGTGCTTAAAGCGCTAAGAAAACAAACAGATATCCCTGCACCTTTTTGGAACAGAAGCAGGGAAATACACAATGCAAGGCATGGACTGCTGCTGTCCAACTTGCATTTCCATCCCTCAAAAAAGAGATAGAAATAAAATATATATTTTTTTAGCATTTCAGAATGCCCTGCCTATGTGAAATGTGCTCCCAGCTTCCTCAGAGTGCAGGTAAGCGTGCACCAACATGTGTTTACTCCCTCTGTCCCCACAGGCCATCTCCATCCCCTTTGGTCCCCTGTTATGTTCCCTTGTGCCCCCCACCCTTCTCGCACACAGGTGTTGCCTGTTTTGCTTGATTCTTCTACCCTGCTCCCCCTATTCCCCTCCAGCCTGCTTCTGCAGGCGTCTGTCCTGATACATTCTGGTTTCACCGTCTTGTGGCCAATGCTGGATTTGACTTTTATGGACGTCATTGATTCACGGTGAGTCACCCTTTCTCAACTCTCACGCTGGACTTCCTCAGCATCTTGTACTCATGGTGGCCCTGAATCATGCTGTACCCATCTTCATCTTGTATCCTGGCCTGCAGCATTATGTGTTACTGCTGACTTCAGCAATTTCTCCCCTCTTGATTCTCCACTCTTTTTGACTGCTTACTCTCTGTTCTCTCCTCCTCTCCCTTTCTCTATCGCCTCCCCTCCTCCCCGTAATTTCTTCTGTACACTTACTCTATCAGAATTATCCCTGGACCTACTATGATAGCATCCTCCTCTGTTCCCCCCCAACACTATCTGAAATGTCGTCAGGCCTAGTACGATAGTCACTTGTTTGGTTCCTCCCTTCTCTTTCTGCACCTCTCTCCTTCACTTTTTGTTTTTCTCTGGCGCTACCAGAAATGTCGTCAGGCCCAGTACGGTAGTCACCTGTCTGGTTCCATTTCCTTCCCACTCTCCACCACCATTCCTTATCTATATCTTAGCTCTTGCACTATCTTAAATGTTGTCATGCCGAGTACGATAGTTAATTTCACATCCTTACTGTTCATGGCCTGTAAGAATGTCATTGTATTTTCCCTTGTTCCCTCCCTTGCCTTCAAGCGCTTTGAACCACATTGTGTATAGGCGCTATATAAATAAACTATCATATCATATCACATGGGCAAAAGTTGCCTGTCATGTGCTGCCGACACTAATGTATGCAAGCAAGCTGGCTGGTGCATTGTGTGCGCTGCAGCGCAGCCCCTGCAATGGTCAGGTCATCTTTGTGAATACTGTGACCTGTCACTTTTTAACTAATGAATGGTTCATCTATATAAATTCCTCTTGCATCTAGAATTCTTTGTTTTTCATTATATTTGATTTGATTTTGCTAAGAGGTTAACCCAATAAAGCAATGGACTGCTTAGCAAAGAATTTGAGAGCGAGAAGGGAGAAGCATTACCTGTACATATTTACTACCTTAAAGTCATTATTGAAATCCTCTAATCCAAACAGAATGATCAAAACACAGCCAATAACCTGATATCTTTCACATTTCAAACATTCTGACAGCAGAAGCAGCATACAGCCGGCATTGTATACACAGTTTCATTTTATTTTACAACAAAATGCTAACAAACGTATAGACCCCAGGATGAGCCATTATTGTTTGGGATAATGCCGTACCCAATATATTCCTGGAGGCAAACTTTTGGGGTGGGCATTATCCCACGATAATGACTATTCTCTCAGTCTATAAGGCTTAAGAAAGGAAGGAATCCTTCCAAATGCGAGGACATTCAATGGTATGACTGTAACTAGCCTAAGTCTAATATGTTTGTCCAATTTTATGTTCCTGATATCAGATGCATTGAGAGGGGACACTGATCGCTTAGAGTGTCTAGGCTACTTGTTATCTTGATATTTGTTCTCGGTTGTATAGAGTGGAGTTGTTCAGCTCTGGGGAATCATGGCTCTGTAGATGTTTAGCTAGCAATGAAGTCATCAGGTTTAAAAATATTATTTTTTTATTTATTGTATTTGGTTTGTGATCTGAGTACAATAAACAAACCTTTACAATACATAAATCTTCATAATTCATCTTTCCAATAAAACACCAGAAAACCAACCCAATCGCCGTAGTTTGGGAAGGAGAAGCCTGGGCGATAGGGGGGGTCAAGTCCTCACATTCCAGGATGAGGCCCCCTCTTTCCCAACTAGACTTGCGTTTCTCCCCTGAACATTTCCCAAACCTCTTTTGGCTCTGGTTCCTTAAAGAGTTCATTCATCTCCCCCAGTCTCAGTTTTTTGAAACAGGGGTATTTTCAGCCTCATTGTCTAATATCCACCAGCTCCCCCTCCTTTGATGTTGTCTTTATCTTGGTTTAGGAGGTTTAGGGACCTTGATAGATCAACCAATGCTGCTGTCAGCAGTACTTTGTGCTCTGATATCATTCTATGCCACATATTTTCTGATGTTAACCATTCAATCCTTTCCACAAATTTGCTGTTTTTTTACCCTGAGGGCCCAGGTTCCTCCACACTCCATTCATAAATGCCACAGGGACTGGTTTGCTGGAGTCCTTATTAATGGGGTTTTGACATTATAAAACACTTGTGAATTAGGCTCATAGGGCTTCATTACAAGTTTGCCAGTCCAGCAACAATGGTACCGGTAAACTACGGGCACCGTTGTTACCGGAACGGCAAACTACGAGTTCTGCTTGCGGGTCTGACCTGATGGGCGGACCGGCACCCGCGACCAGACCATGTCGAATGTACCCGCACCATTCATGAATGGTGCCGGTGCATCCGATCTCCCCATTCCCATTGAGTCATATGGGACTGAAATGGGAATGGGGACTCATATTTTCCGGTGCCTGGGAATGGGCAATTACCGGTCCGGGTTTTACCGGCATGGCTACCGCCAGAGTCATGATGAGGCCCATGGTCTTTAGTTTTCATCTCATTGTGAGGTGGTTGTTTTCCTCTGTGAGGCAGATTAATCATTCTATTTTCTGGAGGCTTGAACTGATGACAGGGGGAGTGAGGATCTAAGTCGCCTAGGAGGGGGTGCATTGTTTTATTTTATGTGATTGAACCATCGGCTTGTTGGAGTATAGCACTTTCTGTACAAGATACAGGGCCTCATTCCGAGTATGGCGGTAAGGGATAGCGGCCACCGCTAACGAGAGCGGTGGCGGTAATCCCTTACCGCCATACTCCGAGTTCCCTTAGCGCCATGGTGGTTTTAACACCTGCTTTTAGCAGGCGTTAAAAACCATGGCGCTAAGGGACCTTGATGTTAATTACGCCACCGTAATTTACGGTGGCGTAATTGACGCCTTCCCCACTCCCATTATGCCCTATGGGGCAAGAATGGGAATGGGGAAGGGTAAATGGGGATTGGGGAATTACCGCCCCGCCAACCTTGGAATGGGGCGGTAATTCCGCCAACCACCAAGGCGCTGCCGGTCCGGGTACGGCGTCAACCAAGGCGTTAATAGCGCCATTGGTTAGCGCCGTACTCGGAATGAGGCCCACAGAGTCTTAAAGATGATTAGCTTTGCAACAGACAGCCAATTTAGAAATCTCAGGGCTTGGGATACATAAACAAATATATGTATATTTGATGTATATTTTTTTTTACAGTGTTTAATAGTTAAATAAAACCTTTTACACTTTATAAAATCTAATTCAAATAATAGTGTCATAAAATTCATGATAATTACATTTCAAGAGCAAACGAAAAATCTAGCATCTAAAACCTTATACCCCATAAACATTTCATAAAATTCGTATGTCAACACTTTCCTCATCAAAGCAGACAATCAACTAATATCAAAAATCTCTATTGCCTTAACAATATCCTTCCACAGATAATATAAGGTCAAATTCATGACCAAGTTGTCTCCCTTATACACATAAGACTAGAATTGGTCAGTGTGAATAAAGTGCAGTGCGTGAACCTTAGTCCCATATGCTTTTTCATATAAATCAAGCAATTTGTAAGAATTGGTAAGCAGGTGTCATGGAGATTCAACCTCTGATTCACATAATCTGCATCTACGTTCCTCAAATTATATGTTCTTCCATGCACCCAAGATAGCAAAAGTAGGAAGTTTATTGAACCTTAACAGCGTTATAAAGTGTCTAATATCCTGATTTTGCAAATGTTTTATGTATGTACATTGTGTCTTAACAGGAAAAACCTGTCTTGTGAATTCCACAGTTACATTTCTTAGAAAGGTAAGACCATCTTTCATTACTATCCCAGGTGGCTGCCTTACTTTTTATTTCTTTAAATTTGCTAGCCAGATTATCTTTAATTTCACAGGTACATCCTATATTCCTCAGGAATCTGTTGACATCCTTCCTCCATTCTTTCAAGGCTGTTTTGCTTATGAGAGTGCCCTGTTCATTTAGGAAGCATGAATATAATGATTTTGCTTTATCTTGGCTCATCTGGATTTTAATATATAGGTTACTCGTTAATATCATTTTCCTGGTGGTTAGTGATATAATACCCAATTCACTACATATAGCTTCTACAGCAACACATTGCGCCAAGCCTAATGCCTTGCACCATAAATTCCCCTCCAACGTTCTAGGCCAAGCAGTTTCTTTAGAGGTGTATATTTCCAAACCATAGAGTATAGCTGGAACCACATATGCTTGATAAAGCTCCACCAGTCCCTCAGTGGATTGACATCCAGATCTTAATAAAAATGATCTAATTGCTTTAAACTTCGTTGTTGCCCGAATGTTTTCCTTTGTACAGACCAGTTATACCTTTTTGTATTTCCTCTACTTGATTTAATCATAATAATCTTGGTTTTCCCCAAATTAATGATCAAACCATTTTCCATGGCAAACCTTTCAAGGGCCTATAAACTAGTCTGTAAGCCTAAGGTGGTTTGGTCAAAAATTACTATATCGTCTGCATATGAGAGACAAGCCACTGGGCACTGCCCAATTAGTGCCAGATTATTATTGCAATTCAACAAGTGAGTTCCCAAATCGGCCAGATAAATATTTTAAAAAGTAGCAGCCAAGGTACATCCTTGTTTCAGACCATAGTTAACTCTAAAATCCTCACTCAAGTTCCCCTCCTGGTTAATTCTGATTTTTACTTTGTTATTCATATAAACTGCTTTGGCAAAGAAAAAAGTCTGCTTATGCAACTTCCCCAACCTATTTTTTTCCCCATAAAATATGATGATCAACAGTATCTAACGCTTTCATAAAATCAATAAAACAGATGTAAAGAGTCTCACTTCTTTTCACAGCACTACGAATAAAATACATTAAAATCCATACATTTGTAATAGTACTAAAACCCTTTCTAAAACCAGATTGCTGTATACTAGGAATGTTCTATTTTTCTAGCCATGCATTGATATATACTGCCAATAATTTGCAAAACATCTTAGCAATTTAATCAATCATGGCTCTGCGTCCAAGAGTCTGGAATTTGACCGGTTATCAAGATATTCTGAAAAATAATATACAAGATGTGGGCCCTTATGTGCGGATGAGCTTTAAATATAACATTTGGTAGTCCATATGGGCCCTGAGCTCTCGAAGGTTTCAGATTTTTTATTATTTTTTCAATATCTTCTGGAGTAAATTTAAAGGCATCTTTGTTCTCCCTGTAATATAAAGCTAAAATGTATACCTTCCAACCTTCAAGCGAAATTGGATTACTTTCTTTCACTACACAGTGTTATTATTGCATTTATGGAAAATATACCAACTTTTTTAGTGTGTCTTTTCCCTTAAGAACTGACCACATAGTTTTCCACTGGGCAGAGGCAATTGTTTTACATGTTGTGCCCATTTTAAAAGTGAGATCTCAGATTTATAATACTACTCTTTTGTGTCGCTTCCCCCAGAACATTTCTTTTTAATCCAGCGTATCTCTTTCGATAATTTCTTCTTCTTAAGCACAATGTTGTGGTCATATACTTTAAATTCTGTTTACTTACCATCTGAAGCTTTTTCTTTTGTTCATTTACTAAATTCAATTTAAAAGTATAAATAATCTGATAGAAATACTCAATATTCTTAAAATAAACAAAAATATAGGTTTTCAACAAAGTTTGGTGGCTGCGTTCTGCACTCTGCAGACATTTCATATGCTTTGCAGGTAATCCCAGATGTACAATGTTTCCAAAGTCGAGGCATGCCAACATGAAGCTATTAATATCTAGAATGGTGTGAGACAAGGAGAGAAAGGACACTTCCTACAATTGACACCTGAGTGGATATTGTGAGGTCTGCCTAAATCACAGTACCCATGTTGCATACTATGGGCACACGCTTGGGACAAGGACCAAATGGTGGCGGCCGGAACATATCTTCAATGGGTCTTATGTAGCACTTGCAGTGAGGGCCCCAATCCTACTAGGGTTAATTTTGAGGAAATTATCTGCCATTTATTCAACTATTGTATTAAGATGTAAGGTGGAAATTACCAAAAACAAAGAGGTGATGGCTGGATGGTTTAGAATGAATCTTAACCTCTGGCATTGCTCTGGGCAACTCTCCAGACCATCGTTCTTCGCTTGCGAAGCCATTACAGAAGGGGAAAGACCATATGCAAATCAGGCTTGGTCCCACCCCAAAAGGGGTAGTTCAGCCCGAACTGCTAAGTCACAATCATTCTGCACGAGACCACAAGCATCCCCTTCTGTAATGGTTTTGCAGGCTGAAAAACGATGGTCTGGGGGTTTGCCCAGAACTGTGCCTGTGGTTATGATTAATTCAAAACCTTCCAGCCATCACCTTTCTGTTTTGCTAAAGTCACCCCGAGTGGGACGGGTATGCCCAGACGTGGGTCCCGAGTCTGCCGGGCCTAGAGACCCAAGCTACTCCTCACGGATGATGCCCAACAAGGCTAAAACATGTCTGGGGATGCTTGTGGTCTCGTGCAGAAGGGATGTGCCCTAGCAGTTCGGGCTGGACTGCCCCTTTTGTGGTAGGACCAAGCCTGATTTGCATATGCTTTTTCCTGTTCTGTAACGGTTTGGCAGGCTGAAAAACGATGGTCTGGAGGTTTGCCCAGAGCTGTGCCCGTGGTTATGATAAATTCAAAACCTTCCAGCCATCACCTTTCTGTTTTGCTAAGTTGGCAATTACCAGACTGTTTCACAAAAATCAATATGACCCCTGCGTAATTCATTGAGGAAAAAACAAACTGCCCTACAGATTGCCCGATGGGTGAATGGATAATTAAAAAAGTACTGGTTAAAGAGCAGAATATCTCTCAGGAACAATTGGGGAGATGCAATGTGTAAGCTCAATGTACTTTGGCCTGTTGGAGTTAAAATGATTTTGTCCAGCCAAACACCATGCCTCACAAAGCTGACGGCTCAATCTGAATCATCAGAAGCTGCTGAGAGGTCAAGTAGGACCAGGGCGCATGCACCAACCCATCCACCTTTTCCCAAATCTGGTTGAAATTGATTGTGTGGACTTGCTCTGCACTGCGACAAAACGCGAAGCTCAACTGTGCCGCATCCAATAGATCATACTCTTCCACAAGATTCTGGATCTGTAAAGACACCCACTTTTTCCAACTTATTTTTCTGGACACGGGAGTCTAGATATGGCCCTTAAATAACTTAGGTCAACAGGATCTGGCAATATTTCCTTTAGCAAAAGTCGAACCACAAATTGGTCCAGGTGCCATAGATGCATTAAAAAGAACCGTGAGGAGGGGGCGCGGGCAAGATGGCTGCCTGAACTATCTGCTCCCCGCATGGCCCCGGGATAACAGTGTGGTAACAAAAGAAAAAGGAACGCTATCCTCCTCAAACCTGCAAAAATAGCCACAGGAACTTTTAAGGATCCCAGCGACACCCTCCCGAACTCTGAGGGTGCACCAGAACTGGAGATATTGGACTCGGAGCAGCCGCGCCCCTCCCCCCTCTACCAGGCCGACGCCACAAACAAATCGAGGACACGGTGCACCGCCTTACAGCGGGCAGCCAGCGATTTGACCTCGGACTCCGGGGAGCTTCCGGTGGCCTCGGCGGGGATCCAGGGAGCCCCTCAAGGTCTTAGACGGCGGACACCATGATCCCCGCGATCCGCGCGGCCTCAGAGGTGGGCCCATAGGAGTGAGTGGCGACCACATCGCGGGACGGCCGGTGACGGACCCGGCCATCGGACATCCAGGCACCGACGGGGTGTCGCTGTGTCCCCCCTCCCTTCCGGCCCGACACCAGATCCTCGCGAGCCCCTCTGCGTCACAGAGCCAGCAAAAGATTTCGTGTAGGCCTGGGCCGACGCGGGAGCGTGCCCGGGCCCCCTCCAGCACACTGTAAGTCCCCACCAAGCCAACAGGGGAGGATCGGACTCTCTTGACTCTCCGTGGGACACAGCCTCTTGGTCCTTCCCCCCCCTTACAGACCTGGGCCGTTGTGGGAGCGTGCCTGGGGCCCCCCATCCTACCGGGGCTCTACTGCGGGACTGACCATCGTGAAGGCCTGGGCCGACACGGGAGTGCGCCCGGGCCCCCTCCAGCACACTACAACAGAGGGCGATAACACCCCATGAGTTGGAAAACAGCCCTAGCAAAATTCCAATACGCACCTGAGGAGTCAACAATGGATACCAGCGCCTCTCCCACATCGCCCCCTGATATGAACACTATGCAGAACAACATCCAAACGATCTTGGACGAAATTAGGGGCATAAGAATGGATATGGGGGCCAAGTTAGCTGACCTCACCGCCAAAGTCTCCACACTTGAGGACCGAATGGAAGGGGTGGAGAACAATCAGGCATCCACGGACCTTCTGGAGACGCATATGGAGATGAAGTTCAGGGAGATACAGAAACGGGAGAATGAACTTCGTCTCAAGGTGGACGATATGGAAAATCGGGAACGGAGAAGCAACTTGCGGATTTTTGGCTTCACCGAGACGGAAGGCGAAACCCAGGCCGGCCTTGAGAGTAAGGTACAGGAAATTTTCAGGATTGTACTGGGGACTGACTCTGGGGAGACCGTCCTGATCGACAGGGTCCATCGAGCTGGTGGAGGTGGATGGGGCCCACACTCGGTCCTGGCACGGTTCCACTATTATAGGGACAAGGCGAGAATACTGGAAAGGGCAAGGACTCTAAGGGACATACAATATGACAACTCCAGGGTGGCAATCTATCAGGACCTGTCTGCTCTCACGCTGCAAATGAGGAAAAAGTGTGGAGCAATCACCAGATGGCTGCAGGAAAAGGGAATCAGATACTGCTGGGGCCACCCATTCTATCTGGCGTTCGAATGGCAAGGGGAGAGTCACCAACTAGTGACGGAAGAAGACATCTTGAGGGCTACCGATGAGTTGGTTGGAACCCCACCAGAAACCTCGGGGACACAATCTGGGACAGACAGGGACCCAACCCGGACTCCGCGGGGCCCTGGCACAAACCAGGGAAAACATAAAGTGAAAGGCATGCGAAAATTTCAGAAAACCATACACCCCTCTGCAGGCCATGGTGGGCCTGCGGGATCGTGAGCAGGGGGTGGGGGAATGGTGAAGAAAGTCAATGACCATTTTCACAGCGCAATTGTTTGCAATGCCCTCAGGGCCCCCCCCAGGCTGGGGGCAACCGTATGTTTATTGTTGAAGCAGCCACTGTTGGCTAGGTTTAAGTTTGGGTTTTGTTACAGAAAGCCGGAAGCCCGGCGCGGGTTTCATCGGAGAGGGATCGCCCTCTCAGGAGGCTCTATGGGCATGGCCCCTGAGGTTGGGATGCACCCCCCCGGCTTTGTTCCAAAAGTTAATGTATGATGGGGCTTGCAATACATGGGATGCAACCCAGTCTGCCGATGACGAGGGGGGGAGAACCGAATTGGGGACCCTAGATGGAGTCCTGAATCCTAACTGAAGTTTTGGGGGGGAAAAGTCCTTTAGTAAAAGTTACGGAGGATGTGTTCCATATTGTTCATCATCCCGGGGCCGGGGTAGCGGCCCTGGTGGTTCGTCTTACCAACCCTGATGTATGTTGGGCGATGGAGATGAACGCCTCACGAAACGGGTAAGGGAAACGGGGATCAGGGGAAGGGAGGGTCAAGGGAAACAGGGACACCACACCATGGGACTGGGGCTCAAACACGCGAATGATGCGGGGGGAACCCATGGAAACAACTTTAAGGGGCAAAGACAATAATGATTATGGCTGAGGGACGGATTGGTTCGCTCAATGTTAAGGGCCTAAACTCACAAAGCAAGCGGTCCCTTACTAGCAACATGTTCCGTAAACACAAATTGACAGTCCTTTTCCTACAAGAAACTCACTACAGGAGGGGGTCAGAATCAACGATAAAGGGAAAAGAAATAGGTAGCAATTTCTGGGCCTCACACAAATCCTCAAAGAAGGAGGGGGTGGGTATCATCCTGGGCAAATCATTGCACCTTACCGACATTGAAACCAAAAGGGGCCTTGGGGGCAGATTTCTGGGGATCAAGGGCTGGTCCCAGGGTATGCGTGTCACATTTGCTACCTTGTACGCGCCCAATGTTGGTCAAATGAAGTTTATTGGTAAGGTCCTTAGAGTCATGGATGAATGGGCAGAAGGCGCTAAGATTTTGGGTGGAGATTTCAATCTTATCGCCGACCCCCAACTGGACTGGTGGTCTGCCAGGGGGGTAGGGCCGAAAGCCCCCACAAAAGATAACCTAGCTATGAGGGACCTGTTATGGGAATACTACTGGGTGGATGTATGGCGGAAATGCTGGCAGACCCCGGGGGGGCTACAGGTTCTTCTCCCCTCCTCATCAAACATATACCAGAATTGATCTACTTTTGATATCGGAAGAGGGAGGCGGAGAGGTCGGTAGCCCCACGGTTGAATCAGTGACTTGGTCAGACCATGAACTTCTAACCATGGACTGGCGACTGCAGGACGCCCCAAAGTCATACAGGTGGCGCTGTAACGACACTCTAATGAGGGACCAAGTGTTTAGGGAATTCCTACGGAAGGAAATGGAAGCCTTTTTTTAAATTAATGACACAGGGGAGGTCCCAATGGCCACTGTCTGGGAGGCAGCAAAGGCCACGTTCAGGGGTCTCCTTATCGCAGAAGGCGCCAGTAAGAAAAGGGAGAGGGCGCTAATAGAATCTAAACTCCGCGGGGAACTACGGGACATGAGGGCACAGCTCACTAGTGGCAACGTAGACCGAGAAAAACTCCTGGGTGAAATGAGAGACAAGAGACAGGCCCTGCACACACTCCTAATGGGTGAAGTGGTAAAGAAAATGAGATACACAAAACAGCGATATTACGAGAGGGGGGATAGGGTGGGAACTCTCTTGGCCCATAGGCTGAGGGGAAGCAGAGCTGCTAGGCGGATAGAGCGGGTCAAAGATGGGACAGGCAACATCCAGACATCAACTAAATATATAGCTGAATCTTTTGCAAGTTTCTACAAAGAGCTTTACGCCAAACAAAAGGACGAATCATCAAAAGATATTCAGAGATATCTTGAGGACCATCCCCTGCCCAGGCTTACAGACCCCGAGAGGGAGGCCCTGGAGAGGGACATAACGGAGGAAGAGGTGGAGGGGGCTATCAAAAAACTGAACGTAGGCAAGACACCGGGGGGAGAGGGCTACACAGCCGACTTTTACAAACAATACCAATCGGTACTAATAAAACCGCTGACCAAACTCTTTAATCAAATCAGAACCTCGGAAACCATCCCACAGGCATTCCTGCAGGCAATGATCACAGTGATCCCTAAGCCAGGCAAAGATCCGGTGGAGTGCGGTTCGTACAGACCCATCTCACTTTTGAACACGGACGCAAAGATCTTTACTAGGATCCTGGCAACACGCCTAGAAAAATGCCTTCCCAGACTAATCCACCCCGACCAGTTTGGCTTTGTGTTGGACAGACAGGGGGCCGATAGCATGCGTAAAACCCTGCATATATTGAGCTCAAGAGGAGTTAGAATGGAAGGTGCTCTTCTCCTGTCCCTAGACGCTGTGAAGGCGTTCGATAGGGTGAGCTGGGCCTTTATGGAGGGGGTCATGTCATCCCTGGGGATGGGACCTAAATGGCAAGGATGGATTTTGGCTCTGTACTCTCACCCCTCTGCAAAAGTGGTAGTTAATGGAAGTGAGTCTGAAGCCCTTCCACTGGGCAGGGGTACAAGGCAGGGGTGCCCGCTATCCCCCCTCATATACGCGCTGGTGATGGAACCCTGGGCCGTAGCCATCAGAGGAAATGATAAGATCCAGGGCATTAAAATGGGAGATACCAACCATAAAGTTACCCTCTTTGTCGATGACGTCCTATTATATCTTTCTAACCCATCCCAGTCAGTCCCCGAGGTGCTACATAGCCTAGAGCAATATGGGCCCCTCGCAGGTTATAGAGTAAACCTGGGCAAATCAGTCGCGTTCCCAGCAGGCCAACTCAAGGACTCAGAGAAGCGATATGTTGAAGATCTCCCATTTTGTAAACAACCCGGGGGATTTTGTCACCTGGGGATTCAAATACCAATAGACCTGGCGGACCTCTTCAAGGTGAATTACCCCCCCCTTTGGTCAGCGATCAGACGAGACCTTGAGCGTTGGGCAAAATCCGGCCTCTCATGGATGGCACGCCTTAATTCCATAAAGATGGTGGTCCTCCCCAAATTTCTATACTTATTCGAAATGCTCCCAACCCAGATACCAAAGCCCTTCCTCCTAGAGATCAAGCGGACCCTTCTCCGCTACCTTTGGGCGGGAAAATCCCATAGAATTGCCTATGACACCTTAGTAAGACCCAAGGACGAGGGCGGAGTTAACTACCCAGACTTAGACACCTACTATAAGGCATCACAGCTGCGAATCCTGGTGGATCACTTGGTGATGGGCCCAAAGAAGCAGTGGGTGGGCCTGGAGAACTTGCTATTTTCCCCGGTCACACTAGACAAATGGTTGTGGGTTCCAAGGGCGAGTATCCCGAGGAGAGTTTTGAACCATCCAGTACTGGGAGTGTTATGGACAATATGGAGGGAAGGGGGCTACCTTCGGTGGCTCACAACGTGGCCTTCGCCCCTGAGCTGCATTTGGGCTCCCCCACTCTGGGAGGGAATCAAGGAGCCCCTACCCTTCCAACAATGGTACGAGGCGGGCCTTTGTAGAGCTGGACAGCTATGGTTGGAAGGGGTGTTTATATCATTAGGGGATCTGCAAGAGGCCTTGGGTCTCCCCAATCTCTCCCCCTTTCGTTACCTACAACTCAAAGGGGCCCTCACTGAAAGCAGGTGGGGAGATACCCTTAGGCGTGATCTAACAGACTTTGAGAAGTTTCTGATCACACACAAAGGGACCAAAGGGGTAATATCACGGCTGTACAGCTTTTTATTGTTCACCACCCCATGGGAACCCCCATCCTCCCAAGTACAATGGGAGAAAGATCTGGGCACTCCCATCACCGAAAACAGATGGACCAAGATATGTAGACAGGCCAATCGTTCCACGGCTGCATCCCAATACCGCCATCAGGCCCTTAAGCTGATCCACAGGTGGCACTATCCCCCGCAGAGGATAGCCAAGATGAGAAGGGGCTACGATCCACATTGCTGGAAATGTCACACTGAAAAAGGGGACTACATACATATGTGGTGGAAGTGCCGTGTGGTACAAACATTTTGGAATGAGGTCCTTTCTTGGATCAAAGAGGTAGACGGGATGGAAAGGACCCTGTCCCCCTGTTTGGTGTTGTTCGGCATTGAAGTGGAAGGGGGACCAAAGGTGAAACATGACCACATGCTGCATGTGATGCTCGTAGCGGCAAGGTGTTGTTGGGCCCAGAAGTGGAAATCGCCTCAACCCCCAGGAGAGAGAGAGTTTGTCTCTAAGGTACGAGCAATCTATGACATGGAATTTTTAACTCATTTGATAGATGAATCTAGGTCCAATATTGAGGGCCTGTGGCTTCCCTTCTTTGATAAATATGGAAGATCGGCATAAGACTCGAGCAACACCTGGAATGGCCTGCTCCCAGCAGGCCAACTCTAGGACTCAGAGAAGCGATATGTTGAAGATCTCCCATTTTGTAAACAACCCGGGGGATTTTGTCACCTGGGGATTCAAATACCAACAGACCTGGCGGACCTCTTCAAGGTGAATTACCCCCCCCCCCTTTGGTCAGCGATCAGACGAGACCTTGAGCGTTGGGCAAAATCCGGCCTCTCATGGATGGCACGCCTTAATTCCATAAAGATGGTGGTCCTCCCCAAATTTCTATACTTATTCAAAATGCTCCCAACCCAGATACCAAAGCCCTTCCTCCTAAAGATCAAGCGGACCCTTCTCCGCTACCTTTGGGCGGGAAAATCCCATAGAATTGCCTATGACACCTTAGTAAGACCCAAGGACGAGGGCGGAGTTAACTACCCAGACTTAGACACCTACTATAAGGCATCACAGCTGCGAATCCTGGTGGATCACTTGGTGATGGGCCCAAAGAAGCAGTGGGTGGGCCTGGAGAACTTGCTATTTTCCCCGGTCACACTAGACGAATGGTTGTGGGTTCCAAGGGCGAGTATCCCGAGGAGAGTTTTGAACCATCCAGTACTGGGAGTGTTATGGACAATATGGAGGGAAGGGGGCTACCTTCGGTGGCTCACAACGTGGCCTTCGCCCCTGAGCTGCATTTGGGCTCCCCCACTCTGGGAGGGAATCAAGGAGCCCCTACCCTTCCAACAACGGTACGAGGCGGGCCTTTGTAGAGCTGGACAGCTATGGTTGGAAGGGGTGTTTATATCATTAGGGGATCTGCAAGAGGCCTTGGGTCTCCCCAATCTCTCCCCCTTTCGTTACCTACAACTCAAAGGGGCCCTCACTGAAAGCAGGTGGGGAGATACCCTTAGGCGTGATCTAACAGACTTTGAGAAGTTTCTGATCACACACAAAGGGACCAAAGGGGTAATATCACGGCTGTACAGCTTTTTATTGTTCACCACCCCATGGGAACCCCCATCCTCCCAAGTACAATGGGAGAAAGATCTGGGCACTCCCATCACCGAAAAGAGATGGACCAAGATATGTAGACAGGCCAATCGTTCCACGGCTGCATCCCAATACCGCCATCAGGCCCTTAAGCTGATCCACAGGTGGCACTATCCCCCGCAGAGGATAGCCAAGATGAGAAGGGGCTACGATCCACATTGCTGGAAATGTCACACTGAAAAAGGGGACTACACACATATGTGGTGGAAGTGCTGTGTGGTACAAACATTTTGGAATGAGGTCCTTTCTTGGATCAAAGAGGTAGACGGGATGGAAAGGACCCTGTCCCCCTGGTTGGTGTTGTTCGGCATTGAAGTGGAAGGGGGACCAAAGGTGAAACATGACCACATGCTGCATGTGATGCTCGTAGCGGCAAGGTGTTGTTGGGCCCAGAAGTGGAAATCGCCTCAACCCCCAGGAGAGAGAGAGTGGGTCTCTAAGGTACGAGCAATCTATGACATGGAATTCTTAACTCATTTGATAGATGAATCTAGGTCCAATATTGAGGGCCTGTGGCTTCCCTTCTTTGATAAATATGGAAGATCGGCATAAGACTCGAGCAACACCTGGAATGGCCTGCTTGGACTCGAATGTTTCTGTCTAAATTAAACCTCCCAGAGTGTGAAGGGACAGACTGGTGCGGGAGATGTTGTTGCCAGGCCATGGCCCTTGCCTTTCGAGCGACCTCACCCCTATTCTGAACTTACCTTGTACCAGTGATATGTCTTTGTGAAGATAACGTGTTGAACCCCGTGGTTATTATTATTTATTATCGTGCCATGGTGTGGGAGAGGGTGGGGGGAGACAGTGGGTGGTGGGGAGGGAGTGGGAGGGAAAGGAGGGACATAAAAGTTGTGATTGTTCATGTTCATTTATTCTGCCGATTGTACTATTGAATTGCCTATGTTATAATCACAAAACCTTAATAAAAATTCAATTTTCAAAAAAAAAAAAGAACCGTGAGACTAGTGGAAATATTTCATTATGGATTCTGGTAAAAGAAGGGATTTTAAATTATATGTAGATTTAGCAAATTAAAATAAGCGTTGTGGTATTGACCTAGCTTATTTAGAAAAATATCCGTACTGGCATTACCTTAGAATGTTTTTAAGATTCAGATGGAACTTGATGCATAATAAAGAAACCGAGTACATTACGAAAATATTTAATATGTATAGACTGTAAATGTAGATTTTGTCATTATGACATTGAGACCTTAAAACACATTGGGCCTCATTATAAGTTTGCTGTTCCGGTAACAACGGTAGCGGTAAGCATGCCGGTACCGTAGTTACCAGACCAGCAAATTATGAGGTCTGCCCGCGGGTGCCTGTCAGCCCGGCAGGTCCAATATACCGTGCGGAACGGCACCCGCGAGGAGAACTAACTGGTAGCGCCTGCACCATTATTGACGGTACCGGCGCTACCAGCCTCCCCATTCCCATTGAGCCCTATGGGGCTCAAATGGGAATGGGGAGTAATAAATACCGGCACCCGGCAATGGGAAATTCCTGTGTCCGGCGGGCCGGAATGCCCCGGTAATTGCCCATTGCCAGGTGCCGGAAAAAAAAGACACTGGCGGCAGCTGTAGTAGTGAGGCACATTGTTATTGAGTGTCTGGCTACTCTGTCCTTCAGAGAAAAATGTTTTTTAAATGTTGTACATGAAATCAATTGGTTGAATTATGATAATTTTTAGAAATGGATTTAGAGTGGAAGGAACATTGCCCTTTTAATCACTACAGCAACATTTTTGAAAGTGTTAAATAAGTATAATAGATACATTTTTGGTATATATGTGGGGTTTTAAATTGTTAACTGTGAGTAGAGATTTGTTGAGACATTATATTTATACCTTTGGAAACTAATAATGGATTATATAGAGATTTCTATACTGTTGTTGAATTTGTGTAAGGTTTTTTCTTGTGTAAACCAATACAATAAAGAATAAATGATGGATTCTGGAGGGAAGCAGATCCAGCGGAGAGGCAGAAGATCTTGCAGACTTCAGCAGGGTCTCAGCCTAATTATAGGCTAGAACTGCAAAGGTGTTCAGGGTGTAAGACACTACATAATCATTCTGACTAGACTTTGTAATTGTAACTGATAGTACAGAATGGTTTCAGGCGGCTGAGAAGCTGCTAAAATCCTTTCAATTTTCTTTGGAGAGTAACTCACTAAATTGTTTACTGCGGATTGGGAACGGGTAATAGATGCTCTCCAAGCTTGTGGATTGGCTAGACCCTTAACTATGGAAACAATTCTTTAGTTATATTCAGCGACCAATTTCATCACCGAGGAATTTTCTTTTTGCAGACAAAACGAGGGCATTGTGGAGGCGCAGCTGCCTTCGATGGGGTAATTTTATAGGCAGTGCTGATTGCAAAACGGAGTTTAAAATCATAGAGAAAAAAGAGGTGAAATCATCTTTAGGCCTTGTTTTTGCACTCCATCTCACAAAATGTATAAATGCCACCTGATTTCTACGCTTGGCAGATGAGATTTTCAGTGGATTACAACAGAATCCTCCCAGTTTTAGAAGTTTTTTTATATATATATATATATATATATATACGTATATCACTATTTGTTAAACTCTTCAGTGAGAGTGACCTTTTTTACTCTCAGAACAATTACCGTCTGCTCATCTCTTGCCACTGAACACTTTCTAATCCATATAGTGTGACAATGTCAATTAATTTGCAGAAATAAGGCAGCAATGTCTGATACAAATAATTGGGCTTCTTGAGTATGCAAATTAAAGCTGGCTTACTTCTGGCGCAGATGAAGGCCAGAGACATTACAAATAAATAATGCTAAATAACAACCAGAAAGCTCAGCAAAAATCAGCCATTATGAAGTGGAATGGTTGGGAATTCTCTTCATGGGAAAATCTGAAGCATTAGCAAAACCAGAATGTCTCGTTATCAAAATCTAGTGGGTAAGAATATTTTGCCTTGTGGGAGTTTTGCAGAAAACTCTTCCCTACTACATTTACAAAGCCAGTGCTTTTGGCTTTGCCAATGCTCGTTATTGTTTATTTATTTTTAAACTTATAGCAGTGCACAACGCCCTCAGGCATCTAGGCGCTAGTTACATTTGGTGCAGGTCAAAACTGGTTGGTTACAGACAATTTGGGTAAATCAGTAGCACAAGGCTATCAGTCAAATCTGGTAGTTGTGGGCACATTAGGTTACAATCATACCACAGAGGCTAGAGTCAAATCCGGTATTTGTGGGCACATTAGGATACAAATATAACAGAGGCTAAGAGCTAAATCCGATAGTTGCGGGCACATTAGGCTACATATATAGCACAGAGGCTATGAGCCAAATCCGGTAGTTGCGGGCACATTAGGCTACATATATAGCACAGAGGCTATGAGCCAAATCCGGTAGTTGCGGGCACATTAGGCTACATATATAGCACAGAGGCTATGAGCCAAATCCGGTAGTTGCGGGCACATTAGGTTACATATATAGCACAGAGGCTATGAGCCAAATCCGGTAGTTGCGGGCACATTAGGCTACATATATAGCACAGAGGCTATCCGGCTGGTAGGGTATATTACAAGTAAGTTCAGTGCAAGGCTGCAGGTCGTTTATGTTAAAGTTGTTAATGTTGGCACCTGGATTTACCTGCTTCTTAATGGTAATGGGCCATGTATATAAACTGCAATGATAATTAAAGGGCATAGACAGCCTTACAAATGGACCTAGCACTCTCCAGAGCACTAACATTTTTATATACTATTAGCTACCATACTTATATGAGTTTTCTAGCAGTGTAACTGACATTCACTTTAAAAAATATATGCATTACTCCCTCACTTAATTGTACTTATTGCCAAATCAGCCCTGCCTGGGTTGGCAAAAGGAGCTACATGTTAAACGCAGATCTCAGCATCAGACACATGGGAAAGTCCCATTGAGAACGTTTTTGTAAATCAGGCCCTTAGGGACACTTACAGAATCTTTGCATCCGTGTAAATGAAATTAGCACAACAGTGCGATTACCAGGACGACCAGAACACCCTGAATTCCATCTACGCAACAATCCAATCTTGGATGGCAGAAAACTGGTTATGTCTCAACAGTGAGAAAACCAAACTCCTGCTAGTTGGTTCCCCCTCCACCTTGAGCAAACTGGATAACCAATATTCCACCTTCTCTATCAACAACATCCCCATCACCGTGTCACCTTCCATCAAAACACTAGGTGTCTACCTCAAACTCAACCTGACCATGGATAGGCAAGTCAACGCCATAGCCTCCTCCTCTGCCTATCACTCTAAACTCATCAACTCAGTCAGATCCTTCTTGTCCCAGCAAAACGGCCTCACTATCGCCAGGGCCATAATTGGTTCCAGGCGCGACTACTGTAATGACCTTCTCATCGGCACTTCTGCCAAGAACGTTGCCAAACTCCAAATCGTTCAAAATAACGCACTCAGAGCCACCACCGGCCTTGCACGTAGAGAACACATCTCGGAACTCAGAAGACAGGTCCACTGGCTCCAAGTTAAGGAGAGGATCACTTTCAAAGCCCTCGCCTTGACTCACAAGTGCCTCCATGACCTTGCCCCCCCCCCCCACTTGGCAGGCAGAATCACCAAACCCGCCACCCTCAGACCTTCCAGATCTCCCTACTCCAACCTCCTATCTGTTCCTAGAACCCGTAAAGCCTGGGCGGGCGTCTCTATCTTCCCCACTGTCGCCCCCCTACCCTGGAACTCCTTACCACCTCACATCAGGAACATTGAATACCACTCAGCCTTCCGCAATGCCATCAAAACCAACCTCTTTGTCCTACTGTTTCAACCTGCATTTTATGACAATCATGCATAACCATGTATTCTGTGATACTATGTAAACACCCTGAACTGTAAACATGTACTCTTGGGCGGCTTCATTGTAACCCTTTATTCAAGCCTTTTTAAGATCCTATATAGCACCTCAATGTCTGCGGCTGTAGCGCGCTCTACACACTTAAATACATAAAGTGTGAATGGCCCTAGTGCAAAAATCATATTCTTCAATGCACTTTTGTACAAGGGCAAAGGGTTAGGACTAGGATTAACATTGCACTGGTACAAACATGCAATGAAAGAATATGTTTTTGCACTAGTGAAAAAGTTGCAGTAGTGCTGATTGCAGTTGCACCAGTGCAACATTTCTCTAATACCACCCTGAGGTAGTTCAGAAACGCTTTCTTTCAATGCCGAGCAATATTCCAGAAGCTTTGCAGCAGCACAAGAGCAATTAGTACAACTGCAACATTTTCACTAGTGCAAAAATCATAGGGCCTGATTTACAATAGAGTTTTACAATGGTGCAAACACATTAAAACACTCTTTGTAAATCAGGCATATAGTCTTTCAATAAGTGTTTGCACCAGTGCAATGTTTGTCCTAGACCTATTTATTTGCCAGGGCTTAAAAATGCATTGAAAGAATTTTGTTTTGCATTAGGGCAATTTTCCGCCCTTCTGCTAACCACACTTGCACAGATGCAAAGGTGTGTTACCACCTTTAGAGCACTGTTATGAAAGGCTTTCGTGGTCGGAGCGTCGTCGAGAAAAGGTGTTTTGCCGCAGCAAACGTTGAAGAATCATTCTTAGCGTCAGCTGCGCACAAACTAAAGTTGCCTCTGACGTCTTGTCAATAAACAACTGATGCACGGTTTTCCTCACACGTGCATAATAACGCGCGCGCACAGCAAGTGCGGCGTTGCCCTGGCCGCAAAACCTTATGTACTGAGCCTAGCCCACTGAGCAAGCTAGGGTGTTATTCGAGAGTCAAATATCCCAAGCGCCCAATACTGTGCTCTGATGGCACTGTGTCCAATTGGCGCATGCTTGCTTCTCCTACCACGGCACTGTGGGCGCACTGTGAGCGCTTCCACTACCACCTGTGCAAGTAAGCGAGAAAGCAAGTCAGGGGGCGGCTGCAAATATTTTAACTGGCTCCGTTTCCTCAATGAGTTATTGTTATTTTTATATTTATTCAGCATGTGCAATGAAACTGGAAACGCTTTTAAAGTATCCCCACGTGGAAAGACTGTACGTTTATTTAAAAGACATTAAGAAGCGTTTCAAATAATAAAAAAAATATCCTCAGACGTCTGCACTTCGAAACATACTGACTAGACTCGTATTTCCTGTAGTAAAATACTCGTAGAACAATATTAGTCTACTGGCATATTACAGAAAATGTATCTAAAAGGCCATTATATTTTAGACCAAAATAAGTAGCATTTTTTATGGAGGTATGACTTTGACTTACAGTTTTACACAATAAAACTTTACTGCATTTGTGGGATCACCTCCTCGGTTATATCCCTGCAGTCCACCTTGACCATAGAGCGCGTATGAGCTGTAGAAAGCCCACTTGGTCGAGGGCTATTGTGAAAATCCTCCAATCGGAGCTCATTCTCTGTTAGGATTCTCAGTGGACCAAGCCACTCATGCAGGGTTCTGTGTTAATCCTGAAGGCCAAAGGTTTAAAATGTATTGGGTCCACTCACTCGAGTCTCCTTCCAAGGTGGATAAAATGGTATTCCGAGAAAAAATTGAAAAAATGCTGAATGCGCATTTACTGCACATTCGGCGGTAACAACAATACTAAATCCCACTTTACCAAACAAGTGGAACAGGGGTTGCGGGGGTGTCCCCTGCTCCCCATATTTGGTAAAATGAGTTTCGGGTGTTGTAAGGGTTTCCCCCGCTTCCATTACATGGATTGCGGGGGACAATAAAGTTCCCAAAAAAAAGGACAACCCATGTTGGGAATTGGGAACCGACATTGGAGGGGGAGGGGATACTCGAGGAAAGTGCGCACAGACAAGTAACTATGAGTAAAGCCTGTAGGGTGACCAGACGTCCCGGTTTTCCCGGGACAGTCCTGGGAAATCGCCCTACATCCCGGGGTCCCGGGAGTTTATAATTTTATAAATCCCGTCCCGGGATTGGAAGGGTGGTGAAATCCCCAAATCAGGCCCGGCGCGACTCGTCCTGCGCATGAATGGGGGCGTGAATGCTTTTCACACCCCCATTTCCTTCCCCTCCCTGGTACCTCTCCTCCAATTAGAGGAGTGTGTCTTTGAGCACAACCCTCCCAACCCCGCAACAGGCCAGCGACATAGAATTAGGACTACAGTTTTATTTGTGTTTACTTTAGCCTTACTTTTATGTCGATGGCTTGTTCCGTTTAAAATAAAAATCTGGTCATCCTAGATAAAGGGAGAGCGGGTAAGGAGGATGCGGCAAAAAGTAATGTATGTGATCAATGCATGGCTCCATTTTCGGATTCATCATTCACAGCGTCGAAATTTAGGGCCATGCAGCAATCACAGAGATCCGATAAAATGAGTATCAGTATGAAAGCCCTTTAGTACTTGCCAGTATGCGCAGGTACCATGCGGTCAAACCGGTGTCACATGCTCAAGCAACCACTTGCAACTGGGCATATGGTGCTGGGTGAAGATCTGGTTGCCTGAGCCTTCCCAAATACTTTCCTTCCACCACTGCTCAGTCAACGAAGAGAAAGAACATGCTGCTTTCTTCATTGCCCCTGTGGGAACCGTGACTATGCACTGTGACACACACTAATGTGCCAAGGACGGGAGAAGCAGCACATTATGGGAACGTATTCATGTGGACCTTCATAGACCTCCACTCCATGTCCAAATGTATCAGACAGGAGACGTCAAGCTCCATCTTTAACAAGATATCAAGAGACTGAGGCAGTAACTGACGCGAGGCGGTAGGTAGTACTTATTTATACGGGGACTCCTGCTGCTTCCAGGGTTACCATGGTCATAGACACCCAGGGCCTCATTACAATTGCTGCCGAAAAGCAACAACGGCGCCGGTATTGCTACCGGCGCCGTTCTTACCTCTCTGCAACAATCCGAGTATGCTCGCGGGTGCCGCTCTGGAACGCCTGGTCAGACCAGGCGTGCAGAGCGGCACCCGTGAGCAGTAGCGGGTGGCAGCAACGGCCCCGTTATAAACGGGGCCGTTGTTGCCATCCTCCCCATTCCCATTGAGTCCTATGGGGGCTCAAATGGGAATGGGGACTTACCAGTTCCGGGTCCCGCGAAAGAGACTTACCGGGCCCTCCAAGGTTGGAATGGCCCAGTAAGTCCCCTTTTGCGGGACCCGGACCCGAGTTTGGGGTAACCATGCCCTTATTAAGGACATGGCTACCTCCAAACTCGCAATGAGGCCCCCAGTCTTTATGTTGTACAAGACTTTACACCCAAAGGTTATCTAAGACATTGCAGGAAACTCGTGCATGTGCACCAGCGTGGAGGTCACATTTCCTAAAGTCTAACAGCACGCTGGAGAGAAGAAAATATGGCAAGAGAAAAGGTAATGCTGTCTAAGGCATAAATGCAGCGGTAGCATATTTATTCCAATGGAGGTCACACTGCAGAGCAGTGAGTGGACTGTATGTAATGTAGAGAGAAGGGGGGTACGGGGGGGAACGCAGCAAGGGTGATTTGCAGCGAGCTGGCCTGTGCATAGAGCGCTGCAGGCGGTATAAAGGGGGCAGGGAAGGTTCAGGAGCAAACGACAGTTGGCATGAGTGTTTGTCCCGTCACTGCTCTGGGGCCTTCCTTGCGTTGGGTCCTTGTTCGTAGCGGCAGTGAGGTAGGGCGTAGGGCCGGTTATAGTTAATAAGTCAGAGTGGCGGGTGGGTAGATATATAATTAAATAATCAAATAATCAAATATTCATATATATATATATATATATATATATATAATTTTTGGGAGTGCTGTAGATAAAGCACCTCCCCTTACCGATGTCGGAGCCTCATCACTCTGCGCCCTGCACACGCTGCGCACTCACCAGAAGTGCCGTAGTAGCATCCGATTGTTTGTGGGCAGTGCAGTGGCGGTGGCTCCAGTTTGGCCTGTCAGGTCGGCGTGTCCCTGTGGGGTACGGGGGAGGTTCTCTCTGCATGCTCATCTCAGTGGGAGGGGTGGGATACGGGTGTAAGGGCTCAGTTAACGCAGAGTTTTGGTAGCATGCTTGTCACAAGGCTGCTCCCCGGTGATGTGCGCGCAGCAGTGAGGCACCGTCCTTCCGTAACCAGGGGGCAGTGCAGAGCCCTTAAAGGGCAACACACGCTTGCTGGGGATTTCGTGTGGGCTGAGCAGCCACAGTATTGGTTACCCAGTAGGGTATATCTTTTCTTTTACCCTGCAAGGAGATCATTAGTGGGATGTGCGTGTGATAGGGTTAAGAAGGATGCAACAAAAAAATAATTAGTTAGATTTCGTGGGCAAGGAGTTATTAGTATAGAGTGCTGGGGTCACGTACCTCTGCCATTCCCTGCTTGCAAGAAGCATTTACCTGTTATCAAAGGGCTAGTGCCTGTCGGCCATTAGGGGGATATTATAATTGTAGGGGTTTTATACAGGTTTTCAGCTAGGAAGCCTAATATTGCTTCCAACAGATATATTGCAGATCAGGCCCCGCAGGGAGATACTGTCCAGGCTCGGGTGCCAACTTATTTTGGGACGGCGGCAAGGGGCAGCAGCATTAATTCGCAACAGGACGGCAGGAGTGGGAGTAGGGGCTTTTTGGACGCCAAGGCATTGAGGGAGACTCTGAGTATTATTAGCAGGGCAACTAAGGCCCAGCTGGAAGGGGCAGTGGGGGAAGTTACAGGTGGAAAGGTGGGCCGGGGTGGGTAGGCCACTGCGCAGAGCGGCGTCAGATGGGGCCATCGCTGCGGTGGTGGCTTGTAGACCCCGGGCTCACCTGAAGAGCAGCTGCCCAGACTGAGCGTGCGCTAGCAACAACAATGGTATTTCACTGGGGATGATGAATGGGAAGAGGAAAATGTTGGACAGTGGGAGGATGAGGAGCAGTATGGTTTACGGGTGAGGGAAAGGGTGAGAGGGGGGTTTAAGGTTTGAAGGGGAAGTAGAAGGTGGGGGCAGAAGTAAAAGAGGACGGCAGGGAAATTGGTTAGTGGAGTATGCTGATGTTCTTTGTCCCCGCAGCAGGAGCCCGGTGAGAAAAGAGAGGAGGAATGTTGGAGTGGAGGCCAGGATGCTGCTGCTAGGTGACGGCGGGGCAGAAAGAGGTGAGCAGGAACGGGAGTGGTCTGCGGCATGGCACAGGTTGGGCACGAGTTGGGGGACATGCAGGGAGGGAGCTGGAGCACAGGGGATAGGCAGGGGAAGGGATTCTGGGACCATGGGGACTGTGGTGAGGGAGAGGGGGAAAAGTGTATCCTCTGTGGAAGTACAAACTGACAAGGTGGCGGAGCCAGTGGCTCAATGGATAATTGAGGTTCATAAGGAGAGGACTGCGGAAGGTTCAAGGAAGGACAAAAGGATGCCTTATATGGGCATTACAAAGCCACAGGGCGCGCATTTGATCGGGTCAACAAAGTAAAAGATATGGGCAGGGGAGTTTGTGGACATTTTCAAACTCCTGGACAGGGAGGTGAGAGCGAAAGAAGGGTCTAAGGGGGAGGAGAAGGAGTTGGCCACAAGACCCAAGGTTCCGGTCACGATTGACAATTGGATGTCAGCTTTTATTATATATGTGAGGGTTTACTGCGAGAAAGAGAGGTGTGTAGCGTTATTGAAATACATGGATGTAATAAGGAAGGCGTTTAAGAGTTTTGGGGGTTTTGCATGGGTGCAATACGATGAAGAGTTTAGGGTGAGGATGGTTGGAGGATAATCAAGCAGTGTGGGGAGAGATTGACACGGATCTCTGGCTACAATGGATGGTGCCTACGCGGCCAGCACCAACGCTGCATATAGCAAGCGGTTTACCTGTGCCTTACTTACTGGCCCTTTCATGGTCGCCACACCTCAGAGGTGGTGGGGGAGGAGGCAGGGATCAGCCCTCAGCAGCATGTTGGGTTTTCAACAAAGAAGGGTGCACAAGGACGGTGTGAAAATGTAAGCACGAGTGCAGCAGATGCACAAGACGGCATCCGGTTACGCAATGTTTCCAATCAGGGGCCAGACGGAGGGGGCGAGGTGCAGGATGGGGAGTTGTGGGGAAAGGCATATACTCCAGTTAGAGTGGCAGTTTTGGAGAAGTGGCTCAGCTTTTACCCAGACAGAGAAGGGGGCAAGATTTTGGGGGAAGGTTTTCGCGAGGGTTTTAAGTTGGGTTATCAGGGTGCAAGGGTGCGATGGTGGCCGGAAAATGTGAAGTCTGCACTGGAAAATGTTGAAGAGGTGAGGGTGAAACTGCACAAGGAGGTGGCAGCGGGGAGAGTGGTAGGGCAATTTACATATTTGACGGGAGACTTGGTGGTATCCGTGTAAGGGGTCGTGCCTAAGAAGGTTGTGGGGGGATTCAGAATAACACACCATTTATCATGGCCGGAGGGCATGTCAGTGAATGATTTTATTTCACCAGAGGATTGTGGGGTGTCCTATGCTAGTGTGGACCAGGCGGTGGGTTTGGTGATGAAGGAAGGTTGTGCAGCGTTCATGGCCAAGTGTGACATCAAGGCAGCGTTCCGATTGTTACCGGTGCATCAAGAAGATTTCTGGCTGCTGGGGATGCAGTTTGATGGACACAGTTACATAGACAAAACTTTGCCTATGGGCTGCACAATTTCATGTGCATTGTTTTAGCATTTTAGTTCCTTTCTGCAGTGGGTTTTTACATATAGTTTGGGATCTGAAGGAGTATTACATTATTTGGATGATTTTTTATCAGTGGGGCGGGCAAAGAACAAGAATGTCGGAGGATGTTGGGAATGTTTCAGACAAGGATGCAGGAGTTGGGAGTGCCATTGGCGGAGGACAAAACTGAGGGGCCGGCGGTGGTGTTGACCTTTTTAGGGATAGAGTTGGATTGGGTGGCCATGACCTCACACTTGCCGCATGACAAGGTGAATAGGCTGATAGGTTTACTGGAGAGGGCAATAGTAGCGCGCAAAATGACATTGGTGGACATGCAGAGGTTAGTGGGGCATCTCAATTTCACGTGAGGCTAGTGGCCCCGGGGAGCACTTTCTGTAGAAACATGGCACAGGCTGTGGCGTGGGCTAAGTTCCCACATCACAGGGTGAGGTTGTCTGGAGTGGTTAGGGAGGACTGCAGGATTTGGCTATGATTTTTAGAAGAGTTAAATGGGGTGTCAGTGTGGCTAGATTGATGAGAGAATTTATACTGCGTTGTATGAAGTGGAATGTGGTGTTTAGAGCAACGCACGTGCCAGGGTAGGATAATGGCATCGCTGATGCATTATCTTGTTTTCAGTGGCAGAGATTCCATGGAACGGCACCAGAAGCGGACTGGAGCGGGCATCGGATCCCAGAGGAGCGGTGGTGGCTAGGAAAATGAGAGCACTGTCCTTAGTGGGGGGTTCGCTAGTCCCGGCGTCTAGGACGGCATTCAGGAGGGCATGGTCAGAATTTATAATGGGGGGAGCACGCAGCTGGAAGAGCAGGGAGGACACGGAGGAGAGAAGAAGGGATGATGTGGTTAACTTTATACTGGAGTGTATGGATAAGGGCTGGTCGAGGGCAACAATATCAGGAAACTAGCAGGCATTGCTTTTTATGGGAAATGGTTTTGGGGCTTTCAGCCAAGTGGCGGTGAGATGGCACGTGGAATATTGGAAGGTTGGGCAAGAGAGAACAGGAGGGAAAAGGATAATAGGAGACCAATCTCAGCGGCCCTGTTAAGGAGGTTATGTAAGGATTTGGAAGGGGTGTGCTGGTCAGCATGGGAGAGGGACATGTTTTCCACATGTTTCTTTGGTTGTTCTTTGGGGCATTTAGGGCGTCTGAGCTAGTGGGGGGGTGAAGAGGGGAAGGAGGTCTGAGGTGGGGAGATTTGCATTTCTCAGAGTTAGGTTTGGATATTAAGATCAGTAGATCAAAGACGGACCAGAAAGGAATGGGCTGTTGGGTGCTTCTGGATAGGGATAGTAGGGATTTGTGCCCAGTGAGAATGGGATTATCTTGGAGGGAGACATGTGGGGGAAGAGAAGGGTTAGTATTTCAGCACGAGGACGGGTCAGCAGTATCAGCAGCACAAGTTTTGGGATTACGAGGAAGGCTTTGTTGGCCTTGGGGGAGAGAGCAGAGGTTTTTGGAACTCATTCTTTCAGGATGGGGGCGGCATCGGAGGGTAGCATGATGGGGCTATCAGAGGAGGTGAAAAGGTTGGGGCGCTGGAGGTCAGGAAAGTACAATGGATACATCAGAGAGTTTGGAAAAGGGGCCGGTTAGGAACGTCAACAAGAGCAGGGGGTGGGGTCTCTAGGGGAGTTTTTGAAGTTGTGGAGAGAAACTTGCAACAGTTTTTCTTTTGCAGATGTGGCACGGAGGAGTGGTGAGTTGCCGCAGATATGGATTTGTGGACATTCAATTGTAAAATGGGCAGGGAAGGAGGCAAAAAAAATGATTTTTGGGACACAACATTGCCTTATTGAGATGGTTGGGGTAGGGGGGCTTAGGTGGGACCAATTGCTGCCCATGTTAGCGGGATTGAGGGAGCGCCATGGGGTTCCGGAGGGAATAATTGTACAAGCAGGGAAGAATTACTTAGTTAGAGACACAGGAGTATCATTGTTAAGGACGATGAAAAGGGACCATAGCTGGTTAAGGGAGGTATGGCCAAGGCTACGGCTGGTTTGGACAAATTTATTGCTGAGGAGAGTATGGAGGGGGGTGAATGAAGGGACAGTGGAAAGGACAAGGAAGAAGATTAACAGGGAGATGGGGACGTTTTGTAGTGCTTTGGGGGTGCAAGTGCTTGAGCATCGGGAAATGATTTATGAGGATTTTTCAGTTTTTTGGGAGAATGGAGTGCATCTCTCATAATATGGAAACAGTTATTACCTAGTGGATGTTCGGTTGGCGGTGGAAGACATAATAAATAGAGGAAAGCCTAGGGTAGGATGAAATGGGGCAGAAAGAGCACCTATGGGGCAGGTTTTTCTGGTTCCCGGGACATGGCCCTTTGGAGGAAGGGTGGGGGGAGCACAATGGGGGTACTAGCGTGGTAAAGGAAGGGGGTGGTGCTGTTTGCACGAATGGGATACCCCCGGGGTACAAAGAGGGAGAAGAGGTATTGAAGAAGGAGGGGCGTAGCCTCGTGGAGAAGATGGGAGAAAGCGGGAATGAAGGCTGAGAGGATTTTAAGGCGACAGAAGGGAGCAAGGGACAGGAAGGGAGGAATTTGAAATGCTTTCATTATTTAATTGTGGGGCAATGGAAATTGTTTATTTATGTAATTGTTTGGCAATTTGTTAAAACGGATATGTTAGTCTGTAAGGCCAGGGAGACAGGTTTGTGTTTTTTGTGAGCTGTGGCCTGTCACATTAAAGTGACCTTCTCCACTTAAAAGCGAGTATGGGTATTTTTGTGCAGTAAGCCCGAAAGGGTGGGGAAACACAGACAATAGACACTTTCAATGATACAGTGGTGGTAGCACCATAGCTGAGGTTACAAGATCATTTACCAAAGAAAATGTGAACAAATGTGCCTCTAACATTTTACTTTGTGCATGGAAAATCACCAAATTTGCAAAGAAAAATCTGTCTAGATTCCGATGCATATGCCAGATTTGGTGATTTTTGGAAAATGATGTAATGGAAAAAATATTTTAAAATTGTCTGATTCGATTTTCAGGATTGTTGGCAGAAAACTAGCCCTTAAGTGGAACAGATCCATGACACAAAAATGTTGATAACAAAACCAGACAAACATGACATATTTGCTTTTTAAGATTTCCGCAATCTAATCTAACAATATAATAAAAGGCCAGAAGTATGTTGTCCCTGCATGTTTGTCCGATGCAGTAGTTTTGCCTGCTGTCACCGCTAGAGGGAGCTGCTGCCTTAGGATATATAGAGACAATTCCAAGTTACATAGCTTCGCCTTTTGTCACCGCTAGAAGGAGATGTTGGTTTAGGATATTTAGTGGTCCTACTGTATGAATGGAAACCTGCACTTTGAACCGTGTAAAAGGGCCTGTACACTAGTATATTTATATTGTATTCATGTGCAGTAGAGCTGAGCACACGAGCAAATACAAACATATATGCCCACCAAATGGATCATTCAGATGGACACAGATATGGACAGTGCGTGGGCACATACACACGTCACAAGCATACCAACCAAATGTTATTTGGACATCGCAACAGATACGGATAACACATGAGCAACATACAAACACAACCACTACATTTGTGTATTTGGAGGAATCACACACAAATTTACAGTGAATTCACCAAAAACCAAGGGCCCGAATCATGGAAATCAGCGAATTTTTTCCACAAGTCCTGAGGCCGAGAACGACCCTGCGCGAGCCGTGGCACAGAAAAAGAAAATGCACCCCCTTTGCATTCATGGATCAAAGGCAAATTTCTAGCCGTCACAGGTGAAAAAAAGCTGCGTGAGGAGCGCCCACAAAACGCCCGAGGAAAACCGAAAAGCAAACAAAATCTCAAACCAGGCACAACCCCCGCATCCACCCCTGCCACACCAACCAGTACCCCGGCAAGAAGGCACGCCCTCACTTGCAAGCCCAGGCTGCACCCCTGCGAAAACACGGGCCTCCCTCGTAATTGGGGGAGGCACCCCAACAAAATCGCGCACCTCACCTCGCTAGCACAGGTTGCACCCCTGCGAGAGCGCACACCCTCCCTCGTAAGTGGAGGTAGCACCCCAGCAAAATTGCGTGCCTCACCTCGCAAGCCCAGGCTGCACCTCTGCGAAAACACGGGACCTCCATCGCAAGCCCAGGGTGTACCTCTGTGAGAATGGACACCTCACCTTGCAAGCTCAGGCTGCACCCCTGCGAAAACACACACCTTCCCTCACAAGCCCAAGCTGCCCTCCTGCAAAAACGCACGCCTCACCTTGCAAGCCCAAGCTGCACCCCTGCGTAAAGCGTGGGCCCTCCCTCGCAAGCCTAGGCTGCATCCCTGCAAAAACACGTGCCTTCCCTCGCAAGCCCACGCTGCACCCCTGTGAAAATGCATGCCTCAACTCGCAGGCCCAGGCTGCGCCCCTGCGAAAACACAGGCCCTCCCATGCAAGCCCAGGCTGCACTGCTGCGAAAACACAGTCCTCACCCAAAAGTGGAGGCTGTCAAAACACGAGTCGAACCCCCATACACACTATGCACCCAATTGGCTGGCATACACTCCTACTGCACATCAACCACTCCAGGCCAGATACCACACAGTAGCCCTCCTAACCTCCAACACCACCCAGGCAGCCCTCTGCAGTCTGGACACCACCCACCAGCCCCCTCACCTCCAACATCACCACAGGCAGCCCCCTCCAGTCTGGACACCACCCACCAGCCCCCCTCACTTCCGACATCACCCCAGGAAGTCCCCTAACAGTACACTCCCCTCCCCATACCACCCTCACCTGTGACACCACCCCCAGGCTGCCCCCTCCAGTTTGGATACCACCCACCAGTACCCTACAGTCTGGACACCACCCTCCTGCCCCCCTCACCTCCAACATCACCCCAGGGAGCCCCTGGACAGTCTCCCATAATACCAGTGCAATGCATGTCTGCAGCTCACCTGAACCTCTGTGGTCTGCTAGCACCATGAAGTGGACCACCAACATGTTGACCGCAAACACGATCAACAGGACGCATCGGAGATCTATCCAGGACTGGAGCATCTGCTGACACACCCTGACAAACCTTAATCTGCCCACCCCAAAAACATGTTACAAGTGAATGCAATGCCAAGTGGCATGTACATGTTGGCCATGGCACATTGCCAAGGCATCAAAACACACCAATTGAATGTGTGCCCATGACAGAAGTAAACCTACTAAAAAAATTGCCAGATCCACAAACAATAGCCAGGCGCGTCACAGCCTGAGCATCAGTGACCTGGGTGGAAGGGGGGCAAAATCCCTGCCAGGGAACAATAACATGACATGCCCATGCATGGAGAATGGGAGGGCAGTCAGGGAGTGCATGAGTCACTGAGACAGGAAAAGTGTGCTGCCACACCGAAAGAGCAAACATGGCTCACTACTGCATTCCAGTGGTAGAGGTGGAGGAACACATGAGAGAAGGCAGTGCATGACTGCAGATACCGGTGTGTGTGTGTGTGCATGAAATGGGAGTGGCAAAGCAATGGCAAACATATGTGCAAGTGACGTGACCAGGCCACCCATCCACACTGACCCCACCACCTAATGCAGCAACCACAAAGCCAAATAAACTGTACAGTGAATAGAGTGTGTGCAGATGCACATTCCCAAGCATTTGCAAAGTGTACACATGAACTAAAGTGGACTTGAAATGAAAACAATGTTGAACTCTGTAAACACACAGGAACCTGTGGCATGACATCCACAATCATATCCAAACAAAAATCAATAAACACATCTGCACATCATTGCAACCATAAATGGATGTAGATCATCTTACACACAACCGAACCCTACACCAAGACCACAACCGCAATGATGCCAAACACACATTGATTCAGCATATGTAAATGCAATTTCAAATATCCTGTGCAACCCCCAGTTGAATACCACATATTTTTCACTAGTCAATCCCTCCACCCGCAACCATCACAGGAACAGCCACACACACACAGGCACGCCACAACACACATGACCTGCAATGGAGAAAAGCACTGGCTAAAATGTCAATGAGAAAGTTGCAGACACACAAATGAAGCATGGAATGCAACCATAATAAATGTGTATTTACAAAAACAAAGTTATTTAAAAGAAATGAAAATTAAGGTCCAAGTCATCCATGTGCATATAGAATAAATACAAATAACCTTACACCTAAGGAACTAGATACAAGAAAAAACAGGGAAGCAAAGCCATAGTAGTTCCAGGAGGGAAAAAATGAAAACAAGAAATGAAACCCACACCTAAACAACTATGTTCCAAGGCAGCAGGCTAGTCCTCATCTCCAATATCAGCCAAGCTGTTCAGCAGGGCTGAGTCGCACGCCACGTCCTCCTCCATCAGGTGGGCATCTGTAGATTCCTAGAGGGCTTGCAGGGTGGATAGCATTTGTGGTTCAGTCTCTCGTGCCCCCCTGCAAGTGGCCTCCAAGATGGCAGCCCGCCTCCTCAGCCCTGGCCACCATCACCCTTACTTTCTGTGCCCACAGCCTCTCTGCTATCAGCCACCTTTCATAGCCTCTGAACACGGAAGACATAGCCTGCATCGCAGCCATGTGTTCAGTCTGCCCCAAAAGTGCAACTTGCCTCCCTGGTGTTGTATGCCCTGTGACTGAGCGACTCCTCCTTGTTGCCACCTGTTGCCGCCATGCACGGTGCAAGCTGCATTGGTACGCCCTCTGACTTGATGAAGATTGTGGGGGGCATACTGCACCTGCACTGCTCCTAGGTGCCTGCTGTCCCTCCATTGCCTGTGACCCTGTTGGTGCCTGAGTAGGCACGATGACCTCCTCAGCTTCAGTGCCTGGGACTCCCACCTTGGGCATGGATGTGAGCTCCACAAGACAGGACTTCGTGGGTAGGACTGGTGCACAGGGGGCCCTGCTGGTATGTTGGCCAGAAGGCACTCTCGAGGAAGACTGGTGCACAGAGAAGGAAGACGAGGAGGTGGTCGCAGCAGTGAACAGCCTATGGAGTCCACCAGGAAACAGGCCTGTTACAAGCAAGGCCACAAGGCGGTATAGCTCATTGTGATTAATGGCAAGCAGACTACAAGTAGCTTGCCCATCATCACAAGTTGCACCTGTCCGCCACGCCAACCCAGCCAGCAGGGGCAGCACATGATCCCAAATGGACACACCAGCTGGTAAGGGGGTGTCAGTCTGGGTGGACACACCAGCCGACAAGAGGGTGTTGATCTGGGTGGAGGCATCCTGACAGGCGCACACTGCTGCATTCGATGGCCCAGGGACAGGATTTTGCACAGGCACCTCCTTGTTGGCCTGCACAGCCTCATGCCCCTGGGACAGGACTGCAGCAAGCATACCCACCTCATCACCCCAACCTGACCCCATGGGCTGGGCTGCAACGGCCACCTCCTCCACCTCCCCCTCCATCAACCTGGATGACTCCAGGGCGTCTTCCACCATGGATGGCCCCTGTGTGGCATCACCTGGGCCCACCACTGCAGAGGGGTCCCCTCCCACCTTCACCTTCGTTGAATCACCACCAGCAGCCATGCCTGATGTCACCAGCACTGCCACAGCCACATCACTCCCCGAAGATGAGCTGTCATGGGTGGGTGGCTGGGCCCTGCACCTCTGTCTGATGAAGTCATCTGTGCATCCATAATCCACAGCACTGCTTCCGCCCTCTTCATCAGATTCAACTGTGGAAAAGGAGACACAGAACAGCAACATCAGTGTACTGCACCAAAGCCAGTGTGGCATCACCCACATTCACAGGAACATGTCTTGTCAAAGAAACAGCCATCAACCTCCACACCCACACACATGGACATGCAATCCACATCCATACAGACTCAACAACCCAGGCACGATGTGAAAGACATACATAACACATCCCCATGTAAACACAGCACAATGTGGCCAACGCACACACACATACCAAGATGAATCACATGACCCTGGGGAAGGTCGACCCGACCCAACTGCAACTGGATGCACATCCATGGGAGACATAGCACATGGGTGGGTAGGGAGCTTACTGGAAGAACGTACACACACGTAAATCATTGGAGCACAGAAGTGGCGTCCACCGCCGTGGACACACTGTGTGCAAGACAGACAGTTGAATCATGACCACCAGTGGGATCCATATTGGCATCACTCCCAGCATGGTTATGCAGACACCTGCCTGGCCATCACTCCACACAATCACATCAAACTACATGCCACTGTCACAACCAATGAATTGCATATGCTATACACAATTGCATCAATTGCAATGCACATGTGAGCATGACATAGCACCAAGCACATACACATGTCATGCACACACATCAACTCAGAGTGTCCAAGCAGCACCATGACCAATCATATCAGAGCCCTGGAACTGCAATGCCTCAACGTACTAAGCCATACATCCAAATGCATGTGTTGCATCCAGGCGTGAGTGATGCCCAGTCACACATTCCCATTGTGGGCACATACACATGAGCATCATGCATGCACATGATGTGAGAAACACTACCTCACCTGGCACACTTGCCATCCTGCATGTCTCAGACAGAAGTAACGTTGCATGTGCACGCTCTGCAAGACAGCACTAAAACACACAATGCAAGTAAGAGCACATTTAATGTCTGAATGCACACATGGTTAGCAATGTCTGGGGCATGCATGCAGACATTTGTCTCAGAAACATACTTGGTGCATGCCTAAGGGGGTCACTGCCAACATGCAGGCATATGCACAACACACATGCACCATAGAACAGTGCACCACATGCCTACTCACCAGTCGACTCCAGATGTTGTCGTAATTCGCAGATATGGGAATGCAGCACCAGGTAGAACCTCTCCAGGATCCACATGTTGCTGGTCTACAGCCTGCACCTGCGTGTATGGTGCCCCTCTGCGGTAGCACCACCCTTGATGTAGTGCAGTGCCTGTCATGACCCTTGACCCTGACCCTCACTGGCAAGTCAGCCTTCCAGCTATGGGGCAGGTCAAAGGCCTTAAAACCTCATCCAAGACTCATCCAAGGTCTGGTTAGCATCAAAATGTGTGCCCATAAAAGGGACTCAGACCTTTCGTCCCCGATATCTGGGACCTTATAATATTCAATCCATAATAAATCCAGTGGCAGTTAAATTAGCCCTACCACCCACTATGCAGATTCATCCTGTGTTTCACGTATCGCTCCTGAAACCGTTACAACCCGGTACTCGGGTTACAACACTACCAAAACCAGTATTAGTTGACGGAGAACCAGAGTTTGAAGTAAAGGATATCCTAGACTCAAAATACACCAGATCCAAACTATACTTCTTAGTTGATTGGAAGGGATACGTCCCTCAAGACAGATCATGGGAACCTAGTGAATACATCCATGCACCTCGCTTAAATAAAAAGTTCCATCAGAATTACCCAGCCAAACCAGGACCAGGCAGAAGTGCCACCCTGAGAGGGACCTTGGGGGGGGGGGGGTGCTGGCATGACCCTTGCCCCTGGCCCTCACTGGCAAGTCAGCCTTCCAGTTAGGGCCAGGTCAAAGGCCTTCAAACCTCATCCAAGAGTCTCCTGGAGTCAGCCCTGATGCCTTTGGCACCATGCTCATAACCATCATGAAGACCAACATTAGAATGGGACTATTTATTTAACTTGGGGGGGGGGGTTCAGCCAACATGGAGGCACACACATAGCTCAGTTACAAGGAACTGAGCTATGCGGTCTAGTCTTTTGGGTGTGGCAGGCCTGGGACTATTTTAACTGGACTACTTTACCTGAGACTATTTAAACCGCACCCAAACAGCAGAACATGCTTTGCGTTATTCTGCTGTGGGCAGCGTAACGCTCACCGTGTCCATTTCTTTGATGCCAGCTTACCTGAAACCAAGGACCTGCAGAGAGAGGAAGAGCACTACGAAACTTACCTGGAACAGTATCCTGTCTTCAATCCATCGCCGACTTCAGTTACACTCACCTGAAGGTGCGAACTCCATCATCTGGCACCGCATGCATGCTGGAATACCATAACCTGGAAAGAGGAGAAAGAAAGACAGCATTAGTAAGCGTTTACTCCCGAATGAAGAAAGCCACACACTTCTTACCTGGGTAGTCATCTCCTGGTCAGTATCATTGCTGGAACATTACGGCGCTCGGCGAGGAACATCGCAACCTGCAAGGAGAGAAAAGACACAGGTTAGCAATATAAAAGGCGAAATAGCGCCGCGCATCACGCATTACTTACCGGACAGCATCGCCCACACCGCGCTTTCGCCTACCGGCCCATGTTCATCTTCAAACTGCATTACAACACCAAAATACCTTTCAATACCTAAAAGGAAAGAAGCAAGACATTATTATTCGAACTAAGAGGAACATAAGAACTGCATATAAAGACTGTAAAGCAGCAAGCATACGGATTCGCAGCAGGCCTGGATTCCCACAGGGGGGCTTGCACCAGTGAAGAAACTTGGTCGCTGCTTGCCCCCCACATCTACACGCCCCTGCCATGAGGAGCAGTACGGAGAATCCACCTTTTACAATATTAAGGTGAGGAGAGGGCCCAAGGGGGAGGAATGAGTTTAGGCCAAGGGAGGTGGGAAAACATAAAGACAATATGGTATTGAATCCAGCTCTCCTATATTGCAGACCCATCTTTAACCAGAGGCCTTACCAAGGGACTGGGAGAGGGTTCGAGAGTGCAAATCATCCAACCGGGGCTGGGTGGCGTCCTCGTGGATACCAGGTGAGCATAACAGTGCCTTGCCATGGGTCCTGGATTTCAGATCCTCCCAGCACTTATGGATGACCTTGAATGTGCAGGCTGCCACCCCCTCTGCAATTATGGCATCCGTGATCTTGTCCCAGATCTGCTGACGTCTTTCCTTGCCGTGTTGCATCACTGGGTCAAAGAGGGCACCATGATGCTCCAGGACTTTCACCACCAGGAGGTCCACTTCACTGACGCTGAAGTTGACAGCCGTCTGCCTCGCTGCCATGTGGTTGGCACTCTGGTCAGAGGATGATGGTGCTGACATGGCAACTATAGGCAGGTATGGGTGGGAAAGATGGTCCTGGAGATGGGCTGCGGAGCAGTGGTGGTGGAATGGCACGATGGGAATCCAACAAAGCAGCTGGATGGTCACGGGGCCAGACAGAGACAGGAACATAGGCAGTGGCTGGACAGCAGGCACTCAAAACGCAGTGCCGGTGGGCAGCAGGCACACACACTGTACATGCAGCAGCAGATGGCAAAGTTGGAGGCAGCACAGGGCAGGAGTGGGCAGGTAAAATGGCACAAAGGCAGGAGCGTGGGTCTTCCATGTCTCGCAATAAAGGCAGCCGGAAACAGAGTGAAGGGAGTTTGCGCATGAAAACGTAAAAACAGAGAAAAGCGTGGACACATGAAAACAGAGGAAAGGCCCACAGCGCGTAACTTACATGACACGCGTTGCATGCAGGCGTTGACCACGCCATAGTCGGGAATACATAAGGACATGGAAAATCAACCTACACATGCGTACGAAGGGGAGGAGATGGACGAGTGTAGTACCCATGTGTTTTGGGGTGCCACGCATTCCGTTCACTTCTGGGACCGTACGTACTTGCTATTTTGGGGGGGGCTTTGCTTCCACGCATGTGCGAATTTAGTTTTGATTTTTGCAAGGCTAACGTTGAGTCGCTTACACATTTGTTTCATCTCTGGGTGCTCTTGTGTATCACGTACCACTATTTTTACATTTCTTGTAGCTTTCCGGGTTTTGTGTATGCATTTTTTGTGTTGGTGCGTGCCACTGCGTATCGCATAGCGCTTTTGTCTTATTTTGGAAGGTATCCTGGTATCGCATCCACATTTTGTTTGTTTTCTGGGTGCATGTGCTTTACGCATGCTGTACTATCCACATCTGGGGTACATTTGAGCTTTGCTGGACCCCACAACTATGTCTCACATCATATAGACTGCCACCTCGTTCATATTGCCAAGGA
Organism: Ambystoma mexicanum; assembly: GCF_040938575.1. Taxonomy (NCBI): domain Eukaryota; kingdom Metazoa; phylum Chordata; class Amphibia; order Caudata; family Ambystomatidae; genus Ambystoma; species Ambystoma mexicanum. Next base: position 204,182,916 of record NC_090940.1, read on the forward strand.
CAATAACTTGGTGTGCCTTCCATATTTCAGTTACACCTGTGACATGATTGTAAGTGCCCCAAGAGGGAAAGGGGGCAGACAGGGCCGGGGTCAGGGATGTGCTGTGGTAGCAGCTGCCCAAACCCCAAGGGGTCAGGGATGTGCTGTGGAAGCAGCTGCACCAGCCCCTGGGGGTCAGGGAAGTGCTTTGGAAGTAGCTTCCCCAGCCCCAGGGGGGTCCGGGACATGCTGTGGAAGCAGCTGCCTCAGCCCCAGGGGTCAGGGACATGCTGTGGAAGCAGTTGCCACAGCCCAGAAGAGTAAGGGACGTGCTGTCAAAGCAGCTGCCCCAGGCCCAGGGTGTCAGGGACGTCCTGAAGAAGCAGCTGCCCCAGCCCAAAAAGGTAAGGGAGGTGCTGTGGAATCAGCTGCCTAAACCCTAGGGGGTCAGTGATGTTCTGTGGAAGCAGCTACCTCGGCCCAAAAGGGTAAGGGATGTGCTGTGGAAGTAGCTGTCCCAGCCCAAAAGTGTAAGGTATGTGCTGTGGAAGCAGCTGCCCCAGCCCCAGGGGGTCATTCCATGCCCCAGGCCACTTGTGGTCCGGCATCTGGACCCAAAATGGGTCCCTGCCACACAGGGGTGGCACCAACACCTTGTTCAAGAAGGGGATAGAAGGGAAAGCCTGCACGGCAGGAACAGGCTCAACCCCATAACATGGTACAGGACACTGGCACGTTGAGGAAGAAGAACTTCCATGATGAATAACTCCAGATCCTCATGGGCTACGTGACCATTCACCACCGGGACATGTGCTTGCATCCAGGGAACACCTATACAACTGATCAGCGTATGGTGCATTGGCAGCATGTCACGGATGAGATCAACGCCTTAGGGTTTGGAAGCGCACTGCGGCACAGGTAGTGAAGCGCTGGAATGATCTCACCCATCGCACCAAGCACAAGCTGAGTGTCAACCTGGCCTCTGCTCTGACAATTGGAGGGGGATCACCAGAGGAGGAGGAGCTGACTCAGCATGAAGAGGCTATGAGCCAATTCATACTACTGGAGTAGGTGCAAGGCATGTGAGGCCTGGACAATTACGAGGACTCGTCCAGTGAGTGACCAAAATTGTGCATCCTGAGTATGTTAAGAAACGCATCATCGAGATGTATAATTGTGGTGCACATCTGGCTGCATTGGGTGAACCATGTCATGTGGTGGACTGACTTCTGTCTAGTAAAACATGTATGTGTGACACTACTCATCCACCACAAGCATCCCCCCAACATCTGCAACATGATACCAAAACGTGCACCGTTGTTTGCTGCATCCTTGATGCGAGTGACTCTACTTTGCTAGACATGCGCATGTGTACTAAATCCTAGTTACACTTCATGCCATGCAGGGTATTGAATCTCTTTACACACATGTACGTATGTGTTGCCATGCCACACAGACCATCCAAACTGACACACAACACGTTTTATGACGTGCCCTGATTGAGTGTGCATATGTTCAAACTTAACACATCCCCGCTGTCCCAATGGCAATTACGCCAAACGCAAATTGTTGTGATGCCTGCTCCCTGTTACCCTCGCACACTTAGCCCACACTTGATGGGCCCACAGCCCTCTCCCCCTTGTGGGTCACTGTACCTTGTTCCTATCTACAACTCCATTAATTTACTCTCTCAACTTCACAGACCTTGCACAGGTGGTCCTCTTACAGCTATATATCACCTCAGACTATTTCCTGCTTCCCAAACCTATGGCATGTTCTCATTGTCTCCAGTCCCTGTACTAAGACAACACTGGTGTGGCATGTGATGGCTGTGGCCTTGTATGTGGATATGTGTGGCTTCCTGTTGCCATGTAATGTAATTGCATGTCTCAGAGACACATGTCCATCACCATTTCACTGGTATTAGTCAACAGTAGGCGGTACCATGGTCCATAATGTGTTTTTAATTACCCTAATCGTGTCCACTGCAAGCATGGCCCTGAGCAGGGGAATTGGTGGCCAGTCTGTATATGCCATGCTCCTACTGCTTGTTGGCCATAGTGTGTGGATGCTGTATTTCTTATGACTACATGTCCTACATTTTGTTGCATGACAGCAATGTGATACCCATGTTTACTGTAGGCACGTTGCACATGACTCCACATGTCTTTTTCTGTCCACGTACAGGTGTGGATGCACCAGATGCAGGAGGAGGATGAAGAAGAGTTTGTGGTGTGTCAGACCATCAGTGGAGGACGTGGCGTGGCAGGCCGGTGGAAACCTACTGGTGCACCAGACCATCCTCAGCCATGCTGCACACTCTTTTGACTCAGCTGTCTTTGATGGCGAACCGGATATGCAGTCCTCAATGCTGGTGGAGGTGAGTGCACCAATGGGTGGAACAGTTGGGGCCTGTGAGTCTTCAGGGGGTCAGGTGCCTTCACAAGGCCAGTCTGTGGTGGCCCCCCTGTCTGCGGTAGTTACAGTTGCAAGGCCACCCTCCCATATATTGGTTTCTGGTCCTGCGACAGATGTCCAAGGAAGGGTTGCAGACCTGCAGCCAAGGGCAGGGGCATCACAGCAAGAGCAATGCTCCCTTGCATCAGGCAGACGTGGGCCCTGCACACATGGGGGACATGTGCAGGCTGGGTAGACAGAGTGGGAGCAGCAGATGTTGCATTCCGCACACCAACAGGGTGATGCCTTTCAGAGGTTGGCTGAGGGCATGGATAGGGTGGCCACTTCCATGAACCCCACAGCAACACAGGTGGCGCAAAAGATGCAAGTCATGTGGTCCACATGACGCTCCCACAGACTGCACATGGAGGCCAACATCAGAGGCCAACTGGCAGATCTGCAGTGTCTGCAGGCATCCCTGCTTGCAGAGGGTCGGGTACACAGGGATGCCCTGAGACGTGAGATGTTGGCCCACAGGACTGCAGTCCTTGAGGAACAAGCAGCCACCAGAAGACTGTTCCACCAGGAGGTGTTTGTATTGCGGCAGGTAATCTCTGAGGAACTCTGTGCCACCTATGAGGTTGTGCATAGAGACCTCACAGCCCTCAGTCTGCTGGTGCATTCATCAGTATCACGCCTGGCGGCTGCCACTGAAGCCAGGCCAGAGCACTCTGTGGTCTGCATCCAGCACCACTTCTACCTGCAGATTCAACACAGGATGGAGGTGCCAGAACAGACATGCCTCCTGGTCCACTATTGCCATGAGGTCCTGCACTTTCCCCCTGCACTTTTCCCCTTCCCCACTCTCCTGCACTTGCGCAATCTCAATGTCACCTGGCCTAGTAGGATCATTGTTTGTCTTCCCTCTGTTTCCCGTCCCTTGCCTCGCCGTGCCTTGAAACACTTGTGTATAGGCGCGTTATTAATGCCATATCATATCATATCCCATCATGCACATTCTTGAACAGGTGTGCAGCAATATGCCATTGTGCTTCTGGTATTTTGGGGACATGTTACTTTTGGAGGCCATGTATCGCTTGCAGCTCAGATATGATGGTTGTTGAGTTTATTGAATTATCGTTGCTTACACATTTGACGGGTATGTTAATTAGTCATATGGGATTTTATTTGTGTCTAAGGGGTGATTTCATTCAATGGTTGCCATGGTGGTAGTGGTGTACTCCCTCTTCAATGTGTTTCTTTTGGAAACACCAAATGCATGTCTTTTTAGTTCTAATGGATGCACACACATTTGCACTCCCAAGGGCACATTCTCAGGGTGGTATTGTGGGCACATTGTATTGGCCCATTGTCATCATTGAATGGCACCTGGGATTTGGCTGGATCATGTGCACTCCACAGGGGAAGGATTTTAGGTGGAAAAAAATTGCACAAGCTGGGCACGTGCAGCCTCTCCACATGCCCTTTTCCCAGCAATAGGCAAGGGGTGTGCCTGTGGGTGTGGATGGTGGGCCACCATATCCACCGGGATGCCATGCCGTGTTGCAACATTGTGCAGGACACATGCTGCCACAATGACCCTGTTGACTACTGGTGGTGCATATAGCAACACACCACCAGAGTGGTCAAGGGAGTGGAACCATGACTTCAGCACTCTGAATGCGTGCTCCACTATGCCTCGAGTTGCAATATTGGCAGTGTTGTACCTTACCTCAGCAGGTGTGGTGGTGTTGCATATGGGCACCATCATGTATATGCTTAGAGGGTAGGCACTGTCCCCTGTATAAGTGAGAAAGGTTGTCATTGGCATTTGTTGGCAGTGTCTATTGGTCTGTGTGCAACGTGCATGTTTATGCATGGCCATTCATACTCACCAATGAGCCATGTGTTGCCATGCTTCCCAGCTTCGAGGGCCCAGTGTAGCACGGACATCCTGAAGATGTAACTATCATGTATGCTACCAGGATAGTTGGCACACACTTCAGTAATGATGCCCTTGGCATCAAACACAACCTGAACATTGATGAAGTGCCGATGTTTCCCGTTGCATTCGATGCGATCTGTTGCTCTAGGTGGACATAAAGCAACATGAGTGCAATCAATAGCACCTAGCACTCTGGGAAAGTGTGCCACCCCATAAAAAGTCCTGGATCACTGCTTGCCTTCCTGCCGGTGTTCTGGGCATACAGATATGCTGTCGAACAGAAGGTTGTGCAGTTGTGCATGCCAACACCTGGTGTAGGCAGCGAGACTGTGTGGCCTGGGAGATACCGCCTACTATGGCGGTGGTCCACTGGAACGACCCAGTGGCCAAAAAATGCAGAGCAATGAGCACCTTTTGCAAGAGTCTCAGTGCTTTGGAGCACATGGTGGGTAATGTGAGGTCATCTTCCCACTCCCTGACCAGGTCTAGGATGATATGGGGTGGGGCCTATACCTGCCATAGATCTGGTCATCAGGCATCCCAAAAAGGCAGATCTTTGGGTGGAAGATCCAGGTCCTGGCCATCCTCCTCCTCCTGCGGTGTCCCAGGATGATTGGTGCATTCATTGTGGCTGTACCCATTCGTTTGGTGTGCCTTGAGTGCTTTATAGGCATTTGTTAGGGTGTTCACTGATGTTTACGCTTGCTATCGTGTGGCATAGGTGTGTTGGAATTTGAGCGTGCTTTTTAGCGACCCGACCTTCCCTGTTCAATTTCATGAATATGTTTATTTTGTGCGCATATGGGCGGTGCAATTGCTGACGGTGGAATTTCCCTTGTAATACCCACATGTTTGCTTGTTCTTCCTGATTCCATGTGTTCCGCCCACTTTTTAGGTGGCTGCGTAGACCCGGCCCACCCTCTTCTTTGAGCCTCGTGCAAGGCCTTCCTCAACTAGCAGTGACGAGGCGGGCCGGCGCGGATTCCTTGCAAGTACCAGGTAAACCCTGCGCATTGCTTTCCATGAATCGACAAATGGGGATTTGCGCACGATTTCACGTACAAGTCCCTTTTCTTCTACTCAAAATATTCCATGAATCACACCCAAAATGTATAACATTCAACCAGGTGAATTAATAATTGCACATAGGTACAAATTATACCTGCACACAAACGTACATGCAGGAGCCAAATACACAAAATTGCCGTCTTACTGACAGTGTATTCACAAACACACACATCCATATGGCTACCAATTGCATGCCTCTGGAAACACACATGGAAGACCATGTTAACTGTGACAAACTTAATAAACAAAAGAAAGAGATAGGGATTAGCACTCTCAAAATCAGATGGTGACTGACTTCTCCTCCTCCCGGCAACTGTAAATCCTGAAAAAATGGACTCAGTAGTCACAGTCTAAAAATGCATATACAATTTTATTTCATTTAGTATTCAAATTTAAAAATATACTAAGATCACCCATACAAGGAAGTCCAAATACAAACAACACAATTCATTGACATAAAATTTACAACACATTCTTAAAACATGATACAAAGACACAATGGGACAAACAATGGCATAATGATCCAATTCATGCATCTGTATTAGAAGACCCAACATGTTTCTGTCCCTAACACCACTTCGGTTGGACATTCATCAGGGGCTTTCCTGTTTCAATCCTTAATAAGTTTCTGATCTTGTATCTTGGGTAAAATTCTCATGAAGCCACTTTTACTAATAATCGTGGAACCAATTCAAAACATATAAAAGAAAACGGAGAAGGGGAAAAAAGGTAAGTCACCAAAAAGTTAATTTCCGATTTCAATTCATATATAAACCAATAATGATTCCAACCATTTATGTTAAATAATTGTGTACGTTTGTGTGAACACAAACACAATTATAACAAAATACCTGCTCTTCATGACAAACTTAACATTGAATGAAAACATTTCACATGACTGATAATCAAAATTATATTTTTTTCTACCAAAAGTGGAACACTTCCAGAATTTGTCTTAAAAATAATTGGGTCATGCAGTCAATCAGATGAACACTGTCAGACCTTAAAGAATGTATGTCATTCATCTGAATGTTGTGGTGTCCAGTTGCAGATCTCCCAAAGTCCCTCATGAAAGCATAAAGATGCTTATTCAGTTTCCTCCATGCCTCATCAATCTTCCGATTCAGGGTGGCGTTCCACATACAAGATTCTCTAGGGGAAGTGTTACAAATATTATGTGCCACAGGGGACACAAGATGGAAAGTGGGTTAAGATCTTCAGAAAACTGTCCTATGCACTCCAGTCAACACATTTTCTGTATCCTAAATAAGTCCCTCCAACATATAACATGATATAAAACAGAACTTTGTGAATGTCCGTATCCATATTCCAATTGACTCCCAAGATGTCTGACACAAAATATCCACTCCCAATAAGTCTTAATTCATATCTATTCCAGTCTGTAGGATGTGGCAGAGCAACAAATAGATCATCAAACAACTACATCTTATGGGGTTCTTTCTGACTACCATTCCATGACCTACGTACCCCTTAAGTGCCAGGCTATTATGCAAGTCTATGCAAAAAGGACGAGCACACTCGTCCTTGGCACTTAAGGGGTTTTTAAAAAACCTAAACTATGAACCTATGTTTATACCTTCTCTACAACAGACATTACAATCATAGAAATAAAAATAAAAGACAAAAGTAATACTTACCAAAACTAAAAATCCACTGCTAGCTACTTTGCAAAGTCACTTGACAATACATCAAGCTCTTACTACACTCCAGACACAAACTCCAACAGTGAGTCACCCTCTGAAGCATGTCCTGGATTCACATATGTAAGTGGTGAAAGTACCACTTGCTGTTAAAAAAATGTAAACAACACTTGCCATTTTAAGTGGATGTATTTGGACATATCCATGGATACAGACATTGCATGAGCAAGTTCACTCAAATGTACGGCCGCTAACCAGATGTAGTTGAACAAGACCACAGATCTGGACAAACCATGTGTAACACACACATATAGACTCATGCACTTACAGGCACTAACTGAAGGCCTGTATTCGGACATGGCCACAGCCAAGGATGACGAAAGCACTAAAAACACAACACATGCACACATACTGTATGTCCAGTTGCTAGATGCATTCAGACATGCCCACAGATGACAAATGTGTAAACACACTAACATGAAAAACTAAGGAAATATTTGAAAACAAATATTTTTCTCAAGGAGTTAAAGTTTCTACCTATACAAATGATGAAAAGGTGGAGTAGTGGAAAGCAAGGCAGACACCTTAGCACAATCACCAGTGAATAAAGTACAAGAAGAAAATGACAAGTGCCTGAAGGAGTGGGATGCGAGTGCAAAGTTGCTCACTTGGGTGGAGAATGAAGCTGGACTGATGCCTATAATACCCCTGAAAAAGTCAGCACTCTGCTATCAGAATGACAGTGAAGAAAGAGTTGGAGAAGACACAGCATACTGTAGCATAGAAAAGCATGCAGCAATGAAAATAGGCACTGTAGTACTGATGGACCACTACTGGGCATGTGGAGCCAAGGCGTACAAGCAGCTACCACTCAACTAGGGATGAGTTTGCTCGTTGGTGCATATCAATATGCAATCACTGATCGTGCCACAGAAGGATATAAAGTTTGATGACTTCCCGAAGATGGATACTAACAAAAGAAAGAAAAGGTCCATGGAAGGAGAACAAACTGGAAAAGAAAAGAAAATGGCAGAAGTGAATGGGAACAGAGTGAAAAGAAGCAATCAATTATTTCTCAGAAGGGTCAGAAACAGCTCTAGATGAAGTACCACCCGAACATAGCTTATTCAGCAGAACGCAAATGTTTTTCGGGTCAGTGGTTCCAGCTATACAGACATATACGAATGCAAAATGGCTGCACATTACCCGGTGCGAGCTGATGATGACAATAAACTCTACAGTGAATGGATTGAACGCGATAAAGGAAGAGCTCCGAGCAGTAAGGTTGATGGTGCACCAGCATAGATATGTTCTGGATCTGCTCACAGCAATGGAGGGAGGAGTTTGCGCAAAAATTGGGAGTTCCTGTTTCACATTCCTACCTGCTAACAATGAAGAGGATGACACAGTGACTGAAGCAGTAGCCCAGCTATCCAAGATGCATGCCAAAATGGAGGAAGAAGCCAAGGGGACTGGAAAGGACCAGAGCTGGATAGCATACCTGAGGTCATGGATGCATTCATGGCTGTCAGACGGTCTAAAAGTAATATTAAGGCACCAATATTGGCGCTAGTGACTCTATGCGTGGAAAAGATCTGTCTCGCCCAGTGTCGAAAGACAGCGGAGAAAACTATTCGAATGAAGGTGCTGATGGATGTGAACATAGGAGGACTGAAGGACAAACTAGTGGAGGAACGAGACAAGTAAAGGGTGAGAAAAGCAGGCTGTCCATTATTCCCACTTGAGGCGATGAAGCTAGATAACCCATGTGACGCTAAAATGTATGAAGGAAAATGAGTATGGTGCAACCCAGAAGGAGTATGCAGCTATATGTACTGGACTTTTGATGATCACGTAAATTAGTATGGTCACCTTGGAGGGATAGCGAACATTTGGGAACCATAAGCGAAAGGTGTAAAATATGAGGATGTGGTCGACAAGTCAACCAGAGGGAGGACTGAAGACAGGGTCCCAAAGATGCCCCTCCTCACCCCCAGATTCATGTCAGGATGAAGAGCCAGAAACACTCGCAGCCACCCATCTGATTTTGGTCGCATACCGAGTGCACCAATGATTGACAAGTACACAGAAAGGTATCCTCTCAGCCAGCCATACAGACCGAATCCTGTACACATCTTCACAGGTACAGGAGAAGAAACAGAGATCGTGGACGGAAATACTTAAATGGTCAGTCTCGACTAAGCACCATGAAACCACAATGCTGATGTCATTATTGACACCACGACATAGCAGTGTTAGACAAGAAGCACATTCTCAGTCCTGCACCGCATCACACAAACACAAATTTGCATACACGAAGAACATGCTTACACAGTTCTATAGCTAGAGGACAGATACATATATATATACTGTCAATTCTTTTATAATTTTTCGCACTAGCCAAATGCAGCAACGCAGAACCGCAAGGCACAAGAGATCCTGAGTAAGCTTGCAGATGCTTAACGCAAACGACCCTATGGGGCTACAGGGATATATATGGAATCTGATAGGACCATGTGTGACTAACATACAGAGTATTTAGAGTAACATGAAAATGTAGAATTTATATTATATGTCTAAGGAAAATTACAGAAGTCCCAAAAGCCACAGAGCCTGAGAAAAGGAGAGCTGATTCAGGCGGTACAGAGCACGAAGCAGGCTCACGGCCAAGATCATAGATATGCTGACACATTCCAATCTCCAGGCAACAAGGGGACCATCTGCAGAGAAACGGAATACATTCTCACAAATGCAAGCTGAAGAGCTCAAATTTGTGGTCCCTAAGCAAGTGGAACAGCCAAACGGGACAATAGAAAGTCACCCGTGGTGGGGAAGCGGAGCCGATCCCAGCAAGTCAGATGCAGACGACAACAAGTGTTGCAACCTAAGGAGCGCATTCTCATAGGCAAAGGTGGTACACACAAGTTACAATGCAGACAAATAATCGTTCACATCCCCTTGAAGAGGTGCACAGAGGGCTGGGAACCTAATCGAGTTCCAAGCCTGGGGAGGTCAGCTCTAACCAGTCACAGCTTAGAAAGCTAGGGGTGGATGGCAAAGGGTACGAACCAATTGTAAGCCCATTACTCTGCAACAATGTAATAGATTGTTTCTTGGGGACAGGACAGGCCAGACACCTGACATGCGAGGACCAATAGAATAACCCCTATAAGGTAACCCTGTAGGTAATAGTAATCTCGATAACCAATCCTCTGTGATGATAGGGTTTTCGGGGAAGGGCCCAAGTGATGATGCCACACTTGTACAAAACTGTACAACATGCCATGGAGAGCTGAGAGGTACAGGAGAATTCTCATTGTTTTGATCCCTGTTGGTTTTATTTGCAATAAACCGCAGTTCTAACTTGGCATTGACTGAGTCCTCCGTCTATTCTGGTGAAGGGTGTTGGGGCCCTTGAGAGTCAGGCCAATCCCCAGACCTCTGGTATACCTCAGGAGAGATCGCCCCAACAATATTAATAAATGTCCATTTGCAACATGTGCTATTGATTCTCCAGAAGTTATTAGGACTCACTGTTGTCATGTATAGGAGACCAATTTAAGAGCATAATAGCAGACATCACATAACTGGCATGAGCTTATCTAGTTCAGTGATTTCCCCTAGAATAGGGACCTAGAGGGCACCTGCGCCTTCTCTATCCTTGCCTGCTCAATAGCAGAGGTGCAGCACCTGTTGGATGATGTATTTGCATCAGCTGAGACACATGAAGGGGGAGTAAGTGTTACATCAGTGCCTCAAGTGGACGCGGCATCTGAGAGTGGATCAGACACTGGGTGTCATTATATCGAAGAGATCAAGTTCAGAAATCATGTTGTATTACTTGCACAATTTGAATTTTCCTGAAGGATAAACTGATGAAGGTGCTGATTGCATTTTATGTCACAAGATCAGATACTGAGATCAAGCCATAATTGCCTAAAGAGAGAGTGGAATGATCCTGAGAAAATTATTTTGCCAAAGGTCCTGTCCAAGTACCACCTGATGCCTGGGCAGTAGTGAGGTGACACGGAACCAGCAGATGTGGTACATGTAAATTCAGCTGCACCAAATCAAGCAGGTGAACCATTCAAGGTGGTTAAAGACATGGTACACCGAGAGCAAATGGAGAGGAAAGTGTATGAGGCACTAAAACAGTACATGCACAGTCATGCTTACAACTGTGCACTACTATTTATGGGCTGTACTTTGCACAGTCAATCCTGGGGGACCTACATGAGATGTCATTATTATTTGATGCTGCTATGGATGCTGAGACTGAAACTATGTTGATCGTTAGAGCAATAGTGGCAGATCAAGGGAACATATATGTACGAGACTGGAATACTGATCCTAGTCAGAAAAGTGTATTCCTTCCTTTACATTTCTTGGGAGAAAAACATTTTGGACCAATATTAGATGAATTATTGAAAATTCTGATGATAACAGGATACATTGCTACTCCTTGTTGGACAAGCCTTACATTACTCCATTAAAACCAACCTTTAATGCATCATAGCCGTGCTCCGAACTGGATGTCACCACTCATCACCAAAACGTTCTTGCCTTTTCCTGCACTCCTCAATGGACACAGTCACTTTTCACCTCATCTACAGACCACCCAAGCCCAACACATTCCTCAGTGAAGACTTCATGGACTTGGTCACTACCCTGTCTCTCATGCATGCCGACAACATCTTCCGCAGTGACTTCAACATCAATGGCCACCCAGCAACCAAGTCAATGAAGGAATGAACGCTATCACACAGCAGGGCAGGTAATATCATCAACCTCATCATCACAGCAATGCCCACTCTCTATCACAGCTCTCCAATCCCATTCAACTGGTCACAATCTGGCAATCCCCTTTGACATTAGTCACACCACACTAGTCAAGCAAACCCATCGGAAACCTAACAAACAAGCCTTAAGATCATTCAAGAACTTCCCAGTGGAGGCTCTTCCGGAAGACCTCACTGAACTCCACTTCACATTGGCTTATCTACCTACCTATGAACCAAGACTGTGACTCTCTTCTCCAAGAGCTCAATACCAACCTCACAAACAACATCAACCACCATACTCCAGTAGAACAACGCATCCTCAAGCCTAAAACCTCTGCACCCTGGAACACTCAAGAACTCCAATTCAACAAATAAACCATCAGAAAACAAGAAAAGGCATGGAGAAAATCCTGCAGCGGATGTAATCTCACCTTGCTCGAGGTACTCTGTGCTACCCACAGATGACCGATCATCACTGGCAATGCCCGCTTCTACCAAAATACCATAACCAAGGCCAACAATGAAAGCAACAATGAAAGCAGAGCCGTCTTTAAAGCCATCAAGCATTGCATCAACCCTCTGCCCCCGCAAGCCATACCACACTCCATTGAAAAATTAACTGCTGTCAACTCTTTCTTCATCAACAAGATCAGAATGATCTGCCAACACAAAGACACCAATGCCACAACTGGCAGCACATTACACATTTCAAACCCACAACTACCTGCACAACTTTCAAGACATTCATTATTGAAGACCTCACTGCAACCCTAGCATCCCTCAAAAGCCACATTGTATACAGACCACCTCCTCCCTCACTCTGTACCAAGACCCTTCCGAGTATAGCCCTCCTCCTTCCTTACCTGACAATCATCAACAGCTACTTAACTCAATGCAACTTCCCCCTCAACCTTCAAGACCAGACACATCCTCCCACTTCTCAAGAAACCAACACTGGACCTGGATGACCTCATCAACTACCGCCCAATCACCTATCTTCCTTTCCTAGGAAAGATCCGGGAGAAAGCAGTAGCCATGCAACTCTTCAACACATTGATGCCAACAACCTCCTTCAGCCCTACCAATGTCTTCAGACCTAGATGTATCAAGGAAATGGCAAAGATCAAAGTAATTGGCAGTGCACTTAAAATATTTGATGATGGCCATCCTTGCCACCTGGTTCGCTTGATCTATCAGCAGCATTCAACACAGTAGAACACCAGACACTGAATGACAATGTACACTGCTGCACTCCTCAGACTAAATAGTAGAGACACATCACACCGGCACTGAGAAGTCTACACTGGCTACCAGTAAAGAAACACATTAACTTCAAAGCCCTCTGCATTGCCCATAAATCACTACATGGAAAAGGAGCCGAATTCCTCCAAAATAAAATCACCCATTACCAACCAGTAAGAGACTTTAGATCGAGAATAGACTTCCAAATTTAAACAAGACACTACGAGAAAAGGATATTCCGAGGAACTGCCTTCTCCTATCTGATAACCAAACTATGGAACAAGGATACCAAAGCAAATAAGAACTACATGAGACTGCTGTAAGGGAGCAGAAGGTGGAGGCTGACATACAGGTGGCATAGTGATTGCTATAGACTTCTATTATTCAAGAATATAAAGGGAAAATCTAACTGTCCCTGCTTATATGAGCGGTTTTCCAGCCTCAACTTAAAAGCAATGGGTCTGTCAGAATGTCAGTGTAAATTAATGAGTCCACCGTCCTGTGTCAAAACTCTAATTCTGTTCCTGACACTAATAACTAAACTAGAAGGTTGTGTTAATGTTCCTAGTCCAGCATAAATGGTCCCCTTTTCATTGGCTAGGTAGTACAATTCTGGTTGCAAGTTCTTAACCAGGGGGCATTACTCTCTTCTCATGGTCCAAGTACTTCACAAACAAATGACAGCCGAAACTATAACACTCTGTATCAGAAAGTTTTCAATGTCTTCATTCCAGATGGAATGACTCCTTTCCCCTAGACCAATTGAGTCCTGGATAGTATTTATCCTGCCAGGGGAATAACTCCCATTCCCTTGGTCTCTTGGTTTTGATCCTTCTGCCTTTACTGTTTCACATACAAAACGGCTTTACTGTTTCACATAAAAAAGCAGAGGAGTGACTTCCTTCCCCTGGCCCAAGGTTTCCATCAAGAGAAGAACTCCCTTCTCTTGACTCTGGTCCTTTTTCCTGAACCTGGGGGAATTACTTCCTTACCCAGGCTTCTTGGCCCTTTTCAACAGACTTAGCGTTATCAAAAGAATTACTCCCTTCTCCTTGTATCTTGGTTTCAAAGTCAATTCACACTCAACAAAATCAATGGGGAATGACTCCCTTCCCCTGGTGATCTCTGTTTCTCACTTTCTGTTACACTCACCTGGTCTCTGCGGAGGCGTTGGGGAATGGTTGCAGCCCTCCCGGGGGTGAGGTTGCTCGGGTCCGACTTCGCTCTCTGCGCTTATGTGGTGACTGGTGGCAATAGGTGATGCTGCTCGGGTCTGCTCCTGCATGGAGAATAGGGGGCGTGAGTATGCCAGCTTCACCTGATGCCTGATCCCCTTCCAGACCCCTTCTCCCAAACTGTGGTACCCGTGGGATGCACTGTCCCTGGAAAGCTCTCCTGTTGATTAGTTTTGGTGAGCACTCCGTCCTGCTGCTTCTGGCAGGGGCGCTTGTATGATCTGGACCGAGTTCCTTCACTGGTCCCTTGCGTGTCGTAGTCCAGTCCTGCTGTGACTAAGCTACTATACTTCAGGCAAGTGTTCCTGTTTGCCTTTGTCTTGCCTCGTCTGTTTTTCTGTTTTTGTTGTATTGTAAAGTTTGTTGTCTTGTATTGCTGTCCGTTCCACTTTTGATGTTTGCTCTTTTGCTTTTGCTTTCTTCCCTTGCAGGTGATGTTGCTGGCCCGGCAGAAGCTGCGGAGCTTGAGGCGGCAGTCGGAGGGAATGAAGAAAGAAGCTGCAGTGGTACAATAGCTGGTAAGATGTTAACTAGGAGGTCCGGGGGGTTCAAATGCGGTGCAGCCCTAGGACGGATGTTCTAACCTTGACTTTCTTCTTCACAGGGTCCGAGTTCGTGGATGCAGAGTGCGGTGCTGTGGCATCGGGATCAAGATCACTGGAAGTCAGGAGATGAGTCTGCAGATGAAGCAATGAAGCACAGGTTTCCTGGAGGTGAGTATGCAGGAGAACGTCTGATTTCAAAGGTAAGGAAACCGGTCCACGCGGCGGTGCGCGTCATGTTGCATGCAAGTGCACAGTAACGCAAAGCACCAGCCTTAAGGATGGAGCAGCTTATATAGCTGAGCTTCTGAAGCCACGCCCACCAGGTTCAGCCTGCCTGCCACACCCTGCCACACCTGATGAGTCAGTACATGAAGACCAGGCCTAGGGAGCCACACCCGATGAGTCAGCACATGAGGATGTTCTCTGGAATAAAGGCTTTCAGCTCCTGGAAAGTTCTTGTAAAATAAAAGCACTCCTGTATTGAAATAAACAAAAGGCACTCCTGCACTGAAATAAAGTGTTCCTGCTCACATCTCTATATGAGCCGGGCACCAAAGGCACCAGGACTCTAGCCAGCCAGGACCCCTGTGTTTATGGGTCCTAAATGGACATAAGGGAGTCAAGTGACCCATTGCCCGCATCACTAGATGGTGTGGTTTTGGTGTTCAGGGGCCTGTGGCCATGACACTTTCTTGCTTTCCAAACAGTTCATACACCAGTCTGGTTTTTGACCCAGATTTCCCCAGTATGGCCCATTTGGTTTTCTGGCTTTCCAAATAGTGCCACAATGAAGAGGGTCACTCTCTTGACTCCTTTCGTTGTGGCTCCCAGACCTGTATCTCTACCGCTACAATTCATTGGACAGACCTGGTTCACTATCCTGCCAGGTACTGTCACAAAGAAGATGACTTGTAAAGCTTGGTGGGTGGCAGACCCTTCTTAGATAGCCAATTGTCTCTTCTTGACCACTAGGATGAGGAAGATGAGTTTAATCGTTCTCTTGGGTTCTCCTTTTTGGGTTGAGGATCCCAGTATTACCCCTATTAACTCTCGGTATGTGTGGGCTTTTCTTCTTACCCATGTACTGAGGATTCTTGCCTCTGATTTCCTCTCTGGTTTGCCACGACCCTGCGGGGTTCCCAGCAGCCTGCCTGATAACCCTTGTACCCTCGTAGGCTCTGGGTTGTATCGGGTTCTGCTTTCTGCTTCGGGCTTCCTGCGGCTTTTGTGGTCTTCCTCTGCTTTGTGGCGGCTCTGCAGTCTCTGGTCCCTCACAGTACTCGGGTCTTCGGCTGACCACGCGGTCCGTCTCCTTCGCAGTACCAGACTCTCAGCTCTCGGGTAGGTCCTTCAGCCTCGGACTGTTCGTAAACATCTCACGCCTCGCGCAGGCATACCGGTCTGCAGTCTTTTCTGGTGCAGCACTGCTTCCCTGCTAAGTGCTCCTCGAGGGATGGCTTGATATGGTACTGAGTCCTTCATCTCCTTTTATGTCAGTTGTTGAAATACTTTTCCAAGGATGACTAGAATGCTCACATATGTTCCACGGGCCAATTATCACTGGGAACAGGGTGCATTCATGGAAAAAGGTGCACAGAATGCACTGGCATCCTCAGAGTTACCTCTGAGCCAAAGGGAACCCCGCTTTTCAACAAATTCATTTGCATTTGATTCCTTGCTTCTTGTTGTCTTGCTGCACATTAGCTGTGTTCTAGCCACTGTTCAGACTTTGCTGCCAAGCCATTTGGATTTCGTTCTCGCCTGCATGTTCTCAAACTCTGCTCTGTGTATTAGGACTCTGTTGCCTAGCACTCTGGATTTCATCTCTGCCCAGATGCTTCTGACTTTTTCTATAGTAGTTGAACACCTTTACCTGCATCGTCTGGTCTGGTTGCTGCCTATCCCTTTCCTGTTATCTTGACTCCTCTGCTAAGTCAGGTGCTACCTGACTTGATCCTATTATGCCTCATTTGTGCCTAGCAAAGCAATCACTATTATTCGTTTGTGACTTTTACTCCACTGTGCGCACCGCTGATGTAGCCCAACCGTCGAGATGCAGCTTTCCCAGTTTGTTCTTTCACACTCCTGTTTCCATTTTAGAGTATTCCGTCCCCGCCATACCATTGTGATTTCACCAGGACTTAACAGGCACGGCATGCTGTCGCTCTACAGTCGTCTGTATCACATTGTCTTGCCACGATTCGTGTGCTTGATTTTGCTGTTACTTCGACCACCTGCCCTATCTGTGATAGCAACCTGTAACTTGGTTCTAATTTGAGCTGCAACTATACTAGCTGACTCTTCTGATTACCAACTCCCTAAAGTAGCCTGCTGTTTCACTGCCACACCTCCATGCTTTCACTCAGACCTAGCTGACAGGGCTTGACCTCCCAGAGATGCTAATCATCATGTCTTGCACTTCAGAACATCCTTTCATGAAGGATTGACACATATTAAGCCTGTAACCCTACAGCTTGAACCTACTTGTATTGTAACTAGCGCCCTGATGACTTGTCTCTGTTCACCTGTATACCTGATGTAGCCTCCTGTACCGTGAGGTGTGGCTTTGGCAGTTTATGCTCTCCACAAACCACTTGTATGCCTGGTCTTGCAGTTTAAGAATTTCTCTTCGCACTTACTGTAACTAGTGCCCTGATGCCAGAGGGTTTGGCGTGTTGCTATGAATGCAACAATAAATACATTGCCCTAGAGCAACTGTTTCACTAGGCTTCATGCTGCCATACTTGCTGCATGCTACACTGCAGTTACTGGAGTCTCAGATTAGTAAGGCGTCCTTCTCTCTGATAATTGAGGGTGTCAGTGTTACTTTCTTCTGCACAAGGTCCTATGCTTTTTTGCTGGACCATTGTTGCCCTCATCTCTCTTGTCACCATCTGCATGCCAGCAGGTAACCTGGATTAGCTGTTTTGCCTTTATTCGTTGGGTGACTTGTACCTAATTTGCTGTCTGGTCATCAGAATTGTTGGACTTCCATTTTGGACTAATCTCTTGAATCCTTGTTCTGTCAACATCCTGGACTAGGGTGCCACCTGGCCTCCTTGAAGAACTCAACCTTAGCTGTACTCTCCTTCCTGGTCTTCCTTTGATGTTCCTTGCATTTTATGTATGGCCTTGTTTTGTTCTGATTTTGTTTTTTCTGTGAGGTTAACTCACTACCTGTGCTGTTTTCATTCAGCTTGAGGTGGAATTTTGCTAACTGATTGGGATCTTTATAACTTGTTCTGTCCGAGAACTGATGAGGGAGTTCTATGGGGGCTATCCTTGTGAACAGCCAGTAGTGTCCAAACAGAGGTTGAAGGGATAACGCTAAGATTCAATTTTGCAATTTCCTTTCTCCCGAGGCTACTCCCTTCTTTCCATATTCGCGACCCACCACCCTGACCCTTTAGGACAGTGACTGGGGATATAATCTATTGACTGTCAGGAAGAGATCACATGGCTTTTTTCCCTTTTTTTCCAGGTAAAGGTAGGGACAAACCAGGGACGTCATTTAGGGTTTGCGAGAGGTCGCTTGAACAACCTCTGCTGATTGGCTGGCGACCTCTGCCAATCACTTGCGACCTCTGAAGGGGCATGGCCATCAGAGCGGGGGGTGGCCACCACAGCAAGCAGGGTGCCGTGGGTTCCTCCATTTTGCCTCGCCTTAAGCCACACAGCACATGTCGTGTGCATCAGCCTTCACACTGCTGGTGCCTGGTTTTCGTCGTCTCTCATGCCGTGTCCCGTGAAAGAAGGTAAGACTGGAGTTAGTGCAGGGAGTTGGTAGTGTGCTCTGCTGGGTGGGGTGCCGGGTCCTCCTCTCCTCGTCGGGTGGCGTTGTGCTGCTGGTCACGGGCTGGCGCGCCCCGTGGCCCACAGGGACGCGGCACCGGCCGTGGCCGCCCAGGCAGGACCCACACCAGCCTTGCAGCTCTTTAAAGTCGTATGTCTGTTTTATTGTGTTCAGAGTAGGCGTTCTTAAATAAAGCCGTGGACACGCCCAGCGACAGGCACTGCTCTGAGTCCATTTGAAGAAGGTGCTACACCATGCACGAGGTTGACTTCACTGTACAGTGAAGAGTGAAAAGAGTGGGATTTTGGTATAAATATTTGCCACTAGCACAGTGCAAGTTCTGCCACTATGGCGGCCTCAAATCGTTCTGCAAGTGTGAGGCGGTGGAGTCAATGGAAGTGGGAGGGCATGGCAAGATGTGAAACCTGGGGTTTTAATGTGTGCAGATCCAAAGAACAAGCTGTGTGCTAGTGAAGTTCACGGTGAGTTGGGTTAGAGCAGTGGGCGTTGCGCTGCCAGATCGAAGCACCTGGTCTTGTTGTTATGTTCTATTGTGTGCTAAGAAGTTTTGTGCCTGAGCTTGGGGGGGTATGGTGGGGTTATGATATATGATATGGCATTTATAACGTGCCCATACACAAGTGTGTCAAGGTGCGAAAATAGCAATAAAATAATCGAGTGGAGTAACAGGTACACGGGGGCGGTGGGGGCTGAATTGGACCCTTTATGCTGGACTTGAGCACATGAGGATGGCGGCCTTGTTTACCCAGGTCTGTATATCTTGCACAACTGCATGTGCCCAATCGCAGTCCGTGTATGCTATAGAACGCCCATCCTATGCCCAGAATGAGTGTAAGGTGATTTGGCATATCATGGCATCAGACGTTATGTGAGCCTGCACCTTGCAGATTATAATGATATCTGTCATATGAGGCTTTAAGTAGAATAATAAGGCAGTGCGTGGGCATGTAAGGCTGCACTCGTTTTTATGTGAGGATTTAGTAGAATAATAAGGCAGTATGTGGGTGTTTGAGGCTGCACTTGGGCATGTAAGGCGGTACCATCTTTCATGTGAGGCTTTAAGTCGACTAATATGTAAGTGATTGTGCACTTGGAGCTACACTTGAGCATGTAAGGCTGTACCATCTTTCATATGCGGCTTTAAGTAGAATACTATGGCAGTGATAAAGTGCTTGAGGCTGCACTTGGGCATGTAAGGCTGTACCATATTTCCTGTTAGGCTTTAAGTAGAATACTATGGCAGTGATAAGTTGCTCGAGGCTGCACATGGGCATGTAAGGCTATGCCATCTTTCATGTGGGGCTTTAAGTAGAATAATAAGGTAGTGGTTGAGCATTTGAGGCTGCACTTGGGAATGCAAGAGTTTAACATCTTTGATGTAAGGCTTTAGGAAGAATACTATGGCAGTGATAAGGTGTTTGAGGCTGCACTTAGACATGTAAGGCTGTACCATCTCTCATGTAAGGCTCGAAGCAGTATAATATGGCACTTTTATCCTGGCTTTCCCCTATCCCTATACCCGTCTATCCGCCCCGTCCCCCCGGATGTGATTTCGCTCTGTAGACGTGTTGAAATAACAGGGCGGATCAACATAAAGAGGGGATTTGGGTTCATATGCTTCCCATGCCAACATGGGCCTTGATGCACTGCTACATATGATGATCCATTCTTGTATGAAATGTCACAATACAGTGATATCGTAACCATATTTTTCTTGGTGTAAGAGGGACAATGCTTCTGGGTGCCACTTCCTGTGATGTCACGTGGGGGGTGTGGTCAAATGCCATCACTTCCTGTGATGTCACGTGGGGGTTTGCTCAAATGACATCACTTCCTGTGATGTCACTCTCGGGGGCGTGGCAGTGTGATATCACTTCCGCTACCCCTGGCATTTTGGTGAAATGACGTCCCTGGGACGAACGGGAGAGGCAGATACCAGAAAGGGAGTGGTGTAATATTTCTAAATGTTATCTTCGTTGAAAGACCTCTTGATAATGAGTACTGTGATGTGTAAGGAGCCTTGGTGTTGTTGGAATTACTAAACTACACTGCACAAGTCTGCCAACCTCTAACAAGCTCTTCAAAATTGTTTGTGAAGTAAAGATAATACAAGATTCTGTTAAGCTCCATAAGGATTTCTAACCACATTTCAGTTGAAAATAAATCAAATATGTGAGACCATCAAAAAATGAAAACCTCTGTTTTCTTCGTCACACCTCCCAGGATCTGCCAATTGTTGCTTTCTTTTTCAAGAATGAGCACCCTCCCAGATGCTTCAGACCTGATATAAGTTCAAAATTTCCAATCCTCTGGCACAATCAGGTACACTAAAATTCCTTGAGGACTGCTTCGAATATATAGCATCCAATCTAGTCAATCTGAGGGACATGTCATTCGACCAAGGGCTACCCCATGTGCCTGAAGCATGCAATAATAACAAAGCTGTCGAGAAAGCCCACTGCAGACCCCGAACACTTGGAAGACTATCAACCCATATCAATCTTGACATTTCTAGGAAAGCTCATGATGTCTAAATTTTCCCAAGAAAACAGAAATTGGTGACCCTGTTAGACCTGAAACCAGAGTGTTGGGTCAGGCATAAGTGACGAATAAACAACAGACTCTTACACAAAAACAAATTTCAGGAAAAAAAGAGAGACACTGAATACAACCCCTAAAAGATATTGTTCTAATTACGTAAGACTATACTAATAATAATGTCATGTTTTGGTGGAGTGCTTACTATCAGATTCTTCTTGCTCATAATCGCTGCAATAATAGATCTTTTAGGTATCCAATCGAATAGTACTGAATTTATTGATCTTGGAAAGATGAACTGTTGAGTTGCCAAAGCTGGAAATCAAGTCTTTGACCATAGGTCACACACTTAACCCGCTGAACTATCTTACCAGCTCTAATTGGGGAGGATGATCTTGGGAAAAGGGTTGTGGGGCTCTCACAAAAACTTTTGCATCCCTATCTCCTTTAAACATGTATTTCATCGAGGCCTCTCTAACTGTCATGCCTGCGCCATGGGCGCATACATTGGCGATCATTATGGACCTTGTTTCTCATTTTCTAGACTTTGGTACTTTTCTATTTTTTCCAACAAACTGCAATAACCATAATGCACTTGGCTATAACCATCTATTCCTGGCTATTCCTATTGGTCATCATCAGAACTACAATCCCCAGAAGCTCTAGGGATTTGCTCTGCTTCCACCAGCTCAGGAACAGAGAGGGAGGTGGCCGATTGTCTGCAGGTGTGCTTAGCCAGGTGCGACCAATTAGCCTGCCTCTGTGAGGGCTGGGCAGTATAAAAGCTGCTGCCTGCAGGGGCTCAGTCTCTGGCATTAAGAGTCCTTCCTGCACCTTTTTGCTTCGAGCTTCGTATCTTTGTATGCAATTCCTCTGCATAGCAGCCGATCACGCTCCGCTGCTACCTTCCGCCATTGCCTTCCAGGATTCCGCCTTGCAGCCGATCACGCTCCGCTGCTACCCTCCGCCATTGCCTTCCAGGATCCAGCCTTGCAGCCGATCACTTTCCGCTGCTACCTTCCGCCATTGTCTTCCAGGATTCAGCCTTGCAGCCGATCATGGTCCGCTGCTACCTTCCGCCATTGCCTTCCAGGATCCAGCCTTACAGCGGATCACGTTCCGCTGCTACCTTCCGTCCTTGCCTTCCAGGCTCCAGCCAAGCAGCCGATCACGCTCCGCTGCTAGTTTCTGCCATTGCCTTCCAGGCTCCAGCCAAGCAGCCGATCACGCACCGCTGCTACCTTCCACCATTGCCTTCCAGGCTCCAGCCAAGCTGCCGATCACGCTCCGCTGCTACCTTCCGCCATTGCCTTTCAGGCTCCAGCCAAGCAGCCGATCACGCTCCGCTGCTACCTTCCGCCATTCCCTCTGGGTTTCCTTCCTTACAGCCCAGCTCCTTTTGGGCTCACTCCTTGCTGCCCGGCCCTTCTGGGCTCCTTGCCGTGCAGCCTGTTTCACTCCACTGCCCTAAGCCCTATCCCTCGGGGCTTCCTTCCTTACAGCCCTGCTCCTTTTGGGCTTGCCCATTGTTTCCCCTGCTTTTCTGAGTTTCTACCTTGTACCCTACCGTTCCCTGCTATCCACATCAGTTTACATTCATTATTTACTTCCAGTTATTACAGTTCCTCTGTTTCCTGACTGCTACTCCCTTGCTTTCTTCCTTGTTTTCAACCCTCAGTACTTTCTTCCTATTCAATCCTGTTATACGGCTTTCCCTTCATTTTCCTTCTGCTAGTTTGCTATTCGACTTCCTTTTCCCTGGATTTATCTGTTAGTGTCTTCTCTTGTACTGTTTGTAAACCCCTTGTACAGAGCTTGTCTGTTCGTTTCCGTCAGGCAACCTCTGCCCTTTCCCTTGTCTAGTTTCTACGTTACAGACACCCATAGCTGTTGTTCCAAGCCATGAGCACACAGTGAGGGCCTCTGTTATAGCAAACTGTGCAGAAGGTTAGAGTTTTCCTAAGGTTCGTGGAATACTCTTTTCCTATATCTGCATACACCCCTAGAGGGAATCTATCCTGTACCTTTTCCCTTACTACACTTGCCTACTCTTCGCTCTCCTTTCTTTCAGCTGTGTGTGAACTTTTATGTCCACTTTACTTTGGCACAACCACCCAATTCCTTCCTGGGTGTCCAGTGCCACTCTTAATAGAGTGCAATCCTTGACAGAATGCAAGAGCCAAAAACTTCTTGTTCTATAGGCAGGAAAGGCACACACAGACCAAGGCTGCTTTCCTTTCGGGTTAAGAAACCTTTGCAAAAATCTACAGTTTCCCTAAAGACAGCAAACAAGAACTTTAATTTAAAGAACAGTCTTGCCTTAGTAAACAAAGATTTACAAGCACGGTACTACACTCACTGGCTTGCTGACCCTTCTTCCATGTATAACTATTATGACATTTGCGACTATGATCCGCAGTCCTTATCCGTTGAAGAGCTACAACAAGATAATTAATTCTTGCAGACTTTGTTAGCACAAACAGTGGAAATCACTCCTGCGCCTTCTGGCATTTCTTCTAACACTGATATAGTCAAAGATATTGCACTCATTGTGACTGACCATAAACCAGAGTACGTTGTTGCCCAAGTGAAATGCTTAAGATCAGTTTGGCAAGCTGCACAATCTCCTCAGACCACTGATAACACTCATTTAACAGGCCAAGACATTCAGTATCCTGAGGGTAGTGCTGCTGGTCCTGGGTACAAAAGACCAATACTGACCATCGGTTGTCTTAATGCTTCCCCAGTCACTACTAACCACGATAACACTAAGGTCAGTCTTCACATCGCTACACCTGGCCTTTCTACTATCCCAGATTCTGAAGTTGTAGAACTATCTAAAAGAACATACCAGTTACAAGAGCAGCTCTTACGCCTTAAAAGACACACCGAAGACCTCTATGATGATTTCGTCTATTTGCATTATAAGAACTTAGCAAAGGGACACAATTTACCAGACCATCTGACACTATGTCCAACACCCGACATTCTGTCTTTAGAGATCGACATGATAAGGCCTGGAATGGCAACACAGAAAACGATACAGACTTTTACCAAGCAAATGGAAGACCTGAATTTAGCATATGCATCCCTTCTAAAGTTTGACACAGCTCATTCACTTACTAGTCAAAGTAACTCAGGCTGTTGTTCAGATAGTGAAAGGTTAACTCCTTCGGTGGGCCAAATCACTCACACTGCCATTACACCACAAGTCGAGTGTAATCTTCTGACTGGAGATCCTGCTGAGTCCAAGAATAGTTCCATTCTTACCCTTGAAGACTGTCCTTTACTCACACTTACAGCCTCTACTAAAGTGAC
Source organism: Ambystoma mexicanum (assembly GCF_040938575.1). Lineage (NCBI taxonomy): Eukaryota > Metazoa > Chordata > Amphibia > Caudata > Ambystomatidae > Ambystoma > Ambystoma mexicanum. The sequence continues at coordinate 204,207,439 of NC_090940.1, forward strand.
CAAATCAGAGATGCACTCTGCTTCTTGGGGTTTTTGTACACCAGATCATGAGTCAGATCCTGAACAATACCCAGTACCTGTCAGGAATCCAGCTTTTCCAACAGTCTATACCCCAGACCCACCTAGCAACCTGAGCACACTAGATTTTGAAGGCCAGTCATCAGAAAGCCTACCTTATCCTGACCCCACATCTGTCATGCTACCTGTTACAGTATCTGCTAGCCCAATCTCTGCTGCTTCTACTGCTAGTACTTCTGAATCTGCTACTGATGCAGCATCTCACATCACTCTTACTGCAGTAGAAGCACCCCCTTCCTCTCTGCCTGCAAGGACAGTACCTGTTACTAAGCCAGTTAACAGCTCTTCGTTTAAGACTACAGCTCCGGTTGTTCCTGCTGGTGCCTCTGCAGCACTTAAACTACCAGACTCTATTCTATCAGTCTCAGATGCGTCCCTGCCCGCTGGTTCTCCTATTGCACCTACTCTCCCATTTGCTACAGCACCGGAGCTACCTACTGCCATTCATGATTTCCCTGCTGCTGTGGCTTCTGAACTTCCTGCAACTCATGGAGAACCCGCCGCTGTGACTCCTGAAGTCTCTGCGGCAAATCTTGACTTTGCCATTGCGGCTTCTGATGCCTTGGAAAAGCTTCCTAGAGCAACCAATTCAGCTATATCTCTGGTTCCACCTCTCAGTACTGTACCGCTGCCAGCCCTAAGGAAGACCACTACTTTCAAAGCAATATTTGCCATGGAGCCTGCAGTAGATCTTCACAGTTCCTCTGTTCCTGAACGCACTGTTGGGTTTTGTGCTCCAAAGACTTTATCTTTTCTGAATTCTACATCAAAGGTTCAGAACATTGGTAATGTCTCCTCCTTTCAAGACTCTCACCTTTCAGCCTTAAACAGATTTTGGTGCTTCATGATGTGCCTTTTTGGTATGAGACTCTTTCACGATATGACGGTCATTCCTCTTGTAGGTCGGTCTTCAGTGAGCCTGGAGAGGGGCATACTGTCATGCCTGCGCCATGGGCGCGTACATTGGCGATCATTATGGACCTTATTTCTCATTTTCGAGACTTTGGTACTTTTCTATTTTTTCCAACAAACTTCAATAACCATAATGCACTTGGCTATAACCATCTATTCCTGGCTATTCCTATTGGTCATCATCGGAACTACAATCCCCAGAAGCTCTAGGGATTTGCTCTGCTTCCACCAGCTCAGGAACAGAGAGGGAGGTGGCCGATTGTCTGCAGGTGTGCTTAGCCAGGTGCGACCAATTAGCCTGCCTCTGTGCTGGGCTGGGCAGTATAAAAGCTGCTGCCTGCAGGGGCTCAGCCGCTTGCATTAAGAGTCCTTCCTGCACCTTTTTGCCTCGAGCTTCGTATCTTTGTATGCGATTCCTCTGCATAGCAGCCGATCACGCTCCGCTGCTACCTTCCGCCATTGCCTTCCAGGATTCCGCCTTGCAGCCGATCATGCTCCGCTGCTACCCTCCGCCATTGCCTTCTAGGATCCAGCCTTGCAGCCGATCACGCTCCGCTGCTACCTTCTGCCATTGTCTTCCAAGATTCAGCCTTGCAGCCGATCACGGTCCGCTGCTACCTTCCGCCATTGCCTTCCAGGATCCAGCCTTACAACGGATCACGCTCCGCTGCTCCCTTCCGTCCTTGCCTTCCAGGCTCCAGCCAAGCAGCCGATCACACTCCGCTGCTACTTTCCGCCATTGCCTTCCAGGCTCCAGCCAAGCAGCCGATCACGCTCCGCTGATACCTTCCACCATTGCCTTTCAGGCTCCAGCCAAGTTGCCGATCACGCTCCGCTGCTACCTTCCGCCATTGCCTTTCAGGCTCCAGCCAAGCAGCCGATCACGCTCCGCTGCTACCTTCCGCCATTCCCTCTGGGCTTCCTTCCTTACAGACCAGCTCCTTTTGGGCTCACTCCTTGCTGCCCGGCTCTTCTGGGCTCCTTGCCGTGCAGCCTGTTTCACTCCGCTGCCCTAAGCCCTATCCCTCGGGGCTTCCTTCCTTACAGCCCTGCTCCTTTTGTGCTTGCCCATTGTTTCCCCTGCTTTTCTGAGTTTCTACCTTGTACCCTACCGTTCCCTGCTATCCACATCAGTTTACATTCATTATTTACTTCCAGTTATTACAGTTCCTCTGTTTCCTGACTGCTACTCCCTTGCTTTCAACCCTCAGTACTTTCTTCCTATTCAATCCTGTTATACGGCTTTCCCTTCATTTTCCTTCTGCTAGTTTGCTATTCGACTTCCTTTTCCCTGGATTTATCTGTTAGTGTCTTCTCTTGTACTGTTTGTAAACCCCTTGTACAGAGCTTGTCTGTTGGTTTCCGTCAGGCAACCTCTGCCCTTTCCCTTGTCTAGTTTCTACGTTACAGACACCCATAGCTGTTGTTCCAAGCCATGAGCACACAGTGAGGGCCTCTGTTATAGCAAACTGTGCAGAAGGTTTTCCTAAGGTTCGTGGAATACTCTTTTCCTATATCTGCATACACCCCTAGAGGGAATCTATCCTGTACCTTTTCCCTTACTACACTTGCCTACTCTTCGCTCTCCTTTCTTTCAGCTGTGTGTGAACTTTTCTGTCCACTTTACTTTGGCACAACCACCCAATTCCTTCCTGGGTGTCCAGTGCCACTCTTAATAGAGTGCCATCCTTGACACTAACACCCGTATTACATGAGGTCTTCCTGGAAGCTCACGAGAAAGGGATATTACCAGACAGCATGAGGGAGACCCTTCTGATCCCGATAGTTAAACCTAACAAACCCATGGACAAATGTGACTCATATCGCCCAATAGCCATACTCAACTATGACGTAAAAATACTAACAACAATCCTGGCAAAAAGGCTGGCTAAAATAATTGGGGGTATAGAGCAAATGGACCAGTGTCGCTTTGTACCGGGCCGGAACACCGCCATGAATCTACGCAGACTACAACATGTTATAAGCCAAACCAAAGCGAGCAGGGAAGCATACGCACTACCATCCCTGGACGCTATTAAGGCATTTGAATCCATCTTCTGGGAATGGCTGCTAGAGGCCCTGAGGGATTTCGGCTTTGGCCCCGGGTTCATTAGATGGGTCAAGATACTTTACACAAAACCTAGAGCACGAGTAAAGACCGGTAAATACATATCTGAGGTGTGGAATATATGCAGGGGCACCAGGCAGGGATGTCCTCTATCCCCCATGCTTTATATACTAGGACTAGAACCCATTGCCATTTATTTTCGGAAGCAATTCTTTGATGCCGGGATTCGCATAGGAGGGGTAGACCACACCATCTCACTTTATGCAGATGACGTACTGTTATATGTTAAGGACCCACACAACAATGTACCCACTATGCTGGATGTCCTAGACAACTTTGCCAAGGTCTCAGGCATACATTTCAGCAGGATGAAATCCTGTCTCTTCCCTTTAGCGGCCCTTAAGGACTGGGACATCGATGAACTTCCAGCAGTGGGGGTACGATGGGAGGTAACCTCATTTAAATACCTGGGAATAAACATAATGCATACCCCTGAACTAATGCACGAACGGAACACGAGGGCGGTAATCCCCACTCTAAGAAAATCCATGGACTACTGGTCGAAGGTTCCCCTGTCCATGATGGGCAGAGCCTCCATAATTAAAATGATTGTCCTCCCAAGATTTCTATACGGGTTTCAGAATGTACACTACTACATCAAAGCCCCTTTCTTTCGCCTAGTGGAAAGGATAATCAGAGACTTTCTATGGGGGAAGGGCAGACATTAGATAGCACTCACGGCCCTGGTCCTACCGTACAGCCAGGGGGGAATCCAACTCCCTGACCTGGAGAAATATTACTTGGCAGCGCAGCTAAGCTTTGTGACCAAGTGGTTAGCAGACGAAGAAACATCAGAGACGCCCCTACTGCAGCCCATGATCTCCCCGATGCACCTGAGAGAACTCGTTTGGCCCCCCAGAAGCTAACGAATGATGCCCCCTTCTTGGCCACCCTGGGAAGGAAAATTTGGAACAGAACAAAAGTACTTGACCAGGCTAAGCACCCTTAGTGCCCGGACATGCCGTTGCTTGTAGGCCTGTGCGAAAATGACACAGATCTGCAACACCTCAGAAATTGGGAAAAGAAAGGGGTGTACACTTGGGGAGACCTATATGAAGACGGCACTTTTAAGGAGTTTGAGAGGCTACAAGAAGAGGCTGACATCCACACAGGGCAGTTCCTATGGTACCAGAGAATACACACTATAGCTCGAAACAAATGGACAACTTGGCCTGAAGAACCAGACCCTAACCCCCTAATCACGTTACTCTACAACTTAGGAGAGAGCAGGAAACCAATATCACAGATCTACGGCCACCTGCGTGACACCCCTAACCCACGCAGCGCTGAACTGAAAGGGAAATGGGAAATTGATATAGGCCGGGAACTGACCGAAGGAGAATGGGAAAGGGCCTTAGCATACCTAAAATCAGTTTCCAGAAACCACAGATTCAGACAAATACAATTGAACCTGCTGTACTGAACGTTCTTGACCCCGTCTAAGATGGCGAAATTTAACACCCTACTACAACCCAACTGCACTTGGTGCGGAGTAGATGGAGCAGACTTGATCCACATGTTCTGGTCGTGTGCTCTAACGCAGCCCCTGTGGCACTCCATACAACAGACATGCGAAAAGGCAGGAATGACCAGATACAGGTGGACCCCAGATGAATGCCTCCTGGGAACGTATCCCAGACCGACCAAACTCAAACACCTGGCCAAATTGATGGACATCATGAGTATCATGGCCAAGAGGACAATCGCAATGGCCTGGAAGAAACCTGCTGGACCACAGTATAAGATATGGTACAGGGAGCTGGAACGTTGGGTGCACGACGAAACAAGGGCATGGGAAGACAGTGTCACCAGATCCACAGATGCCTCGAGCATGACCCTGGAGGCATGGAAGGAACTTGTAGGGTCACTATTTCACCCCTCAGATGACAAGCCCCCGTGAATACAGACAAAGGAAGGGGGAATGGGGGAAAAAAAAACAAAAAAACGGATCTGCAACCTAAAACGCAGAACCACCGGGACAGCGGACCTCAGTCACAAAGAGACCTTGGTGATCTGGGTCCCCTCCCCCCTCACAGGCTGGGCTATGCCCCCCACGCCCCCAATTGGTACAAGACTATTAAGAGTGATGTGAAACTTGGAGACAGTTACGGTTAAATTGTTAATGTTTTAATCTTGTTGTTAATAAAATGCTCAGTATCCTGCAATCAAGGGCACAGGCTGTGCCGTGTAATTGAAAAAATGATAAATGCCAATAAACAAATTTTAAAATAAAACATGTATTTCATGGCTTGCTAATCTAATATGAATGTATTTATAAATGTCAATCTGGGCTGAATATGTTTTTATAAATAACACAAAATCATGATAGATAATGCATCCATGTGCTTTCAAAATTCAATCTGTGGCATATATATTGCATGATTGTCTGGGTGATGTAAAAATAAAGAGGTTGTGCTACTCCTATTGGTATTTAGCTATAGGTGACCTCTGTTCGAGATACAAATTTTAAATTTGCACTTCTCAGAATTGCGCCGTTTTTTATCAGTGCCTGTTTTTAGTTAATAAGTATTTTAGGAGATTTGTATTAGAAATAATTGTTAATCTGTGTTTGTTTATTGCAAACCTCAATTGAGCATTTCTACAAATCCTACAGGCTAAAAAGCCCTCTCTGCAAGAGCTTTCTTACCGCTCCCAATTTTTCATGTGCTAAACAAACCTAAGAACTACAGTTCCCAAGTGATCTGTAGTCCTTTGTTCACATTTATTGACACGTCAGGCGAGTGTGTAAGGTGCGGTGCGCTCTTTGCCGGCCGCTTCAGGTACCCCGTGCACGGTAGGTGTCACTGGGTTGGTGTATGCCCTTTTCTTTCCGTATCATGTCTCGTGTTGATTTAATAATGAATAATCAACGGAATTGACAAGCCAGGCTTGCGGCCATGCTTGCCAATCCACAGGACACTGACTCCCGTATACGTCACTGTGGTCATCTCTCTGGTTCAGCCGACCACTCTAGTAATCTACATCCTGACGGCAGCCCCGCGACATCTGGCAACCCTAAGACTCATTCTATTGACCAATCTCCTATGCTGGATGTAAAACCCCAAAGCACCCCTAGTATGGAACAGGTGAAATCCAGCAGTTCAGAGGGTACCAAGGTGGCAGGGCCCTTACACACCATGCCCCTTACCACTCCACCCACATATCACAGCAGTAGTACCGCCTCTCCTCAAGCGGCACTTCTCAATACTCACTCGTTGCGCCTTTGCGGTGTTGAGATTGTTGATCTCCTATCAGTCTCTGGCCTGACTAACTTGCAGTAACTGAGTCTTGGCATGATGAAGCTACTTCATCTGAAGCACTTCTTGTCATTCCTAATTGCTACTATCTCCTCCGTTCTGACCATACTAGCGGTAGAGGGGGGAGTAGCCCTGTTTATCAAAAACTTACAATTTCACGCCTTCTCGCACGACACCCCCACGGATTGTGAGTCGCTCTTGGTGAAATTGAAGCTCACTGACAATACGTCACTTACCATCATGGTCATGAGACCCCTGAGAGCTCTCCCCCTCTTTGAAGAGCAGTTTTTAAATCGTTTAAACAATTTTGCTAAAGCCCATACCCCAGTTTTGGTGATTGGTGATTTTAATTATTGGTTTGATGCTCTGCCCGACGTGACCACTGTGTCTTTAATGTGTGCTATTGACACCATCGGCTTCTCGCAGATGGTTAGTTCCCCTGCTCACACTGCTGGTCACATTCTTGACTGGCTTCTGGCTCACTGCCTCTCTTTGGATAATTTGACTGTCTCTCCATGTATTTGGTCAGATCATTCTCTGCTGTCATTTGACATTATTCCTCCAGACCCTCCAGTGAGACTTGATTCAAATGTGAGAGCCTTCGTGAGTATGCGTAATCAGAAGTCCCTAACCCCTCAACATTTCTCCCCTGTGCTTTAGGAGAAACTGGGTGCTTTGGAGGACTTCTGTAGCGCTGATGACTTAGCTCATCACATTACTAACATGCTGGAGGTAGTCACGAATCATCTAGCGTCCCTAAACGTTTGACGCATTAACAGTGAATTCGGGCATAAATCCAGGTTTAATGACAATATAATTCAGATCAGGCTTAAGGAGCGAACAGCAGAAAGGCGCTGGCGTAAAAATCCCTCAGCTAAAACCCTGGGCAATTATACAATTTTAGTGAAACAATATAAGCACACTATTATTGCTGCCAGGTCTCACTATATGAGAGGGTTTTGCATGCAAAGTCCAGTTCAAAGGAACTCTTTTCAATACTGCCGAATTTAAGGGTAAGCCGCCATCTGTGCAGGCCACAGTGAAAGAAAAATACTGGTGTGAGTTTATTCATGATTCCTTTGTTAATAAAGTTACTTCGCACCAAACCAATATCCACTCTACCAGGGATGCCTGCCCTAGCGCTCCTTTGCTTATTATGGATGGCTCGGAGGCGGAATACACATCATCCACTTCCACCCCATTTTCTTTCACCTCTTGTTCTGAAACTTTTATTGCACAAACTATTCTGAGTATGAAGCCCACTTCTTGTCAGGGCGATGTGTGTCCTTCCAGCCTCTTCATCAAATGTCGGGAAGTGCTCTGTCGATGGGTAACAAAATGTATTAATTTCTCATTTGTGGCGGCAACTGCACCGCTATTCTTAAAAGAAGCCTAGGTCACCCCACTTCTAAAGAAGGAAAATCTTGATCCCTTTTTAGGTGATAATTATCGACCCACTAAAAATGTTCCCTTTCTGTTTAAAATCCTGGATAAAGTGGCATACATCCAATTCCTGAACTTCTTTGAGGAGAATGAGATTTTGTTGGTTCGCAAGTCCGGATTTAGAAAGGGTCATGCCATAGAAACCGCCTTATTATATCTTAAGGCTAACTCTTTGCAGAGTATTGACCGCGGGCAGCCAGCTGTACTGATGCTGTTGGACCTGTCCTCTGCCTTTGATCTTGTTGATCATGGGTTATTAGAGAACAGGTTACACTCGGTAGTGGGATGTTCTCCCAAGGCTATCCCAATGGATCTCTTCATTCTTGGGCCCCAGAAATGCCAAAGTATGTGTTGGTGTGGCTTTTTCCAATCCCACCCTAGTCACGTGCAGTGTCCTGCAGGGTACTTGTATCTCCTCTGCATTGTTCAACGTCTATATTATTCCTTTTGTAAGACTCCTGGACAGCTTGGATGTCCAATACGCTAACTATGCAGATGACAATGAGGTTGTCGTAAAAAACTATCTGGCTCTTACTCTGAGGACCTAGCCAACCTCAATTCTATTTATGCCGCTGTTAATGCCTGGATGGCCACCAATTCTCTTGCACTTAATGCCAAAAAGACCTAGCTTTTGATTGTTGCCACTAGCTCAAAACTGAAATTCCTGTAGCCTGAATATACATCCTTGACACCACGATTCTCATGGCTAAGAAAGTTAAAACTCTTGCCGTGGTGGTAGATGCTGAGCTTTCCATGAATCAACATGTTGCTCAGACCAGATCCACATGTGGCCTGATTAATAAACTTTTATGCAACATCCAACCATTTCTGACTCTTGAAAATGTAGCAACACTGGCGACAGTCCTCATCAATTCTCATCTAGATTACTGCGACAGGCTCCTGAGTGGCTGTTCGCAGTCTAACGTATCTTCCCTCCAGGTTATGCAGAATGGCGCTGTTTGGGCCGTCTTCGGTCTGACGAGACGTGGACCTGCATAGGCTGCCAGTGAAGCTCAGAATCAAAAATAAAGTGCTCACTCTGACTCACAAATGCCTAAATATCTGGTGGCTCATTTGCAGCCATATGTCCCTGCCAGCACACTTAGGTCACAGCACCTATCTATACCGGTTCAGCCCAGATTCAAACTGGTGAAGGCCGGTGGGTGTAGCTTCAATTTCCAGAGCCCCATCTCCTGGAACCTGCTTCCTTTTTGTTTAAGAACTATTCCAACAATGGCAGAATTCAAGAAAAAGTTGAAAACACTGCGCTTTGACCTACCACCTGATTAAAATGTTGAGCTCCCCTGTCTATTGTCTAACTCGGGCTAGATTCACCGTTTTCTAGACTGGCCTCTCTGTAGCCTCGTTTGTTTGTCTTGCTGTATGTGTGCGCCCCTGAGGCCCTCAGGCACGTGGCACGGTATACAAGAATTTTTAATAAATAAATCAGATTACCAATGTACAAACTCAATGAGCAAGGAAACATGAAACATGGATAAGAAAAATGCACATATAGGTTTTCACAGGTAGTTTTATAATGGGTGTATAAGAGAATTAGTTATTTAATACTCTGGCTTAGAAACTGAATATTTATCTGTAGATATGTTGTATGCCTTTGCTAATGTTTTGTGAAGTGATTATGGATGAATTTCTGTATGCAACTTAATTTATCGAGTTGAAGAGATTGAATAGTTTATAATTTGTCATTATTGGTCAGAAAAAATATGTTAGACACACATTGTGAGTACTTCTTTAATGCTGGCACATTACCTTCGGGTGCTATTTCCATATATGGAAGACGCCGGTGTAGACAACGTTTTTCCGCAATATGGAGGACGAGGGAGCAATAGAGCAAACAGCAATTTTAGGTAAATTTACTTCACATTTAAAAATCCTGAATTGCAGAATTAGACGGATGACTTGTAGGTTGTAAGAATGATTTTGCTTCTATTGGAAATTAGTTGAAATTTAAAAAGAGTGAATTTCCAGGACCTGTGCTTAAGTGGCAAATACCAGATCATATCCTACCAAAAAGGAGAGAGTACAAATAAGGTATCTATGCTATGAATTAGATTCGAAATGCTTACTAAGCATTTTTAAATATACATGGATTAAATCTTGAGACAGTCATGTTGCAGATGAGTATTCTTTTCATGGTTTATCTGGGCTTCTGGGATATTATAACAGCACTACACTTTGAATGAAGGATTGATTTAAGGTGCACGTTCAACGAATTATGGGCACAGCTTGCTTAGGAAAATCAAGTTTGTTTTTTCTAGATCCATTTTAAAAAATACAGAGGTTATTGAATATGTAATATGTCTAAGAATGTGTTGGTGCCTGTGTTTAAAACCATTACATCTTTAGGTAACTTTCTTACTGTTAGCAATGTTTTTTGTAGTGTCTAATGAGTTATGCAGAAAATACACACCTACGTTCCTTGACTTAGGTGCTTTAAAACCGATATTATTTTCTACATTATTGTGAGTGTAACATCACAAAAAGGTTAGTTACTCTTGTGTTACTTTTGATACAAAGGGAGAGATGCGCAGGAATCCATATTTCAATAGAGGTGTTCTATATTTATAGGAAGTAGGAGATTGGTCTTCAGATGAAGGAAGGGTCAAGGAGCAGACTTCAAATGCATAGAGAAAAAATTAAGATGTCAACACTGACCTGACTTTGTACTTTGGAGCTATTATATAAACGTGTGTTTAATTGTTGAGAATTTTTTAGTAACTAAGAGTTATCTCATTCTGAAATTGTTTTTTATACGATGAATTTGTGTAAATAAAATACCAGAAATCTTATTTAAGTAAATACATACATTATTTTCTTGAACATTTTGGAGATATTTTGTATATAATAGTTTCTGTATTCCTCTAGAGAGTACATTTCCCTGATCCTTGATTGTGTGAGGCTTTTTAGGTTTATAAAAGCCCTCCCACTCGCTCCAACAAATCCTCAGATCACACTCATGAAGTCCCTGTATTTGGCCAAACTACTAAAGTGTAGCCTATGCAGGAGCAACCTCAAGAATGTATAATCCGCCAAATGATTCAGATTCAAGCAGCCAGTCTCTGAACTTCATCGCTCAGGCTTTCTACAACTGGAAGAAAGACAGAGTGATAACCATCAATAGCACTGACTCACAACTGTAAACCTCACTGGACCCAGTGTGGGAAACTAAAGAGACTCAGCGTTCAAGAAAGACCTGGAGACCTTCCTTTAGAAGGAAGTGTTTGATGAACATTCCTCATGCACCCAGTTCACCCCAGCACCCGTTTTGAAAACAGTTTGGGCCCTATCGATGTTCAGAAATCTTTGGGATCATTATCAAAGACGTGCAAGGATAGCCACCGAATGATGGTGTAAGGTAAGTGGACATGGGTGCATACACGTGGATGGGCAGAAAAGGACCACTGCATCCATGCGGTGACAAATGTGAACTCTATAAACTTACATAATTATATAAAGAAACAAACACATAAATAAATACATGTGTGGGACATGTTAGATATTTCTATGGCAATGCCTGTTATGGCCCTTTTTCTGTGTGTATTACTCTTTTATTGATATTATGACTACCTCGCCTTCGAACAGAAGATAGGCAATAACTGACTCGAGAAGGTTAATGTCTAATTTTGCGAAATGTGTGTTTTACTGTACATGTGCAGTGAAATCAGAAGTGGGAACATACTATTCTCCATTCTCACTGGTGGGAGCTGCCAGGCCTTCCTTCTGCTGGGCTGCGCATGTGTCTGCACAAAATGGCAGTGGATTGACGTGTCCTTGTGAAGGCTAGTGAAGCAGCGATGACCGTTGGTCCTACTAAAAGAGAGATATTTTTATGTGTTGGACGCTTTCGGCGGCAGCATGGCAGTGTCTCTGTGAATGGGACATAAATACACAAATACTTTCTAAATGCATTTGTCTGTCCATCCCTCGACAAGGACAGAAATAACACCACGCAAAGAGTTGTCTTAGGCAGAAATAGCTTTTGTTTTTATTTATCCACTAATTGATATCTTAGGCGCCACGCGCTGCTGTCAGACCATGACTGAGTAATCTGGCCCTGCTCTTGTTTCAACCCCTACCTAGGCATTCAAGCCCCTCTACCTCAGAGCCCAGCCGTGGGTCTCTCCAATGCGCGCAGTGTACGTCGACCCTCCCAGCGGTGCTCGTATCCCTCCGCGGTTGAGTATCGAGTTCCGGTTGACATGGGGTAGGGTTTCTGAATGTTACTCGATAGCTCCACGTCCTGCACCAGCAGCACTTTCAGAGCACATGCGGCTCGCCACCATTCTTTACAACCAGACAGGAAGTAATGATTTCTTTTAAAACATTTATTTTAGTGGCAAGGCAAAACTGATCTCACCCTGCTGGGTGCACGAGGATTTGAGCCAGAATTTTCCACACGTCTCTCAGAAGGGGGCCTGCCCTGTGCAGCTGCTTCCATTTCTCATCAGCACGAGGACACGCAATCTCATATGAGTGTTATAACACCGTGCACTATTACTACGTACTGGGAACACTAGCTAACGGTGTTACTGGACCTTTTAATGTTCCTTTATAGGCACGTGAAGCGTATTGTCGCCCCAGATTCTCAGAAAGCAGATTCTCTTACAAAAGCCCAGTTTAACAGAATTTTTTTTTTTACCAAAAATTATTAGGAGTGAGTAAAAATGTGCATGTTCGGTGACATCACAGGATGTGATGTCATATTGTCTTTGGAACCCATGATGTCACCTGAAATGACATCCTAGGAAGTAACAATGGCCAAAGGCAGGCTGCCAATTTATTAAAAAAATAAAAACCTCGAAATTAAGATTGGATATGCAGGAGCTACCTCTGGGGAACGAGGAGCTAGTACATCATGCTTTGTAAAATCTACCTCCCACAAAGGATATAAACTTTCTCCGTTATTTATAAGTCCTTTGGCTTTAAATGTCTTAATGGTGCGTCCTAATGTTTGCCCAAAATGAGCAGAGTTAAATTCAAATAGGTGTGCTTGGTCGGCATTATTTGGCCTGGGGAGACAAAAGTAGCTCCTGGTAGCTCTTGGTGTCAAGCTAACCAGGCTCCTCCAGGCTATAAGCAGGATCTCAACAGCTCTCAGCTCCCCTGAATTTTGAACCCTGCAAATGGCAGTAGGCACTATACAACTACAAGACAAACATAACATAACATTCTATGTACATTACAGTAACATGTAGTTAATGCGATATATATGTTAAATGTTAAAGGTATTTGTACCGCGCACCGTCACCAACGGAATTGGACCCCAGGCGCTCTGGCGGATCTGTAAACGATAAGGGGGAGTGGGTTAGTAAGGTGAAGAGGGAGTAGGATAGTGAGAGGAGTGGTGTTCTGTTGGCAGCTTCAACTTGGTATACACCGGATGCTGAGCTTTGGTGCGGGTATTGGATCGGTGTCAGTCCCCGTGTGCTGTTGCTCCAGCTTATGTGTTGTTGCAGTGTTGTGAAGTGCGTGCGGCTTGTAGTGCGAGAGATGGTTGTCTGAGTTTTTGAGTGAGATAAGTATGCAGAGTTTGAGGTTATATTGGTTAGTGGGTTACCTGACCTTTAGCATGCTAACATTCACAGTATTGTCTAAGTGTGGCACTTGTTGGCCTTCACAATCCTATCTAGATGCAGCGCAGGCCACTGTTCAGAATTCTATCTAGGTGTGGGCATGCCAACATTCACAATCCTATCTAGATGCGGCACAGGCCACTGTTCAGAATTCTATATAGGTGTGGACATGCTAATGTTGACAGTTCTACCTAAGGGTGGACATGCTAATATTCACAATTCTATTTAAGTGTGGACATGCTAATATTCACAATTCTATCTAGATGCGACGCAGGCTAATGTTCACAATTCTATCTAGGTGTGGACATGCTAATATTCACAATTCTATCTAAGTGTGGACATGCTAATATTCACAGTTCTACCTAAGTGTGGACATGCTAATATTCACAATTCTATCTAAGTGTGGACATGCTAATGTTCACAGTTCTACCTAAGTGTGGACATGCTAATATTCACAATTCTAAGTGTGGACATGCTAATATTCACAATTCTATCTAGATGCGACGCAGGCCACTGTTCAGAATTCTACCTAGCTGTGGACATGCTAATAAGGGAGGTGAGATAGAGTGGCAGGGGTTTTCTGGAGTAGAGTGATTTCTCTACTCCCCACCCATGCCACACTCACAGTTTTTTTGTTGGTGTCTGTTAGCTGCTGGCTTCCTTGGCGTCCCCTGTGGACACCTGCAGACACATCTTGGGGCCGTCCTTTGCCTCGGGGTCCTTCGCCGCAGGGCTGCCGGGCAGAGGGCTGCCCTTGAATGTCCTTGAAGTGGGGTATGGGGACCAGTCCGGATGGAGTGGGCGTGTTGGGAGACGGGCAGAGGGGAACCAAGAAGCGGTGGGCTGGGGAGAGGGACCACGTGCCGAATGTGCTATGGTGCTTGAAGCACCTTTGCAATCTTGAATTGCAGGGTTTGGGGGAGGTGGGGGTCGGGAGACTGCTTACCTGTGGTCTGTTGTGATGGCCCATATTGATTACTTAATCAAGGGCTACATACAGTCTGTTTTGAAATGAATGGTGGGTACGAGACCCATTATAAGATGGCTGCCCACGTTTCAGGAAACATGAGTCCTTCCTTTATGTCCATTGCTATGTTCTCTTTTTATGTCTATTGTCATGCCTTCAGTATTTTAACCAAGAAGGTGGTAGAGACTAGGTGTTGTGAGCAAGCAGCAAGTTGTACCGTGAAAAACACACACACACACACACACACACACACACACACACACACACACACACACACACACACACACACACACACACACACACACACACACACACACACACACACACACACACACACACACACACACACACACACACACACACACACACACACACACACACACACACACACACACACACACACACACACACACACACACACACACACACACACACACACACACACACACACACACACACACACACACACACACACACACACACACACACACACACACACACACACACACACACACCCCCCCCCCCCCCCCCCCCCCCCCCCCCCCTCCAAACTAGAAAAAATCACCCTTCCAAGCAATATGAGACATAATGGTCTCTAGTGGTGTATGCAATAACGGGGGCCACTATAGTTAAAAATGACATTAGAGTAAGCCTCACAGTATTGATTCAATAATAGCCCAAGCCAGGTAGTGGCTTTTACCTTGAGGCCTAGGCAACAGATCTACCCCACCCCCATCCTCGAGGTAATGTTAATGCTAATGTCAAAGGATATTTGTACCGCACTCTATCACCACCGGAGTGGTCCCCTGGCGCTCTCATAAGGTTAATGTTCGGACTCCTGTCCTGACCGCCTGGCCCCTCCAGGTTGTGTTCTCAGTGATGCAGCAAACTGGAGGCCTAGTCATCAGTGACTGGCAACCCAATGGGCTACTAAGTCCCTTCGGTGGCCTGTTTCCTAGCCAAACCCCAAAGCCACAACCAGCTCCCGGATTCACAGATTCTGGTGTGGCTCCTTGCCTCTAGGAGCTTTGCAGATGCTGCTGAAAGATTCTGAGGCGGTCTGCAATCATAATCTAGGAAATTATTAGGAGGCTTCCCTCCAAGCGACCCACACTTTGGTCCAGTTTGGCACCGAAACCCACATTTCAGACATAGAGCAAAGCTCTTAATCACCTGCGAGGTGTGCACTCTTCCAGAGTACCTTCTGGAAGTTATCCAAACAAAGGGTAAACATGGGGAATTCATTTTTGTTTTTGCAGAAAATTATAGTGAACGCATAATATGTATAGCGCTGTATGAAAAGGCGATCAAGAAGATTTTATGGGTCTCAAAGCTCGGGCTTTGCTGACCTTAAGTTCTCAGAGCCCCCACTTGAATGCCCTGATTGGGACTGGAGGACTCATAGGATCCAAAGGGTCTCTGGCTCTTGCAGATGTGGGAGAACATTAGTTGTGTGTCTCACACAGGAACAGTCACATGCACAACAGTCACATGCATGGAGCATTTGGCCACAAGCTCACAGTACTGGTATCTTGCGGTCAGAAAGCAACTCCCCATGTCTTCTGTGTGAAAACATTGTTATCTCCAGTCAATGGTCAAAATTAAGAAGAGAAAGTAACGCCTAAATAACTAAGCTCATTTTCACGAGGGCATTCCTGCCCTACTAGTTTGACTGTGGCGACCTGGCTGCAATCTGCACCATTCCCTGTGCACTAGAACAGCACTAGGGCCAGAAATACAATGCAGAGGCAAAAGCGAAATACCCGCCACTTCTCCTTCTCGCCAGTAAGGGGAGCCCTGCAATATCAGAGACAAAGTGCATAGTCATTTTTTGGAGCAGCCCCTTTTGAAGACGATACAGAAGTGCTCCTTCGGTAGTTGGAGGCCTTCTTGCAGCCCCCTCACCTGTCCGTTGCATTGCAAACAACCCAAACCTGAGGAGAGACCCGCAATGAAGGTTGGGTACCGCTTAATCGGGTTGCATGAGTTTCAGCCTGCTCTGTGTGGCAGCTGGACCCAAATACTATTTTCTGTGAGATTTGTAAAAGATGCAGGACACTTCAGTGACCGTCCCGCCAACAGAGGCGCTGGCGTCATACTCATCTTCAAAAACACCCTATCCATCAGAATACTTACCACCAACCCACCACCCACATGTGATCTCCTCACAACCAAACTCTGCCTCTCCCCTACTATCAGCTTCTCCCGTCACATCATTTACCAGCCCCTGGACTCACCCACTCTTTCGAGGATGACATCATGCAGCTTCTCGCCTCAGACCTTAAACCATGTTCCAAACTTCTCATCATGGGCCATTTCAACATAGGCTTTAAAGAACCCTTGGACTAAGACGCGGAGTCCCTGGCCAACACCCTTCACTCCTTGAGTTGCATTGAACGCAGTTCTGGAGCATCCCACATTCTTGGTCACCCACTTTACTGGCTTGTCGACCGCAACTGCAACACCACTGTCGTTTCCAACACCCCTGCCCCTGGCCTTACCATCACATTATTACCTTCCGCATCACCTCACCTGCTAACCACCAACCTCCCTTCCACCAATGCTTACACTACCAACGCTGATGCACTCGTTGAACACCCAAGCTGTCGACAAACTTGCCCCCTTAAAACTGCACAAAGCCAAACCATCCTGCCACAAAAACACTTGGTCATTGGTAGAAGTGCATGAAAAGAAGTAGTGCAACTATGTTCCCTACAGGCCGGGACTGGCTCCCCACAAACCCCGTCGCTACGCCCCCTGCCACACACAATACAAACCCCTAAACAAATGCCTGTACTGTATAAGGGAACGTTCAGTGCAGTGCATTGAAGTGCATGCCTCAACTGCTTCCTACACTAAAACCATTCCGCACGGTTTCTTTTTAAAATATAAGTATAGGAACAGTAAAACTTAATTTAAAAAAGTAGAGGAGCACCGCTCCCAACTGGTCCTGCCCACTTCGACCAGTGCACATGGTTTTCTCAGGACCTTCAGATCATTCACACCAACAAGCGAGCCATAGAATCCGAATGGTGCAAAATTCCTTCTGACTCAAACAAAGCCTACTTCCTCTCCATCGCCAAAAAAAACCACACTCGCCATCCACGAAGTCAAAGCTACTGTCTACAACAACAGAATATCTAAAGCTACTTCTGACTCCAGCGAGCTATTCACCATACTACGCGAACTTGAATCACTAACCACTCCGACTGCGTACCTCGACAGAGATTACATATAGTGTCAGAACATACAAGACTCTTTCATGAAGAAAATCAGTCTTCTCCAGGATAAAATCACACTAAAACATGCCTCAATTTGATCCAAACCTCAATTATCCAACCTCTTACCACAATCCACCGTCCGGCCCTCTTTCCCCCTTCTCGTTCCACCTAATCACTAAAACTGAATTTGCCTGCATCATTAAAGGCCCGAAACCAACACCATGCAAAGGAGACATTTGCCCAGCACCCACAACCAAAGACTGAGCAGAAGCCATCCTACCTGCATCACTACCATCATCAACTCTTCCTTCACCTCCTGATCGGTCCCCGCCAGTCTCAAAGAAGCATGGATCTCTCCCCTTCTCAAAAAACCATCACTTGACCCTGCCATCCCCTCCAACTACCGCCCCATCACCACCATCCCTTTCGTACTAAAAATCCTGGACCGCACTCTATATCTCCAAACCCAAGCCCATGTCGAGAAGCACAACATCCTCAGCCCATGCCCAGCTGACTTTCGGCACAGAACAGGGTAACAGCACAGAATCTGCTCTGCTGGACCTAAAAAAAAAACAAATGGATGTCATCCGAGACACTGGTAAATCTGCCTTCCTTCTATTATTGGTAGCCCTACAAAATATCCCCACCAAATATATTGCTGTACATATGGCCGTTTGTCTCTCCATAGGCAATATTTTTGGGGGGCATAATTTGTGGGAGCAGGTGTTGCGGGGGTGTCCCCCGCACATTTGAAAAAATTGTGGGAGTTGCGGGGGTGTCCGCTGCAGGGTCCATGGGTCAATATCACCACAAAAATATGGCAATATTTTTGTATCGTGATATTTTTGCAGTGATATTAACACATGGAACCCTATTGCTTGACCTCTCCGCTGCCTTGGACCTCGTCGGCCACCACCTCACCACTGCACCCAACTTTTCCGCTCAAGCCACCAACTAGATAGCCTCTTTCCTCGCTGACAGAACCACCCATGTCTTCTCTGGCTATTCCGTCACCCAGCCAACTCCATTCTCCCACAGCGTTCAACAAGGGTCTTGTGTCTTTGACTCTCTATAACATTTGCACACAACCTCGCTTTGACCACCTGTACTCCCTCAACATCTCATTCACTAACTACGCAGATGACACACAAATCCTTCTCCCCTGTCCAGCAACTATTTACAGGATACCTCTACACTCAACTCCATCTACCATACAATCCAAGCTTGCATGGCATCCCATCAGCTCTGCCTTAATGACAACAAAACTGAAATACTCGTTGTCGGCTCCCAATCCCCGCTCTCCAAACTTGACCCCACCTATCAAACCTTCAAGATTGATGTCTTCACTATCCCAGGGTCCCACATGGTCAAAACCTTCAGAGTCTTCCTCAACACCACCCTCACCATGTCACGACAAATCATTGCCATTGCCTCTCTTCCGCTGCCTACACTACTAAGCCTATCAATGCCAGAAAACCTTTGCTCTCCACCCAAAACTGTCTCTTCATAGGTCGTGGCACCAATGGCTTAACGCGCGACTACTGCAACACCCTGCTGACGGGCACCTCAAAAAGGAACCTTAATAAACTGCAGGTCATCCAGAACAATTCCCTCCATGCAGCCCTAGTCCTCCCCAGACGTGACCACATCTCAGCATCCAGGAGAGAAATCCACTGGCTCCCCATCAAAGAGCGTATCAACTTCAAAACTCTCACTATTATACACTGCTGCTTCTACAACTCTGCCCCCCCCATAACTTGCTCAAAGATTCATCAAAGCCGTCTCTACCCCACTGATAGGCTCGACCTACTGCCATCATCTCACAGTACAGATCTAAAAATGCAGCAGACCAGGAGGCTCCAGCTTCCCTGTCAGTGCCGTCACCCTCTGGAACTCACTGCCACTGGCAATACGTGCTGAATCATCTTATTGGCCATTCAGAAGGAAACACAAAACGTGGTTCTTCAACTAATTTCTCTGCTGGACCTTTTTGCCTATGGCTGTTACTCCCTCTCTCCCACCCTCCTAAACTCTCGCCCCTTCTCTTATTTCGCAACCAGCGCCTAAGTGCCTCCGGGTTTTGCATGCTTTATAAATACAAAAAATAAATAAATAAATGAGTTATCCGGCGTTTCTTGTTCTTATTGTATATGTCATGTTGTGTTAATAGGCATTTATGCTGTGCCAAATCATTACTGCAGTGGTTTCAGAGGGCCCAGGCTTTTTTGAGGAGTGGCGTACTGTGCCCTCGCTGGAGTAGTGAAACCTTAGCCTACGGCAACAAAGAAAATTGTGATAGGAACTCTTTTCATAGTATTATTGCCTATATATCTTTCATGCTTTCTTATAGCTGTACTGTAGTTTCATACTTTACAGGAGTAGAGTCTACACCTGTTTCTTTCTTCCAAACAACTTCTAATGCGTTGTTATGCCTGGTCATGCCATTATCAGGCCCTGCAAGGCATGCTATGCCTTGCTACATATGGCTTTATTGTTTGTGCCCATTGCAAACCTGCTCAACATTCTGCTTTGTAGCTCATACTTTACTGCTCCCAGGAGCCTCACTGTGATTCTACCTGCTGGGATTTGCACACATATGTCCCACTGTTGTTTTGCTCCTGTGTGTCCCACTGCAGTTTTCTCCCTCTTTTGAGCTTTCTCCCTGGTGTCTCACAATGATTTTGCCCCCTGGTTCCTACGCAATCAGTGCCCCACTGTGATTTTACTATCTGCTACCCAATGTGTGACTGGCTCCTAGATACCACACACTGGCCCTCATTACAACCCAGGCGTTAAGGGGTTAACAGCGCCGTAAAAAGTGGCTGCGCCGTTAAACCCTTAACGCCTGATTACGAGGTCCCTTTGCGGGTGGCCCTTTAACGCCTGCTTTTAGCAGGCGTTAAAAAACCAACCCGCAAAGGGACCTTGGTGCTAAGTACGGTGCCGCAATTTGCGGCACCTTACTTAGCACCTTCCCCATTCCCATTGAGCCCTATGGGGCAAAAATGGGAATGGGGAAGGGCCATGGCGGCATGGGGAATTACCGCCCGCCAACCTCGGAATGGGGCGGTAATTCCCCATTCCGCCATGGCGGAGTCAGTAAGTTACTGGCATGGACCATGGTGCTATTAGCACCATGGTCCAACGCCCGGGTCTTAAAGAGGGCCACTGACTTATTAGCATGCTAAGTGTTCCTGGGGACCACACCAGGACTTTGCCCTCCCTGAAATACCTACACTGGACTTCATTCGCAATCTATGCTCACCCACTGCCTCCTAGATACCCAGTGCTGCATTCTCCCTCTCATCCAGTACCAGCAGCTGCCCGCTGTCTACTGCCAGAGAAACTCCCAATTGTACCTCAAGACGTATTCTCTCCAGTACCTTACCTGAAGGACAAAATAACCGAGATGTCGAACAAGGGGCACCCCCTCTTTGATATCACCATGTCGACATCAGATGAATGCTCTCTGTTGCCCATTGTTCCTGCCACTAAACTCCCTGCACTAACACATCTCACCTCTATGCTGAATCACATTGTATGCATACCAAATAAGGCACTCAAACACAGCAATAAAATCATATATATTTATTAATATAAAGCTAGCAGTTGTACCTGTGCTTTGCACTGTAATTCCTACCCACATTTTTTTATTAAAGTATATTTATATTTTATACCTTTTACATTGTCTACACCATAGAACCTATGCACATGCCACATTTCAGGTTTGTAGCATGTTGGGAACTAGGCTGAACATTTTGAACAGACACACACATATATCCAAGCATTGAAGGCCACTTAAAAAAGCTTTAAAAAAAATAAAAATTAGAAAAATGAAAATGTTATACTTTTTACATCGTCTACACCATGGAACCGACCCACATGCCACATTTCAGGCGTGTAGCATGTTGGTAAGTGTGCTAAACATTTCGAAAAGACACACACACATATCCAAGCATTGCAGACTGCTTAAAAAAAAGTTTAACATTTCTTTTTAGAAAAATGTATATTTTATACGTTTTACATTGTGTACACCATGAAACCTACCCATGTGGCAAATTTCAGGTTTGTAGCCTGTTGGAAAGTATGCTGAACATTTTGAACGGACACACACACACACACAAACACACACACATATCCATGTCCCTTTTATATATATAAAGAGATGTATGTATAAGGTGCCACCTTTGAAACTCAGTCACTTCAAGGCGCTCGGATAACCATACCAACAGACATCCGACGCCAGAATGCTTCACTGCTACAGTCAACTTACATAGCACATTCCCAGCCAATGCACTGTAGCATCATGGGCAGGCAAGGCTACCTTCTGGACTCAAATGCCACTCTCCTCTCGCCCACGAGGCCTAGAAACAGACTGGCACACAGAGCGATGGGTACTTATAACCTGCATGCACCAACCAAAGATGGCTTGCATTTTCCCTTTCTTCCCATTAATCCCGCTCTCCTCCTCTATCAGATCCACCAGAGTGCATGAAGACCATGCACATGGCACTGGTGCACAATGTGAATCCAAATTACATAACATATCACTTCAGTAGGACTCATAATTGTGTCTCAAAGAAAGAAGGGTTGGACAAGGCAACACACTGGATTCCAAGTTACAAACAGATGCTGGATGCTGATTCCAAACACAGCAGATATAGCCATGGAAGAATCATGAATCTCCACTAATAAATACCTGCACAACATTGAGAACATGCAATAGCAACAGCGACCATGAACATTAAGAATGAACACATTGATTAAACAATAGAGAATTCCCTCACAAAGCGGCCAAGAGCTGTATAAAGCTGAGAATGTTTCCATTTCAAGAACAATGAATGGAGAAATCAAGCACTTGCACAAGAATTGTAATTTACACTAGTAATTATACAGAAACCCGAGAATTCAATAATAGGGTACACCCCTTTAATACCATTAGGAGCTACAACAAGCACAGTAATAATAGAAACCGCAACCAAGACTCATAGACACACTTCATACAATGATGGCTTTGATAAAGACCACGCGGGTCGGAACACATGTCGACTTCGAGGTTCAATAAACCAAAGGATAAAACTGACTTTCTCCAAGAATCCTTTATGTATTTGGGCGTTAGGTTCCTCATAATTGTGGGTGTTTATTGTGGTGACAGCAGATAGATTGTGTTAGTTCCTCGTCCAACCACCTACACTGATGCAAGCAGGATGGGGGAAGTGTTGATAGGGTAAAGAGAACATGGATTACAGAATGAGGTGTTGGGAGGCTGAGTCTTGTCTCCTAGATCCAACATCACAGAATTAACCCTTCATTGCGTTCAGTTTGTATAATGAGTCCAGTTCAGTGTTTTATTCAATATCAGAAACAGGTGCATGGAATCAAGAATCAAGAAATACACATTGATTCAATCCAAGAAAAGAATCCAAACAAAAGAAGCATTTTAAAAGTGAAACAATTTGGGCTTTTGTGTGGGCTTTGGCTAGGCGACTGACAGGCACTGCCATAAGGGTACTACCTTGGCATAAGGTGGAAAAACTGTCAAATGACATTAGTACCTGGTGTGGTAGATCAGAAGAAGGAGACAGACCCAATGTTGTCATTCTTATGGATGTTTTATTGAAATAATAAGTAAAAGGTCTCTCTATCCCAAGTCTGTGGATTTCCCTGTCTAACAAAACTAATCAGGGGGCTTGTCATCAGTTGTGAAGTCCAAAGCAAATGGTCTGTCCTCCGTCCTAAAAAAATAAGATGCCCTGACCTTACCACTTAGACAAAACAACTAAAGTCTAGGGCAATGACTCCCTTCTCCTGGAAAGGCTTCCCAGCCTTAATATATCATTCTTGGATCGTTTTTAGCAATCTGCTGTATCAACTCCTTCAGTTAGTTTAGGGGACTTTCCCAACTCCCTGGCCCCCCTTGCTCTTCAGTGTTCTTGTCCTTTGAGATTCTTTCTCAAATATCTCTGACAGTCTCTCTTTTCCTAATGTTACCAGTTCTTCTTCTTAATATGATGGTTGAACTCCTTATGAGTAAGATATCCTATATCAGACTTCTCCTTTTCTGGTTCACTGTTTCTCTCACTAGGGCAAGTACCATACACCCAATAGTTATTCTTATTCTCTTGGCCTCTGCGTGTGTTACTGAGATAAGTAGGATGACTCCAATAACAATTCTTGTAATTATTTCCACTCTCTTTGTTCTCTCTCATAACACAGAGATGAGTAGGGTGAGTCACAAGATGATTCTCAGTTTCTCTGTTCTTTTCCATATCACTGGGACGAGTAGGATGAGTCCCATTGTAATTGTCACTTTTTTGGTTCATTCTCTTATCACTGGGATGAGTAGGGTAAGTCCTGTGATCATTGTGCAGGTAATATTTTATTTGTGACTTTCTTACATCCAGGTGACTAAGAAGAGTATGATTCTGATACTTGTTACACTTATGTTCCCTTCCTGGTCTCCCGCTGTTCCTGTTACCTTCTGTTCCACAGGCTGGCATCACAGGGTCTGCTTGCAGGACAGGGACATCTCTTCGTTCGGTCAGGATGGCTTCTGCTTTCTCACCGACTCTCTCTCCTTCTTGTCCGTGGTCTCAATCCGCTTCCACGACCCTGCTGGTTTGAAACTCCTGGGTTTCACTTCTCACTGATAATGGTCCTTATTCCCTTTTTATGATACCTTGCTGGGCCATCCACAACAAAGGATTATAGTCCTTTGTCTCTTCCAGTTGAGCGTTCTCCATTACCCACTCATTCCTCCTCATCACAGTATTGCTGGTTCCTAACCACTGAGTGATCAGCATTACTCGCTCATTCTTCTTCTTCACGGTAGTTTTACCA
Source organism: Ambystoma mexicanum (assembly GCF_040938575.1). Classification (NCBI taxonomy): domain Eukaryota; kingdom Metazoa; phylum Chordata; class Amphibia; order Caudata; family Ambystomatidae; genus Ambystoma; species Ambystoma mexicanum. The sequence goes on from NC_090940.1 coordinate 204,231,879, forward strand.
GGTATTTCTTCTGGATAGAGCTTGGATCCTATGGCACAGTAACAGACAAGGTCTGTTGGGTCTTTCTGAAGCCCTGTCATTACTGTTGGTTCAAGGGATAGAGACTTAGGGAGTTCCTCCGTGGAACGGGAGTCCTTGTCCCCAAGGGGGGAGTCTCTCCATGTGAGGTCCCACTTTCTCAACCCCAGCCCCCCCATAGGCGGAATATTGCATAGTGGGCTCACCTCCTTAGCCTCACAGGGAAAGGCTCAACCTGGGGAGAAATTACTGATTCCCGCAATTCATCACAGTCTCTCTTTTGCTAATGTCACCAGGGAAATAGAAATCCACTGGGCATGTTATAACAGTGCTGGGCAAATTCCATTCTATTGCCTATAACAGAACCAACACTGTTAGCTTTGCCAATGATTGTTGTAATTGAATTCAGTGCAAGTAATAGGTGCAAGGATATACACATTGCTTGTCAATCAAGCGGTTGAGGGCACACTAGGTTAAGATATTCTTATTACACAAGAAAATTGTGTACAGCTGCAATGAAGTCATCACTCTACAGAAAACTGCCTAGAAAGAACAATGCACTGTGGGGTTTAAAGGTAGCCCCAAGACACAAATGAACATCCCAGGCTAGGTTGGACCGAAAAAGTGCAGAAATACTTTCTGTTAATTGGAAAGCACACAGTAATACTGTTAAAAGATGGCAGCCCAAATGCTGGCTCCCCACACTCTGTACAGCACTCTGCTGCTCTTGGGCTATGTGTGTGCTTTAAACAATAACAACAACAAAAAAAGAGCTGAAGGTCTAGCTGATGAACAGTTCTGCCTCTCACTGCAGGGGCCTCGAGAGTCAGAGAGTGGATCACTTCAGTGGGGTGTTTCCCTCTTTGAATTTACCCTCCAGGGGTCATTTCATGGAGATTTGTAGAATGTTTGGGTGCCCATTCAGGGATCTCATTTGGGGGTCACCAGGGGTCGCAGCCGTGCCCCCTTTTCCCCCCTTTGCTATCCCTGCAATCTTCCTTGCTACCGCTGTAAAAAAAAAAAGTAAACTCAAGCTCCTGTAGTAGCGGGGGCTCGCAGAGCCACTGCAGTGCACGGCCCCTGCACACCAGGTATGGGGGTGCCCTGGTGCAGTCTTCACCAATCAGGGTGAAGACTGGACCAGGGCTTACAGCGTGAGATAGAAGTGCTCAGTTGGGGTTGGAGCTGACTGTTGCACATGTCAAATTCCACGTTCAGCTCCAACCCCTTCTCCTACGGCTTACTCACGGCTTCCTAGTTCCTGTTTGTGAGCAGCACCGAGGGGCCGAGGGTGGCCTGCAGTGACGGACCGTAGCTGGAAAACAGTTAAGAAGGCTTTTTTGTAAAAATGTGATGTGTATTTTGCATGTGTAAAGTGCGTGTCAGATGAATGTATTTGCTATGTGTCAGTGAGTGGAGGGTAAATGAGATAAAATGTGATAGTGTGTGTGCTTGAATGTTCTGGGTGGGTGGGGGTATGCCTGTGTAGAGAATACAGTGAGAGTGGACGTAAGAGAAGGTGTATGAGTGAGTGACTGGTGGGTGAATGAGTAGGAATGTGATAGTGTGTGTTTGAATGTTCTGGGTGTGTGTGTGCATTGAACGATAGATTTTTCATAAATAGCTTTAGCCTGCATTAGAGATTTCGGTTACCCTGTTACCAGTACTACATTATGTATGTTGTACATAAAGGCTCCATGTTGAATCTGGAAAAGGACATTCTCCAAATGTGTGATCGTGGACAAATCTCGCCTCCCTCTGTGCCTCGGTTCTTATATCTGGCTGAAAGTAGAGCACCTGGAAACATGGGTATTCGACACATCTGAAGGTCATGTGCCTTCACTTCCCGTGTTGTCACTTGGGGGCGGGATGCCAAATAACATCACTTCCTGTGATGTCATTAGCGGTCAATGGCTGTGTGATGTCACTTCCGCTACCCCTGGCATTTTGGTGAAACGACGTCCCTGTGCCCATCTCTGAACTTGTTTGCCTCTGGGGAAAATGCTCAGCTATATAGGTTTTGTCCCCGGTTTCCGCGTCACTTGCTTGATGGCTGGATGCACTATCTCTGACATGGCGAGACCGGTGGCTGTATAATTATCCCCCTTTTCTTATGATTTCCAGGGTGGTGTTAAAGTGAAAGAAGAAGTGCATCATGGTTCTGGTTGCACGTTATTGGTTGAGACCTTATTGGTGTCTGCTGGTTGCCCATATGGTGGTGGACGGAGTGTTTCTTCTTTCTCCTCTCATGTACCAGGGGCATCCAGTGTTGTACACTAAGCATTGGGTTCACTTGATTGATGGTGTACTTTCCATGATGTAGAGCCCTCTACAACAAAACTCCTTTGATCTTGCAGTACTTCCAGGATCTGTGTTCTCTGGGTTTCTCACTATAATGAACCTGTGTACCCAACACTAGGCCCTTTAAGACAAGGTACCAATACTTTGAGATGGATGGATATGCCGAATATACTCAAACATCAATAACCAGACTGACTCAGAAAGTTGGCAAAGAAAGTCTGTTTTAATATCAGTTATCAAAAACAGGGAGTTACAATGAACATCAACGAACATCCGCTCGATCTTCTCTCTCAACGAATTTCATAAAAAACACAACATTTATAGTTAAAACTCATCATCATTGACGTCAATCTACATATCAAACTACAAAAATCTATTTGGGAATGTGATTGGCTTAAAAGGTTCATCTAGGTATACGTTCCATACTTGTTGGGAAGGTGATTGGGTCTCCATCATCAGGTGGGGCAACTAAGCCCTCCTCTAGTGCAAGTCACTATGAACGTCATCAAATACACAACGTCCCATTCGTTACACAAACTATAGGGCTCTCTATTACGTGTCTGTCTACAATTGGTTGGTACCCTTGCACCCCTCTGTACTATTCCACACACGCTAGCAGCACGCAGGCTGGCACCCAGGTGCTGGTGGGCTGGTCGTAACCATAGCTTCCCACCTCCTTAGCCTGTCATCAATCATCATTCTTGCGGTCTGCCAGTCAATTAGCCCTTTGAACATTGGCCTTGGAAATGTTCTCTGTGCCTGAGAATAAAAGGGAGTAGAGGCATACTCTGTCTCTTGGTTTTGATACAGCCTAACTCATTTATCTATTTTCATCCATCCACGTGACTAAAGAACATGTTTCAGAGCTTTTCGGCATTTGAAATACTATTAAATGATGAACCTCTGACGTCTTCAATGTTCTTGCTCCTCACTTCAGACAGGAGTTTGTTCTTTTGACACGTTTTGTAGCTTCTGAACGAACATCCAAGCTCATAGTGGCCTTGACTTCCTGGTACTGGGCCAGCCAAGCTCTTCTTGAATCTACCTCTGGTATTAAGTCGTTTTCCAACTGTGCCACACTGAAAAAGCCTGTCTATTTACTGGGGCCAAACTCTGCTAATCGTGCCCTGTGGAACATCCACAGTCTATTCATTCCTATGTGTATACGTTGGCACATTGCCGCAATCTATTCACTAATTAGCCAACCTTTAAGAATACTTTGTCTACTTGCGTTACTGCATCTGTATACAATTTTAAAATGACTTGACGTTTTCTTCATCGTTTCTGTAGCATGAGTATCTTCATATTGAGCCCTAAATGTTGCTCATCTTTAACACCTCATCCTTAGATCTTCATAGAATGCTTACATTCGTCATCCTGTTGTCTCCTTTCTGGATGCGTCAGCTCTGCTTCGAATGACGCCATCAATCTTCTCTTTTGCTCATTTTTCACACTTCTTCCGGGATTTCAATCCCATCGTATTGTCGTGAGTGCATATATGGCTTTCTCAATGGGTATCTTACTTCCAGGATTCTTTTCGGTACAGGTAATAGTACTGGCATACTGGCACTGCATGTGTCTCACACACTGGCTCCCAACATATAGGCATCATGGGGGCAGAGCTTTGAGTGGGGGTACTTAGCTCCACCTCTACAATAAATTCAGAGAAGTCAATGGGAACCTTGATGTGGGGAATGCGGGTGCACCCATCCAAGCATCTAATTTGTTAAGAAACTTCACTCCGATAAGTCCCCCCAGTAAATCACTGGCAATTCTTGGAACCTCCCGTCGGTGTTGTTGGTTTTACACTCCTTCCTATTCCAGTTTCTGGACTTAGTAGATCTCAAATTCCTATTTTTCATATCTTGTTCCTGGTAGCTAATAATTCTGCTAGACATACTGGGGATTCTGGGGTTCTGGTACACAGGAAGCCATTTTAGTGTAATACAATTTAGATAAGAGGCCAAACCTTCCTTTTCACTCAAAGGATTTCTCCTCCTTTCACAGATTCAAATAGATGGTCCTTGTTTCCTTCCATTTATCTCAATATTATGAGTATCAAAGGGTTATATATCTGTTCGGTTTGAGGAGGGCAGTCCTTGTCTATCTCAAGCTACCAGAGAGCTTTTGCATATTGAGGAGCCTCTGTGTAATATGTGGCCCGTCTGTACATGGCAGGAAGACCACTTCTGCTTCTCTTAGCAGATTGATGTGGGGCCTTATTACGCTGGCCTACGCCATCACAGGGATTCCTCTTTCCCAAAGCCTGCAGGAGCAATACGCTTGAGCCACTGCAGCATTCTGGGTAGAGTTCCACGGGTTCTCCTCGCCTGACACATGTAGGGCCGCAACGTGGGAAGTTCCTCGTGCATTTGTGTCTCACTCCCATTTGAATCTGCTGGATGAAAGCTATAGCATATTTGGAAGGGGTGTGCTGGCCTTTGTTAGCAAATGGTATGCTTGGGTTTGCCTGACCTCAATGAATATGCGTGTTGTAGTCATTTACTGGTGCAGTTTGGTTTTGTTGGGCGCCAAAGCCCAAGCTTGGGTATTCCTCTTTTATTAAGGACTGGGATGAGGAAGAGGGACTTGGGGTTAGTGCCCTGATTACATATGATAATCATCAATACTTCTAGGCCTACACTTTAACCTTTCAATCCTTATATAGCACCCACCCTCCCCAACAAGGGCTGGCTTTAGGGGTCGGCTTCAGCAACTCCATTGGTTGGAAAATAACAGTAGTAGTTATGGTTGAGCACCCCCTTTATGTGCAATAGATCCAACAGGAGGCTCACCATAGGCAGAGGGAAAGTGCAGAACATTCTTGGAATGATTCCTGTGACGAGGCGAACCATCTAGTTTACGTTCCGGAAGCACATTTAGAAAGAGTAGGACTACATGTATTGATGAAAAGCATATGTATTCTGGCAGTCTGATCGATCAAGGAAAACTAGAATTACCATTAGACCAGAGGCGTCGCTAGGAAGGAACTGTGGGGGCTATAGCCCCGGGTCTTTTGGTTGTAGCCCTGCATAGAAGCACAGGCGTGCTACAACCAAAACGCTAGCTAGCCCCGAGTCCCATTAGTCCAGATATTAGTGTAGCCCGGATCTCTTCCAGAACTAGCAACACCTCAGCATTAGACCATCAACACTTCGGACTAAAGAGTGGAGGCCATGTCACAACCTTAATCGGTGTAATAGAGATAACCAGTAAGTAATCAGGGGGTGCTAGTGAACTGCTTGTTATCACACCATCTCTTTGGCAGGCTTAGCCGGGCACTGTGGCGCATTCTGCGGTGCGTGCAGGCGTGCAGCTCTCCATTCTCCTTCAGTCGCTTTCTCTCCCTCTTGCCCAGACTCCCAAAAGGGCCTGTTACTTGATCCTCAGCTCCACACACTCAGTCCCAGGCCTGCGTCTCAGTATCGGCTTACCCTGACTCATAGCCTAACCTTGCCGTTCTCCTCTGACGCTGTACCCTTGCCTCCCTCTTCGCGCCGTGCAGCCTGCATGGCATGTCTGAGCTGTCAGTTCGCCGGCATTTGTTGTGCTACAGCTTCTTTTAAATCAATCCTCTTTTGCAGAAGAACAAAGGCTCAGTGTCAGCTCTGCTCCTGGGCCTGGGAGGAGGGGATCCTTCCAGCCTTGTTGCTTGGCGTTTGACACTGGAATTCGAGGAGAACACTTAGGACTCCGTGTCTGATTTCGTCGCTGTTTTTTTTTTCCTTCTAGTTTTTGAGGTGGCTCCTTCCTGTAATGGCTGATGGGCTTCCGGAAGGTGCTATTACACGAATAACTAGGCCGAAAGAAACAACGACACAACACATTATCAAGTTTGACGGAACTGGAATGTTAATGGTCTACTTGTCTTACTGCACAATAGTGTGTCATGTTCATGATATTTCATGCAAATAACCAAACGGCTAATATTGTTTGTTTTGGCTAGACTTGTGTAGCACATATGTGCCGATGGTGCTGGCTAACGCAAAAAAAGCCCATTGTAACATGTGCACGATAAACGGTCCTGTATGTACAATTCCGTCGGCAGAATGTATTTTATTATGGGATTTTAATGGAGTTTTGCAATACTCTACACTGTGAGCAGGCCACATCAAAGCGGAGAAATTGGGCGCAATGCATAATTGTTCCACTTCACAAACTTGCAGAATTATGCTTTTATATTCCAATGATGCCTCTGACGTAATTGCTGAAAGAAAATCCTACACAAAATTGTGCAGGATATTTAAGCGGAAAACTCAAGGGAAGCGTTTTAACTTTGTTTGCTGAAAACACCTCCAGCAGCAGCACTTTCCCAGTCTTTATTTGCAGTAATTTTGCAGGATTTGAAAGATATGCAAAGTGTATTTTCGCTGACATTGTCCCCACGCATATGTGCTGAAAACATTTTTATTAATTGCTAAAAATGTTGTCAATTCCAGGAAATTGATGAGAATTGGTGAATTTGACAAAAAGTGAAATGACCCTATTTCTCACAGCCCCTAGATGACAGAAGAAGGGGCAGAGCAGTGATGTCATTTCCATCTTAGCCTCCCTTGTTCCTATGTCCTCCTTTATTGTCTGGTACCTTTTTCTTTACTTGCTAGACCATCACATCTGCAGTTACCTGGATCATCTTTACCTTTATCTTGCTCTGACTCTTGCTGTTCTTTTCAATATTTCAATTGTCATCACATCTTATTTTTGTACCATCTCTTTAATTATGCACAGCGCTGTGGCGTAAAGTGCTTTAGAAGTGTAATAAAATACAAATACATTTATCGATTAGGGATTCTGAGTGAAGGAATAGAAGTATTAGGGTGTCATTTGAATTTGCTTCCTTTGCTGTCATAGTTGGAAAGGATTAAAACACAGCAATTTGCAAAGCCAATTGGTACGACCTTTGTACACATTACATTAGTGTGAGGGTGGGTTAGTGGCAAGACGATGCATGAGTGAGTTTGAGGGCATTGGTTTCAGAGGTCAAGTGAATGGCTGAGTGAGTGTGTATCTGTGGGTCATAAGTGGAAAGAGAGACAAGTGTGTTTCTTTGGATTTGAGACAGGCTGGGTGGTGAGTGTGTGGATACATACGGGACAGTGCTTGGTTTGTTTTCTAGCCCTCCTGTGACACTGCGGATGTGCAGTTCACCCCCACTGCTGCCACCACCCATAGTTTTCCCCCACAGTGTCGACATGTGAGGGATTACATTGCAGCTTGCACCTCCTCATTGTGGTTGATGATATGATATGATATGATATGGCATTTATAACGCGCCTCTACACAAGTGTTTCAAGGCGTGAATGGATGGATGCACTGACTATCACCACTTCACAATTAAGGTGAGTCTGAGACAATAAGTGCCCGGGCTCAAAAATAAGGGCCAGGGCGGAGACCTGGCAAACACCCCCACAAATTAAGCAGTCATACGGGGTCTATAGATGAATGGTGAGAGCATGTGTGTGCCTGGATAGAACGTGTTTGTGTGTGTGTTTGTGTGTTGTTGTTGTGGTAAAGTATGTCATTCTTTACAGAAAAAATCATGAGGATTGACAAGCAGCCATAATAAAAGTGGGGATTCTTTAATGATCAGCTGTTCCAACATTCCCTGCATACACACAGTGGATGGAATACCTGACTTTATCTGTTGGAGAAATGATAGGCATTTGCAAAGACAATGCACCCAGGCAGACATTACTATCAAATGCCCCCAGACTCAGGCACTGCACCTTAAAATAAAGTGTATCATCAGTGAATACATTGTGACAAGTTAAAAGGGCAACCTGTAGGCTCATGGAGCTGGGGTTGGATTTAAAGAATTACAAAAATACTTAGTCCTTGTTATGTCGATCATCTTCTGCGTCTGTGATCTTGTTCCTTAAATGTATGTTAGTTTGGATCTATTAGTGTAGATCATGCACAAAAGAGCGATGTTGAAGAGGGCGAACGGCCTAATGTTCCTAAGAGCCAACAGATAAGTGATGAGTTTTTACGCCCAGCACGTCCACAATGGGTTAAACTGACGTGGCACATTCAACGTGCTTCACCGGATGTCAACTTTCAAGTAGCTTTATTTCAACTGAGTTTTTTTCGAATTTGGATTCCACCGTCCAGTGAAGTTTTTTGAATTCGTTCAAGAGCCTTGAAGAAGAACTGAGTAGGTTGAAACATGTGTTGTCTGTAACTGAATTGTCAAAACACGCAATGCAATAAATGACCTTTTATGTATTGCTGTATTTTGAAATTTGCTGTTGTGGTGAGCGCGCACAAGTCAGGTCGCCCATCTGCTTTACTCTTGAGCTTTGTTTGTGACATTTGGGCTGTCAAGCTGGTGACCCTACCGCCCCACTAAGTGAAGTAATTAGAGTTCACATTATGTGTTAGCTGGGAAGGTGTTGCTCATGCCTTCAGGAGCCCTGTGCTTTTTCTCACCTATCTGTTTCCCGCCTGCCTTTCCCATGCCTCTGAACATTTTTTCTTAAATACATTCAGAGTAGCAGATCGATCTTTAATACTCATCGCCACACAATGCTCACGGTGGGTTATTGAATGATCAATACATGCCCCCTGGCGTTGCTCCTGTCAGTGTAACCTTACACGGGATATGTCTGACAGAGGGTGCAGATAGTTGGCATACACCTGCTATTGATCCCATCAGGGTGCTGTCATGTGAAATTGCTCCAATGGGGAGGAGGGGACCTGTGGCACAATAAAGAGGGAAAGCGGAAAGAACTGGTAGGACTGAAGGGGTCTAGCAGGAGAGAGGGGCACAGTGTGGAGAAAGGGTGGCCAGAGTGAAACGATGAACACCTGGCGAGGATGAAGGAGGCCATTAGGGAAAACGCACTGATCCAGTGGAGACTGCACTGAGGAGCCCGGCATTGGTGGTGAAAGATTGGCAGTGAATCTGTGGGACCTGATGAAGCACAGAGGAGGAACAGGGAACCATTGAGGCGAATAAAGCAAGAAGGCTGGCAAGAATACTTGCTGTAGATGAAGGTGGCAAACTGGAGCACAAAAGGACTGCTGGAAGATTTCCTTCAGACAAACAAACCTGGTCAGGGGTGTTGCTAGGTCTGCAAAAGATCCGGGGCTACACTAATGAAGGGACTGTCGGGACTCAGGGGTAGCTATCCTTTTGGTTGCAGTGGCTTAACTTCTATCCAGGGCTAAAACCAAAAGACCCGGGGCTATAGCCCCCTCAGCAACCCCCTGGCAGCGCCTCTGAACCTGGTAAAGTTCTACATTCTCATTACATAATTTTGTTAAAAAAAAAAAAACAATGTCGAGTGAGGAGGCATGAGCCATGGCAAGGCCCCCTTTCTTAAGGGCTCAGTACGAAGACACTAAAAGGGATCCTAAGGGACTAAGTTAGTCTGCCAAGATTTTGGTAAACAAATACCGCATACATTAAGTAATTAAATAAGTGTCACATATGGCCTCAGGCACACACCAACTCTCGAAGACGGTTTAATGGTTTTTTATTAACAATTTTGAAGAGTGTCTAACTAAGGGCCGTCCCCCTCTCGCTCTTTCTTCCCCATGGGCTATTCCCTCCTTAGCCCCAGGTGCCCCTAACACCAAGGTGTTTGCTAGAGACCGGTACACACTACTACCTAGTTTCTGACTGGGCCCTGTTGAAGGCCTAAAGGCCTTATCACTCTGGCTCCCTCTCGGAATTTCTAGGTGTATCCTAAACTGGGGTCCCAAAAGAGAATAACACATCTGAATTACTGGTGCTTTTCATTGGCACCCGATCCACTTGATCTTTCCTTCATACACTCTCCTACTCATTGCCCTGAAATTCTCTCCTTTCTTTCCTTTTCTTCTACTCTACTCCCCTTACTTCCTACCACTTCCCTCTTTCTCTCCCTCTCTCTCTGTCTCTCTCTATCCCTGTAATGTTTTTACCCCTACTACCACTCTGGCTAGCTCCCTACTACTCCCCACTTTACTGCTCTCTCTTCTCCTCTCACCTCTACACTACTCACCACCTTTGCCACTCCACTCTTCCACTACTCGTCACTCCCATTCCCACTATTCTCCATTCTACAACTCTACACTCCCATTAACATCCACTTTGCTGCTCTCCCTCTCTCCTCCCATGGCTCCCCACTCTAATGGTCTCCCTCTCAACTCTCACTGCTCGCCACTCTAGTGCTTTCCCTCTCTAATCCCACGACTCTCCACTCTACTGCTCTCCCATCTTTACTTCCACTACTCCACACTCAACCTCCACCTTCTTCCCCAGTCATCCTCCTTCCAATCTCTCAATCACCTTCCTCACTCAGCCTTACCTACTCCCCTACACTCTCTCTAAATACATTCACTCCGCTCACAACCATACATGCACTCTCACACCAAAGTACAACTTTCTCTCACCAACCAATACCTCATTTGTGCACCTTCTCTATGATCCTTCTCCATGCTCCGCTACACCATCCTTCCTCCACCAAGAATCTCGGTCCACCTTCTCTTCCCTTGACCTCATCCAAACAATCCACACTGTCCTGCTTCACGCGTCCCTTTTTATGCTCCTCCTTCCCACCCATTGATCCTGGCACCCATCTGGTTCCCTAGACCTATCGCTAGCTTGTTTTTACCTGGGCTAGCGTCAGCTAGATGCAAGACTTTAAAATGCCTCTGAAGCTCCGCCCCCTCCTCCAACAAGGGCCCACCAGAGTTTTTCATTGGCGGTCTGTGACAAACATAGGGCCTCATTACGAATGTGGTGGTAAGGCAACAATGGCGCCGGTTGTTACCGTACCGCCACATTACGAGTTCTGCTTGCGGGTGCCGCTTTGCACGCCTGGTCAGACCAGGCATGCAGACCAGGCGTGCAGAGCAGCACCCGCGAGCAGAACTCGTGCTTGCACCGGCACCGTTATGAACGGTGCCGGTGCAACTATGCTCCCCAGCTCCATTCTGCCCTATCGGGCACAATGGGGATCGGGAGCCCGCCCACACCGGCACCCGCGAATGGGCAATTACCGGCCCATTCACGGGAGCCGGTGCCGGTAGCGAGTTTGGCGGTCGGCATGCCCTTAATAAGGGCACAGCTACCGACAAACTCGTAATGAGGCCCATAGTCTCTTTTAAAGTCCTTCTGCCTATCATTTTCGAGAACATGCCACCAGAGTCCTTCAATGGTAGCCTGCAACGGTTTACGGTCAATTCATCTGAAACCATTGCATCTAATGCCATTCCATCGAAATTCTTCCATCAAAAATGTTTCCATCTAATGCATTTTCTTTTCTTTTTTTTTTGGCCGTCCCCAAACCTCTGTTTTTTACCCTTTAATATGCACCTGAACAAAAATTAACCCTTTACCCCCCAAAAACATGCATTAGATGAACATTTTTTAGATGGAAAAATGTCGATGGAATGTTATTAGATGGAATGGGTTTAGATGAATGGACTAGATAACCCTGCAACAAATATAGTAATTTTCTCAGTTCGTAGACGTGCAGTGCATAGCTTCCCGATTTCCGGGTTGCATCGCCTATTGCTCGGCAGCGCTGCCGCTCACCGCCGGCTCCCTCGCTGTCAGGTTGCATGTTCCCTTCACTGCTGCATGGACTTCTGCGTGTTGGGGTCTTAAAAAAAAAGAAAGAGATCACTGGCCAGCACAGGGCAGGGAAAGTATGAGGTTATAACCAGTAGCACTTGACATTTGGTGCCAAGCACAAGTAGAGGGGACAGAGACTGGGGCACTGCCAACTTACCCAGCCTACCTCTGGGATAGAACGGACTCCGAGAACTACCCCGGTAGGCCTCCTGCCCCTGTCACACTAGCTAAAAGGGTTCTGCATTGTTAAATATCTTTATTGTTCATCTAGAATACATTTATACTTTCTTTACCATATGATGGTGGTAGCTCACCTGTTTTACATAGGGAATTAGTTAATAATATTATTGTAAGTATGAAATTGAATGTTTTAAAGCACTCACTAGGCAATCTTCCTAAAAGTGCTCTCTGATCGAGCTGTCAGCTTCAATTCAAACAGGTATGTGTCCAGATCTGCAGTGTTTATTGGCAGGCTTCCTGTTAAGATTCAGCTAAATACTCCTTAAACTCCCTGCTTATCTCGTGTGCCATCTTTATTTTATGTTCCTTTTATACATGTATGATTAGGCTCATTTATGTTCACTTTGTGCTATTAAAGTTAGTCGCGGTTTCTGTCTCATTTCCTAATGGTGTTCTGCATTAGTAATAACATGACTGTGTTCTTTTCGTTAAAAGGGAGCAGTTTTGCACCTATTCTATATGATGCTGTGGTGATTCTTTAAGCCTCTTCTGCTCTGTTTTGCCTCTTCTGTATGGTTATGATTTTAGAGATAATAAGCATTTATATAATAACTCTCTCATATAATTACAAGATGTCCCCTATTATATTGGATTGCATGCTATAGCTGTTGGTATTTTAAAGTCCCTTATACCCCAAGTGATAGTATTTTTGATTGTTTTATCTTGGAACGGTAATGTATCTAATCTCAGCTGTGAAGGTACCATGAATATGCTTTCTATTTTTAAATGAATGCTGTGATCTACCTTTATTATCTAAAAAGGTATACATCCTACAATATGATTTATGTGGCTAGTGACAATGATGATAACGATGTGTTATTTATATAGCGCCTTTATCCACACCGCTTTACAGAGCACATATTTACATACAATATCATCCAACCGAAATTGGTACTCATAGATCAGACTAATATGTCTTGTGAATGCATCATGAAGCATGACACAGACAATAGATTCACGTTTCTTAATAAAATACTTTATTGGTCTTTATGTCAGGATGGAGTAATGCCTAGCTTGCCCTAAACTAAAGTGGGATCTCCCTACCTAAAGAAACTAAGGCCAGTCTGTGTCATTAAGTTCAACTCAAAAACCTGTCTGTGTCCAAAACCTACACTTGCCCTCACAACTAAAGTTATACAATGTGTAGGGATGTAAGCACTAAAAGAAACAGTGTTCAAAGTAAAGTTCTGAGCTTCTTCCAGCTCTGGCTTGGAATCAATCTCACCTTTACAAGTTCAAAATAGTTGCAAAATGTCTTGGGGGTTCCCTTCCCCAAGTTCAATACATTTCCAAAATATCTCAGGGGTCCCTTCCCCAAGTTCAACACAGTTCACAGCAACCACAGGGTTCTCTTCCCCAAGCGTAACACAGTTCACAAAGTTTCGGGGTTCACTTCCCCGAGCAAGCAGCTCCTCCAACAGAACTGCTACGAGCCTCTTGACTTGTAAGAATGCTTCAAGTTTAACTTTGCAATTCTCTAGGCTATTTTGATAGTTCAAACAAATGCTTTCTTTAACTTCAGAAATGATCATGCAGCACAGCCTTTGTGTGGTTGCTTTCCTTGGTTCTTTCTAGTAGGGACTAATCGGTCTAGGCGCAGTTGTCGGACAGCACAGTCCATCCATTACAGGTCACACAACCGATAACCATTGGCATTTTATGATGTTATTGGCCTTCCTTGGTCAACACAAGTTTTCCTCCCTGTAGCTGTGTCATGAATTCACATTGATAGTAGATTTCACAATGGTAGTCTTTTGGCTTGGCCACAACTTGTATTCAAATTACTCTGTCACTCTGTGCTGTAAATCCTTTTCACACTTTGCTTTCTCAATGTCCATTCAAGTTCAACAACTTGTCTTTCACACTTGCTTTTCTGCTTAATTCAATAGTGCTCATTATGAACTTTCACTTTGTTCATCAAACGCTTCTGAACGGGTTTTCGCTTTTCACTCATATGGTATTTTCAGCTTTTTTAAAAATCTTTTCTTCAATTCAGTATTCAATAAGTCTTGGTACATTTCAAAAGGTACTTTGCAGTTTGTTCAGTGTTCCATATTCTTCCCTTAGGGTTCCAAACCCCACTCTTAGAAGTTTTAGCTGAATCGCTACATGCAAATGTCCAATTCCCGCCCCCTTAACTGCCCCGGTATGTGTGTTCCCTATCGCACACTGACTGCTACTCAGCAGCTCCTCTGGGCATCTCCGCAGTCTTCTCCGACTTCCACTTTCTTCCCAGTTAAGTGTCGGGAGCTCCAGCAAGCAGCGCTCGCTATCGGTAAGCCTAGTTGCAGCGGCCAGCAGCAGTTGGTAGTTTTCTGTGTTCCCTAGCTCCAGCTGGGAACATGCTGCTCAGGTAATTGCAGTGGTTCTGGTCCTCTCACAGCCTGTTCAGGTCATGGCACCTCTCGCACCCCCTGGCTACACACAGCCTTCTCTCCGCCAGCCCTTCTCCAGCCTTCTCCTTGCCTCACAGCTGCCTCCTTCTGTCCAGGCAGGTTCCTCCTTCTCCTCTCTCAGTCTACTATTTTATGCACCTTTGGCCTTTCAATTGGTCGCAGGTACAAGTCCTTTGCCTGACCACAATTATAGTAATTAACAGGATATGCCTGACCTTCCATAGTCCTCTTCCTCATCTCAAAGCCATAGTGGTGAAACTGACTAGAAGTGTGCATCACTCCTAGCTGCCTCTTCCTCGTCCCAGTTGTAAAGGTATGTGAATGTGGAACAGTGGGTGTGTAGGAAAGGGAAAACGACTTACAATACCCTATGAAGGTCTGGGGAGGGTAGGACTCATTTTAAAAAGGGAACAGGGGATAACATGTCCCACCTGCAGACATCCTCTTCCCACTCCTCAAGGTCCCTTCACCCAGGTGATCCTCCCTTTCATCTCCACCCCCAAGGTAAGAATCAAAGAGCAATGTCTTTTCCCTGGCCACCTGAGAGGAGGATCCTAGGGGAGTAGACGGAAGGATGCCCTCAGGTTCCTCGCAGTATACTCTCTAGATTTGGAAAACCTTCACATATACAAGAGGTCATAATATTTCATCATTTCTGTAGAGCTTCCCAAAAATATATTGATATTTGTATTTGGTTCTTGAAACATGCTATCAAGATGATGATCCAAAGATAGATCTATATGATTGCATGCAAGGATCAGCACCATTAGGATACCTAATGTGTGGGCTCCCTCTTCCAAAAGACTGGTCCATCTTCATTAGGAGAATAGAATGAATGCAGGATTAATACTTGATTACCAATGCAGCAAGACACTAGAAGTCAGTGCTTTTGTTAATTTGATTTTGCATTCGGGATACACATTGTTGAACTGTTGATTAAGCCTACACTGACCTCCGGCACATATGCTGAAGCGTCTTGCACTTTTAAAAACCACAATATAAAGTGGCCACGGTACCGTCACAATGCGGGAAAGAGGTATTTGATTTTTTTATATTATTATTTTTATTCATCTAATAATTGACTTCTTCATGTTTCTAGATTTGCAGAACGTCCAAGAACTCTAATTCAATTTTAGACAGATTGTAGTACCTCAGACATGTTTTCACTCATTTCTTTTATCTTTGGCCTAAGTCGCTGTGCATCATTGAGATTTGTTAGTGTAGAATCTACCTGGGGATTAACTAGCCTAAAGCAGTGTGTGAAGAACACCAAAGACATAAACCCTAAAAAGTTGTAAATTGTTGTTGAATATCTCGGACAGTTGTCTATATTCAGCTGGAAGTCACACTTAAAGTGGCACTGTAATTGCTATTCCATCATTTTCCTTTCATAAATTGTGACAAGATCATCAATTGCAGAATACAGCCATCATTTTCCAAACAGAATTGAATAAATGTCAGGAGAAACATATTGCCTGATATTATGACATTAGGTGGGGTAGCGAATCATCCCCCATGTGCTCATGCTAGCCTTCTCTCTGCCTTTTTAATCGTTATTGTCATTAGCCTTGTGGCAAGGAACAATATCAAAATGTCACCCACATTACTTTGACCAGGAAGTTACTGCGACTTTCACCCTACATATTATCCCGCTTCACATTACTGCGCCCAAGTGGAGCAGGGGTTGCAGGGGTGTCCCCTGCTCTCCTTGTTCACAGTAACGTGAGTCGGGGGTTGCACGGGTGTCCCTCGCTTACCATTACGGTAAGCGGCAGATAAGAAGAAAAAAAAAAGGACCCAGCGGTGTCAGCACCGCCCCGCGTAAGTGGGAGGAACTGCTCCCGCAGGGGTATAAGGCAGTCAGCGGCGTACACAGAAGTGCACTGCAGTAAAGGTAAGTAGGGCTAGGAGGATGCGAGTTGGAGGATTGCAGGCCGGGGCATGCAGGTAAAAGTGATCTATCTGATCACTGAGCCGTGCAGTAATTGGAGTCGACATTTTCGTCAGCGTAATTACGGGCGGCGCAGTGATCACATATATTCTGCGGCAAGGGCACACCCAATTGCAAGGCCTCGAATGCGGCCTGTATTTTCTGGTGGTTCATGCCCACCTTTCCAAGCAACCTTTGTGCTGTTCCACCTTTTTCACTCACCACATTGCAACCCCTCTGCCATACCTTTATGCATATTTTAAATGCTATTCTGTAATTACTAAAACTAAAATGACTAATTATGTGAGCCCCTAAGGAAGCCGCACTGAACTGCTGTAGTCGCTCTTTCATGCTGATAATGCCTTCATCAATAACACTGAAAACGGACTAGAGCAGTACAGCACTGGTTCCTTGATGGATCAGGTAAGTGTACTTTTTCTTTTCTTTTAGTGGCATAAGAGCCTTTAACTCATGCCTGTGGATGTTGTGGGTACTAAAGGCAATGTAGGCCTGAAGGGGTGGGCCGACCCTGTCAGTAATTGCCCTGCTACCCTTAATTCATAGAAATTCGCACAAAAGTGGCGCAAGCGACTGGCGCACAGCATGCCCGTGCGAATGTCTGCGCCAGCCGCGTGCGCTAAAATCGATTTCCGCGCACAGCGTATTCATGGATTTTCGCATCCAAAACCAGCCGTGGCGCAGCGTGGCGCAGCGACCCTGCAGCAGCGCCAGTTACGCCCCCAAGAACGCCCTCGCGCAAGGAAAAGCCTTCAAAATCCCCAAATAATTGCAAAGGGCTGCGCTAACCCTGGACCAGTTCACAGGGCTGGCAAACAGCAAACGCCAAGCGGGGAACGTGTATTTCAGTGGTTCGCGGGAAGTTCCACACGCAATTGTCCTGTGTACGTGTGCATCAGGGGTGCGCGGGAAGTTCCACACGCAAAATCAGCAGGGTACGTGTATTTCAGGGGTGCGCGGGAAGTTCCACACGCGATTGTCCTGTGTACGTGTGCATCAGGGGTGCGTGGGAAGTTCCACACGCAAAATCAGCAGGGTACGTGTATTTCAGGGGTGCGCGGGAAGTTCCACACACGATTGGCCCCGTGCGAGCAGGGTACGTGTATTTCAGGGGTGCGCGGGAAGTTCCACACGCGATTCCATCAGGGTACGTGTATTTCAGGGGTGCGCGGGAAGTTCCACACGCGATTGGCCCTGTGCGAGCAGGGTACGTGTATTTCAGGGGTGCGCGGGAAGTTCCACACGCGATTTCAGCAGGGTACGTGTATTTCAGGGGTGCGCGGGAAGTTCCACACGCGATTCCATCAGGGTACGTGTATTTCAGGGGTGCGCGGGAAGTTCCACACGCGATTGGCCCTGTGCGAGCAGGGTACGTGTATTCCAGGGGTGCGCGGGAAGATCCACACGCGATTTCAGCAGGGTACGTGTATTGCAGGGGAGCGCGGGAAGTTCCACATGCGATTTGAGCAGGGTACGTGTATTTCAGGGGTTCTGGGGAGTACTACACGTGAATTGGCTGTGTGGGTCCTCCCAGGTGTACGCTCTACAACCTCCACGGCCCCTGCAGGCAGCCCACACCACGGGGGACTACCCTACACCCCTGCTCATGTCCCGCAGGCAGCCCATCCAGCATGGGCATGCCCCCCAGCCAACCCACATGTCACCTTGCACTACTGATCAACAATGCATGTCTCCCACCACCCCCACCCCCCAGCAGTGCAGGGGCAGCCTCCACCAGCCCCCCACCCATGTCTACCACCACCCCCACCCCCCGGCCACCAGGGGCAGCCTCCACCAGGCCCCCACACGTCCCCCTGCACCCCCACCCCCCAGCAGTGCAGGGGCAGCCTCCACCAGGCCCCCACCCATGTCTACCACCACCCCCACCCCCAGCCACCAGGGGCAGCCTCCACCAGGCCCCCACTCATGTCTCCCACCACCCCCACCCCCCAGCAGTGCAGGGGCAGCCTCCACCAGGCCCCCACCCATGTCTACCACCACCCCCACCCCCCAGCCACCAGGGGCAGCCTCCACCAGGCCCCCACCACCCCCACCCCCCAGCAGTGCAGGGCAGCCTCCACCAGGCCCCCACTCATGTCCCCCTGCACCCCCACCCCCCAGCAGTGCAGGGGCAGCCTCCACCAGGCCCCCACTCATGTCTACCACCACCCCACCCCCCAGCCACCAGGGGCAGCCTCCACCAGGCCCCCACTCATGTCCCCCTGCACCCCCACCCCCAGCAGTGCAGGGGCAGCCTCCACCAGTCCCCCACCCATGTCTCCCACCACCCCCTACCCCCCAGCAGTCAGGGGCACCCTCCACCAGGCCCCCAATCATGTCCCCCTGCACCCCCACCCCCCAGCAGTGCAGGGGCAGCCTCTACCAGGCCCCACCCATGTCTACCCCCACCCCCAGCCACCAGGGGCAGCCTCCACCAGGCCCCCACTCATGTCTCCCACCACTCCCACCCCCCAGCAGTGCAGGGGCAGCCTCCACCAGGCCCCCAATCATGTCCCCCTGCACCCCCACCCCCCAGCAGTGCAGGGGCAGCCTCTACCAGGCCCCACCCATGTCTACCCCCACCCCCAGCCACCAGGGGCAGCCTCCACCAGGCCCCCACTCATGTCTCCCACCACCCCCACCCCCCCAGCAGTGCAGGGGCAGCCTCCACCAGGCCCCCACTCATGTCCCCCTGCACCCCCACCCCCCAGCAGTGCAGGGGCAGCCTCCACCAGGCCCCCACTCATGTCCCCCTGCACCCCGACCCCCCAGCAGTGCAGGGGAAGCCTCCACCAGGCCCCACCCATGTCTACCACCACCCCCACCCCCCAGCCACCAGGGGCAGCCTCCACCAGGCCCCCACTCATGTCTCCCACCACCCCCACCCCCCAGCAGTGCAGGGGCAGCCTCCACCAGGCCCCCACTCATGTCCCCCTGCACCCCCACCCCCCAGCAGTGCAGGGGCAGCCTCCACCAGGCCCCCACCCATGTCTACCACAACCCCCACCCCCCAGCCACCAGGGGCAGCCTCCACCAGGCCCCCACTCATGTCTCCCACCACCCCCACCCCCCAGCAGTGCAGGGGCAGCCTCCACCAGGCCCCCACTCATGTCTACCACCACCCCCACCCCCAGCCACCAGGGGCAGCCTCCACCAGGCCCCCACTCATGTCCCCCTGCACCCCCACCCCCCAGCAGTGCAGGGGCAGCCTCCACCAGGCCCCCACCCATGTCTCCCATCACCCCCTACCCCCCAGTAGTCAGGGGCAGCCTCCACCAGGCCCCCACTCATGTCTCCCACCACCCCCACCCCCCAGCAGTGCAGGGGCAGCCTCCACCAGGCCCCCACTCATGTCTACCACCACCCCCACCCCCCAGCCACCAGGGGCAGCCTCCACCAGGCCCCCACTCATGTCCCCCTGCACCCCCACCCCCCAGCAGTGCAGGGGCAGCCTCCACCAGGCCCCCACCCATGTCTCCCATCACCCCCTACCCCCCAGTAGTCAGGGGCACCCTCCACCAGGCCCCCACTCATGTCTACCACCACCCCCATCCCCCAGCCACCAGGGTCAGATTCCACCAGGCCCCCACTCATGTCTCCCACCACCCCCACCTCCCAGCAGTGCAGGGGCAGCCTCCACCAAGCCCCCACGCATGTCCCCCTGCACCCCCACCCCCCAGCAGTGCAGGGGCAGCCTCCACCAGGCCCCCACCCATGTCTACCACCACCCCCACCCCCAGCCACCAGGGGCAGCCTCCACCAGGCCCCCACTCATGTCTCCCACCACCCCCACCCCCCAGCAGTGCAGGGGCAGCCTCCACCAGGCCCCCACTCATGTCCCCCTGCACCTCCACCCCCCAGCAGTGCAGGGGCAGCCTCCACCAGGCCCCCACTCATGTCTCCCACCACGCCCACCCCCCAGCAGTGTGGGGCACCTGCCAGCAGGCCCCCACTCATGTCCAACTCATGTACCCCTGCACCCCCACCCCCCAGCACTGTGGGGCACCTGCCAGCAGGCCCCCACTCATGTCCAACTCATGTCCCCCTGCACCCCCACCCCCCAGCAGTGCAGGGGCAGCCTCCACCAGGCCCCCACTCATGTCCCCCTGCACCCCCACCCCCCAGCACTGTGGGGCACCTGCCAGCAGGCCCCCACTCATGTCCAACTCATGTACCCCTGCACCCCCACCCCCAGCACTGTGGGGCACCTGCCAGCAGGCCCCCACTCATGCCCAACTCATGTCCCCCTGCACCCCCACCTCCCCAGCACTGTGGGGCACCTGCCAGCAGGCCCCCACCCATGTCCATCTCATGTTCCCCAGCCAACATGTCATCACAATCTAGATCCCTGGTCCCTATGGTCAGCCTCCAAATGCAAAACACCCACTCGAGTATTGCATCCACCCACTCATAATTGGCAATTACATGACAGAACACCAATTGCAAGTTCCGAAACAAACACATTTCCCTCACATACACCCAATGGGTGTCAGTGAATCTCAAAAGCCACATCATGATATGCATTAAACCAATGAGATGATACTACACATTGAAGTTTGATAAAAAAAATATGTATTGAAGGAAACATAAATAGAATCAAAAATAAAGAAACAGAAATGGGAATGTACAAAAATGAAAAGAAGCATGTCCGTGAAAAAAAGCAAAACCAAAAATCAAAATCCAAAGTAATGGTGTCCAAAGTCACTGTCCAGAAAACAAAATCCAATGGGAAATAAAATAGAAAGCCATTGCTCCATGGTTAAAATGTGAAAGAAAAATACAATCCAACAGTGAACTATGTACATACGAACAAGCCAGGGTCCATTATCCCAACAAAAGAAAGGAAACCTATCTAACTACACTAACTAATAAAATAAACTATATACAAAAATGTGGCCAATGTCCGAAAGGTCCAAAATAAATCCTAAAAAAAATGAAACCTAACACTACCTACATAACTATGTACAAGGGCAGCGGGCTAGTTTGACGGCTCACTTGTGGATGTCCCGGGCCAGGGCATCATCGAACTCCTGCTCAATGTCCCGGAGGCGGTCCTCCTTCATGGCCCCGAGGGTCCGCAGGGCCGTCGACGTGTCCACCTCCAAACCCCTGCGGATTGCCTCGAGGCACTTGGCCCGCCTCAGGGCCCTCTGCATGGAGTTCTCCGCCCTGACCATTGTGAGCCGTGCCTCTTCCGCCCGCTGCCGCTCCGCATCTATGGCGTGGCCCAACCGTTGCCACACGGAAGACAATCTCTGTCCTGGGTCCTCCTGCCCTCCCGCCGATGCCTGCCCCTCCGATGTTGAAGGCCCCGAGCCTTCATGGCTCCCACCACGTTGCTGCTGCTGCTGTGCCTCTGCCCGTGCACTGCCTCCTGCTGCCTGCACATCCTCCGCCGGCTGGGGTACAGTCGTTGATGTGGCCACCCCTGCTGGACGTACGACTCCCGACTGTGGCAGGGATGCCTCCTTCACCAGCCTGGCCGCACCGTCAGAGGCAGCTCCACAGGGCACCCAGGTGACTGATGGGTGGGAAGATGGCACGGAGGACGACTGGCGCGTAGGGGGTTCAGTTGAGGAGGGTCGTAGCAAGCCCCATCATACGGAGGAATCCGGCCTGGGTGACCTGTCCCAGCAGGCTGACGTGGTCAACGAGCCATTCGAGATGACGTGCAGTCTCCTCATGAAAAGACTGCAGGTCACCTTGCATGGCCCGTTGACGCAACGCCACACCACTCAGAACAGGCTCAACCCAGACCCGGATAGCCACGTCCGCAGGCAGAGGAAGGCCAGTTGTCGTGAGCTCATCTCCTGTCTGAAAACGGGTCTGGACGTAGGCATCCCTGCTGGTGCAAGATGATGCAGGGACAGGATCAGGGACAGGATTGCACAAAGGCACCTCCGCGGCGGCCTGTGCTGCCTCCTGTCCCTGGTCCTGCACTGCATCACTAGCACCAGTGGGATCCCCACCTCCAGACCCCGTCTCTGTTGCTTACACGGCCTCCTCCTCCACCAAACCCCCCACCAACCTGGATGACTCCGTGCCATCTTCCCCCGTTGGGCCCTGTGGGCTCCCAGCTGCCCCTTCTGCTGCCGAGGAGTCCAACTCCAACCTCCGCCTCTTGGACCTCCCCCGGCAGCTGCGGCCTGGGATGCGGCACCGGACTCCTCACTCCCCGACGAGATGACAACATGGGAGGGGAGCCGGGCCTTGCGTCTCCGGCTGGCAGTGGGATCCCCGCCGCTGTGCTCCACAGCACCTTCTCCGCCCTCTTCATCAGTTGACGCTGCAGACAGGGAGAAATAAAACACAGGCATCAGGGCACTGTACAATGGACACATACACACATGACAGTTGTACATGAGTGGCATTGGCAAACCTCAGACATGTCATCACAATCCCCAACACACATGTCATTTCAACTCGCACACATGAGCCATACCACAGCCATATCGCAACTGCCAGCACCATCCATACACATACAACAGCATGAGCAGGCAAAGGTGAGCCAGACATCACATGCAACACAGGAAGTGCACCACACATGTACACACACCACCACACTTGCATGCATGTGTACAGCTCTGCCAAGTGTCGCAGTGTTCAGATGGGCATCCATGTCACATCTGCCCATCAGGCTTCCACATACCGCTGTCACATGCATCCATGTTGCATCACTGTTGCACCCTTGTCAAATACACACACATGCACATGTACACAGTGCTCATACATGCAGCTGAAAACAACATACATGCGTGACATCACGGACATGTCTACTTACATACACATTCATCCAAACATGTGTGCCCACA
This sequence comes from Ambystoma mexicanum, assembly GCF_040938575.1. Lineage (NCBI taxonomy): Eukaryota > Metazoa > Chordata > Amphibia > Caudata > Ambystomatidae > Ambystoma > Ambystoma mexicanum. Next base: position 204,255,159 of record NC_090940.1, read on the forward strand.
CAACTGCATTTGGCATGCAAGCCTACACACACAAGCAACATCCATGTCTCACACATTCCAGCCCTCGCATGTGTTAGCCCCACGGCCCTGTACAACCCCATCCATACTCGACCCCATACAAACAGATGTGCAACCTGCACACTACTGAAAAATCACCACACGCACAGCTCACAATCAGGATGCATGTACACTTACCGCTCGACTCCAGACGGGTCTGCCTCTCAAGGACCTGGACGTGGAGCGCTGGGGATATGCGTTCCAGGACCCTAATCTGTTCTACCGACAAGTGGCCCCGGCGCCCCTTGGCATCCGCTGCCTTCAAGAGGCGCCGGGCCTTGTTCAGGGTCCTGGACCTGAAGTCCTCCCAGTGCTTCTTGACATGTTGGAAGTCACGGACTGCCACCCCCTCCGCCTTGATGGCAGTCACGATGTCAGTCCAGATCCGAGTCCGTCCTTCCTTGTCGGCGCGGGAACTTCCGAAGAGGGCATCATACTGCCCCAGGACTTGCTCCACCAGGACACCAACTTCGGTGGCACTGAAGCTGGTGCCCCTTCTGCCTCTCTGGCCGGGGGTTGTCAGTGGTCTCAGATGGTGTTTGCCCCGACATAACAACCCCAGAGGCAGGAGTGGATGGGCAACTGGGTCCTGGGGCTGGGCTGTGGAGCGATGGAATCCCAGTCGGGAGTCTTCGGTTCCAGCAGGGGTGGTCACAGCAACAGCACCCCTGGCTGATGTGCAGGCAGCAAATGGCAGGGCACGTGGGCAGCAGGCAGTCAGGCAGCAGCAGATGGCAGGTGGGAGCGTGCGCGGGGCTCTGGGGGGCAGTAGTTCGGCCTTCTGGGCAGGAGTGTGGTCTTCCGTGTGCTTACGTGTGGCCAGCTTGATATGGAGTGATTTGGCACGTGAAAATCCTGCACGTCTGTGTGTAAATCGAGGAAAGGCCCTTAGCGCGTATGCACATCAGCACGCATATGCGATTTCATTGGACCAAAGGCCCTTAGCGCGTGAGCGCGTCTGTGACGTGAGGCGCACGGGTGTTTCCCTCATTACACGTGATGACAGAGCACACGTGGATTTCCACCAATTGCGTGTGGAACTTCCTGCGCACCCCAGAAATACACGTACCCAGGCCAATCGCGTGTACGCTCAATTCCCTCCGATTACACGCGATGACACTCAGACGTGCAGTTTTACCACGTGTGCTCGCATATGCGATTTCATTGGCCCAAAGGCCACCATGCGCAGCTGTGACGTCACGCGCATGGCCGTAGAGAATGGCGCGTGTAAAAATGAAGAGATACACGTCCGAGTGTCAAAGCGCGTAATTGGTGGAAATGGCCTCATTGCGTATGCGCGTCTGTGACGTGTGTATAAAAGGTACGTGTAGAACGCCATTTCCTTGTACGTGCTTTTCGTGGAGAGCGAGTGGGTGAAATCTGTACTTCTTGTCGGTTCACACGCGATTTACTTCACGGCGTTTCCAGTTCGTACTCCCTGTTACCTCTGACAGCTTTTTCTCTTTTCCTCTTTTTCCTGGGCCTGTTTCCTCAAACTGCTTCCCTACTACTGTTGTCCTGTCTCCTCAGACAGCGTACAATTCTTCTTTTGGCGGAGGTGTTGCCAATGCGCACACACGCATATTTTTCACGCTTTTGTTCCTGGCGGGTGGTGAGTCGCGCACGTATCTAACATCTGTGCTTGCCCCGTGTGTCGCGTACCCCTTCAGAGGTCATTCTAGGCTGCGTGTGACACGCATACGTTCATTCTTGTGTTCCTGGGTGCCACAGCGTAGTGCAGGTTTATTTTTCCACGCACGTGGTCTAGGAGGGGTTGCGTGCACCTTACTTCACTTTTTTGGGGTGCCTGTGCGTTGCGTGACCCGTCATCTTTCCCCAGGGGTGACATACATCCTTGCTCGAGCACTAGGGTTCAATTACCATCTGGTACCCAACCCCTTTGACCGCCAATTGCCCAGGACAATAGTTCACATCGACTCCCATATGCACAATAACATCAGTGCCATGGCTGGGAGGCGAACAAGCCGTAAGGGTGGCAAAGGTGGCCGAGCCCCAAGTGGTGGCCGTGGTGGATCCGGTAGGGGACGTGGCCGTGACTTGCAGGGTGCCCCTAGCCCCCCATGTGTGGAGGATCAGTCAGGGACACCCATGCCCCCCCCCCTGGTTGAGGTTACCGTGGCTGACACCATCCATGCTCAGCCCTTGTTGGACCAGCCCACTGTGGAACCAGACCTGGCACAGGGTGACTCCATGGCTGACTTCCAGGTCAGCAGGTCTAGGCCACGTGCGCCGATGAACGTTGGTGTCATCAGGCCACGTGGATCAGGGGCAGCTAGGTCATCTGCTGCCCCGCGTAGGCAGGCTGGGGAGGCTGCAGGGGCAGCTGCGGCTCCATCCACCCCACCTCTCACACACCCATCCAGGACAGTGTCGGTCCAAGTCCATCATGCTGACATTCCCCGACACCATCACACTTGAGATAATGCCTGCACCAACTCTCATGCTGAGTGTGCAATCCCATGCTCCTGCCCCTAGTGTCCAGAGCGGCGCAGGACACTCCGGATCCCCACCACCTTCCAAGCGGAAGAGGAAGAGTGCTCGTCCAGTAGAGGCTGATGCCCCAGACACGGCTACACAGTCCGGCCCATCAAGGAAGCCCAGCTTCAATGAGGCCGAACTGAATGCACTTGTAGAGTAGGTGTCCGCACATGACCGCGAAATGGTGATTGTTGCAGGATCCAAGACCACACCTGCACAACGTCAGGCACACTGGCAGACCATTGCGGACATCATAAGTGCCCTTGGAATCGTGAGGCGCACAGCTAATGAATGCTACAAGCACTGGAATGACCTGAAGCGCAGGGCAAAGAATAAGCTGGCCTCAAGTCATGCCGCAACTCTAGTGACTGGAGGTGGGTCTCCAGCAGACGACATAGAACTCACTCCACATGAGCAGGTTGCTGGGACCTACGTCACGGAGGAACAGATCCAAGGCGTGGGAGAAGTGGCAGATTACGAGGCATTGTCCGGTGAGTGCACATGCATGTGTGTGTCTGAGTGTTCTGTTTGGGTGCCAGGGGAGGGTGTGTGTGCCTGAGTGGTTCGGCTCACCCATGTGCCTCTTCCTAAACATTCTTGGCAACAGCATTTGGGTATAGCAGCATCCCTTCTGCCAACATTAGACATCCAGCCCAACACCACGCCAGTTGCCCTTGGAGTGTCATCTTGCCACTACACTGTTGCTTATTTACCTCTGTTTATTCAGGCAGATTGTTTGAACACCACCACTTTTACTCGGGATTTCTCAGTCCTATTGTCACATGTCCGACATGACAATGGTACAGTGGACTGGGTCAGTTTCGTGTACATGATTAGTTTGGACATGTCCCTGTGCTATAGGACCATTTTTGACTGGCAGCTGCATGTTAAACATTTGAACCATTACAATGAAAATAATCAATCATATGAACAAACTGGACTGAATGAACAATTGGTGACCTCCTCTCCCTCTTCACTTCATGGCTAGGGTACATGCCATCTGTGTGATGGCATGTGTATTTGACCTGCCAATCACTGGCCAATGTGTGATGCCACTGCTAGGCAGCATGCAGCAAATGTGTTCATCTTCCATCTTGGTGTCATCAATGTGTGCCATCTGCCTCCCCATCACACGCAGTAACGGTGCATGCATGGGAGTGTTTTAGTCATGTGGGACATGTCTCAATCAAGTACTGTTTCTGTAGCCTCTCAGCCCTCATTGTGTGCCATAGTGCTAATGCCTGTTTCCATTTGTTTTCTTTTATGTCTTTGCAGGGGAAGACGCACCTGATACTGCTGGGGTTATGGAGATGGTGCAGACCCAGGAGGGGTCTGAGGGTCGACCGACCACCAGTGAGGGACGTGGTGTGGTGGTGGGTGAGAACCCACAACTGCTGCAGGTCGTGCTCTCAAGGGGTGTCTCTGGCTGCACCTCCCCCGAGCTGTACTCAGGTGTTGATTCGGATGATGAGACCTACTTGCCGTCGCAGGTGAGTGTTCCTGGGAGGGATTCTGTTCTGTCCGACCCACCTGCACCAGGGTTAGAACCCTCAATGGGGATGTAAGTGTTGGCAGGTATGCCTTTGGTGGTTACGGATGCAGGGTCACACTCCGCGACATCTGATCCTGTTCCTGGGCCAGCAGATCAGAGGGGGAATGCAGTCCTGCAGCCTCAGGCAGTGCCGGCACAGTAAGGCGCAGTTCGCCTTGCCCCAGACAGGTGTGGTGCCCGCCGACGTGGTGGCTGTACGCCACCTGGCAATACCGCATGGGAGCAATCCATTTACGGTATGGCAACCCAACAGGCAGCATCATCAGAGATGATGGCTCAGGCCATGGACAGGGTGGCCACTTCCATTGTCCCCCCCGAAAGGCTGATGGAGCGACTACAGCAGGCAACCGACTCCATCTGCCAGTCACACAGGGAGGACATGTTGGCGTCCGACAGGGACAGGCGGGCGGCACTTGCGACTCTGCAGGAAGCCATCTCCATAGAGTCCCAGGACCACAGGGAAGCCCTGAGGCTGGAACTCCTTCACCTCAGGACGACTCTTGTTGAGCTTGAGGCTTCAACAAACCGAAGGACAGAACAGCAGCTGGAGCGTCTCACCCGTACGCTCTCAGCTGAGATGCAGGCAACTAGGGCGGAGGTCCGGGCATCCCATGAGTTGTTGCATGGGGACCTCCGCACACTCATCCTCCAGAACGAGACCTACCACACCCGCATGCTTGCAGCCATGGAGGAACAGACTAGGGCTTTGCGTGGGCTGCCTCCCATAGTGCCACCACCTCCGGATGCAGCTGCAGAGGGTGAGGATAGCGACAGCAGTGATACTCCCACAATAGGGTAGCCGTGTAGGCCATGAGCCCATGGAGGTGTTTTTTTTTGCAAGATCCACACAGGTGGGTTTTGATGTGCACCCTGTCCTCGGACCTCCTGGGTGGCCTCCCCAACCCCCCCGGGTCCATTAATGGCCATTTTTGATTTATTTATTTATTTTCTTTTTTTTTTGGGACAGTGTGTTGCCTTGTGTGGCTCCCGTGGGCATACGCTGCATTGTGGCTGGGCACATGCAGGCTTGTCATGGATTTGGTTCAGATGCTTGGGTTTTTGTCACACACACCCCTCCTGCTTCCCGTTTCCATGGGCTTGCAAAGGGTGTGCCCAAGTGACATTGACGTACATGGTGACATTGGACTCCCATGAGCTGTGTGGGCAGTCTGTAGTCAATACTGTGTATACATTCATAGTGCATATTGTTGTTGTATTGTACACTGCGTGGTGTATTGATATGTGCCTCTGCATCCATCTCATCCTCCATATTTGCAGGTCCATTCCTCATGTCTTCAGAATGCGGTCCACCTTGGAACTGGAGTCCATGTTGTAAGCAGTGCACCTACACTCTTGCGTGGCGCTAACACTGTATACTTACAAGTGTTCGGAGGGCTGTCATCATCAGGTGGTGAGGCTAGCTAATTTTTAAGTCTGTAATGTCATGTTTAAGGTAGGTTGGAGGTTGTGTAGGTGATTGGTATTCTTGGTAAGTATTTGGTAATGTGGGTTGTAGGTCCTGCATTACTGTGAGCATTTCATGTGTGAACATGTTTCCATTAGGGACACTGTAGCTGCTGACACTTGGGGCATGTTGTGGGGATTCATTTCTTTCCTCTCACATTGCATGACATGCCATGGTGTGTTGTGTGGCCGTGCCGGGGCGGGAGTGGGTGACATGGCACTGTTTTTATGTAGTATTTTGCAAGTGGGTATTCATTTCTGCAGCATGGAAGTGTCTTTTCATGACACTGCATTGGTGGTGTTTGTGTAGGTAGGGATGCACACATTGTGACACTTCCACATGAACAATCTCAGGCTGCTTTGGTTCTGACAGTTGACAGTCCCTTTGTTCGTCTTAATTGTCAGGTCGAGTCATCATTGCTTATCAGATGGTATGTGCCAGGCCTGTGTGCACTCCACTGGGGTGTGATTTCTATGTGAAGTAATTAGCCACCAGCTGCGTACGGGCTGCCTCACCCCGTGCCCTCTCCCCTCCCATGCGCAGCGGGCGTGCATGTGGTTGGGGATGTGGGGGCACCACCATGTCCACGGCCAGGCCCCGGCGTGTTGCAACATTGTGCAGGACACATGCTGCCACTATGATCCTGCACACTACTGGGGGCGCATATAACAGCTGCCCGCCAGAACGGTCAAGGGAGCGAAAGCGTGACTTGAGCACTCCGAATGTGCGCTCCACTATGCCCCGGGTTGCAATATGGGCTGTGTTGTATCTTACCTCTGGAGGCGTGATGGGGTTCCGAATTGGCGTCATCATGTGGGTGCTCAGAGGGTAGGCACTGTCCCCTGGTGAGGAGGTGATGGGTATCATTAGTGGGGTAGTGACATAACTCTGCATCTGACATGCATGCATGTGCAGTGGCATTCATACTCACCAAGCAGCCATGTATCGCCATGCCGCCCAGCTTATAGGTCCCGGCTTAGGGTAGACATTCGGTAAATGAAGCTGTCGTGGGTGGACCCTGGATAGTTGGCATATACTGAGGTGATGATTCCCTTAGCATTACATACTACCTGCACGTTGATGGAATGCCTGTGCTTGCGGTTCCTATAGATGTGCTCAGATGCCCTGGGGGGACGTAGTGCCACATGGGTGCAGTCAATGGCACCTAGCACTTTTGGAAATTGTGCCACACCGTAGAAATCGAGGGTGGCAGCCTGCCTTTCTGCAGGTGTCCTGGGCAGGTATATGTGCCTACGGACTGATGGGCGTGCAGTGATGATGTTCAAGACCTGGTGTAGGCAGTGTGACTGCGTGGCCTGTGACACCCCATCCACTATGGCACTTGTCCGCTGAAATGATCCTGTGGCCAAGAAGTGCAGTACATTGAGGACCTTCTCCAGGGGGCGGAGTGCTTGGGAGCACAGGGTGGGTGATGTGAGGTCATCCTCCCACTCACTGACCAGGTCCAGTATTATGTGTGGGGGAAACCTGTACCTCCCATACACCTGGTCATCAGGCATCCCAAAAAGGCTGGTTCGGGGAGTGAAAAGTCGGGCCCTCACTATCCTCCTCCTCCTTTGGTAACCCACGGCCACTGCTGCTAGGAATGGTATATTCATCCTGGCGTATGAGCTTGTTTGTTGTTTGCGCGCACTTTTATGCTGCACGGGTCGACGTACGCCTGCTTCATGCTGGCGTACGTGTCTCAGGATTGGACCATTTTTCGGCACGTCGTAGGCGAACGTGTGAATCTTCCCGCCCACCCCAGGAATACACGTAGCACGTTCTCACAGGCACAGTCGCGGGTAAATATTCCCGCACACCCCTGGAATACATGTAACCCACTCTCACAGGCCCAAACGCGTGTGGAAGTTCACGCGCACCCCGAAGTACACGTACCCAGGCCAATCGCGTGTGGGACTTCCCGCGCACCCCGAAGTATACGTACAATCACATGTGGAACTTCCCGCGCACCCCGTAGTACACGTACCCAGGCAAATCGCATGTGGAAGTTCACGCGCACCCCGAGGTACACATACCCAGGCAAATCGCATAGCTGGGGGGTGGGGGTGGTGGGAGACATGAGTGGGGGCCTGGTGGAGGCTGCACCTGCACTGCTGGGGGGTGGGGGCCTGGTGGAGGCTGCCCCTGCACTGCTGGGGAGTGGGGGTGGTGGGAGACATGAGTGGGGGCCTGGTGGAGGGTGCCCCTGGTGGCTGGGGGGTGGGGTGGTGGGAGACATGAGTGGGGGCCTGGTGGAGGCTGCCCCTGCACTGCTGAGGGGTGGGGGTGGTGGGAGACATGAGTGGGGCCTGGTGGAGGCTGCCCCTGGTGGCTGGGGGGTGGGGGTGGTGGGAGACATGAGTGGGGGCCTGGTGGAGGCTTCCCCTGCACTGCTGGGGGGTGGGGGTGGTGGGAGACATGAGTGGGGGCCTGGTGGAGGGTGCCCCTGGGGGGTGGGGGTGGTGGGAGACATGAGTGGGGGCCTGGTGGAGGCTGCCCCTGCACTGCTGGCGGGTGGGGGTGGTGGGAGACATGAGTGGGGGCTTGGTGGAGGCTGCCCCTGGTGGCTGGGGGGTGAGGGTGGTGGGAGACATGAGTTGGACATGAGTGGGGGCCTGGTGGAGGCTGCCCCTGGTGGCTGGGGGGTGGGGGTGGTGGTAGACATGAGTGGGGGCCTGGTGGAGGCTGCCCCTGCAATGTGGGGGTGTGGGGGTAATAGGGGACATGAGTGGGGGCCTGGTGGAGGCTGCCCCTGCACTGCTGGGGGGTGGGGGTGGTGGGAGACATGAGTGGGGGCCTGGTGGAGGCTGCCCCTGCACTGCTGGCGGGTGGGGGTGGTGGGAGACATGAGTGGGGGCTTGGTGGAGGCTGCCCCTGGTGGCTGGGGGGTGAGGGTGGTGGGAGACATGAGTTGGACATGAGTGGGGGCCTGGTGGAGGCTGCCCCTGGTGGCTGGGGGGTGGTGGTAGACATGAGTGGGGGCCTGGTGGAGGCTGCCCCTGCAATGTGGGGGGTGGGGGTAATAGGGGACATGAGTGGGGGCCTGGTGGAGGCTGCCCCTGCACTGCTGGGGGGTGGGGGTGGTGCGAGACATGAGTGGGGGCCTGGTGGAGGGTGCCCCTGGTGGCTGGGGGGTGGGGGTGGTGGGAGACATGAGTGGGGGCCTGGTGGAGGCTGCCCCTGCACTGCTGGGGGGTGGGGGTGGTGGGAGACATGAGTGGGGGCCTGGTGGAGGCTGCCCCTGCACTGCTGGGGGGTGGGGGTGGTGGGAGACATGAGTGGGGGCCTGGTGGAGGGTGCCCAAGGTGGCTGGGGGGTGGGGGTGGTGGGAGACATGAGTGGGGGCCTGGTGGAGGCTGCCCCTGCACTGCTGGGGGGTGGGGGTGGTGGGAGACATGAGTGGGGGATTGGTGGAGGCTGCCCCTGGTGGCTGGGGGGTGAAGGTGGTGGGAGACATGAGTTGGACATGAGTGTGGGCCTGGTGGAGGCTGCCCCTGGTGGCTGGGGGGTGGGGGTGGTGGTAGACATGAGTGGGGGCCTGGTGGAGGATGCCCCTGCACTGCGGGGGGGTGGGGTAATAGGGGACATGAGTGGGGGCCTGGTGGAGGCTGCCCCTGCACTGCTGGGGGGTGGGGGTGGTGGGAGACATGAGTTGGGGCCTGGTGGAGGCTGCCCCTGGTGGCTGTGGGATGGGGGTGGTGGGAGACATGAGTGGGGTCCTGGTGGAGGCTGCCCCTGCACTGCGGGGGGGTGGGGGTAATAGAGGACATGAGTGGGGGCCTGGTGGAGGCTGCCCCTGCACTGCTGGGGGGTGGGGGTGGTGGGAGACATGAGTGGGGGCCTGGTGGAGGGTGCCCCTGGTGGCTGAGGGGTGGGGGTGGTGGGAGACATGAGTGGGGGCCTGGTGGAGGCTGCCCCTGCACTGCTGGGGGGTGGGGGTGGTGGGAGACATGAGTGGGGGCTTGGTGGAGGCTGCCCCTGGTGGCTGGGGGGTGAGGGTGGTGGGAGACATGAGTTGGACATGAGTGGGGGCCTGGTGGAGGTTGCCCCTGGTGGCTGGGGGGTGGGGGTGGTGGTAGACATGAGTGGGGGCCTGGTGGAGGCTGCCCCTGCACTGCGGGGGGGGGTAATAGGGGACATGAGTGGGGGCCTGGTGGAGGCTGCCCCTGCACTGCTGGGGGGTGGGGGTGGTGGGAGACATGAGTGGGGGCCTGGTGGAGGCTGCCCCTGGTGGCTGTGGGATGGGGGTGGTGGTAGACATGAGTGGGGGCCTGGTGGAGGTTGCCCCTGCACTGCTGGGGGGTGGGGGTGGTGGGAGACATGAGTGGGGGCCTGATGGAGGCTGCCCCTGGTAGCTGGGGGGTGGGGGTGGTGGGAGACATGAGTGGGGGCCTGGTGGAGGCTGCCCCTGCACTGCTGGGGGGTGGGGGTGGTGGGAGGCATGAGTGGGGGCCTGGTGGAGGCTGCCCCTGGTGGCTGGGGGGTGGGGGTGGTGGGAGACATGAGTGGGGGCCTGGTGGAGGCTGCCCCTGGTGGCTGGGGGGTGGGGGTGGTGGGAGACATGAGTGGGGGCCTGGTGGAGGCTGCCCCTGGTGGCTGGGGGGTGGGGGTGGTGGTAGACATGGGTGGGGGCCTGGTGGAGGCTGCCCCTGCACTGCTGGGGAGTGGGGGTGGTGGGAGACATGAGTGGGGGCCTGGTGGAGGCTGCCCCTGGTGGCTGGGGGGTGGGGGTGGTGGGAGACATGAGTGGGGGCCTGGTGGAGGGTGCCCCGGGTGGCTGGGGGGTGGGGGTGGTGGGAGACATGAGTGGGGGCCTGGTGGAGGCTGCCCCTGCACTGCTGGGGGTGGGGGTGGTGGGAGACATGAGTGGGGGCTTGGTGGAGGCTGCCCCTGGTGGCTGGGGGGTGAGGGTGGTGGGAGACATGAGTTGGACATGAGTGGGGGCCTGGTGGAGGCTGCCCCTGGTGGCTGTGGGGTGGGGGTGGTAGACATGAGTGGGGGCCTGGTGGAGGCTGCCCCTGCACTGCTGGGGGGTGGGGTGGTGGGAGACATGAGTGGGGGCCTGGTGGAGGCTGCCCCTTTTCGCTGTGGGATGGGGGTGGTGGGAGACATGAGTGGGGGCCTGGTGGAGGCTGCCCCTGCACTGCTGGGGGGTGGGGGTAATAGGGGACATGAGTGGGGGCCTGGTGGAGGCTGCCCCTGGTGGCTGGGGGGTGGGGGTGGTGGTAGACATGAGTGGGGGCCTGGTGGAGGCTGCCCCTGCACTGCTGGGTGTGGGGGTGGTGGGAGACATGAGTGGGGGCCTGGTGGAGGCTGCCCCTGGTGGCTGGGGGGTGGGGGTGATGGGAGACATGAGTGGGGGCCTGGTGGAGGCTGCCCCTGCACTGCTGGGGGGTTGGGGTGGTGGGAGACATGAGTGGGGGTCTGGTGGAGGGTGCCCCTGGTGGCTGGGGGGTGGGGGTGGTGGGAGACATGAGTGGGGGCCTGATGGAGGCTGCCCCTGGTAGCTGGGGGGTGGGGGTGGTGGGAGACATGAGTGGGGGCCTGGTGGAGGCTGCCCCTGCACTACTGGGGGGTGGGGGTGGTGGCAGGCATGAGTGGGGGCCTGGTGGAGGCTGCCCCTGGTGGCTGAGGGGTGGGGGTGGTGGGAGACATGAGTGGGGGCCTGGTGGAGGCTGCCCCTGGTGGCTGGGGGGTGGGGGTGGTGGGAGACATGAGTGGGGGCCTGGTGGAGGCTGCCCCTGCACTGCTGGGGGGTGGGGGTGGTGGGAGACATGAGTGGGGGTCTGGTGGAGGGTGCCCCTGGTGGCTGAGGGGTGGGGTGGTGGGAGACATGAGTGGGGGCCTGGTGGAGGCTGCCCCTGCACTGCTGGGGGGTGGGGGTGGTGGGAGACATGAGTGGGGGCTTGGTGGAGGCTGCCCCTGTTGGCTGGGGGGTGAGGGTGGTGGGAGACATGAGTTGGACATGACTGGGGGCCTGGTGGAGGCTGCCTTGGTGGCTGGGGGGTGGGGGTGGTGGGAGACATGAGTGGGGGCCTGGTGGAGGCTGCCCCTGGTGGCTGGGGGGTGGGGGTGGTGGGAGACATGAGTGGGGGCCTGGTGGAGGCTGCCCCTGCACTGCGGGGGGGGGGTAATAGGGGACATGAGTGGGGGCCTGGTGGAGGCTGCCCCTGCACTGCTGGGGGGTGGGGGTGGTGGGAGACATGAGTGGGGTCCTGGTGGAGGCTGCCCCTGGTGGCTGTGGGATGGGGGTGGTGGGAGACATGAGTGGGGGCCTGGTGGAGGCTGCCCCTGCACTGCTGTGGGGTGGGGGTAATAGGGGACATGAGTGGGGGCCTGGTGGAGGCTGCCCCTGGTGGCTGGGGGGTGGGGTGGTGGTAGACATGAGTGGGGGCCTGGTGGAGGTTGCCCCTGCACTGCTGGGGGGTGGGGGTGTGTTAGGAAAGATTTCGTAATTGTAGGTAATTTTCCTTCCATGTGGCAACCCCTAAACTTTTTGCTGTTGTTTTTCACCTTGTTCTCCACTTTGCCAGAGCAGTGCAGCCTTCTGCCGCACTCCTCTGGGCTTTCGCTCCTTTCTTACGGGGAAACTGACATGCCCTTAAGACAGTCAGTACCGGGGAACGCTGTTTCACGTAGTTTCTTTTATCATGTTGCGGCTTTCGTGCAACATGACACAAGAGGGCACTGAAGCTAAGTTACAGCTCTCTTGGGTCTCTAGCCTTCTACAGGCCCTAGATACTCGTTTAGGATTGTATCTGATCGGTGCAAGTGATTCAGGGACAGGAATGGTGGCAGCGATCGTTTCTTGTGTTTTTAGCTCCTTTTGGCGTTCTAAGCGTGTTTCTTACGCTTAACCCAAAATGGTGGCCTGGCTCCCAAAATGGCCAGACCACGAGGCTCCTTTGTCCTGTCCGCTGACCGTCTTGCCCCCTTCACCTTCCCCAGGTCAAGCCGACCCGGGGCCTTCCTTATTTGGGCATGTACTTTCCCGCGAAACACGGATGCTTTCGCGGGCTTCTACATGTCTTGTGTATGCCTCCAGGATGTGGGCTGGGATGTCTGGTCCCAATACACATCCTGGGTGCCAGAGAGTCTAGGGTGGTGTGAATGCCTGGGACCACCGTGGTCCGTGATTGGTCCACGAATGGTGTGAGTGTTGATGAGCGGATCTCCCATTGGGTCCCCTCCGTTTTGGCGCGAAGGGAACTGTGGATAAGAGGGGGCTGGAAACACCACTACCAGGTCGATCTCCTGAGTTCTCACGAACAAAGGAATACAGGAGCCAAGTATCCTGCAACCACGAGGCTGGACCGAGGAATCGCTGGTGACCCGCTGAAGGACTTCTCCTCTGCACTGCTGTCGCCTTGTGAAACCCCTTTTCACCTTTGATCGAACCAGAAGGCCTGTACTGGTACTTCGACCCTTGGAATAGCGGGAACAGCTATTCTCGGCATCTTCATCATCTCCTGCCAGTAAGCCTTCGGAAGCGTCTCTGGGCCATCCAGCTGACTGACCAGCTTACACAGGAGCCTTGCTCTGTAACCGCCGCCAGGTTGTGTAGTATTTCGAGTCCTTGTCACTCTCACACGCTTCGTACACTTGGCGTTCCCAGGTCTGAAGTGAGTAGTGTACATTTGGCTCAGATACACACGGCCGCTCCGTTGCCCTGCTGGGGTAACAAACTGTGCGGGTTTCTTCGATTGGGACGTCTTTTTACTCAACACGACGCCGAGGCGTTCCCTGCTCTTCTGAACCTGCCAGCTGCTGAAACTGACGCGGAGAAGCCTGGGTCTGCTTGCATCGGGGACCGGTGAGTAGCATAGCTAGGATCTGGTCGCCCTCCTGCAGGAGCCCATTGCTTTTCCCCGCTGTGTCAAACAGCACCCTTTTTTGTACTCGCACTCTGCTTCTGCCCACTGTGGAGGCTGTGCTTGAGTCGCGGAACTTGTTCTTCTTCTGTTGTGCACTAAACTGAACTGCCTGATTTCCCTCGAAGAGCTTCTCCTTTTGCCCGTTGGCACCAGCGCGTGCAGGTACTTTTGAGCACAAGGCTCCACTCTTCGCAGGGCTCGGACTTCCATCTAGTTAGGTGCCTCTGAAGGCGAACTGGGTCTAAGCATTATTTCGCACTGCCTGTCTTCCTTCCCTTTTAGGTGGACTACCCATTTTGTGCATCTAACGCTTGAGACTGTCGTATTTGTATATATATTGTGTTGATATGGTATGTGTTGGTTTACTATCGATATATTGTGATTTTCTCGCTACGGTCATTGTTTTAAGGGCCTTGGAATAAATGTGTATATATTTTTAATATAACAACTGTTTGGAGTAGTTTGTAAGTGATCTTGCTTTGTGTGCTCATTACGGGCTTTCAGTCACCCTGACCCCTCTTGAGACCTAGTCTTGACCGCAGCGATCGCTACCTTGATTGGTCTGGCTCGTCCAGAGGTTACCCTGTTCCAAGTAATTAGGTTGGCCTTCTGAACTTCTGCGCCACCAGGACAGAGTTCAGAAATCCGTCTTAACAAATTGGTGTACAGCGGTGGGATACGACTGAGGGTATCCAGTGTTGCGCACGAACTAAGGCATTTCAGGTTATTCCAACCAGGACACGTAGTGAATTGTTGTAGTATATCTTTAAAAAGGCCATAGTCCTATCTAACAGTATGGAAACAAATACCTTGTTAACTTTAAATGCTTCCAAATCAGAAACATTGAAAAAGATGTGTGCGGAGAGAGGTGTTTCCTCTCAAGGCACGAAATTGGAAATGATCCAAAGAATCGTGGCGTGGCAAGAAGCGCAGCTTGACGCTATAACTTCTGAGGACAGTGCGGAAGGAGGTGGGGCTGCTCTCACTGGTAGAACCGACGGTTCTGCCGCCGCACTGATCCATCGCGACCACGAGGACAGGGAGGACGAGATGTCTAATGTTTCCTCTGCCAGTGCTGATGGGGAGGCTATGCTTGAATTCAAGAAGCAAGAGCTGCGGTTTAGGCAGCAGGAGCTTGAATTCTGCATAGCCAAACTAAAAATCGAACAGGCAGAAAAACAAAAAGACAGGGATCACCAGTTGGAACTGGCCAAGCTTCAGTTTGCAAATGGGTCCAAGGGTCCTGGACATGGGTCTGAGGCCTCCTCTCATCCACGGTTTCCGAAAGATCTGCTCAGTGTATATGAGGAAAGGAATGACATTATGGACTGGCTGAATGCGTTTGAGTATGCATGCGAAGTTCAACAAGGTGACAATGCTGATAAGATTGCCTGGTTACTCAGTAGACTGCCCCATTCAGGCTGTAGTGCCATTATGGAAATGTCGAAGGCTGAGCGAGCTGATTTCGCAATGTTAAAGCAAACTCTCATTTTAAAGTTTGGGAAGACTCCGGCCCAATATTTGAAACGTTTCAGAGAGTATAAGAAAAAGGAAGGTGGTACTTGGGTATCTTATGTCACTGAATCCTTGAAAAACTTAACTGGCTGGGTCGAAGGTTATAAGGTTTCTACCTTCAAAGGCATGATAAATCTTGTCATGCTGGAACACATTTTTGCATCTTCTTCCCCGGAGCTTAAGCAGCATTTGGCCGATTCGAAGGAGATAGATCCTAAGAAGCTGGCCATTGCAGCCGACTTATGGGTGTCACATCGAGTGTCCCATAATGACAAAACTCATCCTGGTAAGCAGGAGGAAGGGAAAAAGTCCAAAGATATGGCGGGTGGAGAATCTGATAAATCTTCTTCTCATAAGGGCCACAAAAAGAAAAGTAAGGGTAAGACACAAGAGAACTCACAGGGTAGTGGAGGTCAGCCTCCGAGACAAAACTCTGGTTACAATAAGCCTCCCTATGTAAACAGACCCAATGGATCTTGTTTTGCTTGTGGAGCAACTGACCATGTGAAGGGGGATCCCCGGTGTAAGGTTAGACCTTTGGGGGTCCACTCCGCTAATCTGGCCTTCTCCTCCTACGAGGAAGAAGAGATTACAGGAGCATCCTTCTCCTCAGACTCATTTCCCAGCGGGATAGAGGCTGAGGTAGTTTTAGTGTCCCTGGGTTCCTGCGAGCCTAAAGTCGCAGAGGCTTATGCTAGGATTCCGGATAATACCAAGCACTACTTTAAAGACAGTGTGCTGATCAATGGAGTAGATACTCCAGCTCTTAGGGATAGTGGGTGCAGTCGCACTGTAGTGGATTCTACCTTGGTAGACTCAGAGGAAGTTGCCGGAGCTACTCTGATGCCCACTAAGTTGGCTGACGGCCCACTCCGTATGTTCCCAGTAATACCTGTAAATCTTACTTTAAATGGTACAGCAGTCAGGATTCCAGTGAGCATTCAGAGAAACGTCCCGGGAAAGGTCTTGTTAGGTAATGATCTCAGAGCTTTAGGGCTCGTAGGAGACACTGCCGAAAGACCCTACACACGGTCTCAAGCACGGGCAGCATTGGCCAAGACCAATACGCCGCCCCAGCTGAAGGGGAAACCCAAGGCGAAAGGAGTCGACAAGTCAAGATGAGGGAAAGAGAATATTCCCCCGAGCTCGCCTACCACTGCGGTGGAGGAAGTTGGTCAATCGCCCGGGCCTGACGAGGAGGTGGCGATGCCTGAAGTATTTGACCCCAACGATCATCCTGAACTAAAAGACTTGTTAGTTGAAGGAGGTCCTGATAGGGACGAATTCAGTAAAGGCCAACGTGAGTGCCCATCTCTGGAAGGCCTAAGGAGACAGGCCTGCTCCCAGCTTGAGGGTGAACCTCCTGGGACGCATAGGATTTATTGGGAAGGTGGACTCCTGTATAGTGAGCCCACAGAGTCTACAGAAGGAGACCATAGGAGGTTGGTGGTTCCCCTTGCTGTTAGGCCCTTCCTCCTGCAGTTGGCGCATGAAGTTCCCCTTGCTGGTCACCTTGGTATGAAGAGGACCAAGCAAAGGTTATCCATGCACTTCTACTGGCCCAAGATGGGGGTGCAAGTAGAAAGTCACTGCAGGAGTTGTGCCTCCTGCCAGTTGTCTGGTAAGGTTGGCGCGACAATCCAAGCTCCGTTGGTACCGCTCCCAGTTGTGGGGGTACCATTTGAAAGGGTAGGGATCGACATCGTTGGTCCCCTTGACCCACAAACATCCTCGGGCAATAGGTTTATCCTGGTGCTGGTCGACCATGCAACCAGATATCCTGAGGCCATCCCATTGAAAACTGTAACTGCCAAGTCAGTTGCAAAAGCTTTACTTGGCATATTTACTAGGGTTGGCTTCCCTAAAGAAGTTGTGTCGGATCGTGGCAGCAACTTTATGTCGAAGTATATGCAGGCTATGTGGAAAGAATGTGGGGTCACCTACAAGTTCTCTTCTGCATACCACCCCCAGACCAATGGTCTGGTGGAATGTTTCAACAGAACGTTAAAGAGCATGATTGGGGCTCTGGAGGAACCTCAGAGAAGAAAATGGGATCTTCTTTTACCATGCTTACTGTTTGCCTACCGAGAGGTACCACAGGAGGGTGTTGGCTTCAGCCCCTTCGAACTTCTGTTCGGTCATCCCGTACGGGGACCCTTAGCCATCGTCAAAGAGGGATGGGAGATGCCCACTCCCCCTGTTACTACCAACGTAGTTGATTATGTGCTAGGGCTCAGAAAACGGATGGTACTTCTGATGGGCTTGGCTAGTGATAAATTGAAGGCAGGACAAGGGCTGGTGAAACATTGGTACGACCAGAAAGCTTCCCTCATCAACTTTACACCTGGTCAGCAAGTCCTGATCATGAATCCCATAAGGCCTCGAGCTTTACAGGACAAATGGTCAGGCCCTTACACAGTGGTGGAGCCCCTGGGTGAGGTTAACTATTTAGTGAACCTTGGAAGGCCTGGACAGGCTCCAAAAGTGTTTCACATGAATAGGCTGAAGGCTTTCGTCCCAAGAGTCGAAATCGCAGCACTGCTACTGGCTTCAGATGTTGAGGAAGAGGAGTCTGAACCTCTCCCCGACCTGTTCCAAAGCGGTCCTTCAGATAGCTCCTTTGAGGGTGTCCGAGTGGCCCCTCACCTGACTTCTGATCAGCAGGCTGAGGTGAAAAGTTTGCTTAGGCAGTTTTCCCCCCTGTTTTCACAGTCGCCTGGTTTGACACCTTGGTGCAAACATAACATTGACACAGGAGACAGTTTACCTACCAAAAGTAGGGGATACAGGATGTCAGACAAAGTACGGTCTTATATTAAGACCGAGGTCAACAAGATGTTAGACCTTGGGGTGATTGAACCCTCTAGTAGTCCTTGGTCCAGCCCCGTGGTTTTGGTTCCAAAGCCAGGCACTTCTGAATTGAGGTTCTGCATGGATTACAGGGCTCTGAATGCTGTCACCAAGACAGATGCACACCCCTTGCCTCGAACAGATGAGCTGGTGGATACTTTGGGTGCCGCCAAGTACCTCAGCACGTTTGACCTCACTGCTGGCTATTGGCAAATAGCTTTAGCAGAACATGCCAAGGAGAAGACAGCATTTTCTACTCCAGACGGCCTTTACCAATTCCGGGTAATGCCGTTCGGGTTGAAGAATGCACCTGCCACTTTCCAGAGGCTTGTGAATCATGTGTTGAATGGGTTGGACGAATTCTGTCTTGCATATCTGGACGATATAGCAGTTTTCAGTGCCACCTGGGAAGACCATGTGAAACACCTCGGGATTGTGCTCCAGGCTCTTCAGAAAGCACACCTGACCATAAAGGCTAGTAAATGCCGGATTGGACAAGGCCCAGTGGTTTACCTTGGACATGAAGTAGGTGGAGGGAGGATACAGCCTCTTCCCAGTAAAGTACAAGCAGTACAAGACTGGCCTACCCCCACTACGCAAACCCAAGTGAGAGCTTTCTTAGGACTCACGGGGTATTACCGCAATTTTGTGGCAGACTATGGCACCATAGCTGCCCCTCTGACTGCCCTCACAACTCCGAAGAAACCCAAGAAGGTAACTTGGACCGACGAGTGTGAGAAGGCCTTCAATGGCTTAAAAGACTCATTGTGCCAGGCCCCTGTCCTCAGGGCCCCTGATCATCAAAGACCTTTTATCGTGCAGACGGACGCCTCTGACACTGGGATAGGAGCTGTACTATCACAAGTAGATGAGAAGTGTAAGGAACACCCTATTGGTTTTATTAGCCGCCAGCTTAAGGACAGAGAGCTCAGATGGTCCACGGTAGAGAAAGAATGTTTCTCTGTTGTGTGGGCCCTAAGGAAGCTGAGGCCCTACCTCTATGGGACCCACTTCACTGTGCAAACTGACCATAAGCCCTTAAAGTGGCTAATGAACATGAAGGGGGAGAATCCAAAGTTGCTTAGGTGGTCCATAAGTCTACAAGGCTTCGACTTCACTATTGAGCATAGGCCAGGTGTCCAACATAGCAATGCTGATGGGTTGTCCAGAATGTTTAACCGACCTGAACAAGAGACTCATCCAGGGGTGGATTAGTTCCCCCTGTCCATAGTCTGGGAGGGGCGAGTGTTAGGAAAGATTTCGTAATTGTAGGTAATTTTCCTTCCATGTGGCAACCCCTAAACATTTTGCTGTTGTTTTTCACCTTGTTCTCGACTTTGCCAGAGCAGTGCAGCCTTCTGCCGCACTCCTCTGGGCTTTCGCTCCTTTCTTACGGGGAAACTGACATGCCCTTAAGACAGTCAGTACCGGGGAATGCTGTTTCCCGTAGTTTCTTTTATCATGTTGCGGCTTTCGTGCAACATGACACAAGAGGGCACTGTAAGCTAAGTTACAGCTCTCTTGGGTCTCTAGCCTTCTACAGGCCCTAGATACTCGTTTAGGATTGTATCTGATCGGTGCAAGTGATTCAGGGACAGGAATGGTGGCAGCGATCGTTTCTTGTGTTTTGAGCTCCTTTTGGCGTTCTAAGCGCGTTTCTTACGCTTAACCCAAAATGGTGGCCTGGCTCCCAAAATGGCCAGACCACGAGGCTCCTTTGTCCTGTCCGCTGACCGTCTTGCCCCCTTCACCTTCCCCAGGTCGAGCCGACCCGGGGCCTTCCTTATTTGGGCATGTACTTTCCCGCGAAACACGGATGCTTTCGCGGGCTTCTACATGTCTTGTGTGTGCCTCCAGGATGTGGGCTGGGATGTCTGGTCCCAATACACATCCTGGGTGCCAGAGAGTCTAGGGTGGTGTGAATGCCTGGGACCACCGTGGTCCGTGATTGGTCCACGAATGGTGTGAGTGTTGATGAGCGGATCTCCCATTGGGTCCCCTCCGTTTTGGCACGAAGGGAACCGTGGATAAGAGGGGGCTGGAAACACCACTACCAGGTCGATCTCCTGAGTTCTCACGAACGAAGGAATACAGGAGCCAAGTATCCTGCAACCACGAGGCTGGACCGAGGAATCGCTGGTGACCCGCTGAAGGACTTCTCCTCTGCACTGCTGTCGCCTTGTGAAACCCCTTTTCACCTTTGATCGAACCAGAAGGCCTGTACTGGTACTTCGACCCTTGGAATAGCGGGAACAGCTATTCTCGGCATCTTCATCATCTCCTGCCAGTAAGCCTTCGGAAGCATCTCTGGGCCATCCAGCTGACTGACCAGCTTACACAGGAGCCTTGCTCTGTAACCACCGCCAGGTTGTGTAGTATTTCGAGTCCTTGTCACTCTCACACGCTTCGTACACTTGGCGTTCCCAGGTCTGAAGTGAGTAGTGTACATTTGGCTCAGATACACACGGCCGCTCCGTTGCCCTGCTGGGGTAACAAACTGTGCGGGTTTCTTCGATTGGGACGTCTTTTTACTCAACACGACGACGAGGCGTTCCCTGCTCTTCTGAACCCTGCCAGCTGCTGAAACTGACGCGGAGAAGCCTGGGTCTGCTTGCATCGGGGACCGGTGAGTAGCATAGCTAGGATCTGGTCGCCCTCCTGCAGGAGCCCATTGCTTTTCCCCGCTGTGTCAAACAGCACCCTTTTTCGTACTCGCGCTCTGCTTCTGCCCACTGTGGAGGCTGCGCTTGAGTCGCGGAACTTGTTCTTCTTCTGTTGTGCACTAAACTGAACTGCCTGATTTCCCTCGAAGAGCTTCTCCTTTTGCCCGTCTGCACCAGCGTGTGCAGGTACTTTTGAGCACAAGGCTCCACTCTTCGCAGGGCTCGGACTTCCATCTAGTTAGGTGCCTCTGAAGGCGAACTGGGTCTAAGCATTATTTCGCACTGCCTGTCTTCCTTCCCTTTTAGGTGGACTACCCATTTCGTGCATCTAACGCTTGAGACTGTCGTATTTGTATATATATTGTGTTGATATGGTATGTGTTGGTTTACTATCGTTATATTGTGATTTTCTCGCTACGGTCATTGTTTTAAAGGCCTTGGAATAAATGTGTATATATTTTTAATATAACAACTGTTTGGAGTAGTTTGTAAGTGATCTTGCTTTGTGTGCTCATTACGGGCTTTCAGTCACCCTCACCCCTCTTGAGACCTAGTCTTGACCGCCGCGATCGCTACCTTGATTGGTCTGGCTCGTCCAGAGGTTACCCTGTTCCAAGTAATTAGGTTGGCCTTCTGAACTTCTGCGCCACCAGGACAGAGTTCAGAAATCCGTCTTAACAGGGTGCTGGGAGACATGAGTGGGGGCCTGATGGAGGCTGCCCCTGGTAGCTGGGGGGTGGGGGTGGTGGGAGACATGAGTGGGGGCCTGGTGGAGGCTGCCTCTGCACTGCTGGGGGGTGGGGTGGTGGGAGGCATGAGTGGGGGCCTGGTGGAGGCTGCCCCTGGTGGCTGGGGGGTGGGGGTGGTGGGAGACATGAGTGGGGGCCTGGTGGAGGCTGGCCCTGGTGGCTGGGGGGTGGGGGTGGTGGGAGACATGAGTGGGGGCCTGGTGGAGGCTGCCCTTGCACTGCTGGGGGGTGGGGTGGTGGGAGACATGAGTGGGGGCTTGGTGGAGGCTGCCCCTGGTGGCTGGGGGGTGGGGGTGGTGGTAGACATGGGTGGGGGCCTGGTGGAGGCTGCCCCTGCACTCCTGGGGGGTGGGGGTGGTGGGAGACATGAGTGGGGGCTTGGTGGAGGCTGCCCCTGATGGCTGGGGGGTGAGGGTGGTGGGAGACATGAGTTAGACATGAGTGGGGGCCTGGTGGAGGCTGCCCCTGGTGGCTGGGGGGTGGGGGTGGTAGACATGAGTGGGGGCCTGGTGGAGGCTGCCCCTGCACTGCTGGGGGGTGGGGTGGTGGGAGACATGAGTGGGGGCCTGGTGGAGGCTGCCCCTGGTGGCTGTGGGATGGGGGTGGTGGGAGACATGAGTGGGGGCCTGGTGGAGGCTGCCCCTGCACTGCTGGGGGGTGGGGGTAATAGGGGACATGAGTGGGGGCCTGGTGGAGGCTGCCCCTGGTGGCTGGGGGGTGGGGGTGGTGGTAGACATGAGTGGGGGCCTGGTGGAGGCTGCCGCTGCACTGCTGGGGGGTGGGGGGTGGTGGGAGACATGAGTGGGGGCCTGGTGGAGGCTGCCCCTGGTGGCTGGGGGGTGGGGGTGGTGGGAGACATGAGTGGGGGCCTGGTGGAGGCTGCACCTGCACTGCTGGGGGGTTGGGGTGGTGGGAGACATGAGTGGGGTTCTGGTGGAGGGTGCCCCTGGTGGCTGGGGGGTGGGGTGGTGGGAGACATGAGTGGGGGCCTGGTGGAGGCTGCCCCTGCACTGCTGGGGGGTGGGGGTGGTGGGAGGCATGAGTGGGGGCCTGGTGGAGGCTGCCCCTGGTGGCTGGGGGGTGGGGGTGGTGGGAGACATGAGTGGGGGCCTGGTTGAGGCTGCCCCTGGTGGCTGGGGGGTGGGGTGGTGGGAGACATGAGTGGGGGCCTGGTGGAGGCTGCCCCTGCACTGCTGGGGGGTGGGGGTGGTGGGAGACATGAGTGGGGGCTTGGTGGAGGCTGCCCCTGGTGGCTGGGGGGTGGGGGTGGTGGTAGACATGGGTGGGGGCCTCGTGGAGGCTGCCCCTGCACTGCTGGGGAGTGGTGGAGGTGGGAGACATGAGTTGGACATGAGTGGGGGCCTGGTGGAGGCTGGCCCTGGGGGGTGGGGGTGGTAGACATGAGTGGGGGCCTGGTGGAGGCTGCCCCTGCACTGCTGGGGGCTGGGGGTGGTGGGAGACATGAGTGGGGGCCTGGTGGAGGCTGCCCCTGGTGGCTGTGGGATGGGGTGGTGGGAGACATGAGTGGGGGCCTGGTGGAGGCTGCCCCTGCACTGCTGGGGGGTGGGGGTAATAGGGGACATGAGTGGGGGCCTGGTGGAGGCTGCCCCTGGTGGCTGGGGGGTGGGGGTGGTGGTAGACATGAGTGGGGGCCTGGTGGAGGCTGCCCCTGCACTGCTGGGGGGTGGGGGTGGTGGGAGACATGAGTGGGGGCCTGGTGGAGGCTGCCCCTGGTGGCTGGGGGGTGGGGGTGGAGGGAGACATGAGTGGGGGCCTGGTGGAGGCTGCCCCTGCACTGCTGGGGGGTTGGGGTGGTGGGAGACATGAGTGGGGGTCTGGTGGAGGCTGCCCCTGGTGGCTGGGGGGTGGGGGTGGTGGGAGACATGAGTGGGGGCCTGGTGGAGGCTGCCCCTGCACTGCTGGGGAGTGGGGGTGGTGGGAGACATGAGTGGGGGCCTGGTGGAGGCTGCCCCTGCACTGCTGGGGGGTGGGGGTGGTGGGAGACATGAGTGGGGGCCTGGTGGAGGGTGCCCCTGGTGGCTGGGGGGTGGGGGTGGTGGGAGACATGAGTGGGGGCCTGGTGGAGGCTGCCCCTGCACTGCTGGGGGGTGGGGTGGTGGGAGACATGAGTGGGGGCTTGGTGGAGGCTGCCCCTGGTGGCTGGGGGGTGAGGGTGGTGGGAGACATGAGTTGGACATGAGTGGGGGCCTTGTGGAGGCTGCCCCTGGTGGCTGGGGTGGTGGGGGTGGTGGTAGACATGAGTGGGGGCCTGGTGGAGGCTGCCCCTGCACTGCTGGGGGGTGGGGGTAATGGGGGACATGAGTGGGGGCCTGGTGGAGGCTGCCCCTGGTGGCTGGGGGGTGGAGGTGGTGGGAGACATGTGTTGGTGATCACTAGTGCAAGGTGACATGTGGGTTGGCTGGTGGGCATGGCCATGGTGGATGGGTTTCCTGTGGGACATGAGCAGGGGTGCAGGGTAGTACCCTGTGGTGTCGGCTGCCTGCAGGGGCCGTGGAGGGTGTAGAGGGAACACCTGGGGGGACCCACATGGCCAAATCACGTGTAGCATTCCCCGGCACCACCGAAATACACGTACCCTGCAGAAATCGCGTGTGAATCTTCCTCGCACATCGGAATACACGTACCCAGGCCAATCATGTGTGGAACTTCCCGCGCACCCCCACCTAGCCAGGCCAATCGCGTGTGGAACTTCCCGCGCACCCCGTAGTACACGTACCCAGGTCAATCGCGTGTGGAACTTCCCACGCACCCCCACCTACCCAGGCCAATCGCGTGTGGAACTTCCCACGCACCCCGAAGTACACGTACCCAGGCTAATCGCGTGTGGAACTTCCCGCGCACCCAGGAACACGTGCACACGCTATTTTTCACACAGCGGGTGTCCTTGTTTGTCGGGGCCCCTTTGCACCTCATTTGTCCTAGAGGGCCACTGTATGGGCCATTCATCATGTCTGTATATGGGTGCTTTTTGTTAGCGCACATTTTGGCACACATTTTTTTCAGTCGCAGTGGCGCTACCGCCTGCTTTCTTGTGGCGTACTTGTTTGGCCCTGTGCTCGTCTTTGACCGTGCGCTGGTTTGCCCTATTCGATTCCATGAATACGGGTTGTAGGCGAGCGTGTGGGCGTTCCGCGCACTTGCCTCCTGTACTTCCCCCGTGACGCCCATATTTTCATGCGTTGTTCCCCATTCCGAGTGTTACGCCCCGTGTTCTGCCTACTTTTGTGATGTGCGCCGCGCTATGTGCGATTTCGCAGTGGCCGTGGCGCACGCTGTTGGATGACCTGTGCGCCGGCGTGCGCGGCGCACATTTTTAGCGCACATCCAATGTTTTTCTCGTGCACAGACTTCCATGAATCGCTGTGCGCTGGTTTTCCTGCGATTTTCGCACTTGCACTGCGATTTTCGCACTTTTCCTGTGATTCGCACGTTTTGGCACCTCTGCGCGGGAATTTTCGGCGCACATTAATTACATGAATCGATTCGTGCAGTGGGCCATTACCAACAAAGTCGGCTGACCACCGAGGTTATATTGCCTTATTGCTAACTTTATCAGTCACATTTCTTGTAAAGCACCCCCAATCCTGCCTCAATCTAGCTGACCACTCTCGCCATACTAATGTCTCTTTTTCCTTAAAATAAGTTTTCATGATATTGTAGTACCAAGGAGCAGGATTAGGTATATATTGATCTTTCAGATCTTTGAGATATTCTGTTTAAAAATATTGACTAACTTTTTCAAAAAGCTGACCCATCCTGGCCCACTTACATCCCAGCCAATAAATATCATTCCCAGCGAGGTAGGAATCCGGTATCCTCTGATCTCTGATATGATATTAGTGAGTCGCATTTACTGTCAATACAAGAATATTTGCAAGAATGTGCTCTAAATCGGAACCAATCAGGTAACATCTCTGATATTGAACTTCTATGCAGGGAGCTTACTTACTTGACTCAGAGTAAATAAAAGTCTGGGAATAACCATATAGTTATGTAATATTTGGTTAATAAACATTAACAAAAAATATCCATCAACTAAGAAACCCTTATCCTCGTAATCACATGAGCCTCACCAATGACGATGCCCGTCTTATCTAGCAACAACCAATCGACCGAAGATATGCTTTTTGTTGGAAGTGGTGATATTTTGAAAAACCTTTTCGCCCAGCCGCTAGTTTGCCCACCTCCAGGTTATGTTTTAAAACAGCACCTGAAGGGCAGGCTTTGTGAAAATCGAATAAGGTGAATGCTAGCTGTACTATGTCTGTTTTAAGGTATGAAATTAAATTGTAGGTTTTACATTGTGAATGCCTGTGCTTTGAATTTTATATATTTTCAGAGCTTATATGTAACTACCTCTACCAGGAGCATTATGTGTAGATCTCTTTTTTTATTTATTTTATTTATTGCATTTGGATATACGCCCAAACCCTTGGGTATCACGGCGTAATTACATACATCTTCGTTAGCAAGTTAAGGTTACATACATCTTTGTTAATAGCTGAGTACATATCTTAGTTAACAGGACTGCGTTACATACATTTTTAGTTGCAGCAGTATGACAGGCGTGTAATCTATTATGTACCATGGTAATGATCTACTTTTGCTAGGTTTAAGTGTTTGGGAGAGTATTAGTACTTGTTGAACAACCAAGTTTTGAGTTGTTTTTTGAACTTGGGTAGCAATGTTTCATTGGATAGGTGCGGAGGGAGAGAGTTCCGGATTTTTTTTTCTCTCTCTCTCTCTCTCTCTCTCTCTCTCTCTCTCTCTCTCTCTCTCTCTCTCTCTCTCTCTCTC
Organism: Ambystoma mexicanum; assembly: GCF_040938575.1. NCBI lineage: Eukaryota > Metazoa > Chordata > Amphibia > Caudata > Ambystomatidae > Ambystoma > Ambystoma mexicanum. The sequence continues at coordinate 204,281,204 of NC_090940.1, forward strand.
TCTTCTCTCTCTCTCTCTCTCTCTCTCTCTCTCTCTCTCTCTCCCTATGTTTCTCTCTGAGGGGTGAGAGTTGCATTGCTAGGTGCGCATTTCCTAATGCCATTCCAGCTGTAGCTGACAGCAGTGTAGTCAGAGAAACAAACATAGTCATCTTGAAGGAGGTAGTGGTGGGCATGACAGAATGCCATCTGTGAGGGTGAAATAGTCTGAGCTTTTTTGAATTTTGAAAAAAAAAGATGGGTGGTGATTCTGTTACTGAAAGCCAAAGATGCGTGGTGATTCTGTTTCAGATCTGGTAGTCAGATCCCAAATTCACAATGGCCCTTAACAAACAGCATAATATACACATGTGCCTGTTGTGAGGTCTAATGACGTCCCCAGCACCTGCACTGAACTGGTAGTTAGGCATGTTAAAAGGTCACACGTGCATTCCTGAACACAGCTGCTGGAACACATAGTTCCAACAGGCAAAGCTGGGTTTTTAATTGCCTCATTTCTGTTTAGAAATATTACAATTGTGTACCAAAGCATTCTGGTGACAGTAACTAATATCTAAATATAAGCCATGTATAGCTGTGTGTTACGCTCACCTGGTATCCACGGGGGTACCACACGATATTGGATGGAGGTCTAAGCGCGATCCCGTACCCCTCTCTGCTTGGTAATGTGCCAGACATTGGGTAGCGCCTATAACAGGAGAATGGAGGGTTAAGACACTGGTTCTGTGATGGGTGGACTCCCACCTCCATCTGGTCCAAATCCCCTCCCTTGGGGTTATTGCTCACCTTAGGTTTTTGTGCGTTGAACTCTCCGTCCTGTGTCTCTGTGCAGGGGCGCGTGGTTGGTGCAGGCGTTCCGTGGACCTAGTTGCTTCACTGGTCCATGTGCCCTTATGTCGGGTCCAGACCGGCTGTGACTCCGACTCTGCTTGCTGTCTTCCAGGTGAGTTATAATGTCTTTTCCGTCTTTATTCTGTCTCTTTCTTTCCCTCCGCTTTCTCTGTCTTCTCAGCGTCTTGCTCCACTATGCTGTTCCCTAACAATGTCTCTTTTTGTTTTCACAGGGATGGTTGCGATCTCGGAGTTACCGCGCCGATGGCGAAGACCACAGTGAGTTATTGATGCAGGGAGCGCTGCGCTGTTTATTGGGGTTAATTGCTAACCTGTGTTCTCTTCTTTGTACAGGTTGCAGTGATGTTCCGGAGTGATGAGCGATCAAAGCGCTGCTTGCCCAGATAAGTGCTTTGTTAATGCTGACCTTGTTCCTTCTCCCTTGCAGGTTGCGGCGAAACCCGGAGATGGGCGAGGTAAGAGAAGCATAGGGTACTGCCAGGACTTGCTGCTTGCCCAGGAAAGAATTGTAATTAATGCTGTCCTTGTTTCTTTACCTTTGCAGGTTGCGGTGAACTCCGGAGATGGGCAAGGTAAGCAAAGCGCAGGATGGATTCAAGACCGGTTACTTCACAGGTAAGTGTTCTAGCTTGCTAATGCTGTTCTTGTTCTTCCAGGTTATTAATGGAATCTGGATCTAGGGCTTCAGGATCGGGCCGCCGGAGAAGCAGATGAGCAGGAGCTGGACACGGTGTGCGTTACGCTGCAGGAGTGCAGAATAACGCAAAGCGTGTTCTGCTGTTTGGGTGTGGTTTAAATAGCCCAGGTAAAGTAGTTCCAGGTCAAGAAGTTCCAGGCCCAGCCACACCCAAAACACTAGACCGCATGGCTTGGTTCTAAAGAACTGAGCTGTGTAATAGGCCTCCATGTTGGATTAAGGTCCAAAACTGGTATTGCTTTATTCCTGATAATGAGCCTGACGCCAGAGGCACCAGGACTGACTCCATGTATGTTTCTGATGGAGTTTTAAGGCCCTTGGGGCCAGTGTGAAGGGCTTTAGCCCCACTGCTGCCAGGAGGGCTCTTATACCTGAGGGGGTCAGGGGCACGGATAATGACACTGTGCCATTGTGTATTGTGGTTGTACACAGTAATACAGCCACAATTATTGGATGTCATATTATTGTCAGTGTGTCTCATGGCCTGGGTGTACCCACAAAAACCATGATGGATCCAGCCCAGGAAGCCTCCCTTTAATCCCCATGATAAGGGTTGACACCTTCCTCTAGGGTACAGGAATATCCCTGAAGGTCATAAGCTATGTCTTGAATTCATATTTTTCCAAATAAACCTGGACATTTCAAAATCCAACAGTCTTACTAGTGTTACACTAGTTATTCAAGTGGGCACATACTTGAAGATATTGAGGAACTTGGGGAGAAGACCCATCTTGATTATGTTAATGTGACTTATAAATAAATCAGTAGTTGGGTTTATATTGAAAGTCATTTTTCTTTTTCTTTAATAACCTTTTTTTAAATATTGGATTTTATATGGGGGTGAGAACACAATGTGTGTCTAATAAGCAAAACATGTGTGTGTGTGTGTGTCTGTGTGTGTGTGTGTGTCTGTGTGTGTGTGTATATATTATTATAGCTTTGAATAGTGATAACTAAGTAACAATTTAACAAGGTACAGACTGTGCACATGGATCAGCCCTATTTCCACCTGAAAGCCACAAGAGGCTCCTCTGGGAAAACAAACCAGGAAGAAAGCGCCTCATCCCGGCAACGCCGGGTACAATAGAGAGACCAACAACTGAGGGAGAAGGCAATTAGGAGACGAGAGCATGTGTCATCACTTCTGTTTTTTTGGCTTCACATTCTGTCTGGAACTTCACCTCCAGCAGCCATCTTGGATTGGTGACATCACTTCCAGTGGTCATCTTGGATTGGTGACATCACTTCCTGTGGCCATCTTGGACCGCTGACATCCCTTCCTGCAGTCATCTTGGATCAGCCCTATCTCCAGCTGAAGGCCACAAGAGGCTCCTCTGGGAGCACCAATCATGAGGAAATTGCCTCATCCCAGAAACACCAAGGAATATATCAGAGAGACCAACCTCTGATGGACTAGGTGATCAGGTGACAAGAGCGTGTGTCATCCCTTCTGAACTCCCTAGGGGCTCCCAGCCAGGGGCATACCAGTTAAGGTTGGAACAGTGAAGGGTGAAGACCAGCCATCGACTGGCCAAGCCAAACCAGCCAAGGCTAGCTGTTAACCAGCCTCTTTGCCTAGTGACCGGTGAAGACCAGCCATTGACCAGCCTCTTTGACTCTTTGCTCATGAGCCTCTGCTTTGCTGTGTCCTACTACTTGTCTGTAATTAGCCTTAATTGCTTATTCTCATCTGCACCCTCTGTTCAGAACCATCTCAACTCTCTCCCCATCATAATCATCTCTTCTTGACACCACCTCTCTTCTCACTCCACTATTCTTTCTATTCACAAAACCTATTCGAACCCTAACTTCCAATACACATCCTCTTTTCACATCTACCTTCAGCATCTCTCTAATTCTCAGACTCAGAGCTGCTATGCTTCTACATCTCACTCTCTGTGTAGCTCTTTGGAATGCACAGTAAGTCTGCAATAAAACCTCTTTTACCTCAGTCTTCTTCCTTTCTCATTCTCCTTCCCTTGACCTCATTACCCTTACTGAAACCTGGATCTCTCTCTCTCTGACTCTGAAACACTTTATGCCCTTCATGTCCCTGCCTACACCTTCACTCACTCTGCCCGCCTCACTGGCAGGGGTGGTGGTGTAGGACTGTTTTCATCTTCCAAACTTCCTATCTTCCTACTCCCCTATCTCCTGCTAACTCGCCCTCATTTGAATATAATATCTCCACAATCAGTGCCCTCTATGGCATACATATTATCTTTCTGTACCGGCAAATTGGTCCAGTGGGTCTATTCTTTGTCCAACTCTCCCAACTAATAGACTCTCTCCTCTCCCGATCGCCACCTCACTGTCAATGGTGACTTCAACCTCCCCTCTCTTTCTGTTGCTCTATCCACTGACTTTAACTGTACATAACCATTCACGCTCTTCTGCCCATTCTCTGACCACCCATTAAAATAGAAACTCCTTTGACCATATTCTCATCTCCTTTCAACTCTTTGCCTCTAATATCTCCACTGTACCTTCTCCCTCTTATCATTCTATCATCTTTGCCTGAATCTCCACGCCTGCTTCTTCCTCAATCTCTTCATATACTACAACTATTACAAAGCACAAGTTTCCCTCCGCCAAACTCCTCAGACTACCTCTTTGAGCTACACCACTCTCTCTCCCCTACACTGAACTCCCCTTTCCATCCACTGAAGAAACCTTCACTAACATTAACACTGCTCTTTATGCTCCCTTTTCCTCCCACTGCCCTCTTTACTACACTCACTCCCAAATCCTCGCCTCCATGGCCCTGGATTACACCTCTCATCCGGATCCTGAAAACAACAATGCGGAAAAAGCTTTGCACTTGGCAAATGGCAAGAAAGTCCTCTAATCTTCAACTTCTCTCACTGCTCTTCAAAGCTATTTCTCTGGTCTAGACTACGCCAAACGTGATTTCTATCCCTCTCTCATGTTGTCTCAATCGTCCCAACCTAGGCACTTCCAAAAAATCTCTACACTCAATTCTCTAACCTCCTAAACCCGCCTCCATCTCCTCTACTGTTTCTGAAAATGATCTTGCTATCTACTTTGTGTCTACAATTCTACCATTCAAAATACCCTTGCTAATTACCTTCTATCCCCTCCTCCTGCTCACCTTTCTCCACCACTCCCACCCTCCTCTCCTACTACTATGTTTTCCTTTGTTCCCATCAATCCTGATTTTTTTCCTACTCCCCAAGGCTAACTGTTCTTGTGCCCACCTACCCCCTGTGCCTGCACATTGTGAATCACAAAGCTCCAAGGTTCCTCTTCAACTCCTCTCTCAACAATATCACTTTTCCCTCATCCTGTAAGGCAGCTACTGTCTTCCCTCTCCTTAAGAAACCTGCTCTAGATCCTGACTGTCCTTCCAACTTCCGCCCTATCTCTTCTACCACACTTTTTCAAAATCCTAGAACGAGTCGAATCCAAGTGAATCACTGAGTTCCTCGATACTAACAACTTTTGGGACCCTCTTCAATCTGGCTTCTGACCCCTGCATTCTACTGAGACAGCTCTCCTCAATGTCAGTAACTTCACTTCTTCCACTTGCCATAAAAACCTTTTATCTATTAGTATTCTTCTTAACCTCTCTGCTGTCTTTGATACTGTCAACATTCTGACATTCTCTCTACATTATCTCTTCTTGGCATCAGAGGTAAGGCCCTTGCTTGGTTTGCTTCCTACCTTGCCCCCAGACACTTTCTGTCATACCTCCCCACTCGCACCCCCTTATTGTTGGAGTTCTCCAAGGGTCTGTCCTTGGTCCACTTCTCTTCACTCTCTATACTTCAGGGGCCAGTGACCTTTTGTCAGATCAATCATGGAGCGGAAAACAGTGGCTCCCAATTGAACAGATTGTTGATCCATGGCATAGGATGATTGTTGAATTGGGATGTCATGTTCATTCCTGAAATCAATACAGAGCCTCCAAGACTGATCTGACTTGGCAATTAGTACAATTGGAGAGGACCAAGGACTCTGGGATCGTTTAATAATATCAAAGAGCAACATCCTCTCCACTTCATGTCTGACCACCTCTTTTCTTACTTGAATGATTCAATAGGGTTTCAAAAGGACAACCTTACCTATGGGTGTACGGATGTAGTGAAAGACACCATTTTATCTCCCTGGCTTGTCCCTGAAGACATTGTGAAATTGGTCCAGTAAGTCTTATAGGTTTATTTCTGGGCTGGCAATAAATGGGAAGGAATCACAGTGTTTTTGATTCCTCTGTTAAGAGACTAGTCAGTACTACTGCAGTAGTTTCTGCGGGGTCCTTTCTCAATTTGTTAAGGAGATCCGTCTATCTGGTTGGGAGACTGCAATTATATGGTCCTATTTGTTCAATCACCTCATAAGGTCCATGCCATTTAGACAACATCTTCTTCTCAGATGTTGGTAAGAAACCAAGAACTTTTTGTCCAATACAAATGGAGCTCAGTAGAGCCTTTTTATCATGAAAGGTCTTTTGGTGGATCTCTTGGGCTTTAACCAGGTGGGTTTGAACTATCGCTCTCACAGTAGCCATATCTTCTCTCAGGCGATGGGCAGTTTGTGAGAGTGGTAAGAGGGCTTCCTCCCTTTCTTCCAGTGTCTTCCTTGACATGTCAAGTATATCCCGTGGCTCTCTGCCATACAATAACTCTAATGGGGAAAACCCTGTGGGAGAATGTGGAGTGTTTCAAACAGCAAAAGTGCCTACGGAATCATAACATTTTTGCTGTCAGCCTTAACCAATTTCTGTCTTAATAGTTTTATTGAAACGTTCCACTAACCTGTCGGTTTACGAGTGGTAGATAGAGGTCCTAAGAGTTTTAATACGTAAGCTATCTTTCACATCTGCTATTAACCAACTCATGAAGGTAGTCCCTTGGTCAGTTAGGATCTCTTTTGAAAAAACAACTCATGGGAAAAATGGAATAAGATGTTTCAACATTTTTTGGAAGTATTATTACGTAGTGGGAAAGCCTCGAGGTATCCTGTAGCATATTCTACAATTATCAAGACATAACGATTTTCCAATCTAGATGATTCAAGGGGCCAAACTCTGACCATGCCTATGTGAGAAAAGGGTACCTCAATAATAAGTAAGGGTTGTTGTGGAGCTGGAGGAGGTAGTGGGAGCTAATCTTTCGATACAAGGGGCAGCTGAGGACAACATTTTTAATATCCACATAGATTCCAGGCCAATATAATCAACTTATTTTCTGTGTCTGTGTCTTTGCTGTTCCTAAATTACCCCCTGTCAAGTGGGAGTGCGCAATCTCTAGTACCATCTTTTTATGGCTTTTAGGCACCATAATTTGTGATCTTTGATCTCAGGCCCGGCAGGGGCAGCTGACAGTTGGACGGATGCCCTCTGGCCAGAATCACTCAGCCCACTACCTAAACTGGCTAAAGTAGTGCGTAATTTAGGGATTAAGCTATCTGAATCCATGTCCATGGAGGCACAGGTTAACGCTGTATATGGTGCAGGCTTTGTTACACTCAAACAACTAAAAAAGGTTCTCCCCTTTATTCCAGACAAATTTCATGCTCAAATTGTGGCAGCTTGTGTAAAAGGGAGCCTGGACTACTGTAATGCCATCTACTTGGCACAACCTTATTTCCTCATCAAGCGCCTGCAAGTGCTGCAAAACGCTGCAGTGCGTCTGGTTGCACACATACCTGTTGGAACAGGAGTAACTAAGGCCAGACAATCTCTCCACTGGCTTCCAAATGAAGCTCTTGTAAAACTTAAGTCACTGTGTGTTATGCACCGTGCCTTAAGCGGGAAAGGATGCTTAGCCATCCAAGAAAAACTGAATAGATATCTCCCGGCTCGCTCTCTGAGATCCTCAAATGCAGCTTTGCTACGGATACCTAAATATAAGAAAGAACGAATGGGAGGCTGTGCTTTCTCAGTTGCAGGGCCTAGGCTTTGGAATTCATTACCAGAAAAGTTGAGGAAAATCGAGGATTTCATATCTTTCAAACAAAATTTGAAAACTTTCCTTTTCAGATAAATTCTGCCTCACATGGTTACCCCTGATTTCTTACATATGTCTTGTTACCAGTTGTTTTAAGCGCCATGATGCCCTGGGTGAAAGAGTGCTATATAAATAGCTGATTGATTGATTGATTGATTGTTCCCATCTGGCCCACAATCTCCTCTGTAGAGCAATCCTTGCTTTAAAAATAAGAATGGGACTGGCCACCAGGGGGCGCACGGATGAACGTCCTCTCCGTGTGAGCACCGCCCCCATGGTCCCGAAATAGCGGCATGAGCCCCCGCTGACGGACCCCCCCACCGCGAAAGTGCGAAAATCTACAATCTGAAGAGACCCCCCCGCAGCGGAGAAGAAACCCGACGGAAATCGGGCCCGATTTCACTGAGAACGAGGCGTTTTCAGGAGCGCCCGCCTGCTGCACCACGGAAGACCCGAGAGCGGCGACCGCTGTGACGGGCCTCCCTGGCGGTGACGGTCCGCGCCCTGGGCCTACCGAGCAGACTGGACCCGGAACCCCAAAAAGTGACACCCCCCCGGGACCGGCATATGAACACGGGGTGAGTGAGGACCCCCACTGCGAGACTCCGCGGCGCCGGACCCCGTGCCCCGGCGGCGCCGCGTGACACGCGCACCTCCTCACTGCCGACGGTGCGTGTTGTGGCCTGTGCCCCGGAAACTGCGAGCTGTGCCCCGAGAATCGGACACGCTCTAGGAAAAGCAGGGCGTCGACCCCTGCAGTTGCTGCCTGCTGGATCCAGATCCCCATACTTGTGCTGCTGCCCCCGGCTCCACCGGGGGTACCGAGGTGCCGTTACGCACCGGGCCGCGCCAGATCCCGGCGGCGAGCCCTGAACCACGGCGCACGGCCCTAGACCCTCCCTCCTTGCGGTAGAGGTGGAGACGGCCCGCCTGAAGGCTGAGGAGGCCGCGAGACACCGTATCCATAGAAGGACGCAGCCCACAGCACGGTCCGTATGAAAGACTGATCCCCACATGCTCCTAACTACTGGCTGCCTTGGTATACGCTCCCCGTGCCAAACGCCATATTGAAGGAACAAGGGTAACCTGCTACCCCAGCACTGCACACGGGGCAATCCCTGCCTAGGAACGCTTCTGGACCGTGTAAACCCAGCGTTGGGGACACCAAACACTGCCCAAACGTCGTGCTCCACGTACAACGGATTCCCAGCAATCTGGCAGAGAAAGTCCCAACAGAGGTCTCCTAGAACGCATAGGTGACCCCAGCCCAGGGTGAGCATGACAGCAATACCCTACCCCGCGACCCCCCGCTGACCTGACCCGAGGAATTGGCCCACACCACACGAAGTGCCGAGAACAAGTGACAACACTGAGCCTGCTACCCGTGCATCCTCCCAGAGGGTAGGGCCCCCTATCCAGGGGCGTGTGCCTCCTCCAACCCGAGATTCTGCGCATGGACCCGCGCCACAAACTGGCCAAATTCGCTTACGGACCATCCCCCGCACCCTCTAGGAACATAGACACCATGGCCACGGACCCATCGGAGGCAGGTGCTGCGGCCACCAAAGGAGACATTGGCCCTCATTACGACCCTTGCGGAAATGGAAAAATGATGGCGGAAATCGAACACCGCTCGTTGCGATCATGACCCGTCACCGTAAAGTACGATGCCATTAGCGACACCGCAGTGAACGGCAACGCTAACTGCACCAAGTACGCGCACGCGCGCCTTGCAAAACCGGAATCACCGCCATGGCGCAACGGTACGCGAATTCTGACCCTAGCGGACATGTACTGAACGCCATCAAGCACGTCGTAAAGTACCATTCCGCCATGGCGAGAAATACGGCAACGCGAACCAACCGTAAATGGCCCACTGAGTGCCTGTACTCCACTCCCTGGCCTCATTGCACAACTCCTGGCAGGCGCAATGTACTCACACTATGCAACCAGTGAAATCCACTATTCACCCATGCATGCCAACGTAGAAAAGCATGCAGGGGCTCAAAGCGCCCCGTGAGTGGGCATCCATGTACGGCATGTCACCATAGCCGTACTGACGCAGCACAGGCATGTGAAGGTACAACACATCAAAATGAAAATCAAGAACACATGACACAAAACAACAGTAGTCCCCCATCGCTTGCCACCAGCGCAAGGCAACATCCACAACAGCATCCTGAGGGGGATTGCACCAGCCCTGTACTCATGCCAGTAAACAAACCAACCATCAGCAGAAGCATGTACCACACAAGTCGGCAGAGTGACTGAGCAGCCAGGCTCATCCCAAGAGGGGCCGATGGGAGCTGCAGGGCACAGATGGCATCAATACAGAAGCTATTCCAATGGACATGACCCCAGTCCCCCTCCAACAAACGCACGCAAACACAGTCACCTGTGACCAGCCACATTCTGAACAACCCATCATTCCACCAATCGACCTGGCTGACAGGCACCAGTCGGCCAAAAGCCAATCCCCCGCCCCTGAACAGCACATCATGTAAACAGACACAATGGCAGCCTCTATCCGTGACCATACTGTGCTACGTAGGCAAACGCGGCCAGTACTGTACCACACAACTCAACTCAGAAGGCGGAACACAAAGCAGATCATCACGCAATACATACCGCCACAAAGCGAAAATCGCCACATCACCTGCAAAGAACAACGCAACACGACAAATATCGGAATACAATTTAAATGCACATCCAAATGACAAAGGCCCCACATCAATTTGCAAAATCCCACCAAAACAACCATCATCACCGAGGGCTGCATCTGCAATAATTGACCGGCTTCCACTTGTGTGACGCCCTGTACCATCATGGCACACAGGGCTTACATCAACGTTCCAAAAGGCAACATGGAAGCGGCAAGAACCGCAGGTCCGTCCCATGAGGCAGGCACTAGTCGAGCTGAAAGGCCGAAATGTTGCACCTAGCCACCAGTACAGCGTAAGGGCATGTGGCCCATTGGCGATCGTCCCATATGATCGAAATGGTGCTCCACTGATTCACCCGAAGCTGCAGGAGTCGAGAGTAAAAACCATCTGGAGGAGTGGCGTAGAGATGGCATCTGCAATAGGGCAGGAGATACCTGTCACCCAAAAGAAACACAAATCAACCGATTGCATTACGGGACTCATGATGCATTACAATCTTCATTCAACACACCAAATCCACACCCATATGCATGCTAGCCCACTCCAAAGGAATATACACACCCCTAATCCAGTATCGAATCACAACGAAACCAATCGAGCTAAATACACCATTGGCAACGTCGGTTACTGTGCATGCGTCCGTCAAGATAGAACCCATGACATGGGATTAGTAACGTGCCTAGACACAAGTGTATGAAGGCGCGTCGAGACAGGGAGGATCTGACAAGGGCAGAGAGACGTATGTCCCACTATGGCAGCCTTGCATCACATAACGCAGGGGAAGGGGAGTGAACCAAAAAACCCATGTACATGGCAGACCCTAAACGGATTCATCAGTCCATGCATCCACACATCATTCCCTCATCCCGCAATGAAAACGCATGAATATTCACTCACATAATATGTGAAACTTCCATCGCGTCTGTGCGTAATGCAGTCCGCAAAAACCACTGTGCCCCTGGCCGGATCTGTAGTGTTGTGAAGCAAGATGGATTTGGGAACGTCCTGCCTCATCGTCCACTACGCTATTGCGCATCCCCTTCAATTCATATCATTCATTGCCTGCTCGTTATGGGCCATGTCCCAAGGACATTCTACAATAGAACGTTACATTTCCAGCCAGACCTGTGGGCGTATCCTCGCCGCTACTTCAAAACCAAAAATGCTGGCCTTCGAATTCCTCACTTGCAACATTACGTCGAAAAGGCTTCTGTGAACGCTTGCATTCACAATTACATCAATGTAGTGCGGCTGTGTGTCATAATGCTAACTGGCTGCAATCACAAATGGGACGCCACGCCCGTCGGTGAAGTACGTTACTGTGCTGCATGAGGGTCGGCCATCGATCGAGCCCTACATACCACTGACTCTTCACAGGTATGTAAGCGGCTGCAATCATAGCATGTGTAACAATGGGAGCATAGCATGAAAATCAGTCAAAGTACATCACACTGCCATCGGGATTTGATACATGATTCCAATCCCAAGATGCCATGCGGCCAAATGCAGCCTTACGTGCGGGCCGTGCTCGACCAGAAGGGATTGCATCTGCCACAGATTCATTCAATCAGCACAGGTGGAGGCCATACAGGCCGACAGCACATATATTGCAGACCCAAACCCCTCCCACAACCACTCCCACTCCAAAATGCTACCGGCAGGACTAGCGATGTTGGGCCTGGGGTACCAGATAGCACTGCAAGTGCTACAACTACAAGAAGACGACGAACAACAACAGGTACAACAACCGGGCGCACAGGGGAGACGGAGGAGGAGGAGGAGGAGGAGGGCAAGGCAGGGTCAGCAAGGCCCACAAGCACTGCCACTACCACCACGCAGGCGGCCCGCAATCCCACGCCTCCGAGCCGATCCGTTCAACCTCACTGCTGAGCAGATCCACACCCTCTACCGTTTGGACCGGGACACCATAATCGCCATTGTGGACATGACACATGCTGACCTCGTGAGCATGATAGATAGCCCAACCGCCATCCCACCCCTACTGAAGGTGGTGTCTGCACTCCACTTCCTGGCCACAGGCACCTACCAGCACACAGTGGGACAGTTGCATGGCATTTCACAGCCACTGTTCTCACGGACACTCTTCCAAGTGCACGATGCCCTCCTGAAGCACGCCGACGACCACATCACACTACCACGCACGTACCAGGAGATTACCAACGCTAAAGTGGGATTCCATGCACTTGGCGGCATCCCGGGTTGCATTGGTGCCATCGACTGCACCCATGTTGAATTGGTTGTCCCACATGCCATGGAGGTCCAGTACCGCAACCGGAAACAATTTCATTCAATCAATGTGCAAATGGTGTGTGACTCCAACAAGATATTTACGCATTGTTGTGCCAGATTTCCAGGATCTACCCATGATTCTATGGTCCTGAGGAACACAAGAATACCACGCTACATGGAGCGACACGCAGGGCACAGATCCTGGCTACTCGGTGAGTCTCATTCCATGCATGACATCGTGGCCCATTTGATGCGTCTATGACCTTGCAGGGGGGGGGGGGCTACTTAGCACTATCATTCCACTGACACCCTTTATTCGTCTCATACAGGTGATGCCGGGTATCCACTGAAGAGATGGCTCCTTACACCAATCCGGAACCCACAGAACGAGCATGAGGAGGACTACAACCATGCCCACTCACGTACCCGTGTGGTCATTGAACAGGCATTCGGCCTACTGAAGGCTCGTTTCCGCAGCCTCAGCAGGTCTGGCGGGGCACTCATATACAGCCATGAGAAGGTTTCTAAGATGGTCATGGCATGTGTCATGCTGCACAACATGTGCATACGTAGGAATGTGCCCATGCCCCCTGACGCTGTACTGCATGCACCTGAAGATGATGATGATGATGAGGGTGGGGATGTGGAGGCACCTCAAGGAGTCCATGAGGCACAGGATGCACGTGCAATCCGACAGAGCATCATAGATGCATGCTTCTAGCAACCACGCATGGTGCCTATTACACGGAAAGGGGACCTGTGGCACTGTGTGTGTGTAGTACAGGCACATTGTGGACTGTACGCCTATGAAGGCCTCGTACGCAAATATCAATGTCCACACATGTCATTGGATGATAATGAGGTGCTGTATTGTTGATGTGATTTGATTTATACACCCTATGGACCCGCCACCCAGTGAAGCCCAACACACCCCCTCCACCCTACTACCTCCCCCCCCAACACCAGTGTCCAAATATGCATGCTGTCCGTGGGTAGACGCTATTGCAAGCCCCCTCTACGGGTATCAGGGGCACCCCTGCCCGTGGAGCGCAGGTTCCTGCCAGATCTGCGTTGGGGGCTGCCCTGGACGGAACTTGCCACGGATGAGGTCTCTGCCTGCTCGCGTCCATGCATGTCTCTGAGGGTTTGTGAGAGCTCCGAGAGCACACGGCGCACAGCAGCAAGTTCAGCACAGACGTCTTTGGACGTCGCATGCAGTTCCCCCCTCAGGCTCTCGGTGCTTTTCTCCATTTGTGCTCTCAGGCTCTCGGTGCTTCTCTCCATTTCTCCCCTGAGGCTCTCACTACTTTTCTCTATTTGTGCCCTGAGTGTCTCGGTGGATGTTTCCATGGCTGCCCTGGAACCCCCGCATTCATTTGCATGGTCCTTGAGTAGCGTGGACGCTTCCTGCTGTTGCTCGATCAGCAGGTCGAGGGACTGTTGCCTCTGCTGGGCCATGGACATTTGCGGTGGTGTGACAGGGGGGCTGCTCAACACATGTTGCCTTGGCACAGGACTTGTGGGGGTTGGCCAGTCGTCGTCTTCAGGGTGCCCCTGCGTGGTTTCGTCATGGTGTAGGGGATGGAACATGCAGGGGGATTGGGAAAGGTCATGGATGGTACCTACGTCGCCAGCACTGTTTTCCGTGTCGGAGCATGCTGGCATGACAGCTGTGTCACCTATGGTGCTGCTACCACCAGAGGCAGTGCCATCAGATACGTTCTTTGGGGGGACCTGTGGTGCTGGGGTTGTGGACTTGCTGGCTGCTGGGGTGCCTGTTGCAGTCCCCTCCAGTGTGCTGCCACTTGATTCCTGCTGCTGCCGTGTCTTGATCCTTGCACCTGAGGTGGAGGCTCTTGGGACGTTGGTCCTGGCCCTCTTTGCAGGCGTGCTGGTAGGGGTGTCCTGCAGCTCGTCGTTGGTATCGGACCCTGTGGTGGAGTAAAGAGGGGCGAGCATTAGTTATGGGTCTGTCGGATTTGGAATGGCAACGTATCAAATGCATTGGGGTGGTACATGAGGCTGATTTGGGACTGGGCCTTGGAGGTGGTCTCATTTTCGTGTGGATTGAGGATGCATTCATTTGGCTGCCTGCAGTTAGGGGGTGCATGCTGCACATGTAGGGGTTGTTTATGGCTTCTTGATTGATTTGTTTGTTCATTCTGACTTTTAGAGGGCGCTGTCAGGGCAAAGTATGTATTGCACTATGGGGTCACATGGTACTGCACATGTTCGTGGTTTGTGGATTTCGCATTGTTTCTCTTGGCCAACCTACCTGATTCTCCGGATGTCGGCACTCCTTTCTCCATCCCTCCGACTCCCTCTATGCTCTCCATTCCTATGGTGGAGGCGCAGATTTCCTCCCAGGGGGTCAACTTGATGGGCGACTCTGAACCCCCCCCGGTAGCTGTGGCGATGTTCCTGTTCGCAGAAAGTATGCTGCGTACGCGGATCCGCAGGTCGTCCCAACGCTTGCGACATTGCTGTGGCGTGCGGGGTGTTGTCCCCACCGCACTTACGCGCTGTGCCACCAGGACCCATATGGCCTTCTTGTTGGCAAGGGCCGTCCTGGTCATTTGACTGGAGAAGACGACGGCGGAATTTTCCTGTAGGGTCTCGGTGAGCACGGTCAGTTCCTCTCGGGAGAAGTGTACCTGCCGCTTGCGGTCACACGCTTTCTTGGCTACCTTTCCCATATTTATTTTTTTAACTGGGGTTGCTAACGGGTTGGGATGTGTGTCAGGGTCGGATTTTTTATGGTTGTGTTGGGATTCGGATTTTATAGTTGTGCGGCGTGCTGTTTCCCGTTCCGGCCACATGCTTTTACTTCCGTTTCCGTATATTTACGGTGGCCGTAATTTGCGGTGCACGCTCGTTACGGTGACCGCTCATTACGGTGACCGCTAAGATGGGTGGCGGTATTGCACCTGGTGCAGCGTACGGCGGCGGTAAGGGCCGTTTTGGGGTCATTTCCGCCATCGCAGCCTTTCGGATTCCGCCATGGCGTAATGCTCGTGCCCGATGGGTCGTGATTGGCCGCACTTTGCTCCTTCGTGCTATGGCGGAAACGCTATTTACGCTGTTGCGGTCCGGTCAGTCAATTTCCGCCAGGGTCGTAATGAGGGCCATTGCCACTCTACTCTCTGAAATAAAAAACATGAGTGCCAACCTTGGCGGCAAAATCGACAAAATCACCCAGAGAATGGACAGCTTCGAGGAGCGATTGGAAAGCGTGGAGAATAATCAGACTTCGATTGATACCCTCGAAACTCAGATGGATGTACGAATTCGCAACATTGAGAAAAGAGAGATCGAGGCAAAGCTCAAGATGGATGACCTGGAAAACAGGGAAAGGAGAAATAACCTTCGTTTTTTCGGCATTCCGGAACGGGATGGTGAAACTGAGAAAGACCTCGGAGACACCATTCACGACATCATCAAAATACTAACAGCTGACGAAGACATTGATGAACCTAAGACTGAACGCATACACAGAGCTGGAGGACCGCCTGGCGGCCCGCGCTCTGTACTGGCCAAATTCCACCGATACCAAGACAAAACCAGAATTCTTGAAAAAGCCAGGTCTGGTGGCCCGCTCACGATGGGGGGCGCGCAAATCACCATCTTCCAAGACTTATCTTCACTGACGTTAGCCCTAAGACGCCTTTGCAGCCCCCTGACGAAATGGCTGAAAGACCAGAATATAAGGTACAGATGGGGATACCCCTTCTCGCTTACCTTCGAGCATGGTAGCAGAAAACTGATCCTACGCTCCGAAGAAGAAATCAAAGATTGTATCGCCGATCTCCTTGGAACGAACCAGGGAAGCAAGGAAGGTGTCGACGGCGAGCGCCCGGGAATGCAATGGGAACTCCAGGGCCCTAGGCGCAAGAGGGTGAAGGGATCAAGAAAATATAGACGCCCCAACAACACCCCCGAGCAGACCTGAGCCAAGGGACCCGGGCGAAATCTGAGCTGACCACAACCATGGTCACAGTGGGCTGCACTGTCTCCCGCGGAGATCCTTACATGGCGGACCCCGCTGAACGGATGTCGCCGCTGGCGGGGCATCCCTCCGGACCGAAAAGTGATGAGGACTCCCGTGGAGAGACCAGTAAACCGCACGTAACGTTGGAATTTTTCACCTGTTTGTTGTTACTGTTGTTGAAACTGTATAATGTTTGGGGGAGGGAGAAAGAAGATGGGGGCTCACCCTTAAGTAGCGATGGGAAATATGATCGGGACCGTGGGACGACGGTTCCTACTGATGGTCCGCCAACGGACCATACGTTTCCACCTTGTCCGTTCCGGACGCCGTCAACGGCTGCCGACGCAGCACACCCTATTCCTACGCTCAAACGAACGCCACCGATTATGGTGGGACACGAGAGAAGGGGAGAGAGATAATGAACACTTGGGAAATATACAAATATCACTACACTCGCTTCAAGGTGTCGCGTTTGCGATGACACAGGGTACCTGCAGGCCTTCCCGGACTCTGGTGGCGAATGATTCCAGGCTACAAACCGCCAATGGCATCGCATGAGAAGGACAAGGGCAAGGGCCTTCTCAGAATTGGGTCAATCAATGTGAAAGGACTGAACTCTCCCACCAAGAGGTCACTGGTACATAGAGAATTTCGAAGGTCTGGCATAGACATTCTCCTCATACAGGAGACGAAATTTGCGAGGGGTGAGGAGCGGACAGTTCTGGGAACTAGGGGAGGCACGGAATTTTGGGGCCCTGGCCCGCTCAGAAAGGGAGGAGTTGGAATCCTCATTAAGAAAGGAGTTCGGTTTGAATTAGAGAAGTCCTGGTCGGACGTGAGCGGACGAGCCCTCCTGATTGTGGGGAAAATTGCAAGGGTTCAGGTCACGATTGCCACAGTGTACTCGCCCAATACCGGACAGACCGCATTCCTCAGGAAAACGATCCCCAAAATAGTGCTGGAAACTGCAGGCCATCTCGTTGTGGGAGGCGACTTCAACCAGTGGATGGATCCATCTGTAGACTGGAGACCAGGCAACCCCGACACGCGGAATCAGCATAGAGGGGCCCGCACTGAATTCGCTGCCCTGATGGAGTTATACGACCTACGTGACGTATGGAGAGCACAGCACCACGACGAAAAGGGCTTCACTTTCTACTCGAACCCTCATGGCACATTCACGCGCATAGACTATATATTCCTCTCGTCTGATTTAGCGAAGTCCACAAGCCATTCCAGTATAGTTCCGATTACATGGACAGACCACGATATTGTACTGGCAGACGTCGATTGGGCTGATCTGCCTGTCGCCGGAGGATCTTGGCGCTGCAATGAGTCCCTTTGGGCCGACACGGTTTTCAGGGGAGAAATGGAGACCGAGATTGAAGAATATCTCAGGACAAATGACAATGGAGAGGTCTCCAAACAAGTGATCTGGGAAGCTGGGAAAGCTACATGGAGAGGCGTGCTAATACGTGAGGGCTCCTCTAAGAAGAGAGAGCGGAGGATTGTCGAAAACAAGTTACGCAGTGAAATACACCAACTGGAGAGCGAATTGAGAGATGGAACAGAGGTAGACTCCGCCAAACTAGACATGGCCCACCGCAAAAGAGAAGAACTACGACTGGTGGAACATGGCCAGGTGGTGCGGAAATTGCAATTCCAGAAACGAACATACTATGAAAAAGGCGACAAGGCCGATGCGCTCTTAGCCGCTAGGCTCAGGGAACGGAGAGAGGAACGCAAGGTTAAGGAGATATCAGACCCCACTAGCTCCACGACACATACACCCTGCTCAATACCCGAGCGTTTTGCCACCTTCTATGAAAATCTATATACCTCAGAGCTGCTATCGGCTCACCCTGACATAGCGTCCTATCTGTCCCTAATTACCATTCCTACGGTAACACAAACAGAAGCCGAACTCCTTGATAGTCCCATAACTGAAAGTGAAACGAGAGAAGCAATCAAACGACTCAAATTAGGGAAGTCTCCGGGCGAAGATGGCTACACGGCCGGCTTCTATAAGACCTTCGCCGATCAATTGTCACCCTTCCTCACGGAACTCTTTAACGAGATAGTGAGCTCTGGGAATGCCCCAGATTCCTTTAAGAAAGCCCTCGTATCTGTTATCCCTAAAGAAGGTAGAGACCCCAAATTATGTGGATCGTACCGCCCCATTTCCCTCCTCAATCTGGACGCAAAGATTTATGCCAGGGTATTGGCTGCCAGACTAGAAACTTTAATGCCCAAACTAGTCCACTCCGACCAGGTCGGATTCATTCTTGGCAGGCAGGGCGCTGACACCATGCGCAAGACTCTGCACCTTGTCCACGCCGGACGCGACCTTCGGGACGACCCGGCCCTCCTTTCGCTTGACGCGGAGAAGGCTTTTGATAGGGTGGAATGGGACTTCCTAGGTGCAGTCCTCCAGAAAGTGGGGATAGGCCCCAAATTCTGCGATGGGATACGAGCTCTATATGCCTCTCCCAAAGCGTCAATTTTCGTTAATGGAGAATATTCCAGGTGGTTTGAACTGCAAAGGGGGACCAGGCAGGGATGCCCGCTCTCAGCGATCCTGTTCGCACTTTCCCTGGAGCCTCTGGCACAAAAGCTCAGAGACGACTCCCGAATAGAGGGAATGCGGCTGGGAGGGATCGAATACAAAGCAGCGTTATACGCTGATGACATCCTCCTACATCTAACCAGACCTATGACCTCAATCCCTCATGCCATAGCCCTAATAGAAGAATACGGTCGATTCTCCGGATTCAAAGTGAATATGTCTAAGTCCATCCTCTTTCCCCTCCGAGGTGCCCCGGTTGAAAATGAGGCAAAGTTCCTCTCCCTTGGGCTTAAAATAGAACATGTGACATTACAATACCTGGGTATAAAGATCACTAGAACCCTAGACGACCTCTACGAGGCCAACTTCCCCCCGCTTCTCCGAAGCTTTGAAAGAGATCTCGAGAGATGGAGCAAACTGACGATCTCATGGCTGGGGCGTATCAATGCAGTCAAGATGGTGTGCCTCCCTCGCTTTCTATACCCCTTCCAGATGTTACCGATCGCGATACCCAATCAATTTTTTGTCGAGGCCCGGAAGACCATGCTGCGGTTCATCTGGCAGGGGAGGAGACCGAGGGTCCCATATGACACGCTTATTCTCCCCATAGAGAAAGGGGGGGTGGGTCTTCCTGACTTACGGAATTATTATAAAGCTGCCCAGTTGCGCGTCCTAATCCCACACTTTAGGGACCACAAACACCTGCAATGGGTCCAGATGGATAACCACTATATGTCCCCCGCCACGGTAGCAGAATGGCTCTGGTCCCCATACCAACGGGTGCAGAGGAGAATTAAACAACACCCCATATTGACTACTATATGGAACATATGGCGCACCGGGAAAGGGATGCGAGAAGTCACCACCTGGCCATCCCCGCTCAGTCACCTATGGTCTCCTGGCGTAAATGACCATATTCCGAACCTGGAGCGATTCCAGTCATGGTATGAAGCGGGCCTTGAAAGGGTGGGACAACTCCAGAAAAAAGACTCGTTCATTACACTACCGGACCTGACAACGGCACTGGGGATAGGTACCTTATCGACATTTCACTTTATTCAGCTAAAAGGGGTGTTGACAAAATCTGAATGGAGAGTAAAATTGAGAAGAGACCTCACCGCCTTTGAGAAACTTCTGGACTCCAGATCAGAAATGAAGGGCCTCATATCCGTGATGTACCAAACACTTTTAGCAGCAGGAGGTGGCAACACAAAACCCCTCAAAGCCAGATGGGAAAAAGACTTAGGTGAAGAGATACTCCCCGACCAATGGGACCTGATGTGCAAAGCCGCACCCAAATCCTCCATCTCCAGCCAGTACAAACTCCATGCAATAAAGCTCCTACATAGATGGCATTATGACCCACTCCGACTCTCTAAAATGTCCCAATCCATGAGCCCGAAATGTTGGAGGAGATGTGGAGAAAATGCCAACTATTGGCACATGTGGTGGAGCTGCCCGCGCATCAAGGTGTTCTGGACTGAGGTTTTGGGATGGATTAAGGAGATAGATAATATCCACAGAGAACTTGACCCACACCTTGTTTTGTTCGGCCTTGAAAGGGACGAGGAAGAGTGGCTCTGGGTGAAGGGCCTGGCCCCCCAGCTGTTGTTAGCGGCAAGAGCCCTCAAAGCGACCAAATGGAAGTCCCACCTGACCCCAGGGAAGACAGAGTGGATCAAAATCGCTACAAATATTTATGTGATGGAAACGATCACCGCCTCCTTGCACAATAAATCTGCGAAATGTGAAACCCTATGGATGGACTTCAAGAACACGTACATCTCACCCCCTTCTGCCTCTCAATCAGAGGAGCCTCAAAACCCGACCGGATAATGCCATGCCCAAAAAAACAATACAAAATACAAAAAGCGAGTCATCTAAGTCCGACTGCCAATAATTTGCAATGCTTAGCCCTGCGCAAACCGCACGATACCGATACTAATGTTAGACGATTGCATGTGTGATGTACAATAAACCAAGTGGGGGGGGGGGAGGGAGGGTGGGAAAGAAGTACGGCAAACAGCCAACGAAGCATACTTGGGTAACTGGGACTGTCGCACGACTAAGAGACTCTTGCCATATTGTTTTGATTTGCATCTCGTGCCTGACTTGCCCTCCTGAGGGATGTAAAACTGTGTTTAAACAATGTTTGCAATTTTTCTGCTCTTTGTAAAACCAATAAATATAAAATTTAAAAAAAAAAAATAATAAGAATGGTCCCCCTTTTAATCTTCCCCCCTCTTTGGATAGTACATGGAGGAAAGCCTCTGCTACCAAGGGAGCATTACGGCGAGCAAATGCTAAATCAGGCATATCCTCAGCTTCCTCGCTAATGGGTTTTTTGTTTTACCACCTCAGATGGAATTGAGGGTTCTTTATCTGCCTCCCCAGATCCTCCCCCCACCCCTCTGGGGTTTAATGGCTTCCTTAATTTCCTCCCTTGAGCTATTTTCTCTCTCGTCTTTATATGACATGAATTCTTCCCACTGTTTTGAATTAAGATCTTCACATCAACTCATCTCTATATTCGGGGTCTGTAACACCTGCTAGGAAGTTTAGGCCAAATTGCCAAGCGAGGCCAGATTTAGAGGCTAACCTAATGTAAGTGCCTGGGAGAGGAACTAGGACCAAGTCAGTGGGTATTGTCATTCTGCCTCCAGGTTGCACCAGTTCCTTCCTGCTACTACATAGATCAAACTCATTGGATTTTTCTAGTGTTACTGATGGATCGGAGGATCGGTTGCTAAATTTTTCAAATCTGAAGGTTCCCCAGTTGGTATCAACTTAGCCCGATCCCACTGCTGACACCATAAGTGAGGAGTCAGAAATGAGACGTGGACACAGAGGACTCATGTTTTGCCTATACACTTTTAGTAAATGATAAAGGGGTTGAAAAATGCCTTTCTTTCACTATTCAATGAGGAGTATCCCTACCTCAACCAAATCTAATGGGTCTGTCCTTTCTCAAGATGTCCAATGCAAAACTATGTCCTGTGTCCAAAATCCTATCCTGGCCTTCACACGAAAACTAACTCTAAGGTTCAAAGAATATTGTCTCTCGGGTTCAAAGTCCACAAATGTCCAAATCCAACACAAAAGAAAAAATCCAACCAAAAAGATCCAAAAGTTCCACAGAATTCCTCCCATGTCTTTGCTTGGTATACTCTCCTGCCAGGACGTTTATGCAGTCTCTTCTAAACACTTGGCTTTGCCAACATTTGATCTATTTTGTTTCCATGTTTCAACATGTAGGTTTCCATTGTTGGTCTCCACCATGCTCGTACTGATGGTCCCAGACCCCAGCCCTAGTGTCTTGGACTTTCGTTATGCCACTTGATAATGCTTTGGCATCCCAAACCTGTCAATGTTCTCACCAGTTCCCTCCTTATGCCTTTGAAGTGTTCCCGACTCCAAGTCAGATGTTTCATCCGCTTATAAGTCGCTTTCTGCCCTTGCCAGCACCTCCAGTAGGCGTTTGGGCTTCAGTCAGCTTTCCAGTCTCTGCAGCAGTCTGGAAGCACGGCTTGCTGCCTCGTGACTCCTTCTGGTCTCCAGGGAGCCTCCTCAAGTGTGTCACTCCACGGCTGACCCTTTTGCTCCATGTAGCTGCTTGGACTCTTGCGCCACCGCCAATACTTTGCTCTGCTCTGAGCTGGAGAACTGAATGCTTCTCTTCTAGGCATGGTTTGTACTATGTCAGGCCAAGTGGATTTCACCTGCAACTAGACCGATGACTTTGGTTTGCGTTAAGAGTAATCCTCATTGCTTGGACTCCTGGCCGCCACTGATACTTCGCACTGCCCTGAACTGGAGAACTCCATGCTTCTCTTCTAGGCATGGTTTTGAACCATGTCAGGTCGATTGGATTTCACCAGCAACTAGACCGCTGACTCTGGTTTGTGTTAGGAGTAATCCTCATTACTTGGACTTCTGGACCACCGCCAATACTTCGCACTGCCCTGAGCTGGAGAACTCCATGCTTCTCTTATAGGCATGGTTTTGAACCATGTCGGGGCGATTGGATTTCACCAGCAACTAGACCGCTGACTCTAGTTCGCATTAGCAATAATCCTCATTGCTCCTTGCCTCTTCCTCATCTCAGTTGCTTGTACACTGTTCCTTATGTGATGATGGGGAATATGTGAAGCAGACTTGGCAAGTGGTTGAGGGAGAACGTTGCAATATGCCCTCAAGGAAGGAGGAAGGGAGGGAACATTCATGAAAGGGAATCAGGGTTATTTGACTTTCTCTGATGCTGTGTCATTCCCCTGAGAGTTGCCTCCAACCATGTGGTCCTCCCTCATATAACAGCACCCAGGGTCAGGATCAGGTAGTGGCTGCCGTCCCCTGGCCACATGAACGGAGGCTAACTCAGGGAAACGAGTGATGGTATCACCAGAATCATCACAAAACTTTAAGACCCAATGTTTTCATAATACTTATTGTCTTTATGCTGCCATACAGTTTCCTTGAGAAGAATTCCTGAGTCCAAGCCCCTACTACCCCTCTATCACCCATCCCCTGACTGACACCCCACTCTCCTATATTCCTGCCCATTTGCATGTATGTGTGTATCTCTTAGGATGCAGACATATCACTAGGCAAGTAAAGCAGATCCCCCACCTGTGACAAACCTCTGTCTTGAATCTACCACCTTTGCTCTAATTTTGCCCAATTTGGGGGTTATTGTCCCAGCTGCAACCCACCCCTTCCTACTCATACCATAGCAGATAGTCAGATCACACTAAAATGTATTTTGTCATTAAGCTATAGACATAAAAATAATCCAAGACCAACTTGTTTCTTGATAAATTCAGGAAAGACAACCTAACATCATACACACTATTAGAATGGAATGCATATACTACAGTACTAAGTTGTTAAAGTGCTCAATTCAATATACGTTATGCAATATAGTGCTAAGAGCTAAAGTGCAGCCATCACTGCAAACTATATGAGCAAAATCATACAAGTGCCATAGTGGGAAGAGTATTTGTTATTACAAACTTATGAATGCTTCAGTGCAACCGTGTTAAAGTGCTTACAGCCAAAACTGGCCCAGTGCAGCGGTCGGGTGTGTGAAGAAAAAGCCTTATTTTACATCTTTTGCAAATGATAAAGATACTATCCCGACTATTTCTGCAGCATTTATGTTAACACACTCTTAACTTCCTTCTCATTCGTGATAACCAAAGGCTAATTCCTTGGCTAAATCTCTAGGCCGATGGAGTTGAGTTAATGCACCTCCAAATCCAAATTAACAAAGACCCATTGGGGGTTTTTGCTGGTATTACTGCTGCCGGTATTATAGGATGGTAATAACGGCTAAATTTGGAGGTAAAGTGGAGGAGTTACGATTCAAAACTCACGGTAATACAGGCAAACTTGTAGTTTGGCGGTGCTGGAAAAATTGAAGTAAATTGTATTACCTGCACTTTTATCTTGCACCACCAAATTCGTAATGAGCCCCAAAGACCGGACTCATCCTATCCTAACAGGAAGTGACCACAACAGCCTATCCCTCTTTCCAGGACTTCCACTTTTATGGGTTTATCAGTCAGGTGACCAATTCAAAGCCAGACTTAAAGAACATTCGAAAATCCCATTCAGAGGCATTCTGGTGAAGATGACTCTTCAACCCTGTGTAAAACATGATAAACCTTCATAGGCACGAGTTAATACAGATAGCTGAATAAAGTATCACGTGACAAGTTCCTTCCAAGCATCTACCGTGGAGGAGCTAACTCACCCCTCCCATCAGGATAACTCCCCTTAACAGTTGCTTTGTCAGAGCAGGATTATAATCAATTCCCGCACCCCACAGTCCTGCAACAGCTCAGCTCCAAAAGGGGAAAGAGCAGTTTTGCAGTTAGTGCTCTGCACATGTACAACAGTGAGTCCGTGAGAAAACACGCATTGCCTGCAGCAAATTGGTTACAACAAACCAAAATGGAGTCCGCTGGAAGAAAACATGTGCTAGCCCAGACAAAATAGGGCAATATGAACGTTAGTTCTCAGGTGTGTATTAGATTAAAATATTTGCCAAACAATACTACATCTACATATATCTTGTATGTAGCATGCTACATGATGGGCTAAAACCAAACACACAACACAACGCTTTTTTCTGAAGTAAACTCTATTCCCTTGGTGGTTAAATCCCCTAACCCTCGTCCCACTCTGCTGGGTTTATTTTGTAGGCTCCCATTCGCACAGAGGTCATTATTTTCTTTACTCCAAATATATTGATTCTCTTTAAAATTCTGAATGATATGCTTTTAAGTCCTCCCCCACCCCCAGCAAAACACACACACACACACACACACACACACTTTTTCTGCAAATTAGGATGAAGACTTGTTGTTGGCGCTGCAGCCCACAAATCATACATGTATGCCAATTAAAGCAAATAATGCCACATGTTAAAAAGTCATGTTGTAAATGTTCACAATGCCTGCATGGTTACACCCATAGAAATGCTGTTCGTTTTTTTTGGTACTGCAAACCTTATTAATATCATGCATCAAAACCTACATGCCTGTGTCACAAAGTATCTCGAAGCAGGTGACCTTATCAAACAGCCGTCTCTGTACTGTGTGGTTCACCTACACCCACAGTTGTGGGTTGAGGTGTGACTTGACCCAGTCGTTCAGACTCGCTTTATATTGTGTTCTGGCCCTTTTAGCAGCCCGCTTGTAAAAGGATAAACGCCTAGTCCTGCGTATGAGCACAAGGTGACACGTATCTTTTTTTTTTTTTTTTTTTTTATTGACTTTAGTTTTGTAAAGAAAAACAAACTTTTTTGTCACATTCAATTCACTTTCAATCCCCAGCCCACGTCATGCTGTTATTCCTTTTTCCCTTGAATTAGGCAAGCGTGGGCATATTGGATCGTCTGAAATTAAACCATGTTTTTTTTTTTTGGCGAGCTAATGATTTATGATAGTTTATGTCAGTATCATGTCCATAAAGTTAATCACGTTGCAGGTTAATTGTACATTTCTTCCCGTTATCAGATATGACCACCATTCTTCCATGTTGCCATTTTTAGGGGCATAACGTTCGAGATGGAGGGTCCGCTGTTCAGTAATTTGTGTACACTCGATTATGAGGTGTTTGATAGATTCAGGTTCCTGCTTACAGAAGCGACAATTTGCGTCAATAGTCATGGGATCTTTTATTCTTCTTTTATATAGCTTGGTGTTGTACAAGTTAAGGCGAAGCCTTAGAAATTGATTCCGATGATATTGAGAGGGAAACTTGGACAGGTATTTCGGTAGGTTGCCTCTTTCCTGTTCACACGGTCCAAGATCTAGTCCAGTGGATAGAGTTGCTCGCCTTTCCGCATTTTTAATCCACTTGGATTGCATGAATTTTGTTTTTGCCTGTTTTGGCATCTGTAGCACCAGAGGCATTTTTATGTTTGCTTCTTCCAGGATGCTTAATAAATTTTCTTCCCAGCTTTTTAGCATAGATGCAGATGCGTCAGTTATTTTGTTAGCCAAGATTGTGTAAGCAGTTGCTACCGGCACCATTCTGATTTTTCTCAACAGTAGTATGGATTTCCATTGTAGGGTAGAGTGCAAGGAGTCAAGGCCAAGTTCGTGTCTCACAGCCACCATTGAGACACATTGTGGTAGTTGGAGGACTTTGCGCCAGAAGCAACCTTCAATTTGTGCCCATAGGCTTGCTCTGATATTCCACCCTGTTTCACTCCCAAAACATATTGCTGGTATCACTTTCTGTAAGTAAAAAGTCATTACGGGTTGGACTGAGAATTTCCCGTAATTTAAATGTAATTTCCGACCTTGTAGGGCAAACATTTTCATCCGCTGGGTGATTTCGTTTATCCAGCTCCACTCTCTGATTGATCGATTGAATGAAACACCCAGATATCGGATGGCTTCTGTTCTGGCTAATATTTCTTTATCGATGTGCCAGTTAAACCTCGGTTTTCTTGAGTTATTTCCTGGTCCAAAGACCATCACTTGCGTTTTATTTGCATTTATCTTTAGCTGATTTTCTGTTAAATAGGTCTGCAAAGCTGTTAGTGATCGTTGTAGGCCTATTTCGGTGCAATCAAGCAACACTATGTTGTCTGCATAGATTATATGTGTTACATGTGTGCCGTTGATTTTTGGGGGAAAGCATCTCGTTTGAGCAAAAGCTTCGGGTAGATCTGAGATGAAAAGTTTAAACAGAGTGGCTGCTAGTGGGCATCCTTGCTTCACCCCCTGCGTGGTGTTTATTTCAGTGGGGCTAGTAGTTCGTTGGGACATCCCCATTTTTTTAGTTTGTGCCACAACAGGTTCCGGTTTATGCAATCAAAGGCCTGTTTTAGATCAATAAACGCTAAATACAACCTTTTTTTCTGTTTTATAGCATTTAGTTTAGCCAGATTTAATAGTACTAAATTGAGTTCCACTCCGACTCCTTTGGTGAATCCGGTTTGTCGTTCATCATGGATTTTATTCTGTTTTGCCCACCTTTCAATTTTTTCTTGGAGGAATGTGGCAAATATCTTCCCCATAGTGTCAAGCAGAGCTATGGGGCGATAGTTTGCAGGATCGTCTTTATTTCCTCTTTTGAACACTGGAACGATTATTGCTTTCGTCCATGAGCAAGGGATTTTGGATGTTCGGGCAATCTGGTCAAATAGCACCTTGATGAAATTTGTCCAGCTTGCTTTGTTGGTTTTGAGCATGATGTTGGATACTCCATCAGGGCCGGCAGCACGTGATGATTTTAGCCTCTGAATTGCATGTGAGATGTTCTCGAGTGATTCTCTTACATCCCAGATATATTGATCTGTTTTTAAATTTGATGTTTTAACATCGCCAGTGTTGTTGAATACTATACCATAATGAGTTGTCCAGGCGGATGCATTCACGCCGTTTGCTAGATAATTTGGTTGAGTCAAACAACCGTTATTTATTATTTTCCATATATTGGAACTGTCTTTTTGAATTAAGAGACGCAGCATTAGTTCTGCTTGTTCCTGTCTTCGAGTGATTTTGAAGGATTTGAGCCAATTTCGATATTTTTGACGCCTAGTGGCTAAATGTTGAGGTAGATGTATCCCTCCGATAGATTTTAGTTTTTTTAAGTCACTGGCAAGTAGCTTCTTTGCTTCACTTAGTGCTGGACTAAATGGATGGGTGTGGTCTCTCGTCGTTTTCTTGTATGTATTTCTGTGCGGGTCCAGGAAAGGAGTATATTCTGTGTATAAGTTTGTGGTGCATGCCTCCATAAAGGCTAAGGTTATTTTGTCGATTTGCTTATTAGTTATTCTTAAACGGTTTAGGGAGGAATTAATATCCAATTGCATAGAGTAACATTGTGACGTTGTTATTGAGCCCGTAAACCATGATAGAATAAGTGGGGTATGATCGCTATTGGGCATTTGCCTTACTTGTAAATCAGAAATCAGGGCATGCAGGTTATCAGATGCCCATATGTAGTCTAAGGTTTTAGATAGACCACCTCGTTGCCATGTTGCTGCAGCAGGGATATCTCCTTTTGTACTCCCGTTCAGCAATACACAATTACGAGCTGATATTTCATGTGTCCATTTCGTGCTCCGATCCGACCTTTCAGATGGGATCGCTTGTGTAGTATCCATATTAGATTGATTGGATGTTTTAAACCAAGAAAAGTTTAGATCTCCGCAGATTAGTATGAATGGTGCGACAAATGCTGCATAGCAGTTATCTATTTGGGTAGTTATTGACCTCAAGTAGTCATCATCTGTAATCATTGCGGGATTCCAGTAAGTATTTACCAGCAGCAGATGTTGTTTTCCTTTTAGTCCGTGTATGGTATGGGGCCATGCTTCAAGGGTAATTGCTTGAACAAATAAATTTGGATTTTGGATGTCGATTACTTTCCATCCTGATGAATTTTTTATCATGGCAAGAAGGCCAGAAAAAGGCCTTCCCAATGTGTTTTTGCCTGCTTCGTTTAAGTATGTTGTATATCCGTCGCAGGAGGGTGTCTTTCTAAGCCATGTTTCCTGGAAACAAATAAACAGGCTTCTGATGTCTTGCTCTCTTCCTTCCCGAAATAGGTGAGCAAATCCTCTGGTGTTCCAAGTTGTTAGTAATTGGGTCACTTTTCTGGACCCTCCGTGATCCTATGCGTTATTTTTACGTCTATTTGTTTCGGAGGCCTGAGATAAATGTTGTTTGAATTGGCTTCTCGGGTCTTCTCTATTTGTAGTAAGTGTCTTTTTGTGTTGGCCTTTTCCCTGTGTCGATTTGTTTAAAACTGGAGAATCGATTGCTGTGGTTAGATTAAATCCATAGAACAGTAGATCTTCTTTTGCGTCTAGAATTGGGCGCGCCACTGTTTTGGATTGCATATGCAGGATTACCCAATCTGATCTGGATTCATTTTTGTATTCAACGATATTGATGTCATCAGATCGGATATTCCTCAAGGCAGGTATACTGTGCAGCAGCTTCATCACATTTGTTCTGTTGAGGTTTATTTCATTTTTTTCCTCTAGAATATTTTCGAGCTCCAGTTTTTCCAGACTACCTGTATGGTGGCTCAGTTTGTCGCTTCTGCGTTGTGTGCCAGATAGATTTAAATTTTTAGTTTGGGCCTTTGTATATTTCGGGTTTAGTTTCAGTAAAGATTTTACAGGTGGACTTTGGGATCGTCTGTTTGTTTCTGTCTTGTTCATTCCGAAAATTTCTCGCCGTTTTTCAACTTCTTTTGGCCAACGCCCAGCAGGGCCCAAAGGATAGCGCTCTGAATGTATATCTCTTTCTTCTCTACTAGATGGTATTAAAGTGATCCGTTCTCTTTCTAACGGGTCGTGTATCTTAAGGACATCGTCGGTTTCTTGTTCATCGTCGACAGAGTAAGTTGATAGATCACAGAGTTCAATTTCCTCTTCTATGGACCGATCTACCGACGGACTGATGTCGTTTCTTCTGCGTTTGATGGGAGGTTCTTTGTTATTTGTACAGTTCGCAGCACCCGGCCTGACAGTTTCTTGCGCGTCATTCATTTTTGGCACGGCATTAGTTTTTTGTATCACTGGTCGCGGAGGTGTGTTCAAGTTTCTTATAAATTTTTTTGCCTCATTTGTTCGTGGGCGTTTTGTAGCCGAACCTCTCTTTTGAGTTTTCAGGGTAATGGATTGAGTTGTTTTCAATTTCTCTGCTAGTTTTGCTGTTTGTATAGTTTTTGCTGTGCCTGAGAAAATGTCAAAAGAGATTTTCTTCTCTGTTGGTGCTGCTTGGTTCACCAGTGTGATCAGTGATATAGGGGGCATTTCATTCTGGTTTGCTCCAACTGTCACCTCAGCAGCTTCTTTTCGTGTGGTGGATCTTCTTTGTACATCAATCGCAGTAGCGGAGTCCGTTATATTGTTTGTTTTAAAGCCGGATCCAGCACTTGGGGGCATTGCTTTCACGAATTGGTTACTTTCCTCGTTCTTATTTGCCATTTTGTCACCACTAGTCGCGGTATCTGTGAGTTTTTCCTCCAGATCGATTTGTTGCTTACGTGAGTGATCATGACTCCCTTGTTGTTTAGACTTCTTCTCATGATCAGTATGCCTCAGATTGCCAACTGTAGGCTCTCTCATTAGGTTGATGAGTGGTTGAACTGAAACATTGTGTCTGAGCCACTTGGTGCACTCTACTAAGGCTTCGGCAAGATCTGATTTTTCGTGTGCCTCCCGTCGTGTGATTTCATTTAGACGTGAGTGCCATTGGTGGGTCGACGCGGCCTCAAGGTCCAAACGATTGCTTAGATGTTCATTTCCCTTTTCTAAAGTCAACAATTTGTTGTTTAACCCTGCTAGAATGGCGTTTTGGTCTTGTACGGATTCTTTTATTGACTCATATAATTTCATGAATGGCATTAGTGCTATTGAAGTGGCCACTAGGACATTGTTATGGATCTGAATTCCGGCTGCGATGGAAATGTTTTCTTTGCAGTTCATG
The DNA here is from genome assembly GCF_040938575.1 of Ambystoma mexicanum. Classification (NCBI taxonomy): domain Eukaryota; kingdom Metazoa; phylum Chordata; class Amphibia; order Caudata; family Ambystomatidae; genus Ambystoma; species Ambystoma mexicanum. The sequence continues at coordinate 204,312,151 of NC_090940.1, forward strand.
TGATTATCGGGACCTTTAGATTCATTTTGATCCAATGTCCCGTTTTCAATCGAGTTGTTTTCTGACTGATTTACGTTATGTTCATCGTATTTTTTGTATTCCATTCTTGTCTGTCGATTATTTTGTTGATGGGCAGCAGGTGCATCCAGATTCAAGTGATTTACTACAGCATCAAGGTATGGTGAAGATGGTGTATTTTTTTCAGAAGTATGTTTTACTACTTTACGCAGAGTGCTTGCCATACAACCAGGTGTTTGTTCATTGGCATTATTGGATGAAAAGCTTTCATTTAGGCGCTCACGCATTAGATTAAAATCTGATTTGAGACGGGCAGTTAGCCGTGCTTCCCGCGCGGCAATGTCAAAGGACGTGGATGTGTTCACGTTGGGTGTCAACTGTGATTTTAACTTGGGCAGTTTGTTTCCAATCCTTGTCCAAGCAGCAGGTGCAGCGTTGTTATCTGCGTCGTTGGATGTGCGTCCATCTGCTTTGTCCGGAGTGCATGTTGTTACATGCGTAATTATATGCATTTGAGAAGCATCTTTTTGAATATGAGGCCTCTGGTCAGAAGGTTTTGCTGTTTTTTGAAACTCTCGTGTGCTAGAGTGACCATGCTGCGCCTCTGTGTTATTTGATGTATCGTCAGATTGCATGTAGCTGATTTGTTTTTGGGAGATTTTAGGCTTCCAATTGATGGGGATCGCATTGCCAGTAGATCTGCATCAGTGATATCAAATGAAAAGATCTCAGAGGCGTCTAGGTATACTGTTGGAGGATGTTCTGGCAGCTCAATTTGTACAATTTTAGGGAGAGCAGGCGGGCGCACTAGACGATCGATCTTGCTATGTTCAGTGTGCTCTTTTTGACGGTCTGCAGATATTGGACCGTTAATGCCGGACGCCGGGAGCATTGCAGGCTGCACATTTAAGTTTGCACTTTGCTGGTGGGCCATTTCAGAGTTAGTGCCTATATCTGCATAGTGAATTTTGTTGTTCGCCTCAGGGTACGCCGCTACAGGCAGGATGTCGACTCCTGCTTCCGCTTCAGCTTCCACTCCCTTTCCTCCCACTCCTGCCTCTGTTACAACTGCAGCCTCAGCTATCACGGCTGCCGTTGTCGATGGTAATGTAATAGAAGATGGCAATAATAAACTGACTGGAGATACAGTTTGCGCCATGCTAGGTAAACCATCATTCAGAGTCTCTGAAGATGTTTCCACTGGGCGATCAAAAGCGCGCAGCTCTGCTTTTTGGGGCAACGTGTTTGGCATGGGGTGGAGTGCGTTTATCTTACCTTGCTCCTTTTTAGGAATTTGTTTCCGCAGCCGGTTTCGCGTGTGTACTCCCATGCCTGATGTCTCTTCGCCTGGGGATAGTTCCATCTGGTCCGCACCCTTAGCGCTCTATGGTCAGCCTCAGATGGCTCGGACGCTCAACTGTTCGGAGGCGTACTAAGGCGGACTGGGCAGAATCAGTCTTTTCTGCCGGGCTTCACGATGTTGCTTTCAGCTGCCTTCCAGGCCCTCCAGAGCCAAACAGCAGCACAACAGCGTACGTAGAAAACGAAGCACCGCCCTTAACTCGCACCAGGCTTCACGCCGCAAGGGCTCAGGGTGCTTCGCTTTACTTCCTGGCTCCAGGGGGCGTGGCTTGTCGCTCGAAAGGCCCTTAAAGGCGAAAGGCTCCTTTTCTGTCCTGCAAGCGCAGGCTCAAGTTTTCAGAATTTGCCCAGTTGAATGAATGAAAGAAAAGCTGTAGCTGTGGCTGTAGCTCACACTCCACACCGATGGTCTATAGTCCAGACCAGAGCCACAGCAGCACAACAGCGTACGTAGAAAACGAAGCACCGCCCTTAACTCGCACCGGGCTTCACGCCGCAAGGGCTCAGGGTGCTTCGCTTTACTTCCTGGCTCCAGGGGGCGTGGCTTGTCGCTCGAAAGGCCCTTAAAGGCGAAAGGCTCCTTTTCTGTCCTGCAAGCGCAGGCTCAAGTTTTCAGAATTTGCCCAGTTGAATGAATGAAAGAAAAGCTGTAGCTGTGGCTGTAGCTCACACTCCACACCGATGGTCTATAGTCCAGACCAGAGCCACAGCAGCACAACAGCGTACGTAGAAAACGAAGCACCGCCCTTAACTCGCACCGGGCTTCACGCCGCAAGGGCTCAGGGTGCTTCGCTTTACTTCCTGGCTCCAGGGGGCGTGGCTTGTCGCTCGAAAGGCCCTTAAAGGCGAAAGGCTCCTTTTCTGTCCTGCAAGCGCAGGCTCAAGTTTTCAGAATTTGCCCAGTTGAATGAATGAAAGAAAAGCTGTAGCTGTGGCTGTAGCTCACACTCCACACCGATGGTCTATAGTCCAGACCAGAGCCACAGCAGCACAACAGCGTACGTAGAAAACGAAGCACCGCCCTTAACTCGCACCGGGCTTCACGTATCTCAGAAATAAAACATATCGTGTGGCGTTGGTACAGTTATTAACAACATACCTTTTCCGGATGCTTTGGTGTAGTGAACAGGAGCGGCCAGCTACTTCCCACCTTTGGTACGTCCAGGTGCTGCAAGGCACAGGTGAATTGGCAATTTACAATACCAAATAATCAGAAATGAAAAATGTAATTACTTCAGAACTGAGTTTTCCGTTCATGAACCTTTAAAATAATAAAAAATAATTTTGAAAAAAAAAGAACTGAGTTTCGAAAAGACAGTTATGCACAGAATTCTACAGCACCCCATAAGGATCAACCATTACTCTGCGCAGACACCCGCAAGAAAGGATACAATGGTTGCCAAAACTCTTACAGCTCTTTCCTGAAGGTCACACGGAGAGGTCCAAGCAGGCCCGGACTGGCCAATGAGGCAATGCCCGAACCAAAAACACAAAATGCTAGTATTGGTGAGTATTTGTGTCAAAATGGGCCAGTTTAATAAGTTACTTCACCATGCGGCTAGTCATTTTGACCAGTGTTACTAAATAAATATTCTTTAAAATGCACAATTTGCATCACACTTTCTCAAAAACCTCCCCCTTATGTACTACTCAGTCACAAAAGGAATGAATTGCCATTTTCAACTGTGGGCAACTTTTTCATTTATTGCACGAGGCAATGTTATGCCCCAGTCTGACCCTGGGTTCAAGTACAGAGGAGAAAAATAACCCGTACAGAGGAGAAAAATAACCCACGACATAGCACATATGTTGGATTTTTATATAGGTCTTTTCCAGGAATTCAAATATTGGCAGCTGTTGCCAACATTCACTGGCCAGGTATTTTGAAACTGCTTCTGGAAGCTAAAAAGTTTCTGCACGGGTGCAGCACTAGTTCTGGGAGCACACATATAATGTGTCTTTTATATATCACTTTAATCTAAAGCGCTTTACATAGGACATACTTAGATACAATTCTATTTTTACCCAATCGAAATTGGTACTCATTTATCAACCTCAGAAGGATGGAAGGCTGAGAAACCTTGCCGGGATTTGAACCTGTGGCTTGCAGACCAACACAAACCACTGCAACAAGTGTTTATCCTGCTGAGCCATCATCTTACCGGACATATACTACAGCATTCAATACTCTGTGGCAGATGCTGAAAAATGAGCGCAAATGAAAACAACACATAGGACGGCGCTGCTACCGTGAAATGCAAACAAAAAAAGGAAACGCATTTCTAGCCCTGCTTGAGGGATAGAAATGCAAGTGGGAGAGCAGCAGTTCATGCCGCCTCTGTTCCTTTTACAAAACGAATCGCTAACATGGTCAGAATTGACCCTCTGGTGCACTGTGCAACCTCCTGCATCTGTTTCGAAACAGGCACAGAGCGGTGTCTTTCTTTTCTGCGCATTTAAAGCACGTTTTGTTTGTGGATATGGGATGCCCCTTCAAAAGCACAGAAATGCACAAACGTGCACATGTCATTCAAATGACCACCTTTGACAATAGGGTACTTCTTTTTTGGGCGCAGATGATGAGATGCAGCAAATGCACGTTTTGAGAATCTACTCCTGTGTGTGTGTATAGTGTTGCAACATACTTCTTTGCATGTGGCCGGATACGCACATGCAGAGAATGTTTGGTATGCAGTGCTTAGCCCAGTTCATCAGCACACAGAGGGGAGTCCCCCAGATGAACCATTTCAAATCAACTATAATGGCCTAGCTCTAATTTAAACTAGGTCACATTTCGTGAAATGTATACATCACCTCACAAAATGAAGATTACACAGAGTACCAGATTTTTCATTTAATAAAAATTGTTTTCATAATTTAATTACGTAGGCCATAGGTCCTACGTGCAATAGTCATAAAAAACACCACACAAAGACATGTATCAAATGTGGAAAATATGTACAGTGCATCAATTAGCAATTACATGTGTAATTATAAAAACACGGATGGCACCGCCAGGGTTTTGTGTCACTGAGCTGGGAGGGCACATATTCTAACTGCCTATCCCTATCTGGCTAACAAGTCACAGATATTCTCTGCATGGCAGTGTCACCCGATGACAATGCTACAACTAATTAGACATGGCACATAAAAATTGCGTCTGACCAAAACACACACATCCCGGCCTCAGCTCCCTTCCATATACATGAAATGGTATTAGCAAAATTGACCTACAACCATTTGACCTAAAACATTTCATCGCATTTTTTTGACCTTTTTTCTGTGGAATTGAATTATATATATATATATGGGGTGGTTAAGGGTATATATTAGGTTGAGGGGATGTGGTGGGGTCGCGGGAGGGACATTTATAGATCTTAACTGTGAAATAAGCAAGGAATGCATTTCAACAAGTGGTTTGATCTGGGGATGGCAGAATTTGGTTGAACATCACTGCAAACCTAGATTCCCCCCAAAGTCTTGTGTGTAATAAATGTGCGCTAGATGTTCTGTGTAAGAAGGCACAACACACAATGACTGCCTCCCCAGCTTGCACACCAGGTCACAAACTGGTGTGCAACTCTCGCTGAAGCTTTTGAAGGGATACCGTGTGCAACACAAGCCCAGTGTGCTCCTGGTTTAGCCCTTTATGTAAACATCTGGCAAAATGTTTCCATGTGTGCAAAGAACTTTCCGCAGAGTGCAATGGGTTTGCACCGGTTTCTGCAGCGACAGCAGCGAAGGCGGGCGCCGACCACAAATGTCTCACGTCTTCAGATGCCACATGCCTGATTGCTGCGGATCACCAGCCAATCCTCGGGACCATATCTGGGCAGCTTAATTGCTATGGCGCAGCCGGTATTTAGGAGGAAGGTAAGCTTCCCAATTTTCTCTAAGACAGTAAAAGAAGTCCTGAAAGGGCGACCCAAGATCCATTACACTTGTAATCACAGATTAAAGCCCCCTTAATAGTGTTAGGTTCTTTTCAAGCCTAGGAAAATGTACAGCAGGGTAGACATGCTGACTTACTCTGCTGGCACGTGACATTCCAAGGCCACCATCTACTTTATCTGCATAAAAGTGAGCCTTTAAGAGCCTGCAATGGATAAGGAAACTATTCAAATGCAGGGAGAAAGAAAACCCTATACACTTTAGGGTTTTTTAATAGTTCCTTCCATTTGAGCAGTTGCTTGTAATTGCGCAGAGGGATTTATCCTCTCTTAAATTAGGCGTGAGCAAACTAGTTTTTCGATCCAGACAGTCCGGGCTGGAACGCGGCCACCCGATCTGGAGACCGCAGCACATGCCCGTCAAACTGATCCTGAACATCCCCGCACACTATTCATGCCAACTCCATTTGGACTGAAATGTTCGTAGTCTTTAATGCTCATGAATGCAGATCCTGCGCTTTCTGTGGTCCAGTGGCATTAAGAGAAGAGAAGCCTGAGGACATCCTGGGCTGCAACCAATTCTAACCTGAAATGTTGTCTGCGTTCCTACTCCCACTTCCGAAAAAAATCCTGGAATGGTTCCAGGATCAGGAAGTCACTGTGTGTCTAGCTTAGACACCAATTAATCAGCGTGATAGAGTGTTGATCACTCAAGCATGAGAACGGGATCATTAAACAAGCAACATGCAAAATTGTCTGTTTCTTGTCCTGAAACCTCAGTCCAAACTGCAGATTTCATTCACAATCTAATTCCCTCTCTTGCAAAGTTTCTACATTTAAAGTTTGAAATACCATCGTCCCAGAGAATGCATTACCATTTTTGTCAACAGAGACATTTAATTTGGACCCTTTCAAAGTTGTTTCTTTTTTTAGATCTGGCGTGTGAAAGCTTTAGCTCTCTGATACAGGTAATGGATCGCTAGGAAGAAAACATTCAATGTTTTTACATAAGCTGTGGGGTGCATTGTTTCAGACTCTCTGATTGGTGTTTGATGAGTAATTGACACAGTAGACTGTTTTGTAATTGTAATTGTTTATTTGTAAAGTGCGTATACACAAGAGAAGTGCTTCAAAGCGCTTCAAGCCAGGAAGAGAACAAGGGGATATCGGTTGTCATTCTTAGGCATTGAAGATTCTGAAAGATCCAACAGCAAAACTAGCATACTAGGTCAGGGCATTTCTGCTAGAATAAGTGCGAGACAAAGAGTGGGGGGAGATCTGAAGGGTGGGGGGAGAGGAGCATACAAGACAAAAGGTTGTTCATCAGTGCGCCTCTGCGTGCAGACGCAGCAAAGCTGAGGCCCGGAGATAGAGGAAGACAGGACGGATAAACATGCTAAGCCTAGTACATTCAAGGTTGTGCAAGTGAGCAAACCGAAGTGCGAGGGAGCGTGAGGGGGACATGTTGGTTGTTAAATGTAGCACCAATTTCTATTGGTAGTTCATATTGCATAGGGTGTGTTGGTTGGAGATGTGCTGTGTGTCTGTGTGTGTGAGCATATAGCAAAATAGTACTTAATCAGGAAGTTAAATAAAGAAACAGGAGCATATCACCCTCACTTTCCTAACAAACCCTCAACACTGTCCACATGTGTGATACAATGCCCAGGAGTAATAGCAAGAAAACCAAGCCCTTTCCTGTATAAAGATGGTGACCACCAGAACGATTGGGGGAAATCCTGTCACAAGAGAGAGTGAGAGAGCGATGCTCAGCAATGTTCACATTGTTCAAGGGAGAAAGAGATTATCTGGAAAATTGGATGCTGCTGCTGAAGGGTAAGGTAAAATCCAAAATGGTGTAAAAGTGTTTAAACAAGTTTATTGTTAATTCGATAATTTAACAGCTACACCAGAAGATTAATCCGTATGCAACTTTACAAATTTCCTTGGTTGTCCCAGATTAATTGCTGCACCATTAGATGTATTACTTCACCACTGCATTGCACCCCCTATCCACCACCCTGAGCACAGACCCTTTCGAGTAGATTGACCCCCAAAAGTAGGAGAACATTGTCTAGCCCACTACCAAAACAACAGTTTGCTTTTCAGAATGCCTGTATTCAAACCAGAGCACCACAAACAAGACCACATCATGCCCAAGGGACAAAAAGACAGCAGGATTTGAGAGGAAACAGGAAAACTTACGAGACATCTTTCAGGAAGCTAACACATACATTGACAAGAAACTGTAGGAGTGGTCCAAAAAACCACTCAGAAATGCCTTTGATGTCCTTCATCTAGAGATACCTCACCAAACAACTTCTTACACTAGTACCAGGCAACCCTGCCTCACTGCAGGTCTTCAACTCAACACACATACGACTGCTGAACAAAAGCAACACTGACCATTAAATACATTTATCCTCAAGCACTGGACCACCAAACAGACAAACAACCAGAAACATCTTACACCAGGAGTTAACATCAATTACACATTTCATGACAAAACAACATCCCACCACTAATCTTCACTAGACCCAAGAGGACCAACCAGGCCCCCAGAGAAACCTACCCAGCCTTTTCAAAGATGACGCCTGCAACCAAAAGTTTTCAGAAGTACAACCAATTAGGAAGGAACAGCCTAGACAATTTCTAAGAACACAAAGGGGCCTCCTCATCAACACTTGCTTTATAGCCGAACATTTCTGTGATATAGATGATCTCCTCTCTGATTACTTAATAGACCTACTATGTACAGAAGACTCTATACAGACCGCATGTTAAGTTTGAAGAAAATGAATGTAATGTGCAATTGAAGTAAAAATATGCATAAATGCCTAGAAATGGCCATAGGTTTACATGGAGGATCATACTTTGTCCATTATCTTTGAAACCGTGACACTTACACAAATGGGACAAATATCATTGAAAAACTCATTAACAGGGCCATCTAGTTAGCCCATTCCCATAGGACTCCGGCTTTAGGAACTAAAGTTATAATCTGAGATGGGACGATAGGTTCCCAGAAAATCTCACGAAACAGAGATTTTGGGAGATAGTAGCTTGGTGAATTATTTAACAGTATGTAAAAGATTGTGACACGGACATTTATCGTTTTTGAGTAAGTCACGAAAAACTGTAATTCGTACCTGCAACTTCGTGCTGACACAGGACTCATTTCATGAAGTCCAAAATGATACGACCAACTCAAAAATAGAAATCAGAGAAATGTGTCACGTTGTAGTTTTTAAGAGCAAAAATGAAATGTGTGGAAATGTAACTACAGGTGGGTGGACTGATCCCTCCCAGAATTTGAGCTTGGTAAGTGAAAGGACCAATCAAAGAAAAGGGTCTAGGCCTGGGTTAAGGGGATTGAAAATAGCTGTCTAATCCAAATCACTAACCAGTGAGCTGGCACATGATAATTTAGATAATTTGGGGAGTGGTTAAAGATTAATAAGGTGACACACAATGAAAATAGGGGGGAGCTGTCTGATATGATCTGTGTGGGTCTATTGAAAAATGGCTGGAGAACCAAGATTGTCTGGGAGGTGGAAGACCAGGGATAGGCAGAAGCTGGGAAAGTGACTCCTGATAGAAGGGAGATTCTTCATGGCTTAAGGGCAAAGGAAGAAGAGTTCTATATAAAGTGTTTGTTATTAAAGGTCTGTTGTGCTCCAATACTGTAAAGAATTGCCAAGTGCACAGGGAGATACAAAATACAGATTGCTGCATGTGTGAAATTGCTTTTTCAAATAGAAAAGTGTTGCATGTTATTTAAATTAGAATTCATTTGAAGTATAGTGGCAAGCATATGATTCGGTCAGGTTTCAAGGTATTACATGTTATTCTAAGTAAACCCCATGCATAGTGTAGGAGGAGGTTACATTGTTTTGTCGTGCCCAGGGGGCTGCACAATTCTGTACATTAAGAGTATTTTGCGAGTGACGCAGGTATCTGAAGCATTCTATAGACCTATGTTTCTGTGTAACCAGGGAGGAAATAACTAAAGAAGGAAAACTGTTCATGTTGTGCTGTTAAAGAGTCTGTGATCTGTGTTATCCTAAAACAACTGGTGCTTCCAATGTGTGTAAAAAGTAAATTGTTAGGATAGAAAAGCATTTGGGCCACAGAGTGATGTGGCGTAACTTTGCACAAATATTATTTTCCTATTAACACTTTCTCGGCAACCTTCACTGGACTATGTTCCCGGCGAATTCTGATTTTTTGCTTTCTTATATATTGTTTGGATTAGTCAGCTGTGGTGTTGTATCAATGCCCAGACTGCCATGGGTAGAGTTAAATCATTTTCCAAATAAATACATTTCCACTTGCGACTTTCCATTTTTCAATTTTTATATTTTCTTGAGTGCCAAAATAAATTTCCTTCACACTACTTGTCTTTTTCAAAGTATAGATATATTTATTTCATATATTTCATATATTTCTCATAATTGTGTTCCATTCACTGATTTTTACTGTTCCATTTTCAATTTTAATTCTCTCAAGTTCTATTCTCTCTACACGTGTTTCACCTTTGTTACTATCACAAAGGATCTTCAGGAGAGATTCAATTGCTATTTTCTACAAGAGAAAGAAAGCATACAATTTGCATTCTTGTTATACCAAAAAGTTAATCACAACTACTCATTTTTTCAAACATTTTCAAATAGATCATGGTGAAAAAAGATTCTAAACAGATGACACTCACCAATACTGTAGATTTAACTTTGCCACAATTCAATCATTTATTTATAGGCGCTTCCTTTGACTTTACTTCTATTTCCTTTTGGTATATTAACCCTATTTAAATAAAAGGGCACATTTTTTAAAATTGGGTTAAGATAAATTGGTTGCTTAACTATTTTCAACCAGACTTTATAGCCTATGAGGGAATGAAGGTTTTCCTTAGCTTACCTTGATTTTTGAAGTGATCCGCTTGTCACTTTCAATTTTCTACACTGGCGCGCTTCGTTTTGCTCTGAATTCGCGCTATTTATACTATTATTGCGTGTGATGTCATCACGCTCGCATTTTTGCGTGCGCGATGACGTCATCACGCATGCGCGTTCACCGCGGCATCCATTTTGGATACGCTCGTGATCTCCTGTACAGGCATGCTTCATATCTCTCTATGTTCGCACTATTTCTTCTGTTTATGCATGTGACGTCATCACGCTCGCGTTTCTGCGTGCGCGATGACATCATCATGCTTTGAACCGTATCCAAAATGGACGCCGCGGTGAACGTGCATGCGTGATGACATCATCGCGCACGCAAAAATGCGAGCATGATGACATCACACGCAATAATAGTATAAATAACGCGAATTCAGAGCAAAACGAAGCGCGCCAGTTTAGAAAATTGAAAGTGGCAAGCGGATCACTTCAAAAATCAAGGTAAGCTAAGGACAACCTTCATTCCCTCATAGGCTATAAAGTCTGGTTGAAAATAGTTAAGCAACCAATTTATCTTAACCCAATTTTAAAAAATGTGCCCTTTTATTTAAATAGGGTTAATATACCAAAAGGAAATAGAAGTAAAGTCAAAGGAAGCGCCTATAAATAAATGATTGAATTGTGGCAAAGTTAAAACTACAGTATTGGTGAGTGTCATCTGTTTAGAATCTTTTTTCACCATGATCTATTTGAAAATGTTTGAGAAAATGAGTAGTTGTGATTAACTTTTTGGTATAACAAGAATGCAAATTGTATGCTTTCTTTCTCTTGTAGAAAATAGCAATTGAATCTCTCCTGAAGATCCTTTGTGATAGTAACAACGGTGAAACACGTGTAGAGAGAATACAACTTGAGAGAATAAAACTTGAAAATGGAACAGTAAAAATCAGTGAATGGAACACAATTATGAGAAATATATTAAATTTATGAAATAAATATATCTATACTTTGAAAAAGACACGTAGTGTGAAGGAAATTTATTCTGGCACTCAAGAAAATATAAAAATTGAAAAATGGAAAGTCGCAAGTGGAAATGTATTTTATTTGGAAAATGATTATTTTCCTATTAATTAATAAATATATATTCTTTCTAGACAACGGCCAGATTCTTGGCTAATCTATGCCACAGGGACAAGGGATTGATACTGCTGTAATATGGTTCATAGACCAGGCTCGAGTGTATTCTACAACAGGCATATTGGTGTGGCGCTTTTGATAGGGGAGGGAAGAATTCCCTGCGTTAATTGCTGCCAATACACATCTCCTACACTGCATCTGGTACTTGCTGATCAGCTCGTGTTCATTTAGCTTTTTAAAACAACTGTCCAGTCACTCACTAGTCCTGAATTCCTGTGAATGGTGTTGGTGACTATTTTGGCATTTTATTTAACCCTCTACATCATCATTCACCCTTTTGACTTCCCCCTTCAGCGTTGCAGAGTAATGCCTTTATCTGCAAGCAATCTTCTGAAAGGTAATGACTTCATAGCAGTTGTAAATAAGATCCTAATATGAAACATATTTCATAGCCAAGTGTGCCTTCTGGCACCTGATTTTTAACTAATGTGCGAGCTTGCATTCAATTCCTGTTAAAATGAGCTTTAGCAACGTCAACAGTGTGACTATTATATAGGGCCTCATTACACGGAAGGCGGTAAGGGTTAACGGTCACCGGTAATGGTACCGGTGACTGTTAACCCTTACCGCCTTACTACGAGGTCCCTTTGCGCATTGGTACTTTAACGCCTGCTTTTTAGCAGGCGTTAAAAACCAACCCGCAAAGGGACCAGGGTGCTAATTACGGTACCGCAATTTGCGGTACCGTAATTAGCACCTTCCCCATTCCCATTATGCCCTATGGGCCGAAAATGGGAATGGGAAGGGCAATGGGGGAAGGGGGAATTACCGCCCCGCCAACCTTGGAATAGGGCGGTAATTCCCCTTTCCTCCAAGGCGGTGCCAGTATTTTACCGGCATGGACCAAGGTGCTAATAGTACCTTGGTCCACCGCCTACCGTGTAATGAGGCACATAGACACAACATAGCATTTACCAGGGACTGCCATTGTTTGCCAAAGTACTACCACCATTTGCCAGCTGTTAACGTCTTATCGCCAAGTGGTACCATTATGGCAGTGCCTGGCAGATGCCTATCCTACGCCTGCACATAATCCAAAACTGTTGGCTTTGACAATGCTTAAATGAGAAGTGCACTTGCTTAGCCGAGATTACTGATGATTCCCTTGAAAGAATCTTTGGAGAGGGTTTTCTATGACAAATGGTTCATTAAAGCATCCAGTGCAGTGCTGGACTGACCTAGAGGGAACTCTGGAGATTTCCAGGTGGGCCTCTGCACCATAGGCCCCTTTTTTGCAGAATATGTTATAAAGCTTCCAGTAAATTATTCCTCAGTCTTAACCAATGTTATATGAACGTTTTGTGCTATGATCTTTTATTTTGTAATCCTTAATTGGACACATTAGTCGAGCTTTGCCAGTCACCCAATTCTTAGAACGACAACATGCAGACATGCATTTCCTAAGCTTAACTCCCTAGAATTTCCAACCACATTGACTACAGTCACCAAGGGCATTCCAACCAAGGAAAAAAGCGCATTGAGGCCACACAAGTGGGGAAAGAGCGCTATGTAAATAACAAAATACAATACAATACATGCGCTATAAAATTCCCTATTTAGACTAATTTGTCTAAAGGTTGTTGTATGAGAAACCTAAGCCTTATTTAGTGGGATTTAGCTTGTTTGTACAGGGTAATATGGGACCCCTATGAAAAACATGTCCATGGCCACATTTGATTCCCTGTACATCCCTGATACAGTGTTTCCTACAAATCTGAAATTGACAAACAATTAGAAATTGGGAAGAGAAAATCAAATGTGTCAGTGAATGGGCAAAAACTGCTTTAAAATGTGATTTGCTGTGCAAATGCTGGCATACATTTACTTAAGCAGCATGGTTTTCTTTGGGAAAAATAAGCATGGCAGCCAAAGGGGTCAGCATGGAAATATATTATTGCTGTGGTCGGCTGCCAAATATTCTTTTGGCACAAGCAGAATGATAAAGGGGGTCAACCCTGGCATACATTGTTGTGACTGTACTCGTAATATTCTTTGAGCAAAAGTAGCATTAGTGAATTAGGCTGTGATGGCATATGCTGTGATGTTCTTGTGGCGCACAATAAGTAAGAGAAGGGGGCAGCACTTGCATGTATCGGCCTGGCTGGCTTCATGATATTCTTTTGGCACAAGCAACAAAAGGGGGCACTACTGTCCTATATTGTTCTGACTGTGACATGCTTTGGGCAAAAGCAGCATGACGGAGGAGAGTCAACATTGGCATATATAGTTGGGTCCGGCCTCATAATATTCTTTGGGCACTACTAGGATGAACGTGTGTTTTACCAATGATAGTAAATATAGTTGAGACAGACCTGATGATATTTGTTGCGCACAACATGTATAAAAACGTGTTATTTGTTGCCAGTGCTGACAGATACTGTGGTAAAGGCAGATGGCTTTGTTGGGGGATGGCCAGCGTGCACATGGATTGCAAACTGCTCCTTAGTACTGTGGGCATGCTGGATACTATTGAAATGTTTCATGTGACCATCCAAAGAACTGATGGTAAATTCTATGGCTTTTCACAGACAACTGTAACCGGCGTCATACAATGCATAATTTAAATGCATTCATTTACATACATTTCTTGGGGGTGAACCCTGAAACATCTGTGTTTGTTCTGGTCAGGAAACATTAATGTCCATTTAAAAAAAATCACTAGCCACCACTGGACATACATAACTAAGGGAAAATGGCATAAAGGTGGCACAGGGAAGTTGCATAGTGGTTGCACATCCCGTGCCTGTTCTGTTTACGGGGGGCTTATTACAGTGACGCGCATGCTGTTTTTTGTTCTGTGTGTACGAGGCGAGGGAAGATGTAGCGCCGCCGCTGTTTTCAGAGGGAGAGGCTTGCAAAGTTGCAGCACATGCTATGCCATCTATGTGACATGGAAATGTGCACATCTGTGTCCCATGTTGTTTCTGTTTCTTAAGGCCACATGTAATGCCACTCTGGTGTTGTACACGTTGATGCCTGAGGGAAGCTTGACACAGTTGCCTATTCTCCGCTCGTTTGTGATGGGGAAGCTTGCAGTTCTCTACCCATGCTGTAGTGTCTGTGCATGTTAAGGGGGGGGGGTGGTGGTCATGATTGACTGTTGTTCTTTGTTTCTATTCTATTTGTTAAGGCAAATGCTTTTTCTGCCGGGGAGATGTTATGTGGGATTTACTTTTAAGATTATATAAAGTGCATCTCTGTGTTTTAATAAAAAGCACAAAAACGCAGGATCTTGCAAAGATGGAACTTTTAATAGGATAAATCATATTATTGTCTGGTAGCTTCCAAGACCACAGTAAGTAGAGGACAGAAATATGAGTTAGTCTAATAAAGGCATCAACGCCATAAGTTCCTGTGTTGTTTCTTACATATGGTAAAAGGTAACAAACTTTGCGTTATTCCAGCCACTGTGTCAAAAGAAAGGTTTAACCAGTAAGAGTAAAGGGAATGTAGGTCATTCACACTATGTGAGGGCACTGCATTGATCTGAAGTGGCAGGGTATGCAGCTGCCAGGGTGCTAAGGGGCCGCAAAATTACCTTTTGCCCAGAGCGGCAAAGTTCCTTCACCGGCCCTGCATATGGTCACTCGCTTAGTGCTCTCCAGGACTGTGCAGTGTAGGCATAGTGTTCAGTATGGTCACTCAATTAGCTCCCTCCGTGTTTGGGAGGTGCAGCCAGCCCCTTCACTGTGCCCTGTCACTCCTGTAGTGTCTTCCATGTGCTCATTTTGCCGTATGGTCGCTAACTGGCACTCTACATGTGTGTGCAGGTACAGTCAGCCCCTTCACTGTGCCCTATGGTCCACTCAATGTTTATTCGAGTACGCCCAACCTGTTCACTGTCTTGGCATCCCATAGTCACTCACTTAGTTTCCTTTGTGGTATGCACACAGCTTGTTTACTGTTTGTCCCGGGAGGATAGCTTAGGGGCAATGTGCTCGCCTTGGAAGCAAAACGACACCGAGCACCACAAGTTCGATCCTTGTGTCCGTGCTTAGAAACCTCTGGGTATTAACCTATCATATATCATACTGTCACTGCATCTTATGGCCACTCACCTAGCCACCTCAGTGTTGCAGCAGGTTCAGCCAGAGTTCTCAATGTATTCTGTCGCACTTAATTTCAACCAGGAAGTGAGAACACAGGTATCTTTATTTGTGGTTCCTGTTGAGAGCAGAGTTTTTGGGTCTGTCCCAGGGTTGTTTACATCTGGAAAGCTATGACGGTGGAGGCCCAGAGCTCTCAGGTGTGATGGTAAAAAGATGCTCCTTGAACAGGTGAATATTCAGCCCTTTTCTGAAGTGCAAGAGCGAGGGGGCAAACCTGATCTGGGAGGGATTTGGGAAAGGGGGGCGGTGGCGAGGGGGTCTGTCCCAAGTTTATGTGCGTGATTTCGAACTGAGAGAAACGCGTTAATGGAACACTGCCTGCAGGAGCTTGCTAACAGTCCTTAATGCCTTGTTTTGCTGAGGATTTAACGTGTGACCAGTTAGAGTTGATAAGAATTTGACTATAATGTTTCTCTTGTTTCATTTTCTATTATCCCTAATATTTTGAGGGGGGTTGTTAAGTTATAAAACCCTACGTTGCAACAAGATAGCTCAGCGAGTTAATCTCTTTCTCCAGACTTCTGTGTCAGGACATCGGTTTGATTTCTGTCAGAGTCCACCCAGCCCCCCATTCTGCCATAGTTGGTAAATTGAGTAATAGTAACACCTAAAGTTACAACACTTAGAAGCACGATAAACCTGCCATGAAGCGCTATATAAAAATGGGCTATAATGAATGGTCTATGTAACAATCCCGCCAGTCATCCAAAGGCTATATCCGCTGCACTGATCTGTTCAAGATGTTGAGTGATTTTTCGTAATCGAACTGAATTTGAATACATGTATCTTTTGATATAATATTATCACAAAGTGTTTGTATTTATGCCGTTTGTTATTTTATCTCATATTTTCCCATTTTTCCAACACGTGGTTGACTCCCCATCAGTTTTTTCAAGACAGTAGTAGTGTTTCCCAAAATCCTTATGTTATTTTATATCCATTACATTTTCAACCCATAACCTGAATCCTTCTATGCCCCCTAAATGGCATTTTCTAGTAGACGATCTGCTGCAATGCGCCATACTTACATTATAATGAGCAGACCAATAAAGAGAAATAGCTTTGCATGCCATTCTCTAGCAGACCATTTGCGGATATCAGCAAACTTGCAATGCATGCCATTCTCTAGCAGATCATTGGTGGATATCAGCAAACTTGCAATGCATGCCATTCTCTAGCAGACCATTTGCGGATATCAGCAAACTTGCAATGCATGCCATTCTCTAGCAGACCATTTGCGGATATCAGCAAACTTGCAATGCATGCCATTCTCTAGCAGATCATTGGTGGATATCAGTGAACTTCAAATGCATGCCATTCTCTAGCAGACCATTGGTGGATATCAGCAAACTTGCAATGCATGCCATTCTCTAGCAGACCATTTGCGGATATCAGCAAACTTGCAATGCATGCCATTCTCTAGCAGATCATTGGTGGATATCAGCAAACTTGCAATGCATGCCATTCTCTAGCAGACCATTTGCGGATATCAGCAAACTTGCAATGCATGCCATTCTCTAGCAGACCATTTGCGGATATCAGCAAACTTGCAATGTATGCCATTCTCTAGCAGATCATTGGTGGATATCAGTGAACTTCAAATGCATGCCATTCTCTAGCAGACCATTGGTGGATATCAGCAAACTTGCAATGCATGCTATTTTCTAGCAGACCATTGATGGATATCAGCAAACGTGCAATGCATGCGATTTTCTAGCAGACCATTGGTGGATATCAGCAAACGTGCAATGCATGCTATTTTCTAACAGATCATTGGCGGATATCAGCAAACTTGCAATGCATGCCATTCTCTAGCAGACCATTGGTGGATATCAGCAAACGTGCAATGCATGCTATTTTCTAGCAGACCATTTGCGGATATTAGCAAACTTGCAATGCATGCCATTCTCTAACAGATCATTGGTGGATATCAGCAAACTTGCAATGCATGCCATTCTCTAGCAGACCATTGGTGGATATCAGCAAACGTGCAATGCATGCTATTTTCTAGCAGACCATTTGCGGATATTAGCTAACTTGCAATGCATACCATTCTCTAGCAGACGATTATGATATGATATGGCATCCAAGTGGCAAGTGCAAAAGTGAGTGCAGACATCAGGTGTCAAGGGATGGCAGTGGGACTGTAATGATACAGAAAACAGTCCCCAGTGCGGGGGTTGCCAGGAAGGCAGTGCAGGAGTGCGACTGATGGGGGAAGGGACCTGGGCCCGAGATCAGAGGGTCGCCAGGTAACCAGTACAGTTTCAGCATAAGGACTTAAGAAAGACCTTTGTTAAGCTCCAGTCTCCAGGGCTCCTGACTACAACCAATCCTTTAATGTACTGACTGATGCTTCTAATACAGGTATAGGTGCAGTTTTGAGTTAGCTGGATGAGAAAGGCAGGCAACAATCTATCTGCTTTATCTGTAGGAAACTGAAGGACCGTGAGACAAAGTGGGCAACTATTGAACCTGCGTGTTTTGGAATAAATGTTTTGCCATTGTGCGTTCTCTGAAAAAGTTTAGACCATACTTGTATGGATCTACTTTTGTAATTCAGACAGACCACCAACCATTGAGATGGTTAATGCAGATGAGGTAGGAGAAGCCTACATTATTAAGATGATCAGCCTCCAAGGGTTTGAATTCACCATAGAACACAGGTCAGTGTGTAATCACCAAAATGCTGTTGGTCTCTCCAGAAAGTATGACCGACTGGAATAGGAGATTCATCCATGAGTGGATTAAATCCTCCTGTCCCTTAGTCTGATGGGGGGGGACGAGTGTTAGGGAGAATTCTCATTTCAGTGCTAATTCCAGTCTACTTTAGAGAGACCCAGCTCTTTTGCTGGACTGTAGGACTTCATTTTTATCCTTGAGTGAGAGACCTTTTTCTCACTCTCTCAAGTATTTTTCTTTAATTTAAACCCTGTGTTTCTTTTGGTTTTCGAGTCTGACAAACTCCATAGGCATCATCGTTTTGTATTGTGACACACAGCACCTTCAGTGCAGTGTCACAGAGAAAACCTTGGGATTTCTCTTAAGGTTCAAATAACTTCTCTTGGATAAACTACTGTTTCCAAGAGTATTAAAATGAAATTGACTTTACTTACCTTTTTCTCTTTGTAGACCCAGCACACACCATCTTACATGGACTGCTGGGGTGATACTTTGTATCCCTGTTTGTCTACTTTCTCATGTAACATTTTTATGTTACCCTTACTACAATTATGGCTTGTGGCAGTGGTTTAATTTTTCTTACCGGTGTGCTTTTTTACCACAGGCTGCATTCATAGCTGCAGTACTGCACCCATTGGGGCCCATTCGGTCAAAATGGCCCAGTCTTTTTTCACCATTTCTTGTTTGTAAGGTCCTTCTTGAGATTTACTCTGCATGCCAAACCAAGTTTGGCCCCTTTTTCTTTTAGTCTTTGGTGGGATTCACTGGTGAAGCCTGCCTCGGGCTCCAGCGTGTCTGGCAGGGCAGGAAGCGAGGGAGGTTCCTGAAACTCCTTGTGCTTAGTCTCCTTGGTTACAGGAATGCACCCAAAGGTGATTGGCTGACTGGCTGTCCTTGGAGGACAGCCACCTTGATGTGTGAGTGACAGCTATGCTGCGAATGAATGGGAAAGACCTGCATAAAAGGCAAAGGTCTTTTGCAAGGAAGGCAGAGTCGACCACTGGACGAAGGAACCGAAAAAGAAACTGGAAGAGAAGCTTGTGGCACCCTTCTGGACGAGTGGTGTGCCTGGTGCAGCTCAGCTGCAGTGCTGAAGCTCCGAATTTCTAATCGACTAGAGAAGCCCGGAAATGACGACTTCTCCCCTTGGGTAGTTGGGACCAACTGACCCCAAGACGAACTTGACTGGAATCCCTCTCCCTGCTGGCTATACTACTTCGCTGCTGCTGGAACCGAGTGCCAGGGGACAGGAAAACCAGAATCTAGTGCATTGTTTTGAAGCCGGACCCGAGCGCTCCAGGAAGATCCTCCAGACTCCCTCGAAGCAGGACTCACCAAGCCTGAGTCTCCTCAATAGATTGCTGGACCCCAGAATCAAGGAAAGTCCACAAGGTATCCAAGAACTGCGGTGGTGCTATTTGTCAGTAGCTGAAACTACTAAGTGCCGCTGATCTGAATTCTGCCCATTGCTGCCGCCTTCCTTCAAACCTTAGTGCAGGAGTCCCCAGACATCCTCCCTTTTGTCCCCACGACTGAGTCCCAGGAATAGCAGGATCTGCAGCACTACAACAGGAACAGAGGTCAGCTGGAACCTTTTCAACAAACTCAAGGTACTGTGTAACTTGGGGTACTTACCTCTTGTGTGTAGTTTGCTTGCTCTCACTGCACTTTGAAGAGTTGCTTGCATCTTTGTTTTACACACGCCTCTCAGCTTGTGGCCCAACAGTGATTCTTTTACTACAAAAACTCTAACATTGTGTAGGACTTTGGGGAATATCAGCAAACCTATGTTTGTTTAAGGAAATTATACTAATAGCAAAACTGAGAAACTACACAATAAACCACTGTCTGGATGGATACAAAACCTGTATGAGAGTATTATTTTTGAAAGATGCATTTAAAGAAATTCTATTTCAATACTACATAGCGTCTAAAACTTTGAACAAGTCCACACAGGGGATACAGCTTTCGGGTAACTCACAGGATTGTTCACATAATCTTTTTAATTGTGGTTTGTGATGAGGAACCTATCTGTGGGTTTACCCCCTCTTACGGTTTTACGAAAGTGCACACCAATTAGAAGCAATTTAGTGTAGAGTGACGGCCACACTCACTGAACACTCATTAGCATCACCTGAGTGTTTCATCTATATCACCTTGTGGCCTTTTACGATTTTGGCGATATTTTCAGTGTCAGTAGTGCCATACTGATTTACAGTTTCTGCCACTCATAATCTTGGTGAATGTGCCAGATTGCTAGTGCTGGAATGGCAATGTTAATTCCATTCCTGGAGCTGATAGATCTCCATTGCAGATTTGGAGGAATTACCGCGGTGGTATTTCCACCCATCGTGAATCCTCCATTTGTTGACATTAAAGGGAAGAGAAAACATCCAGACAAGTGTTGGAGATGTTTCCACCACTTTGTGGGTCTTTTTTTTTTTTACTCCCCAAGTGTATAAAGGAAGGTGTCAAACTAATGCATCCGTGGTTCACACCTTGCTTTTACACTATGGCAAGTTTTCTTTCGATTTGGAGTTGGAGTGGGGTCACGGATCGGGATATACGTTCTCACCGTGCATTCCCTCTCTGCATTCAAATACGACATAATTTTACACCAGTGTGACATTTTCATCCTGGCGTGAAACAAATGGATTTCCATGGAATCCGATGTAACCTGCCTTCTTTTTGCACTTGCTTAAAGCAGACATATTCCATAGCAATCCATTGTAAATGCTGTTTCCATGTATGCATGCTAGGAGGCATGTACGCCTTTTTGCAAAAAGGGGTGCAAAAACAAGGTGTAATGGTGATTTTTCCTTTTTTCTCCACATTTTGCAAAATATTAGAATTGTAGGGTAGGTACCCAACAACACACACGTGCTAACATTGACACTCCCCCTAAGCAATTAACACTGTTTACCTCCAATCTCGGAATTCGGCAGAGTAGGAAAGTAGCAGTAAAGTGGTGGTAATATAATTACCTCCACTTTACTGCCACTTTTTTTCTAAATCCCCAAACCCATAGTGAGCCCCTCGGAATGTAACAGTGCAAGAATATTTGTGCTATGGTGGTGTACTTGCATGCACCCAACCCCTTCTTTTGGGGAGTACACCTGTTGCCAATTGCTATATGTAATGTTTGCTATGTTATTAGGATTTGTTCCACACACCACTGCTATTTGCATGGTCACCAGGCGCTGTGGCAGATCTGGAAGAGATTGTGTTGGTTCGGTTAGTTGGGGGGGGGGAGCAAGATTGCAGTGCTTTGTGTTGATGCTGCAGATCGGATGTACCCAGGGCTCAAGTCGAGGGACCACGCGGGTGGACGGCGTCCGAGCACTTTTTGGAGAGGGCGGACGCCGTCCTCCTCAAGTGTTTAAGGAACTTCAAAATAAATACACACAAGGATGGACTGCCACAGCTGAGGATCAAACCCTGACGTCCCACCTCTGAAACCACACACTTAACCACAAGACCACTCCTTGTGTGTGCTAAAATGTTTTAATCTGACATCTTCCTCTGCAAAGCATGTTGTGTTACATGTCCTTAGGTTTTAAAAGGTGTGTACATTTTATACTCAGGCAGCAAGGTAATTTGAAAATCTGTTCTCTTGCCAAATGCTTTTTCTTCGTGCAGGTTTTTTTCAACCATGAAAGACAAGCTACTCACTTCCCAATGTGCATAAGACTCCCCCACTTTTATGTTTTTATTTTTTATTAAGGACTCGAGCCCTGGAATTGCACCAAATTGAAGACTTGTGCGTGCAGCCATGTACTGTGCACTTTTTAGGACTATGGGGTGTGCCTACATACGCGCTTCCTGATACGGCACCAACAGGGCCTGATTCTAGGGTTCCATGTTATTTCATTGCAGGATGTTTTTAGCAAGGTTTTTACCATGGATTTTTTAATGAAAAAAACGAATTGAATTAAAAAATGTTAAATTGTGGGGGGAATGCCCCAACCCCCGAAACCCCATCTCCTTTACTTTTTTTGGTATTTTCAAACACCCACACATCGCTGTAAAAACCCCTGCGAAAAAAACATCCTGCGATAAAAGGACGCCACTGACCCCGAAACACTGTTTCCGACACCTGACTTCCCAGGGCCGCCGGAACATTACAAGTCAGCGCGGGAAGTCAGGCATCGG
The DNA here is from genome assembly GCF_040938575.1 of Ambystoma mexicanum. Classification (NCBI taxonomy): domain Eukaryota; kingdom Metazoa; phylum Chordata; class Amphibia; order Caudata; family Ambystomatidae; genus Ambystoma; species Ambystoma mexicanum. Next base: position 204,334,459 of record NC_090940.1, read on the forward strand.
ATTTGGTAAGTCCCCTTTCCCGTGGCGTCCCATATCACACCATGGGAATGGGGACTCGGAAGCACTGTTGCTAACTGTACCAGTGCTTACGTGACAACTCTACCTACCGGGGCCGTTGCGCTCTGTAGGGTCAGACCTGTCGGTCGCAATGGCCCCTGCAGGCAGACTTGTAGTGTGGCGGCCCAGAAACAAGGGTGCCGGTAAGCTTACCGGCAAACTTGTTTCCGGACCGCCACATTCGTAATGAGGCCCAATGTCACTTAGGGTTGCATTGTGGTGAGCGGCGCTGAGCTTCTTGCAGCGAGCTGGTGTCCTGTGTTGCATTTTTTATAGCAAAGAAGAAGCTACTTTATGTGAAATAGTTGTTGGGAAGACATTGTGTTTGACTCCCAAGAACTCTTCCAGGGCTTGACTGAGGTAACAGAAAAGTGTATCTATCGGTGGCCTAGAGCAAGCGCATGCGTTGACATTAATGGTTCATGTCTGTTGCCCGGCCTTGTAAGCACTTTTGCTGTACCGTGAAGGGTGCCACCTCTTATTTGCAAAGTACACATTCAAAATACTTCTGCAAATGCTTTTTTTAAAGATGCTTCAAATAAAGAGATAAAAAATACCCTTTACCAAAAACAATGAAGCTGAAAATGAAACAGCAGAAATGACGCAGCTTTGAAATATTTTCTTCGTACCAGTAAATTGGCGCCAGTGGAATATTTCGACGTCAGTTGCTGCAACTGTCATTGCAAAACATTCGTCTCCAGTTAAAACATTTCCGGCCGCTGATGCAGACAGGCCCGGCCCACTGCACTGTCTGTGATCTGGCCATGCGCCCATGGAGGCTGGTGTGTGGTGCGCCCATCTCCCCAGCTTTGCCCTGAGTGATGGCTGGAGAGACGGACGGATTCAGATATTTGAAGAGTCAGGCAACAGTTGGCGATGGTCAAAAGGCCCATTGTTTCTCCTGGAACAGAATCGCGCTTCTGCGTCCTGGGGTTCTGCTCTGCCGTGCCGAATGAGGATTTCCCTCCCATGCAAGCCCCTGGCTACTTACAAAGAGTTGCTTGTGTGTCCTCCAAGGTTAAGTCAAGGTTGACCAGTTCTCTCAGTATGAGAGTAGCCCTGTTGGCACAGTTTTCCTAAATTAGCGGAAACGTATTTGCTGGAATGCATGCCTTGGACTAAATTTGGATCCACCTGTGTGCTAGGCCAGGCCTCTTACATACCTCCCATCAGCAGAGCAGTTTAAGCGTGCTTCCACACGGATGTCCGTCTCGAATATGTTTAATGGACATTTTGTTTGGCTTTTTACACAACCCGTTGCATCATTCGTTTGTGTGCATGGGTGTGAGAGGCGGCTTCCACATATTACGCGCTCGCACGGCACAGACACTGATGTGTTCTTTTGACTAGTTACACAGTTCACATTGAGGGGCAAAGCATCATTACGCACTAATCACAATTCACTCTCACAGTTACCACTTTAGCATTAACTAGTACAAGATGGCTACCACCAGAACCACTTCACTAGAGGATCAAACGAGACAACAGAAATCTTTGACCAATTCAAGGAATCGAGCAGTCTGCAGCAAACTGTAATAATGCCCAGCGGATCGGAACAGCTTGAAGACTACCAACGAAACATAGAAGATCTCATCAAACCCCAAAAGTGATATCCCGGCCCTGGGGTTAAAGATGGCTCAACCAACAGAGCTTTTTGCCGCTTGCACCTCCATCCCACTGGATGACCAGGTAAGAAAGGACAAAAGTCAAGAGGCCTGCAGTTGAGTCATGATTCCCTCTGGTGAATACGATTAAAGAAAACATCATGGCTTTAGCCCGTGCCTTAATGGACTTCTGAAATGTCTAATTTAAGACAGGGTACAACCCTGAAATCCTTTTTTTAATTTATTTTATAAACACATTCACACCGTATCTACAGGAATCCAAAGCAAACGTCCTCCTTATCTTTAACCTCCCATTCATTTTCAAGTTCTTTAGCAGGGAAAATCAGGGAAAAACCATGGAAACAAAAAAAATAGCCGGGAAATGTTTTGGAAAGTGGCCCCATATTATACCCTTGAAGGAAGCCCAACCTCTCTAATTTGCAGTTTGGAGGGTCTCCCACATAAACAGTGAATTTTAAAGCACATTTGGCCCTATACAGGGATTCAGAAATCTGACATATGACATTTCTTATGAATGAGGGATGACATGCTGGAAGCCTTATAACAAATTCTTTACATCATAGGAATGTTGAGAAGGAGGTGCGATGAAAAGAAGAGGTACGAGTGAATGGGAGAAAGGGTAAGAGGAGCAGAAAACCAGGTTACGCACAATAGAGGCCCATTGGGCAGCGACCCCCAGAGTTACCTTTAGGCCAACCCACCCTTGCGGAAGACGTCCTTTCCCGTGACCATCACCTGCACTCAGACCCACTACAGATTGATGTGTTATTCATAAACTACAACCACTAAAAGCCCACAACAGGAACACCCCACATTCCCTTATGCTCCTAGACTTGTCCACCGCCCAGGAGATAGTGCACCATGCTATATTGATCAGGTGCCTTCAGCGTGCAACGGGGATCAGTGAGAGAGCATTGAAAGGGCTGTCGTCCTTGCTTCAAGACCGGTGTGCTCAGGTCAGATCAGGAAAGCTCCTTACAGACACACACCCGGTCAAGTGTGGGATACGCCAAGCGTCAGCCGTCAGCTGTTTAATCTGAAATCATTATCCACCAGCAGCTTCTCCTCCACTTTTTAACTTCATGCAGACAATATGCAGATCAATTTCCATCGAGAGGAAACCAACAGGCAACATCTGCGTGTCTCTCGAAGGTCCACAAATGGATTATGTAGAACCATTTAACCCTTAATGGCATCAAAACGGATAACATTATCATATTGAAAAATACACCTTACACGCCTCCAAGGCTCCACCAGATAGGATCCCCCAGTTCACCATTCAACAAAGCAAGGATCCTGGTGGCTATATATGATTCAGAATTCTTCTTCTTCACCCCAGCATAATGTTGTGGCTTTGTCCCCACACTACCAACTAAATTAGGGAGTCATATCATTCCTCTGATGTGTCCCACAACCGTGGCTTCTTCAGAGCGCTGTCCTCTCATGTAAGACCTCTGCAATAACATCTTCCTTGTCTTCCAAGGAAAACATCAACCAGTTGCTACCGACTCACCTTAACAGACCAGATTTCAGCAGGACTAAAGACAATGCACGGGCAACCCCACAAACACAGAATAGCATTCAATGGCATGAGTTCACAAGCAACTTTAGAAAGGAGGAAGACCACTTGTCAAGCCATCTTCTTGCTGGGTGCCATGCAACACCTTGCCTGCAACGGGCACCAAAGAAACGACCAGGAAATACAGAAATATCCCACATAATGATCATATGATTGTAAAGTCACTAACAGGTTAATGCAATATACAACTCACAAGGTAAGCCGGTAAGATAGCTCAGCAGGTTGAGCGCTCGTTGCTGCGATCTGAGTGTGATCTGCAGGTCGCAGGTTTGAATCCCGCAAGGCCAGCTCAGCCTTTCATCCTTCCGAGGTCGATAAATGAGTACCCATTTCGGTTGGGTGATAATGTGTGTAAATATGTGCTCTGTAAAGCACTTTGGATTAAGGCGCTATATAAATAACACATCATTATCATTATATTTTGTTTCATGTGCAACTATTCAAAATCCACTGTTTTGAATTTCGAAACATCAAGTATGGCTTATATGTCTTAGTACAGATTTATTCAAAACAATGCGTGTATCAAAATTGTCTGCGTGCTTTTAGCATCAGACCAATGGCGATTTAGGGAGCAGCTGCACAGGGTCCAGAAATGAAGTTCAGCAGCAGCAATGGCTTGCCGGTCGAAGATGCTGGGGAATGCGAGTGGTGCCAGGTCCATGGCGCTGGAAAACACAGCAGTCTCAGGTGCGGAGAAGTGGAGACTGGTCTTTAGCACCAAGCAGGATCAGCTGGCTCAACACGGCACTGGGTACTGCATCTGCATCATCTTGGAGTGCCACGAAGCTGAGGACCAGCTGTTGGTGTCATGTTGGAGGCACTAGAAGACTTGGCAGGACTCAGAAGCAGAAATGGGGAGCAAAACTCTGCGATGCATAGGTGGTCGAGCATCGAGGTCGGAGAGGACTCGCTATGATGGCGTTGAAAGTGCCCAAACAAGCATAGAGGCAGTTTGGAAATGCAGGAAGACCAGGGGTTGTTTCCTTGGTTCAGAAGTTTCTGCGAGTTCTGGGACCTACAGGTAAGGTGAGTCATTTTCTGTGCTTCTGAGCCAGTTAGATTGTAATGCATGCTTGCAGGCTCCTTCCATCTCCAGTCAGCAGGTTCCAGAGTAGCAGTTTCTCTATTGCAGTGGCATTGTCCACTGCAGTGTCAGCCTCACTGTTCCCTGGTGATGGGTATGGAGCAGCCCTTACCACTGCCTTGGATGCCTTCTAACCTCCCTCCCTGTATCCCCAAAAGTGGTCCAGAGAATCCTTCTTTTTGTTTTGAGATCAAAGAAGGAGAAGAAAACAAACTGTCACAGGGGATTGGTCCAAAGCAGATCGGCTGTAAGAGGTATGACCCAGGCTGCTTTAACAAGTGCCCTTTGCCTTCTGACATCTTTGCCAGAGTGCCTTAAACTGCAAGAAAATGGTGGGCAGGGTGGTACAGAGCCCTGACAGAAGACCAAAATGGTGGAACCCATCTCCAAGCCCACATCTGCTTTCTAGCTACTCTAACTCTCGCCTCTTTCCATGTCTGCTGACTTCAAAGGGCCTACAGTGGTCAGTACGCTCGTCTGACTGCGGTCTTATATTAGTGCTGCCTTTGAATTATCGATTCCAATGAGATCTCTTGGTGAGGGTTCCTGTGCACTGAGAAGAAGGTGTTGCCCTTCCTGCAGGAGGATCAAAAGGCAGCAGCCTGGCTAACGTCCCACATAGCAGCTGAGGAAACAGTCAGACCAGACACAAATACACATCAGTCCAGTCATTGCTGAGCCCTGCTCACATAGCTGACAACAATAGCGTGGTATTAAATTGTTGTGGCTGTATAACTGCATGCAAATAGTAGCTACCATGCCAATACCACCTGGTTTATGTTTAAAGAGATACGTGCCACCAAACTAAGGTACACAATTATTAAGTTTGGAAACACTGGTGCAGAAGATTAAAAAGCCACGTCCGCCTGCTTTCACTTTGCGTTCCAGCAAAAATCAGGAATCCACATGTGACCGTTGGACCTACCATGTGCCACTGCACGCCAGTTTCTGAGGGCACCAGGAGCCAGTCTCAGCAAGGAACATGTGTGAAATATAATTTTGGCATGGAGCATTAATAGAAGAGGTATCCTCCTTTTCAGAAACAGAATGACCTTCATCACATTAATACAAATAAAAAAGCCAGGGTTTTCACACCCTCACAGATGGCAATTCGTCATGCGCCCCACAGAGAAAAGGTAGAGTGCCACACTTCTAATGGTCTCGCTTATCCTCAAGATGAGAAAATGTACTGAGGCCTTCAGAGATGAAATGTTGAGATCCACGCTCTGGCGGTGTGTCCATATGAAATCTCGGTGGAGATCTGGCAGAATGCAAAGAGATTGGAATGCTTCTCAACCATGTCCCAGTTTCTTTCTCCCTCCATCCATCAGAAGCCTGCTAAGGTAGACCATGGGCTGATCAACCTCTTCTAGGCACAGCCTTCCTGAATCCGCTCCAATTCAATATTTACAGGCGCTGGGCTGGCAAATCATTTCCTACCCAGTGTCTGGGAACTCGAGACCAAGACCACCGTGCGCAAATCGTTCCAGGGTTGAAAAGCTTTTTGACATGCTGAGGTCCACTGACCTTTTTGTGGAAGCTGCATAGCCGCAGAATGAAGTAGTGTCCCGTGTCAGATATGAGTTGCTGGGGAGATCCAAACTAAGAGAGAATTTCCCTTTCCTCTGACAAGACCACCCTACCACAGGTAGTGGAATTAAGAGGGAGTAGATCTCTGCAAGGCACATGTGATTTGTGCACAAAATGTTGTCATGAATCATTTATGAAAGAGCTGTCTGATCAGCAGATCTCCCTTTCAGAAACAGATCAATCGAAACATCAAAAGGCCAGGGGTTTCACACCCTCCCAAATGTCTCCCACTCATGAATATAACTCATGGTAACCAGATTAGTATGCTATCGCCCTCTCCTGGCAAGACAATTGTAATAGTCTCCTCATGCTTTCCCTTAAAAAGCGTACACAGCTTTAAACTATATAAAGCAAAGCAGCCCCCCATTCGCCTCAACCATGAGAGTCTGCCCAAGCGCGTTTGCTCTCTGCGTTCCGCACCAGTTCCACCATTGACGAGCAGGACTTTTTTGCCAGTGACATCACTGCTTGTTGTTGGTTGTAACCTTGTGGGTGTCTCACCCTTTGAAAGAGACCTGATTGATGCGCTGTGCTGCCATGTACAGTGTGTATATCCTGATGAACATCAGATTGTGTGACCTGATCCCCGCGCCAATGGAGGAGGCCATGCAGTGCAACAAACTCCAGCACCATCCTATCCTCTTGCACTGAGTAAGGATTGGGCAAGAGGAGGGGAAAGAGCAGGCGGAGAGGCTCCTCCTGGACTCGAAGACAGAACGAGACTCCCTAAATATTCTGCAAGTGACTTTACCATTGTGAGAGTGGCTCAATATGTAAGTCAGTTACAAAAGTCTTTTTCGCGCCCTATGGTTTTGTGGGATAAATGCCAACATTAAAGAAACAAGCACTTTCACCATCGGTGGGTGTGAAAATGCAGTGAAAAAAGTTGAACAAGAACATGAGTCAATCAGAGTTAAAGTAGCAGATTCAGAGACAACGTAATGACCACATTTCACTGAATCATGCTATTGGCTTGTGAATTAGTGACTTGTGATACTATTTTAATATCATTTGAAGGTAGCAATCAATTGGATTATATTCCATCTGTTCTTACTCATTTGCAGTTTTCACCCACATCACGTAAAACGGCGCGGGTTTGGAAGGTGCCCCTTGCGTTACTCAATCTTCTTTATTTAAATTCTCATTTATTTTATTTTGCTTCTATAGCCATTTTCATCAAAGCACTGTACATTTAATGAAAGTGTACATAGTGAACGATATTATGGGAAGATAATCACATACTAGTCAAAAGAGAAAAAAAATGCAAAGATAGTCCAATGTCCAATATCCATAATGACATCAGGAAAATATACATGATTGAATGAACTATGACTGTTCCCTTGTTCATAACAAAAGAAATGCCCCACATTCATTTACATCCAGTACAGTTCAGCAAAACATGTTGGCACCCGTGCCCCTCCCGTGCCTGCTGGGCCTACAGACCCAAGCTACTCCTCCCTGATGAGCCCCAACAAGGGCAAAACATGTTTGGGGATGCTTGTGGTCTCGTGCAGAAGGGATGTGGCCTAGCAGTTCGGGCTGGACTGCCTCTTTTAGGGTGGGACCAAGCCTGATTTGCATATGGTCTTTCCCCTTCTGTAATGGCTTGGCAGGCGAAGAACGGTGGTCTGGAGGGTTGCCCAGAGCATTGCCAGTAGTTAAGATTCATTCTAAACCTTCCAGCCATCACCTCTTTGTTTTTGCTTTGTCACCCCAAGTGGGACAGGTATGCCCAGACGTGGGTCCCGTGCCTGCTGGGCCTAGAGACCCAAGTTACTCCTCACTGATGAGCCCCAACAGGGGCGAAACATGTTTGGGGATGCTTGTGGTCTCGTGCAGAAGGGATGTGGCCTAGCAGTTCGGGCTGGACTGCCCCTTTTGGGGTGGGGCCAAGCCTGATTTCCATATGGTCTTTCCCCTTCTGTAATGGCTTGGCAGGCGAAGAACGGTGGTCTGGAGGGTTGCCCAGAGCATTGCCAGTGGTTAAGATTCATTCTAAACCTTCCAGCCATCACCTCTTTGTTTTTGCTTTGGCACAATGAGTTACAATGTAATCTCTTCCTCCCTCCAAAGAATTCTAAGACTGTTTTGGTACCGGTACTATGTTCATTCTTCGACCGTTTTTTTTTGCTGCACTTTTTGCCGAAAAAAATTGCCGAAAAAATCATCCATTTTGTATTTATTTTGAGGCCACCCAATTCCCTCCCCTATTATTTATCTCTATACACCACCCCACCCTACCCTTTATATGCCCTGCCTCCCTCACCTCATATTTTTCGATGTTTTTTCAGCAAAAGATTTTCAGCAAAAAGTGCTTTAAAAAGAAAATGTGGAATGAAAGAACGTCGTACCTTGCTACCAACAGTATTTCTCTAATTAATGGCAAAAAAGATGGAACATTGAGTTAAAACCACTGAACATATTCTCCTGCCTCAAAAGAATTAGAAGGATTTTTGTGTGCAACTGTTTTCCCTCGATCCTCACAAAAGAATGGTAGATAGATTTACAGCTCCTGAATATAATCTCCTCCTGCCTACAAGGAATTCTAATCCTCTTTTGCTGGAACTTAAATCATTCATCACAAAAAGATTGAGCGCTGAGTAAAATCCACTGAATACAATCTCCCTCCTTAAAAGGATTCAAAGGATTTTTCTCTGCAACTGATACTTATTTTCATTCTTCAGATAACAAGTTGGCACACCAGGTCACTGTTATGCAGTGCAATCTTCTCCCATTCCAATCTTCTCCCGTTCCAATCTTCTCCTGTTACAATCTTCTCCTGTTACAAGGATTTCCAAGAGATTTTCCCTATAACTGGTATTTACTCTAATCCTTCACAAAACGTTGGCATACCCAGTTCATTGAATACTTTCTTCTGCTTCCACAGAGTTATGAGTAGGGGCGGGCGTAATTACCACTGTTGAAATTGGCGAAATTACCACTGGTGAAATTGGCGAAATTCATCACCAAATCCGTTTCACCAATGTTTTCTTCCCTGTACCACCACATCATTTGATAGATTTCTTTTTGCTCAGAAATTTCGTTTTTTCCTGCCAGGATTTCATTTTTGGGGTACCCAAAACACTTTAAAAAACTTGGGGGAAAATTAAAATCGATGCAGTTCATTTTTTAATGAAAAACAAGAAATGAAAAACAATCAAATGTAAAGTGGGAAATTGTCAGAAATTGTCAATTTCGCTCTGCAGATGAAATTAATGGACCAGGTGAATTTTGCCAGATATTCACTGATTTTCCCATGGACGAAATTCAGCCATTTCGCCCAACACTACTTATAAGACGTTTTCACTGCAACCAGAATGTTCCCATGCTAATTACATAAAAATGGCACACTGAGTTATAACATCTGCATGCAATTTTCTCATGACTCCAATGGATTATAAAATGTTCACTCACATGTAGTATTTTGTCTTGTCATAAAATATGGTGCACAGAGTTACAATCACTGAATATAATCTCCTACTTCCACCAAGGAAATGTAAAAACTATTTATCTGCAACTAGCACTTTCTCCTGTGTACACAAAGTTAGTACACCGAGTACAGACCACTCACGCCACCAAAGACTTTTTCTCAGAAGCAAGTATTTCCCCTTGTTTGTTGCAAAACGTTAGCACACTGAGTAACAGCCATGCAAGATTACTTCCTCCTGCCTTTAACATATTCTAAAACCTCTTCATTACAACTCGTAGGTTGGCTAATTTGTCACAAAATGATGGGGCGCTGAGTTTCAGCCACTGAATGTAAATTAAAGGTTCCTGTTTCCCACAATTACTGATTTTTGCACATCAATACAGTTCGCGTCAATATTTATTTATTAAAACTGAAATACATGGGAAAGTAGGCCTCTTGTCTGTCTCTGTTTGCTGTCAGTCATGCATTACAGGCGTGAAAGAGGTTTAAATAGCTGCGCAGGAGTCCGATGGGTGCAGTCATTTAGAATACTTCCTAAATATTGCGGAAGTGACTCTACAATTGTGAGACAGTGTAAACATGGTTGGTAGTAATCACAGGATCATTGTTTTAAAGAGCATCAGTTTATTTTTATGGTGAAGATCGACTTTGGATTAATATGCATGTGTGTGTTTATATGAGCGAACGTGTGTGTGTGTTGAAGGAGAACAAATGTAGATTCATTTGATCTGTTGCAGTCATAAGGGCCCCAGTTTGCGAGAAAGATTTTTTTGAAAGTGTTGTCATTCGTAATAAATGTGTGAATTTGGAGGCACCGCCATGGCCCCGCAGAAGCGCTGCCATTAGGGGCTGCCTTGTGGGCCATGGTGGGGGCCCTTTCTTTGTCCAGGGGAGAGGGTTGACTTCCAGGAGTTGAGGGGCGTGGCCTGAAAGAAGCATGGGGTATGCACCTTAACTGCATACGGGGGCCGGGGGGGGGGGGCAGCTGTGTCCCATGCACACCTGGATTCTCGGGAGATAGTTTTGTGGCGTATCCTGTTTGGCGTTTGTATAGCATGTGCGAAAATGAGCTAAAACATGGTGCCAGTGCGCAGTCACTTTGGACGTTCACCTCCAAACCGCAATGAAAATCTACGTTTCTGGGAGCTCAGTTAGAAGGCAGATATGAATTCTGCAATGGCTGCAATATTATATTATGAAACAGAGGAGCTCAATGGTTGTTGTATTGTTCGGCCAAAGACGTGCTGAGAAGGGAGTCGGAGATGTACAGGTGAATTGATAAGGGATGCTGGGAACAAGCGCACGGGAGACAAACTGGGTTTTTCCACTACTGTCTAGATTCTTCAGCTCTATGCCTCCCATGCTTGCTGTCTGTCCTTCTGCCGGGGACAGTTTGCTACCCATGAGGGGCGGGATGTTTTCCTCCATAAGAAGAGGGGTACCCTGATGGTAGAGAGAGAATTGGAACTCTGGGTGATGAAGTCTCGCTGAGAGGGAGGACGCTCTGCTCCAGACCCTGTTAGTATGTGTGATCTCTCTGCCTCAAGACTGGGTAGTGTTGCTGTGGCCGAGATTAAGTTTTCTCCTTCAACTGCACTAACGGTGATGTAGACCTTATTTTAGCTATCCTTGCTTGTGTGTGTTTATGTACAACCAATTGCATTTATTCCAATAGTTATCTGTATGCTTATTAAGGGCCTGTAACAAGTCAATTGCATTCCAATTGTTGGTCTAAATGTCTATTATTACCTTCCTGAGTCCAAGAAAGTTTGGTCCGTCTACTAGGGTGAGTAGTTCTAAAGTCATTACATGAGTCCGAAAAGCAAAACAACGTTCTTGGAGGAGGTTTCGTGAAGCTTCACGCCACGTTCCTGGTCATTGGTCCTTGGTTGTGCCGGTCTATCTGCGGTCGTTGGTGGTGTCGGGTCAAGTGAGGCGTGCCGACGAGAGGAGGTTCCAGCATTCGGAAAAGTAAGGGTTTCATGGATAATGGGTGCAGAGACCATCTTGATTGTGCAGATCGAGTCGGGGGAGCGCGGAACGGGGGGTCAGGCAAGAGCTCCTAGTATGCAGTGACATGTTACATAGTGAAGGGCACAGAGGGGACGTAATACTGTATTTATGTTGGAGCAGCGGCGCAGGGGTTACCGTAAAGCTTTATTTCGGTTGGTGCAGGCCCGTGGTAAAAGGCACGTAGGGGCAGAGCTGGGAGTACCATAGTATTGTAGTTTGTTCATTTGATTTGGCGCAGATGTGCACCGATCAGCTAGGGATCATCTGGCGATGTAGGCAGCCGAACCAAGGTTTATCCACGAGGCACACGGGGTAAGGGAATGCCCACTGTCAGCCTTGACTCATCGGTGTATGGACCTGGGATGCAAATCTGCATACATAGCATGCGTTTAGTTTCGCTGCCCTTGCTGGATGATATTTAGGGAAGTCAGGATCTTGTGCCTGCCGTACTGTGTCAGCTTGTCCTCCAGCGAAGCGGGGAGTGGGGTGAACGGAGGGGGCGTGACACATACAAGCGACAACGCACTATTGTAATATGCTGCCGGTCATTCTAATTACGTTGGCAGTACCGCTATGGCGGCAGCGTTTATCAACGAGAACACGCACATGACGCAGCCTTCGGTGAGAGAAAAGTGAAGTATCTTCTGATAAGGCTGATTTCAAGGGTGATTAAGGACATAAATTATGAAAATAGCGCTCTGAATGCTGTGTGCACGTCATGATTGTGGATTCTGTTTATTGTGCAAAGGGGGATCATGTGGTGGGTGACCAATCACCACCCATGCATCCTATGATGGTGGTCCAGGAGAGGCAATTGTGCCAGGGTTTTGCCTGAAATTCCACTTATGACGCGGGATGGAGAGAGAAAAATGTATATGTGGAGTGGCATCAGAGGCAAAGGGGAGCAAAGGAGGAGCATAGGGTTAGCCATAATGTACTAGGGGGTAAGGGGTAAAGGCAGTGCAAGATGAAATCTTATTGCACGCTGGAGCAGGAGTGTAATAGTGTGCTCCCCATTTGCTCTTTTTAGGTCGGCGAAGGGAGGAATCTGGTCAGCACTATGGCCCAAGTAAAAGTAAAACAGTGCGCTCGGACAGCACGGAGCGGCAGCAACTAGCAGTGATGGCTAGGTTTCTTGACAAAGCCAAGGAAAAGGGCATGCAGTGGGTACATGACATGCTAAAAGATAGTACCCCTGTGGTGGATACACCAGTGCAGCAGCCACCTGCAAGGGCCCCTAGTGGTAGGGCTAGAAAACCAAAAGTCCAACAAGATGCGCCGGGCAGCAGCGAGCCGCCTGCAAAAAAGAGGAGGCAACCTAATCATGCTTCAGCATCTCCGGACTCCGGAAGCTACATTGACCGGACCATCAGGGGAGGCAGTCACAGGCATACCTGCTGTTGTAGTGCTAGTGGTAGCCCAACTTGAACTCCTGCCAGGGAATGAGACAGGGCGTCTGGCTCAAGGACCAGTCATAGGATCAGTGGCTGGTGAGTCTACTGGCCCAGGGGGGGTCACAGTTGCGCCTTCAGGCAGGGCACCGGGGGGGGGGGGTCACAGGTGCTGGGTTGGCCAAATGTGTTATTTCCGCAAACAATGTATGGGCGGAATGGACCAAATTCTTTTTGCGGTCCCCAGGGGGCCCATTTTACACCCGCAAACCAGGGGTTTGCCCACATTCAATTGGGGTAGTTTGTTTTCGGGTCCAGGGCCCATGGGCCAGCCGCCAGGGCAGCCTGCAGCGATGACAGGGGTGCAGCCTGGTGGGGGGGTCTGGTACACAACAGTCGCCTGGGGGAACAGTGTCTCACGTTGTGTCCGCTGTGGCCACACCTTTGAACCCAGGGCCGGCTGCTCCCATTGTGCCCCCACTAGCCTCACCAATGCAGGGGGGGCAGTGGTGGTCTCACCTGACCAGTTGTGGTCTGCAAAGACAGGGGAGCAAACAGCAGTGTTCCATGCAGGGGGCGTGGCAGCAGTGCTTTTGTCGGCCAACGCATCCGGGAGTGTGGCCCCTCTCTTGTCATCGGGTGGCAGTGCGTGCTGGCATTAAACTAGTGGGGTAATGGAGAAAATATGGAGAGGGGAATATGTGGACGTGTTTGATCCAATACGTAGGGGTGCCAACTCTAAGAAAAAGCAGGAGGGGAATGATTCATCCTTCAAGAATAGGAAGATATTGGGGGGCGTGGCCAGCATGCGAGCTCGGAAGACGTGAGTCCCGTAAGCTCCTCTTGCCGCCGACAACATCCTGACAACATTATCCTGTCTGTAACGACCTGAATTTTGCAGTATATTTGGGTGAATATGTGAAGCAGCTCCGGGTGAAGTTTCGGCCCGCAAAAACCTATATCTTATGGTTTTAAGGCGAGTAATAATCTCAGCGCGGGAAGCACGAAGAGCGCCTCCAAGATGGCCGCCACTACGCATCTCTGCTAACGGACGGAACCCCTTGGGCCTGCGGTGGGGGAGATTGCCTGTGCTGTGTCGCAGTGAAACGGAACGAGCGGCAACTGCTACCTCCGATCAGCGGCTGATGCGCGGCGTGCGGAGCCAACTCCCCGTGCCTGTCCGCTGGAAGAGAAGCGCACTGAGGCTGCGACCGGGGCCTCCCTGGATTCGGAAGGCGGGGACCTCCAGTGGCGGCCTGTGGGACCGGAGGAGCTGTGTGCCCGAGGTGGAGTCATCCTCGCCGGCTGGGAACCGGTGCTGCCTGTCGGGCCGCGGGGGCCTGCGGTGGTAGCTGTGGAGAGCGGCGTCGGCCGTGATCGTTGTGGACTGCGGCCCTGGTGGCTGGAGGGACAGATGTGGAAACTGGAGGTGAGAAGGATCCTCCTGGCGGTCTCCGACTGTGGCGGTCGGTGCTTTCTCCCTTCCCTGCACGCGTGGAGGCCGATCCCGGCAACAAACCCGCCCGCTGACACATGTGGGACCCACAAGCTATATGCAAAACAACTGGTACCATTGACTGATTGAGCACCTATAACACGCCATGGGAATAGAAGGCGCGGAGAAACACACGCTGTGAACCGCTGGCCCACGTTTTGTATACGGGTTGGTGGCCAAGGCCTGGTGACGATCCCGTGGCTAGCCCTACCCTCCTCCCTGCTCTACCACGTGGAGAACGTGGAGAACGTGGAGAACGGTTTGTGGGGGGAGATCGGCGAGTACACAGCAAGTAAGTGGGACCTCCTCTCCCCCCCTTAGACCCTCTCGAACCTCCTGAAAGATCAATACCCAGCGAAAGGGGGTGTTCTCTCCCTACGTAGGAGGAGGTGTGGGAAGCGGAGGGGCCCTACAGCACAGTAGTAAGGGCTGGGCCCGGCTGAAGAATAGTGATACGCCGTGCCGTCTCGTGCGGGTGTGGACGTCGGACCCATTACGGAGGTCACTTACAATCCCAGATGAGTGGTGTTTCTGTAACACAGACCCCACCTACCGGCTACTCCCGGTGAGAGACAAGCCACAAGCACACTGCATAACGAAGGAGAGACCACGGGGTGGAGGCACCAGTGCGGATACCGATCCCAGCTGGAGGCCGGCGACTACGCTGGGACTGTCCATGCGGTATTGATCCCTCCACCGCAACGCCAAACGCACGCTGAGATGGGCAAGGACAGACAAAAGAAAACATCAACCCAAAGCAGTATGGACCAATTTGCGGTCGCTGCCACACCGTCTCAGACGGGAGTGGTTGCACTACCGACCGCCCTGCTAGATGAAGCACCCCTCTTTCTACGAGACGTCATGGCTGCCATCGCTAGCTCCCGCTCTGCCATGGAAATCAAGATGGACTGCATCGCAGCGGATGTCTCCTTCCTGCGACATGACTTACAGAAACTAACATCCAGAACCGTTGAAGCCGAGCACCGTATTTCAGAAGCGGAAGACAACATCAGTGGGATAAACAGACAGCTGTCCCAAGCCATGTCCCGCTTGAAAACCCTAGAAACCAGAGTGGATGAAGGAGGAGGAAGGTCTTGCCGCAACAACGTACGCATCTTGGGCCTGCCGGAAGGGGAAGAAGGGCCGTGTCTGGAGTTATTTCTTGAACAGTGGTTGACTGACATTTTTGACCCCCACTCTTTCTCAAAGTTTTTCTCTGTAGAGAGAGCCCACAGAATGCCATCTGGCAAACCGGCCCCAGGTACCCCGCCTCGGACAATAATAGCTAGGTTTCTAAACTACCGCGACAGAGACGCTCTCCTGCAAATGTCGCGCTCACATGGGTCAGTCACACACAATCGATCACGAATAGCCTTTTTCCCAGACTATACCCGGGAGGTGCAACGCGCAAGACAATCCTTTGAGCCACTGAAGAGGCAATTGGCGCAGATGAAAGTGAAATACGGCCTGCTTTTCCCAGCCCAACTCAAAATCTATCACAATGATATGATATGATATGGTATTTGTAACGCGCCTATACACAAGGGATCGACGGTTCATTTCACAGACCCGCAGGAGGCCTGGAAATGGGCCGAGGCCCATATCGAAGGAGACTGGTCCACAAGACCAAGAACAAGAAGAGGAAGATCCAGGCCTGGACCACAACGGGCCTCCCCAAGGAGAAATCCGGAACGAAACGAACAAGAGGCTCCAGACCCTGCTGCGGAACCGATAGTGCACTGAACAAACTGCAGTGAAGAAACGGAATGCCCCATGAAACTATATAAACGATCTGTTGCTACACCACGAGCTGTAGCATGTGAACCACCTCACTATGAAAAACACTAACATTCGGCGCAAGCAAGAGGGGCTACCCCCCCCTGAAAAGGACCCTCTCCTAAAACTTATTTAGAAGTAGTTTGAGTTTGAGTTACTATTGGGCGACAGATACTTCAGTTGGGGGTGAAGTATAGGGAGGGGGGAGTTGGGTATTTGTTTTTATGTTTGAAGGATGGACAAACTCAATGGAACATCAAAATACTCAGAACACAGAATGTAGAACGAAATGGGCAGTTGCTCTATGTCACGGCACGCATGCACACAAGGATCAGTATCAGCGGAACACCGTCGCCACTTATCCACGAACGCTTAAATGAACTCACAAACCACTAAAACTCGGACTTTAAAACTCCTCACCTGGAACGTAAATGGTCTGGGAAGCAGTCTGAAAAGACGATTAGTGCGGCAATTTCTCAACAGACACAGCCCAGACATAGCTTTCTTAACGGAAACCCACCTAGCTGGCACAACCAATGCTCTATTGAAACGATCCAATTACCGTACGGCAATACAGGCAGGATTCACGATGGGAGCCAGAGGGGTAATAATCCTGATACACAAAAGACTTCCCCTCATACTCACAGGCACGAATCAAGACACTGGTGGCAGGTACAACTATGTCACGGGCACGCTATGGAACAAAACGATCTCCCTACTGGCGATCTATGCCCCACCCGCACTACAAGCCACGCTGATAGCAGACATAACACCACTGCTGACGATGGACACGGCAGACATCCTGATCATGGGAGGAGATTTCAACGACGTAATGGATAATGCTCAAGATCGCACACACCTGCGCAGTAGAGATCCGAATCGCCGGACTAACCTAGCCAGCTTTGTAGAAGCCTTTGGAATCAGAGACGTGTGGCGGGATCTTCACCCGGAAGGCAGGGAATTCTCCTACCACTCTGGGGTACATGCGTCCCTGTCACGCCTGGACTACTTTTTTATACCGGCATCAATAATTCATACAGCGACACAGGCAGAATACCTCCCAAGAGGCATCTCGGATCACTCCCCCCTGCTCATGTCCATTGCAACATACAAACCACTCCCACCTCCAGTATGGAGATTGAACAATTACTATCTGGGATCCCCGGAACTGGTGGAACGACTACAGAACGCTAGCACGACATACTTTGAAGTGAATGAAGGCACTGTGGACTCCCCCATCACTATGTGGGAAGCTTACAAAACTGTGATTCGTGGAGAAATTATCTCCTGGACCTCGGCACAAAAGAAAGCACACTTGCAATCGACAAGGGAAGCAGAAGCAACTGTCATATCAGTGGAAGAAGCGCATCTAATCCAGGACAACCCTGACACGAATAGAGCCCTGACCCTTGCTCAGAAAAAACTGCAGAATATCGCTCTGGACAATGCTAAAGAGGCACACGGAGCGATGAGAGCCAGGATTTACGAAACAGGAGATAAAGCTGGGAAGATGCTAGCGTGGCTTGAGCTAAGGGACGAGGGCCACAATCAAGTGAGAGCGATCAAAACACAAAACGCTGAAATAAAGTCAACCGATGCAGACATTGCAGAGGATTTTGCTAAGTATTATGAGAAGTTATACAGCGCACCCCAGCTCCCCACCGAAACTTCTGTGCTGGATGGGATAGTCCTTTCTTCTCTCACTGCAGAACAAACAGCCATGCTGGAAGTGGAAATCACAGAAGACGAGATAGTGGCAGCTATGATGCACCTTCAATCAGGAAAGACACCTGGTCCGAACGGCTTCCCCATTGAAACTTGGAAGAAGATAGGTGCAACTGAGGTGGCCCCACATCTATTTAAATTGTATCTATGGGCCCGAGACGAAGGCAGCTTACCAGCAGATTTAAGGAAGGCAACAATAATTGTTTTACCCAAAGCAGACAAACCTCCGGACGACTGCAGCTCCTATCGGCCAATATCTCTGATAAACAGCGAGACAAAGGTACTAGCGAAGCTGCTGGCCCCACGACTGCAGCAGGTCATAACATCCCTAATACACTCAGATCAATGTGGCTTTATGCCTGGCAGATCCACGAGAATGAACATACGCAGACTGCACCTGGCCATTGAACGTGCCCGGACACTGGATGCTCCTGTGGGTGTACTCGCAGTGGACTTTGAGAAGGCCTTCGACTCGGTCCACTGGGAGGCGCTCTGGGCGATCATGCGTAAAATGGGGATTGGCGAATGCTTCATCACCTGGGTCCAACTGCTATATGAGGCACCGATGGCAGAGGTGAGGGTGAATGGTTGGACATCGAGATCCTTTGCACTAGGGAAGGGGACATGACAAGGCTGTCCACTATCGGCCCTCCTTTTCGCACTGGCCATGGAACCACTCGCCCAATGGCTACAGGATACGCAAACTTGGGATGGCATCCCTGGAGGAACAGAATGGGAAGACAGAGTCTCACTATATGCGGATGACCTACTGATATACTTCCAACATCCTAAAACAGCATGCCCAGTGGTAACGAAGCTACTGCAGGAATACGGAACATTTAGTGGCCTGAGGGTGAACCGATCTAAATCTACATTGTTCGCTTTGAATCATCTTGTAAACGAGACCCCTGAGCCCTGCCCATACAAAATCGCGCATGAACAGTTCCGATATCTGGGTGTCCAGATCACAAGAAATCTTGACGACTACACATTAAACAACCTGCAACCTATTACAGACAGGTTCACAAGGGACGTGCAACATTGGAAGTCCCTACCCTTGACCCTTTTAGGGCGCGCTGCACTGTTCAAGATGCTAACACTTCCACAGTACTTGTATGTACTACAGGCTGCTCCACTGCACATACCGACCAGGACGTTCCAGGAGATAGATTGTGTGCTCAGGCAACTACTGTGGGGAGACGGACACCCGAGAATAGCCCTTCAAACATTACAAAGGTCGATTTGGGAAGGAGGCATCGGTCTACCAAGATTGCAGACGTACTATTGGGCCAGCCAGATGGCGATAATAAACGATGCTTTACACGCCAACCCAACACTACCACATGTGAGGGCGTCCCGCCCCATGGAACTGTACGCAGGAACACGTAGAACAACCCCTAGAGACATGACCTCACATATACCATGCATCTGGGCAGGCTCACATACCTTTATAGGCTGAGGAGACAAAATCACTCCACTGCAGCCATTGTGGAATAATAGGAACCTCTCTGAAGTAACTAAACTACCGAAATGGCCAGCGTGGAAGAGACACGGTATAGAAAAAGTACAGGACATTCTGAAGGAGGGAGTCGTAACACCTTTTGATGAACTAGTCTCGACCTTCGGCCTTCCGGAAACAGAGATATACCACTACACACAGCTTCGGCATGCTCTACAGCAGTACCTCCCAGCCCTCTCCGACATGGCAGACTCTACCCCGCTGGAGAGGAACATAGTGGTAGACCGTATCCCGGCCAAAGTCACTACTGTCATGTATAGTGTCATCACCTCCTTTTCCACGCCAGAACTGGAGCGACTAAAGTTGAGATGGGAGGCTGACGTTGGTGAAATTATGCCTGAAGACTGGGTCCAGATCCTAATGTACCCCAGGGAAGTCACCATATCAACCAGACTACGCCTAGTACAACTGAAGATACTACACAGGATTTATTATCCGAGAGCAGCTCTGTGCCAGTAGGGCAAAATAGCTGAGCCCAACTGTCTATGATGCCGGGAGGAAGGAGGAACCTTCTTTCATATACTGTGGGAATGCCCGGTGATCTGTCAATACTGGCAGCAGTGCTGCGATGTGCTGTCGAGGGTACTACACCAGACGATTCCCAGAGAGCCCAAACTCCTGATACTGGGAGTAGACAGCGAGATAGACTTGTCAAAATATGACAAACTCTGTCTCATGACTACAACAGCAATATGCAAAAGGAACATAGCACGCCTATGGGGGGCTACGGAACCTCCGCAAGTGGAGCAGTGGATAAATGATGTAGAAATTTGCATCGCGATAGAAAGGAGGGTTTACAGAGCCTGGGGCTGTCCTGAAAAAGCAGATAAAGTTTGGCAGCGCTGGGAAGACACAATGTGACCTGCTGAACCGCTAATATCATGATATCAGGTATCAGGAGTTGTGGACATTACAGCAAATAACTTGTTACTGTGCCAAAACCCATTACGCTGTGTATCGGAGGTTAAATGTAAGCATGTAGTGTGTCCCATATGAGAGTTTTTTCTTTTTCCATCCAATGTTACTTTTATTTCTATTATCGTTAGTAATGTCATTGTCTAAAGGCTGGCCACAGGGAGCCCAGCGGTTGTATGTTATAAAATCAATAAAAATGTGTTATTAAAAAGAATAGGAAGATATTGGTGGATAAGAGCCTTTCCAATTGGATTACTAGTTTTGCCATATATGCAAGTGTTGTGATAGAAAAGAAGCCGGAGCTCGGCGGGCGACTTTTTTATTATCTTAACACCATTGTGTCAGCACAGCGCAAGTATGATCAGGCTGCGTGGCTAAAGTATGATACCAAGTTCCGGCAGATGAAAGCTAATCAGCCTTTAATGAGGTGGGACCAAAGGGATGTAAATAGTTGGTTGGACGAGATGACCCTGGCTGGTAGGCAAAGCAGGGCCCCCCACTCCTTTCGTACAGCAGAACCTAACACTTTTCACCCTATAATAGGGCAACAGACCCTAAATCCGCATTCTGGCAGTTCAATAAAGAGCTGTGTGAGAAAGGGGCCGCTTGTAGGTTCAAGCACATTTGTTCCTTTTGTGGAGGTTCCTCCCACACTGAAAGCAAGTGTTTCAAGAAGCAGAACCACAGGGAACAGAGGAAGTGAGCATGGGACGGGGCGGGAAAAGGGGCGGCAGAGAAGGATCAGTTTACGGTGGCCGAGTCCCCAGTCATCTTTCAGGCACTGGCTTCATGGTTGAGTATTTACCCATGGGCAGCCGATGCTCATTTCTTGTACCATGGTTTCTTGGAGGGTTTTAGAATCCCTTCTACTGCCACAAGTTGTAGGTCAATCCCGAAAAATCAGGAATCATTACTGCAAGGAAGAAGATCGGGAAAGAGCTAAGTTTTGGCAGGGTACCAGGGCCATTCAGTACCCCCCACCCTTTTCTGGATTTTATCTGCTCCCGCTAGGTTTAGTGCCCAAAAAGAGGAGTGGGAGTTTAGGCTCATTCACAACTCTTACTTTGGGGGTGAATCCGTGAATGATGGAATTAACCAAGATTTATGTGCAGTGCATTATGTATCTCTCGATGTGGTGATCAGCAAACTTGTGGCACTGGGTAAAGGGGTGTTGATGACTAAGGCAGACATCGAATCAGCCTTTAGATTATTGCCGGTGCATCCGGCAGATTTTCAGCTCTTAGGTTTTCAGTTTGAGGGGCTGCTTTATTTTGACACATGTATGCCAATGGGGTGTTCCATCTAATGTGCTTATTTTGAGACATTTAGCAGGTTCCTGGAATGGTCTTTTGCCAATGATGCAGCTCCGGAGGGAGTGATCCATTATGATTTCTTGTTTTGGGTGCCTCGGGGAAGGTGTCTTGAGGTAAGGTGTTAGACGCATTCATTAGGATGGCAGCTTCTCTGGTGGTCCCTTTGGCAGTGGAAAAGACGATGGCCCTTCCACTTTTTTAACTTTCCTGGGGATAGAATTGGACTCGGTAATGGGGGGGATCGAAGCTTCCCATGGACAAGGTCGCAGAATTCCGAGGATCTTTGGACATGTGCATGGGAGCTAGGAAGGTGACCTTGAAAGAGTTACAGGTACTGGTGGGGCAGCTAAACTTTGCTTTAAGGGTGATTCCAATGGGCAGGCCCTTTTCACACAGCATCGCCAGGGCTGTGGCAGGTTTGCAAGACCAGCATCACCATACTAGATTGTCTAGGGGAGTGAAGGAAGACATGAGGTTGTGGTTGAACTGTTTGAAGCATTTTAATGGTAAAGTGCTGTGGTCCTCGCCCCAGGCCACAAGCAGCGAGCTGGCTTTGTTCACGGATGCAGCCGGATCAGTGGGGTTTGGGGCAGTGTTTTGTTTCAAGTGGTGCATGCAATGGTGGCCCACAGAATGGGCGGAGTCAGGTTTGACTAGGAATGTGCCATTTTTGGAGCTGTTCCCAATTCTAGTGACAGTACGGGTGTGGGGAACGAGCTGGCAGGGAAATGCATTGTCTTCTGGTCAGACAGTATGTGAATGGTGGAGGTGATTAACCGTCAGACAGCAAAATGTGGGATGGTGCGCCATGTCTTGAACCGCCTTATATTGTACTGTTTGCAATATAGGATTGTGTTTAGGGCATGTGATGTTCCAGGGGTCCTCAATAATGCAGCAGATGCTTTGTCTCATTTTAAGATGGTGGAGTTTCGGAGGAGGTGCCCGATGCCGGACCAACAAATGGCAGACTTATGGAACATTGGAGCCTAAGGTGCGGCACGTTAATAGCCTCCACAGTCCAGCCGAAGACTAAGAGGGCTTATGAGGAGGCAGTAGTAGCGTATGTGGGGTTTTGCAGCAAAAACGGTTTGGGTGAGACCGATAATTGTGCAATTTAGCCTCTTATTTGCAGGAGTTGAAGGATCAGGGTGGGTCACTGACCTTCGCAAGACAACAAGTCACAGCAATCAGTTTGTTCTCTAAATTACAACGGTGCGCGGATTTCGCAGCTCACTTTGCAATAAGAAAAGCATTCCAGGGTTGGGCTAGGGCAGTCCCCACACCGCCCGACACACGCAGGCCGGTTACCTTGGCCATTTTACAGAGTATGTTGGAAGTCCTACCAGCTGTGTGCGAGTCTGCTTATGAGGGTGTGCTATTTGCCTCAGCATATACTCTGCCATTCTTTGGGGCCTTTAAGGTAAGCAAGCTGGTGCCTGCATTCGGGATGGACCAGTTGGTAGGAATGAAGTGGGCCCACACTCTTCTCCTGCCCGATAAAGTGAGGTTGTATCTTCCTAAGTCAAAAACAGACCAGTTGGGTAAGACGGCTTGGATAATATTGGGCCTCATTCCGAGTATGGAGGTAATCATGGCGCTATTTGCGCCATGACTACCTCCCATACCGGTACCGAGTCCGCCCTGGTTCAATGGGGACTTACTGGTCTATTCCGACCTTTGCGGGACCGGTAAGTCCCCGTTGAAAAAGCCATTCCCGTTTGAGCCCCCATAGGGCTCAATGGGAAGGGGGAAGGCCTTAATAACGGTACCGCAAATTGCGGTACCGTTATTGGCTCTGAATTCCCTTAACGGGTCCCATCCTTAACGCCTGGTAAAACCAGGGAACCCGGAATAGGGCGCAAAGGGATTACCGGCACCGGTGTCCTTAACGGTGCCTGGTATCCCTTTGCGCCCAACTCGTAATGAGGCCCATTGTTTGCTGCCATGGGTGTGGTGTGGTGCCCGAGGGCTGGGGTGTTACATATCGGTAAAACGTGCGAGCATCCTAACTGTCTGGTCCACGCTGGGGGGGGGCTCCATTAGCGCAATTCCAGTTTACAAGGGTCATGCAGAAGGCATGCCAGGCAGTGGGCGTATCTCCAGTGGATTTCATGTCCCATTCATTTCGCATAGGTGCAGCCATTGAGGCAGCAGGTGTGGGCCTGCCCTTGCAGGCCTTACAGCGCATAGGAAGGTGGAGGTCTGACTGTTTTCAACGCTATGTGCGGCCGGCCGTTGGCACAGCAGTAATTGACCCGTGTTAATTACTGCTGTTCATTTTCCTTGCAGGAGTGAGTCCCACGCCAGGGGTGACTTGGGTGTGCAGCCATTCTTTTGTATCAAGAGCGGTGGTGAGGCTGAAAGACCCGGTGTGGCATAACAAACAAATGTACAGCGGTTTTATGTGTTACTTGTTGGGAGCAGGGGGCATGCGCCTCAGGCAGCTCCGGAGATTATTTTTGGAGACATTGGAGCAGGGGCAGGTGCCGGATCTAGAGGTTTTGGTACTCCATGTAGAAGGGAACGACTTAGCCAGGTGGGGCAGGCGGCAGGTGAGGGAGTTCACTGTTAATGAGATGGCGTTTCTGGCGTGCCTTTTTCGGGGTACAGTTGTGGTCTGGTCAAAAATTATTCTGAGGTGGGATTGGGGGCCAGAGGTGAGCCCCTAGGCCATGTACTTAGCAGTGAGAAAATTAAACAGCTAGTTGGAAAATTAGGCACGGCCTGTTAAGACTCTCATCCTCTGAATTGTTTAATACAGATGTGTGGATTTCTCTCAAGAGGGAGTGGACGTATTCATTCACAATATTTTAGGGAGTATTCAGCGGTACATTTGTCTGAGCGTAGGGGCGAGGGCCATTGGACAGTAGCCCAATCTGCCGTGTGGTGCTATGGACAGGGACCTACACAATTGGAGTGTAAAAATATTCGGACCATGAACAAAATGTTGCACGAAGAAGAAACAGGAATTTGCTAGCCGGGTTCTGGGTTGAGGGGTCTAATCGCATCCAATAGGCCAAGCAGGCGAGGACACCTGGGGTGGCTCCTCGGGGTGCCCATTGGGTGGAATGTTAGCCCAGGCTTGGGCCTTTGGACTGTCCGGCTGGACATTGGACTTCCTTCATACAAATAACCCTGGGCCAGCTCAGAAAGCCAGTAGGCCAAACAGGCATCTGGCGGGTCGGCTGAGGGTCAAGGTCATGTGCAACCGAAGAAGAACATTGTAAATGAACTATTGGGTCCCCGTCATAAGTGCTGTGCAATTTTAATAAAATACGGCCTGTTTAATTCCAAAAATCTGTCGTATCTTTTCTGGAGTGAAATTACTTTACATAATGCTACCATCCATCCGGAAGCCAGGGGCCTACTACGATTGCCCCCTTAAAACTTACTTTGATTTGGAGGTGTCAGTTTCTATGTGTTTACCTTGTGTTTGAACAAATACAGCCCTACTTGTATTAAAGGGGGAAACTGAATATGCCTTTATCGTCAGTGCTCTGTGCATGTCCCATAAAAAATATTCAAGCACTATGTCACTGTTTCACCTGCTTAAACTTGGAAAAAGGCTAGTTGTAACAACAAATAAATGCATAGAGCAAAAAATAAATGCTGTTAAAATGACAGAAAATAAATATGGAAACATACAGACAGAATGTAGAAAGAATAGATACCATAAAACTAGGAGTCTTAAATGTACTCTCCTAAATGTAAAGAATTCTATGACTTTTTCTCTGCAAATCGTTTTTTCTCATTTGTCAAAAGAGATGATACACTGGGCCTGATTCACAAAGCGCTTTTCAACGGCATAGTCTCATTTGTCCCCGAAATATGGCACACAGGGTTTTAGCTACTGAATGTTATTTCCTGCTGCAGCCAAAACCTTCTCAGACTATTTCTCTGCAAGTATCATCTCTCCCTCATAAAAAAGATAATGCGTTACAGCCGTGCAATGCATTGTCCCCCTGACACCAACACATCCTAAGACTTTTCCTCTGCTGTTACTATTTATCTTCATTACCAAGTAATGGTGTAAAGTTACAGCCTCTGAGTGAAGTCTTTTTTCTCTGCACATTTTATTCACTCTCTTCCTTCACAAAATAGTACCATACAGAGCACAATTGAATGTACTCTCTTGCTAAGACTTTTTCTCTGCAGCTAATATTTTCCCTCATTCCTTCCAAAACAATTGCATGATGAGTTACTGCCACTGAGTATATTCTCCTCCTCCCTCCAAAGAATTCTATGACTCTTTTTGTGCAGCAATTATCTTTTCTAATTTGACACAATAAAATGTTACATTAGCTTACAGCTACTGAACATATTCGCCTCGTGACATAAAACAAATTGTAAGACTTTTTCTTGGCAACCTGCATTTTCTCTCGTCATACAAAGATAGCACATTGTGCTAGGACTACTGAATGTATCTCCTCTTGGCTCCTTAGAATTGTCAGATGTTGACTTTTCATGCAGTATTTTGTCTTTTCACATAAAGATGGTACTCTGAGTTACAACCACTGGATATAATCTGCTGCAGTTAGCTAATGTGATTGAAAATAATCTCCTGCCCGACTATTATTCTCAGGTTTTTTTCTATGCGATTTATATTGTCTTTCACTCATTACAAAACGATGGTGCATTGAGTAACAGCCAAGGAACATAACCTCCTTCTGCCTCTAAAGAATTCTCAGCCTTTTTTCTCCACAGCTAGTATTTTCTCTCATCTGTTGCAAAAAGTTGGTCCATTGAGCACAAGCACTGAATTTACTCTGCTGCTTCAAAGAAATGTGAATTCTTTTTCTCTGCAATTAGTACTTCCTATCATTTATCACAAATATCAACTGACTGTAACCTCCTCCGGCCACCAAAGAATTCTAAGACTTTTTGTGTGCAGCCTGAAGATGCTGTGCCTTCCTGTGGGATTTTCAGAATGGAATGTGGTGACTGAGGGGTGTTCTGGGGTCATTAGTTGCGGGTGGAACGCGGGAGTGGAGGCTCATTGGGAAGGGGCATTGCACTTTGTACTTTCAGAAAAATCATATGAACCACTCACTGTGGATGAGGATGAGCTTACATAGCACTGGCGGCAAGGATGGGATCACCGAGGGACGTCCGATGAGGATGAGTGTGGTGGAGCGAATGCGTGGCCAATAAACGTAGTGGGTTGAGAGGAAAGTGGTGATGAGTCTTCTATGGCAGAAGTGTGCATCGATGGGAAGGAGGTCCAGATTATGGCAGATTCTGGGGCTAAAATCCACCTCATTTCCCATCGGGTTTGGAGGTTGGTGCTGCAAGAGGAGAGGGAAGACGTGGTGCTACCTGATGTGAGCCCAGGTTTGGATAATATGGATATAATTGAGCTGTTGGGGTACTTTCTGGCAAACCTTGAGTTCAAGGGTCGTGAGCTGATGGGGCAACAATGTACATCATAAAGAGGGGGCACATTATTGAGGTGGAGGGAGAAAAAGAAATTCATTATTTGATTCAACCCCAACACGGTTGAGCAAATGTTGTGGGTGGGGCTAGAGTGCGGGCATGCAAGAGAGGTCAAAAGATGTTCAATTCCATGGTCATCATCAGCAGGGGAGGTCTACACCTTTGATATGATATGATATGATATGACATTAATAACGCGCCTATACACAAGTGTTTCAAGGCGCGACGAGGCAAGGGAGGGGGAACAGAGGGAAGACGGAGACAACAATCATACTAGGCCAGGTGTCATTCAGATCGCGCAAGTGCAGGGGAAGGGTGAAGGGGAACATTGCAGGGGGAAGGGGGAGAGGACAGTGCAGTACATGGGATTAATAGAATAAATAAAAACAATAAATAGAATAAATAAAGCAATAAGTAAAAGTACGGCCAGCTGGTGGCAGGTGCAAGGGTATGTGCAGAGATCCGGTGTCAAGTGCTGGTAGAGGACTGTAGGGATACAGAAAACAGTCCCTGAGTACGGGGGTTGCCAGGGAGGCAGTGCAGGTGTGCAACTGGTGGGGGAGGGGACCTGGGCCCGAGATCAGAGGGCAGCCAGGTAACCAGTGCAGTTACGTGCTGTTTCAGCCAGAGGTTCCACAGGGGAGAGGAGGAGAAAAAGCAGAAGCAAAGAGGCAGATTTTGAGGTGCTTCCGGAACCAGAGATGGCTCTCCTCAATTTTCAAGGACCACCAGCCGAAGAAAGAGATCTACCACCAACTTGCTGCATGGAGAAGCGACTGACCCTGAGGGAGTAGGAGGCAGATGAGCGATGAGCTCGAGAAGGAAGATATTTAGGAAGAGAGAGTTGAAGGTATTGCGGCCACAGGCCCCCGAAGGCCATGTGGACAATGCAGAGGGTTTTGAACTTAATCCTCGCTGCCACTGGAAGCCAGTGCTGGGATTTCAAGACCGGAGAGATACGATCCCTGGGCTTGAGGCCAAGAACAAGTATCGCGGTACTGTTTTGGATGAGTTGCAGAGTGCGGAGAGTAGAAGCAGGCAGATTTAGGAATAGGCTGTTGCAATAGTACAGCCTAGAGAGAACCAGAGCTCTGGAGACAGTGAGCTTCTGGGAGAAGGAGAGGAAAGGAAGAATTCCTCGGAGGAGATGCCGCTGGTAGTGTGACTTCTTAGAGACGTCAGAGATGTGAGGAGAGAAGGAGAGTGTGGAGTCGAAGATGACCCCAAGGTTTTTAGCCTTGCAGGTGGGAGCAGGAAGAGAGCCAAGAATGGTCGACCAGAGAGTGACAGGAAAGGAGGGAGCGGGTGTGCCGATTAGGAAAATCTCAGTCTTACTGGCATTAAGGCAGAGGTCATTGGTGGCACACCACTCCTGGATAGCAGACAGTCAGAGAAGAGAGAAGGAGAAGAGGTGGCTGAAGTTAGCCTGAAAATGAGCTGAGTGTCATCCGCATAGCACTGAAAGTTGGGGCAGAGAACGGCAATACGATGGGCAAGAAGTGCTAGGTATTGGTTGAACAGCCAGGGAGAGAGGTTAGACCCCTGGGGTACACCACAGGTAGAGATAAAGATAGAGGAGAGGAAGGACCCAAGTTGGACCTGGGAGGGTTGATCAGAGAGGAAAGAAGTCAGCCACGCCAGGGCCTGACCAGTGATACCCAGGTTATCACGGAGACGCAGAGGTGTTGCTAGGGGGGGTTTAGCGGGCTATAGCCCCGGGTCTTTTGGTTGTAGCCCCAGATAGAATCTCAGGGTCTACAACCAAAAGGGTAGCTAGCCCCGAGTCCCGACAATCCCGACATTAGTGTAGCCCCAGATCTTTTCCAGACCTAGCAACACCGCTGCGCAGACAGTTGAGCAGGATGGCATGGTTGACCGTGCCAAAGGCAGAAGAGAGATCAAGTAAGATGAGGACACAGGGGGTGTTGGTATCAAGGTTGGAGAGCAGGTCTTCACAGATGTTCAGGAGAGCAGTTTCCGTGCTTCTGGCAGCTCTGAAGCCAGACTGATGGTCATGAAGATAACCAACAGATTCAGTGTGGAGATTAAGCTGGGAGATGGGCAGCTTTTCCAGGAGTTTTTCCAGGAAAGCAGTGATGGAGATTGGGTGATAGCTGGGCAGGACGGGTCGGCAGAGGGTTTCTTAATAAGAGAGTGCACAAGGGTGTGCTTCAGGGGGGGTGGGAAGACTCCAGCGGCGAAGGAGTGGTTGCAGAAGTCAGCCAGAGCAGGAGCCAGGTAGTCAATGTGGTGCTTGATGGTTTTGGAGGAACAGGGATGAACCTGTTTCGACAAGACTTTCATAGATCAGACTTGTCTAGAAACCTTGTCAGGGGAGAACAGGGGAAAAGCAGAGAGGAGGGAGGATAGGGGGCTGCAGAAGGGCCAGAGGAAGAGCAGGGAGTAGAGGGAGGAGGGGAGAGGAAGAGAGAGAGGACAGGATGTCATGGGTTTTAGAGATGAAATGAGAAGCCAGAGCCATGCAGAGGGCCTGGGAGGGGACAGGAGAGGTACAGACTGCAGCAGGATTGGCCAGTTCCTTGCAGATTTTAAAGAGTTCGGCTGAGTTGTTAGATGCCGCAGAGACGCGGGCTTGGATGTGAGCTCTCTTCTTGGTGCAGACAGAGAGGCGGTATTACCTTTGGAGCAGGCGGCAAGCCAGTTTGTCAGAGGATATACCAGAAGCGCGCCAATTCCTCTCAGCCACCCTGCATGTGCGTTTGAGGGTGACGAGGTCTGAGTCGTACCAGGAGTTGCACTTGGCTTCAAGCGGATCCTCATGACTGGGGCAAGAACATCAAGAGTATCAGATATAGCAGAGTGGAGCATGGAGAGGGCTGTGTCAGGGTGTGGGTCAGCCAAAGGTGGTGGGTGGTGTGAGAAAGTGGCAGGGAAAGCCTTAGCAGACACGCTTCATGGGTTGGATAACCGTGAAGCTGGGTGGCAGTGCTGGAGTTGGCTTAGCCTGCAGGGTAGAGACGGTGAGCTGGGAGTCTCAGTGTTACCAAAACTGGAAAGGAGCTACCTAGAACATTATTACATTTACTGCCGAAGTCCTACCAGCACTTGTGTTTAGAACAAAAGGTATCTGCCAGAATAAGATCTTACTTGATCAAATGATAGGTAGTTGCAGGCCTGTATATAATCTTATGGTCAAGGTGAAGGAGGACTTAGAAAGTGATATGCACCTGCAGTTTATTCCACCAGTTCCCTGCTGTATAGAATATATGCATGCTCATATGATGTGTTTTTCTTTTATGTTTTCTTTTTTTATCATCTTGGTATCATGGACATCCCACTTGCTGTAACCTGATTGTTCTACTGTTTGTTTAGACTGTTTCAGCTGGTTATGTTATAATTGCATTACTTTTGCTACATTTTACCTTTGTGCACTTAAAATCAAAATGAAGGATGCATTCCACAGGTTCCCAGAGGGTAATGGACCTTCTATATTCCTGGCAAGATGAGATAATCATCTCAGGATTTTTAACAAGGTCGTGGCAGAACTGTTAGAAAGGTTTGAGTGTGAAAGGACGTTTTTCTGCTTCCAGGATAGTTCTCTTTTACTGCTTAGGTACAGGTTTTAAAGAGTCACCGCTTGATTGTCGGATTCTTCCTTTCCCTGCCCATAAATTAGGCCTGTACCTTTCTGAAATCTTCTGAGTACGACCAGTATTATATTGTTTGATTTTTAAGAAGCCACAGACCCAATACGCGGAGAGGTCAGGCCTTCAGCAAAAATGACAATGCAAGGAGTCAAGCTCTAAAGCCAGGGTACATTGATACAAAAGAATACATACAAACGATCTGAAAGGAACTACTGTGGTCCTTGCAGTTTACACCAGTGGTCGCAAACAGGGGGCCTCCAGACGTTTTGACCTACAGCTCCCATCAGCTCTAGCCAGCATATTCAAAGGTGAGGAATCATGGGAGTTGTATGCCAAAGTTCTGGAGAGCTGTGTGTTGCCAAAATCTGGTCTGCGCCCTTTCCTGCCTAACCCAGATTGCATTCCAATTCTGCAATGCTTGGGCCAAACGCAGAAGCCATTGTGTGAGAAGTCTATGTGATTTCCAGACCTCCTTAAACTTAACTGAAATGACTTCTCATCTTCCATGCTTATGCTGCTTGGTGCTCAGCAGCACAGCTTTCTTTCAAATCACCAACTTTAGCGAGACGTAAGACTATGCGCTGGCACTAGATGAAGCAAACCATCCGCGCAGAAAGAAGGGCGACTCACGACAAAAGAATCCCGGCGATTTTGCGGAGGCGGAATGAATAGCTGGCCTGCCCGTCGGTCTCTTGCTTTCGGGTTTGAATCAGGCTTTATTGGTAGTGATTGAAATCCATTACCTTATTACGGCTCTTTGGTGACCTGCGGGAAAAGAGTAGGTGGTATGGCTGATCCCCGTTCTATATCCAGAGGAGAAATATGTTGAGGTAGGAAAGCCAGGCTCGAGGCATGTTTTATTTATGTTGCCACTACTTCTGACATGTTAATCAGGGGATTGCTTTGGAGCAATGAGCTGTCCTAAGATAAATAATGGAAAATTATGAAAACAGCTGGGCCTGCGTTAGACGGCGGAATATTTAATAGTAAAGCCGGGCAATGAGCCCAGGAAAGGGGATTGGTTTTGATGAAGACAAAATATCCTGGATCACTTTTGATTTCAGGCAAAACAAATATTTTGATTTTAATTGTGGTATATCTCTACATTGCCCAGAAGTCACGTGAAACTAATTAAACAGACGATAGCGGCACTAAAAACTGAAAGTACTGTTTGCTATGAAAGCTTGTGTTAGCACTAACAGGAGACAAATCAAACATTCCTTTCAATAATACAGCAGACACAAAAGAGCTACTGTTTTTTCCCCAAAAAACATAAGTACACCAGGGGCAGTACTGTCAAATATATAGCTAAATAAAAACAGTACTTTAATCACAAAATCAGGTTTTTATTTAGCTCTTCAAACCAAATTCCTCCTGCTTTTAAGCACTATATTCAAATATGCTATTGTTACCCAATTAATGGTACTCATTTTATCTTTCTTGGAAGGATTTAGGGCTGAATCGGGCATAGTGGGAAGCAATATACTGGCGATTTTCATTACTCCTAATCCTACTCTTCCTCGTCACAGTACTTACCTCTGAGGCACCGCCTCCATTCCAGGAACCCCTTTTCAATTTCTTTTCTTCAGATGTATAATGCCCCCCACTTACCCAGCATTCCTAGTTACCAATTTCCATGCTGTTGCATTGGTCCCTCCCTTCAGGGAGGGATTGCCGGGTCGTCAGTACTGCGACGAGGAAGAGTAGGATGAGGAGTAATGAAGATTGCTGGTAAGTAGTCCGAGCATTACCTCCCCGTCCCTCTTCCTCATCCCAGTACTTACTTCTGAGGCATACCAAAGCATAGGCAACAGGGAGAGGTCCCAAAGAGACGCAGAGAGACAGAAGTGCTACAACAGCACATAGACCCTCTGAACAAACAGCGCACGGCCAGAGGCAAACCCCAACTCCAAAAGATGCAACCCAGGGGATGGCAAGGCAAGCCCGCAGAAACTGAGAACACGCAGATCGGCCTAAGCAGCAACCCAGCAAAAGCCATGCAGAGACACCCCCCGAACGGCGGCCCAAGAAGTCACCAACGCGGACCAGAACCGGGACAGGCAACCCAGCCAACCCAAGAACCATTGAGAAGACAGGCCTTAACCAAAAATGGAGTGACACCACGTAGGACCACCACCACAACCCATGGGGCTAAAGGAAACAAGAAGTCCGCCAGAAAAAACCAAGACCAATATGGGACCACATAGACCACCACCAACAAGGAGAACGCTAGAGATCTGTGTTATCACTGCAACGCCTACAATGTCGAATTTCAAATTGCTGACTCCCATTATGGCTTGGCACAGTGATCAAATAGATCACTGTGCCCCGTATTCCCCTACCCGCCTCCCCCTACCCACTTACCGTCTCAGCAGCACACTTCTGTGTGTGCTGTCATCTCTCATACTTCCCGGCATCAGTTCTCTCCCACTAACGTGGGTCTGAAGTGGCACCACAGGGTCCTTTTTGGTTCTGCTCGAGTGGCGCATGGTCACATGATTCAAATTTGAAGCCGCAGAAAGGTAACGTTACGTGTGCAGAGCGACAAGCAATCCAAGCCACGAAAAACCGATGAGAGGAGGTCTGCAGGACAGGAAGGTGCGATCCCTGCTATTATATACCCGGTGAGTGAATGGGGGATTAAATTCAAGCCCGAGTATGGGTAGTGGTTGATTGGAAAAGGAATCGGACCGTTCAGAAAGCGAACACGTGAACCGCGGCAATTGCGTTTTTAAACATATTACGTTCGTTGTTGTTTCAGTGTTGCCGGGAACAGACAGTGAGCACTGACGAGAGCCCTAGATAGGGATGACAAGGTCCGTTGCCAAACGGAATAAAAAAACAAACGGATTAAGGCATACGGGGAAGCCTTAGATCAAACATTGCACAAGCACAAGGTAACTGGTTTAAAATGAATTATATGTTCTTGATAACACATTTATGCACATCTTAGTGAGTTGATTACATAGCTGAGAAGCAATGGTGAAAGAGCAAAATGGGTTATATGCAGCTCATATTCTGTATTAAATTAAATAAATAAACAATTTATAAAAAAAAAGAACAAATCTTTTCAATAGAAGTCAAATAACTGTTCCTTCTACATAGAGGAAGATATGAAAAGATGTAGATAGACTGTCCACAAGGTTTTTATATCCAAGTTTGTATGGTGTTTTCACAGGGAGAAGTCCAGTAATAGGACACCTGTAGATTCCATGCGCAGGATTAAAAGACAATAATTGTACGGTAAGTGCGTAGAAGGCAGAATATTGTGCCTTTGAAACTTTTTTGTAGCTGATAATTTACACAAAATGGTAATTGCTACATTTTTTCTTCTTTTTTCTTTTTTCTTTTCTCCCTCCCTTCTTAGCTGTACTACCCCCTCTTCGACTTTCAGGTATAAAGAGAAGTGTCTTAAGAGATACATTCCAAGACTGGATTTAAGGAGCCATACACTTTGATGTTGAATTGTCCTGAGGGATATATTCCCATTCATGATTCAAGTAGTGTTGTTATTGTTGTTTTTGTGTACGTAGTGGGATAACGTTAGTCCCCTGAAGAAGTTCTCTCAATTAGAGCAAAATAGCCCTAGAAGAATGAAACATGTTGGGTGTTG
This sequence comes from Ambystoma mexicanum, assembly GCF_040938575.1. Classification (NCBI taxonomy): domain Eukaryota; kingdom Metazoa; phylum Chordata; class Amphibia; order Caudata; family Ambystomatidae; genus Ambystoma; species Ambystoma mexicanum. The sequence continues at coordinate 204,368,625 of NC_090940.1, forward strand.
AGCACTGTGACCTAATAACAGTGTTGTGTTACTAAAGATACTAATTGGGTGATACCTTTCAGTTAGAAAGGAGCTAAGTATTGTATTCTACTGACAAGATTTAAGGGTACCTGGACGCAAGAAGGTCCTTAAAATTGCTAAGTTCCAATGCAGAATTTGCACTACACTTTTTATTATTATTACTATTTTTCCCTTTGCACTTTGCACTTTAGTGTTAATCTACCCACAGTGGCAGAAAGACCACTGTGATGAGATAAACCACACAAAGTTATATAGCCACATGCACTGTTTACAAATATGTATTGTTTTATGACTATTTTTTACCAGATTGTGAAGGCTTTTAACCACATTGGGTTTTATGAAGATTGTGTTTTTGAGATATTGTTGTGCTAATATTTACTAATAAAAATGGATCTTTTAATCTATACATTGTAAAATAATTTATGTAAATACTCAGTACCTATTTGGTTCATGGACTGAGTAAGTACATGAGAGTAAGAAGGGAGATTTAAAGAAAGAAGTGACACATTGGTTCCTCAGTTTAAAATATGTATGTGGGATATAGGCAGAACCTTTGGGTCGTTAAAATAGCCTATAGTCTCTTTTTGTTGTATCTCCTTTTTTTTCAAAACTGTTTTTCTTTATTGTCTCCTGCTTCCATCTTGACCACCCCAGAGGAGTGTCGCCCAGACGGCAGCCAACCCACCGAGAACAGCGGCATCCAGAGGGAGCAGATGCCCACCCTTAAGCCACCAGAGAGGTCCGAGCTGCGAGGGATAGAGGCCTAGACAGAGCACAGAAGCCAAGCAGAAGAGACAACAGGCCAGGACCCATGGCCTGGCCCTCCAAGCACTCACTGAAAACAACAGGGTACACAACACCCAAGAAGCAGGAAACCAGCGAACCAGGAGACAGGACATCTAGGTACACAGAACGAGATGGACCCCCGGAAAACAAGAAAACGGGAAGCAATGAGACCCAGAAGAGGGAACCACAGCCGGGACCCACCATCACCAGCTTATACCAGGGGCAGGAGGACCAGGCCACTGGACTGTGAACTGGGCCCAAAGTAACACCAGTCCCCGGAAGAGCTCCAAGGGAGACCCACACGGAAACCCCCACACCAGAAGCATCAGGAAAACCAAACGTAAAAGCATAAACGCCAGCACCCGCAGATCTGACCCGACCAGCCAGTTGCCCAGACAGGGGAATAAAAACCACACAAAATAAGGCACCCCACCAGTGGAGCCACGAATGCGCAAACCAAATTGTCAGAGGGCAACCCATGGTAAGACCAGGAACGGAAAGCCGAAACCTCCATGGGGATTCAGAAACCCACCCAGAGGAAGGGAGGAGTGCCCCACAACAGTACGCGACCCAGAGTCCCACCAACCAGACCCCCACCAGAACCACGGGGAGAAGCATCCACCGAGCCTCCAGAAGGTGCAAAGAGCTCCAGGAAGAGCCAGCCCCAACATGGGGGTCTTGGGACCAGAGAGACCAAGAAGGAAAACCCCAGACCACGGAACCAGCACAAAGGTAGCCCACTTCAATCAGCCGAAACAGGGCCGGCCACAGGAGCAGAGAGCACAGAGTCGAAGGCTGGACCAGAGTGGCAGACCCTCCCAGACCACACCAAGAGCCCAGGCATCGAAGGGCTTCTGGACCCAACCAGAAAGGTAGGCCAGAGATGAACACCCATCAGTCTGAAACCACAGGGCACTGATACCCACACCAAAGAGCGAAGGAGGCACAGCGACGGAGGCACCCATCCGCATGGGGGACAGCAGAGCCATCCAAGACAGAGCCTGCTGTGCAGAACCCATAGAGACGGGCTGAGGGCCAGGGGAGCACTAGCAAGCCACCCGTAATCCAGAGCGAACGGTGCAAACCACAGAACCCCAAGCAGCTGCCACTTCCGCCGAGCAAGAAGACCGGCCAACCAGGCATGCAAGGAAGTTGCCCACTGCCACAGAGGCTAAAGGAGACAGCCCCCAGCAAGGGACAGAGAAGGCACAAGGAGCAGAGGAGCAAGGCCAGGGGCAGCCCACCATGGAGAATATTGCAGCAACGTCTGAAGGAAGGCACCACATAACCGCCCTTTACCAAGGAAGCTGAGACACCCCAGCCCACACCAGGGGCAGCACAGCACACAGCCGAAAAAAATCCAGAGCAACACCTCTGGGAGCGAAGAGACAGGGGCGATGAACCGGCAGGGTGGCAAGAGCACCAAAACCCCTGGTCATAACAATCCCGCCCAGCAGTGCAGTAACACAGGAAGGGGTGGCACCAACAAAACATCGGGCAGCTGCCCGGTAACAATGCAACAGGAAGACAAGCGCACCAAGGCTGTCATCCGTGGTGTAGAACCACCCACCACCACGGGCACCTACCATCACCGCACCATCACTCACATGCATGGAAGCCCTGGGCCAACGGAAAATACATTGAGCAAGATACAGTTTAATTTCTTGTACAGGTTTCAGTATGGGATATGGCGCTCGGACCCTCATAACAAGCATCAGCAGTAAAAAGATTACCATGCGGCTCTTGGGTAGTTTCATTACTGCTTCTGAACTCGCAGTGTCTGCCACCCAATACAAGATGAATGCCGCTGGGGCTGAAATATATATGAGGTTCTGGGCAGTAACTACTGCATGCAGTAAATGCTTACTGAAGCAAGCAGTTCAATAAATGTGACTGCTGCCATTTTGAAAGCCAGGTAAATCTCTCAATTTCCATCATGACAAAGGATTTGCCATCCATGCATAATGTCTGGTGCTGCTGCAAGAGAGCAGGCGAGGCCTCAGTGCAAGCTGTAGCTCAGCCACCAGGAGCTCGGTCCCTTTTTAGAGAAAGTGGTCCAAGAGGAGGAAAGAATGTTTGGCCTCCTCATGGCCAGCACAGCTTCCAGTAAGGGGACTGTGAGGAATTCAACCATCCACCTGGTGGGTGTGCGCTCACCTGGGCTTTTTTAAAATTTAAAATAAAAAATGTAATGATGGTAGATCAACCTCCGGAAAATGTGTGTTGCTAATCCACACACATTTTCCTATGCTAACCGCACAACATACACATAGACCTGTCTACTCTGGGTGGACACAGCCTACAGGTGCCTTACCCCCTGTCATTTTTAATTGGAATATGACACCCAAGAGTACATCAAGGCATCTCAGAAGGGGAGGGCAAAACCTTCCTCCTGCCATCACCAGCCTAATTAACAAAGGCTCCATGGATCCGCCCTTTCCTTTGTTAGCTGCTGGTGGTGGTAACTAATCAGAGTTAATTCAAATAAGCCCACGGGCGGCCCAGTTGCATGACTAACAAAGGACAGGAAACCCCCCAACCATGTTTGATATGCACTGTATCAACCTGAAGCTAGCTCCCGCCCTAAAGCATCAATGACCGTGAGCTGTCATGTCTGGTGGATGTGTATTCAGTAGGCAACCCCAGCAGGGGGACCCCATTCAGAGGTTAGGAGTATGTGATTTGATGAAGACAGAAAGTCTGTTCTCGCCATAGCTTCAAGTGAGACCTGCTGCTTTAATCAGGAACCACAGAGAGCTCAATTAACCAGAGAGACCTGTTGATCCACAACAGACAGGAAGGTGGGTGGGTCTTAGTATTACATGTTTTCACCCTTTTACCTTTTCTGCTGCATAGCACTCTGGTTATGACCTCATGCATACAGGAGATTGTTGGTGGGGACCCATGATTGGTTCATTAAAGTAAGCTTTGACTACACCAATGATTGTGGCCCATTTGGCTTTAAAAGAGGGCCGAGCCCCTCTTTTGGGCAGATCATCTGAAGACTTTGTAAGAAATAACAAGAACACATTTGGACCCTGGCTGAATGTACAGTCTGCCTTACAGCTGCCGCCAGAGAAGGAAGGCCAGGATGTCCAAAGAGGGAAACAATATCCCTCCCGTAAATTTCTCCCAGGGAACAGAGGAAGATACTGAATCCAGAAGACCATTCAGAAGCTCCAGAACCGGTACCCAGCCAGCACACAGTGTGCCCTGCTAGGCTCTGCAGCAAGCTTCCTAGGTGGGGAGTGCCAGAGAATCTCTGAACCAAACCCAACCCAGGACAAGGCCGGTGCCTGCAACACTCTCCTCAGCTTTGGGCCAGCCGACTTAAATGACGGCTCAAGCCCAGTGAAGAAACTAGGAGGAGTGCATCGACAAGCATTAACCAGCGTCCGCCCAAAAGGACATTTTTGAGCCAGTCGAGCCTCTCGGGCTGCCATCGACTACACCGCTGACTGTTGTCATGCCGCAGTTGCTAACGTTGTCCTTGAAGCCTCGATCAGTGCTTAAGACCAACCAACCAGCACTGAGGCGATCCTGACTCTGAGCCGCCTTGTAGTCCACCATGCAGCCGTCTTTCCAGCCTCGCTGCCTGCCGACTGATACCCAAAGCTGCTTCCCTTCTTGAACTCTTGTCTCAGAAGCTGCAAAGTGCCCTGAAACTGACTCTACACTGTCGAGCACCAAGAACGTCTACAAGCAAATATACATTGTGGTTCTGTCCCCTGGTCCTTCTCTGAAGTCCCCTAGTGACATTTTATAACCCATTGCTCCCTTTGTGTTGAAGCCAAGTAGCCTTGAACTATTGATATTAATTACTTTACCAACTACCCTTCTGTCAGTATCCAGAGTGCATCCCTTTTGTTTCTTAAAATTGCCTGTCCTCTGCATTCCTTTACAGGATGGGTTGTATTTTGTAGTGTGCTAGAACTGTCTGTTGAATAATAATAAAGTAGATATGTGCATACAACCTTTACTGGAAATCCCGTTTAGCGCTGGATAATAATTGTATTTTCGCTGTTTTGCAACTAACCAATGATCCACGACCTTGCGGATATAAGCCTGCCGTTCCATCCACGTTACCAAAAATGCGGCAAGGAGGTTTATAATTTGCTTGTTTCCAATCTGTTCGTATCCCTTCAGGTGTACTAGAGGTGTGGGCCTGATTGATGGTTTAGAAACCAATATTCATCCCTGGACTACTGGTGCCCCAGAAGTTGATTCATCAAAGGCACACACTGCGGTGGTGAGTCCAGGACCAGATGAAATCAGTCTCCACCCGCCCCAGGAGCCTTGATGAGTAGAATAGCCAGCACCACCAAAAGAGATGTTTGAGGGGTATTGTGACGGAACATTCTCAGCTGAACACAGGCACAGAAAATGGCAGTGTTCCACCTGTGACTAGAAGGCAGTAGGGTCAGAAGGCAGCTACAAAACCTGTCATCCATGAGATAGATAATTCAGAGAACCTGGATGTCCAGCTGGCCCATATACAAATGGCATGTACAGCACATGAACAGTGCATTTACATGGGAAGCAAAAGCATTACCTCAATAGATTGAGACTGCTCTGGACCAACTTCTATTGACTAAAACATTAACTGAAAAAACGGAAAAATGAACTGAAAAAAAGTATTTCAGCACTCAAAAGTTTGAAACAATATTTTGTACCCTCACTTTTAGCTCTCCTGCTTAACAGGCCGATCTGAGGCATAGCTTTGTGCTGACCCTTTACATGCATTTTTCCGGCATTATTGATGTGGGGCAAGAACCCTTTGCTACCTCCCACGAACCCACGACCCTAAAAATCCATTAAGAATAAGAATTCAGAAAATCAGAAAGAAAATGCAGACTCTGTAAATCAGCGACCATGGAGGAAACCGCTAAACATGTGTTAACAGAATGCAGGGAAAAGGGGTCACTATATACTAGGAGGTTTTGTCAACTGTTATGACAGTATAAGAGACGATCATTTCTGGCAGTATGGTCTGAATTCCGAGAACAAGGCACCCCACATTGCCTCACACTGCGAATGGAAGCAGTGAGAGATTGTGCTGATGAATCACAAGAGATTAGAATGAATTTTATGTTATGTCAAGAATGAATTAGGATATGTTTTAACTGTTTGAATGGCTAGGTACGATTTAATATGAATATGAAGAATATGAATACGAATATGAGTTATATTTTAATGAATTAATTGCATAGATTGTACGTATTTTGTATAAGAGTGATTTGTAGTTTTATGATAAATTGCATTTTTATATATGCTATGTATTTTATAGGTGTAAAGTTCAATCCGAACTGATCACATTAATAATAAATACATCCAAATAAAAATCAATTTAATATGCAGTCTAAGCCGAACCGAACCTCCCCCTCCCCCCCCCGCACCCAAAACAATGCAACGAAAAATATGGCTAAACGGCCATTCACCAAATGCGATTATGTACCACATTTCATTTCTGCCACTGCCTTATCCTCCCACTCTCCTCCAATGCATGCCTCTCCTTTAGCACACTGCGTGGAATCACGGCTGTCTCCCAGCCAATCGGGTCGCTCGGAAAGTGGGAAGTAACAGTTTAGGTACGCCCCAGTTCCTTGGGTTCTAACTGCGTGTAGCCTGTTTCTGCCACTCACAACCGCACACTTCCCTCACCGCTCCTTAGCACTGCTCAGTTTCTTTTGTGTTCAGTGTCAAAATCAAAAGGTGGCTTGAGTTCCCAGACAGTCTTTTTTGGCAACCATCTTTAAATATGTTCTTTTTGTCTTTCATGTTCAGCGCTTGAACATGGATGACTTTTTAAAAGCACGTGCTAATAGCCATGGGTGCAACGAAACCTACATTTTGGGAGGCGGCTAAGTGGTGATGGGAGGGGCCACTTCAGAAAATAGGCGGGACAAACTTGGAGGCTCCGCCCATACTTTTCTCCCCCCCATGGTATGGGGTGGGGACCAACTATCACTGTACAACTATACAGTACAACTATACTGTACCAACTAAGTACAGTATGCAGAAAGGCGATGGACGTCTTTCTTGAAAGTAGCAGCTTTAAAGTTTTACTGTGTTTGTTCAAGTACATTTTTCTGAACAAACACAGCAAAACGTTAACACGGCCATTTTCGGGAAAGGCTTCCCTTACCTCTCTGCCTAACAAAATGCAAGTGCACACTTTCAGAGGGTGCACCTATGCAAAAATGTAGGTGGGGCTAGCCCTTTGTTAGGGAGAATTCTCAGAAATGTGCTAATTCCCTCCACTTTAGAGACCCCCAATAACTTTGCTGAATTTGAGGACTTGATTTTTTACCTGAAGAGAGTGAGACCCTTTTCCCTCTCTCTCATGTATTTTAATGTGATTTTTGCACTCTGTGTTTCTTTTGGTTGTGGAGTCTGACAAACTCCATAGGCATCATCTTTTCCATTGTGTCACACAGCAGCTTCAGTGCAGTGACACAGGGAAGTCTTCCAGATTTCCCAAAGGTTTAACTACCTTCTCTGGGATAAACTACTGTTTCCCAGAGCAGTAAAGTGAAATTGACTTTACTTACATTTGTAACTTTCTAGACCCAGCACACTAACTAACAATAGGGTGCTGGAGAGGTCCCTTAGCATCCCCTTTGTCTAGCTTCTCATGTAACATTTTTATGTTACCCTTTCCTCACTGAATGGCTGTTTGCAGTGGTTTACTTTGAACTACCGTGGTGTGCATTTATCGCGGGCTGCGTTCGTAGCTGCAGTAAAGCACCCAAGGGTGCCATTTTTGTCAAAAGGGCCTGGTCTTCTTTTTTCGCCATTTCTTTGTGGAAAGATCCTTGTTGAGATTTACCCTGCGCGCCAAACCAGGTTTGGTCTCTTTGTTTGCTTTTCCTTTGGCGGGATTCACAAATGAAGCGCGCCTCTGGCTCCAGGGTGTCTGGCGGGGGCAGGAAGTGAGGGAGGTGCCCGAAACTCCCTGTGATTAGTCTCCTAGGAGACCAAAATGCACTCTGTGGTGATTGGCCGGCTGACTGTCCGGCAAGAACAGCCACCCTACTGGGTGACTGACAGCTAGGCAGGAATGAATGGGAGCAACCTGAATAAAAGGGGAGGCTTTTGGCTTGGAAGGCAGAGTTGACCACTGGATGAAGAAACCGAAGAAGAACTTGAAGGAGCACGCCTGCTGCAACTCCTGGACTGTTGGTTTGCCTGGTGAAGCCCTGCTGCTGTGCTGAAACTCCAAATTAATATCGACAGAGAAGCCCCTGTAAGGACGACTTCTCCCTTTGAGTTGATGGGACCAATCAACTCCAAGGTAAACCACCAGGACATCTTCTCGGAGCTGGTTGAAATTCACAGAGTTGCTGCTGGAAACCGAATAACCAGGGAGAGGAACACCAGATTGTGTGCGTTGCTTTTAAGTTGGCCAAGAGCTCCAGTAAGATCCTCCGGACTCCAAGGAATTATGACTGACCGAGCCTGAGTCCCCTCAGCAGAGTGCGGGACCCCAGAAGCAAGGAAAGTCCACCTCGACAGCCAGAAACCACGGTGTTGTTATTTGCGGTAGTCGCGAGGTGCTGAAACACCAAACTGCACTTGTTTAAAGATTGCCAGTTGCGAGCGGTGATCGTCCCATTGCAGCGCAGGAGTTCCCAGAAGTCTTCCGTCTTGTCCCCACGACTGAGGCCCAGGAACAGTGAGCTCTGCAGAGCTGCACAGGAACAGACGTCATCTGCTGCACCTTTTCTTCAATCCAAAGGTACTATAAAGTCTGAGAGATCTTACCTCTTTGGTAGAGTTGCATGCATCTTCTACTACTCACAAACCTAAACAACTTGTGGCCTTACATTGATTCTTCTTTTCTTCAAAGACTTTTCAAACATTGTGCAAAGACCTTTTCTTACTTACCTACCAGAAGTGCTTCAGTTCATATAAACTTTTGCCCATTGACTTTGGCTGAACCTATTACACTGAATGACTCTGCTTAGGGAATCCGAAAGTATTTGCCTCCATAAGAATATTTGTGATCTCTTGTATTGTGCTAAATAATCTTTTCCTTTGACCAATTCCTAAGAATGTTCTAAATGCAACAGTATGATATAAATGTCCCCAGCACCCTGGCTATTGAAGTCACCTGAGGGGGGCGTAGGTTGTGACTGTGGGCCATCCCAAAAAGGTCTTTACTGATTTAGAAACTAAGAGTGTGTAGTTTTGGAGTGTATTTGTGTGTTGCTTTTATATTGCTCCCTTCTGAAGAAGGCTTATTCCAACTGACCGATAAATACATTAATAATTGTTTATTCGAGGAACATTGTGTGTAAGAGTTTATTTGAATACTTGTCACTGTGAATCTCTGTGAACTCCCCTACAGCTCACATTGACCCATCTTGAGATAAGCCTGGCTGCTCAACACACTACCAACCTGTATAGTACAAGATTATACCAAAGGTTGGGTTCCTATTACCAGGAGGGCAGGGCTGTTGTAGTGCACCCAAAGGGTACTGCATACACTCTTGCCTAACACCCTTCAAATGTTGGGAGAGGCGCTAACTTCAGAGACAGTGGAGGAGTGGCAAACTTACTTGTGTAGGGACATATAACATATTTACTCATTGTAATGAGACTATTCTAGTGCAGCTTCAATGTTACAATCAGTTAACTCTCTCCTTTAAGTCTGAAAACACCCACTTCTTGCAGATCCTGAAGGTCCTACAAAGTGTAAAAATGGCAGATGGTCTGCAGTAAAAGACTCAATATCATAGCATAACAGGACAAAGCAGAGTCTTTGGCAGTACTCTGGATGTCCCAAGCCACTTCAGTGGCTGGGAGCAACAAGGGTGAAAATGTAATGTTGGTTCTATCACAGTTAGTCCGCTATACTAGAATCTCTGGTGCACTGACTGGCTGGTGAGACTGTCTGCCTGTCAAATGAAGTGATAACCGACTAGGGGAGGGCCGGATATGGAAGCCAAGCCAGTCACTGCAACACTGCTGCCTGTCTTTGCACAGGCACAGGCGGGCACCTCACTATCACTGCTTACCCATTCCATGTTTTAGTTTGGAAATGGAACAGCCCGACTCTCCTCCCAATGCTCTGTTTCTTTTCCACCATAGACTGGTGCTTCCCAGGCCATACAGCAGGTTTAGAGTTAGTGTGGCTTGCCATCCATGCAGCGCTAGGGGTGAGCTGAGGGTCCTGGGGAATCAGCCATATACTCTTCGCTTGATAAGCATATTAGGTGAATGTGCAGCTGTACACCAAGGTCATGGGCTGAGGTGTGCAGAAGGGCGGCAAAGAAAGGTGTGGAGGGGCCAGGGTGTGGGGGAGGCCAGGTCGGTTGTGGGGAGGCGGGTAGCATGTGGGAATGAATCACGGGGCTAATCGACATGTGGTATTCAACAAGGTTCTACAAAATGGTAGACACAATAACAGATCTTTAACCATGATGTGATCTTATTGTTTCACAGAGCTGTTTATTGACACCAAAGCCCCTCTAAATGTTGATGCAAAAGCTCTGTCAGAGACCTAAAGCTCCTGAACAAATGTTCCACACCACTGTTTTTTAGCCAGCCTGCATCATTGCAAAAGGGATCCTGCCATATGCAAATCAGTCAGGTACTGTTATCAATAGGAGCAGCCCAGCCCAACCTGCTAGGCCAGGTCCCCTCTGCACGCAAACACAAGAAAACCCAGACATATTTTGGCCTTGTTGGACCTCATCAATGAGGCGCAGCTTGGTTCCCTATGTGTGTGTGTGTGTGTGTGTATATATAAAATGTACCTTTCTCCCCCTTCACACGAAGAGTAGGGGATGGAGTACCACACAGGGAAGGAGCTAGCAGGCAGAGGGATAGTAGTCAGTGAAGTGGGTGGGACTAAGGAGCACAACTGACCACCAATTTATCTAACAGTTCTGTGATGGATAGTAATTCAAATGTGCATTCCTTCTCAGCATGCAATTCACACTGGCCATGATGCTCATTTCATTTGTCAGAATAGTAACAATGACACTACAATGTGTGAAAAGCAAAGTAGGAGACGCACCGCTTCCAACCGTTTCCTTGTTTGAGTTTTGGCAGTCCTAGTGACCAAAGGACTTTCAAATGCAGCTTGTAAAGTTGCTGCATATCAGCTCACTGGGCATTAGCAATTAGCATTCCAAAGTCCCTCACCCTGTGTATACTAACTCCACAGTAAATATCTCCACCACATAAGCATTGTTTTATCTTACCAAAGCTAGTCTTTGATGTGTCTAATTTATTGGTATGAAAGCAGTGTGTTATTAATGCATTGCGCTGCTTGCACAGTATTTTCACAAAACGCTTGTGCAAAACAAAGACCTAAAATAATGGTATGTACAGCAGTCTATTTACAGTAGTTTTTTTAACCTATGGGCCTGTAATACAGGTACGGGTGCCGCCTGAATTTCATTTTTCTGGCACCCAGAAATGGGCAATTACCGGGTCATTACAGTCTTGCCGGACCCGGTATTTGCCCATTCCTGGGCACCGGGAAAAATTCTTCCCCATTCCCATTGAGCCCCATAGCGCTCAATGGGAATGGGGAAGCCAGAGGCACCGGCACTGTTATGAACGCTGCCAGTGCATCCGACATGTTGTGCTCGTGGGTGCCGCTGTGCCCGCCAGGTCTGACCTGGCGGGCAGAAAGGCACCTGCGAGCACAACTCGAAGTTTGCCGGTCCGGGAACTACGGTACCGGCAAGCTTACCGGTACCATAGTTCCCAGACCGGCAAACTTATAATGAGGCCCTATGTCTCTGTACAGACTTCAAGGTTCAGAGCCACGCAGCCAGGACACTTACTTTGTTCAACAGGAGGATTGTGACTGAGTCTATGACCAACACCTTGCAGAAAGTACATTTCAGGGTACGTCTAATTGGAAAAAATGTAAAGAAAAAGGTGGTTCACATTGTTTAATGTGGGGCTAATTTCTGTCTCCTTGCACTCCTCCTTCTTTCACTACTCCCTCCCATGTCTCTTGCTTCTCCTGCACTACTCTGTTGCACTGCTCTTCTCATTTACCCTGTCTGTTTCTATCTCAGTCCGTTTTCACCTTCTCTCTGTTTCATCTTTGTTCCTACTCTGCGAGTTTTCAAGCACGCTGTATGGGAGAATTGTGACCAAAATAGTGCAGAATTTATAGTTTGAGCTAGGTTTTTTCCATTGCGGTTTTGTCGTGTCCAATTTCCTCCTTTTCTGCTTCATTCTCTATTCTCTGTTTTAGTACTGAAACGTTTACCCGTTTCATTAGTATACCCGAAAATATTTTGAAGGCATAAAAGCCTGGTTTTACCGGCAAGGCTACCCCCAAACTCGCATCCAGCCTTCGGCACCTGCAAGAGGGGAATCACCGGGTCATGCCGACCTCAGTGGACCCGGTAATTCCCCTTGCGCTGGTGCCGGTACATCCCCATTCCTATTTGAGTCCCAATAGGGCTCAAGGGAATGGGGACGATGGTAGCAGCGGTACTGTTTATAACAGTACCGTTGCTACCATCATGTTCTGCTCGTGGGTGCTGGTACGGCCACCTGGTCAGACCAGGTGGCTGCAAAGGCACCCACGAGCTGAAGTCCTAGTATGGTGGTACGGTAGCAACCGTGCCGGTACTGATACCGGCGCCGTTGTTACTTTACCGCCATACTTCTAATGAAGCCCAATGTCTTTGAATAATCTCTCTAAATGAAAAAGTGATATCTGACATTATTATAGCTATAAAAATATGGGGTGTTTTATTAAAGTGGTAACAAAGCCCCTGTTGGTTCTGAGAAGTAAAGCAAAATATGTCAGTCTTTACTACTGTCCGCTCTTTCAGTTCTGTGCAGAGTTTCCAGGGGTGTTGCTGTTATGTCCTTACCTCAAGTCCAGCGCACGCCTTAACATCACTGGATTGGTTAACATGTCAATCCGGAACGTGGACAACATTTTGCTCATGCACTGGCTTAGCGGGGGCCCCGCAGACACTCCCAGTACAATGCCTTTGGCAGCTGGATTGCAGTGGTCACTATATATAAATCAGTGACAGTAAAATGAAACACCAGGAATTAAAGAGCCACATGTTTTCCATTCATACTTTGGCACGGGTAAAATTACTGTTTCATGTTCATTTTTCAATTGCACATTTAATATTGCTTGTGATTAATACTGCACTCTTCATTTTGAATGTTGGCAACTTGGCATGTATTATATGCATGAATAATTTTATATATTTCTCCTTACTTAGTCCATAGATCCAGAGTAGAGAAGATAGCTTACAAGGGACACCCCAAGCACTATTTAAATTAACTACAATAATTTATCAATTCATAAAGTAAGGAAATGAATAAACCAAGGAAGTATTTAAGTGGTGCTCAGAAGTGACGTAAAGATAGTGATGAAACTCTTAAAAGCAAAAAGCCAAAAATGGAATCTATATTGAAGCGTAGAAGCAGTGTTCATGCATTGTCTTGTGCAGAGCAAGAACCACAGATGCCACTGCCAGCAGAAAAGCCATCCTACTGTGGTCTAAACTTAGCTGCTTTGCCTCTTGTACTTACTGCTAATTTGCCTACAGTTGAAGTGCCAGTGGAACAACAAACCTGCTCTGGCCAACACATTGCTGCTTTGCCGCCAGTAAGTACTGCTATTTTGCCTACAGTTGAAGTGCCATCAGACCAAACATCCTGCTCTGACCAAAACCTAGCTGCTTTGCCATTGTAAATACTGCTTCATTGCCTGCTGTTGAAGCGCAAGCAGAGCAAACATCCCGCTCTCGCTGAATGTTAACTGCTTTGCCTCCAGTAACTACTGATAATTTGCCTACAGTTGAAGTGCCGTTAGTACAACCAACCGGCTCTGGCCAAAACATAGCTGCTTTGCCTCCAGTAAATACTGGTATATTGCCTACAGTTGAAGTGCCCACAGACCAACCATCCTGCTCTGACCAAAAGTGTGCTGCTTTGCCTTCTGAAAATACTGCTTGCCTACTGTTGAAGTGTCAACGGATCAACCATCCTACTCTGGCCAAGATTTGCCTGCTTTGCCTTCTGTAAACATGGCTACGTAAGTGATGTTCATAGATCCATCAACTGTTGATGAATATGGAGGGATTGAGACAGTGGGCCTCATTACAAGTTTTCCGGAACTGAAACAAGGGTGCTAGTAAGCTCACTGGCACCCTTGTTTCCAGACTGGCAAACTACATGTCTGCCTGTTGTGGCCGCTGCGCCCGACAGGTCTGACCCTTCCGGACGCAGCGGCCACGGTAGGCAGGCTGTTCACGGAAGCTTCCAAGTCACCACTCCCATAGAGTCCTCTGGGTCTCTATGGGAATGGGGACTTACATTTTACCAGCGCCGACTTCCTGGGCCGCCAGACTTGTAATCTCCCGGTAGCACCGGGAAGTCACGCACCAGTTATATTTTACGAGTTCAGCGGCAACCCGCCAGTAGCACCGCAGGGTTACCGCTGGACTCATAATGAGGCCCAGTGATTGTAATGGAATCTGACAGTGACGTTGAAATAATTTCATCGACTCTCCTAGATGTATTCCCTACATATAGAGAACACATTCCCGATAGCTTTGACCATAATCCTGTTTAATTTAATTTTTAAAAATGGTCCCTGCAAACCAACAGGACCCTTCCCAAGAGATTTAAAGTAGAGGTGTTTTTCAAATGAATACTATTACACATTAACAAAGGCAGGGAAAAGCTATCCCGAAATTGGCTATGCTACTAAGTTACATTGGATTGTGCATATTGTGAGTCTTGTTGGCTGTTTGGTGACAGAAACCTTTCTTCCCAACAACAATCATGGGCTGTCGGAATAAAAGACTGGCAAGTTATTTATAGGAAAATTAAAGAGCATGAAATTACACAATACCATTTAGGGGCTTGTGGTGTTTATGACATGGAAAATGATAACACAGTTGACGCAGAATTGCAATCTGAATACCGCAAACAGTTTAGCTTTTAGACTAAAATTCTGAGAAGAATTATTGATGTCACCCTCACATTGGCTGCATGTAATCTAGCTTTCAGAGGACAAAGGGAAAACATAGGAGATATAGATAGTAGTAACTTTGTGTCAATCATAGAGCTGTCAAACAAGTACAATCCAGTTCTTTACTAAATGAAAAAGACACAAGACTAAAATATCTAAGCACAAAAATACAAAATGAACTAATTGAATTGCTTTCACATAGTATACAAAATGAAATAGTCACCGACATTAAAGATGCACAATTTTACTCCATCATCATGGATGTGATACAGGACATTAAAAAGCAAGACCAGCAAAGTCAGGTTTTCAGGTATATGACAATCATCCATGATGAGAATGAAAAACCAACTGAGGTGAAATTCAATGAAAGTTTGTTTTTAGGTTTTCACAATATAAAAGACCAAATTGCAGAAGGCCTTCAGGTAGAAGTTCTAGAAATTATTGAAAATAAAGGATTGTCAATCAAAAAATTTAGAGGCCAAGGATATGATGGGGCTAGCACTATGAGTGGGATATACTCAGGTGTCCAAACTAAGACACGCTCTACAGAGTTGAATGCTGTCTATGTACACTGTGCTGCTCATAATTTAAATTTAGTATTAAATGATGGCTGCATGAATATTTCTGAAATTAGAACATTTTATGATGTTGTACAGCGAGTTTATACATTCTTCAGTGACAGAATCAAAACGGTGGGAACTTCTTACCAATTTAAGGGAAGTGTCAATCCCACGTTGAAAAAACTGTGTCCAACATGCTGGGCATCAAGACATGATGCTCTTGAAGCCCTATGTTATTGCTTTTTAGATGTCATGAAAGCACTGGCTAAAATTATTGTACTATCTAAAAAGATAGATGAACATACCGGAATACTGGGCTTAAGAAATGCATGGAGACAATTTGAGTTTGTTGTTATGGTTGTAATACAAAGAAACGTTTGAAAAAATGTGAACATAGTTTCAAATCTGCTAGAATCTAAGGATGTGGACCTTTTGCAAGCAGATATGTTGAAGAGCACAACTACAACTTTTGTAAGTCTCAGAGGACAGTTTGACGATATTAAAAGCAATGCCTGGTCTCTTGCAACTGCTTGGGGAATTGAAACAAAATCTACTGAAAAAAGAATTCGGTACACAAAAAAACATTTTGGCAAATTGTGCAAAGACAAAGTATTATCCAACCCTGAAGATAATATTAGAGCATCAGTATTTTACACCAATAGTGATATTATTGTAACAAAGTTACAAAAATGATTTTCAGGTATAGATGTCATTGTTCAAAGATTTCATTTCATGACTCCATGGGAATTTCTAAAAGCAACTGATGTTTTGTTTTTTAATTGGCAGAATCCCTTGCAGCTCAATACAAGGATGACATATCCTCAAGCTTCCCACTGTAACTTCTAAAATTCAGGACAGCATTGAAAGGCCAAATCGAACATTTGAGGGGGAACAATGAAAGATTTGGCAGATCGTTTATTTTTTAAAAACAGTGGAATTCTGCCAGGTGTTTTGAACGTTGGTTAATAAACCATTTCCTTAGAAGTTCCATGACACAGAAGAGACTAACAGGGCTGTTCATTTTGAGTATAGAGCGAGAAAGAGTCAGGAAAGTAGATGTTACAGAGCTAACAGAGGAGTTTGCACAAAGAAAGGCGGGGAACACACTTTATTCCAACACAGTACCAGAGTTTAAAAGAAAGGAAAGGTGCAAGCAACCTTTACATTCTAATCCAAGGATCCAGTAATCTACTATCAGCTACTTGTGTTATTCAAGATCACAGATACACATAGCGTTTCCTTCTTGATTGCAAGTGGGGTAAACTGCCTAATAAAATGCATCTTTTATCTAGACATAAAAGCATGTTACGGAATGCAGGGATACCCAGAGAAAAAACAATGTTAAGCAAACCTCAAACCTAAGTAATGGAAAAGTAAAATAGAAAAGTCATCTTCAAACTTAGAAAGATTAAAGAGTACTAGACTGACAGCATGAAAGTGCTTCATTAATGACGGTAGGATAACAGTGCTTGACTAACGGTACAAAATGCGTCTTTTGCCTTAATACTCTACAACTTTAACTTACCAGGAAATCAGTCATCAGTCTATAGTTCAGTGTGAGAGCAAAGCAGTAACTGGTGTAGTCTAGTTTGTCAGCCAGTTAAGCAGACAACCGGCAAATGTGCCAGCAAAGCAGCCAAAATCTGAAGTCAAGTTTGCCAGCCAAGAAGTCATTAGTCTGTGGTCCAGTGTGCCAGCCAAGGAATCATCATTTTTGTTTCATCCAGACAGTCACCAGTCCACATTTGTCAGATGAGCAGTCATCCATCAGGTTTGCCAGCTAAGCAGTCACAAGCATGTAGTACAGTGTGACGGCAAAGCAGTAATTGTAGTCCAGTTAGTCTTCCAGTCAATCAGTCACCAGTCACGTTCGTTTTCCAGCCAAGCAACCAGGAGTCTGAAGTCCTGTTTGCAATCCAAACAGTCATCAGTCCCGTTTGAGGCCAAGCAGTCAATCAGTCACCAGTCACATTTGTTTTCCAGCCAAGCAACCAGGAGTCTGAAGTCCTGTTTGCAATCCAAACAGTCATCAGTCCCGTTTGAGGCCAAGCAGTCAATCAGTCACCAGTCACATTCGTTTTCCAGCCAAGCAACCAGGAGTCTGAAGTCCTGTTTGCAATCCAAACAGTCATCAGTCCCGTTTGAGGCCAAGCAGTCAATCAGTCACCAGTCACATTTGTTTTCCAGCCAAGCAACCAGGAGTCTGAAGTCCTGTTTGCAATCCAAACAGTCATCAGTCCCGTTTGAGGCCAAGCAGTCAATCAGTCACCAGTCACATTCGTTTTCCAGCCAAGCAACCAGGAGTCTGAAGTCCTGTTTGCAATCCAAACAGTCATCAGTCCCGTTTGAGGCCAAGCAGTCATTCGTTTGTAGTCCAGTGGGAAAGCAAAGCAGAAATGTGTGTTTGTCTTCCAGTCAAGCAGTCAACAGTCAGGTTTGCCAGTCAAGCAGTCACCAGGCTCTAGTCCAGTGTGCCAGCCAAGCAGTCATATTTTTTTCCAGCCAGTCAGTCATCAGTCCATGTTTGCCAGACGAGCAGTCATCTGTCAGGTGTGCAGCTAAGCAGCCTCTAGTCTGTAGTACTGTGTAACAGCAAAGTAGGAATTGGTGTAGTACAGTTTGCCTGCCAGTCAATCAGTCAACAGTCAAGTTTGCCAGCCAAACAGTTAACAATCAGGTTTGCCAGCCAAGCAGCCACAAGTCTGTAGTCCAGTGTGATGGCAAAGCAGTAACTGGTGTAGTCCAGCTTGTCTTCCAGTCAAACATTCAAAGTTTGCCAACCAAGCAGTTATGAGTGTGTAGTCCAGTTTTCCAGCCAAGCAGTCACCAGGCTCTAGTCCAGTGTGCCAGCCAAGCAGCCATGAGTATGCAGTCCAGTTTTCCAGCCAAGCAGTGGCCAGGCTGTTGTCCACGGTTCCAGCCAAGCATTCATCAGTGACAGTCCAGTTTACCAGCCAATCGGTCAGTTTGCAGTCCAGTGTGACAGACAAGTTTTTCATACATAGGAGGTATTCATTATGTGTAATGTTCCCCTTTTCTCCCAAAATGTCTTTTACAAGTGATGTTGAAATTACTTTAATTAGCAGTTTTGTTTTTATCAAACATTGACTTAGCATGTTTAATGATAAGTAGTGCATCTGATCATTTGTTAGGAAAAATACCGAAAGGCAGTTCATGTACAGGAACATGATTACTTTCAAACTACTGGATAGTTTGCTAGAAGGTTAAATGTATGATGTGTATGTTGCTCGTAAGCTACTTTATTTCAGTCTTGGTTCTTTCCTCAAGTATAGTTCTGGACTCCAGGTTCAAGGATCTGTCACTGTGACACTGTTAATTGAAGGGACTTTATTCACTAAATTGATGCACTGTCACACTGGCGAGCCTGGTGAGACAATTTTGTTCTTTCTTTACTCTGCTCATTTGCCTTTTTTGTTTCTCATTAATGTTTATGCACAGTAGATTAGCATGCACACATGTCTTTTCTTTGTATTTATACGTGAATATACATATGTCATCAAGACTGTTTTATTTTTGACAATCTGCAATTACACATTTCCAATACCTGATTTGGTATAATGACTATATTGTGTTATTGACAAGCAGAAGCATATATTTTATAATATTTGACTTTGATCACTATACTCTGCTTGTTATCTTTAACATTTCTCTCTATATATTTGCTTAATATGTATGTGTCAGAGGATAACATAAGTATTGCATTATATTCTGGCTATGTTATGTATTAGATACAATACATTGGGACTCATTACACGGTAGGCGGTAACCATGGCGCTATTAGCGCCATGGTTGCCGCCGGTACCGTACCGAGTCCGCCTTGGTGGATGGCGGAATTAACGCCCTACTCCAAGGTGAGTGGGGGCGGTAATTCCCCAATCTCCATTTACCCTTCCCCATTCCCATTTTTGCCCCATAGGGCATAATGGGAATGGGGAAGGTGCTAATTACGGTACCGCAAATTGCGGTACCGTAATTAGCTCTGAGGTCCCTTTGTGGGTCCCGTCCTTAACGCCTGGAAAAACCAGGCGTTAAGGGAGGACCCGCAAAGGGACCTCGTAGTAAGGCGGTAAGGGTTTACCGGTACCGGTGCCCTTACCGGTACCGGTAAACCCTTACCGCCTACCGTGTAATGAGGCCCATTGTACATTCATTGATATCAATGTTTACAAAATAAAAGTGACAATGTTGCGCTTGAGTGCAGATGCTTGTGAAGGTACAAGTGTGATGAATGGCTATGAGAGTATCATAAATGTATGAGTAGAGCAAATTTGAATGGGCGGGGCATATGGTGGTGGGTGTGGTCTAATTTGGTGGGCAGGGCCTAACTTGGTGGGCAGGGCCTAGCTATGTTGGGGCAGAGCTTAGGGGGGTCTCCATCCTGAGGTGTCGTAGGGGGCACCCATATTTTATGTTATGCCACTGCCTCAATGCTGATGGACAGCACAGCTGTGACACCCTCAGGGATTGCATTCTGGAGTATTTTAGGTGTGGGTTCTGAATATCACTGGCAACATCTCCACGATGTCCACCTGCAGGCCAAGCTACGCTTCAACAGATGTCCTGACAGATTTTGTTCATTGTCAAGAAACAGAAGGGTCAGAAGATGGCAGAAGAAATCAAGGAGGAACTGTTCCTTGAGCAGATTATGACCTCACTGCTGCCCTCACTACAGAGACCCATGGGGCAACTCCGTGAGCACACACTGGAATTTGAAATACAAATATGTAATGGGGCATAGTGAGTGCAACAGTGGAGGCCTAGTTGACCAGATCCACGGACCTCAAAGTTGGTGCCAACTAACACCCGGCAAGACATTGGGGCCTGGTTGTGGATCATGAAATCCAATGGAGACCAGGCCTAGGACATGGCTATGCACACTATCCCGACATCTGAGAATAGTCAAGACACCCTCAAACCGACCAAAACAAACCTCTTATGGAAGGCAGGAGGCAACGGTGAACCCTGGAAGGTGAGTCCAATTGTCACAGAGCAAACAGCTATCTGGTGCTCAACATCTGGTCAAATAGGAATCATTGACTTTTGCTTGCCCTTGCAACTACCACTCAAGCAAATGGACACCAGTTTTTCTTCTGTCCAAGATAACATTGACAACGCAGGTGAGAACTGGTGTCTGGAGTCAGAATATCAGACCTCTGGGACGGTCATAGCGGTAAAGATCCTGGCCCAGCGATGCCAAAGGAGGGGTGACTACCTTCTCA
Source organism: Ambystoma mexicanum (assembly GCF_040938575.1). Classification (NCBI taxonomy): domain Eukaryota; kingdom Metazoa; phylum Chordata; class Amphibia; order Caudata; family Ambystomatidae; genus Ambystoma; species Ambystoma mexicanum. The sequence continues at coordinate 204,389,213 of NC_090940.1, forward strand.
TTATCATCCAAGACCATCTTTCCTTGTAATGATAGATTGGGAAGCAGACAGACAGCTGTCTGCACCAACCTTCTGCTTCCAATACAAATGAATAATGTATGCCTTCTCGCAGTCACCTGCATCTATGGTGACAGGGACATATATCGAAGGTTCAAGGTTGGAATAAAACAGTATGAGGTAGAGATGGCGGTACTTCCATGCTTACCATTGGCACTGGCCTCCCACAATGTGACAGATGGTTCCGTATGGCCCAGGTGCATGAAGCAATGCCCATTCAAAAGGGCCTAGTTGTATGGGTTGTGGCACCTCACAAGGAGATAAAGCGGGCCAGTGATTTCCTGGCAGGTTTAGAGGGAAAGTCCTGCAGTATTCAGTCTCCCCTAAGAATCCACATAGTAAGGGACTGTGGGAAAAGGTGGTAATATGTGATGATGTCCTCTCTCTGAAGACATTTGGGGGAGTGGCCTTGAGAGCCAGAATGTGGGGGATTTCCAGGGCACTATCCCTCTATCTGAGTGGTTTGGGAACAGTCTGTCACAGTTGTGAGGGGTCAGAAATGAAAGCTGGGCACAGAGTTGTCATGTTTTTGGTTAAAGACTTTCATTAACTTAAACGGGTTGGGAAGATGCCTCTCTAAGCCTGCACTACGAGGCGTTTCCCTTCCCTACCTATAACCAAAAACAAAGGAACTGGCTGTTTCAGGATGTCTGTAATTAAAAGCTGTCCTTGTGTCCAAACATGTTATCCTGACTCTCACACTACAAACAAAATAATAAAGTGAGAAGGGAAATGTCTTTCAACTGGTATTTGCAAAAAGTGTTCATAAATAGAAATATAATATCTCCAATTTAAGTATTCTCCGAGATGAAAAGATCTTGGTTTCAGTGGGTGATTCGCTTCCGCTGAATTCTTCAATGGGATGACAATGGCCCTCATTACAAGCCAGGCGGTAACTGTTTAACGGCGCCGTAAAGAGCGTCGGCGCCGTTAAACACTTACCGCCTAATTACAAGGTCCCTTAGCGGGATGGCAACTTTAACGCCTGCTTTTTGCAGGCGTTAAAAACCAACCCGCTAAGGGACCTTGGTGATAATTACGGCAACCGTAATTTATGGTGCCGTAATAATCGCCTTCCCCATTCCCATTATGCCCTATGGGGCAAAAATGGGAATGGGGAAGGGGCCATTGGTGAATGGGGAATTACCGCCCCACTCACCTTGTAATGGGGTGGTAATTCCGCCATCCACCATGGCGGAATCGTAACCTTAGCGGCATGGACCATGGTGCTAATAGCACCATGGTCCTCCGCCAAGGTTGTAATGAGGGCCAATGTCTCTTTGTTTAACAGTGCTTTTTGTCTTTAATGGTCCACAGCAATCCTGTTAGGTACAAAGCTGGTTAGCCTTGTGAGTGCTTCTTTAACAAAAGTTTCTTCTTTGTTTAACAAACACTGTCCTTTCTTGACACTTCTTGTAGGTTTGCAATTTCCCCCCTGGTATATTCCCCTGCCAGGACTTCTCTTATACTTCAACTGCTCGGTATAATCTTGCCAGGACTTCTCTTGTACTTCCACTACCTGGTATAATCCTGTGCCAGGACTTCTCATTTATCACAGTTCCTCTTTATATCAAAAACTGCATATACTTTTCTTGGTTCGGTATATCTCTTGTTTCAATTGTCATTTTAAGCTTTCCACACATCTGCATTTCATGCACCCATATGTTATTGGGATTCGTGTTTGCACTCTGCCCTCTTGACAATCTTTGTGTTGGTTCTGTCTCTGCAGCATTACAATATTCAAACTGTGTTTGGCGCGGTTGAGGAAATGCCCCGGGGTCCCCAGTTTGCTTGGGCTGACTCACTGGCTCTGTGTAGCGTCTTCGGTTCCATTCGTGCTTACGCGACGTGGCTTTGCCACTTGGTTCCCACTCTGGGTTGCTCTGACATCTCTTTGGCTTTCCTCGTGGCTCTGCTCCTGCACACCTGCTTTCCTTCAGGTCTCAGTAAGGATAACACTGCTTCTTCCAGCTGCCGAACACCCAGGAATCCTCCTGCGGTTCCTGGCATGTCCACGGTACCTCCTGCTTGCGCAGCGTTATTTTCCTTTTCGCCTGGCGAGCTCCTTTACTCCACTACTCCCGCTTGTGCCTCCAGCTTCCGCACGCTTTCAGTGGAGCGGCGACATCTTCTTCTGAACAACTGCTCATAGCTTGATTTCCATCTTTAAATGTCCCGCACAATGGGGCTTTAAAAAAAATAAACTTGATGCTCCTCTGCATAATTTCCATCATCCTCTTCGTCCCAGTACTTAGGTGGTTGTGGGAATTGGAGTCCATTGATGTCATCTGATACCTAGTATTTGGAAAATCTCTCTAAATGATCCCACATGGCAAATCAGTTCTGTATGAAGGGGAATTAGAACTAAATGGGGTATTCTTGGATGTTTTACTTTTTAGATCAGGAATGGGAGGTTGATCTAAATATTGGGAAAAGGTTTCTCCATTTTCTCTAAAGGGGGGAACAGATACATGGCAATAGGCCATTAGGGCATTGGGTATCAGGCTGTCTTTTTCATTGGTAAAGGGGGGATACCATGTCTCAGCCAATGAAGCCATGACATCTCCCCAGTAGTAGTCTCCTCCCATGTGATCCTCCCTCATATAGCCACCCCCAGGGTCAGAATCAGGTGGCGGCTGCCGTCCCATGGCCACATGGCAGGATGTTACCGACGGGGAATCCTTGATGACTCCATTGGATTCATCACACAGTAGTATCAGCATACAACCTTTCCATCAGAGGTCAACCAAGGCCATGTCCCTCACCCAGGTTGGCCCATTTGAAAACCCCTTCCCTGACCTGAAGAACCCTCAAACGATGCTGAGAGGGATCCCTTTAATATTTGAGCTCCGCACAAACACTTTTTTTTCCAAATAATGCAAGGTTCTGGGCCCCATCCACATTTGAGTACAAACCACAGAGTGTGAAGATGAGTGCATGCTGGCATGCCCACCAACAAGCAAGACACTTCCAGAACTATGGGGAACATGAATATAACTGTATGCATGCCCCTACATTCCAAGATGGCTGTCACAGTACATACACACTTAGTCTTGCGCCCTCAGCATCAATCAGACCTTCAGCATTCTGGGACCTGTTCCCAATCCCAGACCTACAACCTCTGGGACTCTCAAGTGAAGGCTATCACCCATAATACCACCCAGGGGGAGGAGGAAGGTTTGGCTATAAACTAGACAGTCAAGGTTAGAGGAATGGGTGGCAGGAGGCTCGTGTTTGGTGATGGCTGGACTTTGGAAGAAGAAAGAAGACCAGGAGGCTACAGGAGGGGTGGTGGCAGAGGATTGTAGGAGGAGCTCATGGGAGTTAAAGGGGTGGATAGGAGGCAGGAGGTAAAAGCTGGAATGGCGAAGAAGTAGGTGATACTAACCAAAGAGGAAAGGATGCAGGAGATGGGGACTATGCAAAAAGAAGTCACAACTCAGGAGGGGTTGAGACCTGAAGCTAAGGCTTAGAAAGTAGAGGATCAGGTAGAGGTGATGTAGTCCCAGACAAGGAAGAAGAGAAAACAACCGAGTGGTACAGAGAAGGCGAGGAGGAGATGAAGGAGCTGTAGGAGCAAGAAATAGTGTGAGACCTAGCAGGGACGAGCAGTCAGAATAGGGACATTCTGGAGGGCCAGGTCGGCACAAGCATGTCCAGATGGTGGGAGAAGGAATGAGACAGAGTCGGGGAGACTGTAGACAGTACAGAGAGGGGGAGAATAGGGTCTATAGTGTAGACAAAGAAAGATGCCACCCTGAGGCCACCATGCTCAAGGGGCCCCTCTCTATCCCCCTTGCTAGCTACATCCATCAATTCAGCCACTTTGGAACTTTGAGAACTGCTGTAGACCAGGTGTATTGGACCATGGAAAGCCTGTACCTACAGCCTACCAAAATAACTGGATTTACGCCCTTTGATCTCCCGCGGCTCCAGGAAAGGGATTAGTACTGCAACCTCCCAGAAAATATAAAGGGCCTATTTGTAAGGAAGTAGGTTCAGGGACTCTGTCAGCTCTCAATGCCAGAGCACAGGGAGGCTGCACAATGTCTTGAGTGCTCTAAGCACTGGAGTTTTAACACCAAAACCAATGCGGCCTGGCAGCCACACCCAGTATCAAGGGCACTTGCTTGAAGAGCACCAGTGTGTTTATTGTGTTGTTCTTGTTGTTTTCTTTTCTTTAGGGATAATTCCTGGGTTACCTTTTAATAAGCCCATGATACATAGCCCCTGATAAACCAGGGAGCGAACTATTGGGTCTTGGCATTTTTCTTTGTCTACACCGTTCCCAATGAGAAAGAGAGGTAGACACAGAAAGAGTGGACTCTGAAGTGAGTGGTGAGGTGCGTAGACTGTAGAGAGGGCTGGGTCAAGGGTCATGGCAATCCCACCTAACAGACAGAATCAGTGGAGCTGGCTACTCTCTGACCATGCCAGACTCGCCTGGCTTTCAGCAAAAACAGTGAGAATTGCCATGAACCATGTTATAGCCCTCACTTGGACAACTACTGTGGTCTCACATGAACTCCAGAGCAGGAAAGAACAAGGCTGTGAACAGAAAAAGGTGGAAACACCTTAAAAACCCAAATTCAAGATTAAAAGGGGATTTGTTTTCAGACAACAGAGGTGAAAGGCTTAGACTACCCTTAAACTGAGTTGTGAACCTCTGTGAAGTGTGAGTACCCCTGAAGCTTGAATTTATAAATCTTGGGGCGGTCCATGGACTACCACGATAAGCAACTGAATTTGGTGAAACCTCATCTGGGGAAAGTAACCATGAAGTGAGCACATCCTAGGAGAACTTTTAGTTTACTTTGGACTTTTTGGTGAATTGAGACTTTTAGTTGACCATGATCACTTCGTTGATCCTGACACATTAGTTGAGTTTATGATAACCCTGTTTATTATCCTGCGCAACCCTGTTTCATTGTCGCTAATAAACATGTTAAATGTGAGTTTCTGAGTTGGTCTGATTATTTGACCCCCGTTATGAAAGTCACACACCTTAGACACATTGATGTAGTCAAATGTCAATGAAGTTGGTCAAAACATAGGATTGCTTCTCTCTGTCCGGCTGGAACTTCGCAAAGGACTTTTGTGCTCCTTGGCCCCTCGAGAGCATCAAGGACTTCCGCCCTGCTTGGACTGACTGTGGCTGCTGTTGGAAGAGCTGCACAACTTCATAAGACTCCCCCTGGTCTGGTACCTCCTCTTCATCATGTCTACCGTTGCCAGGGTCACCAGACCCATTAAACCTCTCATTCTCAATCTATATCTTAACGTCACACACACCTGGTGTAGCTGTTCAATTCATTTTCCACCATCTTCCAATGGGACACTGAGGGACACATCTCAATGTCAACATTCCCCAAATCACTGCTGCTATAGTTGGCGACGACCAACTGTCCCCCGATTGCAGCATTTTAAAATTAAATGTAACACCACAAAACAACCACAAATCGAAGGAGAAAAACAAAAACAAGGAAGTAAACAAATTCAAATTAAATTGAAGTCTATGAGAAAATATATTAAAACCACATTGATTCTCATTTTAAGTTAGGTGGTACTGGCAAAAACAGGTGGTATTTTGAATCCTGTCTGTTCTCGCCACTGACCCGATTTGAACTCATTCTGTATTTGCCATGTTTGGTACTCCAGAGTATACTTCATGCAGCAAATATTTCCTGATTGGAGATGGAAATATGTATGCTGCTTCCTCCAAAGTTTAGTCTCTGCAGAAAAAGGTGCAAGTAAAACGTAAAGCACCACAGGTTTGAGAAATTCCCTATTTATAGAGGGCAGTCGAACAAAGCGCTGTACATAGAACATATTTACATATAATTATCACCCAACTGAAATTGGTATTCATTTATCGACCTCAGAAGGATGAAAGTCTGAGTTGCCCTTGCCGGGATTGCAACCTGCCAACTGCAGATCACAAACAGATCGCAGCAGCGACTGCTCAACCCACTGAGCTATTTTACAGACGAATAACAACAATTAAAGCCTACAAATGATGACAGACATTTTTCTCTTTATATCTCCTTTTCTATTTTTCTCCAGTTGTGGTTATTCCAGCTCCCCTTTGCCACCCTGAAGGTTAGACCGATCCGCAAAGAAGCTGGGGAGCGCCGGGATACATATGTAAAATGGAATCCGGGCTTTAAGTCCCAGATCCCGCCTCTGCCTACCAGAAACACCTGCATCAAGTCCTCTTTTTGTATCCATGTGAAATGCTCAGCGCACTGTGTACCAAACGGATGGGTGTCCCCTTCATCGTGGACATAGGGGAAACAAATAGACCAAAACGCAAAGGCGGTTATGTCTCACGGAGCATCAAGGATAGTAATCTATAAACAATAGACTTCTATTGATGAATGAGAGGGTGGACCAGTCCAGGAAGACATACACACTGATATATATTCAAATTGTATTAATATAATCCACATAGTATAAAAAGTACCCAAATGTTCATTCCATGATTTACCCGAACGTCGGCCGGTGTTAAAAAGCTTTTACCATTTCATATTGCACCAGTAAAATACATCATCACAGACAAGAACAACATCTATTTTTGGATTTCCATGTGCATATAAAGCTATTTTGCTAGATACCAAAATATTACAAAGGGGGGGAGGAAACAGAGGAACTGCCCTGGTTTCTTCTATTTTTCTCATGGGGCTTAAGTATGATCCAGTAAGGGATCTAGCAAAGTGCGGCGCAAATGCAAAAAAGTGCTGAAAATGCACAGTGCTATCAAAGTCTCAGCGCACACCTGAGAATTGAGGCTGACTTGCAAACTCGCTGCCTTTGTGCCTTTGGGACACACCCAGCTCCCCAAGGGTATTCTAATGTTCAACCCCCACCACAGCGATGCTAGTGTACTCCCAGATACGCATGCCTCCGGATCCCCCTTGAACTCCACCCTGCCCCATTGCTGTAAGAGGAAATACCCGCTCCTAGCCCCAATCCACTTTATACCATCATGACTGCAGCGAGCTACACTGTTCACTGTTGCGGCTGCCCCTAGCAGGTTTACTAGTCTTTTTACAACTTTAATGTAGTGTGCTGGGCCAGAGCTTGTAGGTAACTTTGTATAGCTAATTGCAAACCGTTCTCATTAATTGGTATATTTTTCAAAGAATGCCATGAAAATGATCAGCCAGCGTTTTTATTGGAGTTAATTATTACTATCAATAACAGATTATTATTGCTAATATTGTTTTCCTATGCTATTTTTACTGTGTGGCAATAAAATACCTTGAAGCTTTTATCATGGAATATCTAATTTTTGTGCAAACTCAGCTCGTTAATTGTGACCACACACGGCACCATGAAACAGCATGTGCTTGGCAAAATATCGTGCGCAAATGTTGATGTTTTCCTAGACATAAATACTGCACAGTCTCGCAACGTGCTCGCCTTGGAAGCAAGACACACGGAGCAACACAGGTTCGATCCCTGGGTCTGCGCTTAGAAACCTCACGTTATAAATAAACAATTACAATTCAAATGTCTACTCCAACACACTGTCCATTGCAATCACACAGCATTGTTGTTACTGCTCTCCCACAACTGTACGAATCATACAGCACATACAAGTTCATATTATTTCATGTCAGCCGTTGCCTGGTGTTTATTCCATAAAGGCACCCATCTGGTAACTTTCACATGTGATGTTTCCTAAATCTGCTAAACTACTCGCTTCGGAGCCCCAGTGCCTGATTTTGGGAGCCTGAGCCGCGTGAACATGCTGTAGCATCACCATTTAGAATGAATAAGGCCCCAGAGGAGCCATCTTGCTTTCCACCTTCGGTAAATGTATCCACAAGCGATGATTTAATGGCGGCGACGCTCTCCTTGCTCGGTCACCAGAGGATGGGCAGCTATTAAAGGTGCCCCACTGAGCTTTTTGCCATGCGCAGGTTCGTGTAATCAGAAAACAGTGAAAAGACCGTATTTATTGTGTGTGTTTTTTATATGCATGGTTTTTTAAAAGGATATTTTATTGTATTGCCATAGGTAGGAGGTGGGCGAGGTTGCAGCCCTTTAAACACCTCATGTTAATTGAAAATGTAAACAAACTTCTCTAAACTCCAAGGTTGTAAAGAGAAATGCTTATCTATAGAATAAAATGCTTGTCTAAAGAGACCATCACCTCCCAAGGACAAACCATTTGAATTTCAATTAAGCCAGCAATTAAGAGCCATTAACAAAGTTAAATTACAAAAAGGGGCGGGCCAAATGTGAATGACGCTGTGGCTTCATCACCTCCTTCTGGGCAAGTGCCCCGCAACTATCAAAGAGTTGGCCACCCTACTTTGCCTGAGGCATTGACTTTGGCGAGGTCTATTTATTTATTTATTTATTAGATTTGTAAAGCGCACTAGCAGCCCAGAGGCATCGAGGCGCTGTTGCAAGAAAGTGTCTTCGTTACAGGATAATTCTTTGCTCAGGGTTACAATGAGGTCTCTTACCCCAATGTGGCTGATTGGCATGGGCAATTGGCAACTGGCTCCGTGCCTGATCTTTAGCCATTGTTTCTAGCCCACTAAACCTGCACACAGTGGCTACTGGGTATGGCTTGCAGGCAGACCCCCTTGGCCACTTTGCCCGGGGCATGGCCTTTGGCGAGGTCTCTTACCCCAATGTGGCTGATTGGCATGGGCAATTGGCAACTGGCTCCGTGCCTGATCTTTAGCCATTGTTTCTAGCCCACTAAACCTGCACACAGTGGCTACTGGGTATGGCTTGCAGGCAGACCCCCTTGGCCACTTTGCCCGGGGCATGGCCTTTGGCGAGGTCTCTTACCCCAATGCAGCTGATAGGTGTGGGCAAGGGTCACCTGGCTCAGGGCATGATCTGTAGCCATTGATCCTGTTACTAGCTCGTCCTACTCCCCACTATACCAGTGCTCATCCAGCTCCTCCACGCCTCCTCAGGCACAGTAGGCACTCGGCACTTGGACACAAATAATACACAGGAGCCCAAAATTAGCGTGAAATGGGTTGTAATGCAAACACACACCAGAGCTTAGGAGGGCTGCATTCTGCTCTGCCCCTCATGGCTCATCCTTATGTACAATGGAGTATCTAAATCTATTATCCACCCATAAAGCAGCACGTATAATGCACATATGATAACAAACTGGTCATTTCGCAGAACAGAAGGAAGAAAGTACATTTCGCAAGTGCAGTCTGTTTTCTGTGAGGCGGGCTCTGGCAGCCTTGGGATTTGCGCCAGCAGCTTGATCATTGTGTACTTCTCAGGAGGGGCTCTTCATGCCCGGCAGTCTGAGGCACACAGCATTCCACAGCTCAGCTGTGCTCTGCTCTGTGACATCGCTTGGCATGGGTGTTCAGCTGTTAGGCCAGTCTCTTAGGCAAGTCTGTAGGCCAGTCCCTTTGCATCCGATGAATCTCAAAGAAACCAAAGGAAAGTGCAGAATCATAAATGGGAACTGTTTCTAGCCCACTAAACCTGCCCACAGTGGCTACTGGGTATGGCTTGCAGGCAGACCCCCTGGGGCACTTTGGCCGGGGCATGGCCTTTGACGAGGTCTCTTACCCCAATGCAGCTGATTGCCATGGGCAATGGTCACCTGGCTCAGGGCCTGATCTGTAGCCATTGTTTCTAGCCCACTAAACCTACCCACAGTGGCTTCTGTGTCTGGCTTGCAGGCAGACCTCCTTGGGCATTCCCCTGGCACCGAAATCCACACGTAGCGGCCAATGCTGTACCATGCCGCCATGACCAGTGGTCACTTTAATCAGAGAATGAGCTTAGGTCATCCGCTGGCCCCGTCAAGCCAACCAAATTGTGCAGTGGACATGGCCTTTTGCCTGAGCCTGTGATCACTATGTCTGGGTGATGCACTTGGCAATTCTCTAGGCACCCCAGGCAACCAGTAGTGGGCACTAGCCATGAACTGAAGCCATGGCCAATGGCATGTCTCTGGGCACAGCATTAGGCCATTACCAAGCCATGGGAACCTACCTACAGCATACTGGTGCATGGTGAGCAGCCATGGCACTGGTGGTCACTTTACCAGGGCCTTGCCTTCTGCTATTCGGATGCCCCCCAAAACTACACATAGTGGGCATTTGCCATAAACAAAGCCCATAGCCAGTGGTCACTCTACCTAAAGCTCAGCATACATGCATGCTCCAGGCCCTCTGTACTTACCCATAATGGACATTGGCCATGGCTGAAGCCATGTTCAGTTGTGACTTTGCCCAGAGCATGGACTTCAGTCTGATCTCATTGTTTTGTAAATGATGCAAGCCGAAATAAAGTATTTACTACTACAACTACTACTACTACTATGTGTGGACAGATTTCTGTGGCTATTTGAAAAGTAAAGACGACATTGAACTTCTTTCTTCTCCTATGTCGGATGCATAATCTGAACCAGAACTTCGAACTAAGTAAAGACTACTGGGCTGCAAATCCATTTTCCTCTATATACCCCTGTACGTATCATGCAATGTTAATCCCAAACATGTAACGTTCTTAGCTAATATGCTGTATTACGTGCCTGCTACTGTTCCTTGCCAATAAAGAAAAGTTTTAAAAAAATAATTTTAAAAAAAGAGAACCTATTTGTTTGTCCTAGCTAGTCATTTGTTAATCCTTTCTTAACAAGGAATAGAAGTTCTGAAGGCAAACAAGGCTTTCTATTTTTAGCGAGAGGTCTCAGAGGAAGGGGAGGATCACTTCTCGGAGGGACGAGGATGTGAATAGCCAGATGGAGGTCTCGGAGCAGAATGGTGTGCTTCTTGTGGTGGTGGGTGCTATCTGTCTGAGACGCCCGCAACTAAAGCAAATGTAGCCTGATGTTCGAACGTCAATGGTGGAGAGCACAGGAAGAGGAGTTGATGCAGGGATGACAATGGAATGTTTTCCACTGCCACTGAGGGGAGGTAGAGGGGTAAATGGGGGATGCAAGGCTGGTGCGTGGAGTTCTTGTTCCACAGTGGGGGGATGTGCCCGAGGAAGAATGAACAGCAATGGGTGACTAAATGCACAAGGACAGCGTTGCAGATGGTAATAACTCAGCAGGGACATTGTACTTCAGGGGTGTGGAACTACTGCCAACATACAGGGAGAAGGTGTAGGTGGTCCTGCTTGAAGACATAGTTGGAAGAGCAACAGGTGAGGGGGCAGCAATGTTTCCCCAGTATATGGATTGGTAGGAGGAAGGGTCAGAGGCCTCTGCACCGGTTATTGCTCTTTCACAGGGGTGAGGCAGGCACAGGGTCTCTTTTCAAGTCTGCGGTGGGACAGGGGAGATTCTGATCTTGGACACTCCCTGCAGGAAGACAGTGATGTGCAACATATGAAAGATGCGTATTGAAGCAGCATACATCAAATAGTGGATGCTCCTTGGGAATCATGGCAATGAACAAGCACATAAATACAAGCACGGTCAGTCTTATTGTCTGCATGTCAACTTCCAGCTGCCCCTACTTCCGCAGCACTGTCCAGTGATGGGGGCGTCAATAAGGAAGTGCATCCTGGTTCCTCACAGGACACACATGCTCATGGATAGACACACTGGCCCAAGCCTCCCTCAGTGTCTCTGCCCCTCTGTGCCTTCCCAATCACCTGTGCACTCCTTGCCCACTGTGCCTTTGGTATCATCCACCAGCAGGCCTTTTGTTCTCCTCTCCTCAGCTGTTTGTTGGTGATGGTAGTAGCCGTGTGGGCGAGTTGCTATTTGCACAGGCTTAGAGGGATTGACTGACACACCATACAGGCACGGATTGTCTGTATTGTTGCATGAGCCTCAGTAAAGGGAGCTGATGGCAGCCATATCATCTGACGACAGTTTTACAATAAATTATATTCCTCCTGTTCTTATATTTTTGCAGTTTTCAACTGCAGCATGAACAATACTGCAAGATGAAAATTGGCCCCTTGAAGTATTCAATCTTCTGTTATGGATGGAAGAAAGCAGGATGTGTATTGGACATAGTGGAGAGTCATGGGAAATACCTCAAAACACAACTACAATAAATGTCGATATTAAGGGCTGATTAAAGTACAAGCCAAAAAAGCAACACTTTGGAGATAACGTGAGGTGATATATATTACGCAAAACATAGGCTAGTAAGACTGCTTGAACATCATACCTGTTAGTTCTATGAATTTTCCATTGTGCCATTGATGGCTTGCGACTGACGGTATGATGCTAAAGCAACTCTTTAGATATGTGCAATTATTGAAAAGCAAAACAAGGAAGTTATTGACATGGTGGCCCTCATTACGAGGTTTCCGGCAACCTGGGTTTACCATTTCCACCACTCGAAATCCCGGCAATACCGGGATATTACGGGCGGCGGTGGCAGAACGGTAAATTCCCATTACCGTGGAGTCCAATGGGAATCCATGGGAATGGGAGCACTGAAGCACCGGCACCTTTGTTAATGGTGCTAGTACTTCAGTGATTTATCTGCCAATAGGGGCCTGAATACAGCCCCTACCGGCAGACTCGGAGTGAGCCAGTCCGGAAAAGGTGCCGGTAACTTTGTTACCGGCAGATTATTTATGGAACAGCTCACTTATAATGTGGGCTAAAATCTTTAAATGAACCAAAGCATATTCTGGCAGTTGGAACCCGCTGGAATATTAAATTTGTTAATATTCCCAGAATAGGAATATATGACTGATTTATGTTGTGTGAACAAGACAGAAAGACGGTGTACAAAAAAATCAACTGCGCTTCAGCACTGGTCATACTTTAATGGTCAGCCAATCTCAAATACTTCTGGCTGTTGTACACTCATGTAACAGGAACCGGAGTACCCAAAAAGAGATCTTTTTTTATCTCATTTCATACAGAGACTTGTAAACATTGACAGGCATACAATGGCTCCTTCAAGGCGAGCAGTGTGCTCTACAAATGCATTACCTACCCACTTACTTACCTGAAGTCTTCCCTGTTGAAAGGGGGGTCTCTGTGCATTAGTTGTGCAAAAGCATGATCAGAACTCAAGGATTAGAGTAGTAGTATCACAAAGGACAATGGACTCTATGGGCCTCATTACACGGACGGCGGTAAGGGTTAACGGTCACCGTTAATGGCAACGGTGACCGTTAACCCTTACCGCCGTACTACGAGGTCCCTTTGCGGGTTGGAGGATTTAACGCCTGCTTCTTGCAGGCGCTAAAATCCAACCCGCAAAGGGACCTCGGAGCTAATTACGGCACCGCAAAATTGCGGTGGCGTAATTAGCGCCTTCCCCATTTCCATGGAGCCCTATGGGGCAGAAATGGGAATGGGGAAGGGCAATGGCGGAAAGGGGATTTACCGCCCCTCCAACCTTGGAATGGGGCGGTAAATCCCCTTTCCGCCAAGGCGGTGCCGGTATTTTACCGGCATGAGCCATGGCGCTAATAGCACCATGGCTCACCGCCTACTGTGTAATGAGGCTCTATAACTTTTACAGTCAGTCAACACTATTGCAGTCAGCCACAACAGTCTTGGAAGACAAAACAAAAGAGGTGAAGGCTGGAAGGTTTAGAATTAATGTTAACCTCTGGCATTGCTTTGGGCAACCCTCTAGACCATCGTTCTTCACCTGCAAAGCCATTACAAAAGAAGAAAGACCATATGCAAATCAGGCTTAGTCCCACCCCCAAAGGGGTAGCAACATTTTCTGAGGTGACTGTCTACCATCCTTTTCACACACTTTCCACCCCTGTGCTTGCAAGGCAGTTTTGGGGAGTCCTACATGAGGCTGACATGGACACCTCCATTCTCGGAGTGCACTCCTTCAGGCAATCCATGGCCTAAAAACACTTTAAAGCTAGAGGCCTCGGGGGGACATCAAAAGGGCCCTGTGTCAGGCCTCTGATTCAATGTTAAATTGGTTTAACTACCATCCAGACATTAGTGAAGCATCTTTGGTGGTTGCAAGGTTTTACACTTGCATAATACTACCCGCCATGTCATGATGTAAAATACAGATTCTTCATTTATGGATAAATAATCATGATTGCTACGGGCAATAGTGCAGAGGGAGGGGGATAAATCCATCAGATCCTATAAACTCGACCCCACCAGGTTGCCCAAATAGCGAACAACAGAGACCAGCAGAGACCTACCTTGTCTATCCTCGAGAGGATAGGCACGCCATTGGCCTCTGGCAGATACCTCAAGAAGCTGACAATAGCCACTAGGAGCTCCAGGACATTGTTGTGCAGGATCAGTTCTGATGCATCCCAGGCCCCATGTGAATGCCATGCCACAGTGTGCTCCTCTGCCGATACAGCTTGCATCTGTTTCTAAGACCATGTAAGCGGGTGGGAGAAAATTCTAGAGCCATTCAAAGGCTACATATGACGAAGCCACCAATGGACTTCACAATATGGGGAGATTGGAACCTCCTGTGAGTAGGGGTAACGGTGGCTGAGGTAGATTCCATTGAAATGATGCAGTGCACTTAAATCAAGGTGTTCCGTAAGAGGGGGCCTAAAAGGTAGAAGAGAGGAGGAGCAAGAGATGACACATGCAGTAATCTATGAATTTGCAGAACTTTATTTAAATGTGATGGACTTGGTTGCAATGAAGCTTGAGAGAATAATGTGTGGGTGACTGTCAAGAAACCCCAAAACATCATGTATTGAGAGGGTATGAGTTACAACTCCCCCAAAATAACCAGAAAGCCCAGACAAGGATGTATATTATCAAGTGGGCACCCCTGGAGTGTAGCCAGGTAGCTACCAATCGCAAAATCTAAGTGGCCGAAGGAAAGCTGGGTCTTGCTGTGCCAGCAGAACATAAGATCATCCTGGCAATGATGCGTGGTTAGGATAGTCAGGTATGCACCATTGAGGTTGAGGAGGCTAAGCCAGTCCCCAGGGTGTCTTTCAGTAGGTGTATAGTTTCAAAGCCTGGAGGCAGGCTTTGAAGCTCTTATCGATATGACTTAGACACAACCCTAACAGATCCTTGGGCTCCCTTCCCCCTAACATACAATTACAGAATATGTTCAATTTCTTAGCTTACAGTTTCAGAAGGAAGAAGCACAAGAGATATAGTACTTGTGGATTAGTCGAGGTTGAGCCCATTGGGAGATTTTGGTACGAGTGAGCTGGAAGTTATGATAGTGAGGGACAGACAGTAAGGAGGATTGATTGTAAATATTTTAGGTCACCAGTATGTGTAACGGCATCCGCGTGTAGAGCATGTTGGATGCACCGGCACCATTCACGAATGGTGCCTGTGCATCCGGCTTCCCCATTCCCATTGAGCCCTATGGGGCTCAAATGGGAATGGGGGAAAACAATTCCGGCGCCCAGGAATGGGCAAATACCGGATCCTGCAAGGCTGTAATGACCCAGTAATTGCTCATTTCTGGGCACCGGAAAAAAAAAATCCAGCGGCAGCCGTGCCTACATTACAGGCACAGCTACCGCCAGCCTCGAAATGAGGACCAATACCAGAGAAATTGACACAGCCCGTGAGTTGGGCAGACTGATACAAGACCAGTCTGTGTTCAAGCTAAGGTTGCAAGCGGCAACATTGTATGGCGAGCACTGGAGCAAACATTGTATGAAACGCATTTGATAACCAAGGCTAGTAAAGTTGAACTGCAAATGAGTGATTGAACTTTGAAACCAAGATATACGATACCTTTGACAGAGTGATCTGGCACCGCGTGCATGCTCAATCGAAGGTCTCTGTAAGGTATCCAGCTGAGAGTTCACAAAAGCGAAAGAGTGTCAAAGGAGTGAAAATCGAAGCGGTCCTGCAATGGGTCGAGCAAAATCCTGTGCAAAATCAAAGTCTTCGATGTTGCTACGGTAAAGAAAGTTGATGGCAAAGTAGATAAAGCAGGTCCAAACCTGGCAGAGGGAGATCAATTGAAAGCTTTGTGTTAAACCAAGTTTCTGTTACAATAGATAAATTGGTCCAAGCCCGGCAGCGGGAGACTGATTGAAGATTTTGTGTTCAACGGATCTGAGCCTGGCAGAGGGGGATCCGGGTGAACTGTGAGTCACCCAAGAAATTGAATACATGGAAAGCCTAAGAAAATTGTGTATATGGGAAATACAAACTTTGCGTTAAAGTGGATCTGTGCCCGACGGAGCGGGGTCCAAGGTGAACAGTAAATCACCTAAAAGAAAGTGTGCGTAGGAGAATCCTGAAAGTAAAGGAACTTTATTTGTTTGATGCATCAGGCCCTCTCAAAGAAGAGACTTTTGAATGGCAAAGTGATTTTGGTACAGAAGTCTGTGATATTGGAGTCTTGAACTGCGCCCTCGTGCTAGAGAAGCCAGAGACTGTGCTAAGCTCGCGTGTGCCACCTTATCCCACGCTGAAAACGTGGGGAAGGGAAGCCATGGCTTGAATATCATGCCACATCATTTCTTGAACACTTTCCTATTGCATAACATTATTTCCCACACTATTTTATTAAGAGGTAAGGATTGGCAATAGGTTTATTAGTATAGGCCCTTGTATTTTGACAAGACACCACTAGGACGGCATTATTATTTTTTTAATGGTCGTAGCTTGCTGCCATCTTTAGATTTAGGATTAAAAAGGCGTTTTTCAAACCCAATTGAAGTTCAATAAACACCCTTGAACTATGGTAACTTGTGTCTGTCTTACTGTTGATACCATGCCTGCCTTACACCAAATGTTGCAGGGAAGGTTGAAACATAAACCAGGGATGAAGAAAGGACAGAATAACATAGGAACGGGATGGTGGAGGAAATGCTGAATTAAGGATGGATGGGTGACAGAAAGGTGCTGTAGGGTTGTCTGTGAGGGTAGGGAGAGAGGGAAGCAGGGTGATGGAGTTAATGTTGAGTGCACATAAAACTGGTTATTCAGAAAGAAGGGGGGCTTTGAGGTTGAACTTAAATAGTGGTAGAGTTGGGGTAGTGTTGAGTGAGAGAAGGAGAGGAAGAGCATTCCAGAGTAGGGGAGTGAGGAGAGGGAGAGGCTGCAAACGAGAGGTGTGCGGACTGTTGAGGATTTTTTTCCCCGAGGTGAAAAGACATACTTGGGAAGGCCATAGAGGAGAATGACACAGTAGTCAGATCTAGAAAGGACTAAGTAGGAGATTAGCTGTTTAGCAGTATTCAAAGGAAGAAGATGACAGATTTTTCTGATATTGAGGAGGTTGTGTCTAGATGCAGTGGCAGATTTGGAGATGCAGAGCGAGAGGTTGTGAGATGAGTCAAAGATGACACCAAGGTTATGAGCGAAAGCAGAGTAAGGAATGTAGTCAGGAGAGAAGATAAGAAGAGGAGGAGAGGAAGGGAAAGTCTGTTTGGTTGTGAAGTAGAGAACTTCAGTCTTAGTGAAGTTGAGCAGCGAGTGAGACACCATTTAATATTTGATGTTGGAGAGACAGTTTGACATTTATTTTTGGACAACAGCATGTCGTATATGGAGGGAAAGGAGGTGAGCTGAGTGTCATCAGCAAAGAGTTGCTAAGAGAAACCGTAAGAGGAGGTCAGGGTGCCAAGAGCTGAAGTATAGAGAATTCAGAGAAGTGTACCAAGGACAGGGCCTTGGGGGAACTCCAACAGTAAGGGGGTTGAGTAGGGGGTAAGGCTGTTCCAGGAAGTGAAAGTGTCTATGGCAAAGTATGAAGCAAACCAAGAAAGGACCTTATGTCTGATGCCAAGGAGAGATAATATAGAGAGGGTAGGTCAGAATGGTCGACAGTATCGGCAGCAGAAAGGTTGAGAAGAATAAGAATACATGAACAGATTAACGGTTTGCATGACGTGCAGAAAAGATGAAGTTGCTGACATTGAGGAGAGCTGTCTCGGTAGAAGGCAGGGGTCATAAACCAGATTGAAGAGGGTGCCGGAGGTTGTGGGTATCAAGAAACTCAGTGAGTTGATTGATTTCTACTCACTCAGGACAGTTAGGATCGAGACCAGTTTTTTTAAGGAGTAGGATGACAGTAGCTGACTTATAGGATGAGGGAAAGTAGCATTATCAAGAAAAGAATTGAAGAGGGAAGTAAGATGTGGAGCAACACTGGGAGCTATGTGCTTCACTATGTGCGGGGACAGTGAGTCAGTGGTGGCACAGGAAGGGTTAGCCTTGAGGAGTAGGGCAATAACCTCATCAGGGTTGGTGTGTGCAAAGGAAGGCGTAGTAGCAGGAGGGGAGGGCAGGGGTAGTGGAGAAATGTGAGCAGGAGGAGGGCATAGAACGTAAGTAGCAAGAGTACTGCGAATGGCAGACATTTTAGAAGCAAAGTAGAGAGCAAGATCATTTGCAGAAAGAGTGGAAGGAAATACATAAGGATTTAGGGTGTGAGAGGGATTTCTGAAGGTGCCTGGGTTAGGAGGATTGAGACGAAATGAGAGGGAGATGGAAGTCATCTTTGGCAGAGTCCAGAGCAGAGGAGTAGTTTTGAAGAGCAGTGAGGTAGAGTTGGAGATGTGAGGAGTGTCTTCACCTTTGGCAAGTGCAAAGCTTTTTCTGCATTGGTATTTTCAGGGTGTGGATGAGAGGTGTAATCCAGGGCTGTGGAGGGGAGGATTTAAGAGTAAATGTGGAAAGAGGCTAGCAAGAGGAGAAGGGAACATAGAGAGCAGTGTAAAGTTAGTAAAGGCTTCTTCAATGGATGGAAAGGTGAGTTCAGCCTAGGACGAAAGACATTGGTGTAGGTCAGAGAGGTATTCATGGAGTTTGGAGGAGGGAAACTTGCACTTAGTAACAGTAGTATTAGATGGAGAGAGGCAAAGACAAAAAAGTGATCGGAGAGAGAAGGAGCTGTGGAGATATTAGAGGCAGAGAGTTAAGAGGAGATGAAAATAAGGTGAAGGGAGTTTCCATTTGAATGGGTGGGCAGATAGTGGACCGAAAAGTGTGAGTAATTAAGGAAAAGAGAGTTAAAGTCACTGGATAGAGCTGCAGAGAGAGAGGAGAGTTTAGAGTCAGAGAGGTTAGTTGGGAGAGATGGTTGAAGAATTGACCTACCGCACCAGAAGGGTTATCGCTAGACTCGGAATGAGGCCCGATGTGTATGCTGTAGGGGGCAGTGATTGTGGAGATTTGTATTAGGGAAATAGAGGACTAGGAGAGATAGGAAGTTTGGAAGATGTAAACAGTCCTACACCACCAGCCCAGCCAGTGAGGCGGAGAGAGTGAGTGAAGGTGTAGGCAGGGTAATGAAGTACAGTAAGGGATGCAAAATCAGAGGGAGAGATCCAGGTTTCCATAAGGGTAATGAGGTCAAGAGAGGGGGAACGAGAAAGGAAGAAGTCAGAGGTGAAGGAGGTATTATCACAGACAGACTGCACATACCAAAGACCAATAGAAAAAGAGTGAGATGTAGAGGCATAGCAACACTAAGTCTGAGAAATAGAGAGGCACAGGGGGTATATGCAAGAAGAGGAAGTGTAATTAAAGGTGGTCTTAGAGTAGGTTTTGTGAATGGAGAGAGTAGTGGAGTAAGAAGATGGGTGGCACTGAGGAGAAGAGATGATAAGGACAGGAAAATAGTTGAGATGGTTCTGAGCGGAGGAGAGTGCAGAGAGAAGTAGAAAGAAAGGAAGAGATAGCAATTACATGGTGAGGGCGAGGCTGAGAAGAAGCAATAATGGGTACTTACAGACATGTAGCAGCTCACAGCAAAGCAAAGGCTGATAGGCAAGAGGCTGAGGATCACGTGACCATGAGTCCTGGAGCCAAAAGCGGTGGACCTCTTGAGGTGACTTTGCCCTGTCACATAGTTTTGTAGCTCCATATGGGCATCCATCTCATGGGGGTACACATTTAAGGGCATTGAATTAAAGGGCAATCTCCCAGACTTCTTCCCTCAGCCTCTTGCCTATCAGCCTTTGCTTTGCTGTGAGCTGCAGTGGAAAGAGAATTGGAAAAGCTAGCAGATGGGTTAAATCTGTTCAGCTACCCAAATTTGCCTGCCAAATCCAGGAAGATCAGAAGAAGTGGTAGTAAATGTTGTTCATCACCTTTGCTGCTACTTTTCCTTAACTGCAGGATTTGTTAAATGACCCCAACACCCTTTTACTGCAGCCCTCTAATGATAGTCCTGTGGTTTAAGGTTCAATCAACACTTTGAAGCTTGGTAGGAATCAAGGAGAAGGGTGATTCCCAGGTGATCCCATATGGTGTGGGGCACTCTTAGGTTCAGGTGAATTGAAGTTTCTCGGTTGTATGTGTTTGTGTGAGAGAACAGGAAAGGGATCTTTCAGCCAGTGTCTCTTTAGCACAATTTGCACCTGCAGGTACTGCATGGTTAAGGGAGCCTTAGACCCTCCTTGGAGTTTGTGCTCCCCGGGATTTACCTTCAGTGAAATTCCGTTGGGGGGTGAGTTTGATCATATCATTTGATCAATCCCTGTAATACATTTTATTGGATAATCAATTTGAGGATTTAGTTTATTTATAGTAGAGCACAAGAGAAGTTATTTATGAACCTGCACCCAATACATACAATCACAACGTATACCAAGATGGCAGTTATGCTTCTTATGTGGTGTGCTCCTAGCTAATTTTATGTTTATGTTTTGAATATGACAAAGGGTATGCCCATGTCACTGGGGCGCTGACCAGCCCATTATTTTGCAGGGGGAAACACTTTATATCAATTGCATTAGGGACATTTGTTGTACCTCTCTCTCAGGATCAACGATTGGTAGTGCTGTAACTCTCCCTCATGTTCTGAGGGAGCATAAATAAAGTAAAACAATTTGGCCATTATCAGTAAGATCTCATCTTTCTTTGGTATATCTGTTTGCATAAGGGAACGTCTGGAAATAGTTCTTAGGCTGATAAGAGTGCCCTCAAATGAGAAATGCAAATGAGGTTTAACAGTGCCTTGGGACATAGAAATGAACTACTGCTAATTGATTTAAGATAAGAATAATTAGCACAGGCAGGTCATTATTGACCTCTCAGCCAATCAGAGTGCTTGGATTGCCCTCATTAATTACTGGTGTTGACTACATTCCAAAGTTCTGTTTTCAGAGGCAGATCAGGAAACAACTAAAGCGCACTCCCAGTCTGCGAGGATCTTTTTGCAATGTGACAGCGAACATCCAAATTAATTCACCAAAGTGAAAGCAAACCCTTGAAAAAGTGCTTTGACTTCTGTATGTTATTTTACTACATGTGTATTATGTGTAAAACATTATTATAAGGAGCTTTTCATTACTGAATACCACTATGTGCAATGCAAGTGGCACCATAACGAGCATTCCAGGACATTGGAGTATCTGGAATTGCTGACGTTGAGGGATTTGGCACAGGTTTTGCACAGACAGAAACCTTTTAAATCACTGGGGATAGATGGTGTCCCCAATGACTTATTCTGTTAATTGTCGGACATCTGGGGAACCTTTGTTAATACAGGTCATCAATGCACGTATCTCCACTAACCAAACTCCAGAAAGTTGGACAATCTGAATTATTGCCCCGATCTAGAAAAAGGACAGTACCGATTTACCCTGTTAATACCGACCAGTTACATTACTAGATGGGACCTCAAAGCTGTTTGAGAGCAATACACTGAAACGCTTCGAGGAATGGTTGAGAGATAATAGCATCTTCTCCGACACACAGTTTGCTTTAGACCAGGAACTGGTGAGGTTCATCAGTGTCTGAATCTTTATCTTATCCATGTGGCCTTGTGGATCAGTTGAGCCTTTGACCGTGTAGATAGGAGATTACACTGGGAAACGCTCTGTGACACGGGTGTACCTAAACGGTTCTCGCTGTAGACCATCGGAGGACAGTGACTGGAATGCTGTCCTATGTTATTTTATTTAGGTATCAGATTCAATATTAGGCTGAAGTGGGATGACCCTATTGTGAGGCAATGTGTCAAGATGCACCAACTATAGGTGGTATTTTTAGACTGGCTAGGACCTGGCGACACACCTGCGTAGAACATATTTTTGATACTATATATGTGAGGCCAATTCGAACATGGGTGTCGTTAGGGGCTGGTAATCATGATGCTCGGTATATGGACTTTCCATCGTAAATGTATTTATCGAATACATTTCCATCGAAATGTATTTATTGAATTGCTTTTCCATCAAAAAGCATATTCATTGAATACATTTCGATGGTTAATTTCGATGGATAATTAGGGTTAGGGGTAGGGTTAGATTCAGGGTTAGGGTTGGTTTAGGATTAGGGTTACGGTTAGGGTTAGGTTAGGGTTAAGGGGGTGTGCGTGGGGTTTGGGGGGCATAGGGGGAAACTCCCAATATACAATAAACATTAAGGGTTAGATTAAGGGTTAGATTTAGGGTTAGGGATGATTTAGGGTTAGAGTCAGGGTTAGGGTTAGGGTTATGGTTAGGTTTAAGGTTAGCGTTAGGGTTGGGTTAGGGTTAACGGGTATGTGTGTGGGGGTTGGGGGGAACCCCCCAATATACAATAAACCTTACAACGTTACAAGGAGCTGGCCAGTGCTGAAATTTCAGCACTGGACAGCTCCATGTTACGTTTTAACGTGCAAAATAAATGCACTGAATTGCTTATCTTTTAAAAGTACATATCCATCGAAACTTGCCCATTCCTATATTCGATGGACAAGTTTCGATGGATTTGTACTTTTAATGTAAAGCATACAATTTCGATGCAATTGTTTTCGATGCATTTGCTTCGATGGTTTCACTGTTCGATGGATCTTTTTCGATGAAAAGACCATAAACCATGATGCTCTAACAAAAGAGTTAATTTTGAACTTGATTAATCTCCATGGCTATTGTAAAGTAGGTTCAAGTCAAGTCTTTGTCACACAAACTATTGTTGGTGCTGTACTTTGATGGCCAAGTTCGAATTGTGGAGGTTTCTAACATGGTTGTAAAAAGAAATGTCATGCAATAGCTGGCTTCCATGAGGGAAGATGAAATGATTTTAAAATCACAGGTATGGAATTATTGACTTCTAGCTGCGTCGGATGGACTGGCATCATGTTTGCTGCATGTGTCCGTGCCCTGGCATAGACCCCACACCCCATGCTTAAGCTAGATTGAACATACTCCCAGTAAGGGTAGTACTTCAGAAATGTTCCAAGGGTACTGTGGGGCGGGGGTTTAGATTGTAAGTTGATGTGCAGGGTTCGTGAGACTCTGGCCCATTATGTATTATTCTGCCCACTTTTTCATGACATATGAGTAACATTGTTATTGGATCTACTCAGAGAAAGTGGAATACGGTGTTATTGCCCGGAAATTATGTTTTTGTTAAGCTCAACCAAGTTGGTGGTTATGTTCGCTTTTGCTTGTTTCTTTTTTTTTAAACGCCTTGCAGAGATGTACCAAACTGTGGGAGGGCAGTGGTGGCCCCTTTTAACCGTCTGCGATAGTAATGTTTTGCTAAAATCAATTGTATATTTTAGGATGCTGTGTGTTAGAAGTTTTATTGTCATTGAGTAGTTTTAAACTATTTTTTACATTTTGTAACATATTTTACGAATTATATGAAATGTGATTGAATGTGTTGATTTTATTCATTTGTAACAATCTGAAACAAACTTTGTTGATGATCATGATATTTATATTGTGCCCATCACAGCTGTAGTGGTCTTATGGCACCTGGCGTTGTCTGAAAGGAGGCATATTGTGGGTTCCATGTAATAATGTCCCCGCAAAAATGTCTCCTGACAAAAATGTTGCTGTTGTATGCAGAAACATTATTACATTGAACCTGCGGGAGTCTAGCTGAGCAGGGGACATTCCTGCAACCCTTCCCCATACATAATGTCACCATATATAATGTCGCCAATGGCTTTTCCCGGCGACATTATGTATGGGGACATTATTACCTGATGCCATATTGTGACCCTGTCCCCAGACCTTGTCTGTGGGGAGAAAGGGGAGGGTTGTGGTGAGGTGATAGGAAAGAGGAATTACAAAATAGAATGGCCAAAATCAGATGGGAAAAACCATTGGTATAAGTGGGAGGAGGATATAGTTGTTGAAGTAGGGATGTGTGTTTCTTAAATGTGTTTTTGGTGAGCATGAGTGTAGGACTCAGGCGAGTACCGCTCGGTTTAGAGCAGAGTTTTATGGTAATGGCAATATCTCGAACCAACGAAGCGTGGTACTAGATGGTACTAGATGTAAATAGTACAGAAATTGTTTACCTTGACAGTACAATCATTGCCGATCTTTACATAGCACAAACATGACAAAAAAAACATAATACATGATAAAACCAAAAAAATGAATAAGATATGATTTACAAAACGGATTCCCACAAGAAGGCTTTCTCGAACTTCCTAAACCTCCATAAATCAGTGTTAATGTGCAAAGAGACAGATAAGAAATTCCAGCATTCACAGATACACCAGAGAAGCATCGACCCCTCACACCTCCAGGCTAATGACCCTGCTTTGACCTATGGCCCACTGTTTCAGCACTGGCCATAACTTGGTGTGAGTCATTATCCCACGATAATTACCCCTCCCTTGATGTATGAGTAGAACTGAGTGAGCCTGGTAGGGCTCTCGCCTGATGCCCCTCTCGTGTCAGTGCCTGCCCAGAGCAGGGGCCGGCCACGAGCCACAACGGGTGCCCACCCAGTACATAGCTTTTTTCAAAATAAAAAAAGACACGCTCCTAGTGTGCCGAGAGCACATACAGGAGCATGTTTGCCTGTCTTCCTGTCCCGTCCATCTGACTGCCACTCATTGATTGGCTGGGGCAGGACAGGAAGTCAGGCAGCCAGGACAGGAAGTCAGGCAGACACGCTCCTGTAAGTGCTGCCGGCACACCAGGAGTTTGTCTTTTTTTTGTCTCGCCCAAGCCACTCATTGATTGGCTGGGGCAGGATTGGAACACTTCCTTGTGGTGTGTAAGGCAGATGAGAATTCAAACAGGTAAGTGAGCCCCTTTGTTGCTCAGTAGCTCCTTTTCTTGACCCTCTCAGTACCCTTTATCCCCTTTTGTTGCCCCAACCCCGTTAGCTGACCCTGACCCAGACCCGTTTCACCCCTAGTCCCAATTAACCCCTTGTGTGGCCCCTTAACCCTTTTAGCTACCCAAGAACCCATTTTGCCCCTTTCCTTGACCCCCAGTCCCATTTAGCCCATTTGGCTGCCCCAGACCTGTTTTGCCCCTTCTCTTGACCACCCAGTCACAGTTAGCCCCTTTTGTTGCCCAGTCACCCTTTTATCTGCCCCCAGACCCATTTTGCTCCTTTCATTCATCCTAGTCCCATTTAGTCGCTTTTGTTGCCCTTTAACCCTTTTAGCTGCCAGACACGTTTTGCCCCTTTCCTTGACCCCAGCCCCAGTTAGCCCTTTTTGTTGCCCCTTAAGTGGCCCCAGACCCGTTTTGCCCTATCCTCAACCCCGTCCCATCTAACCCCTTAATCTAACACAAGCCCCTTTTGAGCTTTCTCTTGAGCCCAGTCCATACACGCCAACATTCCGAGGCACCTGGGAGGGAGATTTCTTCAGAAAAATCGGGAGACAACAATTTCCCCATAGGAATGCATTGGGAAAAGTATAATTTTAGGCAGGAGAACGTGAAAAATAGCTGTATTTTTCCCAGAAAAATTGGGAGTCTCCGGCCTAAATCAGGAGGACTGGCATGTATGCCAGTCCCATTTAGCCCCTTAGTTGCCCCTTAAACCGTTTAGCTGCCCCAGACCCATTTTGCCCCTTCTCTTGATCCCCCAGTCCCATTTAGTCCCTTTTGTTGCCCCTTAACCCTTTTAGCTGTCCCAGTCCCACTTAGCCCCTTAATCTGCCCCAGGCCCGTTTAGCCATTTCTCTTGATCCCCAGTACCATTTAGTACATTGTGTTGCCCATTAACTTTTTTTTTGTAACTCGTTTTTTAGGGATTTTTCAATGTCACCTTACATCGGAAAAAAGGAAAAAGAGAACCAAAAGCAAAATTACACAACCAACAACTAATGCACATTGAATCAAGAAGCATTTTCCCTTGTTACATTTTGTTTGTAGTCACATTAAGGGTGTCAGGGAGACTATAAGTACATTAGCAGAAGAATCCAAACACTCCAAAACAATGCCCTCAGAGCGGCCTTTGGCTTATCAAGGAGAGAGCACATCCCTGAGATCAGGAGATAAAATAACTGGCTCTCCACAAACGACAAAATCCGGCATGCAAACAGCTTCGCTTACATACAAATGTCTGAACAATGCCGCGCCCAGCTACCTTACTGAGAGATTCCATAGAAAATCCTCTACCAGACCCACTAGAATAGCTTACACTAACTGCCTTACTATCCCAAAATTTAAGCTATCTAGGGTCGGGGGCATTAGCTTTGCTGTCAAAGCCGCTCAACTGTGGAACTCCCTGCCGCCATCCCTTCGAGCGGAGCAATCAGTCTTGAATTTCAGGCACAACTGTATCAACTGGCTGAAAACTAATTACCACTAAGGTCTTTTCATATTCTACACTTTGTAAAAAGCCTCCAGAGCTTGTTTTCATGCTATCCGCATAGTGTTTCTGTTCCTGTACTGCCTATTTCTGTCATTATACTCTGTTCTTGATTTGTATTCTTGTCACATGTAATTTCAGGCACAACTGTATCAACTGGCTGAAAACTAATTACCACTAAGGTCTTTTCATATTCTACACTTTGTAAAAAGCCTCCAGAGCTTGTTTTCATGCTATCCGCATAGTGTTTCTGTTCCTGTACTGCCTATTTCTGTCATTATACTCTGTTCTTGATTTGTATTCTTGTCACATGTAACCCAAGCTGCTTCTTGTAATCACTGTGCCCAGGTACCCCTGGGTCTGGTGCGCAATATAATTAAAGAAACAAATAAACTAGTCCATTTCCATGTGATATTTGCCCCTTAACTCTTTTAGCTGCCCCCAGTCCCATTTGTTACCTCTTAACCTGCGCCAGACCTGTTTTGCCCTTTTTCTTGATGCCCCAATCCCATTTAGTCCCGTTTGTTGCCCCTTAACCCTTTTAGCTGCCCCAGACCAGATTTGCCCCTTTTCTAGACCCTCTCAGTCCCGTGTAGCCCTTCTGTTGCCTCTTAACTCTTTTAGCTGACCCCAAACCAATTTTGCCCTTTCTCTTGACCCCAGTTCCATTTAGTCCTTTTTGTTGCCCCTTAAGCCCTTTAGCTGCCCCCAGACCAGGTTTGCCTCATCTCTTGATCCCCAGTACCATTTAGCCTGGTGTTGTCCCTTAGCCCTTTTAGCTGCCCCAGTCCCATTTAGCCCATGTGTTGCCCTTTAACCTACCCAGATCCATGTTGCCCCTTTTCTTGATCCTCCAGTCCCTTTAGCCCCTTTTCTTGCCCCAGCCTATTTTAGCACCTATTGTTTCCACAGCCTGTTCTTGCCCTATTTAGCCCCTTTTCTTGCCCCAGTTTTTTTAGCCTTTTTTTCTGTCCCATTAGCCATTTGTGTTGCCTCGTCAAACACTTTAGATCATTTTCTTGCCCCACATCCTTTTCTTGCCCCCTAACCAGGCCCCTCCCGTTTTGAGTGGTGATTTCCCAGGCTTGGCTCGTGCTTAGCCTTAGAGACAGGCCAGATCCCAACGCTCGGCCTTACCCATTCATTCCCTGGCTCTCCCGGGTCTATATATAAGAGGCCATGTTAATATCACCGTCCGATTCCAATAAGCAAGCAGTGCTCTTACCTGAAGCCTGCCTTTTCGGTCACTTTAAAGGCCTGAATATAACATGCAGCAAAGAAAGAGAGAATCACGCATTCATGAAAACAAAGTTTAAATCTGTTTCATTACATGTTCGGGAAAGCACATTTTAGGAAGCATTTTGAATGGATCTGGTTTCAGTCTCAACAGCCTGGGTGAATGTCTGAAATCAGTGGGGGGAAAAACAGACGATTCCCCAATGTTTATCTTGGCCCACCAAGGCCCTTTATGCGGAAAAATCATTGAAATAAAGTGCTTCCTCTGCGCATTCTGACAGGAAACGTCTACTGGCACGCCTGCTTTTCAAGCGTGCATTGCTTTTTTCTTGCTGCGCCGCAAAGCACCACCGGCCAGTAATTCATTTTTCAATTCGCTCCCCTCGTCACGGGGGTCAGCTGCTGATGGGACGGTTCGCCTGTCAATCACCCTGCTCGCGTGGTTGACAGCCAAACCGTTCTCCCCACTCAAGCATAAACAATATCATTTCGCCTTATGAAATTATTTGCGTAAAAAGAGTCCCCGGCAGTCCCCCACGAATGAAACACGTTTATTTAAAACAGCTGTCTAGACCCGGCTGGAGTCGGCGAGGTCAGAGGTCAGAGTTAACACCAATCTCCAAGGAACTTTGAAGATGACATTTTACAGATTGCATGCGCCTCGGCCTACACGGAGCATGGCACATAAATTGGACGTCGAGGCCCCTATTTGTTCTCCGAATTTTTATGAGCCCGTGGAGCTCTTCTTTGAAGCCGTACACGCCGAAAATAAAAACTGCTTTATGATGTTCAACTATTTGCGGTAAATCATGTTCACATCATGACCCCGAGCGGACCCCATCTAAACTCCCATGTGAAAAGTTAGTCTGTTCACCTTCCCGCCTAAAACACCCATTCCCACAAGGATCGACGGTTATGCTATTGTGATGTTTTTGTCATGCCTGTTGTGTGTTTTGGAGGGGTTCTCCCTTTTGTCAGCCCCCCCTTGCAGCCCCGCTGCCTGGGGCTGCTGAGCTTCAGAATTCAGCACCCCTCAGAATACTTTTCCTTTCACAGAAACCCCCTCCCCCCTTGTTTCTCTAATAAAATAACCCGTGTTGCAGTCTCATGGCGCAGACATCCGATGCCAGGGCTGTGGGTTCTTCTGGAAATCATTAGGCTATTTATTTTATGGAAATCTTATTGTCTCTAAGTTACTAGGTGTTTTAACTGTGGAATGCAGAGGGCCCACAAGAAACAGGCGCTGCCTGGGAACGCCGCTGGGGGGCGCTTTAGCCACCCAATTAATTTTCAATCAAAGCTCCCATGAGGTAATTTGCATTAGGCCCAAGGTAAATCAAACGCAGACGAATAGGGTTTGGAGTAGAATTGTGTGGCCAGGGGAGAGTTTACGGCTAAAGTTACCTGGCATCGTGAAAACAGCGAGACCACACGCCTTCCAACAAAACCTGAACTGCAAAGTGCTGCGGTTATGCATGTATTACATAAAAAAAATACAAGCGTTTCAACTGGGGGCACCATGTGAATGTAATATGGCAACCAGGGCTTTCCTTTTTCGTTGTATGAATGTTCACAGCTCAGCAATGTGATGTATTTGAAAGGCATAATCAACTAACCTTGCTTACATAATTGATCAGATGTCTGACTCTTTAGACATTGCAGGAGGGAAAGATTGAGTCATGTGGCTATTGGCAAGATGATGGGAAACTGTTGTGGGTACACATTTCTATTTATGCTGGGTAGTGGGAAATACAATTTCCAGGTTAATGTGAAACAAAATGTGGAGCGTTCACTTCACACATGAAGGGTTAAAAGTGATCGATCTGTAAACTAGAATGTTGATCTGATTTTAATGGATATTTGCACCCTGGTGAGGAGTGCCAGCCAGTAAGGTGGCTAGGAACGCGGGCTTGAACCGCCAGGGAAAGCCTGCGCTCCATGCCGTGCCGCCTGATGGCCGGCACCTCTGCCGCCATCTTCCCCCCACCCTCTGTCCCGTATATTTAAAAAAAAAATGTATTTACCTCCAACCCCCAACATAGATTCTTTCGACTACAGTGGCACGCGCAGCCGCACCTTCTGCCCTGCTCACAATGGCCGACATGGAAAGAAAGAGAAGAGGGGCTCTGTATAGATCCCCGCCTCACCCTTCCGTGGCAGCCATCTTTGTAAAGGATTTTCCTTCTTACAATGGGACGCGTCCCGTTGTACCAAGGAAAATACTTTTTTTTCACAGCCCTGGTTACTGCTTTGGCAAGCTTGGGTGCGAATAGCCTTAAACCCCCGTTCCAAGGCCATTTATATCCTTCGCTTCGCTCGAGCCGATAACTTGGCCTTCCAGGCCGTTAACCCCCGTTCCAGTCTTTAGAACGGGGGCTTGACGTCATAGTAGTTCCTGCTGTTCTTTATCTTATCTCAGAATTGACTCACTACTGTCTTCATGTAGGTTCATCTAAAAGTCCATCTCAACCCATACC
The DNA here is from genome assembly GCF_040938575.1 of Ambystoma mexicanum. Classification (NCBI taxonomy): domain Eukaryota; kingdom Metazoa; phylum Chordata; class Amphibia; order Caudata; family Ambystomatidae; genus Ambystoma; species Ambystoma mexicanum. The sequence continues at coordinate 204,419,354 of NC_090940.1, forward strand.
GACCAAGGAGAACGCTTGAATCCAGAGTCATGACTTATTCCAAGAAACCTCTGATATGTCACATTACCTTTCTCTAACATCAGGGTGATACTTTGGAACTCCCTCCCAAAGGTAATCTGCACAATGAAATGATCACCCCACAGGACCTACCTTTTTAACACATGTATGTAGCCAAGGCACCATCCCCACAATCCACCACAGATGTATCAGATGGACTTTCCCAACCTCCTACCACGCCTGCGCAAATTTCCTGCACCAACAGCCTCAACTTCTATTCGCAAGTGCAATACACACAGACTAACTATGCTGCCCATAGATGGCATTGACAAAATCCCTACAAAGAAGAGAAATGAGAGGGCCTGGGCACCACTGTAATATTCAAAGTAAGGTAATCTCAGTGACAATTGTATAGTCTGCTCCAGAAATCCCTTTGCACCTGGGATCATTTCATGCACTGTGCATTGTTCGCCGACCAGATCCTGGTCGGTGGCTGGGTGAACAATGAATCGATATACCATTAGCTTCTTAGGTCACACTCTTAATGATTTATAGTCACAGCCCTTTCACATCATTAATGATATTCCGTATCCCTAATAAGAATACGTTCTCCAGTTTCTTAAAACCACAGGCATTTATTAGCATCTGTTGATCCAATGCATTTCGGACTATGTCCTTCTTCAGGGATCTACAAAACATGAAAACATTAACAATATTTGCTGATGTACCACACTTCTATTTTAACAAATTCCTTCGTGATAATCAAATTCCTACCTGCCTTCATTACAATCTTGTGAGCGTTCTGTAAAACCGAAGAAGATATTTCCCATAGTGTCTCATCCACACACAAAGTATATAGAAGGATGTTAACTTTACCCCTTGGATCCAAAATTGAAAAGGCTCTGTGATTAGCACAAAATCATTTGTTAGAGCTTAGTGTAAAAGTATGTTCATGTTCAATGTGCCTGAAGCATGTAGAGGAGAGAGCGTTAATAATCATAACAATTTCTGTCCTTATGCAGCGTGTCATGCTAGATTATATCACTTTTAAGTGCGGTAAAGCAGGTGTTATTATTACACAATTTACTGGTACTGAATGCATCAATTTCAGATGGATGAACGGCAGAGTCGGTGCGGGCGCGGAATTCGAACTTGCAAAATCCAGGCTAGCCCATTCTCTTGTGAGTTCTCCACCTGTATTTCTAATGTCAAATTAACCAAAAAGCGAATAGAGGGTAGGGCCCTAATGTTGGATCGGCTTAGAATCTCTTAGATGGAAGCATCTCCGGACCCGCTGGCTGTGCACATAAGCATTTGAGCGAAAGGCCTAGTTGAACAATGTACATGAGCAAAGCAGTTTGTAGTCTTCTGTAAGTGAGGAGAGGGACCTTTTGGGGAAGAAAGACCGCTAAGTTTAGAAATTGACATTCAGTCCTGTACATGGGGAGAGGGACCTTTTAGGGAAAGAATGACCACTAAGATTAGTTATTGTCTATCAGAGTGGTTGGAAATGCAATATTAGGTTAGTAGTTTTATTTAATACTGAGGCAAATCACCACTGTAGTAGTCTCTGAACTCTGTGGTTTGTCCAAAGTCTGGCGGATTGTGCCCTCGACAGAAGAATCCAGACCTTTGTCTGCAGAAGGATAAGGGTACAGATACAAGGATGGGAAAGGGGGGATAAATGCCACTGACAAAAGGAGGAGGTCGAGGGGAAGAATGCTTAGTCATAGTATAGGTGCATGACAGTGGTGTTAGGTGGACCATATCATTTATGATATGGAAAAGATGCGTTTACTCTAAAGCGTTTGGGATTAATTGTACTCTGCTTATGCGCCCAGATGCCCACAGGCCCGGATGCGCTATACAAATAAAACAAATACAAATACAAGGCAGGTTGGGAGAAGCTATCACTCTGTAATATTTGGTTGCATGAGGGCCTCTACACCTGCTCTGCCAGTCCTAAAGATGGTGCCTTGCCTGCCTGTGCTTACCTTTAACTTATATTTCAGGTCAAACTCCCGAATGTTAATTCTGGGACTGCACAGGCCAAGGAGTGAGTTTGGCCTTTTAAAGAAGATACCTAGTAAGAAGGTGAATGTTTGTTGATAACAGAGGGAGGGAAGAGGACATGCATTCCGATGACGAATTCCTGCATATGTTATATGCCAGGCCCCATTACATTTTAAAAAGTCCTTGAGATCAGCCCTACAGATAAGGGGCTGTATCAGTCACTTTTACTCCCTAAAAATAGGCAAATACTCACCAAAAATAAAAACAGGGAATAAAAATACTCCCAACAAAGAATAGGAATCAGACACGTAGACCATTGTGCCTCTGCTTTCACCCACAAACTCCATGGATACGTTTGGGCCCGTAGTGCACGTAGTACCACAGGACGAATCTACTATTATTACTGCCTGATTGGAAGAAGTAAACGTGTACCTTTTAATGTGCATAAATAACTAGGTGAAAAGAAATCATTATTGCCAAAACATTTCTGTTTTCCAGTTAAAACAATTTTACTTGCTTACAAAATACTCCCCGTTGGGAAATGGAATTACGTTTTTGCTGCCTAAAAAATCATTTTATTCCTGACTTTAAAATAGGGAGTAAAATACTCCCATTCCCAAATATCTGGAGACCTTTTGAGATTATATTGAGCACAATTGGAATTTTACCAAATTCAAAAGAGAGCTGATGAATTGGCATAATTTAACTGACGTGCAAACTCAATGCCTCTAAGAGTCTACGTGCTTTATGTACACGAGTATGCCGCATATGAATGATGTTATACAGACAGAACTCCAAGGGCAAAGATGTGCATTGGAGCCCGCAGGACAAATAAGTTATGAAACACATGAACAGTATAAAAGAGGTATTCAGTATAGAGAAGACAGCCGTGGGCATTACAGAAACCTGTCAGCTAGCTTGACACTTATTAATCCCAGAAACTTGTCCTGCACTAATTAAATCAATGCACGTCAGTTAAATTATGCACTTGCCCATACCTTCCACCTCCACCTCCCCTTTCCTTCCCTTACCTCCTGCACTTCCACAGTGCACTTTCACGTGAATGCCACAAGGTCTAGTACGACCACGATTGTATATTTACAGTTTTTTCACACTGTCATTTACTCCCCATTGTCCCTCCCCACTCTTGCCTTGTTGCTCCTGGAAACACAAGTCTGTTGAATGGGCGCCTAACAAATGCTCAATAAATAAATAAATAAGTAAAGGTTCTCCCCTAATATGATAGGCAATGGAACCTAAAAGGCTGTACAATAATGAATACAAGTGGTCAAGTGAGAGGGTGCATTTAAGAACTTGGTAAGTAATAAGAAAATTGATGTGATTTATGCGATTTACCTCTGTCCCTGACACGTGAGGTGAATATGCTTTGCATTTTCTAACACAGCCTCAGATTCCCTTTAAGAAGTAATTATCTATGCTTCCAGCCTAATTCTTAACATTTCACACTTCTTTGAATCAACATTGTAAGGTATATTTCATCATCACTATAGTTTGCTGATAGTAAGTGGCTACTTTTGGACTTCCAACATGTCATCTCATAGAGAATTATGTGATGTTTATGTTATTTTGTGTTACTGGACTCAGCTTTGAGTGCACATTTTGAACTTCACAGAATCACACTTTTAAGGTTTCAATTTTCATGGTCATATATTTCGAGAGTGAAGGACTATTGTTGAACTTCTAGAGTGCTGTTTATAGAGTTTGATGTGCTATTTATATTATAGTATGTTGCATTACTCAATTCAATGTGTATTCCAAAGATGCTCCTAATCACACCTTTAAGGTGGTATTTCCCAGCAGTATACTTCACTGATACTGAAGAACTACATTGTGGATCTCCCAAATGTCATCTTATAGAAATGTTTGTGCTATTTCTTTTTTAAGCTACAATACCCAGCATTTAATGTGAATTTTGAATTTCTTGAATCACACTTTTAATGTTTCATTCCTCATTGTTATACTTTGCTTATAGTTACCGGCTACTATTTGGACCTCCTAAATGTTCTCTTATAGAGATTTATGTACTATTTATGTTATATTATATCATCCAGCTCTACATTTTGTAACTTAAGAGAATCACACTTTTAATGTATCATTCTCCATCAGTATACCTCACTGATGGTGAGCAGCTGAATTTTGTGACTCTAAAACGTCATCTCAGAGAATGTAATACACTAATTATGTTATGTATGCCACTCTGCATTCATGCACATTTTGAAATTATCTGAATCATCTTGTACATTAATAATTTCACATCGGTATACTTTGCTGATAGTGAGGGCTACTTTTTGAATCACTCAAATGTCGTCTTACAGTATTGTATGCACATTTTATGTTTATGTTATGTTGTGCTACATTGGCAAGAATTCAGTGAAAATTCCAAACTTCTTTCAATCACACTTTTAAGGTGTCATTCTGCATCATTATACTTCCCCGACAGGAAAGTGGCTTCTCTTTGGAAGCATAAAGTGTCATCTTATAGAATTTTATGGACTACTTATGTTATGTTTTGAAAGACATGAATAAAGCAAAGGTGGCTTGAAAGAAATCTATAGAGTTCTGTATTGGAATATAATTTGCAATCAATCAATCGATAGTTTTTGAAAGTATGAAACTAATCATAAGGACAGTTATGGCTTTATTTGGCAGGGACATTATCTCAGCAATACCTCACAATCTATAGCTATGCTCTCTTTGATTCACAAAAAGCGGTTAACACAATCGGTTTGTACATTTCCAATATTACTTTCCTATTCAATTCATATATATTGTTTCTGATTAACTAATTCTTGGTCATTATTCGTTCAATTCCATTTAGCTTCCGATGCATAAAGATGTCAACTCCCATATCCCACATGTATCAACAACTTAAATAGCTACTAAAACACGATTTGGGCAACTCCCTTTATCAGGGGCTAAAGTATAAAAATAAACAAACCTTGTAGAAGCAAAAATAAAAACACAGTTCTCTGGACAACACTCAACCCATTGAATTTGCTTCCAGTCATGTGCAACACAAGCTCATCAAACATCCAAAATGGAGGACTCTTATTACTGTGGAAAAGAGAAAGGAATTGTTTCTTTGAATGGCCCTTTATCCTTTATGATTGCCTCCCTCAGGCCCTTAAAGTGAACTACACCACATTGGAGTCTTTTGTGATCTCAGGAGAACTTGTTTTGCATGGGCACACAGTAAATGGCAATAAATAAATACATATCACTAACCTGTAATCACAAATTAGTTATACAAAACTTGCAAAAAAGCGTGTTAAATCCCATTGGGCATTTATCCAATTCGGATTTTAAGCACTGAGAAATAAAATCTGAAATATTTTTATGCTGTCTACATTACGAGGTGATTTGAAAATACATTCAACCTCCTGTATTTCAACTAATAAATGATATGGCATGCTTCACCAAGTGTTGTGTCACTTCAGACTTTCTTGTACACATGTCGATTTGTGTTTAACACTTATTCCTTATATACTTCAAGATCTTTTTCCATCATGTAACTTAGCCCTAGAGAAAGACATTTGAAACACTAGACTACAAAAGTCCAGAACTATGTAATACTTTCTTTAATCTGAACACCTTGGCCACTTTGAGGATGATGAATAACATTTTCCTTGATCACATTGTTGGAATGAACATATCCCAAACACAGGAATTGGACCATTCTTTGAATATGCTGACATTTCTGCCTTTCGTTACACAAAACTCCTGTTTTATCAAATGCTCCTTAATCTTTCTTTAAAATGTGTATGCTGTAATCGGAAGGTGAGGAAAAAAAAAGCTTGTGCACATGTTCATCTGGGCTTAAAATGCATCACTCATATTTGATGATTGTTGTCACCGGAACTGCTGGGGACTACCAGAAAGCATGCGCAACCGGACTCTATTGAACTAGTTACAAAAGCAAGAAAGACTGTCTGATGTAGTTAGACACAGTGTTAGGAGCAGCCCAGTTGAAACAGAGAAAACATAAGATGATTTGTGCTCTTAAAAACACATTTTAATATTGAATTTTCTAAAAATAATGTTTTATCTTGGTCTTTTCTACAGAAAGAAAAGTATTCTAATTGTAGTCTCACATAAACAATTCAGATCCAATAAAGAGCACACAAAATGTCTGCCATCCTTATCTTGAATTCATCATTTCATCAATAGGATGATCATCTCATGCCTAATCTAACTATTCACATCCTACCTATATTCAGTGCACAATACATTCAACATACTCTTCCAATATATACATACGTACCGTGTTCTCACATTCAACCTGTTTTTGTTCCTATAGCGCATATTTGGAACATTCATGAGTGGCTGGATTCTCAATTCCTTTGTTCGTATTAGATAATTCATTGGTGTGCAAGTACAGGCATCCCCTAAAGGGGTTGGAGATATGATTAATTCGATTAGGCACCAAGATGCCCATCCTGCTGATGAAATGATGAATTCAAGATAAGGATTCCAAACATTTAGCAGACTCTTTATTGAATGTGAATTGTTTGTGTGAGATAACAAATCGAATATGTATTTGCTTATTTCATTTCTACAGTTCTAAACATTCTCAAAACCAGTGTGTTTCAAGTACATTGTCTAACTACGTTGCATCAGTGTAACATGTTTGGGCACACTCGGTTCCCTTGGCTTTGTTTCCTGCTTGGCTTGCTATGTCTGTGAACTCTGCGCTGTGCCCTCTGCCTCCTAGCAACATCTGACAGCAGAAGAGATGACCATTTCTGGATTGTTCTGCGTTGATGCTGCCTGTGGTCCCTGTGAAGACTTCTGTCAGGACAGCATTAGGGTGGGTCATCAATCCGTGACTTGCTTGCTGGAATAATATGGCTATTGGGAGGATGACTGCCCTTCAGGAATGCACATTTAGGGCTGGGAGGTGCTGGCAGAGGTGTGTAAAAGTGGGCAAGAACAGAGTAGGAACTCGGGCCGGAGAGACACCATCATCCCGGGGCCAGGTCTCCAGACGTGGCCTCGGGCTGCTGGTGCACTGTTTACCTGGTTGGATACCACACATCTTTCTGAGGCTAGAGAGGAGAGACTAGGCCAGGGGCATTTCTGCCAGGAGCCCATCTAGCAATGTACGTGAGAGGCAGGAGGTTTGCACAGAGTCAGTGCATTCCAGTCCACCCCAAACCTGCATTCACTCAGTTCTCATCCAAGCTGAGTGTTCCTTTTTAATGTATATGCATTGACAACCAGTAGATTATTCAGTAACACCTGTTATTATTGTAATTAATAATGTTGTAGTGCTTAGAGGCAGGAGCAATCCAGCTCTAATTACTAAAATGTAATAATATTGGGCCCGTAGCAATAATGGCATCAGCCCTCCCAACAGAAATGAAGTTGTTGGAGGTGTTGGCTGGGTCCTTGGTTTCATTTATTAACTGACTGAGTATATCAGAGATGTTCTCCTTCCATCTTCCAGCTTGTGAGAAAAGTAGGCTGGAATGCAATAGAGTGTGCAGGCAGATCTGAATGTATGCAGATCCAGGAGTGTACATTTAAGAGTCATGGATGGTCTCTTCACTCAACTGTTCCCATAGAGAAACTCCTCCCCTGCCAAGTAAACTCATTTTCTTCCTCCTGTGCTCTAATATAATGTTCTTTCTCCTGTACTCATTTATTTATCATTATTGTTATTATTATTGGTGTTATTAAAGTGTGAACCAAGTTAGGGAACAACATAGCGCTGTACCAGTCATAGATCCAAACATTGGTGGTGAGAATTGAACAAATTATCAAATAAACAATAGTAATACTTGCTGCAGTATAATATACAGAGGCAGGGGTGCACAACGTAACCAGAATGTAGGTTACACCAAGGTGTTGTTGGAAGAGTCCGATTTTCAGTTTCCTAAACATGAAGGAGACTTGGAGAAGTCCAGATTGCCACAGGGATGGATTAACAGAGGAGAGGAGCATAGAACGTAAAGGATTGTTTCCTTTTTTCCTTTTTCAGGCCCAGTCTAGTTTCAAGTCTAGAGATGTTCTAACTATGAGATGATTGTGTTCCGGCCAAAGTTTTTAGTTTGCCCATGAGGTAGGCTGTCGTAACAGCTGTGGTTGACTTGTGGGTGAGGCGTGCGATTTGAACCAGATCCTATCTGCGATGGGGGGGTCTGTGTAATTCGTGCAATATGGGGGTGGTATGTTCACATTTTCTAGAGGGAGTGGTGAGGCGATACGTGACGTGGTATGCTGGTTTGACAGTGACCAGGCAGGCAGCGAGGGTACTGCGATGATGGCATTACCCTCTTGATATGCAAAGTCACTAGGTCCTGCACCACCCTTCAGAAGTTCTGGGGCGGGAGGAAGGGCTTGATCTTCCAGAGTAGAGGGAGCTTATATCAAGCTTCTTGACCCTTTCGCTGTGTGTTGTTAGAAGGATACGTGCTCAGGGCTCGGATCAACCCTACTCCACCTAAAGTGTAGTGCCAAAGGTTACTGTAGTTGCAGACGCCAACGCTTGTGAACGGAATAACCTCTTGCGAAATTTGTAAAATTGACTAACACTGATATCTACTAGCCCTGATTGAAAGAGGCGAGTCTGTCCCCGAAACACGTGTCTCAGAAAGGGCACTTTGAATATATTGCCATTTTTTCTCACAATCAATGAGTGTGAGTCTTTAATGACCTTTGGCGCTACACTTTAGGTGGAGTAGGGTTCATCCGAGCCCTGAGCACGTTTTATTATCCACCGGAGTAGGGGGTTGCACTTCGTTACTCCACTGAGCAGCTGCCACCCTTTTCTCAGTGCAGGACACAGATGGTTGATATCCAAAAAAAAAAAAACCTGTGTATCTTCATTGTTAGACGGATAAATTGCTATCCACAATTGACCCTAGAGATTTTGCTGAGTGGCTGACGGTTGAACCTGTCCAAGTGAAAATTCATTCTTGGTGGGGTTAAACTTTAAGTAATAACTTGTCATACATGTTTGAATCACTTCAAGGCATGAGCAAAGGTGAGCAATACCTTGTGGACAGTGTTCAGACCTGAGTGCGTATATCAAAAAAGCCACGGGTGTGCCAGATCAACAGAATGCCAGAGAAGCCTGTCTTGTATGACAGGAGAGTGAGTAGTGTATCATGTTCGACTGTCTGAACACAGCTGAGAGATTCAAGAGGTCTAGTAGGCATAAGCCCCCTTTATCGATCATCTGAAGGGCATTGTCGACCACATGGATGGTGGCTGTTACAGTGCTGCTCTTGGGGCAGAGCCCGGCTTGGTAATCCAGGAGCAGACCGAGTTGCTCTATTTCTGAAAGTAGTTGATTAGCAACTAGCTTCTCAATCACTTCACCAATAAACAGGAAGCTCATGACAGGCCGGTAGTTTGCCAGGTCTTCCGGGTAGAATATGTTTTTTTTTAGGAGTGAGCATGTAAGCCCTGTTTGTAGGACATCTGGCTATGTACCCCCACTGAGGGAGGTGTTGGCTGTCGAGCACGGTTGGTAAATGTTTTAAGGATGGTAGCCAGGAGGATGCCATTGATGCAAGAAGTTGGTTGTAAGGATGCGCATGTGTATCAGATGTCCTTAAGTGAGAGGAGAGATAATTTGTCCAGGGTTGAATGACCCACAGGGTAACAGAGAATTTAGAGCCTTCAATGTGGATCTTGATTATATCCAAAAAGAAATTAATGTTGATCTTCTTCTTCACCTGGGATTCTGGTACCTCTGGGTCCGGTGCAGCGTTTGAGCAGTGTTTGACTGCACTTTGCCCTTTTTAGAGGCTGATGTAATGGTGGTGGTGTAATTAGTAGCCTTTGCTTGGATATCAGGGTCTTATATCAAGCTTATCCCATCTCATACACGTTCAATTATCAATCCATCCTCACACTCATTCATTCACAAAATACTCACGTTATCATTCATCTGCACTTCCACATATTCATTTATTCATCTATGATTCAACTATGTTGTCTCTTTGTTTATCCTAACAGTATTTTTTTTATATATCATGAACACTATCTATATCTAAAAGTGGGCTACATTATATTCATATATTGGACAGTTGAGTCTCCATGCCCTAAAATTCTGAAGCCCATTTCTGAGGACAGCAGTAAGAATAAAGATTACGTACAGAACTTTAAAAAAATGAAATATGATAACACTTTACCTCTACACGCATATTTCTCTTTCTCATGCAGATTTACAAGTGGGACTTTTCCAAGTATGGAAGTTGTAAACTTTAGACAACCGAGTTGTCCACCCATCAATTAACAAGATAAGGTGTATTTTAAACTTAAAGCGGGTTTGGGTTTATTACTATACTGATGCTGTTTTGTTTAGAAAATCATTGGAATCTATTAATTTGAATTTTGTGATTTGTTTTAGGCTCATTAACCCCAAAAGCATCTTGTATTGCTTGTCCACATGAATTTGAAGACTCTCTGTTCAGTTTTGTTAGCTGTGGTAACTAAAGTTGTTAAATACACCAATCTAATTATTTTCTCTGATGAATGTTCAAAAATTAAACATGAAGACAGAAACATGCTGAATACTTTTGACGATAGCTGTTAGAATTGGTATACAGTAATCAACTAATTTGATGTATAACATTGTGGATATAATGTCTTGTGTATGTTTCATAACATGTTTTGATTTGATGCCACTTTCAAGTGGTCTATGTTTTTTTATTTGTAACATTGTGAAACGTTAAGCAAGGTTGGTCGAAAAGGAAAATGGTTCTACATTGATATAATCACTTGGTGATGAATAGGATTGATAGATGGTTAGGTTATGTTGACATATATGTTTTTAAAGTTTTATAATGAAAATAATAACATATATCTTTTGATGATGGTCTTAATTAAGAGACGTTATGTGGATTTATTTATTTATTTTATTTATTGTATTTTTTGTTTAGCGCTGGCCCTGCCCAGATGGTTTTGGAGTGCCTTACATGGTTCAAATATTGAAAAGGTGGGAGTTGAAAAGGAAGTTCCAAAATATTTTCAGGAAAGGATGGGAGATTAGGATATACAAGTGATAGCAGTGGAGGAGGGCAGGGTTATGTTTGGGGAAAAAGTTATGTTTTGAGGCTCTTTCTGAAAGTAATGATGGAGGATGCTATGCGTATGGGGCGAGGTAGGGTGTTCCATACCCTGGGTGCCCAGTGAGTGTGCATAGTGGAATGTGTAGAAGGTGTTGGCTGGCTTGTCTGGTGTTTGTGTGGGTGATGGGTTTGAGTTGTTTGTCATGAAGTTAAAATGAAGTTTTGAGGTGGATGGCTTTGAATACAATGCAGAGTCTTTGATGGCAATTCTCTCTCGTATGGCGAGCCAGTGGAGCTGGGAAATAGCGGGGGTAGTATGTGAATGTTTGGGTAGGTGGAGGATGGGTCTGGCTGCTGTACGTTGTATGGTTTACAGGGGTTAAGAGGGTTGTGGGGAGTCCAGTGTGGAGAGCATTTCTATAGTCCAGCATAGAGAGAACCAGTGCTTGGACTGCGGTGCGGAAGTCGTCAGAAGGAACGATAAGTCTGAATTTGTGTAGGATGTGTAGTTGTAGATTGCATGTTTTGGTGACAGCGACTATGTGGTTTGTAAAGGAAAGGTGAGTGTCGATGGTGCAGCCAAGGGATTTAACAGGTGTGGTGAGGGATATGTGTGTATTGTCCATGGCAAGTTCTTGGATACATGGGGGTGAGGTCGGGTGTGTGCATTGGGGGCAGATGAGGAGGTATTTTGTATTGGAAGGGTTGAGTTTGAGGAAGTGGGTGGTCATCCAATTGGTGATGGTGGAGAAACAGGTTTTAAGGGTGTGGAGTTGTGAGATGGATGACATTTGGAAGTATATTTGCGTGTCACCTGTGTATTGGTGGAAATGTACGTTGTTTTTGCTAAGGGTCTGACCAAGGGATTCAACATATAGGTTGAAGAAGACTGGAGATACAGAGGAGCCTTCTGGGACCCCATACTTGACAGGGGTGGGGTCTGATCGATAAGGGGGTATGGAGACAAAGTGTGTCCTGTCAGTGAGAAAGGAGCTGAACCAGTCGAGTACGGTGCCAGAGAGATTCATTCTGTGGGCTAGGTTGTCTAGTAGAATAGTGTCGTTGATGGTGTTGAAGGCTGCAGAGAGGTGAGGGAGTACAAATAGTGCTGTGTGCCCTTTGTCTGTGATGCTGAGGAGGTCATCAAGGATTTGAAGAGTAGCAGTCTCTGTGCTGTGTCCAGGCCGAAAGCTAGATTTGAAGGGGTTGAGTAGGTTGTTTGTGGTGATGTGTTGTTGCAGTTACAAAGCGTTGCATGATTCTGATGAGGTATGGTAGGATAATAATCATGCTGTAGTTTTCGGGCAGCGTGGGGCAGAGTCATGGTTTTTGAGGAGGGGTGACATTTGTTTCGTTTTGAATGCAGTGGAGTTAGTACCATGTGAGAGACAGGAGTTGATGATGTTGAGCCAGTGGGGAGCTAGGTTGTTAAGGCAACTGGATGCAGCTTGAGGTGGGCATCTATCATCCATGAAGTGTGCACGTTTTGCTTCGGCAGAGAGGGTGATAAGGGTGTCGATGGGGTGAAAAGTGTCCCATGTGATGACATGTTTGGGATTGGGGGATGTGAGTGGGAGAGCTGAGGTTGGAGCTATCCTGATGTGTATTTTGGAGTTGAAGTAGTCCATGAGGGAGTTGCATACTGCAGTGGATCGGGGTGCAGAAGGTGTGGATGGTGGTTAAAAGAGGTACTTGATGATGTCGAATAGTTTCTACGTTTGATTGGTGGCAGATTGGAGTTCTTGGAAGTAATAATTGGCTATGATATTGCGCATGGCTGTTTTATATTTGTTGCAGCAGTGGCCTAGGGGTGTCCTGGTTGAGGGGCATGGGCTCATTTGTCAGGCAGGCGTCTAGCTTCCTGCTTGATAGACAGGAGGGAGCTGTTGAACCATGTTTTGTGGTGGTTGTTGTGTTTTTTTCTGTAATTTGAGGGGTGCAATTTTGTCGAGTGTCTGTGCGATGATGGTGTTGTAATTTTACGCAAGCCCTTGTAAGGGGGGACGAATCCCGGGGCCATTAAATCATTTCCCCTCAATCTTTTGATTGTATATGTGTGGATGGTGTTGTAATGGCAGAGGAGGATGGAGGGATGTGCGTGTGGGGAAGAGGTAGGTGGTATGACTGGTGCTAAGGCTATGTCTGTAATGTGTTTGGTGTGTCTGATTGAGGGGTCAGGAGGGACGTGTGGCAGTGGGTGGGACTTTGTTTGGCAGTGTAAGTGGGAAGGGGATAGCAAAATGGTCAGACCACAATACCCAGATTTGAGTATCCATGAAGACATGATGTTTGCTTGAGAGCAAAAGGTCCAGGGTATTGCCAGCAGTGTGTGTGGGATAGGTGATGAGTTATGTGAGGTCATAAGGGGCAAGTGGAGTGAGGTTAGTCTTTAGCATGGGCTCGGTGTCTGGAAGGGAACTACCAGGATTGAAGTCACCAAGGTAGATCTTGTTGCAGGGGCAGGTGTGATTGTTAGAATTGAAATCAGCCCAGTCGATGTGGCACTTGCGATTGTGTGTAGGGGGTCGATAAATCAGGTGGAGAAAGGTGGGGTGGTGGTGTGATGGAGGGGAGCAAGAGAGAGTGAGTGCTTCAAAGGATGTGTATGGGATTACTAAGTGTGAGTGTGACTTTATATATGATGGCAATGCCACCACCTTGTTTGTGTGGACAGTCTCTGCAGTGTATGAGATAGTGCGTGGGACGCATGTCAGGGATAAGAAGCGTGTGGTGGGGTTTGACCCATGTTTCAGTAAGGAAGAGTATATCTGGAGAGTGTGTGCTAATGAGTTCATTAATTTCATGTGTGTGAGCAGGTGTAGAATGGCAGTTGAGAAGAAAGCATGTGTATGTAATTAGTTGTTTTAATGGAGTGTTGTGTTGGAGTTTGATTTGAGTGTTTGTGTGCTGTATGGGAGGCATTTTTGTGGCAACCTGTGGCAAACTGGGGCTAACAGGGAACACAGAATGAAATAGAGAAGGCTATGGCAGCAACCCTTAGCTCTGCCTTCCCTTTGCTATGGATGCCTGTAAGAATGGACGCCCAAAAGACATTGCTTATTCCGTATCTATCAGGATTCCCTATCGAGAGTAGTATGTTTCATAAATGTAAATATAACACTTTACATTTTTCAGCTAAGAAAAGTAAAATGGTTGCTCCTTTTGATAACCATTAGTGCATGTCATCCGACTCACATTTAGATCTTTCAGAGTCAGTCATTGCTGAATTGCTGAGAAAACAGCTGACATGGGGGCGGCAAAGAAACATCCTTGTGGCACCCCTTGCCCATGTATTTTCAGGGTCTACTGCCTACTAGTTCTCACCAGCTGTAGTAGCTGGTCTCCAACATTAATCATTACATGGTGGAGGATATTTATTTGAATAATATGTGTACGCCATTAGCAGGTACTGCCGACCAACGCAATGAGAGCCACGCTTGAGAGCTAGCCTCTATGTCTATACTATGGCAAATGCTTTGGAAGGTGTCATTATGTAAAGTCTTTTTTCGATGGAGAGTGTATGTCGGTTAATTGTGAAAATATGAGTTGACAAATGATAAGTCCATCAAAGAAATCATTTTAAAGTTGGGACATAAATTGGGGGATTCATTTAATTCCTTCATAAATTATATTTTAAATTAAGTGAAATTGTACTAAACACATCCAAGAAACAGGTAGTGCCCTTGTGAACGGAAATTCAAATAGGGGCAATCGAGGTTAAACATGTGAAACTACTAAGTATTGATGGTGCAAAAACCTGTAAATCACTGAAAGGTGTAGCGGTAGGATACGATAAGAGTAAAACCAAATATCAGAATAAGTAAAAAATGGATCAAAATTGATATTTTTGTCATTGAGGCATAGACCTCAGGGGGTGGCATGAATAGTTTATTATAGTTAACACTTTGTATTTGCCACTCATTTGCACACCATATGGGCCTCATTACGTTTTTGGTGGTAGCCTGCCAAACTACCGCCAAATTTGGTTACTGTTACTGCCATTTGGTCCAGCGGGATGACCACCCGATAACAAATGGTGGTATGTGGTTTTAGTCCCTATCTATTGAGTCCATAGAGCTCCATGAGGATTTCGCCCAAATTACAGCCGGCGGTAATTCAGCCAGCTGCAATCCCGCAGATTTGGCAGTTTTTTGCTGTAAGGTGGCAGAATTACCTCCAGCATTTTGTTGTAGGTTTTTCCTCTACCTTGTCACTAAAGTTGTAGTACGGCAGTGCAGTAATGTGGCAGAAATGCAGTGGTGGCAGAGTTACCACTGCATTACCACTTTTTTTCCCACACCGCCGTACTCGTAATGAGGCCCATGGTAATTTGACAAAGTGTATCTACTCTTTCACGAGCCAGCATGTAGGAATTAACATCCTGTTAATGAATAAAGCTTTCTTCTGATTAACCATCGCAAGGGGCTTCTCTTTTGTCCGAACCAACAACGTATTAATGGCCCATGAATTCTCCTGACTAGGCAAAACAGCAAAGACTTGTGAAGGGAGTGTGTAGTTTGCATATTAGAAACCTGTTTGTTGCGGAATTTGTGCTCGATATCAATAGTATTATGCATATACACCCATTTTAGTGGTTCGATTAGGTTATTTTAATCACCTTTCTGTATATATATATATGTACTGGAAAGCCATCTACTATGTATAATGAAGATTATTAATTTCAGCAAAGGCCTGCACAGAATGCTTCAGCAGAGCCTGTGTTCCTGAAGCGTCAGTTTCGATGAGCGATGACTTACAGTAAGATAGCCTATGTTCTAGCTATGCAAGATGACTTAGCTGAGATCTATTGACTTTCTATGGAATGCCGTGAAAAGGCCTACACAATTCTAACTTCCACATCTAATATGACTTCCGCTTTTAGTAACATACAGGTACATCAGATAGTACTCAAATGACTGAATTGAATGAGATGATAGCCGTTAAGAAAATCAAAGTAATTTTACCAAACCTCGAGAGGGTATTAGTTCGAATGTTGTTAGGTGTGAGTGTGGTAAATGAATCGTGATCAGTTTATCGTGCAACATTACACGTTTAAAAACTAAACTTGATGAACCAGACTGGTGTGCCTCTGTGAAGGGGTATAATACTATGTTAATGCAAGGAACCTTTCTATTTATCCGGGTACAGGTCAATTTTTACTCTGACTATACTTTTAAAGTCTTGTCAAGCCAAAGGTGGCCTTATCAGCTGGCTGTCTAGTAATTTCAAGTGAAATCTGTCCTGGGTCATAATTCAGCTAATAGAATACAGATGCTGCAACTATTTAGCAGTGCAGGACCTATTGGTTTGCCTTTTAACGAAAAGGAATTGATTTGGCAACAGAGTGTTTAACTCAGGTATGCCAATGTGTATCTTTGTTCAAAGTTGACGGGTGGGCACAGTATGTGTCAATATGGTTTTGTTATTATCGGTGTTCTTTGTAATGCCCAGACAGGACAGGAAGAGAGTATAGAGTGTGAAGATTTAACTGAGGCTCTGATATGGGGCATACCAGATGTGATATTTCAAACACAATGTATGAATAAACAAGGGCGTGCATTGAATAAAGAAGCTTTAGAATCCTTGTTATGTGTAGTGAAGACATAACTAATTCTGATTGTCAAGGGAAAGGTACTTTTAATAGATCACTAAAAGGCCAAAAGGTTAATATATAAAGAACATATTTCATGAACTGAAGCGCCAACTAAATGATTGTCAATCAGTAATTAATGTACAAAATGTTTTTTAAAAAGACACATTTCGTTTCAAAAATTAAAGATCATGTGATTGTTCATCAAGTTGAAAGTGAACATTTTGTGAAGTGAGGACTCCTGCTACTGCCTTTTGCCATGCTGAACTCTCCTCTTGCTGTGTTGCTGTAAGGACAGCCCTGCGAGCATCTTGCTCTTGCTGTCGTGCCAGAGGCGGACCTTCGCAGGACCACGTGACCCAATCACGTGACTTTACAAGGAAGTTCAAATTCAGCACACAGACACCCGAGCGGTGTTAAGCCCTAGTGGAGTCAAGGGCTAGTGAAGACGCTGTTTGCTGCTGTTTGGCTGTGACCTGTGACTGTGCCACGCCTCTTGACAGTCCATGTGCAGAGTAACAGTCTGCCCCAGCACAACGCTAAGACCGCGTTCCTTGTGTCGAGTAAATGACTAACTGCTGAGGGGCCGCAAACCCAAAGGAAAACTCTTTAGCATCGACGTATGCTGAATCCGTGGATGGCTCTGAAAGCAGTACCGGGAGAAAAGGTAAGCAAATCTATTGGGCGAGCACTTCACGCCCCCTTAATGTTGCCCGCAGCCTTACCTACTGCTCTGCAATTACGGAAGTTGTTCTCTTCAGCCCCCCCGTCCCAAGTCACCCTCACTCCAATCTCGCTGCCTGAAACACAATCCGAGGAGCAAATTGACTTAGCTGTCAGTCAGCTGATAAACAATCTTCGCATGCCTTGGATCAAAATATGCGAAAATGCACTTGATGCTTCATCTGACTTTTCAGAGGTTCCTGCAGGGCCCCTGGCAGTAAAAGACACTCCTTTGCCTGTGTCCGATACATCTCCAGCTCACTCTGAGTTGGTTGCATACAGGTACTCTCCAAGAGTTTGCTACGCCAAATTCAACCCTACAAATCATTGATTCATCCTGTCAAAAAAGACCATTATCATTTTTAGTCAGCGACAAAGAGCTTTTGAAGATCTCTAATGCTGAGGGGGCTCATTTGACTACGCTCGATCCTGCATCCATCAATCCCTCTACAAAAAATAAGAGTTTAATGCTAAACAACGCCCCAATTTGCGCAGCTTTAGATAATGAAGTGCAACACAAGATAATCTTGCCTTTGACACTTGAAGAACAAATTGTCGCTGGCCCGCAGTGCCCTCAGGCGCCTGTATTGCCGAAAGCTCCCCAGAAATCTTTTGTCACATCTGAAGGGAAAAACTTACTTTGGGAACTCGAATGTGATTCTATCATTCCCTCTCCAACTCTTTCATTATTGTCTGCTAGCACAACATCTGCAAAGCCCCCACGTGGCGGACATGCGACGGAACATCTTCCTGAGTTTATTGACTCGGGCAATGACAGTGCTCTTGCTTGTCAAGCACCCAAAGTACCTGACACCCGTTCCAAATCCAACCCCGGTTTGCTCATGTTTGACTCCATGTCCATGGATGCTCCTGCTAGTCTGCCCAGTCTGCCCTCCACCCAAAACAAACTCGACTCAAGTTCCATTGCACATGCTCGTCGGCTTCAACGCATAGTCGAGCTTAAATCTAAGGCTAGTGCACCAACAGCAATGGCGAATGACAACAAAATTCTGAATGCAAGTATGCCTCATCCAAATACTACTTATCCATGTGACGAGGCTATTGTCACAACTCACATGAGAAACTCTTCTTTTACAAATTCTCATTTTAACCTGGATAGCTCACATACTTCGTCGATGGACCCTGTGCCTGGTTTGCCTCCCCTGAGCATCTTCATTGATGCACTCTCTCAGATAGATAACAACGTGTTAGCTGCCTCTGCGGTCGCTCTTGCTCCATTTACAAAACTGCTGAAATCTTTAAATGAGACAATTTCTGATCAAGGAGCGGTGATCTCAAACCTGGCAACGAAGTTGGATAAACTAGAACGCTTCACTGGCTTTCTACAAGAGCAGATGGAGAAGGATGCCGAAATTTCATTAAGGTGGCAAGACAGGCTGAGCGGTTTAGCTGCTCGGCACCACTGTCAAAATGATTCTCTAATTGAAGGACTACTAGAAGTGGTAAAATGGATGCGTAAAAACGCCACCGACGATCAAAGAACTAATTCCAATAAAGCTAATAAAATAAATGGAGGTCTCGTTCCAAACATCTCAACCCCATTTGTCAGCCTAGCCAAAGAAAACCCCTTGGATTCTCATTCTCTTGCCAATTTAGCTGAATGTGCCATAGACGATCGAAGCTGTACGAGCAATGTTGCTCCCCTGGTACAAATGACCTCTGTGTCATCTCAATCCCCCTCTATGTCTCTGAAAGTAAATGATCAAGTTACCTCCTCTGCAAATACTTTCAATATTTTTAATGGTTCTGCTAAAACCATTATAACAAGTGACCCAAAAAAAGCGTCACGTGCCAATGTAAGAATCACACAAGATCAAACTCAACAAAATAGAGCACAAAATAATGTTCGTCAGAAGGTGAAAAAATTCATTCGAAATATAACAACACCCAAAAAAAAGTATTTTTCAACAGAAGTCCAATCCTTCACAATCTGCAATTCCTGTCGCTCCAATTCCATCGAAAAGGGGCAGAAGCAGATATGCAGACTACTAAGAATCCAGCAAAACGTCAACAAGTCGATTCCAGTTCTAATAGTGTTTCCAGTTCAAATTCTGAGGACTTATGTAATCTGTCAACATAATCAATTAAGACAGATGACTCTGTTGATGAGTCTCCCATGGCTAACAAAGTTGACTCGTCTCCTTCTTCTGACGTGAGATCTTCCTCTGCAAACGCTTATGCAAGAACCACCCAACCGGGTTGTGTAGTAAAGCCAAAAAGCGTAAAAGCTATGAAGGACAAAGTTTTGACTTTTTCCTCCAGATTAAATCCAAAACAACCTTTGAAACAGATGAAACCTGGTCTCCATTACTCAACTAGAGTACATGGGAATCAAAATCCTCACAAAAACAGTTGTCCCTGGAAACTTCGGCTACAGAACATCCATTTCGACGACAACGAGGTTAATCTAAATAGAGGAAACGTGTTAAAACTATTTGCCTGCATCCCCCAACTTCGGACTATATCAACAGACGATATTAAGATTGTGGAGTATACCACCGAACTGACCTCTGACCAGGTTCTACTTCACATACCATCTGTTGCTGTGAAAAAGCTTTTACTTCAAGTAACTGAAGATCTTCGGTTGTATGGCTTTGATCTTACTGTGGAACCTGACACTGAGTCCTACGATACAAACCCATCGAAATTTTCAAATGACGATGACTCCAGAAGTGTCAACCGGCGATCTGCCTTGCCTGCACATCAGTAAACGGCTCCCAAAAATAACAATGAGTGACTAGCCCACAATGTGAGCTAACTTTGCTTTCATGGAACACCCGAGGATTGACTCGGTTTATAGTCATAATCCCGAATTTAGAAATCCCGAAAAAAAAATCTCGAATAAAAAAGGCCGAAAAAAAAAATATCGAATTTTTTTTAATGACATTTTTTGTTCGAAATGGGGGGGTTCCCCTCCCTTCCCCTCCCAACCCCCCCCCTTTTTTTGTTTTTACTTATTTTAATTATATAACTAGAGCCAAAAAAAATATATGAAAATTCGATATTTTTTTTTTCGGCCTTTTTTATTCGAGAATTTTTTTTCGGGATTCTGAATGACCATCGATTGACTCATTTGTTCAACAACTTCACTGAACCTGTAGAGGACTTATTTGTAATCTGCCTGCAGGAAACCTGGCTTCGTGACCCTCCTACTCGTGATGGGTTTCTTCTCTTATAAACCCAGCCAGAAAAAATACTAAAAGGACACCCCTTTGCAGGTTTAATAACGCTGCTGAAGATTCAAAATTGGTGGAGACTTGTGGCTTCCATTAATCCAAATCCGTTTGTTCAAAGCACTTTGATTGAAATAACGTCATAAAAAAATAAGTCTAACTTGCTTATAATAAACGGATATTGGAATCCTGTTATGATCTGCGCTACGCCGTTCATCGATTCTGTAACCAAACTAATTGATGATACTTTTCTCAATTACAACAATATCTCTATTTTGATATGTGGCGATTTTAACTGTAGCTGGTCCAAATACGACTCACACTTGAAGACAAGTGTACAGCTGTTGGATCATGCAGTTTTATCAAGAGGTCAAGCCTGGTCTAATGCCCTTTCTCATTGATGCTGTTAGATGGTCAATGGAGCTATTAAAGGTGATCAACCGTCTAGACCAACGTGGTATGGAATGCAAAGACATACCACGCTTGATTACATATGGGCCTCAGATAACCTTTTTATAAATCTGGTTTCTCTCAATGTGGTGCAGATGAATTACAGTGACCATGACATGTTACGGCTTGTTTGGTCACAAGAAAGTTGTGACGTGCCTGAAAACTATGTTCCCAACCTGGCAATAAATGCGTCAAGCAACCGGCTTTCAACATCTGGTCCTCTAATCACAACTTTATCTCATAGACTTCATGAATCACAGAACGTGGAATATACACCGCTGCTGGCTGACTTCGCTCTGAAAGAGGTGAACTCGCGAACAATAGGACCCATTCCTAAACATCTATATTGTCATGAACTAGCTTCGGCAAAAAAGAAATTGAGAAAAGAATTGCGCAAGATCAAGAAACAACAGATCGATCAAGCTGTCAAATTAATGCAAATCAAAGAACGGCGACAGCTTTACCAAAACTGGTTGAGATCTCACTTGACTCTAATTGATCAAAATCGTGCAGAAACCATGTTAAAACTATTAATTATGAAAAACACATGCGAAATCTGGGCGATATTGAATAAAGGCAACTCAAATTCTATGTGTGCCATCTCAAATGAAATAAGCTGTGATACATGGTGCAGATACTTCACAATGATCAACGAAAAGCCTAAGGTTCCATTGGTTCTTCCCCCGGCGCCTTCAATTCTTAGTTGGGCCATTACACCCTCATCACATGATCTTGAATGCGCCATTGGAAAACTCAAGAATTCGAGAGCTGCTGGCCCGGACCAAAATTCGAACTTAATGTTAAAAAAACACAAAGTCCATAGGGCCAAATTTATTCAAGGCTTATTCCTGAGGATCTCGACAACCAAAGAAACTCCTACCTTATGGTCCAAGGCGGTAGTGGTCCCTATTTACAAGAAGGGCAATAGAGCTGATCCTGCCAACTACCGGCCTATTGCCCTTCTTGATACTATAGGGAACATTTTTGGTTCCCTCTTACATCAAAGGTTGGTTCAGTGGCCATGTAACAGCAGAAAATCAGACTGTTGACAAACTGGGTTCACGCCACTAGTAGGCATGGATGTAAATCTTATCTTACTAACCATCTTGAAATTAACAGCTCTGGAGGCCAAGAAAAAAGTTTTCTTTACCTTTGTTGATTTACGACAGGCATTCGACGCAATCAACCGTCAAAAACTATGGGCCAAATTACAATCATGGAAATGACCTGAACAGCTCTTGGACCCAATTATCGCCCTACATACCAACACGACAATTCAGATAAGACTGAATTCTCAAGGTGACCTTACCCCATCAATAAAGACATATGAAGGGGTAAAACTGGCTGCCCACTCGCAGCGGATCTCTTCAAATTGTTTCTTGATGATCTGCCAGAGTGGGTGGAAGACGTCCACAGCTTTCCACCAAAGTTAAATGGTACCAAATTGAAATGTCTGATTTATGCTGACGACATCGTCTTAATTGACCAAACACAGATAGGGCTACAACGTCTTATCCAGAGGCTAAATGAATATCTGACTGTAAATGATCTGTCCTTAAACACTGAAAAAACAAAGATCATGTGTATTGGACATACATCCTCAAAGAAGGAGAAATAATTCAGATGGTTCATTGAAAACAAGTGCCTAAATACTGTGAAAACAATTCGCTACTTAGGAGTCTTGATAAATGATTCCCTCTGCGAAGCCGGTTGGTCTGGTGATTTAATAGATAGAACAAACATCCTAATCTTACAAGGAGCCAAAATCATTAAAGAATATGGTAAATTTTCAATTGCTCCTGTAACTATGTTCTATTTGCAGAAAGTAATACCAACCCTCACTTTCGGCGGAGAAGCAAGTTGGAATCTGAATCACACCCTTTGGAATTATCTTGAAGGAAAGTTTTGGAGACGAGTATTGGGCCTTCCAAATTACATCCCAATCAATGCCCTACGATATGAATTAGCTTTAAATTCATTATATATGATGATAGTCTGGAAATCGCTATATTTCCTCCGAAAAACATCTCTTGCTTCAGAAATTCCTGCGTATCAAATCTTTTCCATCAAAAATGACTCCGTACATTCTTCACTTCTAACATCTTGGGTGCACAAATTAAAAGCGATAATGGTTGACGCAAATATCAGTGAGGCTGAACTTCTATTTCGTCCTCAACATGCCAAAAAAAAGCTTGAGATTTGGGACTGGATCGCTACATACAACATTCGCTCATCCCTTAAATCAACTCTGCCCCTTTCTCGAAGCTTAGTGAAATTGCATCTTCAACCGAAGTATCTTACGAACTGCCCGTCAACCACCATAGGAGCCAGTTCTTAAGATTCCGCTTAAATGCCCTATGCAATAAAGAAATAAAATTGATTCGGCATCATGAAGATCTTTGGGACAACAAATGTCGGTTCTGCGACTCTCAGGCGGTTGAGTCCTTAAAACATCTTGTCACCGAATGTTCCATGCTAAGTTCTCAACGGGAACTCCACCTGAGTAAATTCAAGCCCTCTTGTTATGATGTGGATGACTGGTGGGATCTTGTCGTTGCTGGCAGAAACATCAATCTTTCATGCAGCTTAATCCATTTTTTAGATATGATTTTGAAGGATGACCCGATTTGAGCAGACCTTCACTATAGCTATGAACCGGGAGATTTTGCTCTGGACTTCCTCACAAAATGACGTAACTAATCTCATGAAGGGAGATAACGTTTTGGAAACTTTGTGATATAATTCTCTTTCGCTTGATGCCTTTCTCTCTTTTCCTTTCTTCTTTTCTTTTCTTCTTCCTTCTATGAGATTGTTCTGAGTCTCTTTTTTTTTGCTCTGAGTTGATTAAGTTGGTCTGGAATTCTCTATTGACAAAGGATGTTGACTTAATGTAACAAAAGTTTGATATTTCATATTGAACTGTAGTTTTACAATAAAAAAATAAATAAATAAATAAAAGTGAACATTTTATTGTAGGGATTAATTTTTTCCCAAAAACATGTTAAGGAGCTTTTTGATACAGTTCCTCTTGCTTGGTAGACAACGTTTTTTCAGTTATTGAAGGACACCTTAATGCAGGCATTCATGGACTTATCGATTGCCTTTGACAGGGTGAATAGATAAACAGTATCTGATAACTGTAATTATCAACACTTCCAGAAATAACTGTGCTTTATACAGATTATTTCCTGCTGCTGCCTGCATTAATTCACAACCTCTGCTTTAATGGGTGAGCTTGCAACATGTAAATACTCTATTATTGTTCCTATCCCATGTATGTACATGCACTTTAGTAACAAACATTATTTGCCATGTGTTCAAGATAGGTAGGTCAGGATCATGATTACAGACATAGCTGTTGATCAGTTACCCCTGGCTGCAAATCGATTCAATTCATTGGGTAAATGGTAAATGATCTTCATGATACCGTAAGGACCAGTCACAGGAGACTATCATGCAAGTAGGTTTTGAATTTATTCTCAAATAGAAGAAAATATGAAATGTTACAAACATCCCACCATATTGTGCACCATATTCATGAAGGACAAAACACAGAAGGCTTTCATACCTGTTCAGACAAGAGGATTGGAAAGATATTGGTGGACAGTAGAGATGTAAAAGCCCAGGCCATGACATCTGATAAGATTCAAAAGCGAGATGTATACATTAAAAGGGAGCAGAGGAGGAGCTGTCCCCTGAGGTACACCACAATCAGTATGGTTGAGTTCTGGCCTAAATGGTGGGAAGGAGACTGCCGGAAGCAAGCAGAAAGAAATGTCTTTATCCACTGAAAGGCTATTTCGATAACAATTCAAGGGCCCTTCTGATAAGGAAGGATGGTGTGAGTCCTGACCTTTAATGGTGATAACAGCCTATGATGTCAGTACCTGAGCATACTATGGCAATGCATGGTATTTGAAAGTAATGCCTGCTATATGATGCTCCTTGTGATGTGAACATTTATGATTGACAGTCCAAACAACGAAATTCTGTGCTCCATTTTATCGCAGCAAAACATTTTAGCATGCAAGGAAAACTATACTAGAATTGCTTGGGACATCTTTCATTTACTGCTACCGTTGCAGAAAAGCCGACAGTGGCTGCTTTTTTATGCTTAGTTCAAGAAAGGCACGAGTCAATGCTGTAATGGACCAATTGTACAATGCACCCACACATGCCTCCATTTGATTGTGATGGCAAAGGGGAGCAAAGTCATGTGGGAGGGGCATATAGTCATGAGCCCCTTCCTCCCAGTTCAATGCCTGGGAACAGAGAAAGGATAAAGAGGAACAAGGGAATGGTGTTCATGGTGAGTAAATGGTGGTGGCTAAATCACACACTTGAATGTAGAGTAAAAGAGGGTAGATCAAGTTAGGTCATAAAAAGAGTGACAAACCAGGCACAGAGATCAGTGAGTCGATGGAAGCACATCGAACTGATGTAAGCAACTGGGCATATCATGACAATGTGGGGCAGGGAGTCTTGTTTCTATTAAAGACACGCTGGCGAGCATTATGCTTTTACTTCTTTAATGAAACCATTCAGCAGCCTTTAAATCTCAGAAAAAAATCTCAAACTAACTTTTAAACATTATCTAACATTTTATCTAACCATTTTAAATCAAATGAAACTATCTGGGAAAAACTCTCTCTCCCATGAGTCCTTTCCTGTTTCAGTAGTTTCCTCTTCAACATTCAACCAATGAAGACCCTCTAGACTCCCCTATGTCATGTCCTGTCTGGGTCCCTTTCTCTTCTTTTTGACAACTTGAATATCCAACCAAAAATCAATTCACACGAATGTCACCAAAATAAACCCCACAGTCTGGCCGTTCGAGGACCAGTCTCGCTGTCTCCGGTTGTACTCCTGTACTACGCCCACTCTCAGTGTCTTCTGGTCATCTCCTAAAACATAGACTGCACCATTACGGTGGAAAATGCGCTAGAGAGACCTCTCGCACTGCAATCCCATCCACCCCCGTATTTCACTGGGTGGGATAATGCTCGCCTTCGTGTCTAATAGAATCAAGACTCCCTACGCTAAATGCCTGAGTAATCTTCATTCTATGTGAAGACCGGAGGGGCGCGTTATGTTTGTTCAAATCTTCTTACTACGGCCACTGCCAATGCAGATACCAGCTTAAAGTAAAAAGTCCTGAATGTGGAGTCACTCGACCAGTCGGCCACTCTGAGAATATCTTGCAGGGAGACTTCCACCGTAAATGCTCTAGATGCCATGGCCCCTCCCACAGAATGCTTGCGAGAAACAGAGGTATCGATACCCGCCAGTGTCAATATTTTAGTAAGCCATCTGGCTATGGTAGCCACTGCTACCCCTTGAAAGGGCTTCCTGTGGCCTAACCGGCACTGATACTCTCTCATAGTCTTTAATATGCTGTGCAACGCACAACTTGGCATTACGTGGTAAGTATGGGTAAGATATGACGTCCACATTTCCTTTAGTCCTTCTGGCGATGTTGAATGCCATGCCATCAGGATAATAAACTTTTAATCAGACACTCTACTGCATGATACCAGGCATAACAACATGGCCAGCTTCCCTGACAATTGTTTGCCTGACAGCTGCTCGTTGTTTGGCCACCGCGTGAACAAGTCCAGGAACTTGTTTACGTCCCACAATGTGATCTATTTTGCGGTTGGGGCTTAACCATCTTAACACCTTTAAGCAGCCAGACTACGACTGGGTGCTAGCCAATGGGAGCGCTGTCCACTGGCCCGTGACCGCCCGAGAAGGTAGATCTATAAACGTCTATCGTCCAAAATGCTTTCCCGCTCTGTGATAATGGTGCTAGAAAATGGAGCACCTTCACTATAGAGGCTGAAATGGGATGTACACCCTGCTGCCAGCACCACTTCTCCCACTGTTGCTATGCTGCACTATAGCTCCTGAGGGTGTAAGAAGTAAACACGCTCTCTGAAACAGTTGTGTACGAGTGCGATACAAATAAATTATCATATAATAAGAAGCCCAAGATATTTTGATAAATAAAGCAGCTTGTTCCAAAATCCTTGGCATGTTCCATCATTGCCCGAAACTCTGCATGCCAGCAGCCGGAGGCTCTGTACCTGAATCAGAGGATGAGGACGCCCCTCTGGATCGGAGCCTAGGTCTTCCTGTAATGGAATCCTCCTTGGGAAATCTGAGGAAAGCTCCATTAGAACTGGAAACCATGCCTGCGATTTGCACACAAATGCTATCACTACCACCTCCCCTTTCTCCCTGAGAATGTTCGCCAGGGTCCCGGCTAACATTATAAATGGGAAAAGGCATAGTGATCAGGCCCGGACTATTTCTGGAGTAAAACATTTGTTGTTTCCGCTCCCGGGTCCAGTCTCCAGCTGAAACATCTGGGCAATTGTGCATTCAGACGGGATGCAAAGAGGTCTGTATGAAGAAGACCCCACAGATCCTGAATCCTCTGCAACGTCTCCCTGTGCAGTCTCCAATCCCTGGAGTCCCTCAGATAGCGAGAGTTCCAATCCGATACTATGTTTTGTTCTCCCGGCAAGTACTCTGCTGCGAAGGACACCTTGTTGTTAAGGCAGTAGTGCCAAAAGTCTTTCACTAGCTCCGCTAGCCTACTGAATCTGTGTAACGCTCACCTGATTCCCGCGGAGGCGCAGGTCTGGCTTCGAGTGCTGATGCTTCTTCAATGGTGAAGCGCAGGACTCTGAAGATGGATAGGAAGGGCCCGCTACCCTGGCTTCTCCGGCTCGCAGGAATATTCCCCTGTGCGTGAAAAGGGAGTATTACCTACTGACTGAGTTATGCTCAAGCCTCCCACTCTCTTCCAACCCTCCAGGATACCCTTCCACGATTCCCCGTGAAGTCTCACCTTAGGGTCAGGAAGGATGAGCTCTCCATCCTGCTTCTGATGCAGGGGTGCGTTGAAACCCAGTTACTTCACTGGATTGAGGATTGATGGGATTTCAGGTAAGCTTGGCTATTCAGGTAAGGCTCTGTACAAGTTCTGTTGCAAGTTTCAAAAGTCCAAGCTTAATAATAATGTTCATTGTCTTTTTGCAGCAAGCGCTAATGCTTATGTCTTTTTTTCCCCTTAGGGGCCAGGGTTCGGAATGCCGGAGATATGGCGCCGACCCGAAGTGAAACGTGCAGTTCCAGTTCCAGTAAATGGCAGGTTAGTTCCGGATGAGCGCTCGGGAACTGTCATTGCATACGCTCATTCAATGTCTTTGTCTTTTTTCCCCATAGGGGCCGGGTCCGGAAAATGCCTGGAAGCGGCAAGACCCGAAATGAAATGGGAATGACCCAACAGGTAAGTCTTATTCCTTCTCTCACCTCTTATTCTTGTCTTTTTCTCTAGGCTCTGGGAAGTGGCTGTGGATCCGGATGATCGCTGCTGAAGATGGAGGAACCCAGGAAAGGTGAGTGAAATGCAGCGCTGCAGCGATCGTAACGAAATGCTTTTAAAAATAATGTCTTCCCTTTCAGGATCGTCGGTGTGATGTCTCCGTGGTGCAGATTTAGCTGGTAAGGTCTCTTGTCTCCCTTTGCAGGTGACTCAGGATGCTGACAGGCGTGGCTGAAGTCCAGATGCAGGAGCTGACACGGTGAGCGTCCAGCTGCGAGAAGCAGAACAACGCGAAGCGTGAGTTGCTGATCGGTTGTGGTTTAAATAGCTTTGGAAGAAGTCCCAAGTGTGTATCCTTCCTCCGATCAGGTATGTATCCTTCCCCGACCACACCCGGGTGGAAAGTAGTCCCACAGGTAAAGTAGTTCCATTCAGGCCTCAAGAGAGCCTGGATGTGGCAGCATGGTCTGCATCAGGTAAGTGCACATTAAAACACTTGAACACATGTCTAGCTTTATGAGCCTGGCGCCTAAGGCACCAGGACAGAGGTCCAACATGAGCCTGGCGCCTAAGGCGCCAGGACTGCGTCCAAAGGGCCCCAGCTTGGGCCCGCTGGCACTCCCCTGGGGGAAATGATGCCTGCCTCTGGGGTTGCTGGGTCGGACCTGGCTCCTTGGAGGTAGGCATCATGACAGTACCCCCCCCTCAAGGCCCCTCCCAAGGTTCTTCCCTCCGGGGGTTTGGGCTTGTTCAGAAATCTCCGGTGAAACCTTTGTACTAATCGAGGTGCGTGGACATGGTTGCTGGGCTCCCACGATATCTCCTGAGGTCCATATCCCTTCCAGTCAACAAGATAGAAGAGTTTCGACTTTACCACCTTGGAGTCTAAAATGTCTTTAACTTCGAATTCTAATTCCCCTTCAATTTGAACTGGATCTGGAGGCTTTGATAATCGGGTTCCTGGTTGTACTGGCTTCAAAATTGATGCATTAAAAACTGGATGAATACGCATGTTGGACGGTAGATCCAGTTTAAAGGCCACTGGGTTGATTATAGCTTTGATGGGATAAGGTCCTATGAATCTGGGATTGAAGGTTCGCGGGCCCTTGAGGGGTAAATGTTTAGTTGCTAGCCATACCTGGTCTCCTACTTGGTAAGGAGGAGTTTTACTTCGGTGCAAATCAGCGTTTTCTTTATACTTTTTCTTGGCTTGCTGTAAATGAGTTGCAGCTTCTTTGAAAGCTCGGGTTATTGTGGAATGCAGATGATTTACTGGTGGCATTTCCAGGGTCAGAGGTGGATCTAGGTCAGAGGTCAGAGGATGGTGACCATACAAAGTATAAAAGGGGGTTTGTCCGGTTCCAGAATGCACTGAATTGTTGTATGCATATTCTGCGATCCAAAGGATGTCTTTCCAATTTAACTCGGATTGGTGTAACATGCACCGAAAATATTGTTCGAGAGTCTGATTGGTTCTCTCGGTTTGTCCGTCGGTCTGGGGTGGTGGCTGGTGGATAACCGCACATCTATTTGTGCTAGTTGGCAACACTTCTTCCAAAAATGTGAGATAAATTGACTTCCACGATCCGAGACTAATATTGAAGGGAAACCATGTAAGCGAACTATATTCTCCAGGAATTCCTTGGCCAAGGTGGAAGCTGAAGGCAAACCCTTTAAAGGGATAAAGTGGGCCATTTTGGAGAATAGGTCCACAATTACAAGGATTGTGTTGTAACCAGCACAAGGAGGCAGATCTGTTATAAAGTCCATTGACAGGGTGTGCCATGGTGCCTGTGGAATATCCAAGGGTTGAAGGAGGCCGGCTGGCCTTTTCTTTTGAGCCTTGTTTTGGGCGCAAATTCCACAAGACAGTACAAAAGACTTTATGTCTTTTCTCCAAGAAGGCCACCAGAAGTGGCGTTTGATTTTTTCCTCCGTTTTAGCGATACCAGGGTGTCCTTCCATTAAAGATTCATGATGATGGGCAATAACAAGTTCTTGCAATTCTTTACTTGGCAGAAACAACCGCTCCTGGAAGTAGGGTAAGTCATCCTTAAAGGTGTAATGAGGACCCTTTTGACTCCATTCCAGTAAGGTTAAAGAGTCTAGAAGTTGTTTTACTTGCATTTGGATATCCTCAATAGTTTGCAATGAAGTTAAGCCTAAGATTCTTTGCTCAGGTATGATGGGCAGAGGTTCTAAGCTCGAATTAGGTTCTTCCATGCCAATCCGGGATAAGGCGTCCGCTTTTCCATTCTTGCAGCCAGGGCGATAGGTAATTACAAAATCAAATTCCGCAAAGAATAGAGCCCATCGGAGTTGTCGTGAAGATTGAGCTTTGGCCGTCTTTAAATACTGCAAGTTTCTGTGGTCCGTAATTACGGTGATGGTGTGTCTTGCCCCGAGAAGGTATTGACACCAAGCCTTGAAAGCAGATTTGATGGCCAGTAACTCTTTATCAGTAATTGCGTAGTTGATTTCAGGAGGAGAACATTTTCTGGACCAAAAGGCCTCTGGGTGTAGTTGGTTAGTTTTTGGGTCTCTTTGCGACAGGACAGCTCCCATGGCCGAACTGGATGCATCGGTTTCCACTATGTACGGGAGATCTGGGTGCGGGTGCTTCAATACAGGTGCAGAGGTGAATTTGGTTTTCAGGTCCTGGAAGGCTTGTTCGGCCTCAAGAGTCCATTCGAAGCGTTTGTTTTTCTTTAGGAGAGCGGTGATGGGTTGGACTGTTCGGGAAAATTCCGGGATGAATCTTCGATAGAAATTGGCAAAGCCGAGCATGCTCTGAACTCCCTTCACCGAGCTTGGAGATGGCCATTTGAGGATGGCGTCCACCTTTCGCGAGTCCATTCGGACTCCTTGAGGTGTCAGGATGAATCCGAGAAACTCAACTTCTGTGGTATGAAAAACGCATTTTTCGAGTTTTGCAAATAGTCTGTGCTGGCGCAGTTTCTCAAGAACTGCCCTAACATGTTTTCTGTGGTCAGATTCTGAAGAAGAGTACACCAGGATGTCGTCAATGTAAACAATGACACAGACATCGATAAGTTCCCGAAGAACATCATTCATAAAGTACTGAAAGGCGGCAGGTGCATTACACAAACCGAAGGGCATCACCTGATATTCGAAGAGCCCAAACTTGGTGCGGAATGCAGTCTTCCATTCGTCGCCTTCTTTTATGCGCACCAGGTGATAAGCTCCTCGGAGATCTAACTTGGTGTACACACAAGCGTCTTTCACCTGGTCGATAAACTCAGGGATCAAGGGCAGAGGATAACGATTCTTAATCGTTATTTGATTTAGGGCGCGATAGTCTATACACGTTGTAAGGTCGCCTTCTTTTTTCGGCACGAAGAACAGAGCTGAAGAGACAGGAGACTTGGACGGGCGAATAAAACCATTGGCTAGGTACTGATCTAAATACTGACACAAATGCAGGTTCTCAGGTTCCGTAAGAGCATAAATCCTAATACAAGGTAGTTGAGCATTGGGTACCAGATCAATTTGGCAATCATAAGACCGATGGGGAGGTAACGTGTTAGCCTGTTCTTTCTGAAAAATGTCTTGGAATTCTTGGTATTCTGACGGTAGCTGTACAGGGATGGAAGTTGCTGAGGCTAGACCCATAGCTGGATTTCTTGGATAACAAGTTGGTTCACAATCAGGAAAACTTATCTTCTTTGCTCGCCAGTCAATTCTGGGATTATGTGTTTCTAACCAAGGAATTCCCAGAATTACTTGAAATTGTGGGGCCTTGATCACATCAAACATGATTGCTTCCCGATGTCCATCCTGACCCACCAGTGTCACTTCAACAGTGGAATGCGTTACAGGCCCTGAGGCTATTTCGGTTCCATCTACTGTAGTAATGACATCTTGGGTTACTTTCGGATGGAGAGGAAGCTTAATCCTGGAAGCCAATTCACGGTCTATGTAATTTCCAATAGCTCCACTGTCGATGTATGCTTTTATAGCATGCAACTGCTGAGGCTGTTTTGGGTCCACGAGCACCATTAGCATGACAAAATGCGAGGTCCAAGAGTTAGTTTTCAAGCTCGGCAAGCGGACCCCTACGCTTGCCGGGCTAGGTCGTTTCCCTAATCAGGTGTCACTAATTTGTTATCAATAGCTCCAACCACCTTCTTAAGTGGTTTAACTGGACAATTTCGAAGAAAGTGACCGGAAGTCCCGCAATACAGACAAAGTTGCATTTGCCGCCTTCTCTCTCGTTCTTTCTGCGTTAATGGTCCTTTAACACCACCGATTTGCATAGGTTCAGATACGTTGGTACTCTTGGAGTTAGCTTGGGTTTTGATCGGTGGTCGGTTTTCATACTTGAACCGATCTGCTTTTCTATTTTGAAGTCTGTGATCAAGTTGAACCACCAAGTCAATGTAGTCTGCGCAGACCTGGGGTGGCTTTACTATCTGAGCTAGAACATCCTTAAGCTCTCCGCGCAGGCCTCGATGAAACAATGTGATCCTTTTGCTTTCTGGCCATCCGGTTTCCACAACCAGTCTGTTAAAGGTGGCTATGTAGGACAGAAGATCCTGATTACCTTGTCGTAAGGATAGCAGTTCGTTATCAAGGGCCTGTCCTTGAGAGTGTCGAGCGAACAATCTTTCCATGCTGGCCTGGAAGCCCTGAAAATTCTGGAGAATGGGATCATCCTGATTTACCAATGGAATAGACCAATCGGCAGCACTGCCACTGAGGTAAGATAGTATAAAGACTACCTTGGTCTGGTCATTAGGGAAGGCTCCGGGTCTGCATAGAAAGTGTAAACGACATTGGTTAATAAAGATGGCATATTTCTTGGGATCCCCCGCAAAACGTTCAGGCGGGGCCAAAGGCATGTGTCCAGGTAGATTAATTTGTACCGGGTTACTCAAACCCTTTGATGTGGAAATGTCTCCGGAATTAGGTAAAGGAGTGTGCCCTGCCTGGCCCTGTAATAACCTTTTGGCTAGGTCATCTGTTCTTTCCTTGGATAAGATCAGTTCTCTTTTGAGAGCGTTAGTCTCCTGGCGGGCTGAGTGCACCTCTGCCCGTAATTCCCCCAAAAGCTGGGCCAGCTGGTCAGTCTCGGAAGTCTCCATAGCGCCCGGGTGGGAAATTGTGGGAAGGCTTTGCGTTCTGTAACGCTCACCTGATTCCCACGGAGGCGCAGGTCTGGCTTCCAGTGCTGATGCTTCTTCAATGGTGAAGCGCAGGACTCTGAAGATGGATAGGAAGGGCCCTCTACTCTGGCTTCTCCGGCTCGCAGGAATATTCCCCTGTGCGTGAAAAGGGAGTATTACCTACTGACTGAGTTATGCTCAAGCCTCCCACTCTCTTCCAACCCTCCACGATACCCTTCCACGATTCCCCGTGAAGTCTCACCTTAGGGTCAGGAAGGATGAGCTCTCCATCCTGCTTCTGATGCAGGGGCGCGTTGAAATCCAGTTACTTCACTGGATTGAGGATTGATGGGAGTTCAGGTAAGCTTGGCTATTCAGGTAAGGCTCTGTAAAGGTTCTGTTGCAAGTTTCAAAAGTCCAAGCTTAATAATAATGTTCATTGTCTTTTTGCAGCAAGCGCTAATGCTTATGTCTTTTTTTCCCCTTAGGGGCCGGGGTTCGGAATTCCGGAGATATGGCGCCGACCTGAAGTGAAACGTGCAGTTCCAGTTCCAGTAAATGGCAGGTTAGTTCTGGATGAGCGCTCGGGAACTGTCATTGCATACGCTCATTCAATGTCTTTTTTTTTTTCCCCATAGGGGCCAGGGTCCGGAAAATGCCTGGAAGCGGCAAGACCCGAAATGAAATGGGAATGACCCAACAGGTAAGTCTTATTCCTTCTCTCACCTCTTATTCTTGTCTTTTTCTCTAGGCTCTGGGACGTGGCTGTGGATCCGGATGATCGCTGCTGAAGATGGAGGAACCCAGGAAAGGTGAGTGAAATGCAGCGCTGCAGCGATCGTAACAAAATGCTTTTAAAAATAATGTCTTCCCTTTCAGGATCGTCGGTGTGATGTCTCCATGGTGCAGATTTAGCTGGTAAGGTCTCTTGTCTCCCTTTGTAGGTGACCCAGGATGCTGACAGGCATGGCTGAAGTCCAGATGCAGGAGCTGACACGGTGAGCGTCCAGCTGCGAGAAGCAGAACAACGCGAAGCGTGAGTTGCTGATCGGGTGTGGTTTAAATAGCTTTGGAAGAAGTCCCAAGTGTGTATCCTTCCTCCGATCAGGTATGTATCCTTCCCCGACCACACCCGGGTGGAAAGTAGTCCCACAGGTAAAGTAGTTCCATTCAGGCCTCAAGAGGGCCTGGATGTGGCAGCATGGTCTGCATCAGGTAAGTGCACATTAAAACACTTGAACACATGTCTAGCTTTATGAGACTGGCGCCTGAGGCGCCAGGACTGCGTCCAAAGGGCCCCAGCTTGGGCCCGCTGGCACTCCCCTGGGGGAAATGATGCCTGCCTCTGGGGTTGCTGGGTCGGACCTGGCTCCTTGGAGGTAGGCATCATGACAATCTGGTTCCCCCCAGATGCTTGATGTAGCAGACCACTAATATGTTACCCATCCGAAGAAGGAAGCAACATTTTACTTAGTCTTTCGTGAGTGTTCTGACTGCGAAGAATCCTGCCAGAAGTTCCAGGCAGTTGATGTTAAGTGCTAACTCTTCCTGTGACCATCTTCGTCCTGTCTCCAGCTGGCCGCACCTTGCACCCCAACCTGATCTGCTTGCGTCTGATCTATAATAAAGTCTGCGGTGTCTCCAAATATGGCACGGCCATTCCAGGTTTCCATATTGTGGAGCCACCACACCAGTTCTGCTCTTGCTTCACCGTCTAGCGGGCGAGCTGGTGATATTGAAGTCCTTTCTGCATTTGTGTGATCTTCAGCCTTTGTAGTGCAAAGGGCCCGGGAAGATGGCTTGTATTGAGGACGCTAGCAGCCATTCTGAAGTGATATAACCTGCTTACAGAGAGACCCTCTAAGCTTCTTCGTGATAGCTCTGAGTGGGGGCGCTGGAAGTTCCAGCATCGCCTTGGTAGTATCTACAATGAAGCACAGAAATGTCATGCATCTGCTGGCGATTAGGTCTGACTTCTCTTGGTTTATTAAGAACCCTAGAGATGTAAGGAGAGAGGTTGCCCACTGCACTTGCTCAAGCATTTGCTGTTTGTGTTGGCCCAGGAAGAGAATGCCATCTAGGTACATTATCATCCTTAAGCCTCTTTCGCGATTCACAGCTGCAACTGGCCTCATGTGCTTGGTAAATGCCCTGGGAGCCGAAGACAGCCCAAAAAGCAGACACTTGAACTGCCAAACGTGCCCATTCCATTGAAAACGTAAGAAGGGACAATACTTATCTACGACTGGGATGGTGAGATATGCGACTTTGAGATCCAGTCTCACTTGCCAGTCTCCCTTTCGTAGGATGTCTCAGAGGAGGTGTATCCCCTCGGATCTATGTGATTTTTCCGCGGCTGATTTTGCCGCGACGGAAATGTTCGCAAGGGAAATGCACGAATACAAAATGTTTGTACATTTCCCATGCGAACACGCAGGGGTGTCCCCCGCAACTCCTGCTCACTATACTGCGTAGCATAGTGAGCGGGATGTTGCGGGGACACCTTGCAGCCCCTGTTTTTTTTGTTTGTTTTTATCTTTTTTTTTTGTTCTAGTAGTTAGAACTTTTTGTGGTGTGTGTTTTAGGTCTTTTGGTCGGGTCGGTAAGTTTTTTCCAGACATTTCGTCCAATTCCTATCCCCTCATCTGGAAATACTGGTACAAGAGCCAGCTGTTGAGTCTCTTGAGATTCATCACAGGTCTCAGGTCTCACTTTTCCCTTCCTGCGGACAAGGAACATGTTGCTGTAGTATTCCTGGCTCTGAGGGAAACCCTTTTCTATAGCCCCTTTTAATCTGAGCTGTTCCAGCTCTGCTTCCAATAACTGGGGAAGATTGCATTGCATTGGCTGCAGGGGCTGAGTTTGCTGCGGGTAACCTACAAATTCCAGTTTGAATCCTGCTACTGTCTGTAATCACCACGCATCGCCTGATAGTGTGGCCAGTTGTCTATATACTGACTCGTCCTCCCTCCCACTGAAGGGTAAACATACGGTATTGTTCCCACCTGTTCCTGCTCTCTACCTCTACGATCTCTGAGCCCTCTCCCTCTGGATGGGAAGAAGTTGTCCTTCTGCCTGGTCTCTCAATATTGGGCGCTCATCCACTAAGGTCGTCTCTACACCTGTAACCGACTGGTGGCTCGACCTCTGTAGCGATTGGTCCCAACAAAAACACATCCTGGAAAGATCTTCCTAGTGGACGATTGGGCCTTCTCTAGCGCTGTAAAAGTTCCCACAAATGGATTCATCTCCTTCGCAAATGTCTCTCCAAATAACAGACCTTGTGCAGTCTGACCTGCCTCGTAAATTGCCAAGTCACCCAACTTATTGTCGATCTTGAGCAACATGGTCCTCCTTCTCTCTGATGACAGTGTACAGTTTGCATTGCCTAACATACAAACTTCCCTCTGTGCCCAGCTGGCAAGTGTATGAGCATCAATGGGCTCCTCCATCTCTTTAGCTCTCTCTGCGAGGTCCACCGTTTTTGCTATAGGACTCTCTAGATCCAAGAGCTTGTCTTGGCACCCCTTCCAAGTTCTGTCCATACCTTTGCAGGCCTCCTGGGTTGCCTTGGTGACGAAGCTGAGAATTCTGGGGTCCCACTCTGGTGTATCTGCTACCTTACCGGGTAGCTCGGGTCTAGGGCACTCAGCTTTCATGCAGTATCTAGCCTCCTTATCCAGAAGCTTCCACAGGCCCTGGGCCATATATGCCATCACCTTAGGTGATGGTGACCACTCAGAGGATCAAGGGTGTCTAATGGCCTCCGGTTCTTCATGTATTTTAGGCCTCTTGTATGGGACTGGCCCTACTGTTTACCTCCATGTAAGGCTTGTGGGCTCATCCCCTCTAATGTGCACCCCTGGGGCAGTGGGTGAGAGGCTGGGTGTCGCCGACTTTACCAGAAAAGCCTCTTTCAGCTACTGGAATGCATCAGCAGCATCCAGGGGCTTCTCTATTTTCCCCTTGTCTTGACCCGGGGAGTAGAAGAGGCCTTTCTCTTCCAGGTCGCATGACTCCCTCTTGCTCAAACCTATCTTGAGGGTGTAGATGGAAAGGGCCTTCTCCTGGACTATCGTCCTCTTTCTCTCCGCCCATCTTGTGTCTGGGCTGGTCCTTCTGGCTTATGAGAGCTTCTAGCATCTCCAGCCTGTCTTGAAGGGGCTTTACCCCTTGTGAGACTGCCTGCACCGGAGAGTCTCCAAGGATCCTCTTAATGCTGACGGTTAGATATGAGTCCTCCTCCTCGAGGAAATCCTCACCTTCTTCAGTCGCTTCATAGTCCATGCGCAGTCTATTTGGCTTTCCTCCCCCTGGCTCCCTTCACTCCAGGAATCAGCCATGCTCCAGCCAGGCACTGTGACCTCCACCTTGTTTGCAGTGTGAATCTGCTGTCTGCAGTCACAGCTTGTATTCTGGGGTATCTTGCCAATATATGTAAATAAATATTCTCCCCCAAAACCTTCTTTCTTTTTTTTTTCGTTTTGTGTATCTCACTCTTTTCGTTGTGGGCCTCAGCTGTGTTTATGGGTAGAATCTGGCCATTAGCCAATGTGCTCATAGGCCTTTTGCATTGTGGCTTGTGCGAGCGCTGAGCTTACTGTGCTTATTTAAATGTCGAGCACCAGCGAATGCAGTGGATCACGTTACTCTTCGAGCCTAAGGTTCTTTGAGAGGTGCTTTACTCTGTAATATGTCGGTGTGCTGAGCCGCGTCATTGTGGAGACGCGCTCAGCACTGACTGAATTATAGCTTCTGCAGCGAGTACGCTGCGCTAGGAGCGTCTATTCAAGGAGATACGAGCCGGCGTCTCAGCGTGAGCAAAATTGCTCACATATCCAGCCCACGTCTCCAACCTTGCTTCCACACCTTGCCACAGGCGTGCACCCCCGGCAGCGGTAACCCACTGACCTTTGGAAAGAACACACCAATATTACTCACTTCGCCTCGCACTGAAGAAATATAAATTATGAAAATAAATGCAGTGATATTACTCACGTTGCCGCGCTCTGCTGAGTCAGATAATGGCACAAATAAAATTAGGCTCAAATACATTATGTCAATACATGCACTATTAAAGCGTATAGCTGGCCTTATGTACAGTCAGAGACGGTAGCATTTAAATTAACACATTAATTGTGGTAGAACTTGTCTGCTCAAAAGCAGCAAAAAGAAGAGGAAGGGACCCAGAAAGGACATGACATAGGGGAGACTGGAGGGTCCTCATTGGTTGGGTTTTGAAGAGGAAACTACTGAAACAGGAAAGGACTCAGCGGAGAGGGAGTTTTTCCCAAATAGTTTGCAGTTGATTTTAAATGGTTTGTTTGGGAGACCTTTTTTCGGAGATTTGAAGGCTGCTGGATGGTAGCATTAAAGATGTATAAGAATAATGCTTGTCTCCGGTCTAGACATAGAAATTATGGCAATTGATGATACTGACTGATAAAGTCGCGAAGGGTATGGAGAATTATCCTCCTAATCTACTGTGTCCTTGGCAATAGATGTACGTGCAGGCGGAGCAGCGCCTTAGGCACTGGTTATCGTGAGCCCCTCCCTTGACGCAGCCCACAGCCTCTGTTGTTAAAATACAAGCAAAATGGCAGAGCCCGGGAAGGGGGGCATTGAGATATCCCTTTTCTCTTAAAGATGCAAGGTTCAGATATCATCATGTCATTTGTGCTCTCTGCAAATTAATAGCTGTGGGGTTGCTTGTTAGACGGTAATGAGATGTCCTCTATGCTGTGTTCATGTCCGATTATATCAATTTTTTATTTTCTCTGAATGATATGAAATTGTATACATGTCATGGACTTTTGCCGAGTAATCGCCAATTTATTGTTTAAGTAGGAGAGAGGTGATCAAGAAATACGGTATGCCGCAGTGTTTTCTGGCTGTGGCCCCACAATTAATCATTGCTCAGTAAATTGACTATGATGTGCTCAGTGTATAAGCGCACCCTCAGTGTTTCTTTCGATGATCACGTTTCTGGTGGGAGGAAGCCATTTGTCACAAAACACATCATCCAGGGCTTTCACTGGACCATCATACAGGCCCTCGATCTGGCCAGCAATTACTTTTTCTCAATTCCTCTTTGTTCTGGACAGTCACTCATAATATGTTTATTTGGATGATTATCCATAAAACTTGTGTAGGTTAAAAGAAAAAAAACAATCAGCCTCATTATGAGTTAGGCATTAAGTGGTAAAATTGGCGGTAACTGAGTTACCAAAAATGTTACCACTATGCCAAATTATGAGGTTGGGCTTTGAGTGGAGGATTTATCTCCAGGAAATCCCTGGAGGTAAATCTTCTGACTCAACGGCAAGAAATCGGCAGAATTGGTGCACTTACCGCTGTAGTAATTCCACTGCGGTCATTTCCACAAAAAAAGCCCCATTGGGTCCGATGGACCCAAAATAAATGGGGAATTACACCACCCCCACCACTTGTAATCGGGTGGAAATTTTGCCTGACCAAGTGGTGGTAACAATAATTCCTTAGGGCAATTTTTTAGCCGATTTACCACCACATTTCTGCCTAACTCGTAATGAGGCCCATTAATAAATAATAAATGTTTCAATCAGAATAAATGCAAAGTCAATTATGCCCTATAGATAAGACAAATGAGAATATTTAATGGAGCACTAAATAAAATGCGTCTAGCCCCAACCATTAAGAACAATTGTAATTGGCTGAAGACATGGGTTATTTAACCTTAGATTGGGCTACCAATTTGTTCTAGTTACTTTTTGGGCAAGTCATTTATCATGGCCTCTCGATGGACCTAGCTTCGACTGTTTGCACAAACAGCAGTGTTAGATGGGAATGTCACCTCTCAAAGCAAAATTCCCACATACTGGGTCCCACCGTTGGATCAACATAATGTGCATTTACTAGGCACGTGTTTAGTAAATGGCAACTTAGCAGCAGCATATCGATTTCCATGACTTCTATTTAGTGTTTCTTTGTGGGGCTGAATTCTGTATTCACATTATGTAAAATTATCCTCAAGCCCGTATTTAACATGGTTATGAGCAAGAGACTATATTGCGCATAACTCAAAAGGAGAGATGACAAACCTCCCAGGTTATCCCTTGTCAGGTGTGAAATGTTTGGCCAGTTCTGCATTTTAGACTCCTATCACATTGCAGTCTAGTAATTATGGTCCTGCGTTTATAGCGGGAAAACAAAGCTACACGTGTTCTACAAGAACTCTGAGTGGCATGAACAGAAAAGCCAGGACCTACAAAACTTGTAAGCCCTGAAAGGAAACACCTTGAAAGCTTAATTTCAGCATATTTTTGAAAAGTGAGTATGAATAAGCAGTGCTTTCAGTTGGGTAACACTTTGCTCTTCACCCCTATTTCTGTAGATTTCTGGGATATGTAGGACTAACAGGACTGGCGGCCGGGGAGCATCTTTTGTCCAAGCTAAAAAGGGACGACGTGGACGCCGGGCCACAAATTCTACTTCCCCCAAACATTCTGATTTGTTTTAGAGTAGATGGCCCCTTTCCTAAATTGTCACTTCCACCTTGGACAAAAGTTGCCCCTTAAGAGTGGGTTCGGCATTCTCTCCTGCCGCAACAATGGAAAATGTGAACATTTCCACCAGTGCACAGAGTACAAGTTTAACACTTGAAAGCCAACGACGCAGAGGTGGAAAAGGCAGGTGTTTAATCTGAAGCCTAAAATAATGAAGTGTGCTCAGAGCCTGCCTTCTCCAATTGGCCTGTGTTTGTGATCCTGCTCAAATCATTGTACCAAACTGCAGGGGAGTTGCTAGGTCTGGAAAAGACCCGGGGATAAGCTGCTGTCGGAACTGTTGGGACTGGGGGCTAGCTAGTCTTTTGGCTGTAGCTCCTGAGACTCTATCTGGGGCTACAACCAAAAGAACAGGGGCTATAGCCCCCTTAGCCCCCCCCCTAGCAACGCCCCTGCCAAACTGGGTTCGAAGCCTCCCTCGTACATGGATGAGTACACTGCAGTGTTTATTCAAAGATCATTAATACAATGGACCATTGTTTGCAGTGCTCACCACAGGGTGAATGGTGCTTTAGGTCTCTCATAGCACCACTATTTGAGATCCTTAGTTCCTTCCCAACAGAAAAGTGAAACAGATAACATAATACATTTGATGATTGAGGGGCTTGCCTGGGCTTGCCTGGTGCATCAGCTTTAACTGTGTATGAAACCCACCTACACACTACCTTTACTTCTTCTACACACCCAAGGCGAAGCTCTGCGCCTGGTAGAGGGTGGATTCCACTGGTTAACCCATTTGTGCGAGGGGCAGGCGTGGCCCACTGCTTCAGGCATTTGGATGGAGACAGTGTGCTGTCCCAGGTATCAGACGGAGGGCTTGCCCCCATTACATTGCATTAGACTTGCCCCCTCTCACTCTCCAAGACATAGATGGGGTACCTGCTCCTACCGTGTGCGCCTGCTCAGACGTACTTGCACAGGGATTCTGTGCTGTAGCATCTCTTGCCTGCTACCCAATACCACAGTCGAGGGTTATGAGCTAATTCAATGTAATTAAGTTCACCCTCAGATAGATGGACTGTTTTGCCGGCGCAACCAGGACGCACACCTCTGCATCCTGCACGTAGAACTCTGCAGAAGGTACATCAACCATGTGGTTTAACTTAAACATGTTATCCAAACGTGTGTTTTTAAGGACTTAGGGCCACATTAAAGAAATCAAAGTTGTTATGCAAATTTAGAGGGGAAAGCAGGCTCACATTTCTGGAATTAGGCCTAGCGAATGCACTGGCTACAGATGGTTTGTTCATATAATGCCACCTCCTGTTATGGTGCCACTCATGATGTCACTTCCTGTGATGCCACTTCCCATAACTTCATTTGGGTCAACGTTTACAGTTTAAGAATCCTGCACCCCAGAACATCTACCAACAAAGTGAGAGTGAAGCAGTCCTAATTAAGAGGTAATGTGCTGTGCTTGTCTTCAGTAGAAATAATTAGAGATCATCTTGGCTGCTCCTGTCGAGAGCAAGCACAAAATGGCTGCCTGTAGAGCCACTGCACTCACATACACACAGGCCTGTGACAGACACTGACTTTTGATCGTCTCCCCGTGGTTTTGCCACAATCATAAACCGCAAGGTGTGAAAGGAGGTTAATGCACTCACAACTCATTTTCAAGCAATTACATTTAAGGTGTTGTGACTGCTTACTAATCACTGCTTGAATGCCGCTCCGCCACTGGGAGGTGAGCCCTAGAGTCCTTCATGTTGGAGTGACCTCCTCTCACCCAACAGCTGCTTAGTTCATTAGCGGGGAACTTTTTCAGGAACTTTCATGGTTTTAAAAGGGCAGAATGAACCCCATAAACCAGTAGCCTGGTTAGCAGTGGGGGGCATTTTAAGGCGCCATGGGTGGCTGTGCTAGATGGGAAACAGATGCAGGCTCTCTGGAGGCAGGCCCGGGCTTCGTATTTACTGCCACATAGGCTGGGCAATGCAAGACAATTAAAAAGCAGTATTTTATACACAATGGCGGAAATCATACGCAGGAAAAACACTTGTAGTGCTGGCACTGATCCAATGAAGGCGACACAACTGGTTTCTACAAGTAACCTTCAATTCACAATGTTTGTTATTAAAAACCACTAACACAGGACATAGCCAGTGAAATGACCTCCCATTTTCTTTTACATATTTATTTACAAAACCAGAAACAACGTGGGAGATGTATTGTGGGGATTTTGGCAATGTGGAACATGACGGTACCATATGATTCCATGTCACCTACGACATCAGCCCAAGTTCTGGGTTTCATATCTCCAGCAATTGCATTCCGGTTCTTGTAGTCTTGGGTCACATGAATGTAATTAAACTGACAAGTAAAACTAAAAATAAAAGTCTATTAGGGTGTCCCCGTGACAGCCATGGAATCATCAGAGAGCCTCCAGTCTTATTGTGAACGCAAGTTGAGTTTTAAAAGAAGCAGGTAGTGTTATTGAAGTTGCTTCACAATTGCAAATGCTGTGTCACCACTCAAGTAATCGTCACTAGCATCGAAGGCCTCAAACCATCAAACTGCAAAGGTGATGATTGTCCAGCCCACATAGACAAACTGTGTGCAAGCACACTTGCACCTGTCAGAGATGCAGTGGCGCCCCTAAACATGACACATGACACGTTATGGGTGTCTAGTTTCCTGCACACGAAGTTGCATTCATAAGAGGCAGGCGTGCTGGTGGGAGGTGCACAGTGTTTTTTATAAGGGTGGGCGCTTTTTTATAAGGGTGGCCGTTGCGACCCCTTGGTGGTGCCTATGCATAGCTGACTTTGTTGCCTTTGCCTCTAATAACGTCCCTAATTGCCTCAAAGCAGCCTGGGTCTACCACCGTATTAGAAAGCTATCCCTTGATCCAACCCTCCCTAGAAACTACCGGCCCATCACCACAGTACCCTTCGTCCTTAACATCCTTGATCGCATTGCCTACTTCCATATCCAAATCTACCTCGAACAACACCAGCTTCTTGGTTCGACACAATATGACGTCCATCCAAAGCACAGCACAGAAATGGCGCTGTTGGACCTAATAATGCAACTCAACAGCTTCCGTGATTCATTGCCATGTTGCTCCTCCTTGACCTTTCAGCAGCAGTTGACCTTGTTGTTCATAACATCCTCTGTCAACATCTATTATCAAAATTCCACTCTTCCCAGGAAGCTTCTTAATGGGTCAAATCCTTCCTGAGTGAACGCACCTCCAGCGTCTTCTTTGGAGTATCCATTGCTGATCCCATCCCTGCCCCATGTGGGGTCCCTCTAGGTTCATGCATTCCCCCTGCACTCTACAGCACTTATACCAAACCCCTTTTTGATCACGTTGATGCTTTGGGCAACTCCTACACAACTTTGCTGATGACAGCCGAATCTTGCTACCAATATCAGGGAACTATGCCGAGGACATTGAATCCATTAACCAGACATACAGTGTCATTCAGAACTAGATGGCCTTCTACAATCTTCGCCTCCACAATGATAAAACTGAACTGCTCCTTGT
The DNA here is from genome assembly GCF_040938575.1 of Ambystoma mexicanum. Classification (NCBI taxonomy): domain Eukaryota; kingdom Metazoa; phylum Chordata; class Amphibia; order Caudata; family Ambystomatidae; genus Ambystoma; species Ambystoma mexicanum. Next base: position 204,463,858 of record NC_090940.1, read on the forward strand.
GGGCTGCCCTCACTGTTTAAACTCCCTGGATCTCTTTTGCTCCTCATGTGAAGACGCTTGGTGTTCACATTGACACAAACTTAATATGTCCCGTCACAACAATGCACTTCCTTCTTCCACTGCCTATACAGCTAAACTCATCACCCTGAGTAAAAATATCTAATTTCTCCAACAAACTGCCTGACTCTCGCACGTGCCATTATATGTAGTAAACTTGACTACTGTAATGTTCTCTTCTCGGGTACCTCCACCAAAAATCTTGCCAAATTACAACTCCTACAAAACAAGGTCCTAAGGGCAGCAATCGGCCTAAAATACTCCAACCATATCTAAGTAAGTGCATTGGCTACCTATCAAAGCAAGAATTGAACTGAAAACTTTGGCTATTACTCGCGGATGTCTGCTACAGAATGCCCCTGCCTACCTTGTCCCCTGCATCTCAGCAAAAACAGCGCTGCGCCCCTTCGCTCCTCCAGCATCCTCTCGCTGCTTAACCCCGGATTCAAGCTCAAGTGACCGGGGATTTCTAGTTTCTGTGTCACTGTGCCCACCCTATGGAACGCTCTCCCCAGCCACAACAGAAATGAATCGTCACACCTGGCATTCAGAAAAGTCTTGGAAATCTGGATCTTTTTAACAAATATGCACATTCTACATTTTGGCTTGCTCTGTATATACCTACTTACTTTGTACCAGCTCCATGATACTTCTGGGTTTCGGCGCTACATAAATGTGAAAATAAATAAAATAGATGCCAAGTATCCCTCATCTTACTTACGTCTACAGAAGACTAAGCTCTTACAAACTCAACAGAACCTCAAACAAAATTATAATTTTGATGCACTAGTCCAAATGTACGCTTTAAAACGTAGCCATTCTTGTTGTAACAGCTTCCCACATTTCTCTGCAGTTATTTTACATTTATTTATGTTACAACATTACCCCCTTTGTTTCCATGACTCCCCAATTGACATTCCTGCAAAAATGTGTTTGCTTCAACATTCTTGACAAATGTATCCTCGTCAGTCAACTATGAAAGTTATTCGCTTGCTTGCCTTCTCATGGATCTAAATCACCATTCATACATTTGCCAATTTCGACATTTTGCAACATATTATAGTAAGTGCAGAAGACCACATATTTAGTGCTGCGCGTCGGGTGCATTATCTGCAATGAATGCCCTCTTCTGTATTCTTTGACAGACACAACACCAACATGCTTCAGTCCTTAGTTATTTGCTGGACTTTCTTCCCCAGGTGCCGGAGTTGCTGGTGGGGGCAGGTGATGAACCTACCTGGAGTAGATTACAATAATGATAATAGTTTTAAGAAACTGGAGAGTGCTTCATCAAAGCCATTTATACTGATCTGCTGCATAAACCACATTGAATTCAAGGAGATGTGTATTAGGCTTAGATCGATTGCCTCTCCAGAAGACAACCCATTAATGTGGGTCGACCTGTGTGAAAGATGCAACTGTGAGGCAAATGTCCTCCAGCTATTCAATTCCAAAATACAAGAAGCATCCCCTTATAAAGAAAAATACACCTTCAATGGCCACATAGCCCCCTCTGTCAGATGGAGAACGGGGGTAGCATGTGGCACTCACCTTTAGAGGAAGGTCCATGTTTTTCAGCCCCATGGTTTGATAAATGGTGTTATGGGCCCTGGATGATAGGGCCATTAGCTACAAAACTAAAACACCATTGGGAAGACTGTGCCTACCTATGTTAACACAGTACTGCCTGATGGGCGAATCAGATGAAGAAACTAACCAATGCCCATGAAATGCCTGCATACTTGCTGTCCATGTTGACTGTAAAAAGTGCCGGGCCTCGCCGTAAAGTCGTATTGCTCCTCTGGCATCTGCAGTGCAACTGATCATTCTTGAACATGTTTAGCAAATGTGGCCAGTGGTTGCAGGATTATCATCCCTGTGGCATGGCTGTGTAAGTCACCCCTAAGAACCCTTAGTGCCATAGGGAAAAGGGCTCATGGGCACCAACTCGCACCCCAAATTCAAGGCCCTCAGACCTATTTATTGTGTGTGTAGATCCTGGATATGAGTTCTTGCAGGTAAGTAGGTGTCAGCAAAACCTCAGGGCTATATGCGATTGGTGGCCCTGAGGCATGGCCAGTGGTCTCTTTGTGGGAGAGAGTAAAATCACACTGGTTTTATTTGATCGTTTTGCAAATTTTAGTTGTGTAGCGGATATTGAGATAAAAGGCTAGCAAATGGAAACCTGCAGAGCCGCAGCTTCAGGGACGGAGACCCAGGTCTCATGAATCTACAAACTCTACACTTTCACTAACTCATATCAGAGAATGTATTAAGATTCTGACCAATGGTTTCTCTGTTAGAAGTAAGTGCAGGGGGGATTCTTCTTATTTGACATCATCATCCTCTCGATCCTGCTCGTTTGATGGTGAGTTTTTAGGGGGAAGCTAAGGTATGGGAATGCTACGTGTTCAAGGAAGTGGTCCGAGACTTGATCCAGTATCCAAGGGGAAATCATCTTTCTCCTCTCCTGAAGTCCCATCTACTCCCAAACATCAGAATCATGAATAATTACAGACGATGCAAGCTTTCAATGGGAACCTAAGCAAAGGGGGAATTAAACCTAGGGTTCTGAGGATATGGACACACGCCGACAAAGCTTCAATTTAAATTCCTGTGATCAGGCACATTACATTGAAGGAATGGATCCCATCCTTTGGATTTGTTTATGGCCAATACAAGTTACTTGACTCAATTTGACATATTGAAGTATCTCCAGAAAAGATCACTCTTGTCGATGCCACTGACCTTAGTCTAAACGGGTTCTTGAGGCAATCCTTCACAGCATTCATTTTGTCTGTTCAGTCTTGTGTTTGCATCACTCAGAAACAATTGTATTCTTTAGAAGGAAGGACGGGACTGCTTGTAGCATCTAGAACGGATATATTCATCTGGCTTTCTACAACATCCGAGTCTTGGCATTTTCATCCAGTGCTTCTGTGTTAGGTACAGGGAGTATATAGTCCAAGGCTTTTAGGCAGACGTTTTCCAGTGTGCCAGTCTTCGTAAGCTCCAATTTTCTGACCAGAATGTATTCATTGATGAGATTCATGATGTCACAAAGAGGACATATAAGGTTCATGAGTAAGCACTTACCTTTCAAACTTAATCGTAACATCCATGTTCTACGTTCAACCCTCCTCTCATATGTTGAGGTGCCACTAGGCCATAGCAGGAAAGAGAGTGAGATGAACCAGCAATGGATATAAAGTCTAGTCAACTCTCTCTTCTTAAGCTCGTTGCCCATAATCCTCCATAATACTCCACACATGGTTATCTTATCTTCGCAGATGTTAGAGAAGCCACTATTCCAGAAATGAAGGCAGGGAACATTGTTAACGAATAGCATCTTGCTGAATTCTCAGCTATTCCCCGTGGTTTCGGGGCCCTGGGAACTCAACATCATGAGGATCAGGCGCACTAAAAGAGATGCCTTGCTAAATAGCATTGAGCATCCCCCAGAAAACCAAAATCCATTTGCCTTGTTCTGGTGGCACATTAGGTGTCAGCTTTCTTTCTCATCAAAAATCATTCAGGAGTTAGGTAGACAATGGTCTATTTGGAAATTTCCAACAAGTGAAGACAATACATCAGATTCTAAATGCAAACACCTCGGGAGATCATTCCTCTGGTGCCAGAATGCAAACACCTCGGGAGATCATTCCTCTGGTGACAGAATGCAAACTCTTCGGGAGATCATTCCTCTGGTGCCAGAATGCAAACACCTCGGGAGATCATTCATCTGGTGCCAGAATGCAAACACCTCGGGAGATCATTCCTTTGGTGACAGAATGCAAACACCTCGGGAGATCATTCTTCTGGTGCCAGAATGCAAACACCTCAGGAGATCATTTCTCTGGTGACAGAATGCAAACACCTCGGGAGATCATTCCTCTGGTGCCAGAATGCAAACACTTTGGAAGATCATTCCTCTGGTGACAGAAGGGGACTCTCTCTTCCCTGCACATGCAGATCTCCTTGTTCTGATTTTCAAAATGCATTATACATTCCTTTGGTTCTCTGTTTAAATGCTGTTAAAAGTCCACCCTTTGTGTCTTGATGAAGACTGGGATTCTGAATGTAGAGTGACCATCCCTTTCCACTCATACATGGACGTGCAGATTAATGAATGCCCACTCATTTGAAGAGGCAGAGGATATAATCAAAATGCTATAGGAGGTCAGTCTGCTCTGAATCTGCAGAAATTATTCAATTCAATGCAACACTTTTGGGGTTGAGGATGATCAAATTGTAATAAATCTGATGGACCCTTTGGAAGATCACTGGTTTCAGACTGAAAGTGGCTGAAATCACAGGCTGTGCAATAAGCCACATTTCCACACAAACACAGGAGTTTGTGTTTACAAGTTCTGCAAGAAAATCTAGAAATGTAATGGAACCTTGACCATTCCAAGATGGTGGGTCTAGTGTACGATGATTCTGATCCCGTTAGCAGTTGCGATTTCAGTGTGTGCTATAAAATGCTACTTATTGATCAAGTTTCTTTTGCATTCTTGCTATGGACATTATTGAGAGATGGCAGAGCACTTTGTCCCTTGATTTAACACATAGGAAAGTGGAGTAAGTAATATCTTGAAGACCTGTAGGGTGCATTTCTTTTTCACAGTCGAATTTGAGATTCGGGTGGCATTGCATCTGAGATTAATGAATCCCTACATCTCTTTTAATTCCTTATCTGAAGATTTAACTGGAAAGTTTAATGAACGTACACATGTTGAAGGATTGGGGTTGAAAGACTGAATTAGAAATGTTTGAGGGAGAAAAGACAGAAGATTATTTTTTCGAAATAATCGTCTGTCTTTTCTCCCCTGAACATTACTGACTTGGCCCACACCCCACCCACACACCTACCCACACACCCAACACACCCCTAACCATACCCCCACTCCCCACCCCCTACTTACCTTGCATTCCGACTTGCTGTGTCCCTGCAATGCCTGCTCCCTTTCACTTCTGTGATCGGGAACCGGCACTGCAGGGTCCTTTCCTTTTTTTCCCCTTTTTTTTTGGGGGGGACAGCTGCAGGGTTGTCTCCCTCAACCCCAGCTCACAATATAGTGAGCAAGGGTGCGGGGGACACCCCAGCATCCCCCGTCACTGAATGCGTGATCTGGTCAAGTTTCTCGGTCATTTGTATCTTTCAAACGGCCGAAATTCGGACAAATCACGCATTCAGTAATTTTTTTCAAACATTTTGGATGAAACCCATGTCGAAGTGGTTTGATGTTCCGCAGCTGACCAGTTTCCAATGGGTAGTGTTTCATAATTAATAGGTAGTGAGGTGATAAGGTATGAAGAGGTTGCTATAGACTTTTTTAAATGATAAAGCACACCTATCTATCCCTAACTCTAAGGGGATTTCCCTACATAAACTAAAGATACTCGGGTGCTCGTCAGGAAGTCTGTGTGAGTCAAAACAAAAAGGCTATGTCTCTGTCACTATGCCAAAACACCATGAAGTTCAGCAACTGATCGTAATCCAGAAAAATGACCCCCTTCTCCTGAATGTAAATCATCCAAACGCCTCTCAGGTTGTTCAAAGCAAAAGTTCAATTTATTTATTTATTTATTTATTTATTTATAAAGCGCACAAAGCCCAAAGGCAACTAGGCTCTAGTGCAAACTTAGAGGATGGTTATAGGTTTGGGGAGCATAGCATCATCATTACAAAGTTTCACATTTACACATTGCACAATGATATTAGCAGCATATTTGACCATTACAGAATATACATTTATATACACAGGTAAGGCTGTCATTGATCCAGATCAAGAAGGCTACTGGGGTGGATCTGTCCTGAAAAACAGGGTTTTTAGATTTCTTTTGAATGACCAGAAGGAGGTGTCATTTCTAAGGTGGGTAGGGAGGGCATTCCACAGTTTGGGTGCTATTGCGGGGAAGCTTGAGCCTCTGGCATTTTGTCTTCTGAATTTAGGGGTGATGAGCAGATTGGAATACTGAGAGCGAGTAGATCTGTTTGATTGGGCTTTGTGAATAAGGTTGCTGAGGTATAGTGGTGCCTTGTTAGCCAAACATTTGTGAGTAAGCGTGAGGATTTTGAAATTGATTCTGTCTTGGACAGGGAGCCAGTGGATCTTTCTCCTGAAGGGGGAGATATGTTTATGGCTGGGAATGTTTAGAGCGGCTCTAATGGCGTTGTTTTGCACAACCTGTAATTTTTTTTATGTTTCTTGCGCTAGTACCTGCAAATAGGGATTTACAGTAGTCGATCCTTAATAAAATCAAGGCTCTAGCCAGAGTGGTAGTATTGTCGGATGAGAGGAATGGTCTACCAGCTCTTATCAATTTGGTGGTGTAGGCTGCTGAGGAGACAATGGCGTTAACCTGTCTATTTAGAGTGAGGGAGGAGTCGATATATACCCGCAGTGTTTTTATCTCATTGGCTACTGTAATAGTATTGCCATCGATGATGAATGATTTGTAGGTTTGGGGCAGGTTGCTAAGTTTCGTTTTGTTTCCAATGAGGATTAACTCTGTTTTATCGTTGTTAAGGCAAAGTTTGTTGAACGCCATCCAGGCCTGGGTGGCTTGGTAGATCTTATTTAAGTTTTTTGAGTCAGTGTTGTGACAGCCAATAATGGATATAAGAATTTGCACATCGTCCACATAGTTTGTATATGTGATACCCATATTGTGAGGTTTGTCGAAAAGGAGCTTGGTGAAGGCGTTGTAAAGTGTGGGTGGTCACGCAGGAGCCTTGCGGTACGCCACAGGTCACAGGAACCGGAGGGGCTGCTGATTTGTCTGAAAAGACCCTCATGGTCTGGTTAGAAAGAAATTATTTGATCCATTTGATGGAGTCAAGTGAGAATTGGGAGGCGGTCTGAAGGTGTTGACAAAGGATGTCGTGATTGACCAGATCGAAGGCAGCAGAGAGGACTAAGAGGAGGAGGATACATAATTCCCCTTTGTCTTTGTATTGATCCATTTGTGTTTTCAGATCTGATAGGGCGGTCTCTGTGCTATGCCCTGGTCTGAAGCCAGATTGTCTTAGGCTAAGTAGGTACAGGGTTCAGGGTTCCCAACAGAAAATAAACAGTCACATAAAGTTCTTGTGGGGCTAGGAGAATGACTCCCTTCTCCTAGCTGGTTTCCCAGTGTCTTTCACAGTTCTTAATGTAGTTCCCTTAGGGAGGTTTTAACAACCTCTAGATTTTGTACAATTCTTGATCTGCCCCCACTGGGAAAATGAGGCTGGTCTTGGAGTCCCTCCCTGCTCTCCAGCACCACACCTTTGTGGAACTGGTCTGGGAACTATATCACAAAATGGTTTACGGTTTTCTCTATTTCTTTATGGCTTATAGTCTCGTAACTTCCCAGCCCCCTCCCAGACCTGTATGTGTTACCATTACCTTCTCCCAGGGGAACTCTTCACCGGTTTCTCCAGGGGTCTCGGGATGACACTTCTTAGTTCAAATTCTTCCTTTAGTGGTCCTCCGCATCTGCTGGTAGCGGCTGTGAACTATGGGCAGACCTGACCTGCCGGTAGTTAAGACCCCTACTGGCAGAAAAATCACTGAAGCACGGCACTGTTACTAACGATGCAGGTGCTTCAATGTTCCCATTCCCGTGGAGTCCTACGGAAATGGGAGTGTACCGTTCCACCGTTGCCCGTAATATCCCGGCATTGCAGGGAAACGGTAAGCAAAAGCTGCCGGTAGGCTGCCGGTACTACCAGCGGCCTACCGGAAACCTCATTATGCTGCTTTCATTTTGGGAAGAGTACAAGAGTGCCTATTGTTATGTCCATATGATCCAGAGGCATGAGCAAATTTGGTGCCAGAAGTCGATCATATTGATGACAACAACAGAGCGTCTGTTCTCTTAAGCCCTTTTGGTAGTCAGTCAAGAGGGATTATAAGAGCAACCTTGGAAACAGATGGCTTCAAGTTTGAGACATGAGGCGGCAGATAGATCATAATGGATTTTGAACTTGCTTTAGGTTGGGTGATTTGGATTATGTATAAACATTGGTTTCCAATTTTATGTGATATAACACAGTCTATTGATTAGATAAGATAATTGACACTATTGAGAATAAATAAATGTAAAGTATGCAGAGAGTGTATAAAAAAAATATATTGGACTGTTGGTTTAACGGTACCATTATGTTTAAAGTAGGTGTATCTGAACAATAAGCTCTTAATAAGCTTTCTTATTAGAGGACGGCGATTCGTTGCTAGCCATCTCTTGAGGGTTTAATGTCCTTCGTTGAGTGGTTTGTTCTTGAAAGCATGGAGGTAATTAAAGTGTTTGGAGAAAAGCAAGATCTGTGACTATTAGGTTCCACTTTAGATAACTTAAGGTCCTTGAGCCTATATGTGTCATGAAGAAGGCAGTGGATTGGTTGGCTCTGAAACACCATGGGGCTATTTTTGTAAAAAATGCGAATTACAAGCAGGGAACCGCCAATATTAGCACGTGCATGCTGGTGGGCCCCTGTGTTGCATTTTCAACATTTGCAAGGCAGAGTGCAAAAGAGAAAAGTGATACCCGGCAAAATCACTTCTACTCTTCAGTTTTACTCTCTTCTCTGTCTTGTAAAAAAGTAAATGCTCCTGGCAAATTAAGCTTTGTAGATGGCATTTACCAATGGATTCCTATGGAATATGCCTGCTTTTAGCAGGTGCCACTTGCATGCAGATAACATAGGAATCCACCAGTTTTATGCCTGTATGAAAATCTCATGCTCGCATAAAATGGAGCGGTTTTGCAGACGGAATAGTATTGATGAGGCAGAAACATATTTCCTCTGCTCTCTCCCACTCCACAAGGAAAACCTTTAGAACATCTAATGGAGCGGTACAGCAAGGCGTAAACAACTTTATGCCATGTTTTTATTCATTCCTTGTTATGCCACTCCACCTGATTGAAAAGGACCCACACTGCCTTGATATAGAATACAGATTAGTGTGTAAACATAGACTGTGGGTACGGATTTATAATTTGTAGCTATCCTTTCTCCTAAGGGGGGAGTGGAGTCTTGTCCGACTTTGAGGTAAGCCCTAACCTATGAAACTCAGTCATTGACAGACTGGGAGATGATATACAGTGTTCAAATTGTTCAAATGTGTTGTTTTAAATGTGTGTAGATAACTTTGCGGATGCAGATTTTTTAAAGATTTGTAGTAATTTTTCTTTGATAAAAGCCCTGATTCAAACTGATTTCGTGCACAGTTTGAACAATCTGTAGGATTGTGTCTGATGACTCAAGATTGAATCTTGTTTTTGTAAGAGATTATGAGACTGCTGCAAAATATTATTTTTCTAAACCCACCCTAACATTGATGCTGTATGATAAATATGCCCCAAACTGCCATTCTCAAGGGTGTCAACCTACACCACGCTGACAAGCCTCATGTAGCGTGAAACATGTATGTGGCTGATTGCTGCATCCTTCAGGGCTGTCCGTTTTCAGATGATAAATCTACGGATAAAAAGATTACTGGCCTATAAACCAATGCCAATTTTCTACATAGAGTAAAAAGGTACGCGTTTTAGCACATACATGATGCATTGCTGTGTGGATCTGATCGGGAGATGAACTTACAGTGATTGCTGTGTTGTGTGTGTCTTATTAGCTGAAATGGACTATGTGGGACACCTTGATGAAGCCCAAAAAGAAGTCAATTAGAAATAAATAACTTGGACATTTCATGATTAAATACCTAAAAGCAGGGGTAGTCTCAGAAGACGAGCACGTGACAAATGAGCTAAGTCTCTTTATAGAAAACACAATGTCAAAGGAAGTGCAGTATTTAATTTCAAATAAATCTCTGCATGACTAGATGGTGTTAATTATTAATACAGCAGTAGAAATGTGTATCATGTATGGCAGAGAGTTTGAAGAAGCTAGAGGGATACATGACCAGCTCCCCTGCCCACCCAGGCAGTTTCGACTGAGAGCAATACGCTAAGAGTGTGCGCACCTAATGGCTTGCAGTGGCAGAGGGGGTGCGGTGTATAGAAGGGATAATAGAGTTTGCGGGAAATGTATAATTTGTAGATGTTAGGTCTTCGAAGTGGCGAAGGCATACTGAACCACTTCCATTTTGGAAGTTAGGCCTGCATGGCCAGGCCCAGTACTAGGGAATAATAACTGTAGGCCTCAGTAAGAATAACCACACCCATCCCAGCTCCCATCCCAGGCGATAGCGTAGAAGGTTGTTCTATCAATTAAGAACAGAGCCCTTTCTTGGCTCTTACTGTAGGCCCATGTAATCCAAAAGGAATGTGCACAGCAGGGCAGAGGTCTGAAGCTGCCAAAACATGGATCCCATATGTGGAGCACTCATGTCTCCAAACCCCCAGCCATTCTGTTTGAGTATCAGAGGCCCACTATCCAAACTCCTAAATCCCTCAACTGATGATTGGTTAGTGTGCCCACAACAGACAAAACCGGGAGGCGGAAGATGCCAAGGGGGGAGCCCAAACAGAATGCCCTGTGATTTGTACTGCCAGGTGCATGGGGTGAGGATAACACATCTAGGCCATCAATGAGGAGGCATGGTGGGGCGCCCGAGCATCTGGGATCGAGCAAAGTTTCTTGCATTTCTGAGGGCTTTCTTGACCTCGAGTATCCACTGAGCTCGTGTCTAAATTACCAGGTGCACATCACGTGGTCGAAATGTGAAAAGAAAGGTATATTTATTTAATTAACCAATCGCGTTGTTACGGTGTGAACTTATCAAGGCCAAGGTCCACATGGAAGAAGATCGACACAAACGGCAGCCAATCATCTGGTGTTCAATAAGGGGGCGACTGTATGTACATAGGGGCCCCACCAATGAAAATGATGAAATGACACTGCATACGGTTTTTCTGACGAGTGACGTTGTTGTGACTTATAATGCCTTGTCGGCTTTGGACTAACCAGTGCGCTCTGTGGCAGTAGAGTTTCAATTACCCTGCTGACGCATACTTTTCTTTTTGGTAGTAAAACTTTGTTATCCTTGCAAAAGGTGCGCCCAGGTTTTTTCCCTAGAGGGTTACATTTATTCCATGTCTGTTTGTCAGGAGGTCTGCCACACAAAGTAGAAAAGACATTTTTGGACGACAATATGTTTGAAGGGGCAAAAAAGATAAAAGAGGATCTTTATAAAGATGTGGTCGAATTTATGACATATACACTTGAGATAGAGGATTAGTAAGCTAAAGAAAATCAGTAATATATATACAACAAAATGTGTATGCATTCTTCCACAAGTCCTTATATAATTTACCAGTATAGTCTTATCTCTATATTCAACTGACTAGACAAAATAGCTAACTTACTTTAATTTATTCTTAAAATGGAGAAATGATCATTTTTCAGGTGATCGCAGATGACTTTGCAGTATTCAAGTACATGTACTCTTGATAAATAGAAACACTGATTAGGCTTCCTCAATTCTGGTGATTCTTGTAATGTGTTGCTAACAATCATTTATGCATCCATGGAGTATTTTCTCAAATGAATAATGACAAAAGGACTTAATGGCCCTCATTCCGAGTTGGGCGCAAAGGGATACCGGGCACCGTTAAGGACATCAGTGCCGGTAATCCCTTTGTGCCCTATTCCGAGGTCCCTTAGCGGGTCCCTTCCTTAATGCCTGGTTTTACCAGGTGTTATGGACGGGACCCGTTAAGGGACTTCAGAGCTAATAACGGTACCGCAATTTGCGGTACCATTATTGGCGCCTTCCCCCTTCCCATTGAGCCCTATGGGGCTGAAATGGGAATGGGGAATGGCTTTTAAAATGGGGACTTACCGGTCTTGCAAAGGTCGGAATAGACCGGTAAGTCCCCATTGAACCAGGGCGGACTTGGTACCGGTATTGGAGGTAGTCATGGCGCAAATAGTGCCATGATGCGCCATTATTACCTCCAAACTCGGAATGAGGGCCAATGTGTTGAATGTTAAAAAAAAAAAAACATGTAAACCATATTTCACACATTCGCACAGCTCTGAATCAATGAACTTTATGTTTTAAAAACAAGATGAAGGCCTGCATATGCTACGTGGCACACACAGAGCTGTTCTGAGTGGTTTGTCAACAGCTCTGCAATAGCAAGGTGTGAACGTTACAATGTACAATAAGCAGGAAACAAAACTTTCAAATTCTATGGCTACTAATGAGGCGATATCAACCGAGGTGGCGGGTCGACCCTGTTGGTAATGGCCCGCCGCGCAAGTAAAGGGCCTGAGCGAATCGTCATTAGCACCTGTGTAGTTCTCTACATGGGTGCTAATGGTGTTTTATTTTACTCATAAAAAAAAGAAACGTACCTTTGTAGTGCAGCTCAGCGCTGCACAGTGCCGCTGTTAGTGAAGTCCATCTTCCATGTTGATGACTGCTACATGGGTGCTAAGTGGTGAAGGGGGAACGGGCAAGGGAAGGGGGCACTGACTGCCCAGGCAGGGTGGAACAAGGGCTTGTACCAAACAGCACAGCCAGCGTTCTGAGCCTCCTGATTGGCTAGCACCACCACTAGGGTGCTAATGCAGTCGATGTCATGTGTCAGGCCTTTTGTGCGTGTTCAGCTGGCTTGGAATTTATAAAGACCACATTAGGCTGTGGAGTTTGTGCGTACTGGCCACAAAAAATGAAATAAATATGTAAGATGTCCAACCAAGTACTAGCATTGCTTTTAGCGTTGTGTGTAGGAAGTTCACATACTGTTCAGATATGGATTGTTTGGTATTATGGTAAGAATTAGACAACTGTGCACCTCCAGCACTCCAGGTGAGGAACCTGGGAGTGTTTATTTCACCCGAACTTTGCTCTGATTCCCCAGATAACATCCATTGTCCAGGCAGATTTTAGGGATCTGCAAATGCTAAATCTGCAGTAATGACACCCAGAATGACAGCATGCTCATCTCTTCCCAAAAGGCACACAGTCCTCTGACAGTGACGCCCCAGGAACATCATCAGGCGAGCAGCTGCAGGCAGATCTGCAAAGGCAAGGTGGCCCAGGCAGCAGGGCAGTACAACTGCCACATCGCAGCCACCATTAGCCCCACCACCAGCACCATCGCCACTTTTAGGAAAAATTTCTCTAAGTGCAATTTTCCCTCCATATTATGGACCCCCAAACATTTAGCTTTTGATTGGCTGACCTAACCTGACTTTTTCCAGTGGAGCAAAGCCTGTGCTTTTGCTATTTTTCTTATGGGGAAACTGACATGTCCTTCAGACTGTCAGTACTGGGCAACTATGTTTCCCTTCGTCTTTGACTTTGTTGCCATTTCTTGGTAACTTTTTATATGTGCGCCAAGTAACATACTGTACCGCGCACAGGGGGTCTTTATGGCCCTAGACACCCTCTAAGGATTTTTTGGTGGTGAAACAAGTAGGACTAGGAAGAACTGGTGGTAGCAGTTTACTTTACTGGTACTTTTACTTCTTTTTATCAAACCATACCACGCTTATCGCGTTTGGTGCCTGACAGTGGCCATGCCGAAAATGGCTGTGCCACATGGTCTTTTGTTCTGTCCTTTGGCCATCTTGTCCCTTACCCTTCCCTGGGTCGAGCTGACCCAGGACTTCCCTATTTAGGCATGCAGCCTCCCGCAAAAACCTCATCTTTCGTGGGCTCCTGCATGTCACGTGTGCTAGCGCCCAAGAAGAGGATTGGGACTCTCTGGTCCCAAACCACACTACTGGTGCCAGGTTGTCTGGTGTGCCTGAATGAGTGAGACAACCATGGACCGTGATTGCTCCAAGCTTTGTGTGCATGCAAGAAAGCAGATCTTCCATTGGCTGTCCAAATCCAATCATGGCTCGAACTTTGGATAAGAGAAGGAGCTCTGCATCCATTCCAGGTTGATCTACCATGGTTCACACCGAACTACGAAAGGAGCCAATTCTCCTGTAAGATGAAGCAGAGCCGTGGACCGGCAGAGATGCCCACGGAAGGTTTGGCACCCTGAGCGTGCTGCTGTCCTGTCAGACCATTGCTTTGTCATGATCTTTGAAGGCCTGCAAGGGTGCTTTGACCATTTGGAGTAGTGAGAACAACTACTCCCGGCACCTCCTGAATTCCTGCCAAAGAGCCTTCTCGGAAGTGTTCCTGGGCCATCCAGGACACTGACCAGCTCTACTCTGGGATATTTCATAGGAGCCCCGCCGCCTCGAGTTGTGACTCGAAACTTAGGGAATCGCTAGCTTGTGGTTCTCGGCCCTCTCCTGCCAAATTTCAAAGGCTTAGCTCCTCTAGGTTGCGAATTAGCAGAGTGTGCCATGTTGCAAGCCTCTGCGGTCCCTGTGTCACTACGCTGTGGTGGTGATCGCTGCGGGTGTCTTACCTGCCTACTCCCCTGAGCCTTGAGTCATGCTGCACTGGAATTTTCTTTATCCTCCCTTTGTGAATGGAGTAAATGCTACTGTCCCATCACAGACAACCTTCCTGTCCCGCAGCCCCTGAGAGCAGGAACGACAAGCAACGGCAGGGTTTGAACCTACTAGCGACCTTGATTGAACTAGTGAAGTTTGTTCCAGAGTGTGCCAAGGGGTGGTGAGTACTTGCTTAACTAACCAGTGCTCCCTGGCACATCCATTGTATTTTTACACAGGAGGACTTAAAAAATCCTAACTTTTGCTGGATAGCCTGTGCTCTCCGGCTATTTATGAGCCTCTAAAGTTGCTCTGCCTGCAAGGCCAGATGCTCCTCGGATAATAATAGGACTTTATTCTTTATCATCTTAAGCCCCTTCCCCCCCGAAGAGGCACCGTTTCGCTCCCTATGCACAACCGGGTGTTGTAAACACACTGCTGTACGTTTGAGCGCAAGGCTCCCCACTTCGTAGGGTTGGACTTCTTAGTTCGGGTTTGGATCCTGTAGTCTGCCCAATGCAATAATGGCATTAACCCGCCTTCTTTTACAGGTTGTGGATGTGTGTTCCCCCATCTTGCATTAGGCTAAGAGTGATTGTACATATGTTAAATAGTGATACACTTGTGTGGTAATTGTTTATCTATTACTGTGGTTATCCATGTTTGATTATAAGGCCTATACTAAATGTATATGTATTTTTGATATAGACCTGTCTAAGAGTACTTTGTGGCTCGTTACTGTCTGTGCTCATCGTGAGCTTCTGATCACTCTCACCCCTCCAGCGACCTAGTCTTGACCGCCTGCCAAGCTACCTTGATTGGTCTGGCTTATCCAGAAGCTTCCTCTAAACTAAGGTGGCCTCCTAAACTTCTGCCCACCTAGTCAGAGTTTAAAAATGTGTCTTAACAGCCACCATTGCCACCCACTGCTGCATGTGCCACAGCTGCAACTGACACACCTGCAGTCAGTGACCTCACTGTCCCCCCTGTGCCCTCCACACCCCCATGGGAACGACATCCGCCAGGCCATCATGGCGGGTTGGTACTGAGGAGGAGGACGACAATGACACCACATACCCCTAAACCTGTTACAGCCCCGCTTCACCCCATATAGCCCCCCAGCATACCATAGATGCACGCCTGCCTGCAATAATCACCTTGAAGGGAGAACTCATTGTGATAGCACAAGAACAGCTACAGGAGATGAGACTCATTTTATTTATTTATTTTATTTATTTATTTGTTAAGTCCACTTGCAGCCAAAAGGCATCGAGGTGCTGTTACAGAATGTGAGAGGAACTTGTGATTAGCAGAGTGGATAACCATAGGTCTCATAGTTACACATAGATATACAGTGGTATGCAGGAACAGGAATAATGCATAAGGAGAATCACATTGGGAGGCCTTTTAGACAAAGGGCCCAGTTTTGATAGCCTTACGAAAGGCTAGGTGTGACTCAATCAGTCTGAGATGAGGTGGCAGTGCGTTCCAGTGCGTGGCAGCTTGGGTGGGAAAGCTGGAGCCACCAGCATGCACTTTTCGCGTGGTGGGCGTGACAATTGTGTTGTGTTGGGGAATGTATGCAGGCATCCAGCCGCAGGAGTGCCAAGTCCTGAGGCTGTGTAACCGCTGCCCTTTCACCCTTGCACAAAGAGGGAGGGAGGGGAACGTGATCACTTCCTCTGCGATAAAGGTCATGAAATATGCCTTTCAACTCTGCCTGGACAACATGCGGGCCAAGGGGTCAGACCCACCCACATCCGTGACCACCGCTAGGTAGTCCAAGGCTCCGGTCACAGGGACTATGTCCCACACAGGAGTCTGCCAAGAGCCCCTCGGCTAACAAGGCCTGCAAGGGACAGTATCACTGGGTGTGTTTGGGGAGTGGGATGAGGGGAGTGTTTGGGGATGGGGGTGTTTAGGGAGAAGAGGAGGGGGTGTTTGGGGAGGGGAGGATGGGGTGTTTGGGGAGGGGGATGTTTTTTGGGGGAGGGGGTTACAGGGCATGGGTGCATTCAAGTTTCTCTCAAATACATTCTTTTCACTTGAAGCAATGACTGGACATTTCATTTTTTCAAACAAGCGTTTACTGTGATTGTGCATGATGTACAGTAAGGTGCAAGGGAAGTGCTGAGTGTCTGGGAAACTCAGAAAAAGTTCTCAATGAGTTCTTGCCGGGTCATGTGTCCATCCCTGGCCTCAATGCGCTCCGTGCGTGGGTGCATGTGACCGACTGGCACAGCATCATCATCCTCTGGGGGAGGAATGTCCAGATCTGGGGGCAGGGGTATGTTGTGCCTGATGCAGATATTGTGCAACATTGCACAGGCCAATACAATCGGTTCCATCTTCTCCGGCCTGCACATGCGCACACCCGCAGACCTGTGCAGGCACCTGAATTGGGCCCTCAGGAGGCCAAAGGTACTCTCGATCATCACCCTGGTCCTCACATGGGCCCAGTTGTACACCACTTCCTGCAGCAACTGGGGATTCCTCTGAGGGGGCATCAACCATGAAAGCAGTGGGTATCCAGAGTCACCTACAAGGTGGAGAGACACCGTAGATTGGTAACATCATTGCCTGTGATGGTGGCATTGCAATGGTCAATCTGTCCATGAATGCCCCATTTCACATTGTGCTACACTGTGTCACATTCCAGTCCATGCATGTATATTGCACTGCTCAGTGTGTTGTCCAGAGTGACATGGTCAAACTTAGATGCAGCTCAGGGCCACCACTCATATTGTTCTAGGTATCTGACTGACAGGGTGGCATGCGTCAGGGTTGTGGGGGTTCTGGGCCTTTGAATTGCTCTTATGTATGGTACCTGATGAGAGTTTGAGTTGCAATTGCAGGAGGTCAGTTGGTCATGATGGTGCGTGTCATTTCTGGTGTACCGATTGCATGCCGGGTCTGATGGCGGGGTGGTGTCCCTCAGTATTTGTTTGGCCCTGTGTCATTCCGTGTTTGGGGTAGCCATTGGGTACCTCATCACACGGCCATGCCATGTGCAGCATTGATCCTTGTGGGCCCTGCACCTGGCCTCAGCCTGACCCCCATAGCTTGCACCTAGTGTGTGTGCTTGGGCTGCCTTTTCCGGTTATATGCATGTCATTGAATATGCACTGTTACTTGTGCATCACTGGACTGTGTTGTTCCGTGTGTGTGTACCTCTGCCTTGGTCTTTGTTGCTGCCACATGTCAGTTTCAGGCCTGCCCCCTTGCTGCTGGGGTTGCCCCAGGATATGCATTTGGTGACTCTAGGTGGCCATGTCTGATAATGGGGAAGGGGTGGTTGCTTCCTGGTACCTGCAGTGTATGTGGGTGTCCTGTCGGGTGGCCTGCTCAGTGACTGTAACATCTCAAGTCATATGCTACCCTTTTGTGTTGTAGCCTGTCAGTAAAGGGGTTCGCTGGTGGGTGCTGCATGTGCAGGGGGCAATCCGGACAGGCATTTGTTACATTGTTACACCCCCTATTGCCTGTCGCTCAAGCTGCAAAGTAGATGGGATTGTACATGCACTCTCCCAACATCCAGGTCCTTTGTCCGTTCTCCTCTGTGACGTGCCGTGTACGCCAGCAGGGTGCTGTTCTGCAGGATCACAGTGTTGTGGGTTTATCCTGGGAACCAGGTACAGCAGTGCGTGATGGTCAGGTTGGCGTCACAGGTCACCTGGACATTAAGGGAATGGAACTGCTTCTGCTTCCTGTAGACCTCTTCTGAGGTGTGGGGGGGGGGGCGCATCAGATCAACATGCGTGCAATCCAATGCTGCCACCACATCTCCGCCATGGAATAGAACTGGGCCTCGGTGGCGTTGAGATGTGCCAGGGTGGTGGGGAGAGCAATGTGTTGGCCTACATGGCGCAGGAGGGCCTCCAGCACCTGCACCAGCACTCTGGAGTATGCAGGCTGAGATATGCCATGCAGCTGGGCCGCAGAGTGCTGGAACATGCCAGAGGCCAGGAAGTTCAGGACCGACACCAGCTTTACAAGCGTTGGTATGGCTTTCCTGGTGCCGATCCTGCTCCCTATATCCTTCTGGATGTGGATGAGGAGTTCTCTGATGGTCTCCCTTTCAAGGCGGTACAGGTTGAGGATTTGTGTGTCCATCAAGGTCCATGGTGTGGCCCATGTGCGAGGGAACACTGCATACCTCCTCCTCCTTGCCACCTGCATCCCCATCTGCAGCATCCTGCTCCTCGTCTCTTGCTGGCCTCCTGTCACTACAGCTGCCACTTCAGCACCAGCAGCTGTAAATCAGCTTGGAGCACCTCCAGGTCCATGTTAGCAGCAATGAGAGGCAGCATGGTTGTGTTGGTAAGTGTTTCTGTGTCCATTTACCGGCTGCTCCGAGGTATCGGTATCTCCGTCTGCGATTTGCCAGTAATACTGATTAATTATTGCCGGCATTACCAGCAAATCTGTATTCATAATGTGCCGGTATTACCGTTGTGCCGGTAATACTGGCACCAGGGTCTTGGATAGCCGGGATTCCATTGCCAGTATTACAGGTGACGGTAGTTCGGGAAGGTGCGGCACCGGTTTTATCAGCAATGGTGTTTCCACTGACTCGTAATTTGCCGGAATGTTAAAAGTGCAGGTAAACAGAATTACCGGCACTTTTAACATTTACCGGCAAACTTGTAATGAGGCCCGCTCTGCATATGTCTATGAAGCAGTTGAACAGCCTGGCCTGGGTCTCAACTCCACCTGTACAGTCATTTATGGTGTCTGCGCTCCTTTTCTACTATGCTGATGAGTACACTAGCGTGCAGAAGAGTCTGAACAGGTGGTAGATCTTTCTGTGTCCCTCCTCCTCCACACCACTTCTGCAGCATAATTCTGTGTGATGTTTGGGATGTTTCAAATGTTCTTCTATTTAAGAAACAACTCAAGCCCTACTCCCAATATTTTGAATAGGGGCACCATATTATTAGCCAGACCTCTTCTCACAGTTCATATTCACTGTATACGTGTCCTGCATGAGTGCCAAGAGGCTATTTATGCTGAGTGTTGGCACTACAAGTCCTTTTCATAAGATGACAAGTGTTCATGTGAATCATAATGTGTGCTTGAGGCTGAAGAATCCCTGCATCACCAATGTGCGCAGGGTTGGCCCCTTAATTCCTCCTTAATAGCTTCACTCAACAGCCCATTTAAATTTTGCGTAAGGGCTTAAGTGAAGTTTTCATCAACAAAACAGACTGGAGACAGCATGTCCTCCCAGGAGGCCCTTTAAATCTCTGGGACTGGCTCCCATGGATGGCCACCTCTTCTTCCATAGCCATGTAGGACATGGGTGTGTCCCCAGAAAACCATGCCCTTGAAAGCTTAATGAGTGGCGTACACCTTCCCACGCTCCCCCCAGAAACCACTTTTTAGAATTGTCAATCGTACCCCAACAGTGTTACCCTAAAGGACAGCTCCCAGGTGGTGCTTATGTGTTTTTGTTTTGTATTTTTTTTATTGGTTTCATAGAAACCTTTAAAAAGAAGAAAGAGTACAAAAACAGGGTTACAAAACGAAAGAGCCCACGCAAACCCTCCAAATTGACGACATCATGTGCCATAATTTCCATCAGATATAGTTGTTGTCTCGAAGCGACAGTTTTTACCGCTTAGGAAGCGCAGTCAAGTTTGGCTAGACAGATTTGCAGATCTTTCGAAAACATTACTAGCCCATGCGTGAGTTTTCACTCTGACCCATCAAACATAATTTTCCACCAATCGTCGGCAGAGTAGCTTTGTCGAGCCCAGAAGATAGGACCAAATAGACGAGTTCGTAAACTTCGAAGCTTTGGACAAAACAGGGTTAGATGTTTAAGAGTCTCTATTGATTGCTCACAAAGTCAACAAGTAAGGTTTACGTTTTCATTTTTGTTCCAGGTTCTGATACAATCTTTAGTCAGATAAAGATTGAGTCTAAATTGTATGAAGAGCAGTCTTGCGTTTTGGTCTGGCGATTGAGCAGGTTTGGCTGCAGTTTGTCGTATGCTCTTGCTTCAAAGGGAACATCTTTCATAAGGCAAGAGCTTAGTCTGTCTGCACAGGTTAGTTGCCAATCTGCTCTCCATAACTTTTGCTTTGCTTTCTCAGGGTTTTCCAGCAAGGTCGTAACCTCAATGTCATTCGCGTCAAGTACTTCAAGACACAGTTTGCTCCACATAGAGAGAACCGTGTAGTCCAGATCAGTATATGGCTTATATAGAATTTTGAATTGTAGAGCCGGGTTTGTTATGATAGTCTTCCTGCTGAGGTTTAGTAGATTCCAACACACTATAGCGTGTATGGATATCAGTCTTAATTCGTATCTTAACTTACAAGTTGGACATCCTTTGGGAAGATGAAGGGCTCTAGACCAAAAACTGTTCTCCAGTGTACCACTGTACTCCACAGATCATGTGGGCAGCCAAGCATATTTTCTGCTCCATAGATGAGAGCCGGAACGGCCTTTTGACAATGAAAGTCGAATATAGGCATTATGGAGAATTTTCTAAATTTTTTGTTGATGATAGCAGCTTGGCAAGCTAGCTGTCGACATTTCTTTTTTGTTGTTTCGACCCAAGGACCATCATTTATGTTAGAACTTATCAACGTGCCCAGATACTTAATATTGGACGATGTTCTTAAGGATGTTTTTTCGAGATGCCAGGCCTGTTTGCTGCGTTCCCCTTTTTGAGTTGACAAATTGCGGAAGATCAGTATTTAGCATTTTTGCTTGTTGCCCATTTCTGGTGGCATATGTTTCCAGGGCGTAAAGCTTGCATTGAAGTCCAGTGGGCGTGGCATCTAGGAGGATCAGGTCATCTGCATAAATGAGCCAGCCAACAGGCAACCCGTGAATTTTGGGAGAAAAGGCGGCCACTGCATTAAATGTACCTCCAATGTCTTAGATAAAGAGATTAAAAATAATGGCCGCCAGGGGACAACCCTGTTTCACGCCTTTAAAGGTGTTTATTGCTGATGACAAAGTGCCGCCATGATCCAATCTGATTTTGATGGTCGTGTTGGAGTGAAGTTCCTTAATGGCATCAAGTAGGCTTGATGGACACTTCCAGGCTTTCTGTTTATCCCACAGAATTTGACGAGCTACATTATCGAAGGCATGGGAGAAATCAATTGCTGCCACGTAAATTTTGGAGTTTGTTCTGATAGATTCCTTTTTCAGTAGGTTCAGCAGAAGGATGTTAAGGCCACATCTGACACCTTTCACAAAACCAGCTTGCCGGTGGTCGATGTATTTGTTTTCCGTTGACCGATTCAGCAGCATTTGTTGTAGTTGGCTTGCATACATTTTTCCCAATACATCGAGAAGGGCGATGGGTCGATAGTCTTTTGGATTCGACGTATTGCCTTTTTTGAAGATGGGGACAATGATGGCACTTTTCCACGATTTTGGCGTGGCACGTTTAGTTGTTGTTCTTTCAAACCGTGGTATTCAGGTACGGTGTAAACTTCAATCATCAACCAAGAATCACCCTTTGATTATGAGATGGTTAATACGGTAACCGCCATCCTGTCGAAGTGAACAAACATTCTCTTGGACCAGTGTACATTTTATAGGGTACAAATTCCTTTTATCAACACCTTTTTTTCTAATGGTGTTTTTAGGAACAGTTTTTGACGAAAAAACTCATTGAAATTTTTGGGGGATTGGAAAGGGAATATAAAAGGATGGCGGGGGGTCAGGAATCAAAAAAATCAGTAGAGCATGAGTGGTTTGGGGGGAACCCCCATGAATTATTTTAAACAAATTTCAATGAGTTTTTTCGGCAAAACTCTTCGTTAAGACACCTGTCGAAAAAAACGGGTGTCAATGAAATGACATAGAACCATTGCATAGATGGTATATGAGATGCACAGCTTTATACAGAAGCATCGTTATACATTATGTTATCGGGTGGGCCACTCTTGTATGACAAATTGTCTCTGTCTGTGCAGTACAAATTGTGGCTCCCACTAAACTCTGACAACTGTCTGGTGAAATTTCGGGCCTGTGACCTGTAGCTTGCTGAACAGCTTAGGGAGTTGGGGAATTTACTTTGTGAGCTGTCTTTCTTGTCATGATCTATTTATTTTGTTTCCCATACTGTCAATCTTCCGGCCTTCACCATTTCAGAGAACTTGGAAACACAGCAGGTGAAAATGAGTATTCAGCTTAAGTGGTAGAGTTGCGAGGACATCTGCTGGTTTTGGTGCGCTGTCATGCAGAGGGCTCCCAGCCCCTAACTGTCAATTCCATCAAGAGTAATAACACCACTGGAGGCAAACATAATCAGAGCTGTGTGCTGCATTATATACACAGCTGAAGATGGGGAAACCCCTCTTATTACAACATATAAACTTTCAAGAAATATTAAGGAGCATTTTGATAAAAGAAGCATTTCTTTGCAAAAGGGGCAACCTGGGGGGAATCCGAAGCGTTTCCCCCCGTGGTATTTTGGGCGCTGCACAGGCCGACGAGCTGGCCTGCGCATAGCTTGCCCACAAGGGTATTTATTAAGGGGGTAGGGAAGGTTCTGGAGCAGACAACAGTTAGGACGAGCGTTTCGGGGTACCGTAGATAAGGTACCCCCTCCTTACCTCAGTGTTGCAGCGGCCCCCTTTTTCAGTCAGCTGCTGCAGGCGGTGGGCTCTGGGGAAGGGGAGGGCTGCCCCGGCGTGGTCCCATCGGTAGCGGGTAGGGCGTGGGTGTTCAGGGCCTGGCTGGCGGTCCACTTTCTTATTAATTGAATTTTCATTTTATCGGGAGCGGGGGTTCAGGTGGAGTTTTCCTCTTCCCGGGTGGGAGACGCATCGCTGCACTTAGCGCCGCAGCTGGGAATAAGTAGGGCCATCGGCGGCTAGTGTTTATAAAAGGGGCCGTGTGGGTGGGATATTAATTGTTTGCACGCCTGCAACCCTGACGTCCACAGCTGTGCAGTGCTTCCTCAGCTCCATTAGGGGGCAGGGCTGGTCTATTTGCAGCCCATCTGAGACGTGTGGAGGCGCGGTGCCGCGCATCTGCCACCAGGGGGCAGTGTGAAGCCCCTTTTGGCAGCACTAGTGTTAAGTAGGTTGGTGGCACGGTTGCCCCCCGGTGACTATCGAGAATTGGACGTCGGCTTTTATTGTCTATGTGAGTGTCTATTGTGAGAAATTTCCAGAGAGATGTGTGACTCTTTTGAAGTACATGGACGTGATTAGAAAGGCATTCACAAGTTTCGGGGGTTTCGCGTGGGTGCGTTATGATGAAGAATGTATGGCAAGGATGGCAGAGGATAGCCAGGTGGTCTGGGGTGAGATAGATATGGATCTCTGGCTGCAGTGGATGGCTCCGATGAGGCCAGCTTCGACATTGCACACAGCGAGTGGTTTGCCTGTGCCTTTCTGGCCCTTTCTTGGTCACCCCACCCACGAAGGGGCGAGAAGGAGGCAGCGGGCAGCCCTCAGCAGCATGCTGAGCCTTTAATAAGGACGGCTGCACAAGGACGGTATGTAGGTTTACCGGACAGTAGGTGTGCAGGGAGGCACCCAATCACTCAGTGTTTTCAGCAGGGAGGCAGGGGGAAAGGGCAAGGAGCAGGCAGGGGGGTTGTGGGGAAAGGCTTTTACTCCAATTAAAGTGGAGGTATTGGAGAGGTGGTTGAATTTTATCTGGACAGGGAGGGGTCAGAGATCTTGGGAGACGGTTTTCGTTATGGTTTTAGGTTGGGTTATCAGGATCCAAGGATGCGGCTTGGGCAGAGAATTTGAAGTCCACCAGGGAAAATGTGGAAGTGGTAAGAGAGAAATTGGGCAAGGAGATAACGGTGGGTAGGGTGGTAGGGGCCATTTGCTGATCTGCCAGGGGATTTAGTGGTATCTCCACTGGGTGTTGTACCCAAGAAGGTTGCGGGGGAATTTAGGTTGATACACCATTTGTCATGGCAAGAGGGCATGTCAGTAAACGATTTCATTGCTCCGGTGGAGTGTGGGGTGGCATACGCAAGTGTAGATCAGGCGGTGGGTCTGGTGAGGAAGGCAGGGCGCGGGGCCTTCATGGTCAAGTGCAACATTAAGGCGGCTTTCAGGTTGTTGCCGGTGCATCCGGAGGATTTTTGGCTGCTGGGAATGCAATTTAAGGACTGCATCTACATAGACAAGGCCTTGCCGATGGGGTGCGCAATTTCTTGTGCCTTGTTCAAGTGTTTCAGTTCATTTTTGCAGTGGGTTTTTTCATATAGTTCTGGTTCGGAAAGGGTATTGTATTACCTAGATGATTTTCTGTTCTTTAGTGGGGCGGGCAAAGAAAAGGAGTGTAGGGAGATGCTAGGGGTGTTTCAGGAACTGATGGGAGAGTTGGGGGTGCCGTTGGCAGAAGACAAAACAGAGGGACCGGCAGTGGTGTTGACCTTTTTAGGGATCATATTGGACTCAGTGGCCATGACCTCACAGTTGCCGCAGGACAAGGTGAGCAGACTGGTAGGTTTGCTGGCAAAAGCGGTGGGGGCTCAGAAGATGACACTAGTGGAGAGGCTGGTGGGGCATTTAAATTTTGCATGCAAGGTGGTGGCCCCAGGGCAGACTTTTTGTAGGAACATGGCAGGTCTGTGGCAGGAGCAAAGTGCCCACACCATCGGGTAAGGGTGTCAGGGGCAGTTTAGGAAGACTGCAGGATTTGGTTGTGTTTTCTGGAGAGTTTTAACGGGGTGTCCATGTGGCTACAAGGGGATCCAGTGTCATGGGAAGTGCAGATATTTTCAGATGCAGCAGGTACGGGGGGTTTGGAGTGTTTTAGGGAGGCACATGGTGCGCCGAGAAGTGGCCATCGCGTTGGTTGAAGGAAGGGAGAAGCATAGCATTTCTGGAATTATTTCCTTTGTTTGGTTGCAATGGAATTGTGGGGGAAGGAGTTGTAGAATAGGAACGTGAACTTAAACATTGACAATGAATGCGTGGTTCATGTAGTGAACAGGCAGTCGGCAAGGGACCAGAGGGTGGCGAGGTTAATGAGGGAGTTTGTTTTGCGTTGTATGGAATGGAATGTGGTGTTTAGGGCAACACATGTGCTGGGGAATGGTAATGGCATCGCTGATGCATTATCTCGTTTTCAATGGCAGAGATTCCGTGGACTGGCACCAGGAGCGGAATAGGAGGGGCAGCGGATCCCGGAGGAGCTGTGGAAGATAGGAAGTTGAGAGCGCTGTCTTTAGTGGAGGGTTCGCTTGCCCCAGCATCTAGAGAGGCATACAGGAGAGCATGGGAGGATTTCATAAAACGGGGAGCTCGTAGTTGGAAGAGTAGGGGGGATGCGGAAGAGCTGAGAAGGGATGATGTGGTCAATTTCCTCTTGAGGTGCATGGATAAGGGTTGGTCTAAAGCAACTATAGGTGGGAAGATGGCAGGGGTCGCTTTCTATGGGAAATGGTTATGGGGCTTCCAGCCGAGCGGTGGGGAAATGGTGAGCAGGATGTTAGAGGGATGGGCAAGGGAGAATAAGAGGGGAAAGGACAGTAGGAGGCCGGTATCGGCGGCTCTGTTGGTCAAGTTGTGCCAGGCTTTGGAGGGGTTCTGCTGGTCGGCTTGGGAGGGAGTGATGTTTGCAACTTGCTTTGCATGGTTTCTTTTTGGGGCCTTTAGGGTGTCTGAGCTGGTGGGAGGAAAGAGAGGAGCAAGTGGCCTGAGTTGGGAAGATATTTATTTTTCGGAGTTGGGTCTGGACATAAGGATTAAGAGGTCAAAGATGGATCAAAAAGCAAAGGGCTGTTGGGTGTTGCTGGGTTGGGGCAGTAAGGAGTTGTGCCCGGTGAGGACAGGTTTTTCTTGGAAGGAGCTAAGTGGGGGAAGGTCGGTTTGGTTTTTCGGCATGAGGATGGGGCGGCAGTATCAGCAGCCCAAGTTTTGGGGGTTCTAAGGAGGGTGTTGGTAGCGGTTAGGGAAAAGGGGGAGGAGTTTGGAACTCATTGGTTTAGGATGGGTTCGGCATCTGAAAGTAGTTGTTTGGGCTTATCTGAGGATAAGGTGAAAGAATTGGGACGGTGGAGGTCAAGGAAGTAGAAAAGGGTATATTTGCCTCCCTTAAACTTGAGGAGAACCATCTCCGGTCCCGGAAGCACCTCATCACCTTTCTCTTTGCTTCTGCTTTCTCTCCTCCTCTCCTCTGCTGACCCCCCTAACTAGAACTGCACTTGCCACTGTGACACCCTCTGATCTCGGCACCACCTGCACTGCCCTCCTGGCAACCCCCGCACCTGGGGACTGTTCTAAATCCCTACAGTTCCCCTCCCAGCCCTTGACACCTGTTGTCTGAACTTTCCATGCACTTGCCACATGCTGGCGGCTACTTACTTATTGTTATTATCTTTGCCATGTACTGCACTGTCACTGCCCCCTTCCCACGCACTTGCATGATCGGAATGACACCTGGCCTAGTAGGATCGCTGTCCGTCCTCCCTTTGTGTCCCTCCCTTGCCTCGTTGCGTCTTGAAACACTTGTGTATAGGTGCGTTATAAATGCCACATCATATCATATCATATCATATATTAGGGACTTTGGTAAAGGGGCTGTTTGAAATAAGGACGGGGCGTAGGGGAGGGCTGAATGTTGTGGGATGGTCGTGAATGGAAAGTGACATTGTAATTTCTTTTTCAGATGCAGTGCAGAGGCTGATGTCGCAGATTTGGATTGTGGGCCACTCTATTGTTAAGTGGGCGGGGAAGGAGGCGGAGAAAAGGGTTTTTGGCACCCAATTGGGGTGCAGCTACAAAGTGGAACTGGTAAGGGTGTCAGGTTTAGGGGGGCTTTTATTGGGATCAGCTGCTGCCTTTGTTGGCGGGGTTGAATCAGTGCTATGGGTCTCCAAAGGGGGTGATCCTTCATGCAGGGGAGAATGACCTAGTAAGAGACACAGGTGTGGCTCTGCTGAGAAAAATTAAGAGGAATTTGTATGGGTCCAGGAAATGTGGCCCAAGGCAAGTGTAGTATGGACTAAGCTGTTGCCGCGGAGAACATAGAGGGGAGCGAGAAGTGAGGGAGCAATAGAGCGGGCAAGGAAGTGAATAAATAGAGAGATGGTGAAATTTTGTGGCCTGGCGGCAGTGAAGGTTTTGGAGCACAAAGAAATGGTATATGAAGGCTTCAAGATTTTCCGGGACGATGGCGTTGACCTGTCAATTTATGGGAACAGTTTCTACCTTTTGGATTTGACTTGGCAGGTGCAAGAGATAATAAGGAGTTGAAAGTAGAAGGAAGTTGGTAGAGGTGGGGCAGAAAGAACACCTCAGTGGAGGATTTTTTTGGTGCCGGGAGCATGGCACCTTTAGATGAGGGGGGAGTGAAGCACAATGGGGGAATAGCGCGTGAAATCATGGGGGTGGTGCTGTTTGCAAAAACGGGCTACCCCGGGGGAACAGGTATTGAAGACCGAGGGGCATGGCCCCCGGGGAGGAAGCGGGACACCTTGATAAGATGGTAAGGAGATGGTAGGGACCAAGGGATAGGTAGAGTGGAAGTGGAACTGATTTAATTATTTAATTGTTGGGGGAACTGAAAGTGTTTAATTAATAAATTGGTTTGGTTGTTCAAACATTTTGTGTTAGTCTGTAAGGCCAGGCAGCCAGGTTAGCGGTTATTTGTGAGCTTTGGCCTGTCACATTAAAGCAACCTTTTCCACTATAAGCGAGTCTGGGTGTTTTTGTGAAGTAAGCCCAAAAGAGAGGCAGAATGGTCAACACACACAGACGGGGAACAGTCCTATGTATGGGGTGTGTTCCTTGTAACAGAGCGATGGAGGGACCCATTGCTCTTCGAAGGAATTCATATTAAAATGTATGCTGCATATCTATCCACTTTTGTAGTGCACTGGTTAAAAAGCCTTCCTCTTAGGCCAAGTTATCTGATGGAGAAGCATTTTTAAAAATATAAGAAAGAATTGTTTAGCCGTAATCGATATCCATGCATTGCTCCCTGACAAGTTTCCCACTTCCATGCATTGTGCCACGAGCCAGTCCTGCTTTTTCCTTCCAATTGCATGCTGGAACTTGTTGTTTTGTTTTTCCTGTTGCACGAGTGGGCCTGCAAGTTCAAACACAGGACTGGCTCAAAGATTCCGCAAGGAACTGGAAAACTTGTCAGCTATGTACATAAATATGAACTCTCCAATAACAGGACACGTATTAGAGGCATGCCATAAACTGAGTTAGTTGAAATACAGGTGTTTGAATGTGTCACTCAATCACCTTGTGTGAGGAACGAGCATAAATAGAGCTGAAAACATTATATCTATAATAGCCTTTTTTATCCCATGGTATAGACAACAGCACAATTTAGAAAGGTGCACATACATGCAGAAGCCTCTACTAATAAAGGCTGGGGAGCTCGAACAAGAGCCCTTATAGAATAGAACCTCACACTGCAAGTGAATGGAGAGACCGCCTCAGATTTCAGATCGGGAGTTTTGAAGTACAATGCGTGGCATTTTGACATTTTGGATTCATAGCTTATGTTTTTGTGTAATTGCTTATACACATATATCACATGATAAAGGGATTGTAAACAACATTTTGCACTGAAGAAGCATAGAGGTGCGAAACATGTGAAGCACAGCGTGTTTTCTGGAACAAAGCAAATAGATTGTGCAGAATTTCTTGACTTGCTAACGATCCACTCCCGCCAGGCGTAAAGTCTTTTTTTGATTTCACAAAAAGTAGTCTTTAAACATCATTCATAAATAAGTGAATCTCGACTACATGTGCTCAACACGCTCCCACCAGAGTCCATGCCTGTTGGTGGTGTTTTAGGACTGATCCTTTAAACTCCCATCTATGGAGGATGAGTAATCGGTGTAATGACTGTAGAGGCTCATTACAAGTATGGCCGTGTGAGAAGAAATTGGCAGTAACGGAATTACTGCCTTTTTTCCCTCACCGCCACACTACGAGTGTGGCCCTGGAATGGGGGATTTACCTCCAGCATCATGCTGGAGGTAAATCCTCCTACTGTCCAATGAGCAATCGGCGAAATCGGCAGAATTACAACAGCAAATATTCCACCAAAAAAGCCCCATAGAGTCTGATGGACCTTGAAAAAATGGGGATTTACTCTGCCACTGCCACTTGTAATATGGTGGTAATACCGCAGGACCAAGTGGCAGTAGCAGTAATTCCATTGGGCAGTTTTCTGGCGGATTTACTGCCGGAATACCGCCCAACTCGTAGCGAGGCCCTGTGTATTTTCAGTTAGCTTTGCAGGGAAGGTTAATTTTTTTTCCCCTGTATTCTTTGTCTAGATGTCCACTTCTCCTGACGCTGGTGTAAATCAAAATGCATTTTACAGTATTCGCAAAGGGCCATCCCATGTTTTCAATTGTACCGATAACTTTTCTGACCCTATTTGAAAATATGTGTGTGGTTTAACTCTTTTTAAAATGTATATTTTGTGGAATAATAATTCACTAGGCAACCCTATATTGTTGATATGACTGGTTGAACGAATGCTTCTATGGTAGCGCCGCTATCTGCGGTCCGATTATTCGATTGTGTGCTGCCAATTGAGAAGACACAAGGTGTGGTGTCCTGTACTTTTTAGATCCGGCAGCCTAACCATTTCATATTTTGAGCTTAGTGCCGACGTCAGAGTCGCCTGTTCATTTATATTATTTTTTTTCACTGGTCTGGTATGGTAATGCTTATTTGTAAAGCGCCTATACACAAGGCAAGTGTTTCAAAGCGCTCAAGGAGGGAGGGAACAAGGGGAAAAACAACAGTCATTCAGAGCCCTTGAATTTCTGGCCACTACAAGTCTGCACAGGCAGAGTAGGTGTATATAATACAATTAACAGTGTAGATGACTGTAATAGGCCTGACAACGATTCTGCAGTTTTTCCAAGTGCATTGAGGCGCCACCCTGCAAGGAGGGGAGACGGGGAACGATAGATAGATGATCTTCATGGCATGGTACGTTCAGATTGTGCAAGTGCACAGACGGTACAGGAGATGGGCGGGTTTGGCGGGGGAGGGCAAGTGCAGGGGGAGTCCAAGTGCACCCAGTCAGTCAGAAACTGGGGTAAGTCAGGGGTCAAGTCCTAAAAATGAAAGTGGGGGGACTCACCAACAGACAAATGAGATGTGGCTTCGCCAGAAATTATCATATCAAGGTGAAATATGCGCATTTCTTTAAATTGGGTTTGCATAACCACCCAAATTGCACAGGACAAATTGCATTTGCTTTTCATAAAATCAACACACCCACAAAACCAAGAGAGGATATTTTCTTCTAATACTGTTTTTGAAAACGTTAAAAGGTGTGCATGTTTTTTTTATTTTTTTATTTTATTTACTGACATATATTCAGGGAATACCTGAATTTTATCAAAGTTTTAGTTTCAGTTCAAACGTCCCGCTATCAGGTACCATAGAAAAGGCTTCCTACAGATCTGCCTACTCATCTGCGCTGGTCCGCGTTCGCCCGGTTTTCACTGGAATGCCGGATCCGTGGAGGCCTCTAGATGGTAAGGGAGTGGAGGATGCTTCATTGATCTGTCGGAAAGCCAGTTCGATTAGGTTTGCCATTGCCACCGTCCATCTGGTGGTTTCTCCGGATATCAGTCTATTCCATAGATCATCTTCTTGGAGCATCCACGGATTCGAGATCAGAGGTAGAAGGTAGGTAGATCTGTTTTGTTTCGTATTGGGGCAGTATATAATCAGATGTTTTAGAGTTTCCACCACCCCATTTTTTTGCATAGCCGACAGCCCTGATTGCCTACAACGCCTCGGATTGTTAGAATTTCTCGAGTTAGGAGTATGTTTAGTCTTGCTTTCATAAACAGGATTCTTTTCCTTTTATCTGGGAATTTGTCGGCGTAATTCAGTGGCTTTTTCACTTTGTTGAACGTTGGAGGAAGGTGTAATAGAAGTTTGTTTTCTACTGCTTTCTGTATCATGCTGATCCAGTCCATTTCTTCGATTTTCTGTTTGATTCTGTCCAGGTTTTCTTTGAGGTCTGATTCTGTGCATCCTATTTCTGACAGTCTTTCTTTTCTAATATTGACCCACCTTTTGAGTTCTTTACATTTACCATTTTCCAGTTCTTCTTTGATGATGGCGTAGGCGGGTAACGAGTCTGCCAGGATTATTTTTCTGTAAAGTCTCATGGCACTTTGGTCGACTGTCGAGGCTAGAGAAACTAAACCCAGTTCTCTTCGAATCGCCGCCACTGAAGTCGACTTCGGTAGACCGAGGACTACTTTCCAGACCAGACCTTCCAACTTGTTCCATACAGTATGGGGGATCAAAATGAAGCCTCCATTCCATAAGCCAGTGCCGGTACTACTTTTGTCTTGTAGAAATTGATTGCAGGCCTTAGTGAGAACTTTCCGAACTTCCTATCCACAGTTCTCATTTGAGATGTTAATCTTTTTGCTTTATCCCAGAGCACGCCTTGCATTGCCATGTCCGTTCGTGAGTTGTCTATTTGAACGCCCAGGTATCTGATATTATTTCCCTTTTCGATCTTAGTATTCTCTAGATGCCACGATTCCTGTTTCGAAATTTTCTTCGGGAATTTCTCAAATGTCATGATTTTTGTTTTATTTTTGTTTATTTCAAGATGATTTTCATTGATATATTTTGCCAGGTTCGTTAGTTTGCACTGGAGTCCTACTTTTGTCTGGTCAATCAGGATCACGTCGTCCGTGTACAGCAGTCACGTGATGATGTTTTTCCCTATTTTGGGTGGAAAAGTCCTGATGTTTATTTCCGTCTGTTAGAAATCTCCCAAGAATGCAATAAAGAGAGCAGGAGCCAGTGGGCAGCCCTGCTTGACCCCCTTTTTCACCTGGATTTCCTCTGATAGTGTTCCTTGTTGGTTTAGCTTCACTCTTATGGTGGTTTGCGAGTGGAGCGCTTTGAGAGGGTCAAGTACCGCTTGCGGGCAGTTCCAAGATTCAAGTTTCATCCACAGCATGTTGCGGTCTATCTTATCGAAGGCTTTTGACAAATCAACGAAGGCTAAGTAGACCTTTGGTGCCCCTTCCTTTGCTTTTGCCTTCAAGATATTGATTATCAGGATGTTTATTGCTGTGGTGCCATTGTTTTGGAAGCCTGTTTGCAGAATGTCGGTGCAAGGGCCGGTTTTTTCCCAAACTCTGAAATGGTCCAGTAGAAGAGTAGAGAAGATCTTCCCTATAACATCAAGGAGTGCGATCGGCCTGTAGTTTTCAGGGTCGTCCCGGCTGCCCTTCTTATAAATCGGGACGATGACGGCTTTCTGCCACGTCTCAGGAATTTGATGTTTTCTTTCACATTCCCCGAAAATCTTTCTGATCACATCTGACCACTCTTTCGAGAATTGCTTGAGATTGATGTTACTCAAGCCATCCGGGCAAGGAGCTCTAGATGTTTTGATATTCCTAATTTTTGTTTCAATGTCGTCTGCGTTCGAAATGTTCTCCCAAGCTTGGTTCCCGTTGCGTTCAGTCACACCAACAGATTCCTAAGGCTCGTCAAACTCATTCGAAAAGTACTCTATCCATTTGGCTTCTGACACTGCATTACTCAACGCTGTACTCGGCGAGGGGTTGATGTTTTTTATCAGCGACCAAAATTCAATAGATTTGTTGGTTGCCAATCTTTTCAACATTTCTTTCGCATCTTGTTGGTATTGTGCCGCTCTTTGTTGTTTCCGCCAGCCAGCGTATCTTTTTTTTTTCTTTTGCCAAGCTGACCAGTCTTCGTTGGTGTTTGTTTTCTTTGCCCTTCTTTTTAACTGTTGCCCTATTTTTCTTTGCTCCACCAGATCTTTGTTATACTCATGGATTGGGTGGTCTTGAGTCATCCGTCTTCCTTCAGTCGGTTTCTGGTAGGGCAGTAGGAGCGGAAGGTAGTTGGGTCTCTCATTTGCCATACTGGAGTGGTTAAATAGAATTTTTTCGTCCCAAGATGTTTTAATTTTCAAGATGTCCGCTTCTGTTAAGCGTAGCCGTGTTTGTTGGAAATTTACTTATGAATCGACAAGGTAGGCTGGTTTTTCTGGTCTCCATCCATGCCAGGTGCATGTTAGTAGATTATGGTTGCTGTTAGCCGTTTTTATCACCTTAAAGCTCAGTATACTGGAAATGAGGCCAGCTGTGATGAAAATGCAATCTAAAGTCGCTTTCGAGGCACACCGTTCCCAGGTCGGGATGTTCATTTGTTTCGGAAAAAGTTTGGCTATATTTTGTATGTTTCTTGAGCTGATTAAATCCATCCATGCTCTCCCACATTTCAGGGTTGCATCCCATTGCTCATGGCGATGTTTGACTGTCAACAGACTCTGTTGCTCTTCGTTACAGTTTGCATTGAAATCTCTGCATACCATGATTTCAATTTCCTCAAACTCTTCATAGAGTAGATTAATGGTAGCACCCATGGTTGAGCAGAATGCCTTTGAGGTCGTCCGTTGGGGGTTCCAGTAGCAATTTGTAATTGCTAAAACGTTCGACCGACCTCCTTGCTTCTTCCAAGTGAGTTGAGACCATGTTGTGAGGATCACCAGCATTTCGTAGGTTTTGTTCCATTTCCGGGGTGCTGCAAGACCAAGGCCTGTTTTGATGGCTGTTAACAGGCCCGACGATGGTCTTCCTAAGAGGCCCTTAATCGCTGGAGAAATTTCCACAGAGAAACCGTCTAGCGTGAGTTTGTCCAACAGCCACGTCTCTTGGAGACATAGTATGCCATATGCGCCTAGGTTCACATCTCCCGACGTTGTTAAATGCATGTGACCTCTCGTATTCCAGGATCCCAGGATAAAATTCTCCTTGTCGGGCCGCTCCTCTCCGCTCAATGTAGCAGTTAATTTCTTGAAGGCCGGCCCTGGTCGCTGCTATCTGGCGATTTTCTTGGACAAGGTCGATGTGAAACAATCCCACGGGCCTTTTGGTTGTGTGGGGTTTGAAGTCATTGTGATGGTCTTCGGGTCGGGGACTCTTGCAGTGCACTCGCTTCTTGGGTGGGTTTCATCATTTTCCTCTCTTGTGGGTCTTCTGAATCTATTTTCCTGGTCATAATAATTTCTTTCTGAGGCATGCCTTTGCCAAACTTTTTCAACTTCCTCTTTCCTGATCCGATCGATTTGTCGTTGTTCCCTTCTTTGATCTTGCAGGATCCCTCCCCGAGCTGGTTCATCCTCCCTTGACATTTTCCATTGATTGAGTCGATAGAGGTCTTCTGTTTTGGAATGATAGTGTGATTCCTGTTTACATGGTCTTATCTTTTCTGTGTCTCGCTCGGTTCTTTCCGGCTTGTTTATTTCGGTCAAACTGATACCCATCAGGGCTAATTCTTTGAATGCTGACTGATCAATATGTGTAATTCCCGCTACTTTTACATGAAGGTATGCTTTGGCCATTTTATCCTTATAATAAGGTTCCACCAGCTTGAGGTCCTCAGTTTGTATGCACCGTAGCGATTTGGCTTTTTTCATTATCTGCAAGACTTTTGGTCGATTTAAAATTAGATATTCTTTTTTTGCTTCAATTTGCTCAAGCTTGAATAGGCGGGTCTGGTCGTTTTTTTTGGAGTCCCTTTTCTCCTTTTCTCTTGTTGAGATCTGATGCCCTGGGCTGCCTCTGTGTCTTGATCTTGCTCTTATGGTTATCTGTTGGTCCTCTTTTCGGTGGCCGCGGCTGCTCAGATAGGTGTCCCCTTTTTTTGTTGCCTTCACATTCCGGTTCGTGTTTTCCCAAAGATCATTTTCTTTGCTGGATTTCATTGATTCACCAGTGTTTTTTTTTGGGTGTTTAGTTTGGAGTTGTTGGAAGTCTTTGCGTCCTCTTTTTTTTCTGATGGATTTTTTTCCCAATGTTGTGATAAATTCATTAAAGCCAAGTCCTTCATGAAGTCTTCCACTGTTCTTGGTGATCTTAGCGCAGTCACCTTAGGTGGAGTTGGTTCGTCGAGAATTTGAATCTCGTCTACCTGTGACTCTGTTTTCTTGAGTGATAGTACTGTTTGCTCCCTTGCCAAAGTAGGGCCCGCCGATGGTTTTCGGGTTGAACTCGTTAAGTCCTTTTTTCTATTTTGAGAAAGATTCTCTGGACTTTTCTCTGCCGTGCTAGCCGGTGTTTTGTTATCACTGGTCACCCTCAAGGGTTGTGCTTTGTATGGATTGTCTAGCTGCACAGACTTAGGTGGTGAAGGTTTTCTGGTCAACAACTCCATGGTTTCAATTTTCCTTTCGAGGGCTTCGATTTTAATTTCCCAAGCTTTTTGCTGGATGTTTTTCTGGTCTTCGACGGCTGTTACATAGCTTTCTACATGTGACATTTTTGATATCATGTTTGTAAGAATTGCCGTTTTGTCTTGGATCTCCTCTTTTATGGCTTCATACAGTTTGCAGAATGGTGCTAAAACAATGGACATCACTGACATGATTGCTATCATGTCCGGCTTCTTGTTTGGGGAGTCTTTCTGTATGGCTGCGGCTATGTCACTTAAGTGGAGATTTTTTGGGGAGGTATGCAATTTATCCAGTCTTTTTAAGATGCCTGAGATTCCCAAAGCCGTTCTGTCTATTGAAGTACTTGGATCCTGATCCATCGGTAGTCGACCTGCCGAGGGTCTTTGGTTTGTGTGTGAAGCCTCCCCCTTCCCAGACTTTGAAGGAGGCGCTGTTAGAAGACCAGTACCCAAGTGGGGCTTAGTCCATGTGAGACAATGCTCTTTTTCCCCTGCGGCACTGACCCACCTTAGGGTTTCCTCTAGAGGTTGGCTAGGTCATATCGAATCCCACCTTGCCTCCGCCGCACTGTCTGTTATGCCGGCTGGGATCGTCTGCGCCACCTTTTTGTTCGCTGTAAGTATGTCTTTTGACACTGTGGGTTTCGGGGCAGAGCCGGTTTCTGTTGGACCGGGGGCCGGATGCTCATCCCCCCATTTTTTTTTAGAGGTTTTATTTTCACCCATAGTGCCTTTGTTCAAATTACCTGGTTGTTGGATCTCTTCTTCTGCTGGTGTTACTTTTGAGGTCCAAATTAAGTCCGTTTTCCTTAATTTTAACCCCGGCGGGTTTTCTTGTGCCACTTCGAGCATCTCTGCGTCAGAAACCTCGGTCTCCACCGTTGACTTTTGTTTGTATTGTTTGGTGAAATAGGCTTTCAGTGGGCAGAATAGAAGTCGAGAAGGTAGGTTTCTCGATGTAGTTCCTCTCCTTTTAATTACCTTTACTTCGTCCCTACTTCTATCTTTCTGGTCCTTAGTCGACAATTTCTTTAGCTGGTTCGCATTGGTCTTTGTTGGTTTGTGCCCCTTTTTTGTTTTAGTTTTTTTCCTTCTTTGTTGATTCATTGCCAACTTTAGTTGCTCCCCCTCTGTTTCCTTATTAGATTCCTCTATTTCGTTGGCCGTGTTACCTTCTGAAATGGTTTCTTCATCTTCAAAGACGTCATCCGTCTCTCTTTCTGACAATGATTCACTTGTGTAGATCTCAACTATCTCTTTATTGCCCCTTTCCAGGTTTTTCTCCACAGGAGGTACATTCGCCCTATTGGTCCTATTAGTCGAATAGGGCGGTTGGCCTTTGTGGCCAGAGTGAATCATCGCCTTTATTTTAATAGGCTTCTGTACGGGCTCCGTGCTATTTGTATATTCCACAGGCACAGTTGCTCCCTTTTCTTTTATTTCATTGTGGTCTAAGAGTTCGCCATGATTTTTTTTTTCCTTTTGGTGGCCTTCTTCAACTTGGTTCAACGATTGAGGGCTCTCTACAGGGGTTACCTGACCCTCTACTGTGGTTGCTTTGTTGCGGGGAGGGAGGGTAGAGGTCTCATCCCCTGTCGATTCTTTATCCTTTCCCACCAGCCTGGGTGCCGGCAGTGATGCCGGATTGGCGGCACTGCTCTTGCTCCTTCTTTACACAGGAGCGACTCCAGCCGTTCCCTCGTTCTGACTATCCCCGCTGCCGAGGTTCCGCTTAGACCCCGGCGAGGGCCGTCCTCCGACAGCCCTAGCTTCGGAACCACTCGTCTCCAAGACGGTAGGCGGGATACCCACGGCAGCGGAGCGAGACGAAACGGGAGTGGGCCATGGCTCTCGTTCTTCAGCCGCGGGTTCTACCATGGTGCTGGACTCCTTGGTATCAATCTCCTCGTTGCGGACGCGCTGGTGGGCACCAGACTCTGCACCTGCTCCCATTCCAGCTCCGATTCCAGCCCTCCGGCCCTCCGGCTGTGTAGGGCCCCCCTCGCCGGCGATGTTGGAGAGCTGTGGTGGGGGGAGGTTGGGGAAACCTTCCGCTGGACGTTCACTGGTGCCCATAATGCAGGTAATGTAGGCAATAACTGCCTCGGTTGATTCTTGGCTCTAGGGCTCCAGGGCACTTCCATATTGGAGTCCACTGCTCCCCGGGGGCCTTCTTGATACGTTGATTCGCTGATTCCTTTGCTCAGCGATTGTTTCTTTTTCAGTGCCGCCATGCTCCTCTCATGTTTACTTTGCGAAATATCCTCGGATGTAGATTTCTGGATGGCTCCATCACGCTCTTACTTTGCGTCTGCAGCGGACTGCTGCAGACTGGCTCTAACTTCGGCTCTCAGCTCCGGTCACCGCTCCGCGGTGTGTTTGGTCAGTTATAGTCACTTCCTGACACAATTAAATGGATAGGCTGGATCTGCTGCAGACTGGCTCTAACCTTGGCTCTCAGCTCCGCTCACCGCTCTGCGGTGTGTTTGGTCAGTTATAGTCACTTCCTGACACAACGAAATGTGCATGTTTTAAACTCCAAGAACCAATGCAAATGTTTTCCCTGGGACCTGCAGTATCGAAATGGGACATTTCACCTTTAGTTATTTGTTATTCTTCATCAGGTTACATAGTTCAGTGGTGAAGTGCCCCGTCTACAAACCGACGAAGTGGTTTGATCCCTGAGGTCAGCTTTAATTCATACATTTAAAGGGGACATTCAATATTTCACATTTTAGCTGGGGGGGACTGAGTCCCCCCTCTGAATAAAGTGGGTGGACTCCGTCCCCCTGCGTGTACCCTCGACTTGAGCCCTGGGGTAAGTGCTGGGAGATGCCACTCTCATGGGTCATTGACCAAGTGTAGTATTGATGAGGCAAGTGCAGGCCCGCAGGCAAGTGCGAGACGACTGGTGAGGGTGCCAGGGACCTGTGAGACTCTGAGGTGCACCCGGCGCCCCGTCAGCAA
Source organism: Ambystoma mexicanum (assembly GCF_040938575.1). Lineage (NCBI taxonomy): Eukaryota > Metazoa > Chordata > Amphibia > Caudata > Ambystomatidae > Ambystoma > Ambystoma mexicanum. The sequence goes on from NC_090940.1 coordinate 204,502,420, forward strand.
GCTGTGTCGAAAAGGAGGGAGAGAGGATAGAGCAGAGAGAGGGGATAGCCGGGTAGGGTGAGAGAGAAGGAAGAGGAGAAGAGGAATGTCTGAAGGAGTTTCCGGAACGTAAGGAGATCAGGCTCAAGACAGAGGATGGCAGCGAAGCTATTCCAGAGGGAGGCACCTGCTGCGGATAAAGATCTCCCTGCAAATCTCTTCTTGGAGAACCGGCTCACTCGCAGCAGGTTGGAGGTAGATGAGCGGAGATCTCGGGTATGACAGTATTTAGGTAGGCATCATTGCCGATAGGTGGTTCCCAGAAAGCCATGTGGACAATGCAGAGGGTCTTGAATTTGATCCTTACAGCCACAGGGAGCAAGTGGAGAGATTTAAACACCGGAGAGATGCTTTCCCTGGGCTTGAGGCCAAGGATAAGTCTGGCGGTTCTGTTCTGGATGAGTTCAGGGTCGGACTGGGACAAGAAATAGGCCCGGTCACCCAAAAAAAAGTTTCCCACCCCTCAAAAAAGTGGCCCACCCTTTGCCTCACGACCCTTGACCTCTGATGACATCACCAGAAGTGATGTCATTTGACTCCACCCCAAAGTGACATCCCCGGAAGCGATAGAACACGACTTTTCACCCCCTTGACAAAGCAGGAAGTTGCATCAAATAGCATAGTTTCTAAGTACACTAAATTACTGTGAATCCAAGCAGACGTCCTAGGCCAAATGATAATATGTTATTGTATAGCACTTACGTTTAAGCGCTTTTTTATAGAACAAATATGCATACAATATCACCCAACCTGTGTTGGTACTCATTTATTAACCTAAGAAGGATGAAAGGCTTTTTGAAAAAACAAAAAAAATAAAAATGTGAAGAAATTTTTTTTTTTCACATTCTTTTTTTCTTCCAAACAGGCCCAGGCATGTCCAGAAACTGGCCCCCACGCCCCAGGGACAATTTTGGCCCGGCCTCGGGCCGAAAGGCCAAGGGGTCAATCCGACCCTGGATGAGTTGCACAGGGCGCAGAGTAGAAGCAAGGAGGTTGAGAAAGAGGCTGTTGCAGTAGTCCAGCCTGGAGAGGACAGGGCTCTGGAGAGAGTGAGCTTCTGGGGGAATGTGAGAAAAGGAAGAGTCCTCTGAGGAGGTGCAGCTGCTTTTGTTTTAGTTATTAGGTGGTGCCGTGTTGCTATGCAAAAACTATTGGCATAGTTTACCGATAAGGGGGAGATGGGATGTGCTGAGGATCACAGGGTTTGTGGGTATTGTTTTCTAGTGCTCAGTAAGTTATAAGCAATGTCTTCCTACGACTAGTTTAAACTTTAAGGGCCACCGATGCTCAATACGTCACACTACTTGCTCACGTTTAGTGATGCTGATTGTCACACCGATCAAGCATGGCAGCTCTGGGCACCGTGTTGTTGGTGTCTTCCAGCCCATAACAGTTTTATTGTCCATAATCCAGCGCCTTTCAGTTTCACATCCCAAGCGAAAGTGTGATGGGACTAGAAACTCTCTGTCCTTCTTCCTCCCAGCGTTTAGTGTTAAAGTTTATGAAGAAGTATATCCAGAGTTCAGTCACGAACAGAAGCTGCCACTTAAGAACATCACTGCGCCCGCTCATGAAACGTTTACCATCCTCACCACTTACTAGTGCCTGTTTTTTTCCCAACTGTTACTCAAGAAAGTGTATTCTGATGGCAAGTGGCCATAAAAAACGCAAACGCTGGTCAACCTTGAACCAGTTCTGACTTTTCAGCCAACAGCTCTGTGCATTCTGGTACTTGTAGTTGGGTTGTCTTCATTATCAGTAGCATGCACCTACAGTGGGTTAATGTATCTTCTGCAGATATATGTGTGCGCTGGATACAGTGAATTTAAATATCTTGAATAACAGTGGAACATGCACAAATAGGCGGCATAACACCGCCGTCTCTGAAGAACAACATGTGTGTAGGTAGACTGATTGTGAGTGGAATTGGTCTATTTGTTAGGTGTTACATGTGTGCCGTCACATTATTTTCAGGCACTGCCATCATATCGCAAGATACTCACACCATTTGCCAGCTGTCATGTTATTGACCATTAGTGCCATTTTAACTGTGCTTGGGAAATGCCCACCCGTGCCTACATGAAAGCTAAAACTATTGGCTTTGCCAACTCTTGCTTTCAGTAGGCTGATGTTTCCATTGTATGGTTCAGCTGTTGTTGTACCCCCCTCCCCAAACCCCCCAAAAGAAATCGCATTAGTATGGAATATATCTCAAATTCCCACTTTATTCCGACCTTCGTGCACACCTGCTTTGCTTAACTCTGTGATTGCACGTCCATCCATCATTGGCGTACTGCCAGCACCAGCTCTCCCCTTCAAGAATAGCCCTGGCACAGAGTCTTGCGAGCCAGCCTCCCCTATGCCAGGCATTACATCACATACTGGATTTAGCAATGAAAGGATTCAATGTGTAACCCGAGAGCTGCCCAGGGTGAAAGGGTCGATTGATGAATGAAAAACTAATGTAATCCTTTGGAAAATGTCTATGCTGCTATTTTAAGCTGCACATTCAATGATGGCATGAATATTTCATGTGATGGTTTGAGAAATGTATACTAATGAAATGAAGTCTGTTTTTTAGAAAAAACCTAAACTAGCAGCATTTAGGCCATGGATTTTCGGATGTGTTCGGTGATGAAAGGCCACAAACGTAGAGGATAGCAGGTGAAAAAGTCAATGGGCCTCTTTACGACTTTTGCGTAATGGGTTAACGGGCTCTGCTAATGGAGGCGGACCCGTTAAACCCATCACGCAAAATTACGAGGTCCCCTCGCGGGACCCGGTAAGGACGCCTGGTAAAACCAGGCGTCGTTGCCGGGTCCCGCGAGGGAACCAGGGAGCTGATAACGGGCCGGTCGTAATCGGCCATGGTAGCCATGCCGCCAATAGCGGCATGGCTACCGCCAAAGCCGTAATAAGGCCCAATGGCTTAGAAGGTTCTTCTTATGAATTGCACAGTTATTGGATTTTGTCGTGAGAAAAAAGCAGTGGCATTTGGTAAACACAAGAAATAGATACCCGGTAGTTCTGTTTTCTATGCCCTGCAGCCATTTCTTTAACGAGAAACAACGTTTAGGGACGTTATGTGTTTTGGTTTGGTTTGTTATGATATGATAGATTATTTATAACACGCTTAATACCCAGAGGTTTCTAAACGCGGACCCGGGGATCAGACCTCTGTTGCTCCGTGTCATCTTAATTCCAAGGCGAGCACGTTGCCGCTGAGCTATCCCCCCGAGAATGAATGTGTATGATGAGTATGGTGTTCACGTATTCATTATAATATGGAGAGGTGTCTGTATTGATTTATTTTTTTGAACTGATAATATGAATTGCTGCATTTTTAAATAATTTAATAAAAAGATATAGGGCCTCATTCATGGAAGTGTCTTATAATGGGGCAATCCCATAGGAAAACGTTCCATGAATCAGGCCCATAATATTTTAAAAATTGGGAAGTGTATGACCGCAACTAGAGTGTGGTTTAACTATGTCTAGTACTGCAGGTCTTGGTCATTGTTCGATGTATAAGTGATTTGCAGGGACCCGCCAGCATGTCCCTGCAAAAGCAAGAGGCACCCTCTATGCAATCACCACAAAATGGGCACTAGTGTCCCTCATTACGACCCAGGCGGTAAGTTACCGCCTGGGTCGTACCCTTACCACCATGGCGTAAACTACGTTTACGCCATGGTGGTTGGCGGATTTACCGCCCCATTCCAAGGTGAGTGGGGCGGTAAATCCCCATTTCCCATTTTACCCTTCCCCATTCCCATTTTCGCCCCATAGGGCATAATGGGAATGGGGAAAGGCGATAATTACGCCACCGTAAATTACGGTGGCGTAATTAGCACCAAGGTCCCTTTGCGGCATGGGTTTTAACGCCTGCAAAAAGCAGGCGTTAAAATCACCATCCTGCAAAGGGACCTTGGAATCAGGCGTTAAGGGTCGGCGCCGTTTACAGCGCCGTAAACCCCTTAACGCCTGGGTCCTAATACTGTGTGTGTTGCAGAGAGATCTAAAATGTAAGCACGTTCAGCACTTGGGCTGCCTTTCAACCTCATTGAGGCTGGTGAGGTAGGTCTAACCTCGGTCTCCAGGCAGATCGGCAAGGCCTCCCTTTGTGGCCAGGCCTCCTCTTCTGGACTAGGGGACTATTCCGGGCCAGCATTTTCCATCAACTTCCCCTTGCCTGTACTAAAAGGGAAGGGCCCGCACCTTATGTGATGAAGTCCAACCCCAATATTTGGGTTTCGAGTGACGGGCGGTTAGACTTGACTCTTTCCTTACGAGAAATGTATCATTTATTTGCGCTCGCCAAATTTGGGAGGTGTTTAAGACATTTTGCAGCAGTGCGAATGCAATTGGCATGAGAGCTACTTTGCTCTAACGCAGAAACCACATTCTTCCAATGCATGTGTTGCACTGGGACAGAACACTGGGACTAGGGCAAACATCGCCCTAGTGCAGAAAACATCATCTTTCAATGCAGGTCTGGAATATGGCTAAGGAAAAGGGCGGGTGTTTGTAATCTTTGGCATTGCAGTTGTTTTGGGCGAAAAATCAGATCAGCCCCAGCCAGCTCTCTCAATGGTGTGGGATCATGGGAGTCGTAGTCCAAAACATCTGGAGAGCTGCAGGTCTTAAACCCCTGGACTAGTACCAACAGTGCCCTGGTGTAAAAAATGCACTGGAAGAATCCTTTTTTTTACTGCAGGGTAATTTTTGTGCTAGTGTTAATTGTGCATGGACCGGAGCAAACTCTTTGTAATATCGCCTGGCCTGGAGGATAACAACCAAGTTTAATTGCAATTCACAATGTGCACTCATTAGAAAAGGCAAACCAAATAAGATCTGGATTACATAAACAATGGAAGGAATGGGGACAGGTAGCCTTCATGACAAGTCACATACCTCTGCCAGCACAGGGTCACTAAATGGTAAGCAGAATACATTATAATTGTTTTCCAGAAAATGCTGTCACGCATGGCTGGAAACCTTTTGCTGGAAGGATTCCTGTCACTATCAATGACATAGTAGCTGTGATATGTTAGGGAGCGTGACAACAGCACAGCATTAGAATCATCACCTCTTAAATAAATTACAGGTCTGAATGTGTGTTGTGATGGCGCGCCGTGCATGGTGGGGGCTGGCTATCTAAAGTTTACCCTTGTTAAAGAAATTGAGAAAATACAAATATCTCAAATGTGCTGCTTGTGCAACAGGGAATGGAGCAAATAGGGTTTGCCCCAATGCATGCTATTTTATTTTATTTTTTAAAATATTTTTATTGTGATTTACATCAGAATACAAAGTATACACAGATGCAACAGGACTGAAATACCGTCCTAGGGACTACCCCTCCCTACCCACCTCTCTCTCACACCGGTTGCGACAATAAGTTCTGGGCTGAGTTGAAGACCTCGGAATTTTTGGTTTAGGTAAAAAGGTCCAAAATGCGTAGTTTATGTGGACACCATTGTAGCATATAATCGCTCTGTAAATGTTCCAGTGGTGTTCCCCAGTTTGTGTGGAATTTCTGGGCTTCTCCCTGGATGTTGTACACGACTCTTTCCATGGCTATATGTGACCGGACTCTTCTAAGCCAGTCCAAGTTGGTCGGAGAGGATTGTTGTTTCCATTTTTGTGCAATTTCTACCCAGGCCGCCGTCAGGAGTCCCATGAAGTTCTTTTTTTGGGATATCATTAGGGTTCTGTCTTTGGGGTTCCACATCCCACACATCCACACCTCCTCCTGCAAATTTTCGGCGCTGTTGAACATGGCTTGCATGTGCGCTTTTACGTCTGCCCAGTATTTTGTTAGTTTGGGACAGTCCCACCAGATATGTCTCCAATTCCCAATTGAATCGCATTCCCTCCAGCATTTATTGTGAGTGGTGTGATACATTTTATGCAGTCTTTCTGGCGTATAGTGCCATTGAATCATGAATTTTATCCATGCTTCCTTTATTTGGATGGCTTTAGACCATTTAGGGATAATGCTCCATAAATAGTCCCATTGTAGTTGTGTTACCTCCTTCTCCAAAATTGTGTTCCATCCTTTCATATATTGCCACTTGACATCTTCCACTGGTACTTTGAGGAATTTATATGTGGTCGATACAAATTTTTTGGATCCCGAGTTTGTCAATATGTATTTCTCAAATGGGGTCGGGTCTCTACTCACGGCTAATTTAATCCGTGGGGAAGAAAGCCAGTGGCAGAGTTGGTCATATTTAAATTTGTCCTTTTGCGATAAGTTCAGGAGTTCTCTGCATTCTATGAATGATCTAATTCAGGGTCCGATAAACATGTCTCCGACTTTCGTGCATTCCACCTCGTCCCACTTCTGATATGCTCCCCTCTCTAAGCCGGGTTGGAATTCCGGGTTGTCTAGTATGGGCATGAAGGGGGCAGGATCAATTGCTAGAATTTCTTATTTGGTTGATTTGTTCCATATGTCCAGTGCGGTACTCATCACTTCGCTGATGCAGACGTTCTGGTGTCTATATTCTGGTTTGGTCCATAGAAGCTTACGGAGTCACTTCCTGGGCACTGCTCTATCTTGTGCCTCCCAGATCTTTTCAGAGTTGTCAGGAATCCATTCTTTGAGAACCCACAACTGGGCCGCCTCATAGTATCTTTTAAAGTGTGGGAGCGCCATCCCCCCCAATCTCTGGGTGCTGTTAGCGTCTGATTTGATAGTCTCTGTGTTTTTTTCTGCCATATATATTCTGATGTTACCTTCGTGATGGCTTTGAAAAAGGAGGGGGGAATTCGGATTGGGAGTGCTTGAAAGGTGTAGAGTAGTCTTAGTAGGACCGTCATCTATATTTCTGTCATTCTACCCCAACATGAGATCGAAAGTGGGTTCCATTTTGCCAGATCCCCCTTGGTTCTCTCTAGAAGGGCCGGAAGGTTCTCCGCGTAGAGGTTTGTGATTTTGTTTGTGAGGGTTATGCCCAGATATTTGATCCCTTTCTTTGCTATCTTTAACTGAAGGTCTGCTGCTTGGTTGTGAATGTCTTCGATATTGCCTGCCAGGATTAGGATTTCTGATTTGTGTCTATTGATCTTCAAACCTGAGATGGAACCATAGGACTCTATAGTTCTCATCAATGTCGGAAGGGATTCTTTCGGGTTCGATAACGCCAGCAACATGGCGTCCGCATATGCCATCGTTTTGTGTACTATTCCTCCCATATCTATTCCTTGAATTTCAGGGGTTTCTCTGATTTTCTGTAAAAGCGGTTCCAAGAAGATTGCGTATAGAAGTGGGGAAGTGGGCATCCTTGTTTGGTGCCTCTACGTAATTTGAAGGGGTCTGTAAATTCTCCGTTCACTGCTACCAGGGCTGACGGGGTGTTATAGTTAGCGCGTATCATCTTTATGTATTCCTCCCCCATTCCCATTTTCTCTAGGATACGAAATAGCATCGTCCATTCCACTCGGTCGAACGCTTTTTCTGCGTCCAGCGCTAGGAGAATAGCTGTTGATCTTGTGTGTCGAATCTTTTCTATCAGGGGGGTAATTCTTCGGATATTATCATGGGTCATTCTGTTGGGAATGAATCCCGACTGGTCTTGGCGGATCAGTCTGGGGAGCACCTCCGACAATATAGTTTGCGTCCAAATTTATTAATGCAATGGGCGGTACGAGCTTGGGGACTCTGGGTCTTTTCCCTGCTTGTGAAAGACTAGGATCTTTGCTTCGTTCATAGATGGGGTAATGTCCGCTCGATCTTTGAAGGTATTGAATAGATCTGTTAGGTGCGGGGTCAGTTCATTTATGTATAATTTATAGAATTGCACTGTAAATCCGTCCGGTCCCGGTGCTTTGTTTTTTGGTAAATCCCGAATCGCCGTCTTCACCTCCTCTTCCGTAATGGGTTAATCTAGCCTCATTTTCTCCTCTGGCGTCACCTTCTGTAGTGTTACATTTTCGAGGTCGGTAATCTGGTCTTCTACCTTTGGGTTTTCCGTAGCATACAGTTTTTGGTAATATTGCTGAAAAGTCTTCCCGATCTCGGATGTCAGCGTGTATTTTTGGCTGTGGTCGTCCACGAGGGCTTTTATTGCCCTCTGGCGAGTAGTTTGTCAGCTTTGTTCGATTTCAGATAGTACCATTGCTTCAGATTTAGGAGCTGTCTTTCAGCTCGTTTAGTTTGCAGGGCCTCCAGTTGGCCCTGGATATGTCTATATGCTCTTTTTACTTTCAATGTGTTGTTGAATGCATGTTATTGTAATATACAACGAGTGCGGACACGGTATGAACATTCCGAGTTCTGCAGCTGGTCCGCTAAGGATGTCTGGTCAGAACAGATGTGCTTAGCGGCACCCGCGAGCAGACCAGGATGCTAACAACGGGCCCGTCATTAGCGGGCCCGTTATTAGCATCCTCCCCATTCCCATTGAGCCCTATGGGGGCTCAAATGGGAATGGGAATGGGGATGTACCGGGTCCCGAGAATGGGAATTATCGGGCCTGCTAAAGTCGGCATGGCCCGGTAATTCCCTATTTTTGGGACCCGGACCCGGTTTGGGGGTAGCCATGCTAAAAACGGCATGGCTACTTTCACCTCGTAATGAGGCCCTATGTTTTTTATTGCTATATTTCGTGTCCAGCATAAAAGGAAATGTAGTAACACACGCACTGCATACCAATTAGGGAAAAAATGCTCCATTCCATATTAGCTATGGAGCTATGGAGTAAAACTAGTGCCAAATGCATGTGGTCACTTCATAGCACCGGTGCAAATGTCAGATCATGTGGCCCAAAGAGGTTTTCTACCATCCTGAGAATATAGTATTTAAAAGGAACTTAAAACAAAGAGCCTTATTTTAGTTATGTGTGCAGAGGAAAAAGCCATATTTGTCATTCCACCTTTTATCTTTGCATCATGCCAGCGAAGTATGAGGAATTCCCGCCCCTCTGAAAACTCTGAACCGAAGTTACTGTGTGATGCTCCTGAACCATCCAGGATCTCTTCTTGCACCCTGTGGATCATCATCCTGCCCCACATGTATCGGCCTGTTTCCAACACTGTGTGCCCATTCTTTGTGCCCATACTCTCTGTGCCAGGAAATGGCAGGTGCAATCTGTTTGGATCGAACAGAGCAACGTCAGCGGCCATGTTTGCACTGAGGGCCGCCGTTGTTAGCAGCCGTTGATGAATTGGAAGCAATGAAGTTCACCGCAATGTTTGTTACGCGGCCACCATTGTAAATCTCCACTTCAGACTCATTGCACGTAGCATGGCAAGGCATGGAAAACTGGGTGATCCTGGACTTCTACCTATGCCATCCCCCACACGTGTGCTATGCGTCCTTGATCTGGCTTCAAAATGCGGAGAGATGGATCCGAATTGTTGTGAAGCGTGCTATGGGCAGGGTGTCCAGATTTCCAAAATAAAAAACCGGACAGGCACTGACATAGAAGTAGGACTACCGTTTCTGGACCAATCAACACAAAAGAAGGACTAAAATACAAATGTTTGGAACTTGTAAAGCAATATCTGCGTATGTAGAGCTTGTTTAGTTATCATGGTAGGAAGCATGGTGTTTAGTGTAGGCAATGTGATGATTCACTACATGTCGTTACTTCTCTTCGAGGGGGGTGTCAAACCCAAGCTTATGTCATGAAAGCACGGAATTCTCTAGGATCCCCTGAATATTACATAGGCCTGGGAGGGATGGTATGTTGGGCCTAATGTTGGCATCTGGAGCGTCGGGGGGTTCAGCACAGACTGAGCTCAGCTCAGAGCGACTAGACAGAGAGGGAGCAGGCGAGGCACCCGTTATTGTACCCCAAGGATGGCCACCCCCAGAGACTTAGATGACCAGGGCTCTACTTTGTTTTGTATCCTGGCCATAGATTGGTATAACATTGCATTCTTCTGTCAGGAAGCCACCACTTTTGTCTGGAGTTTTTGGAGGGAGGACGCTAAATCCTTTACCAAATCTTGCATGGCTCAGAGAGAAATATTGGGTTTTGCAATCTGTCAAACCCAAACTTACCCTCTGTACATCGGTGTCCGAGAACAGGATCTTCTCTGGGAACCACAGAAGATAATGCCAGGAAAATAAAACCACCTCTAGAAACTAGAATAGACCAGTAGTAATCACACACGTGGCCAACTCGTGTCTCCTGGGGGTGGAGGTGGCAATGTAATGCACCTCTCTATTGGTTCGTGATAACCTGGACCAGGAGCTGCATTTGGGTGAGAATGGAAAAAAAATCAGACACTCATTCTTATGTCCCTTAAAGGAAGAAACACCCTTTTAGATATAGCAGTATCTGAATGCTCAAAGTCTGGACTGTAACCACCAAGTCCCCACTGGATATCTGGTGTTTCAGTCACACTGGATAATAAAGGGCATACAATCCAAAACAAGAAAAGAATTCTAATCACCTAATGTGAAGTTCAGCATGGCATCCCTGGATTCAAATGTTTGCAAGACACAGAGGTGTTCCTGGACTGCCCTTTTATATCCTGAGGGAACCATGTGATAATAATTGCAAGTCATTGTGAACTTTCCCGGGGGCCATTTATGGGAATGTTTATCCAATCATGGCGGCCATCTTGGAGAGGGCAAAGATGTTTCAAGTGATTCATTTGGTCTCATAATGGAAGCCAGCTCTTCCGGAGATGTACATGTTGATATTCTGAGGGAGCGGAGACAAGGCGATATTCTACTGGCCACTGCAAAATGGACGCCATGTATCGGTGCGTCCAACATGGCTGCCAGCATCTACCCGGTAAAAGAGGGGCATGTGGCACAGGGCACAACAGGTTCTGAACAGCGGGGCCCTTTCCTATGAGGCCAGGGAGGCGAGGCCGCCCCCCCAATAGTCTCTGTGGGGATGGTAGAATGAAGGAGGATCTCATAGGGAGGGACGCCCGCCCCCAGGGAGAAGGATGACCAACTAGGGTGCCGCCCTATTGAGAACATCTCACCCCCACATTCCTTAACCTCTCCCTCTTCTGCTAACCTATTTGTAGAAACTAGACCTATGTATTGTTGTAAAGTAGACTACCTCAAGTTCCTGAAAAGTACTGCGACGAAGAAGAGCATCAGAAACATAGGTAATCCAAGTACCAGGATGAGGTGGGTTACAGGAACAATGAAGAGCAATACCAAGAAGGAACTGCAGCAGTATAGACCTCCACGGAGGCGTGGTTCCTTTCACACCATAAAAACTGAAGGATTGCCTGTCAGAGAGACACAGCCAACCAGGACGAGAGACCACGAAGCCCGGGAATAATGAAGGAGCCACAGAGAAGGCCAGGCTGGAGCTGAGATAAGTCTGCTCCCAGAGTCTAGAGGACAGCAGTACTCCTTTCCTCAATGACTTCCAGACGGTAACGCAAGGGTGGTAGACGGTGATGCAAACACAATAAGCAGTGTCCAGACCGTCGCTCCAAGGGCCAGGCAGGAGATCCTTGAGGTAAAGGCATGAGACACGGAGATGCCCGCGCAGCACACACAGTAAGAGAGAGACCCTAGGAAGATCTGGCCATACATTCCGGGAATGAGGAAGGTAATGGGAGAGGCAAATGGATGGGTAGGGGCTTGAAGATACAGAAGATAAAACCCCTGTACGGAAATAACGAGCAGGACTGTCTTCCTTGTGTCAGTACTTGGCAAGCAAGGTAGCTAAGGCGACATAAAGAGAGGGGGAGATAAACAAGGGTCGAGGATCCAAACCAACAGAGTAATATGAGTCATCTTCCTCATGGCAGTACTTGGCAGGGAAGTGGACCAAGTGGACCAGGCCAAAGAAGAAGAGAGGAGCCAGGGCTGTGGACACTCATACCACTCAGAGTTGGGTGTTGTAAGTGTGAAACTTAATGAGGAGAAGACCAGGGGAAGGGAGTCATTCCCCCCTGGTTCTAAGAGGTTGTTTTGCAAATACCAGGGTAAGGAAGTCATTCTCCTGGTAACTTGGACCATGAGGAATGTCCAACAGGCCTGGGGAAGAAAGTTATTCCGCTGGGTCTTTTTGAGACTGTGACAAAACGTTAGGAGAACGGGGACATTCTTCTGTGCCACATGTATAAGGGAACATTGTTTGATATTGTTTTGGAATTTTGATTGCTTTGCAAATACTAGCAAAAGGGAGTCATTCTCCTGGTAACTTGGACCAGGAGGAAGGTAAAACAGGCCCGGGAAAGGGTGTCATTCCCTCTGGTCTTTTTGAGAGTGAGACCAAACACCAGAAGAAGGGAAACATTCCCCTTGCCCACTGAGAAAGTGAACATTGTTTGATATTGTTTTGGAACTTTGTGGTGACCTGGGGAAGGGAGTCATTCCCCCAGGCTCTTTAAGACTGACCACCACGAGAAGGAGGATAGTCCCCTGGCCCACCGAGGAACATGGTGTGGAGACTTGGACCATAACCCAGGAGAAGGGAGATAATCTCCTGGGATCAGAACACTGCTGCTTTATTCTTTAGGTTATGGTGTAAGGGCCAGAAGTATAGGAATAGGGAAGGCGTTTGCTTGCTTTACTACCTATTAACGGTCCTTAGCCCCAAACATGCCACCTTTGTGTCAGAGTCCTTCTTCTAAACCCTTACACCAGGTGTAGGAGGTGTGGGGGCAGGCAGGCACAGGGTAGGGTGGGTGGGGCAGGGAAGAATTGAGTGGGGTAGGGGCCGGGGACAGGCAGGAATGGGGTAGGGTAGGGCCTGGGGCTAGGCATTCATTGGGCAGTGTAGGGACAGACGGGCTTGGAGTAGCATAGGATCGGTGGGGCAGGAAGTTGGGCAGTAGGGTTGGTAGGTGGGGCAGGTAGTTCTATGACATTTCTGGTTTTAGAAATCTACATATCAAAAAGAGCAATTTTTTGCGGCCTTCAAAAGCGGAAGCATCACCCCATTGGGCAGAGGAGGGGTTCATACCCCTCACCCCCCAATGAAGCCATTCCTTTGCTGGTCCTCACCCCACTGCTCTCCCATGCTGGCATGTCTTCCTAGAAATTGGGGGGTTTCATCCCTCAAAAAACCCTTTACTTCGCCTCCTCCCTCCCACTAGAACATTCCCACTCAACCCCCACAACAGACACACTGATCCAGACACAGAAACATGCAAACACGTTTACATTTACCCGCTCCCCGCCCACTCCCCTCCTACGTCCCTTCCACACACCATAAACAGTTCCCCATCATGGCTTCCATAAGCAAAATCCTTGGGAAGGTAGCAATCTCCCAACTTCAGGCTTTCACAGAAGAATCCAGTTTCTTGCCATCATGAGGCACAGGGCTTGTCAGCATACACACCCCTGGGCCCCAAGCATAGATTAGAGGTCGTTAAAGGAATCTTCTTGTCTTCAGCAGCTTTAGGGAAAGCAATAGCTGGAAAGTAATAGCCGAGAAATTGCATCATCTATCAATCATATTGACAAATGTTCTCTGGGAAAGGTATTCCCCCGAATGTTTTACTGAAGCATGCCCCTATGCGCATTAGTAACACTGAGTGATGGGAAGGATAGTATCTATTGCATGATGGGCCACTATCATAGTTGATGTCATTTGCAAAATTGAAATCTTGTTTCAATCAAAAATGATATTGACATAGTTTGGAATTTTGAATTTAGAATCAGTAGAATGTGATTCCATTAATCATTAACTACATTTTATTTCAGCATGGAATGTGACTCCTGTACTCAAAAGAACTACTATATTGGAACTCCTTTTTGGGCAATGATGCAGAATGTGTAAGGGATAGTGAGAGAAACGTTAGCATCCGCAAGCAGATTTGCGCCACTAGCTGATGAAGGTGCGGTTCTAACAACACGCTAATACTTAAACAATTCGGATTCTCTGTGATTTTATAACGCAGGCGGTCACAGATTGCAATGTTCGCAGCGCGACACTTGCCTCAAGTCACAATGCACAAGTAGGCCAGGTTGCATCTTCTCAAGATGCGTTATTCCCTCATGCTCCAGTAGATGGCCTTCTGCAAAACGTTGGGCGGTCACGTGGCAAGACATATTTTACTGTGGGTGGAGTAGTGATCATTAAACTTACATCTCCTTTAACAACGTCCCTCCTTTGCTTATTAACTATTTCCACTCAGCAATCTACTGTACTGCGCTGTGCTTGCTCTTGACCCACATCACCCATACACGGTATGCCCTTCTGGAGATAAGAGAATAGCCAGTGTGGCAAAGACTGAGCTGAGCTTTATTACCTTAAGTGGGTAGGTTATTAGTTTGGCCTTCTCAGTTAAGTTTGGGAAGTTGGAATTCTTATCTCAGAGTGCCACATTTTTCAACAGTAGACTTGCTCTATTCATATTGGGCATTTGGAAGCAAAATACTAGCTTGCAGAATACTCTCACTGGGGGATTCTTACAGCTTGCTCTGGAGGTCTTGGATTCAGTACCCAACAAGGCAGCATTTTCCTTATCAATTCTTCTTTCAGTTCCCTGTGGGTACTTGGCCTCAGTATCCCTCAGTATCCCACTAGGCAGCATTGCCTCTGCATTGGCTCTTCATGAAGATTTTGGACCTGCCCTTTCAAGTCGGCAGATTCTCTCTCTCTCTCTTCCTCTCTCTCTCGTGCAGTTCTTTAGCTGGCTTTCTTTTCTTTCTTATCTCATTGTAAATGCTAGACTAGTAGACTCATGCCTTACACGTGCAAATTCAGCCATGTTGCCGGCCCGGGCCAAGGAACCAACTGTAGGCCTGGCCTGAAACCAAACTTTTCAAAAAAGTTCAGAATCAGTTCCATCCTCTTTTGGGAAGGTTTAATGCAGATTCATCAGTAAGAGGGGGTGCCTCCTTGGTGGATATAGCAATCCCTCTTGTATGCCTTTCTCCTTCCACCATCCTGAATTGCAGGCCAGAATGTTCTATCCCCTGGATGGATGGCAGCTACTGCTCTCTCCTCCATCTGCTTCTGGAAGCGTTCACCCTTTGGGAATTCAACGTGGTTGGCTCTTGTGAAATCCAGGTGCTTGCTGGCCCTTCCCCTTGAAGGTTGGGGAAGTCAGAGATCTGCATCTCCTATTTGTGTGTCAGTGGGGATGTTTCTCACAGTGGCTTCATTTTAGGGGGGGTTGCGCTTCCTGCTGCCCTTCTGATACCACATGGGGAGAGGCATGAGATCCACTCTGGGATACTGAAGTCTTTCGGGCCCCAAAGCAGCAAACACATCTTCGTGGTCCGGTCTAGGTTTTTCTTTTGTGGGAAAGCCAGACCGTGGTGAGTTTTCATCTGCATCACAGTGATGTGCAAGCCCGGTCTGCACCACTTGGTCTGGGACATCCCATCCAGCATCAGGGGCCTGCACTGGATTACTCCGTAGACACCCCCAGACTCCCTCCAGAATCAGTGGTTATCTCTTCTGGATCTAATCAAGATTTTCTATCCAACCCAGAGCTGGATTTTAGGAGTCATGGTTTGCAGAGTTTGGGCTTTCCGAATTGGTTTTGTTGACATGACCTGGGGATTCCTCTGGTCTGACGGGCATGAAGATTGCATTTCAAGGTCCATCTGATGCGGACTGTGAGGTCACTTTGTCGCACAGCCAACAAAGTGGTCCCTAGAGAGCGCCACTCGAGGGAACTGAAACGTGAACACAAGGAGAGCAAACCAAGATTTGAAAACAGAAAGAACACGATTAGTGAACTATAAACGGAGTCTGAAAAACAAGGATTGAGAACAGATAGATAGTACACTGTGTGCTTTTTATTGAGGGAGAACTCTGAAAAAGCACACCAAGAGGACACTTATGGAACACACCGTGGGAGCTCCTTGAGAAGGAATCAAAACAAATAAAAACCAAGTGGGCACCACCTAAGATTCTACAAATTACTGCTTTGGTACATTTGTAGTGCAATGGGGATAATGCTATATACAGAGAGGAAAAGCAAGGACCCTTTCCTTGGCACTCTGCGCTTCACGGATTAGTGTTAATTACACTACACAAACGTTCCTGTAAATGTAGTGCCCTTCGAACATATTTATGAATGAATTATCCCCATGTAGCCGGAATTCGTGGTCAAATATTTTCAATGTAGCCATTTTGTAGAAAACATAAGGAAAACAGACCAATACAATAGATTTCAGATCGATAGTCCATCATCAGTGCATAGCCTAGCAAACAACGAAGACAAAATTAAACTAGTCATCCATTGAGGAATAAAGACTCACTATGGATTGTAGTTCATCTTAAACATACCTGATTTCTAGAATCTAGAACACATGAGGTGGCAAATAAAAATCAATCAAAAACGCCACTCATAGTATAAGATGATTTATTTTTTATTTTATGTGTTATAGTTCACACAGAACTTCTCACATGTAAACACAGTACACGTTAAAAAACCTCACAGTAGAAACAACAACTTAAAACATAGTTAAAACATAATTAAGACATGCTCGAAAAACACTTTTCCTCAACTTTACGTATCGGAATACATATAAAACATTGTTAAAACATAAGATGATTTATAATTATGTTCATCAATTAACTCAACGAAAAAATAAGTGAACTTATTCACTCAAAATATAACATTTACCTGAGCCACTTGTTAAAATGTGGGGACAAGTCAAAAGCCTGAAAAAACATTTGGAAACAAATTTCTCTCCTAATGTTGAAAAACTAGAAAATTAGAATAGCTATGTTGAGTAGATATAAATAAAGGTTTCTGTTTGAACTCTCGCCTCATCCTTCTCCTCCTCCTCCTCAGACTTCAGCTCCATGGGCCTCATTACGAGGTTTACGCTGACGGAATGAAGGGGGGCCAGAACGGGTTCCGGCCCCCTTCATTCCGTCAGGGCTGCTTACGAGCTTCCGATCGCGGGACCCGGATCGGACGCCTGGTAAAACTAGGCGTCCTTTCGGGTCCCGCGAGGGGAAGAGGGAGGTAACAACGTGACACTTATAATGTGCCCATTGATACCTCCATCCCCATTGAGCCCTATGCGGGCACAAATGGGAATGGAGAATGGTTCCTGCAAGGAGGACTTACCGGGTCCTCCTATGTCGGAATGACCCGGTAAGTCCCCATTGCAAGAACCCGGAAAAGGAGCCTGGTTTGGAGGCAGCCATGGAACTAATAGCTCCATGGCTGCCTCCAAACTCGTAATGAAGCCCAATGTCTGAAAATTCTGTCATTCCGGTGTTGTTTTTCCATTTGCTCTTGGTTGCATTTGCGATTCTTTTCCTGGGTCTTAGCGCTTTTATGTTCCAAAGGATTCACCTTCTTGGCAGAGCTCTACCAGAACAATAGTTCTGCTCAGACATGGAAGCAGAAACTCAGCACTATATTTGCGCATTACATTATATTCAGCTTGTCCCAGCTCAATTTTTCTCCTTGGTTTCTGTTCCCCACCTTTTCAATGAAACCACAGACTCAGTCACCTGACCAAAGACAGGGATAACATATTATGGGTCCGCCATTTTGTTTTCTCTGACAAACGCACCTAACCACAACATCAGAATTCAAAGTTGTAATAAAAGAAATATTGATAGTTTGTTATCTTCCTATGTTTTATATAAGATTTAATATGCTCTTAAATGTGTTGCAGATGTATTCAGCAAGATGGCAGAGACAACGTGTTCTGTTGGGTGCTGCACTCAGTCTTATTACGTTTTACATACTATAATGCTGAATACACCCTTGTAATTAGGAAGACCTCTGAGTGTGAGGTCAGGCGCAACACATTCTGTTACATACTGAGGTCAATATGACTATTTCAGTTGAAGATAGCAACGCCTGTAAGACTGCATTCCCTCCTGAAGATGTCGCTGTCTCTTGTGGATTTGCTCGGTATTACCTGATGACCAGATAGTAAAGTAAGGTTATTTTAAGCTGATTAAGAATTTGTCGCCTGGTTAACATCTGTTTCTCGGCTTTTACATCATTATGAACACAGGCAACTTATTTTGCAAATGGCACCTTTGATGTAACAAAAAAAGTCAGTGTTGCCACACCATGCAATTTAGCAGTAAGATTGTGTTATAAAATGCTTATGTTATTTGACTTGAAATAGCAATTGCGCACAGATTCAGATTGATGATATATGAGAGTAATTGCATATATATTTGCATTAAACTGAATGGTCACTCCTTAATCATCTTGTAGCATCTACAAAAAGGGGCCATTGTGGATACTGCAGTGGAAACAATCAATCGTTGAATAACACAATTTGCATGAATTAAAAATGAGGTCCAGCAGTGCCTCAACTTTTGGACGTATACTATATCCTTTTCATCACATGGTGCAAGTAATGTGTGATTATAGTCAACAGATGGGTGCTTGGTGAATCACATCAAGTTAAAGAGATCAAAGACACAAGTGAACAGGGTCACTCCTACCCATTCAGACAACCAGATAGTCTACAATATTGTATAAAAGACACACCGTCAAAATGGCTGTACATGTTTATAATCAAAGGACAAAACCCAATGGTCTAATTGTACGCAAAGCATAGAACATTCCAATGAACCACAGACATGCGACTAATGCGTGATGCTGAACTACATCGAACTTCGAGACACATGGGAGTCGGATTTCAATACAAACATTTAGTTTTTGATTATATAGCCCTCCTGGGCAGAATAGGGTTTCAACCAGGAGCCAGTTATAATATTTTTTCAAGTTAAAGAGATCCATTTGTCCTGATGAATGCAATTAGAATAGTGTAGAAACCAGTTAACCCATCGTTTTAGGGAACATGTCTTCTTGATGATTTGGCTGTCCTCTTTTAATGGGATCCTCCTAGCGCGCACGCACGCACGCGCGCGCGCACACACACACACACACACACACACACACACACACGCGTAGCATATTACATGTAGGCTCCTTTCTTCAGACTGGATGGGTTTTGAAATTTCAACTCTAGTTGTTTGATAGTTCTACGGTTTTTATTATTTTCAGTTTTATTTTTATTTTTTGGTTGTGGGTATGGTATCCCCTATTAGGTAGGTGGCACACACACACTCTAAATAGGTAGATGGATGAAATGGAAAGATTAGTCATTTTGGTGTAGCACACTGTGCTTAGCAAAGCACAGCTTCAGTTCAGTGAGGATGGACAGCAAGGCCAAAACACTTGTTTGTGATTGCCGTTGGTACTCTTGTATGGAGGAGAATTGCCGAGTGTTTCTGTGCCGGACCGTCCTTTTGGATTGGTCCAGACTGATCTGCAAAGGGATATGTCTCCTTCTGTGACAAGTATAGAGGGAGCTAAAACGTGGCTATAGACCCTTCAGACTGGGAACCACCCCATAGAACACGTCATTTGGCTAGATTCCTTATCAGTTGAGGGGCTCACACATTTTTCCAAAAGTCCATGGCCCTCATTCTGAGTTTGGTGGTAGTTCGGCGGGATTACAGCAGAACCACTGCTGAACAGAATTACTGCTACCGCCACTTGGTCCCTTGGGTTTACCATGGGATTACAAGTGGTAATAGGTGGTGTAAATTCCCATTCGTATGAGTCCATAGGACTCTATGGGATTTTCACCTGAACTACCATCGGGGTCGTTCTGCTGGGGGTAATTCTCCCAATGTTGCCAATTTTTGGGCATTAAGGTAGAGGATTTACCTCCAGCATTTTGCTCCAGGTAAATCCTCCACTCCAAGTTCAAACTCAGAGTTTGACGTAGCGGGAAAAGTGGCAGTAATTCCATTACCACAACTTTTTTTTACTGCTCCGCTACTCTTGGTGTTAGGCCCCATGTACCTTGATTTGGACTTGTAGACAAGTAGGTCTTCCAGTGTGCAAACCGGCTGCTTGATAACAACATGTCTAGTCTAAGTCACCATTAGTGGAATTGTGACATTTTAAGGTTCAGCTGCTTCCGAAGAACACTTTTCGAAAACGAAATTATGAACCTAAGGTATGTAGTAAAATGGAACGAGAGAGCTTCATAATGTATGTTTCTTACGGTTTATGTCATACGTGTAGCTATATAATTATTTTTTTTGTCTACAGGAGAGTCCTCAAAGTGTCCGGAAATGCGATTGAGAGGCTATTCAAGTATGAGCGAGTTTTGTAGTGGTAAGGTTTGCAATTGTAATGATGCAACCTTTTTTCTTTATTTGTATTAGATATGTTATGTGCGCTTGTGACTGGTAACACAAGAACAGGTAGGAGTTTATCAAACTAAGTTCGGAAGTTGTCCGGATTGGCTCCTTGAGATCGGTCTGTGATTCAGGATTCTGATTGCCAGCAAGTAAGGTGTAAGTCCATAGTCTCCGTTCTGCTGCATACTTGAGATGCAGGGCCTAATTCGCCGGACATTTAGCACGGAGCGAAGTGACTTTGCACTGCAAAAATACACTTTGCACCGGGCCTAATTCACAGAGCAGAGCAAAGTGACTTTCCACTGCAAAAATACACTTTGCACCGGGCCTAATTCACAGAGCAGAGCAAAGTGACTTTGCACTGCAAAAGTACTCTTTGCACCACGCTAAATGGGCCTAATTCACAAAAAAGCACCAAGACTGCGCTCAAACGTAGTGCCTTTTTTGTGTGAATTAGGCCCATTTAGCGTGGTGCAAAGAGTAATTTTGCAGTGCAAAATGTGAGGAAGCTGAGGGCGTCCTCACTTCTTTTTCCCCCGGTATCCTCTGCTCAGGTGGCCAAGGAAAGGCCATCGCTTTTGGAACCCAACCCTGGGATGGGTATGCGAGGGAGGATCACCTGGGTGGAGGGAACTTGGGGGGTGCGTCTTTGGATGAGGCATGGTATCCCCCTCTCCCTTGTCCAAGTGAACCCTATATTCCCCCTGCCTTTGTAGGCTACCGTCAGTCTTTGTCCCTTTCTTCTGACCAAAATGTCCCACAGTCCTTTCACCTTAAGCGTCGGAAGAGGAGGAAACAACTGGGATTTATGCACATTTCCATTCATTCACACCACTTTGGCATTGAGGGGAGGAAGAGGACTTTGGAGGAGTTCAACTGCAATAGCCAGGCATGTCCAGCTAATAGGTTTTACAATGGTCAAGCAATTAAAGTGAAGGATTTTCACGTGCTGGCATTTACCAAGTCCCCGGTGTATAAGACACCGCCTAACAGAGAGGCAGAGATGGCCTGGAGAGAAGGACGCAGCTTTTGGAAATGGAACAAGCTGGAGAGAAACCGGCTGGAGGGAAGCCATGCTGAGCAGGAGTGTGAGGGGGACACTGGGGCCAAGGCTGGCCGTGAGAGGGTCGAAACTCCTGCAGCCCTCCCTGACCGGTGTTCACAGCAGGAGCTGTGGAGCACCGAAACCTCCCAAGTGCCACAAGTCCCGGAGAGAGCGAGAGGAGATCTCAATGGCTCACGACGTGGAAGGGCAGAACTGCGTGCTGCAGAGGATGGCGAGCGTGGCTCGCTGTGGCTCACACGAGGAAAAGGCAGAGCAAATAGAAGCTGTGAAGCAGAACCGAAGAACCTGAAGTAGCGGCCGCATTCTGGTGAGTGCAAAGAAGGGAACACTCCTACCAGGTCGCTCCGGGGGCTGGAAACAAGCATGTCTGAATGTCAAATGAACTGAAAGGCCACATTAATTGATTATGAATACCGAACAAACCAGAAAGGATAACAAGTACTTTGAAAGTTGTAATGAACATTATTTAATAACGAAATAACTGAAAGATGTACTGAGATGAGGATATTTGAATACAGCAATAAACAAAAGCAAGTGATGAACATTTCTGAGCATTTATGAATGAAGTAAAAGCAAGGTGGTGAAAAGGGGTAAACACCACTGAGTGAGTTGTATGAGATAAAAGCTGTGGCAAAGCCAAACAGGCTGGCAAGAAGAATGTGAAAAAAGTAATGGTCAAAGATACAGGACTACATGTTAAGAGAGAAAACCTGTGTTGGCAACAACCTGAGGAATACACAAGCATAACAAAGTGCAGAGGGTTATCGGTTGCATGACCTGTAATGGGTGGACTATGTGGTCCTACAACTGCACCTAGACCAAGTGACGCCTACTTGGAAAGAGCTAAGGAAAGCAAATGTAAAGAATGTAAAGAAGCTTGTATGGTGCTACAGTTGCTGAAGGGAATGATAATTGCAGAAAGAGAGCAATATATATGAACTATTGAAAAGCCTGGATGGCCAAGGAGTTGAACTGGTACTGGTTTGAAAGCTAGATTTAAACTGATTTTGGTTTTGGAAGCTGGAAGAGCTGACATCTTGGTGAAGGGACCCCCAAGAAATTTTAAACTGTGTCGAAATCTTGGGACAGGGAACCATGAGGCCTTTTGGAACTGTTCTGAACTTGGGGAAGGGAAAGCTGAGTGTAGGCCAAGGAGCTGGAAGAAGCTTAGAACTTCATTTTTCAACACTATTTCTTTTGCTGCTGACATCTCTACACATTCTACATATTGTGAAGGCATCATAAAGCAAGACACAGACAACAGAATGCAAGTTCAATAAAAAAAGTCTTTATTAACTCAAATGTCAGGGTGGTGTAAGGCCTACCTTGTCCTATACTAAGGTGGGATTTCCCTACAAAAATAAATTAGGATAGTCTGAGTCAGTAAGTTCAACTTAAAAGTCTGTCTGTGTTACGCCTCGGCAGGCCCAGAGGAAGATCATTGCCCTCCGTAAGGGTATGCGTCATATTGCAAACCCATTCTACGCCCACTGGCAACTGCCCTGAAAAATAGTGACTTCGGCTCACTCCGCAGCACTCTACGGCAAGTTGGACTACGATTCCCAGCCTTCCGCCTCCCGCTGTCAGCTGAGAGGCGATGATGCGTGAACCTCGGTTTCGTCCAGTTCCGCCTTCTCCTTCCCGATTTAAACCTCGGAACCGGGCGAAACGCTGCTTCTGATTAAAGTTGCAGCCCGGTATTAAGAAGTTCCGTCTTCGATCCTACTTTACTTACCTGTGTACCAGACCTGTTTCCTCCTTCACGGACTGCTTTTGCCTGCCGCTTCTTGGAAAACTACCTACCCGTGTACCAGACCTGTTTCCTCCTTCACGGACTGCTTTTGCCTGCCGCTCTTGGAAAACTACCTACCCGTGTACCAGACCTGTTTCCTCCTTCACGGACTGCTTTTGCCTGCCGCTTTTTGGAAACTTGGGATCACGGCATCGGTAAGACTCTTCTTTTTCACCACTTGCTAACAAGCATATCTCCTGTACTCATTGTACCTTGCCGCCTGAACTATATCACCTGCAATACTCCAACTCAATTGTGTCCCTTATTGTTGCTGTTACCATCCTCTCCACAATCAGACTTTACCATCCTCTCCACAATCAGACTTTACCATCCTCTCCACAATCAGACTTCCATTGGACATTCTTCAGTAGTGCACAGGGACGCCTTGCGGATAGTGCACCTACCCGACTCTAGTGCGGCCCTCGTTCCGCCCGGGTTCAGTTCCCTAACTAACCTACCCGTTTGTTATTTTGCACTTCCGTTTTATGAACTCTTTGGGACAACACAGACTCAACAGCACATCAGTGGTAAGGGTTTTCTATTATATGATTCCATATTCCTTAGCTAATCGACCACTATAGTCAGGATAGGTTACATTCTCCTCTCTTACTTGTAGGTGGTTCCGGTTGCCTTGAGACAAAGGGAGGGCATAGCTCAGGTACTACTAGAAAGAAGTATCGAGGGGAAGGGATCTTTCTTAAAATTCCAATTACTCACCTCTTGTTTTTCCTTTACAGCTGGGTTCTTGGTGGCGTGCCCTCCCCGCCCTTTTAAGCGATCAGTCCCTCTGCCTGGTCCTACCCAGCAGAGGGTCATATCGTTAAAAAGGTCTTGTGCCCTCACTGAGAGGAGGCTAGGTTGGAGGCCCCGACCTAGCTCTTCAATCAATAGTTCAGTCCTGTGTCTTCCGGCCACCGATTTGGTATACTTCCCGTCCGGTGAGTAACAGTCTGTGTCCATAATCTATACTTGTCCTCACAACTAAAGCTAAACAATGTGCAGGGATGTCAGCAACCAATGTAACAGTGTTCATACTAAAGTTCTGTGCTTCTTCCAGCTCCAGGCTTGTTCTCAGCTCCCTTGCCCAGGTTCAAACAGTTCCTACAAAATGGCCTCAGAGTTCCCTTCCTCAAGTTCAGCACAGTTCCTCAAGATGGTCTTGAGGTTCCCTTCTCCAAGTTTAACACAGTTCTACAAGATGGTCTCTGGGTTCCCTTCCCCAAGTTCAACACCTTTCTACAAGGCTTCAAATTCACAGTTAAATCCACTTGTTTGGCTTGCCTTTTATTTCCATTGCTTGCACACTTCTAGGCCACGGAGCCTCAGTCTCTTTATTCCTCTTGGTTCACTCAAAGGAAGGGTTCCTCGGTATAGGCGCAGTTGGCGGGCCACACGATCCACCCATCACAGGTCACGCAACGGATAACTCATGCCACTTTACAACAGTTAATACTTTCTCATAGGACTTCCTTGACAACACAGGTTTCCTTTCTGCAACTGTGTTATACGTACACTTATTCTTCTGATGCACTTTAATGGCCTCTTGCCTTTATCAACATGTAACTTTCACACACTTTCCTTTGTGGTATTTCTTCTGGTGACCACCATGCTTTCACACTATCCAATAGTGTTTTACTTTGTGCACTTTTCACTTGGTTTGCAAATGATGTCTCTTTAATTTTGTTTCCTTCACAAATGCTCTTCACGTTCTATTCTTTTCATCCGACATTCTTATATCTTTTCTATAATCCAGCATTAAAATTCATGCTTGCCACTTTGTTTGGTATTCAACAGTTCATCTTTGGTCTTCCGACCCACTCATTATTATTCAAACTCACTTTGTGCTTGGCAAATTGTTTGTTATTCAATAGTTTACTTTTCTGGTCTCCAGACCCATTTAGCTTGCATTTTAGTCTGTTCGGCCTTTGCTGTAACCCACACCATGCCCCTGTAGTGACCCAGCCTGAGTGAACCTTCCCTGTCGCTCTTCTGGGAGCACTGGGCTCGTTCGTGGGTTCTCTTTCGCTCTTCCTTTAATCCAGAGAGGGTCCGGTGAGCAGCGCTCGCTCTCTCTAGTCTCTGCTGCAGCGGTTGGCAGCTTCTCAGCCTTCCCCACTCCCAACGGTGGACACACAGCAATGGGCTTCCCTCAGCACCAGACCCTCTTGCGGCCCACGGTGGCCTCAGCGTCTTCCAGGCTTTCCTTCACACCGGCCAATGTGTTGCGTGTTCTGCCTTGGATGGCCACATTCCCTGGCCCACATGCTCTCTCACACTGCTGTCTCTGCCTCCCTTTATACAATGCATTCAGCAGGTTGCAGGTGTGAACACTCAATTTTACTTGCCTGACCATAGCTATTGGTAGATGCCTGACCCTCACAGTCCTTATCACGCCTCTTCATCGTCTCAGTACTAGAGTGGTGAAATTAACTGTTAGTGTTCACTACTCTTAGTCGCCTCTTCCTCGTCCCAGTACTATGATGGTATGAATGTGGAAAAATGAGGGGAGATGATCTGCAACATCCCATAAAGGCAGGGGGAGGGTGAACTAGGGTCTCATCAGTAAAGCGGGGATACCATGTCTCGCCTGCAGACCTCTTCTTCTTTGCTCTCTTCTTAGTATTTCTGTTTCAATCAGTGCTTCTGGTATTATCCCTGGAATAGGGAAAAGGGTAGCAATATCCCATAAATGCTGCTCGGATTGATGGTTCATCATGGGATGGAAATTGGGGATACTGTGTCTCACCTGATGACATTCTCCTTTCACTCCACAAGGACCCTCAACCCAGGTGATCCTCCCTCGCATATCCACCCACCGGATTGGGATCCAAACGCGATAGCCCTTCCCAAGCCACCTGAGAGGAAGGTCCACGAGGAGTAGATAGGATGACGCCCTCAGGTTGCTCAGAATATATAGTTGAGAGGGCAAGTATATGTGTTGGACACAGACAGACTTTTCATTTGAACTTACTGACATACACTATCCTTAGTTTGTTTTAGGTGGGGAAATCCCACCTTAGCATAGGGAAAGTTAGGCCTTACTCCATTTTGACATTTAAGTAAAATAAAGCTTTTTCATAGAAAGTTGAATCTGTTGTTTGTGTCTTACTTCATGATGCCTTCACAAATGGTGTCAGGAGTGGGAAGCAACTTAACCGATACAAGTTGGGGAATCATAAGTCTTTAAAAGTTAGGTCCCAGAACAGTGGACCCCTCAGTAGCCACCAATGGCTCTATTGCGTTTGATCTTTGCAGCAGTAGGGATGAGACCATTGCCACAGGTGAAAGACGACTGATACCCACTGATGTGATTCTGATTCCACCAGCTGATACTTATATTTGACTGACTCCCAACTCAGGACTAGCGTGGAGCTTCAGAATTGATGTGCTAGCTGGGGTTATAGACCCCGACTTTAGAGGTGACATCAAAGTGGAAAGGATCCCTTCCAAATCCATCAAGGGGATAAACTTGTCCAAGGGGTGCTCTCGAGAGCAGTGTTCCCTAGGATCAAGGAAGAGGCAGAGAAGGAGAGGACAGATTGAGGTCCTCAAGGCCTCTGGGAGGCAGATGATACACCTACCGCCCCACAAGAACCCGAACCCAGACGGGTCAGAGAAGAAGAAATTGAAACACTTCCCGACCTAACCTTTGCCGAAAGGAATGACCCATTGTTGGCTGAAGCCTTTTTACAAGTCACCTCTGAACAAGGGGGCCATGAGAAAGGAGGGCTTTTTTACTTTTCAAGACATGGGCTTATGTACTGAGGAGACACCACTTCAGAAGGCTTAGTGAAGACCCACCTAGTTGTCCCTAAGAGCCATAGGCAAGTGGTCCTGGAGATAGCTAATTCCCTCCTGACAGGAGGCCATTTAGGACAGACAAAGACGCAGGCCCAAATCATCAATAAGTTTTACTGGCCAGGAATTCATGCTGACATTAAAAACTTCATCCATTCCAATGAAATTTGCCAAAAGACTAGTAGTAATATACCACCACCAGTTCCCTTAAATCCGTTACTTACCATTGAAATTCCATTCTCAAAAATTGGTATGGACATTGTAGGGCCCCTAGAAACATCAAAGTTAGGGAACAAGTACATTTTAGTAATCGTGGATTATGCTATGCGATATCCAGAAGCCTTTCCCCTGTGAGCAAATACCACCATGCAAATATTGAAACAACTGCTCCCTTTCTTTTCACAAGTAGGGTTTCCAAAGGAAATACAGACAGATCAAGGCTCTACATTTATGAGCAAACTCATGGGGGAAGGAAAACAACTATTGCTTATTACCACTTTAAAGACCTCAGTATATCACCCACAGAGAGATGGCTTTGTAGAAATATTTAAAAAGACACTGAAGATCGTGGAAATTGGTGGCACAGGATGGTAGAAACTGAGATCAGATGATTCCATGGGCCTTATTTGCAGTTATGAAGAACCCTCAGACTTCTACAGGATTCTCCCATTATAATTACTATACGGACGAGAGCTCTGGGATATTCTAGATATGTTGAGAGAAACCTGGAAAGAAAGAAAAGAAGCCCCAATACCGCTCTCCGAAACTGCAAACCGACTTAAAGAACACATGACAGTAGTTCGGTCTTTGGTGCAAACCCATATGACCAAGGTACAAGAAAAACAGAAAGCCTCCTATGACAAAAAGGTTTCTTTAAGATCTTTTTCAGTAGGCCAAAAGGTATTAGTATTATTACCACTTCTGAGAAAAAACTAATATCTAAGTGGCATGGACCATATGAGGTGTTAGAACAGATGGCATCTTGTAACTACAAAATGTCCCAACCTCATTGGTGCCTAAAAACACAAGTCTAACACATTAATCTCTTAAAGGAGTGGAGGGAAGATCCTTCAGAGTCTAATGCCACCATTTTGTCCTGTTTGTTTTCGGAGGATTCTGATAACATAGCCCTTATTCCAACCGAACTTAGTAACGACCAAATACCAGGCCTGTATGATGTCATAAGGCAATTCGCTGATGTATTTAGAGAGAAACCAGGAAGAGTGAAGGGTATTTACCATCACATCCACACTCCAGAAGGCAAAGTGCTACACTTAAAACCCTACCGATTACATGAGTTCCCAAAAGAAACTATCACCCAGGAGGTCAAGCTGATGTTTGAGGCTAATATTATTGAACCATCTACTAGAGCTCCTGGTCCTCCCCTTCTTTGTTAGTGGAAAAACCTGATGGGAGTTGGAGGTTTTGTATCGACTTTAGCAAGGTAAATGCCATATCTGCCTTTGACACTTAGCCAATGCCACGTATTCACAATCTTATTGAACGGCTGGGTAATGCTGTCTATCTCTCTACCATAGACCTAATGAAAGGCTATTGGCAGGTTCCACTATACAGACCCGACAAAGAGAAAACTGCCCTTGCTACTCCTGTAGGTCTGTTTCAATTTAAAGTTTTACCATTCGGTCTACATGAGGCTGCCGCAACAGTTCAGAGATTAATGGGCACAATTCTACATCCCTACTCTGACTTCTGCTGGGCCTATATAGTTGATATTGTGGTACACAGTAAAACCTAGGAATATCATTTATATCACCTTTACAGAGTCATGAAAGTGTTGAGAAAAGCAGGCTTAACCGCTATCCCAAGGAAATGTAATTAGCTCAATCCGCAGTCAAATATCTGTGATTTATCACACTGTACAACACCAGCAAGACAAAGTTAAGACTGTTCTTAATTCCCCCACACCGAAAACAAAAAAAGATCTTAGTGCTTTTTTGGGACTAATCGGCACTACTGCCGATTTGTCCCAAACTTTTCAAGTAAAACCGCACGACTCACAGACAAACTGATAAACGCTGATGCCCAAAAGATCAGGTGGAAAGAATAGGATGGGATTTGTTACACCACACTAAAACAGACCCTATGTCAGAGTCCCATTTTGAAGGCAGCTGATTTCTCCAAGGAGTTTATTTTACAGACTGATGCTTCTTTAATGGCACTGGAAGCAGTTCTCTCTCAAAATCATGATGAGCTAGAACATCCGATGTTATACATCAGAAGGAAGCTATTTCCCAGGGAGAAGAACTACTCAGTTATGGAGCTTGAGGCCATGGCAATCAGGTGGGCTATACTCGATCTAAAATATTACCAACTAGGTCGGAGGTTTAGACTAATCACAGACAATTCTCCTTTAGTGTGGATTAGTCAAAGAAAGGAGTCCAATCCAAGAGTTATGCAGTGGTCCTTGGACCTTCAGCCATATTGTTTCACAGTGGAACACCAAAAGGGTCGGTATCAGGGCAACGTTGACTTTCTCTCCCGGTTTCCCTGTGAAACATCTAGGTCCTACCCGCATAGGGGAAGGGTATGTGAAAAACGTGAGGGTGTCCTCACTTATTTTCCCCATGCATCCTCTGGTCAGGTGGCCAGAGAAAGGCCATCACTTTTGGATCCCGATCCTGAGGGTGGATATACAAAGGGAGGATCACCTGGGTGGAGGGAACTTGGGGAGTGGGGAGAGGATGTCTTTGGGTGAGGCATGGTGTCCCCCTTTCCCTTATCAAAGTGAACCCTATATTCCCCCTGCCTTTGTAGGCTACTGTCAGTCTTTGCCCCTTTCTTCGGACCAAAATGTCCCACAGTTCTTTCACCTTAAGGCTGGGATGAGGAGGAAACAAGTTGGCGTTATGCACACTTCCATTCATTTACACCACTTTGGTACTTAGATTAGGAAGAGGACTTTGGAGGAGTTCAACTGCAATTGCCAGGAATGGCCAGCTAATAGGTTTCACCATGGTCAGGGCAATAAAAATAAAGGATTTGTACCTGCAGGCATTTAACAACTCCCAGGTGTATAAGATGTGAGACCGCATAATAGAGAGGGAGAGATGGCCTGGGAAGAAGGATGCAGCGCATGGAAGCAGAGCAGGCTGAAGAGGAACCGGCTGGAGGGAAGCAGTGCTGAGCAGGAGTGCAAGCAAGACGCCGGGGCCAAGGCTGGCCATGAGAGGGTCGAAACTTCTGCATTCCTCCCTCCCGGCGTCCACAGCAGGATTTGTAGAGCATTGAAACCTCCTGAGTGCTGCAGGTCTCAGAGAGAGCAAGAGGGGCTCTCAATAGCTCCCGCTGTGGAAGAGTAGAGATGCGTGCTGCAGAGGACAGGGAGAGTGGCTCGCTGTGGCTTCCGCAAGGAAAAGGTGGAGCAAATAGAAGCCAGGAAGCAGAACCGAGGATCCCGAAGGAGTTGCTGCATACCAGTGAGTGCAAAGAAGGGAACACACGTACCGGGGCGCTCCGGTGGCTAGAAACAAGCATGTCTGAATGCCGGGTATTATGCATGATACGGAAGGCCAAATGAATTGGTTTTGAATACTGAACAAGCTACAAAGTATAGCAAGTACTTTTGAAAGTTGCAACACGCATTATTGAATGAAAGATGTTATGAGATGAGCATATTTGAGTATAGCGACAAACAAAAGCAAGTGATGAACATTTCTGAGAATTTATGAATTTAATAAAAGCTAGGTGGTGAAAAGGGGTAAACACCACTGAGTGAGTTGTATGAGATACAAGTTGGCAAAGCCAAAAAGACTGTCAAGAAGAATGTGAAATAAGTACTGGTCAAAGATACACCCCTGCGGGTTAAGAGAGAAAACCTGTGTTGGCAACAACTTGAGGAATACAGAAGCATAACAAAGTACACAGGGTTATCATTTACATGACTTGAAATGGGTGAACCGTGTCGTCCGACAACTGCACCTAGACCGAATGACCCCTACTTGGAAAGAGCGAAGGAAAGCAAATGTAAAGAATGTAAAGAAGCTTGTAAGTTAGTTGCTAAAGTGAATGGTAAATGCAGAAACACAGCAATCTATGTGAACTATTGAAAGAGTTGAACCGGTACTGGCTTGAAAGCTAGAAGATTTGAACTGATTTGGAAGCTGGAAGAGCTGACATCTTGGGAAAGGGACCCCCGAGACTTTGTGAACTGTTCTGAACTTGGGAAAGGGTAAGCCAAAGAGCTGGAAGAAGCTCGGAACTTTATTTTTCAACATTATTTCTTTTGCTGCTGACATCCCTACACATTGTATATATATATATATAATTGTGAGGGCAAGTATAGGTTTGAGAAACAGACAGACTTTTCATTTGAACTTACTGACACAGACTATCCTTAGTTTTCTTTAATCCCACCTTAGCATAGGGCAAGTTAGGCCTTATTCCATCCTGACATTTAAGTAAAATAATACTTTTACTCAGAAAGCTGCATCTGTTGTCTGTGTCTTCATGATGCCGTCAGGAAAGTCACTTTGCTCCGCTCTGTGAATTATGCCCGGTGCAAAGTGTATTTTTGCAGTGCAAAGTCACTTTGCTTCATGCTGCTAAACGTTCTGTGAATTAGACCCAAAGTCTGCTTGTGCAGTAACTGAAATGAACTGCACTGTTGTTTGTTGTTTACCAGCATGTGATTTAGGGGGTCATTACAAGTTGGGCTGTAACAGTTAAATAGTGGTGTAGCACAATTCTGGGGTGATTATGAGAACACCTGTGTGACATTCCAATGGAATTCTACCAGCGGTATTACAAATCAGTATTCAAAATGAAAATCTGCCCATTTTTACCTGCACCCTACAAATGAAAGTAAAAAGTGTAACTCATCGAGAATTTTTTCAAGTTTATTTTCTATACAGAAGGGAAACACAAGCTTTACGCAGTGGATAGCTCAACTGCAAAACGCTCGCCTTGGGAACAGGACGATGCTGGACATCATGCGTTCACTTCCCCGGCAGGGCCGACTCAGCCCTTCACACTGCCACCCTACCAAAGCCATTCATTTGAGTAGCACCGCTCTGTTCTACGTGTTTATTGGCAGTGCAAAGTCACTTTGAGTCACAGAGCCATTTCCAATGGGATTGCACCATTATATAACTCACCTGTGAATTGGGCCCTAAGTAAGCCTTTTCTTGTCAATTAGGCCCATTTAGCACAGTGCAAAGTCAGTTTGCTCCTCTCTGTGAATTATGCCCGGTGCAAAGTGTATTGTTGCAGTGCAAAGTCGCTTTGCTAGTTTGCTCCGTGCTAAACATTCTGTGCTACAGAACACAACGTCATAGTTAGCTGACAGTTTTGAAATCCCTCTAAAAATGAAATGGAAAGCACATGGCAAGTGATTTTGTTTTCCTTCAATGTTGCCCCATTCGAACACTCTTGCATTCGCATTCCCGACTGATGGGGCCGGGAAACCATGTTTTGCCGTCGTGTTGACCTCTCAGCGTCAGGGGAAATTCGAACCCTCTCATTACGAGCTTCAGCTGAAGTGCACGCAAAGGGGCGTGTGAGTGGGCCCTGAAAGATGCCAGCGCGCACCTTTCCTTTCCCTACCGTGTGCACTCTGTGAATGAGAACATGCGTTCTCATTATTCTAACGCCCAACGCACTCCCCGTAATTATGGTCTTAGGCATGTTTTCATTGATGTGACTTTGAACTGTTGTGTCCTGGATTTTCACATGGGAACTGGCAGCAATGCCGAAAGGAAACAGATGATCTGTAAATCTTTGAAGCATTTCCCTCTTTTGGGTGTGATTTTTTTTTAACAATCCAATCCAGAAAGAAAAGCACTTTTAATTTTAATCCTATACACTTTAATTGGGGAAATTGAGGGTCTGAGTGAGATGAACCTTGCAAGGCTGCAGTGCCGTTTTTGCATCAGCATTTGCATAAATGGACCTGTTGCAAATATGTGCAGTACCAGTTTATATTGGCAATCCTTACCCACGGCGGTACACAGCCGGTACACAGCCGGTACGCAGCCAGTAACTAGTACCCAGTCAGAACTGAACTGTCTGCTAACAGATTCACGGCAAACCCAAAGCTTGGCTGGCGGCTACAGCCTTCTAGGACTTGTGCCTGCTTTCCCTTGCTGCATTCTGTCGTGTCTCCTCATCCAGGAAGGAGCTTTTTATATTTTGATCTGATGTGAACCTCGAAGCGGTGGCGCTGGAATTTGGCACTCTAAAACAATCTGAACCAAAACTAAATAAATCCTTTCAGCCACTTACAAAGAGCATGGAGAAACTTTTTAAAGTCAGCAACACACTCTTTAAATCAATGACTCCTCCGCTAGCTGCTCATTTATTCGCCACAGCGTCATGTTCGCTTCCTATTTGCTGTGCTCTCCTAGGCCATGATTGCAGTTATGAACCGCAGCTGCTACACGATGTGAATAATAGCTTGTTATTCATACAGCGCTGTTTACATAGAAAATGTATGCATACATTGTTAATAAGGCCACCACAAGGCTCCTTGCCGTCAGCAGGATATGGGCACACGTGTTTTCAGCAGTAACGCTAATGCACTCTTTCAAAATGGCAGCCATTGTGAATGGCCTGGGGATGGATTCCATATCTTCTTAAGCCTTCATTTGAATAGCTTCACAGACTGACCTATGACATTTTTGCCGAGCCTTAAATAACCGGTTACCTGGCCCGAAACATGGCCACATTTCTCTTACATTCATTAGTTCCTCTTTTATAAATACCAAGACCAGGATTTAAACCTGTGCTGCTCTGCATTGTCTTGCTTTTAACATAAACGCGTTGCTCCTGAGCTATCCTCGCAGACAGCTGTGAACATTTTGAAATATATAATTTCAAATTGTCCTGTACCTGTGGCAGCGATATGTCTCATTGCAAAAGCAGGGTTATTTGGCAAAGCCATAAAACCAGCATCATGTACATTCAATACATTGGTCCGTCACGTACAGAGCATACAAACAAAGAATCACGTGAGAAAATAAAATGCTTTGTCCACTAATTCATAAAAAGAAACCAGATGAAATCCATACCTGCAGGTTCCTCAGCCAGTGCTGGACTGGCCTGTAGGGAACTCTGGAGATTTCCTGTACGCCTGTGCACCCCGGACAGGGATGGACTGGCCTGTAGGGAACTCTGGAGATTTCCTGTACGACTCTGCACCAAGGACAGGGATGGACTGGCCTGTAGGGATCTCTGGAGATTTCCTGTACGCCTGTGCACCCCGGACATGGATGGACTGGCCTGTAGGGAACTCTGGAGATTTCATGTACGCCTCTGCACCCAGGACAGGGATGGACTGGCCTGTAGGGAACTCTGGAGATTTCCTGTACGCCTCTACACCCCGGATAGGGATGGACTGGTCTGTAACGAACTCTGGAGATTTTGCGGTAGGCCTCTGCACCCTGGACAGGGATGGACTGGCCTGTAGCGAACTCTGGATATTTCCCGGTAGGCCTCCGCACACTGAGCCTCTTTTGTGTTGTATTTCCAAATGTTCCCACAGGAAAAGGGTTGGGCTTGCTGAAAATGTGTAATATGGGGCCACTTTGTAAAGTATTTCCGGGGCCTCTTTTGGTTCCCAGTCCACCCCTGTCATCAACATCATCGATCGAGCCAGGAGCCAGATTTGAATAAACAGCCCTAATCAATACATCACAATATGGTGATATTAGATATTAAATAGTATGTCCATAACATCAGCTGATAGGTAATAGATATTTTTCTCAAATCATCCACGCTTTCCCTAAAGAAGTGGATATAGATGTATAGATGTGCCTAGAATCTGCTGTTGGAAAAAGACGAACAAGTGTCCCTGGTATGCCTTATACAATCTCCACTCATCAGCAGTTGAAGGTGTGTCTTCCTACTTTTTCCATATAATTGTCATGTAAATAATTAATGATGTGAACTTTCGTCCCAGTGGGGGCAACCATGACATTTATAGATCGCCCCCTCTAACCAGAGAGCTGAAAACGCAGCCAGGAGTCAGATGCCTGGACACAGTTTAACACGTTTTGAAATCTTTGATATGTCCTATTGGTGTGTGCAGATAGAAATCTCTCGCCCTTTGACTACCCATCAACTATACAAACCCTGCTGTTCCCAACCAGAAGGTA
Source organism: Ambystoma mexicanum (assembly GCF_040938575.1). Taxonomy (NCBI): domain Eukaryota; kingdom Metazoa; phylum Chordata; class Amphibia; order Caudata; family Ambystomatidae; genus Ambystoma; species Ambystoma mexicanum. The sequence continues at coordinate 204,537,271 of NC_090940.1, forward strand.
TTCAATAAAGCTTACTTTCCTACCCCTGAAAATATTAAACCCGGCATAGCAGTGGGATTGCCTGTTCAATAACTTGTGAACTTTATTTTCAGAGAAGGCTCTCTCCAGCTAGGTAAAAAACAAAAAAAAAAGTAATGAATACAACATAAGATGTGAACGTTACAAAAGTCATACCAGAAACGTTACACAATTCATACCAAGAGACCTATGGTAACCTTTTATTAACAGCCACTGAAATCCCCAACTATTCAGTGAATACATTATTTCCGTGTCATCAACTGCATCGTGTGCAAACTTTGAGGGACAGAGTCCTCCTCTAGAACAGCTAGTTCAGCCCCTTGGTAGGGTTTATCGGCGGTTTATAGTGATTGCATCGAAAAAAAAGGTCGACATACCAAAGCATTGAAAACAAAGCATCTAATGCCAAAGCATCAAAGTCTATCTTTAACATGGAAAAGTTCCTTTCCATCTAAACCAGTCCATCGAAAATATAAATGGACTAGTTTCAATGGAAATGCACTTTTACCTTTAAAAGATAGCATTTCAATGCATTTTTTTGTAACGTTAAAACGTTACATGGAGCTGTCCAGTGCTGAAATTTCGGCACTGGCCAGCTCCTTGAAACGTTTTAATTTTTTTTGTATATTGGGGGGTTCCCCTCCCCCACCCCCCTGAGCCCCCACGCCCACCCCTCCAACCCTAACCCTAACGTAACCCTTAATCTAACCCTAGCCCTAACCTTACCCTAACATAACCCTTAATCTAACCCTAGCCCCAACCCTAACACTAATGTAACCCTTACTCTAACCCTAGCCCCAACCCTAAACCTATCCCTAGCCCAAACCCTAACCCTAATGTAACCCTTAATCTAACCCTAGCCCCAACCCTAACCCTAATGTAACCCTTAATCTAACTATAGCCCCAAACCTAACCCTAATATAACCCTTAATCTAACCCTAGCCCCAACGCTAACCCTAACGTAACCCTTAATCTAACCCTAGCTCCAACCCTAACCCTAATGTAACCCTTACTCTAACCCTAGCCCCAGCCCTAACCCTATCCCTAGCCCCAACCCTAACCCTAATGTAACCCTTAATCTAACCCTTGCCCCAACCCTAACCCTAATGTAACCCTTAATCTAACTATAGCCCCAACCCTAACCCTATTATAACCCTTAATCTAACCCTAGCCCTAGCCCTAACCCTAACTTTCCTACCGTAAATCAGGGTTGTGCGGCTCTCCCGATGGTTTGGACTACTGCTCCCATGATCCTTCACCATTGAGCAAGCTGGCTGGGCTGATGCTGGCAATCCAAAGGATGCGGACCACTGACCTAAGTAAACAGTACGGCATACCATAAATGGCCTTCCGCCTCCTTCTGGTCTGATTGACGGGATTCTGCCTGTGCTCATCATCACAGCTTGGAACACTTGAGTTCCTTCAGTGACAACGATCACTTCCCACTGTGGCAGCAGCATCTCTCCAGCATGTCTTCCCAGGATGTTTTGCTGATCACAGAGAGCTGAGAACTATCTGGCCATGAGATGATCCGGCCGCACCACTCCACCCATGGAGGCACTGCAGTTGTGCCTCCGATCCTGCACCGTATCCATTCACATCAGCTATCGAGATGTCACAGGTCTGCCTCTCAATATAGATGGGCTGAATCCCAGTGAAGTACAAGGGCTTAGATGCTAGAGATGTTCACATGTAAATGCCAAAACTATGGAACGCTTACCCCCAACACATATGTCTTGAAAAAGCTTCATGAAATACGACAATGGGTTGAAGACATGTTTGGTCTACTCTGCTTATAGACAGTAGCTCAAACATTCATCAACAGCGGGACAACGTCCGGATCCCCTCCCCCCCACCCGACAACCTATACAAGGGGACTGGTCCCCATTCAACACAAACCTCCTAAACTGTAAGTCAAGAAGTAGTTCCTTTCATTTATGCCTAACGCTGGCCTCACATTAAGGACTACCTTGCTCTGCTCGGTGATGAAAGACAACATGCTGGCACTCCATGAAAGAATGCATACGCATGGCTGGATCTGAAAATATGAAACCTGGCATAGCAACCGGATTGCCTGTTCAATAACTTGTGAACTTTATTTTCAGAGAAGGCGCTCTGCAACCAGGTAAAAACCAAAAAAGTAATGAATACACTATAAGATGTGAAACGTTACAAAATGCATACCAGAAACGTTACAAAATTCATACTAAGAGACCCCTGGTAACCTTTTATTAACAGCCACTGAAATCCCCTCCTATTCAGTGAATCCATTATTTCCACGTCATCAACTGCATCGTGGGCAAACTTTGAGCGACAGAGTCCTCCTCTAGAACAGCTGGTTCAGCCCCTTGGTAGGGTTCATCGGCACGGTGGGAAGTAAAGTTGCCATTTGTAAATGAGTTCACTGCACTGCACGCTGACATTACAAAAAATACACCACTGGGCGCACCACCCATTCACCCACCACTGTGCGCACCACCCATTCACCCACCACTGCGCGCACCACCCATTCACCCACCACTGGGCACACCACCCATTCACCCGCCACTGGGCGCACCACCCATTCACCCACCACTGGGCGCACCACCCATTCACCCACCACTGGGCGCACCACCCATTCACTTAGCAGTTCAACTATTAACCACCCCTATGAATGGTCTGAAAACTGTAATCCCAAATAAGGGGATTTGGCTCAGATCCTGAAGGGTGGCATGGACCATGCAGTTGCCAACGAGAAGGACTGGGTGAAGGCAGAGCCGGTGGGAATGCCGGTGCCCACAGTTAGAGCACTCAGACAGGACAGTGCTCTGACTGCCCCCACCATCACTACGTTACACTTTGTCCTCCCGAGCAGTTTTGAGTTCTCTTTCAAAGTGGGAGCGTCTTTCACTGCAGGCAACTCTCTTGGGCATGATATAAAACTTTCAGTCGGGTACCAGAACATGTCTTTAGGTTCACATGACCTGCGCCAGGCTCTTTCGTACACCTACCGAGAGCATGTGCCAGTGTCAGAAATGAAACCATTCCCCTAACAAAGTTTCCCGCAGAAGATTTTATTTTGTAATAAAATATCCCTGGGATAATTGATTCTGAAAATAAATCTCCCCCTGAAAAACATGTTCTCAATTTCCCCTCTAAATGTAGGGACACTATGTCTTCAGCTGGAAGGGCATAACGTGTGTCAGAAACAGCTCTTTCCCTTTGAAGGTAGAGGCCCAGCATCAGAATAAATAAATTCCTCCTCTTCAATCACAGACTCTGCTTCAGAGTACATGCTCCCCCTTTAAAGGGCACAAACACTGTGTAGCAGGAACAATTATTTCCCTTGAAGGTGGAGCCTCTCTATCAGACCAAGGCCTCAACCTTCTGCGGGGGAACGTGTATCCGAATACACGATGACTGCTGCATTGTACCAGTGTGTTCAAGTGCACGTGCAGTTTGGCAGTTAGGCGACACCTGAGGAGTGTGGAGACAAACGCTGGGCAAATACTGGTGAGTGTACTGAGCTGTCAACAAGCACAGTGAAGGAACTTGCTTTACCGAAATGTGACAGGTGTGCTTAGGCATGCCGGGAAAATCAAAAAAGCCACAGAAAGGGAGTTATGACCTGCGCATTGGGAGACTATCAAACTAAGATTCTAGCACCATTCGCTTGAGGCACAGGATGTTGCAGTGGGGGAAGCATGATAAAGTTGAGGCTGGTGCCAAAGTAGTGTCTGGCCCAAAAGAGACTGGGGACCTTCAGACAAAAGTTACAGGCTATTACGCACTGGAAAGTAATGTCCCTGCAGATTGAGCCTGTAACGTGTCCCTTGACCATAACGTGATGGACGGTAACTTGGAGGCTTCAGCGATGCTGGACAATAACAACTCACTCCTTAATCTTTGCTATTCGCTGCAAGCCGAGGCTATAGTTGCATCTAGCAATGTGAATAGTTTGCCCCAAGATGAAAAAACTGTGCTAGATGCCCTTTGCCCTCAGTTACCCCGCTAACTGCATCTTGGTTGTCTAACTCACTGAGTTACACAGCTTTAAGCCAAGAGGATATTTCTAAAAAAAAAGGTAGCAGGCGCTCCTCTCCAGAAAGAACATGGCATGATAACCTGTTCTGAGATGAGAGTTTGCAGCACACGCTTTTTGCTCACTGTACCTTTCACAGATGGGAAATAACCGTTTGCATATCATTCTTTGTCCCGCCCACATGGGCAGTCCAGCACCGAAATGCCATGGCAATTCCTCTCTGAACAAGAGTACCAAAAGCAACCCCATAGACATGTTTCAGCCTTGTTGGGCCTCATCAATGAGGTGAAGCTTTGTCTCTCTGAGCACAGTGAGCAGGGAGTCCACGTCTGGTTGCCCCCAGGTAACTCAGAGTGACCAACCCCAAGTTCCTTGCAAATATTTCAAAAAAAGGTAGCAGGTGCTCCTCTCCAGAAAGAACATGGCATGATAACCTTTTCTGAGATGAGAGTTTGCAGCACACGCTTTTTGCTCACTGTACCTTTCACAGATGGGAAATATCCATTTGCATATCAGTCTTTGTCCCGCCCACATGGGCAGTCCAGCACCGAAATGCCATGGCAATTCCTCTCTGAACAAGAGTACCAAAAGCAACCCCATACACGTGTTTCAGCCTTGTTGGGCCTCATCAGTGAGGTGAAGCTTTGCCTGCCTGCTACCTTTTTTGAAATATTTGCAAGGAACTTGGGGTTGGTCACCCTGAGTTACCTGGGGGCAACCAGACGTGGACTCCCTGCTCACTGTGCTCAGAGAGACAAAGCTTCACCTCACTGATGAGGTCCAACAAGGCTGAAACACGTGTATATTTCTTAAAGCAGTGTTAAATGCAGGGGAGCTAAATCAGGAGCCTGGTGAGTGTTTGCTGATAGAGGAAGTCCTCGAATCCATCCATCAAATCGAACTGCCAAGAGTGCAAGCTAATTCTGAGCCTTGTGAAGAACCACTATATGACATTGTTCTGACTAGAAAGAAGCATCGAAAATTAAAGAAACGGAGGATGAACAAGGCTAGCAGCAATCCCCTGACCCCATTACCGACAGGAGCCTTTTGAAAGGTATCCAGTCATTTTATTCTGAACAAAACAGAGTGGTACATAACTGAGTGGACAATAACACAGAAAAACACCAAACAGATTAAATAAATATATAAAGCGTAGTGGGGTTACGGGTTACAATGGGTCGGGATGGCTTTAAAAGGGTGGAAATAAGTGGTTTTGGGGTGACACCACCCAATAAATAAGCCCAAAAAAGATGTGATGTGTTTCGATATTTTGTCCGCACTGTTATGTACCACTCTGTTTTTGTGGTCGTTAAGATCACATATAACCTTTTGAAAGTCCAAGAAACAAGGAAATCACGTGAAAAGGTAGGAAAACGGTTGAAGAGGTCAATAACCAAAACAGTGAACTTCATCAATTGGTTATTAAAGACAGACAGACTGAGGAAAGGACTGGCAAACCAAGAAGCTAGATCGATCACGGATTTGGAATCAACTAACCACTTGGTTACGGAAGTGGAAGAGGCCATATTGAAGGCTGAGGCAGTTCACAATCCTTCACTGGTAGATCAATTAGAAAATGAAGAGATGGAGAAAACTTGTGTAGATATTCAAGCCTGTGAGGTGTCCTCCGCCTCACTACCAGCTATGTCATTCCCTCTTTCAAGTTTATTCGCTAAGGAGAAAACTCCTCTGAACCGAGAAAGAGTGTTATTGCTTCTGGGTCACTTACCAGCACAAATAAAGGCTTCTTATATGTTCTGACTTTGAATATGTAGAATAACTTGAGGATCAGTCCCCTCCTATGACAAGAATACATTGTTACTCATCGGAGGTGGTCAAACTAGTAAGATCGAATGCTGAGGCATTGTTAAAAATGGAGGCATGATATTGGGTTTGGTGGTGTTTGTTTGTCTGAAAATTGACTGCAGCAAACAGACTGAAAAGAAACTGCCTGCATCCGATCAATTGTCAGAGGAACAAAGCACAAATGAGATGCGTGCACACCAACCCACCCCCACCTCACTCACCTACTTACCTGTTTGGACGGTACCTGGTCGTCTTCCCCCCCTGCGGCATCAGAACCAACCCTCTAACGCGGGTCGGATCCGATGCCGCAAGGTCCCTTTTTCTTATTTTTTTTTCCGGTCTCGATCCTCCAATGTTGAGGAAGCGGGAGACAACCCAGGCTTATAAATACCAATCATAGGGAGCAGGGGACACTCCAGCAGCCCCTGCTCCACATGTTCAGTATTTATTAGCCTAATTGTTCGTTTTTATTCAATTGAATGGTACAGGCCAAATGCCTGATATTGACCTCCCGATTCAAAAGGCGCTCATGGTTAAGCCTGCTTTGACTTCGGAAGGCCCGAGACAAGTTCTGGCTTCGAGAATCTCAAGTCATGTGAATATTAAGGCTGATGCAAATCCAATTGCAACTCTCATTGGGACTGGCTTCTGTCATTTTGGCCTCCATTGCAAAACTGAGCATAATCTGTGACAGTTAGGTCCTGGAATACCAGGGACCACTCACATTTGTTTGGCAGTAATGATGCATCTTTAGATTTATTATTTATTTATTATGAACAGCTGACACAGTGTTCTTACAGGAAACCTGGTGACTGGGAAATGCCTCATTTGATGGGTTTACGAATGGCCGGAGGAGAGCTAAGAAAGGGGAACTCGGCCGCTCTCATGGAGGCTCATTGACCCTGTGCGCTACTCGTTATAAATCTTATGAGTAGCTAGTGAGGGAGTAAGTGATCATATATCACCAGTAATCATTGTACTCAATGCTCAAGCGCTGAAGTACATTTTTAATATTTTTGTATAAATTTTGCAGTCCTTTGCGGCTTTGATTTCCTATAATTGGCGATTTCTTACTGTGCAGTTGTGAATAATTTCTTTGTTACCTGGATGCTGCACCTGTTGGAGTGTATATTGCGGCTGCTGCAATATTAAACAAACAATTCTTTTTAACTGTACACTTCCTTGGAGTGCGCTTCCGGTATTCCTTTTCTGAACTATAATAGTATATATATATAAGGTAGCACGGACTGAGAAGGATTGAAGGCAATCGTACCGGGATAAATAAGAAATCCCATATATTTTTTCTGGAAGATAAAAAAGGATAAATGTTTTGCTATAAATGGAAAAAAATAACTTTACAAAAAAGGATTTAAAAGTTGAGAATATTACCGAATTCGAAAAAATTGAAAACTCTCCTGATGAACCACGTGCGTTAAACGTGGAGAAACACGTGTTGAGAGATAAAAGGGATATGGTTATTTGAAGAAGAAAGTTTATGTTTGAAAGGAAATAATAAACAAAGATGTGCACAACAAATCAAAGATGTATCTTTGTATGATTTAAAAGTTCAGAAAAGGAATACCGGAAGCGCACTCCAAGGAAGTGTAGAGTTAAAAATAAATTTTTAATATATATCATTCACCAGGGGGAGTGTGTGCAGAGTCTACTCGTCTGTTCATTTAGGATGTTTTAATGTCACTGCATAATAGGTGCAAGATAGGTGGGACTTTGGCCGGGGGGGATTTGAATGCAAAATGTATCGACTATGAAGTTGTGGATGGTGATGCTGTAATAATGTTTTCAGATGTAAGAAGGGTCAGAGGATTAGGTCTTCCGCCCGGCAATGGGTGGAGTTTTTCAGTGATCTAGAACCACATAGGCTGAATGGGCAAGTCGAGGGCGATGTGCCGGCACCAGTCACTTGGAAACGTGAGTTTACATCGTCTATCTACAATCGATTATTTATATGCAAATTAAAAATGTTGCCAGACACAGATGATTATGGAGGTATCATTTAATGATTATAGTCAACACACCACTTTGACTCTGAAAGTGACAACCGATCTGCCCATAACGAAAAACATGGACCATGTTGGGGTTATTCAGTCTGATAATGCCAAAAACAGGATTTCTATTTTTTGTATTTTTTTGTATTTTTGTATTTGTTTATTATTTATATTGCGCACCGAACCCTAGGGTAACTGGGCGCTTGAGAGACTTAGGAGTTACATGCATGGTGGGGCAATATATATTGACAATATGCATTGAAAGGAGCATATAGAAACATATAGAACAGGTGGATGGACCACGGTTACAGATGGGTCAATAAAACAAGAGACATTAAATAGCAGCATAAATAAATAAATGACATCTTAATGTATGGATTTGGATGGACAGCCAGAAATTTGAGAGCCATTATTCATTTTATGTCCCTGTTGGATGACGATTATAAGTATTTCAAAACTCCAGACGAAATTGTCTAATGGTCTATGCTTTCTCCCCATAAGAGGTAGAACATTTGTAATTCAAGACGAAAGGAAAAAAAGGTTAATGGTGAAGTTATTAAAGAAAAGAAAAGGGAGCTGAGGGAGAATCTGAGAAGGATGCATAAAAGTGATATCCCCACAATCGAGAAAAACGGTTGCATTCAAAGATTTAAAGGCTTGTATAGTAATCGGGTTAAAGGGTGTAACGCCTCCTGCAACAATCGGGTATGGCAAGAAATGTATGCGATCCTCAATGAGGGTAACTCCAAGGAATTGTGGAAAACGTTTAGCAATAGGAAATATGGGAAATGAGTTGCACTAGCCAACCTTATTAATGAAGAGACTTGGGGCAAGTTTTTAGAGGAGGAATTTAAAACTGACTACATATCGATGCATTCAACAGGGACAAGTAGAGTTGACTTTGATCACAAAAGCACAGTAGAAAAAGGCCTGATGGGCTCTCCAATGCTGTGATGAAGGCCAACCCTGATGTTTGGGCAGACATCATGTGCTCTCTGTTTGAGAAGATGAACAAGCGGGGAGTAACCCCTGAGTCTTAATATGTGGCTCATCTGGTCCGGATCAATAAGAAGGGGAAAAGAACGGACCCTGAGAACTATCGCTTGTTGTCATTATTGGACAGAATGAACCAAATGTATTCTAGCCTGCTCTTACGCGGTTCGAACTCATGGGTGCTTAGTTACCAGATAAGGAGCCCATGCCAGGCCGAGTTTAGAAAGTCACTGTCTACATTCCGTACATACATCAGGCAAGAAGTAAAGCTGCTGCTACATTATACGCCCTATCTGTCGATTTTTCAGCTGTCGTCGATTCCATTGATGGAGGTATCATATAGGAGAAATGATCATCTATGGGTGTCCCGAGGGCTTCCTGCATGCGTGTAAGCTCCTTCCCCAACATAACAAAGCTAGAATTTGCCTTAACGGCACAGGCAAACTCTCTGAACCTATGGTGATAGGTGAGGGGGTCATACAGAGATTGCCCCGACCGACCCCAAGGTGGGATCAGGGTGCAGGGCGCAGGGCCGCTGTTAAGTTTCCTAAAAACATTCTGGGTTTGGGTGAATAACCACGAACACAACACGTAGGGAGTTTGAAATCATTAAGTACGTTTGCCAGAATGTTTTTTTTTCCTTTCAAAAAGCCACAATATATTTTCCAGTTCCCCTCGAACGAGCTTAGAAGAGCGTGTGTATAGGATTCAATAGATTGAGCTTGCCGGAGATCAGAGACGCTTGGTTTCGCATTCCCAAGGAGAAGGGCAGTGCGGCGCGCACGCCGGTTAGTCAATGATCTTGAGCTCGGCAAGTGCTTACCGCCTGTGCTGCCCTTACAAACACTTATGCCTTCGATTAGGGCCCGCACATTTAGGAGGTAAACGAGATTCGCAGCGAGCCCTTTTGGCTGCGCGGTGTATCTGGCTTTGGTCTATATGTGACGTTGTCCATAGCGAGAGTGTGTGTATTGGTGGAAGCAGAGCTAGATGCCCTACCACGAGTGCAGTCTCACTGTCCCTTAGTAGAACATGCTTACTCATCAGTTGACTTGTATGGGGCTTTTATGTTAATGGTGGTTTCTTAAGGGGAATTTTTAGTAAGTCATATTTGATGTCAATTAGGATTGTTGGGATTATGAATGTTTTTTATGAATGGGATATGGAAAGGTAGTATTTCTATTTTTTCTTTTATTCTATTCTATTACACGTGTATAGTTTCATTAACTTAATGTGTGTAAAGTTTAACTAACTGATTCACACTAATAACAAAAATATAAAAGGTAGTATAAAAAAGGCATTGGCCCTCATTACGACCCTGGCGGAGGACCATGGTGCAATTTGCACCATGGTCCATGGCGCAAAGCTGCCAACTCCGCCATGGGGGTTGGCGGACTTACCGACCCATTCCGACCTTGGCGGGGCGGTAAGTCCCCAATCCCCATTTACCCTTCCCCATTCCCATTTTTGCCCCATAGGGTATAATGGGAGTGGGGAAGGCGTGAATTACGCCACCGTAAATTACGGTGGCGTAATTAACAACATGTCCCGTAGCGCCATGGATTTTTCCGCCCGGAAAAACCAGGCGAAAAAAGCACCATGGCGCTACGGGAACTCGTAGTAAGGCGGAAAGGTACGCCATGCATTACGCTGGCGTAAACCCCTTTCCGCCAGGGTCGTAATGAGGGCCATTGTCAACATAAGGTAAAGAGTGAAATCTAGCAGAAACGATGCGCATGACATGTGTTCTCTACATGTGTGATCTATATGTAAGCATGTGTGCTCATTGTTTACCACAGTACAGCCGAAATATAATAGCGGTATACAGGAATTGTGGATGCAAGGAAAAGAATGCTGTGGTTTAAAATATAAACGTGGTCTGAAAATCCTAAATATACTGATTCTTTTAAACAAATCTCAGTTGTTTCTTTGTGATGGGACAAGGCTTTTTCTGTACACAAAAGCCCGGGCATTTTGCATAACGTGCAAGGGCTAAAGGGAAAGGATGCCTGGATCAAACCAAACGCAATAACATTGTGTTTTTACATCATTTTAAAGAAGGGAGAATACATTGCCCAGCACGGACTCTCTTTGCCACATACGTAGAGCAATTGTGAGCACACTTCTTAAGTTGTAACTGGAGGCATTATTTGTGGGAAATGTGCGTGAATCGATGAACTTTAAGTACATTGAGCCATTAACATCAGCCCAAACTACCAACTGGCCAGTGGACTAAGTGATTACAGTGTCTCACGTTGCTTCATAAATCTGTCTCATATTGGGGTACTGCCTCATTACCTTATGGGACAGGCCGAGCCTGTGTGCTATAAACACTTTTGGAATCAGCAGAGACGCAAGCGCTCAGGTGTTGCAGCTCCTTCTGCAGGAGGCTGTACCCTCAAACCCCAAGACTCCAACAATCAGAACGCTGTTGGAGGTTTTCTGCTTCGGGGACCTGATGTGGGTCGGTTTTCCTAGACTTCAGTTGGGGCAGGGGGAACAGGGAACCACTTACTTGTTCAACATTGTTATCAGCCATGTGCCCAATTTTGACATAGCCATAGACCAGGGATGTCATTTCACCAAAATGCCAGGGGTAGTGGAAGTGATGCTATACGACCTTTGACCTCTGGTGACATCACAGGAAGTGATGTAATTTTATGCCGACTCCGAAGTGACATCCCAGGAACTGATGGAACACAAACTTTCACTCCTTGACAAAACAGGTCGTGGCCTCAGATAGCATTTTTCCTAAGTACACTACGAGAAATATGGTTACGATATCACTATAATGTGATATACATTCATACAAGAATGGATCACCATATGTATGGTCAAGATCAGTGTGTAAAGGCCCATATTACCAACTTACTGTGAACGCAAGCAGATGTTCAAGGCCAAATGAAAATTATGTGTTATTATTTAGCACTTACAGTTAAGTGCTTTATATAGAACAAATCACAGAACCTGTGTTGGTGCTCATTTATTGACCCCGGAAGGATGAAAGGCTGAGTTGAGGCGTTTAAGAACAGACTAAATCAGTGACTCAGCCACTGAAGCGTGCCTGAAATAAACGTTTAAAGAGTCGAGCAATTATTGTATAGAATTCCAGAAAGACAAATTATTTGTTATTCCTATTCTTTCTTATTTAGGACCACTGCCCAAAGTGTTACGCTTGTGGAACCCCCTGTTTTTTTAAGAGACCTGAAAAAGAAAGCCAGTCACTCCAAAAATAAAGAGCCACATGATGCTGGTCACAGCCCAGGATCTTAAATTTAAAGAAAGTTCTTTTTTATAAACTTCTTTTTTTAGGGGTAGCAAGGGAGACCTCAGGGGTCGCATTTGCGACCCATGGTGACCCCCAAATGACGTCCCTGCCATAGACCTCTGTCGATAGAGCTCTGCGTTCCAGAGCTGTCTCTTCCTGGTTTTAGGTGACCTTGATTGGTCCTGACCCAATGTGTCCACGTGTTCCCCTTGTGGGTAACTCCTCCCCCTCAGAACTCCATGTAATTGTTTTTTATACTGCTTTACTTTGTGTGCCCACATGTTAGGGCCATCCAAGTGTGTCATGGCTGCTTACTAATTTAGTAATCTACCAGAGAAGTTTGAGAGAAAATGTCTCTTACATCTCTGGTTGTGCATCTTTAATGGAGTACTGCAGTCCACAATTAGGCTATTACTGCATAAGGTAATGCCCCCGGGCCCATGCGAGGGCCTTAACGAAGGCCCTGGGGGCATTACCGAATGCAGTAATGGGGCTTATTGCCATTAGTACCCCGGCCCATTAGACCGGGGCACTAATGATGTTTTTTTTCTGTTGCGAGATGCGTTTGCATTTAACAGCCGAAAAATAAAAAAAATTAAAAAATGGCCACCGTGGACTGGGAAACAGTCTGTTTTCCCTTTCCGTGGTGGCCATAGTAAACAAAGAAAATGGCCACCATGGAAAGGGAGAAGGGACTGGGTGTAGTCCCTTCTCCCTTTTCATGGTGCCCTGAAAGAAAAAAAAACAACTGAGGCCCAGCGCAAGGGACACACAGGGACGTGTGCAGGCTTACCGTGTGGTAAGGCTTGCAAACGTACCAATCGTTGCATTTATTTTATTTACATAACACGCACGGGTACTAGTTGCGCATCAAGCATGAAATCTTAATCACAGTCTCTGTTGAATGTTTTGCATAAAAGTGTAGTAATCAATTCATGGCAGGCGTTGTTCCTCAGGTGTTGCGCGTGTGTGCTTGATGCCCGTGAGCAGCATATGTTTCTGCCTCTCTTTAGCTTCCTTGGTGTGTACATATGAACCTTCTTATTCAGCTGTGCATTCTCTGCTGAATATCTGTAGAATACAACTGTTCTATAGATCACTCCTTGGCTTTCATTGGCAGGACTGGGGGAGATCTAATGGATCTCACAATTTCCCCTCTCCAAGAGTCGCAACACAGAGCAGGTTTTCTTCCCCTGATCCCCAGAGTCCCCAAGTCTCGATTGGCTGGTGTGGCTACAGTGATTTCATTGTGTTCAGAATGTCTGTTGCCACGTGGTAAAATGTACCGTTCAGTACCTAAATGAACTCCAAACTGTACAAATGAGCTTTACAAACTCGTTGCTGAGCTGAACCTAAAATGAACCCTTCAAGCTCTACCAGACTCTCGTTGACATTATCCTTCGATGCCCACATCATAGGTATGCTTTCAAGCCTCCTTTTCTCTCCATCCCGGCCCCCCTTTCCATCACACTCGCCACAAGCACCACTCCCATTACCGCCCTCTTGTTCTCCTCCAGTAAATGGTCAAGTGGTATCAAACATGCGAGCAGGCACTCCTGAAGAATCATTCCTGGTCACTCACTGCAGGGAAATCCAACCTCCCGCCCCATTCGCCGCCTTTGGTGCATCGATAGTTAGTGCTTTCTTTGAATTAGTGGCCCTGCCTCTAAATTGTAAAATATCACACTTAAAACCATCACTGAAGAACCCCTTCTTAGAAGCATCAAATCCAAACAGCTGTAGGTACATTGCTAGCAGATGTTTAACCACCAAGCTTCTGGTAAGGGCAACCTGTCTTCGTTCGTTGGATCGAGGAACCCATTTGACCAAGCGCAAGTGGATTTCTGATCATGTACAGTTACTGAGACTGCCTTCCCCTCATTCTGGGATGACAGTAAGAACCAGGCGGATTTAGATGGAGTTCCCGACACCCTCATTTTCCTAGAGCTTTTTACAGCGTTAGACACAGAGGACTACTGCATCCTGATCCTGATCCTGATCCAAGAGTCCAATGCCTGAGCCTGAAATGAATCCCATAATTCCCAGCGAACAAATCAGATATAATATCCTTAATCCCTTTCGGCTTTAAAGTCAGGTCTCATCCGTTTGGGATTCTCCAGTCCCCGTGCTGTCTTCTCTGCTTTTCAACATAGCCCGCAAAACTCCCCATAATGGAAGCCTGCCTCCAAATGCAACTCTTGGTATGATTCTGACCTGGCAGCTTTGAAACGCAAGTGCAGGGCTGCAGAGTGGAAGTGACAGGCCTCTTGCTCATCCTCTGACAAACTAGCCTGCCGCCTACTCTAAAGGCAATACTGTCTCACCATCAGCTCCAAGAAGAGAGCTCATTTCCAAGCCCGCCTCTCTAGAGCCCTAATAACACTAACACAGCTGAACTCTTTAAAATCTGCAATGAACTTGCTAATCCTACTGCAGTCTCCTCCTCTCCTCCTCCCTCCCAGGCCCTCTGCTCTGCGCTGGCCACCAATTTCTCCTCCAAAACTCAAGACATGCTGTCCTCCTTATCACCCCCCCCCCGCTCACCTCTTCCTGGCCCCCTTCACCCCACATACTCTCCTTCTCTGCCATTGCACCAGTTGACATCTCTAGAGTTGTCTGCTCTATGAAAGGCCCCTTTAAACAGGTGCTCCCCTCCATCAAAGACAACATCGCCTCTCTCACCCCAGCCTTGGCTAACCTTTGCAACCACTCATTTGACACACGCTACTTCCCACAATGCCTTAACCACTCTCTTGTGCACCCTCTGCTAAAAAAGCAGTCTGCTGCCCCTTCTGGCCCGGCTAACTATCGCCCTATCTCTATCACCCCTTTTCTGGGCACACTTATGAAGAAGCCGATCATCCCCCAACTGACACTCCACACCGAAGTGGCTGGTTGCCTCGATAACCACCAGTCAGGTTTCAGGTCATCCTGAGGCCCGGAAACCGCTCTCCTAAACACCTGTGAGGACCTACTCTCTAATCTAGATTCTAACACTCCCTATGTTCTTATCCTCCTTGATCTTTCTTCTGCCTTCGACACAGTCAACCACTCCATCCTCATAAACCATCTCCATGATACCCTAGGCATCACAGATGGGGAACTGGAGTGGCTTACTTCCTTCCTTTCAAACAGACCATCCCAAATGCAAATGGGTTCCTTTCCTCTCCTCCACCTCACTCCCTTACCTGTGGTGTTCCTCAGGGCTCTAGCCTATGGCCCACCTGATCTCCACCTTCTCCCCTCATTTCCAGTGTTATGCAGATGACACATAGCTCTCTTTAATGCTGCCATCCTCCCTGCCCCTCTGCCGCTTCCCTCATACCTGACTGCCTGTCTACTATTCAGGCATGGTGCTCTGCCAATGATCTCTGCCTTAATGCCAGTAGGACAGAAATCTTTCTCATGGGTACACCTGCTCCTTATTTCCTTCTCACTCGCTGGCCTGACTCATTGGGACCTCACCCCTCACCCACCAGTGAGGCAAAAAACCTTGGGATCATCTTTGACTCCTCTGTCTTACTCTTTCTCACCACACATCACGGACCTTGCCAAGAACTCCAACTTTCAGCTGCACCTCTTCAGGGGCATTCTACCTTTCCTCACCTTCCCCCTAGAAGCTCAACGTCTCCAGAGCCCTGGTTCTCGCTAGGCTGGACTACTGCAACAGGCTCTTCCTCAATCTTCCTCTTTCCTCCCTATACCCCCTTCAACTTATCCAGAAAAGGACTGCAAGGCTTATCCTTGGCCTCAAGCCCAGGGACAGCACCTCTCCAGCCCTAAAATGTCTCCACTGGCTCCCGGTGACCACAGGGATCAAATTAAAGACCCTCTACATCATCCATATGGCAGTCTGGGGCCTGGGACCTCTCTACCTCCAGCTTTCCATCCCTAAATAACTCCCGGCCCGAGTCCTTCGGTCCTCTGGCTCCAACTCTCTGCAGGCCATGTGCCTCTCCAAGCACAGAGAAGGAGGTAGATCCCTTTCTTCTGCTGGTTCCTCCCTCTGGAACAGCCTCCCTGCACCGCTCCGACTTGAGCCTGAACGTCTAAAGTTCCTGGAAACCTCTCAATACATTTCTTGTCTCCTCTTTCTTCCCGCACCACTCTTGTGCTAACTCTCCCTCTGCTTCTGCCACTGTAACTGGGGCCTGGTCCCTTCAGAGTCATACAGGGGCCAGACCACCCACTACCAGTCCCCCCCACCACTTGCCTTTGCGCTCCCTTACCCAGACTGGCCCATCCTATTCCTCCTTGCACGTTGTACTCATCCCCCCCTTTCCTCCTCCTCCTCCCCTGCCTAGGCCCACTTGGCACTTGCTCATCCCCACCATTGGGGCACACCTCTCCTGCACATTTCTCCTCCTCTCTCCCCCTTGCACTTACCACCTTATTCATGCACATGCAGGTAAAGATTGTCACCAGGCCAATATAACCATTTTGTTGTTTTACTTCTGTTGTTCCCATGTACCCCCCATCTTGTCTTGTGGCTCCTGGAAACACTTGTGTATAGGCGCCATACAAATGTACAATAAATAAAATAAAATAAAATAAATAAATAAAATGGTAAATTTCACCCATTTGATCACAGCACCTGATTTGCTTTGTTAATGTAAATCAGTAGGTAGAAGGTAAACCTGAACAAAATGCAGCACCACCCGGATTTCCTCCATGGCCAATCCCTCCCACCCCAACCCTGCACCACCACATCATTCCATATTATAAATGGAAGGTCAAGCGGACTATGTTGCTGTTCACTGGGCCACAGTCAGATTAAAACAATTGACAATAGTAAAACTGCTTTCTAGGTAGAAAATAATTTAAAGTAGCACACAGCTTTCGTTATTGACCACCTCTTAGGCAATCAAAATACTTAGAATGCACATTATTGACCAGAGCTGCCAGTAATTCAGAGGGTAATGTGCCTGAAAGGCAGGCTAATGGGCTTAAGTGAAGAGGGATCAGGGAAGATAGCCCCGCCTTAATTGCTCAGCGGCTCTGGGCAACAGGTCTATTAGCACCTGACCGCGGGTTTGGTCCACCACTATATGTTTCATAAAATGGGAGAAACCCCATTTCAAAATGGCTGACATGTATTGGACTCTGGACGCTGTTTGATGGAATTATGTTTTGCTTTCTAGAGAAGAGGCATCTCAGATGGGCTTGGAAGTAGCTGGAAGAGCAGCCGGTCAGCAGGAGCTAGGCAGGCAGCCCTTGGGGATCAGACACGAAAGAGGAAGGATGGCCAACCTGCCCAGGAATGGTATCGTACTAAAATATCGAACCAACTTACTGCAAATCACATAACATGGGATTTTGAACATCGAATTTAACCGAAATTATAGATGGGGTGGGCTTGGGGTCTAAATTAAGGTGGGGTCATGCTGGGGCCTCCGCCCTCATGTATTGGTCCAGAAATGGGTTAAAAGAAAAAAAAGATGTTATGGGACTTGCAATATAAAGTTCAATGTTTTGATGTCGATCCATAGAAAAGGAATCGCTATGGTGCAAGAGGGGTCATACCAAAACCTTATATGTTTCATTTTGAGGGTGATCATATACTAAGCCATCCAGTTTGGCATAGGTACCCAAATTACTGGGGAAACACATTCATGACATCTTTGGTCTTTGGAATGGTCCTTGTGAGACGTTACATACATTTGTTGGAGGATTTGAATGAAATTGATGCAAGAATGCCATTTACTCTTGAGATTGGCGCTACAAGCCTTTGTTTTCTGGATGTAAAGATCACTCCGTCAGAACAGGGATTAACCACAAACATATTCCGAAAACCACCAATAGAAATAATCTTCTTCATCGACTTAGTTTCCACCAACCCAGTCTCAACAAGAGTTTGCCCTCGAGTCAACGTCTGAGGGTCAAGCGCATAGTTAACAACAATGCTGAATGCTATAAAGAATTGAAACACATGGCCCAAAGATTTAGCGATAGGGGCTATTATAATGAGGAAGTGCCTCCGGCATGAATCCAATACAGAACATTGCACGCAACTACATTTTGAGCACCACAAGGATTGTTAAAGAAGTACCCCTGGTTTATGCTTTGAAAAGCAATATAATTATGACATGTTTTAAGAAACATTTGAATATTCTTAAATGCTATAAGTGGGTGGAGAATTTATTTTGCGATCCTCCACTGTTTTCGTTTGCTTGTGGTTCCAATCTGAGGGATTGTTTGGTGACAACTGAGATCAGAGAGAATGCTAAGGGTATCAGAGGAATAGTGGGCACAAATTGTAAATATGTTGTGAAAGATAATATAGAGGCTGTAAACATTTTGGAGGCGGCTCTTAAGCGAGCATCAGAGAGTGGGACTGCACTCGGTTCCATTTAACAAAATCTCCACGATGCAGTCCTACATCTCATCTCTTCTCTCTTCATGCTGCACTGTCTCCTTCTTCTTCTTCTTCTTCTTCTTCTTCTTCTTCTTCTTCTTCTTCTTCTTCTTCTTCTTCTTCTTCTTCTTCTTCTTCTTCTTCTTCTTCTTCTTCCTCTTCCTCTTCCTCTTCCTCTTCCTCTTCCTCTTCTTCTTCTTCTTCTTCTTCTTCTTCTTCTTCTTCTTTATCTTGATCCTATCTGTTCTGCAATTTAACAGCTCTGATGATCTACTCACATCTGAGATATGGGATGTGATCTCTTGTAAAAATCAAATTTTTCTTTTGATTGTAGACAAGTAAATAAAAATAAAATAAAAAAAAATATGTTGTGAAAGATAATATAGAGTTCCATCCCAGAACTGGAAAGAAGATTTATTTGCATCGTTTTGCCACGCATAATGTGATCTGCGCCTTACCGTGCCCATGTGGCTTTTGCTATGTTGGATAATCTACCAAAGCATCCAAAATGAGATGAAACGAACACAGATCAAACACTGGTGGCAACCATCAGAACGCGTCAGTGTCACAATATTTCCAGGAATATCGACACCAAATTGCACATATTTGTTTTCAAATATTGGAGGCCGTGACAACAAGAAGACCACATGAAGATCTAGGCAACGAGTTAGTTTTCCTTGAAACCTTCGGGATTGACAGATCAGACCGTCACACTGGGAGGAATGAAGGAAGGCTGTCATTTCACATGCTAGTGGTCATTTCCGTCATTAGATGTATTTTTGAACTTTTAATGTCACGTGTCTATACCTCTTGAACCTTTCCTTAGTTTTGTCTTATTGCATATATGTGGATGGAAAACATTTTCAATTTTTTTATTGATGCCTATAAAGGAATCATGTTCTGCTTGGTTTGCAGAATGCCTTTTTGATTTTTGTGTTTTTTGCATGCTTTTCACACACCAAATCTTCTGTTAATGTGGATTGTGGGCATTGTTTTCTGCTACAGAGGGGGCCCAGTGATGCCATCGGTGTTGTGCGATGACGTCATTGTACATCAATGCATGCATGATACTAACTGACTTATGGTGGTCCATAATCTTTTGCCGCCAGGATAGATTTTGGAAGAGATAAAAATATCAGGTCTACCCCTGACAACATGTTTGTCATTTTGGTACCTTACTTTTTTTTTAAAAGAGGAGATAAGGGATTTCTCATTTTTATCTCAGCAATGATGTTGCAGTCTTTCAAGCTTCTTCCAGTTTTCTGAATACTAGAAACCCTGCGCAGTATGCATACGTGGGTGCAGGTACCGCCTTTATTTATTTACATTTTTGTTTAATATTGTATTACGTTGTGAACTTATTTACAGTAGGGGGTTACTGATATTCGTTCTCTAAAACCTTTATACATTGGTATTTAGCTATTCTGTGATTGTATTTTTACAACATTGGAGATTCAGGTGTGCATTATGTGAGAACACAGACACGTGATTTACTCTTTGTTTAATATGTAGATGCATGTTCTAAGTTGACAATTATGTACATTTATCTTGTAATGTTTATATTCGATTCACTGAGAGGGATTGTGATTATACTTTTCTATTTTTCTTTCTTTGTTTTTACAGACTATGCCCTGATGGTGGGCTGTTGCCCAAAATTCATTGCCCTTGTCTATTCTGTTTCCTCATTTATGTTATACTAGACACATGAAATTACTGAATCATCAGTTACATTTGATGGCCTCTATCTCCATATGTATGGATTGAATAAATGTGTCAGTGCATGAGATTGGTTTGATCACCATTGCTAAGCATGCAGTACGGAGGGTACGACGTTGTTACATCGCCAGGTTTTTTTCGCAGAGATTTTTGGTTTGATCACCATTGCTAAGCATGCAATACGGAGGGTACGACGTTGTTACATCGCCAGGTTTTTTTCGCAGAGATTTTTGCCGAACATTGAAAAAACAAACTGAAAAATATGTGGGGGTGTAAGGGGATGTACGGAGTAAAGGGGTGTGGGAAATAGCGAGTTAGACAATGGGGAAGTAAGATTGGGTGGAATCATTATTTGTACGCACCTAACACTTATCTAAATGACAGCACGTGTTATTTGCTCCTATTAAAACACCATGATTGAGAGGTTTGTGAGACTCTCAGAAGGAATAACAGCAAACCTTTGCAAGCACATACAATCTGATCCAATGCAATATTCTTATCCCCCCTCTTATCCACTTCACTACAGTAGAGTTTGAATTGGTAATTCACGCGGCTCATTATGGCAATCTAAATTTAGTGTATGTCACTATTTTAAAAAAAAGTAACAGTCCACCGTTCTAAACAAAAATATGGTTTCTTCTTGCATTTCATTGGAGTGTTAGTTTGCTTGCAAGGCCTGAACACTGTTTTGAGATTCTTAAAGCCAACTCATACACAGCTCACATCCACAGTGCTGCATTATATAATGTTTCAATGGCAGCTTGGAGTAATATAATAATATATATGTTATATTATAATATATATGTTTGAAATCATGACTGCACTGCAGGTCAGAACTCATCCATTTGTAAGACTGGCAATACGTATTGTGTCAAGTCATGGCGCGCTTGGAAACTACATACAAATGGACTAGGCCCTGAGGACCAAAGGGCTGAGGATATCGCTGTTTGCTGTGGCGAGTGTTATTTTCAACCAGGTGGAGAGGAGAGGAAAACTGAGGTGCGTGTGCCTGTACCTTTAATTCACCAACTGACCTGGTCACCTGACCTTGGTCAAACAGGTACTTAAGGCCGCCTCTTCCGCCCTTGTGGCGCTAAGCCCTGAGGACCAAAGGGCTGAGGATATCGCTGTTTGCTGTGGCGAGTGTTATTTTCAACCAGGTGGAGAGGAGAGGAAAACTGAGGTGCGTGTGCCTGTACCTTTAATTCACCAACTGACCTGGTCACCTGACCTTGGTCAAACAGGTACTTAAGGCTGCCTCTTCCGCCCTTGTGGCGCTAAGCCCTGAGGACCAAAGGGCTGAGGATATCGTTGTTTGCTGTGGCAAGTGTTATTTTCAACTAGGTGGAGAGGAGAGGAAAACTGAGGTGCGTGTGCCTGTACCTTTAATTCACCAACTGACCTGGTCACCTGACCTTGGTCAAACAGGTACTTAAGGCCGCCTCTTCCGCCCTTGTGGCGCTAAGCCCTGAGGACCAAAGGGCTGAGGATATCGCTGTTTGCTGTGGCGAGTGTTATTTTCAACCAGGTGGAGAGGAGAGGAAAACTGAGGTGCGTGTGCCTGTACCTTTAATTCACCAACTGACCTGGTCACCTGACCTTGGTCAAACAGGTACTTAAGGCCGCCTCTTCCGCCCTTGTGGCGCTAAGCCCTGAGGACCAAAGGGCTGAGGATATCGCTGTTTGCTGTGGCGAGTGTTATTTTCAACCAGGTGGAGAGGAGAGGAAAACTGAGGTGCGTGTGCCTGTACCTTTAATTCACCAACTGACCTGGTCACCTGACCTTGGTCAAACAGGTACTTAAGGCCGCCTCTTCCGCCCTTGTGGCGCTAAGCCCTGAGGACCAAAGGGCTGAGGATATCGCTGTTTGCTGTGGCGAGTGTTATTTTCAACCAGGTGGAGAGGAGAGGAAAACTGAGGTGCGTGTGCCTGTACCTTTAATTCACCAACTGACCTGGTCACCTGACCTTGGTCAAACAGGTACTTAAGGCCGCCTCTTCCGCCCTTGTGGCGCTAAGCCCTGAGGACCAAAGGGCTGAGGATATCGCTGTTTGCTGTGGCGAGTGTTATTTTCAACCAGGTGGAGAGGAGAGGAAAACTGAGGTGCGTGTGCCTGTACCTTTAATTCACCAACTGACCTGGTCACCTGACCTTGGTCAAACAGGTACTTAAGGCCGCCTCTTCCGCCCTTGTGGCGCTAAGCCCTGAGGACCAAAGGGCTGAGGATATCGCTGTTTGCTGTGGCGAGTGTTATTTTCAACCAGGTGGAGAGGAGAGGAAAACTGAGGTGCGTGTGCCTGTACCTTTAATTCACCAACTGACCTGGTCACCTGTCCTTGGTCAAACAGGTACTTAAGGCCGCCTCTTCCGCCCTTGTGGCGCTAAGCCCTGAGGACCAAAGGGCTGAGGATATCGCTGTTTGCTGTGGCGAGTGTTATTTTCAACCAGGTGGAGAGGAGAGGAAAACTGAGGTGCGTGTGCCTGTACCTTTAATTCACCAACTGACCTGGTCACCTGACCTTGGTCAAACAGGTACTTAAGGCCGCCTCTTCCGCCCTTGTGGCGCTAAGCCCTGAGGACCAAAGGGCTGAGGATATCGCTGTTTGCTGTGGCGAGTGTTATTTTCAACCAGGTGGAGAGGAGAGGAAAACTGAGGTGCGTGTGCCTGTACCTTTAATTCACCAACTGACCTGGTCACCTGACCTTGGTCAAACAGGTACTTAAGGCCGCCTCTTCCGCCCTTGTGGCGCTAAGCCCTGAGGACCAAAGGGCTGAGGATATCGCTGTTTGCTGTGGCGAGTGTTATTTTCAACCAGGTGGAGAGGAGAGGAAAACTGAGGTGCGTGTGCCTGTACCTTTAATTCACCAACTGACCTGGTCACCTGACCTTGGTCAAACAGGTACTTAAGGCCGCCTCTTCCACCCTTGTGGCGCTAAGCCCTGAGGACCAAAGGGCTGAGGATATCGCTGTTTGCTGTTTGGCGAGTGGCGCAAAGCACAAGGCAAATAATCGGACGATATGAGTCTGTAAGAAATGGATCCATCTAATCTCAGTACATCTAATGTGCTGCTAAGAACTAGAGCTCAAGTAAGACAAACAGCAAACTTAGAAGTTCTGCAGACGAAAAAATCGAAAACCAAAAAAGTAAGTCAATACTTTTCCTGTGGGTCAGCAACTGACAATATTGGCTTAGCTGAAGATGCATCTGTAACGCCGCTGGAAGATGTGTTTGAACCCCTGAAAACACTGGATGTTGGCCTATCACCTATTTGTGGCACGTTCATGCCCCTTAGCTTACATGCGCAGGCTATTTCAAGCCCTCCGTCCCCACTGCCCCCTCCTCTTCCGTTGCAAGCAAAACAAGTAGAGGGGGACGGGGGCTTGGTCTCAACGTTCTCAAACCAAGTGAAGAGGACCAACAAAAAAACTAATATGAATAATATGAAGAACATAAAGTCAAGTGGTATCGAGATAGAAGAGAACAGTAATATCGACCTTGATTCGCGGACTGGCCGGGCCGATGTGCCGCTGTCGCCGAGTGGAGTGGAGACCGCCGCCTTGACGGGTGTTGTGCCGGTATGCGAGGACGCTACCGAGGAGTGGAGAATGGAGGATGCCACAAAATCCCCTGCCGTGGCGGCCGTTGATGACGTTGGCGGGCTGGGCCAGGGGGCGTGGCCGGTGGTCGCGGGCGAGCCCGGTGCCGCTGTGGGGATCGTGAGTGAGGCGGTGAACGTGCAGCGCCTGGTGGATTTGGCAAATGCTGCAGTGGGCTCTGCTTCGCTTCCTCCCCCTGAGTGTAATATGAGGCTAACTGCTTCGTTCAGCGGGACAGGTGGCGCGGGCGATGGACACGGAAACACTGTATGTACAACTACCGATTCTCTCATGTCGCTGAGCAATCCTGTAAATGCCTCGCTGTGTGATTCTTTTGCCGCCCCTCAAAACGCTAGGAGCCCCATTTATGCTTCACAGCCCACAGAGACCCCCCTTAAGGATTCTAGCCTGAAGACAACATCGCATAGTGAAAATACACAGATTATTCAAAATGCTACAGGAAATGGTTTACTAATAAATGACAAAAGAAACTCATTAGAGGTAGTCTCTGCAGTCCTACAGAACCTAATAAGTTTAAACAAATCCAGATCTTGTAACCGGTCGGATGTATCTAATCTACCTCATGAGTTATTATCCAAAGCCCCACAGAAAAGGACTTGTATGAGTGTCACTAACTCAAATCCAGATATATGGGGAATTGGTAATTATAAAAGAAGTAAACCATGCGTGACAGAGTCTTCTGATAGTTTTGAACCGTCACAAGAGGGAAATGTGGCCGATTCGCAGAAAAGATTGCCTATTCCACCCAAGACTGGTCAGTCCAGCAACAAGAGACGTTACATCATTGGAAAGTGAAAGCTCAATTTGTGAAGAGACATCTGACGATTCTGATACGTCGGACTCTTTGATTGGTGACCGTCCGTTTCCTAAGATTAGGAGGGAAGGGACATGCTCTAGACGTATTCCACGTAAGTCAGAGGGGAGAGTAGAATGTGATCGGCCAGCTCCTTGTGTTCATGTGCCCTCTAATGATCTTTTAATAGCTCTTACATCGGCAATGTCAATTTCTCTCACACCCTTCACGAAGTTATATGAAACCTTAAATGATAACGTGAAGGATGTCACAACTCTACTAGCTCTGATGAATTCAAAATTGGTTCACCTAGAATTAATGCAGGGTAGAGATAGACACAAACAAGAAGAGATGACTCATCAAATTATGGTGGGCATCCTAGCAACAAATGAGGCTAAAAAGAATGATGTGATTGACAAAAAGCTGTTTGCAGAGGTTGCAAAAGAAGCCTTGTCCTTATTTCATAAATCACACACAGCCATAGTAAAAAAAAGATGAACTACGGGACGACGGTAACCTGAAAGACTTGGGAAGTAAAGCTTTAGCTGCCAATTCGAATGTTTGCGTAAACTCTTCAAAACTGGCCAAGATGCCTGATCCACATTTACAGCCCGTCCAACCAGACACGCAATTTCTCCTGCATAGTAAGTCACCAGGAAGTTCAATAATAGAAGTGATTGACATCACGAATGAGGGGCCTAAAGAAAGCGCTGCTCTGTTGGAAATTGAGGTGCGCAAGCAAAAGCTTGTTGATGAATCACATTCCAAAAACAATTGCTTAGGAAAAGATCTTGATATTTTGTTTAATACAGCTTTTATGCAAGCAAAAAATGCATCCAATCCAGCCTTAGTGGACCCTCAAGTGGCCTCCGGTTCATCTCCACTTCAGAAAATTATAGAAGGGGTTTCTGACCCACAGAATGTGTCGGTGACAACAGCGAAGTCTGCAGGTCTGTTTCCTATTTTTCAAAGTTTAGATCTAGAAGTGCAACCGACTTCAACTGTGGGTTCAAAGAAAAATCATCCTCTAATGAAAAAGCAAAAGAACATGCCTGCTCGAAAAAAATCGCAACAAAAAGGGGCCCGAAGATTCTTACGGAATTTAAATATGTTTCAAATAGTTGACAAGGCTATTTCGACCAGTTTGAAATTAGCGGACACAATAAAGGAGACTCAGATTGTGCACCTGGAAATAGACGATCCAAAATCTAATGCGATGGAGAGTTTGCCCAACGAAGAGGACTTGGCAATACAAGAGGAATTAAGGGATCTATCAGTTTATGAAGACAAGATTGAACACGATGTTGAACCGGTTAAAACTGTTGCGGAAGTACGCGTCATTCAAGAAGCTGTAGTATCTGCATTGGAAACAAAATCGAGCAGCGATAATAAGATTACATCATTTGAGAAACAAAATTGCACCCCGAATGAGTCACAGAAGGGCGAAGCTCCATTAACCTGTCCAAGACGTGTAGTGAGAGATAGACTGTGCAAGATCATTCCGCCAGTTGTAGAGGAGAAGGAAGAGAGTAGAGTGCCAAGGTGTCCGGAATTCATGACACTACAAGCTAAAAGAGAAAGACAAAAGGATACAAGGCCAGTTGAAAGCACAAAATACTGTTGACTCAAGTCAGTGCAACTTATATGAGGGGTACCTTGAGAAAGAATTGGGATCAGACGCGAAAACACCTCTTGATGCCAAAGTAGAAATGTTTCAGAAATTGGACTTATTTAAGCCCAAAATGTTAGCGCAAAATTTGAAAAACAAGAACAGGATGCCTGCCAGACAAACGGCAGAGCCATCGTTGCTGATTAAATTAATGTTAGAGCGACTGGAGGGCTCAGATAAACTTATTCTGAACAGAACTAATGTGCTACGACTACTTCATCATGTACCCCTTCTTCGTTCTTTGGAGTCGAAAGATCTGAAAATTATTGAATTCCCAGAGGAAAGGTGCACCGATAAGGTGATTTTACATCTAAACTCTAATCTAATCGCAAATGTAATTTTGGATGCAAATGAAGAGCTGTTATCAATGGGCTTCGACACTTATAAAGTGAGGGACCCGGAACGACGCGAAAAAGAAGAGATGTTATATCAGCCACGAGAAGCTTGGCCCTCTAATAAGTGTACCTCTAAACCTTTTGAAGTGGCGAGAAAGTTGGATCAAAGTGAGAAAACCTGGCGATCCTCGTCCGACCTGAATGGTCTAACTAGCAGTGCGCATTCAGCTGCTTTGCCTCCCCAAAGTTTTGTGGCGGTTGAAGAGGTCATGAGCTTCAGAAGAAGTTCAATGGAAAGAATTAAGATTACTATAGATAATGAGAGACAAACTGAAAAATCTTCCTTGATAAAAACAAGCACTCAAAGAGAATATGTCCCCGTAGAAGACTGGAACTGGATGGCCTTGTCACTAAATGCAAATTTGGACAGCTAATGCCTGAAGCTTAATGTGGATCAAGAATGCTCTTTTGCCTCATGGAATACGCGTGGTTTTTCACATCTCTTAAATAATAACTGGGCACACGAGTTACAACTAATCTGTTTACAAGAAACCTGGATCTGTGAATTACCAACAATCACAGACTACGAATGTGCAATCAATTCAGCCATAAAGGCAGAAAAGGGCCGCCCAGTAGCACGTCTCCTGACATTGATTAAAAGGTCATCGGGATACCGGTTGCAGAACTCGACGAACTATACGCCCTACATCCAAGTCTGTGAGTTACGCAAAACTGCCACTCCCTTCAAACTTTCCGACATGATCTATATTATCAACTTATATTGGAATCACCAACGGACTGGGTCACTTCCATTTATTGATCAGGTTACCGCAATTCTCGATAATTTGTTGGAATCAAACAGTGGAAGTGCTTTGATAGTTTGTGGCGACTTAAACATTGATTTTTTTAATCCCCAGTGTCCCGCCAAAGGTCATTTGTCAAAATTATGGTTAGAAGAAATGGAAGTAAGAGGACTCTCAATGCTAAATGGTCGATGCAAGGTGACATACCGGCTAAGCCCACGTGGCAGCGGGAAGGTCAAAGTTCCATCATTGATTATATTTTTGTTTCTGACATGCTGCATGGAAAAATTAAGACCATGAAAGTTCGTTCCATGAAGAATAGCGATCATGAAATGCTAGAATTACGATTTCAAAACTCACAAAGTCCGCAAATCAAAAAGTGGAAAACTAAATTCACAGTGGAAACAAACCGTCTTCGTCTAAAATTGGAAGAACACGACGTGGCTAAGATATGTAAACAACTCAAGTCGAAGCCAGACGAGATTGAATATATGCCAATTTTATCTCAATTTAAAACCAAAAATATTGTTCTGAAAAACTGGTCTTTCGTGAACAAACATAGTTTTGATCTTATGGTAAAACAACGAAAAAGAACAATGCGAGCTGAAATTCGAAAGAATAATAAAGGCCCAAAGAGTGAAATAGCAGTAAAAAACAAAGTAGTCAAACAAGCCTATAAAAATTGGATCAAAAGCCATCGATTTATATTACATCAAAATGATGCTGAAGCAATGATGAAGATCCTTACGAATAAAAACATTGGCGAGTTTTGGCGAACTATCAACTGCATGGAAACCTCGCAAGTGGCCCTACAAGCTTGCCCTATTTCTGAAATAGAGTGGGTAAACCACTTCACAGCCCTATACTTCAAAGATCTTGCTCCAAATATGTCAACTACCAATCTAACATCATGGAATTTACCTTTCACAAAGGACAATATCCGAGATATAATCATGAGAGCAAAAAACTTGCGGGCCCCCGGCCCCGATGGGTTGTCTAACTATATGATCAAACAGTTTCCTGATCTATGGACAGACTTGTATTTTGATCTATTTACGAAAATCAACTTGCAAAAGAAAGTGCCAGCCTCATGGAAGACTGGGATAATTGTGCCAATATTTAAGAAAGGAAACAGAGCATCACCGGAAAATTATCGTCCGGTGGCCCTGCTCGACGTTCTGGGCAAGATTTTCTCATCCCTGTTGCAAGTAAAACTGATCACTTGGGCTAAATCAGCGAAAAGAGTAGATGAAAGACAGGCGGGTTTTGTGAAATTTGTGGGGTGTTCACTAAACCTGCTGGTTCTAAATCTGCTGAAAATGGAAGCTTTGAGAACTAACACGAGAGTGTATCTTGCTTTCGTTGACTTCTCCATGGCCTTTGACATGATTGATCGTGACTATTGTGGCAAAAGTTGGAACTGTGGGGCTGTCCGGTTGGCTTACTTGCAGCAATTCAAGAGCTTCACGCTAATACTTCAATTGCCGTTAGGCTGGACACATCGGGGACGTTGTCAGCTCAAATCAAGACATGCAAAGGAGTCAAGCAAGGTTGCCCGTTAGCAGCTGCAATCTTTGGCCTGTTTATCTCTGATATTGGGGACGCAATTCAATCAGTGCAATCTTTTCCACCAAAACTCAATTAATCGAAGGTAAGCTGGCTGTTGTATGCTGACGACTTGGTAATTCTAGATTTAACACTGATTGGTCTTCAACGCAAACTCGAAGCTGTTCAAAAATATGTTTGGCAGAATAAATTGAAGATCAATATAACCAAGACAGAAATACTGGTGTTTGAAAACTTAAAAATAAGTCGTAACTCAAGAGACTTAAAATATGTATGGTCTCTAAATCAAATGAAATTGCAGCTCTCAGAAAGCGTAAAATATCTCGGCATGAATCTAAATTCCAGCATATGTGACGACCCTTGGGTGGTCGATTCAAAGCAAAAATGTGGTCAGCTGGCCTGCCAGGGCTCGGTGATACATAGAAAATATGGGCGATTTTCATTGCAACCGCTGCGTAATTTCTATGAACAAAAAGTTATGCCGATTCTGTCTTACTGCGCGGAAAATGCCTTTGGTTGCCCGGCAACACACTGGAACTCATTAGAACATATGTTCTGGACCAAAACCTTAAACTTACCACCTGGAATTGCATCAGCCTGCATACGATACGAATTAGCTTTAATTTCACTGCACGCTAGGATATGCTGGAACCAACTAGCACTGTTTCGAAAAACTAGAGCAGAGGAAGGAATATTCCAATTCCAGATATTCCACAATGCTCAATCGGGAGGCTCAGATATTCTCTCTCAAGGGATAAAAAGATGTGAAGATCTTTTAGCATTTAACAACATTAGCTTCAAAACTCTTCACACAAATCCTACGGCTGCTAAAGTGACCCTATGGCGCGCTGACAGGATAAATACTTGTAACAAGCGTTTAGCCGCCAATGCGATGAAAAATTCTCCTGCTGAATCAAGGGGTTACAACATCCTTCAAAGATATCTGACTCGATTCCCCAATTCGAAAGCCAGAAGACTATACATGCTATTTCGGCTGAATGCAATGAAAACGAAAGAGCGAACCGGCCACTGGGCGTGTAATGTGGGACTAAATTCTATCTGTCGCTTTTGTAATAAGGAGTTGGAGTCCCTTAAACACTTAGTCCTCTTTTGCTCAGCGTTGAAAGATGCAAGATCAATTCATCTGGGCCGGTGGTATCACGAAAATCAGTCTGCATGTGCAGACGAGTGGTGGAGGAGAATGTGGAATGGATTAGATATGAAATTAATCTTGCCCTTGACCTCCTTCCTGGCCGTCATTGATGACAAACTAAAAGATCAAACCGGACAATTGTGAGAATGCCTGAATGAGTTTAAGTGCTTTCAAGGTTGATCATGGAAAATAAGATCTGTCAATGTGACTTTTCTGTTTGGGCAGCGAGAAGGGAGGAGGTCAAATTGGGGGGGGGAGATAAAGGTCACTGGACTTTTGTGGTTTTTACTTCTGTTGATTTTGGTTGTGTAATATTTTAAAGGTTTGATTTTAAACCAATAAAATTAATTTAAAAAAATGTAAAAAAATGGACAATTACTGCTCAAGTCATCTACATGACAAGTGGAAATGTTCTCTTATTTTCAGAGACAACTGAAATTAACAATTACTTTGTATTTACTAGAATACAAGCGCCACATTTATCGGGGCACCTGTCAAACATTTCTTGCTCATTAACTTGATTAGAGCTCGCTAATATTTTTGGATGCACAATTGACACTGCATTTTGAAGAGCTTTTGTCCCAACTCTGTTCCTTGATTGCTTTAAAAAAAGCCTAAATCCCAAAGGAAGACTAAGTGGGAATTCTTTCATTTGGTCTTCAGGCTACATCAGTTATTCAATTGACTTTTTTTCAATGGTTCCTTGAATTTGACAATTAACTGCTACAGTCAGCCAATTTCTACAGTATGGCTGCCACTCGCTGTGCATGTTTTATCATGTTTGTATTTACAATTTATTGGAAATTATATCGGTCTTGTATGGCTGGGTAACCTTTAGTGACCCGGCCATACAAGATGGGGTGCCTGGAGGTCTCTGAATTATTAAAGGGGTTCTGTGCTCCCAGGTCATGCACTGGCGGACAAATGTAAATGTCCCTACATTTAAAAAGGGCAAAGATTGGTGATGTCACCCCAAAGATTATGGGTGAAATTGCCCTAAATAGATTTCAAGACAGGGGAGACAAAAATAATATATTGTGTGAGAGCCAAATTGGCTTTCGATCTGGTGATGGCAAAGTAGATCAGTGCTTAAAGTTATCATTGATCATCGATGGTTTCTATAAGTTCAGAGGAGGCTTGTTTTTTCTGGCCTATTTGGGCCTCTCAGCGGTCTTCAGTTGGGTGAATCGAGAACGACATTGGGAAGTTTTATTTGGGCTGTGTATTGGCCCTTCCTTGTTAAGTATTGCAATACAGTTCTATTCAAGTACCAAAGCGTTTCTACAGTACGGCACTAGGGGAGAAATTACTTCCACAATCCCCATTACACAGGGAGCCAAACAGGTGTACAAAATTCAACGGACACATTCTAATCTATATGCTAACGGATTAGAAAGGTGTCTTCTTGAAGTAACCGTTGACGTTCCTCATCTCTGGGCAGCTCAGTAACACTTTTAACTTATGCAGATGAAGCTGTTCTTATTGGACAGATGGTGAAAGCTCTACCGAGCCTATTCGTTGGCTATGCAGACTTCATGAGAAAATGATTACTCTTGATTAATAACGTCAAATCACATGTTTTCTCATACTCTAAACAGAAGCC
The DNA here is from genome assembly GCF_040938575.1 of Ambystoma mexicanum. Taxonomy (NCBI): domain Eukaryota; kingdom Metazoa; phylum Chordata; class Amphibia; order Caudata; family Ambystomatidae; genus Ambystoma; species Ambystoma mexicanum. Next base: position 204,568,995 of record NC_090940.1, read on the forward strand.
GAAAGGCACAATCTTTTCTGTTTACTACTCCATTTTGAACCAAGTCCCATTCTTTGATTATTTAGGAGTAGGGTTTTTAGATAATGATTCATGGAAAGAGCATTTAAATAAGACTGCTATCTTGGTCAACCAAGCTAATTTGTGTATTTTAAGGTTCCCGGACAGCTTTGGGGGTTCACCTGGCCATTACTGCATTTGAGGCTGATTAAAAAAGAATGGCCCGATACACTTCAGCCATTTGGGGACATTCCTCTGTGCATGGTTTGACAAAAATTTAACTGAATTTTGTAAGCGTGTTGGGTTTCCTACGAACAACTTCAAATTAATGCGTTTATTTGGAGCTTACGTTATTGCCAATTTCAGCTGATGTATCATGATTCCCAGTTCTTTTGTGGTTGTCAATTTTTATCAAAGAAAAGGTCATGTTGTCAGGACTGATTCTTCGGGGTGTGATGGCAATGGATAGATATTATATGAGCAGATGGCTTAAATACATTGAGATGCTGCTAACAAATTTGGTTGATAGATATTTGTTCCATTAAACTACTTTGGTGGGTCCAAATATAAAGAAATTAATGAAAACTGCGTATTTGACTCTGCATACAGAGACATTATTTGATGCTGCTTCCAAGAAATCTTCTGCAATTGTCTTTCTTCGTTTTATGGCCCTATCAGAAGATTCTGACTGTTATTTGTCCTGAATCTCTAACCCTGTAGTCAGGTGCTTGATAACAAAACAAAAATTCCACCAGCTGCCGCTTGTCTCTAATAGAGCTAAATGGACAACAAGCTCTACTGTCTGTAGCTTTGATCGACTTTCTGTTGAAACTAATCTGCATTTTCTTTCTTTGCCCCTGTTACAACGTACCTCATGTGAAATGTGGAACTGCATTACTGAAATTGTTGGGATTTAGTCAATGCAGGGTTAGGGTTACTTATTTTTAATCCTAAGCAGGGTAATGATCAGAGGGCTTGCTGCGGTTTGGAGTGTTATCTTCTGGCAGCTATAGGGATAATATCTCGAAAAGTGTTCAACCTGGCTACTGTGGTTTCCGATTAGTGAACTTTTAGGTAATTGTGTTTTATTCTTTGATATGATTGTATGTATTTTACTATTTAATATGGTTCTACGCAGATCTATGTGATCATTGAGAATATAAAATATTGAATACATAAATGCTGATTTTTTTCTTCTTCTTTTCATGCAGTTATATGTGGGTGGATACTCCCTACACCTCCCCATACTCCCCTTACCTAATTGCTTACCCTAACCCACCCTTCACATATAACACATATAATTGCAGAGAAATCCCCCCATGCATTTTTGCATTCAGTGTTTTTGTAGGCGCACTAAACATGTGACGGATTCATACGCCAGATCCTGATGATTATGTGATGGTTTTATGTCTTTTGTATGGATTATTTCACATTGTTTTACTACCTTTATGGATTGAAAATATCTTAAATAAACAAGAAGTGAGAAGAACTTTTCACTTTCTGTCAACAGGAAAACAAATGGGCTCCATTGTTTCATAATACAAATATGATTTGCTTGATCAATGTTTTTCACTGGCTCAATGCCATGACAAATCACCGCATGACACACACTTGTTGGCAATTTCTACTGACTGTGATTTCTGGATATTTGCAAAAAGTGTCTATAACATGTAGACTATGTTTTTTTTTTAACCAAATGTGACACTTATGTATAGGTGTTTTGATTCTGGAACGGTTTATTGAGAAGCCACCCTCAACACAGGGAGTCCCTTCCCTCCCCACACAACTGGTTATTCAACAAAATGTTTAACAGATTCTTTTTTTAGCCCTATCTCAGACACATATCATGCTCCTGGGATCCCTCTCCCCTGAGCTAACAATGAGCCAAGAACCAGGCTGGCAATATATTGGTATTTATTTAAATTAACAGTAATAGAAATTAGCACGAACATATTGAAAACACAACTTTATCCGTGGCACAACATAAGCAACTTCTCTCAGCATAAATACACCACAAAAGTGAGTTAAAAAGAACACAGACACAATTCTTCCCTTTCTGTAAATCTCACTTCACAAAATAATTACACTGATCAATAATATCATTTCAAGCCAAACTTTGTTTTTCAGACCCCCCCCCCCACTTACTTTGGTCTATGTTGGGAAGTCAGACAGAAACATTTTAATGCTTTGGCGGAATTAAGGATTTCTGCCCCTCCCCCCGCCCCGCTTACTGAAAGGCCTGTGTTGGGGAAGCTGGATAAAAAGGTTGGACTGATTTAAGAACAAATACATCCCTCTTCCTTAAGAGGTCAGGGTCAGCTGGACAACAAGTATTACCCAATTAAATTATAGACTATAGGTTTCAGTGCACACTGGAAAGTGAGCTTTGTTATTTTCGAATTTTAACAAAATTTACCATGTAGTGTTCTGCCAAATGGGGACTTAATTGAATTAATATTTGTGGTTATATAGGCTAAGAATCTACACAGTTTTGCCCCCTCCCACCCGCTATAAAGGGAATGGATTCAAGGCAAGCAGACTCCATGGTTTTCCAGGGCTTAGTTCTACTTACATAGCAAGCCTCTGTTTAAGGTTTCAGGAAAGCAAGCTGCATATCAAGACACTATGGAAAGATAGGGCATGGGTCTGGTCACTCCACTCTCAAAGATGGCCTCCCACTCTCCACCACAGGACCCAGTCAGCTTTGAGGCCTTCCTAGAAATGGACAGCTCCACCCAGATGCACTCTCAGCAATCTCCTCTGGTGTCTCATTACAGCTGTCAGGTGGTTAGTTTCAGCAGCCTTCCTGTCTTTCTCCTTTTTCTATCACCCAGTTTTTGTCTGTCTGTCCCCTGTCCTAGTACATTCCCCCTCATATAGCAGAAATGACATCACCAATTTTACAATCTTGGGGAAATAGCCTGCAATAACCCCTGCCACTAGGATTGGACAGTTACTCCTCTCTCTCCTCCCAACTCCGCCTCCAAGTCAGGATTGGTTTAGGGGTTTGGAGCAACATATGGCAATTGCTATTTTCAATTGCACTTTTGTTCTCATTTCACCTTTTTGGCAAAAACTAGTTATGTATCACAACTTCATAATTTTACTAGCAACTGCCATCCCAAACATATTTTGTTTTAGCTGATCATGGAGAATTAGATAAGCCGACCAAATCCATACAATGTTGCATGGCCATGTGGCACATTTCTGTCGTTTCCATAAAAGGCACAACAGCTATGAAGATGTAGGTTATTAAGCATATCCCTAATTTCATTTTCCACCTTTTCACCAATTCTCACAGTTGGAAAATGTTCAGATCAGCCAGAAACCTAGTTTAACTGGCCATTACAGTTCCCAGAGTCACAGGTAGATGCATTTTATATCCCCAAAATCGCCTGGAAATTACATAAAAAATGGTACAAAAATAAAATCAATCCACAGTATGGTTTCTGCGAAAAAGGTCTAAATGATAATAGTCCTTTTAAATTAATTGTGAATGTTAATGGTCAGCAAATGGGAGTCCTGCTTCATCGAGCACAGCCATCTGTCTCCCTGGCCAGCCTGTGTTTTTTATGAGTCTCTTTGAAGTTGGTAGTTTTCTCTTTGAAGTCGGTGCCCCCATTTTCATACATATTAGTCGTGCACCAGTCAAGGATGAATTTCACTGAAGGGCCTGCTTTCAGAGCCAGCAAGTCTGGAGGACACTGGGTTTTCAACACCTTCAGCAGCACATTTTATTGTGGGTGTCATTATATGGGAGATGTGACATCCAGGCTGGAAGTGGGAGTTTTCCTTTGTGAAGTTTTGACCAGAACAAGAAACAGGTTTTCCATGAAGACAAAATGGCTCTTCAAATGTCACTGGAGTTTTGTAGGTGAAACATAATATACATTGCGTTTGTCAACCCACATATCATGTTTTGTTTTCCTGACTTTTTCTGAGAGCAGTGATATTTTTTTACACTTTGGCTTTTTAAAGCTGTATTTATTTGCATACACATGTGCAGGCCGTTTTTGTTTTCAATGTTTAAAAATCCTGTTTTCCCTGTGACAGGGATCTTTGATTCCTCCTTCTTTTGTAAATTAAAATGCTGTTTGTCCATTGGTAATGACAGGTAGGCCCCTTTCCACATGGCTCTTTAACTTTAGTTGAAAAACAAAAGCAAAAGCCGGGCCATTTTTGTTTCAGTGATTCATGTGAAAGGGACTCCTGTTTGTGGCCTTTAAATGCACCCCACAATCTTAGGTGATATAGTATTGTCCACCTATGCCTATTTTTGGCGGATATACATGTTTTTTTCTTATTACATATCCTTATTCTGAGGATACTGTGGTGGATACAAGCACTTTACTGCACGTTGCAGTTTCAGAGGTTTTTCTGTGTATGTATGTATATTGTGATGCTGCCTTACATTTTTACTGTGTGAACAATGTGTTGCTAATGAAATATAAGCCAGCTATGGAGGCTCTTATAAATAAAAACAATGTTTGAATAAAAATAATTGTGGTATTCAAATGACATCCTCATCCTATTTTGTATAATATAACATTAGGCATTTCCATGTAATAAACAGCATCTTTGTGCATAGGCAAATAATATAGAACATTGGAGTTGTCTTATTCTGTTTACCAGAACAAATGCTCTCGCTCTTTTTGGGAACTAGTTAACAGTGTGAAAAACAGTCATTCGCAACAGGGGGGCGCCACTAAGGTTCATTGTGAATACTTTATTGGGAAGTCCATTGGTGCTAATCCTATTGTAGAGTTGTGTAGTGGACAAAAATCCAGTAATAAAGAGAATGGTCTTCATAAAATCCTGCCTGAAAACTGAGAATGGAAGAAGGTCTGTAATTAATGATGATTCTGTCATAATGATAATTTGCATTTATATAGCGCAACAAACCCTCGGGTATCTGAGCGCTGCTTATTATTACCCACAGTGTGTGGGGGTCATTTATCGACTTCGGAAGGATGAAAGGCTGTGTTTGGCCCTGCCGGGACTCAAAAGTGTGTCGGCAGGCTCTGCACGCATGTCAAAGTGAGCACTCTACTCGCTGGGCCATCTGACTGGCATAAAATCTTACAATGGAATTAAACTATGTCATTCCTGAATTATTGTATGAATTTGTACTTGTGAAATATTTGTTGTTAACTAAAATGGTGCATAGATATGAGTGACAAGAAATTTTAGATTAATTTGTATGAGTTTGAAAACATAGTTTTTAATAACAAAGTTTTATAGATATTAGTGACATGTAATATTGGAGGAATGTTGTATTATGTTGATATATATGTTTTTACTAATATTGGTTTTTTGATATTTTTGTAAAATGTTCAATTTATTCAACCATAAACAATAACATAAAAAGGGAGGTTATTGATCGAACCATTTTGCTGTAACCATTTTAGTTCCAATTCATTTGCTCAAATTTTCCCCTAAAAGATTTGGATGGTGGATTGGGTTTGGCAACTTTTGGGGAAGGGGCGTGTCGAGGCAGTGTGGCAATGCAGGAGGTCTGCCCTGTTTTCTATCCCAAAAAATTTGACCAAAAGCGTTCGAACTAAAATGGTTAGAGCAAAACAAAATATCAATAGACATCATCCCTGAGAATTAGCCCCTGTCATTTGCTCATGCTCAGGTCTCTAGTTCCCATAGCAACCTCCACAAATAGCATTCCTGATATTAACTGAGATGTACTGGGATTGTCATAGTAGGAGCAAACCAAACTAGTCAACTGAGTTTCTACTGACATTGTCAAATCCAGACTACACTGGCATTATCAAACATGGATTAGGAAAACTGAGCGTCCAGTTGGAAAGCCAAACTGAGAACATACTAATACACAATGATTGTGCCAGCTATGAACACAGTGATGTTGTCAAACTGGGAGTAACTGTGTTTATCAATTTAATCAGATTGTGCAAACTGGTAAATCCTGGGCTTGTCATGCTGAGAGTTTACTGGCAATACATTGGGATTGCGGCACCAATGACTATCCAACTCGGAGTAAAAGTGGATTGCCAATATGAGGCTACAAAGAGCTTGTGCAAACTGGACGTTTATAGGAATTGTGCAAACTGGGAATATACTGAAAAAGTGTAACAGTGAACTGGAAGCTTATTAGACTTGGTTCCCAGTGAACTGGGAGCAAGATAGGTGTATTTAACAGAACAGTGTTAATATGTATTCCAAAATTGTAAAACAGTCTGGCTGGTAAATATACTGGGATTGACAAACTGGCATATACTGACAGATTGCAATATTCTGGTGGTGCGCTCATTAGAAAGGGACTGGGGTTTGATAATCTGATGGCATACGGAGTTAGATAAATGGGAAGGATGTTGGCATTGTACAAACTCTGAATGTCAACCTAGGAGTGTACTGAGATTTTGCAACTGGGAGTGTCCTGGGCAGGTGAATCTGTGGAACAGGACATATTTGGACCATGCAGATTAGAATACAGTGAGATGTGAAACATGAGTATACCAAGGCTGTCGATCGAGAACATACTGCGTTCGGCATACTGGGAGAGTCAATGTGGGAATATGCTCAGTTTGCGCTGATTGGTGATCTACTAAAATGGTCGCAGTATTCATCCCACTAGGAGTACACTGAGTTTGTCAAATTGGGAATGAACTGGGATGAGACAAACTAGCAATTTATGTTAGGATTGCCACACTGGGGACATAATGGTATTGTGCAAATTAAGAATACACTGAGATTTACAACATGGTAGTGTACAGTGACCGTGTAGACTAAGAGTAAATACTGGGATTTCCACACAGGGAGTCCAGTAGAATTGCTTATCAGAAAACTGGGTGTATAATGTAATTGTGTAATAGCTCAGTGCACATAATTGAGCAGTGTTAAAGTAGGTGTAGGGATTGTGCAAACAGATATATACTGGCATAGTGAACTCAGATAATGCACTGGAATTATTGAGATACTCTGCCAAATATGAAAATAAAGGTATTGTCAAACTGGGAATATACTGTGACGGTGCCAGCCAGGAAATAACACTTGTTAATTGGTAAACATAGGAATGTACTAGCACAGTGCAAACCGGTTCTATACTAGGGTTGTCAACGATGTCAGTATTCTGAGGCTGTCCAAACGGAATTACAATGGGATTAGGAATCTTGGAAGAGATAGTGCTTTCCAAACTATGAGCAGAATAAGATTGTCTAACAAGAAGCACATTGTAAGGGGTCAGTAGTAAGACTCGGACAGTGGCATCTTACATTATGGTGGTAAACCTTTCTCATCAAAATAATAAGAGGGGTTGGGGAAGCCCGAGCTATTCCTAACTCTATGAGGGGTTTCCCTACCTCAACAAAACTAAGGAACGTCTGTGTCAGGATGTTAAACACAGTCTTCAGTCCTGTATCCAAAACCCTAAATTGACCCTTACATTCTAAACTAAATATAAGGTGAAAATGGGGATTTCTTTGAGCTATGAACGTACAGCTCATTCTGCAACTTTCCAAACGTTAAGTTCTATGGTGCACAAAAGAAAACAAAGTTCCATCAGGAAAGGGGTTTCCTTCCCCTAGATTTCTTCTAGTGATCTTGATAATGTTTTCTCACAGTTCTCGCATAGTTCTCTTGAGTCCTTAAAAGGGCATGAATCTTCCCTTATCTGATACACAGTTTCTCATGTGGGGGTGTGGACCCCTTGGGCTCTCTCAATCCTTCTTCCTTTGCAGTGTTCACTAACATGCCTGGGCTTCTCAGCTCATTGCTTCACTTGCTCATTTATCAAATTTACAACAATGTTCCAATATCAGATCACCAACCCTTAATGACTTCCACTTCTGCTTTCGTCTAGACTTTTGCCTTTAACACTGTTCGTACTTGCAATGATTACACAGTCTTCACTCAGATTCTTTCTCTCAACAATGTTCTTGTCAGAAATACATGCACTGTCTTTACCTTAGGCTATTTCTCTCAACAAGGTTTTTATCGCTAATACTTGCACTGCCTGTATTGGTAGTATTCACTCTGCCTTTACTTAGGCTTGTTCCTTCGACAATGTTCGTATCAGTAATATTCACTCTGCCTTTACTTCAGCTTGTTGCTTTGACAATGTTTGTATGAGTAATATTCCCTCTTGGGCTTTCTAGCGTAGTACACGGAACATGGCATTCACTTAGATGCTCCCCAATAACCCGCTCGCTCTCCTTGGTCTTACCGGTCATGGATGGCGTCTTCAGCATTCCTTGTGTTTCCCCAGAGTCTGCGCTCCCCAGTCCGTTGACTAGTCTTGCGTCCGGAGACTTCCCACTTCATCTTCTTCTGACTTTGGCAGCTCTGTCCGCCAGTTGGTGAAAAGCAGTGAACTTCTCCTGGTCTGGCTCGTCTGCACACCATGCCCTTCGCCCTCTGCACTGCACTCTGCAGTCTACGTGCCTTCGGCGTCCTCCACAGCGTCAGCACAAGTCAGGTGCCTCTCCAGTTTCTGGTTCTCTCATTCACCTGAAGCTGACAACTTCCCTGTGACCGTCTGCTTCCTCCAGGTTTCCCCGACCTGGTTCGATAGGAATGGGATCCCCCTCCCTCTCAGGTGTGCCGTATTTGAATCGTCCGGCACATGTCAGAGCCTTGCAACAACTAGAGTGTGTCTCCTGCTCTCTGGCTCTATAAATCTTCTTTTCTCCACACAACCTCCTCGTTTTAGTACTGTCACTTAATTTGTTACTGGAATATATAAGAGTGTTGTTATCAGTCATCTGGGGATAGGCATGCACTTTACTATTAGTCATAGTTGGATGTTTTCTTCCAGTAGTATAGTATGTCCTGCAGAATTCACAAAGTAAAGGAGTATTAGGCCCTTAGGGAAAAGGGGATAACCTGTTCTATCCAGAGAGTCTACTCCACTACCCTGGGGTTTGTTTCCCCTCATGTGGTCCTCCCCCGGACAGCCAGCCTCAGGGTCAGAGTCAGATAGCTTCTGCCTTTCCCTGGCCACACAAGGGGAAGTTCTCCCTAGGCAAGCAGTAGCGGCATCGCTAGATTCATCACATCTTGAGTCCGTCAATCGTCCACTCGCTGGCTCGTTCTGTTCCCTTTTGGAAATTTACTAAAACACACCGTTCACTAATAATTTTTATAACTTTCTTTGTCTTCCTGGCTGCCACCATCTTCCACAGACCAATGACTGGTTTACCCCTGGCTGGCGGAAAATGCACCACCTTCACAGACAAGCTTTGATCCCCGTAAGGCCACTACGGTTATGATGGGTGCATTATTAATACTCAGTAGCATGCTGCGGTTGTTCAAACAAGAATAATCTGTGGAGTGGACCTGGCAAACTGGGAGTATACTTGAATTGTGAACATTGAATTTTCTGGGTTTGTGTAAACTGGAAATGCACTGCGAGATCAAATTGGGAATAGAGCAAGATCGTGCCAGACTGCTAATACCAAACTAGAGATAAAATGGGATTTCGTAAACAGGTGCCTGTCGTGACTGGAACATCATTGGGTTGTGTATACAGAGTTGCTTGGTGCTGTCAAATTGAAGAATTCTGGAGCTAACAAACTGGAAGTATACTAGATTTATAATACAGGGAATATACTGGGATTGTCAGTCTTGCATATAATGGGATGTATTTGTTTATTTATTTATTAGAATTCTTATACAGTGCACCAAACGCCCGCAGGCCTCAGGGCGCACACGAAAAACACAAAACAAAACCGGAAGAGACAAATTGTGAAGGATTAAGTCAGAATGGATCAAAATGTCAGGGGGAGAGGCAGAGGGCAACTACGAGAGGCAGATTGTGAAAACTGTGATTCTACTGTTGACAACTGAATTGTGTGTTTAGGACAACTTTTACGGCAGGCATATATTTCTTGTTGTAAACCTAGTGCAATTACCATATGTATGTTGGACCTGTCAGTCAAACCCACCCCAAGCGAGCATGCAAGCCTGCAGCAGACACTAAGTGTGTACGATGTTATCCAATAACTAGGCCTCTTGTAAAGCGGTAATGAGTGCATATGCTGGAAACTAGCCATGATGTGCCTAATAACTATTCATAATTGAAACCGCAAATGATGTGTCTGATAACTATTCAGAATTGAAACTGGCAACGATGTGTCTAATAACTATTCATAATTGAAACCAGAAATTATGTGTCTAATAAATATTCATAATTAAAACTGCCCATAATGTGTCTAATAACTATTCAGAATTGAAAATGGCAACGATGTGTCTAATAACTACTCATAATTGAAACCGGAAATGATGTGTCTAATAACTATTCATAATTAAAACTGCCCATAATGTGTCTAATAACTATTCAGAATTGAAACCGGAAATGATGTGTCTAATAACTATTCATAATTAAAACTGCCCATAATGTGTCTAATAACTATTCAGAATTGAAAATGGAAATTATGTGTCTAATAACTACTCATAATTTAAACCGGTAATTATGTATCTAATAACTATTCATAATTAAAACTGGCCATGCTGTGATGTGTCTAATAACTATTCATAATTAAAACTGGCCATGATGTGTCTCATAACTATTCATAATTGAAACCGGAAATGATGCACTACTGGGCTTCAAGGTGCATAGATTAAAGAACAGAGAAAAAGATCTAATCCACAAAGTATGTGGGGCCTTGCGCTGCATTGCCACTTTGGATAAATATTCATAGAGAAAGGCTTTTCTATGGTGAGCTTGGGTGGGCCCACTCATTCCAGAAATGGAAAAAATACTTTGTCTATGTCTAATCTGAGCTTTTCAAATCAGCACCCCAACCCCCCAGAGTGTGTAGGTATGGAAGTGAGGGGGGTGAAGGAGGCGTGAGGGTGCGCAGAGGAGGGGAGGGAATAGGTGTGTTCGTTCTGGTTCAGATACTCCCAAGTAACTGACTCTCACCAATATGTTTTTGTTGTGATTTCTGATTTAAAATTAAATAAAGTTGATTAAAACATTTTTTTTTTAAAAAAAAGATACTCCCAAGTGGCCCACGAATACTTGTGGTTCTAAGAATTTTTAAAGCGTTTAAAGCAAATATTTGTGGGATAACCCTTGCGTTTCTTCCCCCGTGGGTTCTGGCGTCCTTATTTATGGACCGCACTTAAGAAGAGGGACCCGGAAAACCAGGATGTCCTACTATTGTACTGCAGATTGGTGTTGTGGAGTAATGTAGCCAAAACCACGGTCTATTTAATGACTAATTAAAAAGTATTAACTTAAATCAACAGACACCAATAGTAACAGAAGAAATGGTGTCAATTTTGTGGGAAAGCCTTAGAAACACTGGAACATGTTATATATAACCTATGCCTCAAATATTATAAAGATCTATTTCACTCCTCGATATGTATGGATGCAAAGGATTTATGGATCCAGGTCTATCATATACCTTCGAAATCAATTGGCTATACAACAGTACATTTTCTGTCTGGATTGAAGTTAGAAACAGAAGCTACTGAAGCCATATCTGTAATATCTGGGCTAGAAAGAAATGCCTAGGATATGTGATTTCGCATATTTTTTTCTATTATCTTAGTTATTGTTTCTTATATTTTTAAGTGAAATGAATGTAGACATCTTTTTAATTGTAAAGAATTGTTATCTTATGTATACTCTGTTGAAAGGTTGAACATTTCAGTCGTATCAATAAAAAAAAATAACAGAAGAAAATATTGAGAGGAAGCAGTGGAACGTGCAATTGAAAACGAACAGAATTCCCACAGAACTGTATGTCATAGATTAGGAAAAGGCTTTCTTGACGTGTTAACGTGGTTTTTAGTACGCTTCCATATTTACCCATCTTCCGAGAAAGATTATGCATGGTTTTGGGTGACGGGGTGTTGCTGCCATCTAGTGGCCATTTATGAGTGTCAGCCATTAATGAACTGAGCAAAAGCCGCCTGAGCGAACACATCATTTAAAACAACGTTGCGCAGGCTTTCTCGTACTGCATGTGAAACAAGGACAATTAAAAAGGGGACACGTCAACACTTTCTAGCTCAGAAAAAACATGGAATTATGACACGTTGAAAGTAACGAGTGCGGGATGATTTCCGACTTCCTGCTTAGTTCCCGATTGCGGAAACCAGAAGGCCGAAGGTTTCCTGCACCGGCCGTGGAGCATTTTATAGGCTGCCGCGAGTAGGAGCGAAAACTGGCGGAGCAAGCGTTTCCTTAAATACCTTACTTTCTGGAAGTCATTAACTTACCATTCGCACGGTGGAGGCAAAATAAATATTGAGTTGTTGCAATAACATCTGCAGCTTTTGAAGGGCCTTCGAAATCAATGCCCCGCTTGTTGCAGCAATTCACAAAATAAAAGGGAGGCGGGGAGGGGAGGGAAGGCTTTTCCCGAAATACTTTAGCAATTTATTTATGTTCGGATTGTTTTCTTGGACCTATTAAGGCGGGGGGCGGAGGCAGAAGTTGTTAGGGAGGGTCTGACGCTTAAAACACATATGGGAGCCACTTCCACCAGGCCCTGGCCCGTGACTGCCCCACTGTCGAGTCCCATTCTCCAGTCGTGAAGGTGGTCGGTAGGAGACACTCTAGAATAATAAAGCTGCCGCCTTTTGATATAGCAGTTCACGCCAGATTAATCCTGCTTCTAAGCACTGGAATGATGGGTGTTGTTATTGTCCTAGGCAATGGTACTCAAGTTATCACCCTGAAAGGGTGAGTGGCCCCCGGGTTTCAAACCTCTGGCATGGAAGCGAAAGCAGTGATATGGGATGTACATAGCAATCTCAAATAATGTTTATTTCCTGGTGCCAAAAAGCACCCCCCACATATTGGAAGACTGGGTCCCTTTACTAATCTAACGTCCGTGCTAGACTATTTGGGCAAAGTGCTGGATAATGGGAAGGCATTAGGAATACATGTGTTTGCTTAATGAGCTGCATTCCCATTGTTTGTAATGTAAGCAATTCCCCAATTCCCAGGGCGGACACCTTCGAATGTGGTACATGTATTTGAGGGTTAAGGGGTAAAATGAGTGGGGGGTGGAGGAGGGGGGTAACAGGGGTTGGGATCTTGGTGTAGGGGTGGTAGTGAAGGGGGATGGGAGACCCCCCAAATAAAAAATAAAATAATACAATAAAAAAATGTGATTGCAACTAAGTCAATTACTGCTAAGTGATGTACTTCGTTCTAATAACGTAGAATTGAAAAAACAGGTGCACATTAAAAAGAATATACTATACACTGGAATAGGTATAGTAAATGTTGAAATAGTTATTACACGTTGAGAATGTTTATAAAGTGTGTACTGAGAAGCCTGCTTGCTGCATGGTGAAACTGCTTAAACCTGAACAATGATTTTCATACCCACACTACTGACAATGTCACATGACAGGCACTCCTGCCCACTGCAGCGGATGGCGTGTCCTTTTCTTCCTAGTTTCATTTTGCAGGAATTGTTCTAAAAACAGTGCTGGCTTATCGGACAGAAGAGACTTTCGGAAAGACGTGCTCTGCCTGCAAGCTTGTTGAAGGCTTTACTCTTGGCTGTCATTGGTTGCCTGTGGCGAGCCCTTAGGCATCGAAACTTTGGCTTTTGAGGTCACAGGCATGGGTGGACCGGCCCATAGGGAACTCTGGAGATTTCCCGGTAGCCCTCTGCACCCTGGGCCTCTTTTGTGGTATTTTCAAATTTTCCCATATGAAAGAGATGGGCTTTCTGAAAATCTGTAACATGGGGCCACTTTGAAAATTATTTCCAGGGCCTCTTTTGCTTTCTAGTCCACACCTGGTTACAAGAAATGTGTGTTTGTCAGCACAGCACCAGGTCGATGCGTAAACATTGAGTGCTGGTTCGGGATCCGCTGGCCTGGATCCAGAAGAGCGTGGAGAGCTGTTTATGCTGGTTTGAAGGGCCCTGTGCTAGGGTCAGAGGCTGGGTCTGATCGCTAGAGATGACTTTCTCATGAGCGCACCCTGGCGGTAGAAGATTCGTGGAGCTGCCATGGGGCATTCCTGCTAGGCAGCAATGTACAGCAGAGGGTCACTGAGGACCAGGTTCAGCAGTCAGCAGAGCGTAACTGCCTGGCATGCCAGCATCTCCATCAGTAATGCCCAATGACATCACTGAGAGAGAGGTTGGACAGAAGGAAAGGGGATTTTGCCAGGGGGGAGGAAAAAACACAAGAGACAAGAGCGATAAAGGAGAAGTGGGATGAGTGACTGGAACAAACAAACCTTCTGAAACATAGAACACAGGTGCAAGCAGACCTGTTCCCGTGCAGATAATCTTGAGTGGAAGATCCATGGCAGAAGATATTGTGTCATGATTGCAAGAAAGAAGGAACACTTTCAGACCAGAGCTGGGCCTTAAATTACCATCACCTTTGAAGCAGTGACGTCTTTATGGGAGGGCAAAAGGGGCACCTGCCCACACCGTGGAGGGCCCCCCACAAGTGTGTCTAGTCTCAAAAGGGGCACCTGCCCACACCGTGGAGGGCCCCCCACAAGTGTGTCTAGTCTAAAGAAATTAATGACCATTGTTTACAAAACCTCAATAGCACACGTCAAGATATTGTATAGCATGTTGCTGAGGCTCTGAACCTATTGCCTGTCTGTTGTAACAAATGCTTTCTGCTCTGATCAATTCATCCTGTAATGCTTCCTGTGTTCACTGTCCCACACATAGTTTCTGTGTTCACAATAACTCCTGTAGAAGTCTTACCTTTCTATGGGAATTATATTCAGCAAGTGCAATCGCCAAAGTTGAAATGCATACTGATAGGTGTGCGTGCCACGTCGGTTCAGAAGATAGCTCAGTGTGTTAAGCACTAATTGCAGAGCTTAGTGTTCATATGCAAGATTATAATACTGAATTCCAGCAAGGCCAACTCAGCCTTTCTTATGTTTGAAGTTGATAAATCTGCAGGTATGTGTACTTTGTTTTGAAGTGCAACAGGTGTTATTTTCAGCAGTGTACCTGTAACTGTGGTTGTTATAAAAAAAAAAAAAACGAATATAGCATCAGTATGGTGAAGGTCTAGAAATTGGTTTCTGCAGATGGAGGCTTGTAAAACCTAGGCGGCTACCTCAAATAAAGACTATGGGCCTCATTACAAGTCCGGCGGCAACCGTGCTGGTAAAACCGGTAGGTTGCCGCCGGACTTGCAAACTTTTATGGTGCCTGACTTCACGGAAACACCGGGGCATTACAGCCCCAGCGGTCCATGAAATCAGGCGCCAGAAAATGTAAGTCCCCATTCTCATTTGGGTCCCATAGGACTCAATGGGAATGGGGCGCACGGAAGCACCGGCACCGTGTGCAACAGTGCTGGTACTTCCATGAAAGTCTGTGGGCGGGTGCCGCTCCGCCCGCCATGTCTGACCCTGGCGGGCGGGCTGGACAGCACCCGCCCGCAGACTCGTAGTGTACCGGTCTGGTAACAACAGTGCCGGTAAGCCTGCCGGCACCGTTGTTACCAGACTGGCACACTTATAATGAGGCCCAATAAAGAGTTAGTCACAGAAGTGATTAGGTATGCAAATTCAGAACTGTGGAACCAAAGCGTTCATGCTTTTATCCTGGCTTCCCCAGCAGACGATACAGTGATCCTGGACGAATCAACTTATTTCACTGACATTACTGTACTGTCTTCCTTGAATTGTTTTCCTTCTCACATATTGGGGTTATTGTTTAGCCCATTCATTACCTGATCTGACTTTTTATGCAGGTCCTTTCAGCGGAAGGGCCCCTAGACAGACGAGAGCGGATCAGACATTGCAGGCCTGTGGCAAGCATATTTTAAGGTCTCCTCATTTGGCACAAAAAATACTGTTTGCTTTTTTGTACAACCGAAAGGTTTTTGTGTATGTTTATAAAAAAACAATTTCACAAGCCTGTGTTTGGGCCAATTTAAAGCATTACAATACAAAAGAGAAACCCAGCTGTAATCTTTTAGGATCACATCAAATAGTATGTTGGCACCTATATACTTCCCTTGATAATCCAGACAATGAAGCCAGAACCATTCCCATTTTGCATAATGAGCTTCTATGACATTTTGTTTTTAAAATTGTCATTTTAGATTATGTGATTTGTCTACTTTCTAAGTCAGATCTATGAAATGGGATTATTTTAGTGCATGGAACGTACTAGGAAAGCAAGTGGTAAAGCTTAGAAATTGCAAAGTGGGTGCAAATCCCAGCTTCACCTTTTAACCAACGTGTAATCCTGGGCATCACATTTAATCTTGCACTGCCAAATATGTCACAATTGTCAGTCCCTAAACCATTCACAATTGTCACCCTCCTGAGTGATTTTTGTTCTCAGGATATGAGCTTCACAACAGCTTCACACATGGCTTAACTGGCTATAGTGTTGCTTCCTCTATACTAATAGTGAGCATTGATATATTGCACACCACAGCCAGTTGTTTCTTTGCTCTGTAATGGCAACCCTACTTGAAAACCATGTCCCTCTTCTAATCTCAATCTGTCTGGATGCGTGTACCTTCCCGGTAGCTTCTAATCTTCATCCACTGCCTATTCTATGCTCGGTGTATCTTTCTCCTTGCTTCTAATTGGTCTTCTGTATCCATGCTTGAGCATTTTTGCATTCTATGAGGGAGCTAATAGGAGTCTGTCTATTCTGAATTATGTGTGCCTTTTACATACGATCTGTGTCCATGAATTCATGTATACTATGACTGGTGTACCTTCCTCGTTACTGCTGATGATGAAAAATGGCCTGTACCTATGCTAGATAGCAAGTAGCCGTGGACTGCTGATGTTGGCCTTGAAATGCTACTCCTTTATCATTCTTATTACAGCAAGAATGAAGAAGGTAAGGGGACTGAAAGGGAATGCCATTGGCTGTTTTAATAGCTGCAAGGTAACATGCCAAGCTATGTGTTGTGATCGCGATGACGGTGGCATGACCAGATATTCTGGATACCTTAATTCATTTGGCTTGATGGAGGGGGGCTGTGCCCGGGCCCCCAAAGTGCTTAAGATGGCCCTGCTCTGAAGTATTTAAAAACTTCACGGGACTGGGTATGACATCAAAGAAACTGACAAGTGCGGCCAAGCAGTCCATGATAAAATACAAACAATTCAGGACCACCTCACCTGTGCACCGTTGCCGACAGCGTTCTTTTCTTGTCTGATTTCAAACCCACCTCTTCCACTGACATCTACTCGCTTGTTAATGGCTGGAAGGCCTTAGGGCACAGCTCCCACACCCCCTTTTTCCACACCCATCATCAAGGACAACATCAACACATTGGCACCTGCCATATCCATCGCTGCAACTCATCTGCCAGGACAGGCCTTATTCCTGGGACTACCACACAGGGCATCCTTCCTACTTTGCTAAAACAAATCCATCCTTTGACTGCAACTCCCTCCCTGCATCGAACATCCATTGCCCGGAACAAATACTGGGCAAAAAGGGCAACTTTACACTTATCAGAAGAAAGTGAAAGGTTTGACCTATTACATGGCAGCCAGCTGGGGCGCAGACCATTCACGAGCGATTAAACACCTGTCATTTTATTGCAGGTGGAGATCCTCAAAGCATTCAACAGCAGCTCTGCTTCCATACTCATCCCGCCAGAGCCTTCTGCATCTTTTGATGCCCACACTACTTAACAGGCTCCTTTCCATCATGGGCATCAAAGACTTTCCTCCAATGAATCTTGTCAATCCTGACTAGCCCGCGTCACATCTAGACAGGATTGTGGATGTAAGCATGTACCACACTTTGATGGAATTCTTAAACTTTAGCCCGCGTCACATATAGACAGGATTGTGAATGTTAGCATTTACCACACTTAGATGGAATACTTAAACTTTAGCCCGCGTCACATCTAGACAGGATTGTGAATGTTAGCATGTACCACACTTAGATGGAATACTTAAACTTTAGCCCGCGTCACATCTAGACAGGATTGTGAATGTTAGCGTGTACCACACTTAGATGGAATTCTTAAACTTTAGCGCGCGTTGCATCTAGACAGGATTGTGAATGTTAGCATGTACCACACTTAGATGGAATTCTTAAACTTTAGCCCGCGTCACATCTAGACAGGATTGTGAATGTTAGCATGTACCACACTCAAATGGTGTGCCTAAAGCCTAAAACGCAGCAATCCGCACAAACTTCACTACATTACAACAACAAAACAAACCCCACATAGACTTGCACAACAGCACACAACGACTACCGATCATAAAACACCCCAAGCCCAGCCAAATGACCCACCGGGCTGAGGCTGCCAACAGCACATCACTGCTCTCTTGCACTTTTCCAGCTTATTCCCACTAACTCACCCCGCCTCCCTCTTTTAGAACCGACAGCGCGCCAGGGGACCACTCCGGTGGTGGCAGTGTACGGTACAAATATCCTTTAACATTAACATTAACATTTACTGACTAACCGTACAGTATGGGAATGTTATCTAATTTGCACATTCGTATGGCAAGGTGCACCCTGATCTAACACCTACTACAACAATCCCACAGTAACATTCTGGACCGAGAACCATGTTGTTTTTTATCTTAATATTCAGTTTGATTGAAAATAATAAATCAAAATCTAAGGTGTGTCCCTAACTTTATGCTGTGGAAATCACCCAATCGCCTACAAACAAGAGAATAAATATCCTGCCTGCATTTGTCTCACTGAATAGATTCTGAGTGCACACAAGCATCCGTTCATATAAAATTAAATCTGAATCATTATTCCAGACAACAATCTGCAATGAACATTCAAATTATCACCACTTGTTGGATTCTGTAGGTGCTGGTAATTTTATCCAAAATTGAGTATAAATAATATATTATTATTTTCTCTAACCTCATAGACAAGTATTGGGACCAGGAAAAACCTCTTAAAGGAATGGTTCGGTCAAAACTTTTTATTGGCCCTACGGGTCAGCCATGTGTTTTTAAGCCTAAGTCACTCGATTTTAGAAAAATTTCCTATGGACCTTACCCGAGTTTTCATCCATTAAACACACGCGAAAACAGGTAGTAGGGCGTCGCCATTTTGTGATAATCCTATCACTTGCTGCATCGCCCTGGCTGACCTGCTTTTGCAGTACTAAATCATATCCCCTGCCCCTGAACCTGTCATCAGCAGACGCGTACCGCCCATTTCACAACGCCAAAGCACGTCTCGTGTCAACATTCGCTGCGCTTCAGCTAATGACGTGTCGCCATGGAAATGTCAGGACGCCTCTTTCCTCAATAAGTATAAACAGACTGTTTCACAACACACAGCAGCAGATTTTCAATTCCATTCCTCTCTCTGTGTTACTTTGAGTATTCTGTGACTCGTTTCTGTGCTCTGGTCAGCTACCTTCGTTGCTTGTAGCCCGTGTGAACAGATACCAGTACCACCGCTATAAATTATTTTAGTTTGTTTAACACACAATGGCTACAATAATGCCCTACATGTACGAGCCCGAGTATACCGAGGAGGAACTACTGGAAAGGGAAACACGTGAAAACGATGGGTCTTCGGACGGCAGTTGGGAGGACGATTCAACAGCTGTAGAGCCTGGACCTAGTCGCATGGACGGTGTTTCCACCTGGTGCACATGCAATCGGTGCAAGCTAATGCCAACCGAGGACGAGAACTGCTGCTGCTGTGAAAACTCGGGATGCGTGGCCTACATTTCGGAAGGCGAGCCACGACCGCAATGCATCACCGAGCTGCCAGACTTCAGGGCAGCCTGCCTCACACGGTCCGTGTTGAGGATAATGATGGTGCTTATGCACAAACTTCGCGCAACTGTTTGTCCTCGTAATCCGAGTAACGAGTAAGTATACTCTGCTTGTCATGCCACTCCTATTTCATGGTCTTCTACTATATCCAAAATTACATATACATATCATTGTAACGCATGAAAGTCGTTCAATAGTGTGCAGTGTCTAGATAGCATTTGTCCAAGCAGAATGCCATTAGTTACAAGAATTGTCATTGACAACAAACGTTTATTAAACTTATCTTGGTCATTTAAAAACAGTTTGTTTCATTCCTTTTCACAGGTGGTACAGGCTGGTGGCCTAACGTTCCTTTACATGGTGGCTTCACGGGAGGCTTGGACACCGCGTTCGAAGAGTAATACCCGCCTGTGCCATTTGTGCCATAAGAGAAACTTTCCCAAGTGACAGTGGTCAGTACAGGGGATTTTCTCTCGCTGTGCTGTAACCTGACCTGTACAATGTGTAAAGTCTTGTATTTTTGTGTCATTAAAATAAGATACAAAATAAAACACCACATATATTTTAACAACGGTTGTTTCGATTTTTTAAATGAATCAAGTGTGTCTCCATTCAAGGATGGATATCAGACATCTGTGCTCCGAATGGGTGAAGGTCAGGTCGCTGTGAAGCAGGGTGGTCACTGTCTAAGCTAACATAATACATTCTCAATAATGCATGCACTAAATAATACTTGTTCAAAGTCTTTCAGTCGTTTATGTCTCTATAAAAGTCACACATATATCTATACTATCAATCAACATTGGATTATACAGGCCTTAGGTTAAGGGTCTTGACCACTATAATACACTGTTTGAAGTGTGGGCCTGTGCTCACAAGAATCTCCGGTATGTGGCATTTGTTATTGATAGGCAACGATATACTGCAGTAGGGGTCTAATGTTAGTTGGGGATCTGCTAGGTGGGCATCATGGCATGGTCAGTGGTCTGGCACATGAAGAGAATACCTTGCAGGGACACAGGGTCAGAATCGCAGTAAGTTTCCACTGGCGAGGGTGCGTGGGCAAGGACACTTTTGTGGAGATGAACGGGCTATGTGCTTAGTTCAGGCTGGTTCACATGCAGGACAGTGATATCAGAGGAAGAGTGATGTGTTACATTTATTAGCTGTTGCAAATACCTCTGGAGTTTTCCAGTCAGAGTGGGAATGAGGGCGGGGGCCATGTGCTCTGCGCAGTGAGGCCTGGTCACCAAGATGGAGTGGAAAGGGGGTATAAAAATGGATGCCACGTGTCCTGCTCAGTGGTCCCATCTACGCGAATGGCAACCAAAGTTAACATCACATAAGGGCAAGGGGCGAACCCCCTACTGGAGGCACTTCGTCCGAGTTTCTACTGAGAAGTAAAGGATGAGAGGGGCCTGATGGCTCTTCGCTCCCACACACTTGCCTGCACGCCCCAGGCCCATCCATCCCACCCCCCTCTATCAGAGGCGGTTCGCACCCAGGGATGAGCTCTGGCATGGGGGGCTGTCACGGGCGCAAACGGCCAAGGTGCCAAACAGCATGTACACTTCAAAAGGTATCCCACGCCCAGGGGCCATCGCTCACATGGCCTCCTCAGACCCCGTGTCTCCAGGCAGGCCTCCCCTGAGGCAGGCCGCCCCCCTGCAATCCACATAAGTGTGTCTCCATTCAGCAGTCTTCCTGTGCCTATCCGCACGCCCCAGGCCCATCCAACCCATCCCCCTCTATCAAAGGTGGTTCGAACCCGGGGATGAGCGCTGGCATGGGGGGCTGTCACGGGCGCAAACGGCCAAGGTGCCAAACAGCATGTACACTTCAAAAGGTATCCCACGCCCAGGGGCCATCGCTCACATGGCCTCCTCAGACCCCGTGTCTCCAGGCAGAGCTCCCCTGAGGCAGGCAGCCCCCCTGCAATCTACATAAGTGTGTCTCCATTCAGCAGTCTTCCTGTGCCTTATCTGCACGCCCCAGGCCCATCCATCCCACCCCCCTCTATCAAAGGCGGTTCGCACCCGGGGATGAGTGCTGGCATGGGGGGCTGTCACGGGAGCAAATGGCCAAGGTGCCAAACAGCATGTACACTTCAAAAGGTATCCCACGCCCAGGGGCCATCGCTCACATGGCCTCCTCAGACCCCGTGTCTCCAGGCAGGCCTCCCCTGAGGCAGGCCGCCCCCCTGCAAACCCATAATACCACGACATACACACGTCATTCATTCACAAACACACCCCTGTTTCTAATACTTTATAAACAACTTGATATGTCTCATGAGAACATCTTTGTGCTTTGCAAGTCAACTTCTGAACCTTCTACCTGAGAAGCACTGAGATCTATGCTAATCTGCTCGTCGTCGTGCTATCTGTGACCGCTTCGAGCGAACTCGTCAGTGTGCTACCTGTGGCCATCTACCTGTTCTCCACTGCTCGGCCTGCTAAATCCAACTGTTTGTTGGCCAAGGTAAGGCCATGTATCCTAGTCATATTTTGGTCATTTTTACATTTCTATCTATTTGCGATTACAGTACCCAATAGTGCTATGGTCATTGGTCTCATTGCTATTGACTTGAGTTTCAATTGTTATGCTATCAATAGATCTATTTATTTTCATCTGTGTCAATTGTCATCGAATTGCATCCTTCGGGGGTCCAGTCTATAATGTAAGCATGTTTCCGTCTCGTGCAAGACAGAACATCCAAGGGACGAGTCACATGTTCAGAGTTTAGTCACATCATTTAAAACATTTCTGTAATTTATGCAAATACTAAGCCGCACATGATGAACTGGTATAGTTCCGGCGACCAAAACAAACCTTGCATTGAACATGGTATGGTTCATTTACTTTTTTATGACATTTTTATTCATCAAGGTTTTATAATAATCTAGATATTTACTTTTCAGAATTTTCAACAATGCCAGCCTGTTCGATTAGCGGTTGCCCTTCGAAGACCCATGCTAAATCTGAAGGCACTACAATGCATGTATTCCCTAAAACTGTTGATCGAATAAGAGAATGGGTCAGACATTGCGGATATCCACTGGAAGAGCTTGAAAGTAGAGTCCAGCAATTCTTTGAGGACAAGAGGGGTGATCGATACCGCATCTGCAGCCGGCACTTTTCCTTGAACATGTACGCCACATCTTGGGTAACAAAGAAGAATAAACGGCGAACGACATGAAAATTGCTCGCAAACGCTATTCCAACTCTATTCGTCCACATTCCGCCTCTGGTGAGTCAAGTGTCCAGATTTAGCTTTAGGCCTTGCGGTAGTGTGTAGGTAGCCGAATGGATTAATTGATATTTTAGGTGTTGTGTCTCTTGTAATACTTTCGATATTGATATGAGTGTATAGCTTTTTGAATAATGACATTTATCAATAAATTATTTTTCGATTTTATAACCCTCAAAGGAAATCTATTTATGGGCACAGGGAACTGTGCTATATTGCGCATTTTCAATAGCATTATTCTCAAGTATTCTGTCGGTTACATGGCAATTTTTTAATATTTGCATTTCATTATCAAACAATAATTTACCTTTACAACTGCTTGACTATCCACTGAATCTGAAGCAAGAACATTCTACATCTGTGACGTGCCCGCAGTTATCAACCACTTCTAGCGCGTATCAGGTAATCATACTTGGCTATTCCGCTACAGACTTGTTTTATGCATGTCAAGTAATAGTTTTTATGTATCGTGTGCTTATTTTACCAATTGTTTGGTTAGTGCTTTCCAATTGATATACACCTTATTTGTCGTCCCCTGGTGTTTGTTTTCAGTTATAATTAGTGTTATCCATACTAATGCAAGTACTGTCTTTCAGGGAGATGCTGAAGCATCCACCACATTGACAACAGCACTAGATGTTCTTCAGCAGCACGAGCTATGGATAATGACAGCTCCATCGACCGTGATCATCAGGACTGGAACACTTGTCGTTTGATTGTTCTACACCATGTTTCATTCGTGGTTAGCCATTGATATGAACCTGTGCGGTCGACCCCAGGTGTGTGTTGTGTTTTCAATATTGTAATCCTTACTAATGCAAATACTATGTTTCAGGCAGTTGTTGAAGCGTCAACCCACGCACTTGATGCGGAGCCTGACATTCAAGTAATTCCAGGGGAAGTGGAAGCGGGACCATGCGGATACGAATCGTCGCAACAGCTTTCGGAAGCACGCACCACATTTACAACATCCATAGATATTCTTCAGCAGCACGAGGTATGGATACTGACAGCTCCATCGAGCGTGATCATATAACATGATTCCATTTGCTATACTTTCTTCCCTATTAACGCAAGTACTGTGTTTCAGGGAGACGATGGAGCTTCCACTACAATCACAAGATCCCATTTAGATGATGCAGATGTAAAGAAATTGGAGAAATAAGTCGATTAAATCTGATCATATTTAAATATTCCTTGATTCTTTTAGACAATGCATCATTTGTGGTTATCTCTTTATATGTACCTGTGCCGTCGACCCCAAGTGCGTGTTATGTTTACAATATTGAAAACCATACTAACGCAAGTACTGTGTTTCAGGGAGTTGCTGATGCCTCCTCTCCAATACAATCATTCATGGCAGTCCATGCAGAGCCAGAGGTATGGATACTGAAAGTTCCTTGGAACTAGGTCATCAGAGCTCGAATACTTGTCGTTTGATTGTTCTACACAATGTTTAATTCGTGTTGAGCTATTGAGATGTACCTGTGTGTTCGTCCTCACGTGTGTTTTATGTTATCAATATTGTGATACATAGTAATGAAAGTACTATGTTTCAGGGAGTCGATGGAGCCTCATTCCGTGCTGTCTATGCAGATACAGAAAATATAGTCGTTGCAGCGGAAGCAGAAGGGAAGAGATGCAGAAACGAATCAGAGCTACAGTGTGCAGATGTTGAAGGTCGAGTCAAGAAAGTTGCAAAGAAAAGAAACAAAAATAAGGTTAGTTACAATCAGTTCATAACTTTAGACATTTTTTTGTGCTGGGGACTATTTTATGTTTTTTTCCAGTCAATTGTACTATACTTTATCTTGTGTTTATACTGAACATCCCTTTTCCAATCTGTCCTCTAGTTACCCGTGGGTGTACGAACTATACATACACAGACAGTGAAGCGAATGAGAAATGTTGCTTGCCAGACCATTTACACTATGGAGGAACTATTAATTCAGACGCCGCGTGTTGAGACTAGAGATGCTCATGTCCAATAGCCAGAACATGAATTGAATGTGTCCGGAGAATCCAGTAAAGTTGTAATGGACCATTGCTACAGTGTGACTGCAACACCACAAGAAGATGATACTGAATGTATTGAAGATAGCTCTGAAGTAGTCGCAGATTAATTCACACAATCTACACCAAAAAGCTGTCGACAATGTTGTGTTCTCCCATCAATGTTGAAGTAACAGATGGTGAAATGACAGAGAATGAACCAGCAGCAGCATTCACCGACGCATCAGAACCTGATATCGGCGATATTTCTTTCAATTCTGCTGATATGTCCGCAACGATGCAGTCCGAAACAAGTGTGATGCCGGATGACAGTCTAATCAAAGAGGGCAAATACATAGTATTCGACAGTTGTTTGATGAATATTATAAGTATGCTGAAATGTGGGCATTCCGTTAGAGGGGAAGTATGTGGGAAGCCATTGATTCATGTGATTCATCAAAAACAAGGCAGTAACGTCAAAATACATGCCGCCTTTAGATTACATCATACGTTCTCATGTTCTGCACAACCGATGCTGGGGAAACTGCCAGCAGGCAATCTACTGTGTGCAGCTGCATCACTTTTTAGTGGCTCCAGTTTTAGAAAGTTAGAGTCTTTCTTTCAGTTTGTGGGACTTCATTTCATTTCTAAAACGCAGTACAACAAATACCAACATGATTATCTGTTTCCGGCCATTAGTGATGCTTGGAAAATTGAACAATTGTCTCTAGCAAGTACATTCGAATGGAAACGATTCAGGCTAGCCGGCGATGGACAGTGCGACAGCCCTGGATTTTCTGCCAAGTACTGCACCTATCACTTTCAGGACATGGATAGTAAGAAAATTGTGAGTTTGGTGGTCGTGCAGGTAACACAATGTACATCCTCAGTGGCCATGGAGAAACTAGGATTTATAAAATCAGTGGAATATCTACAATCAAGGGGAATGCACATCGACCTCATAGCCACGGACAGACACGTTTCAATTGCCAAGACAATGAGAGAGCAGTTCCCACATATTAAACATCAATTTGATGTATGGCATCTTACTAAATCAATCAATAAGAAAATCTCGGCTGCAGGGGAAAAAAAAGGTTTGGAAAGTATTTCACAGTGGTCCCAGTCTATCAGCAACCATCTTTGGTGGAGCTCCAAAACTTGTGAAGGGTCAGTGGAAATACTACTTGAAAAATGGCGGTCACTGATGCACCACTGTACCAACGTTCACCGCTGGTCAGAAAACCTACATTTCCACCAATGTGAACATGGCCCTTTGTCCCCAGAGGAGGCACGGAAGAAGAAGTGGTTGATTCCATCTTCACCGACACAAAAGCCATTGAGAAGATTGTTTTCGATAAAACTCTATCAAGAGATTTGAAGGGACTGACAGAATTCTGTCACACAGGAGGTTTGGAGGTGTTCCACAATATGTGCCTAAAGTACAGGCCAAAGCGCTTGCATTTCAGCATACAGGGCATGAAACATAGGACTCTACTTGCGGTCTTGGCCCATAACGAGAATCTCTGCCGTGAACAATCTAGGACTACGGGTAATGTAAGGATGCCTTGCTACACTAAGGTGTTTTCTAAAAGAAGTAAGCAATGGGTGATCAAACCAGTCTATGAGGAAATGGAGTTCGACTTTGTAAAAAGCCTTATTGTTGCTGTACTCGAGAAGCACAGATATGGAATTTTGAAAGTTTCTGTGCAGAGCACTGATGCATTGCCACCAAACATTGCCACTGTGCCATGTCCACCCAAAACAGAGCTGGTTGTGAAGTACAAATCCCGGTTTAAATAATTGTAATATGATTGTCTTTTTGTAAATAAATGTTATTGTACAGTGTACATAGAAAGTATGCTAACCCTAACCCCTCCCTTCACCATCCTGGGTGGCAAACAACCTGAGTGTCATCTTTGACTTCTCTCTCTATTCACCTCATATCGCTGACCTTGTCAATATGTGTGCTGACCTTGTCAATATGTGTATGTATATATTTTTGTTGCTGTAACTAAGTTTCGCAATCTCATGTAAATGCTGCGCACTGTTAACCGAGGGGAGGCTTGCGTATTGCAAATAATAAAACAAACAAACAATAAATCTCACTTTCAACTCAACTCCTCGGATACGTTATACTTTCCCTGACCTTCCCCCAAAAAGTCAATGTCTCCATAGTTATGGTTCTCTAGGGCTGCAAAGCTCGCGGACAACGAGGACAAAATTGGGGGCCTCAGAACGCGCCAAGCCAGCCGTTGCAGATGGGAGAGAAGCCAGTTCGCATTTAATATGCCAATTGCTGAATATTCTATAAACATTTACTGTTAAATAAATGTACTTTACCAAATGTACCGTGTTGCTGTTTGATTTGAAAGTACAGTTTCATATTCCAAATTGTGGCGCGCTGTGTTGTGAGTTGATCTGTGTTGGTTTCCGGGTTCTGTATGAAGTCACGTAGAAGACGACTGGGCGCGTTTGCCTACGCAGCACAGTAACGTCACAGAGAGAGGCGGGGAATATGAATGTTTTGATAATGTCAGGCTCAGGGGCGTTGGATATGATTTAGTGCCACAAAAGCAGGTCAGCCAGGGCAATGCGGCAAGTGATAGGATTATCACAAAATGGCGGCCGCTACTGCCTGTTTTTGCGTGTGTTTAATGGACGAAAACTCGGGTAAGGTCCATAGGAAATGTTTCTAAAATCGAGCGACTTAGGCTTAAAAGCACACGGCCGACCCGTAGGGCCAATAAAAAATGTTGACCGAACCATTCCTTTAAGATGTATTTCAGTTTATTTTCTCTAACTCCACCAACAAGCGTTGGCAATAGAAAAAAATATTATAATATACATTAGATCTGCACGTAACTGATTTATTCTCAAAACAATCTTTCTCTGCCACGAATGTATGGTTGGTTCTTGGTGTCTTAATTTTTGCTTTTGCTTTTCTGTCTCTCAGGCATCAGCCATACCACCTGACGGAAGCCTGGAAGTATTTTTGGGTTTGGCTGTCTCTTAGGTGTCTTCTAATTGAGCAGAGATGTCTTTGCTATGGCGTCTACGTTGGCGGTTGATTCTTTAGTATCAAGGTAGTCATTACTGAATTTGAATACTATCTCATTTTCCAGCGTCTCACAGGTAACATCCTTTATTCCATAAGGGCACAGGGAGTACACCATCAAATTCCTCCCTTGTGGAGTGTGAAGAGTTTCTGGTCTGTTACATTCAATACTGACATAACAATCCTCAGGCATGGGACCAATGATAGGTTGGGCTACATCTATGGAATAGTGTTTAGAATCAAGAGACCTTCCAATGGTGGTATCTGTTAATGTTAATGTTAAAGGACATTTGTACCACACACTATCACCACTGGAGTGGTCCCCTGGTGCTCTGGCGGCTCTGAAAGAGGGAGGGAAGGTGAGTTAGTGGGAGGAAGCTGGAAAAGTGCAAGAGTGCAGTGATGTGCTGTTGGCAGCCTCAGCCCGGTGGGTCCGTCGGCTGGGCCTGGGTTTATGCGGCCGGTAGTCGTCATGTACTGATGTGCGAGTCTATGCGTGTTCATTGTTTTGTTGTTGCAGTGTAGTGAAGTTTGTGCGGTTTGTTGTGCTGGAGGTTTGTGTTTGTGTTTGGTTTGGAGTTTGACAGGTGTATGCAGAGGAGGAAATTGTGAGTGGTAATGGTTAGTTGGCATCTCTATCCTGAATTGACCAGTTTGGCTCGCGTAATCTCACCCGATGGGGTGCTTGGGCACCCTGTGCCTCTGAAGGTCCGTGCCCGTTTTGCATTCGAGGCCCCTTGAACATCTCGCTGCCTCCTCTGCCCACTCCGTCAACAATCTTGCATGTTCCTCACCCCCACCCACACGGCTAGTGCACCTGCCAGTGTCCATACCTCAGTTAGTGTGGTGTTTGGTGGTATCTCGCCAGTTCCACAACCCAGTGGTACCTAGTTGTAGCTAAACGGGCGATTGGGGATGGTAAGGATTGGCTGGGGCTGTTGCCTCCGTCTCCATGGGTCTCGCATGTGAACCACTGTCCGGCGTCACACCTCCCGGTGCCCTGAGTGCTTCTCAGTCAGTTCTGGTAACTTGTCAATGTCCTTTCCCGTTTAGTCATTTTGTCTTAGTGTTGTTTCGGTTTTAGTCTCTGGTATTGAAGAGCCAGGTTTTTAGTAATTTTCTGAATTTAAGGTGATCTTTGGTGTTCCTTATTTGTTTTGGGATGTTGTTCCAGGTTTTTGCGGCTAAGTGGTAGAAGGCGGTGCCTCCGAGTTTTTTCTTGATGTAACCAACGAAATCCAGGCGGATTTAGTTGGTTGACCTGAGGGGTCTCATTGGCTTGTAGATTGTTATTTTCTTTTGTAGGAATTCTGCTCCTTGTCCGCAGATTGCCCTGTGCGTTATACACATTGTTTTTAAGGTGATACAGTGTTTTACTGGGAGACAGTGTAGTGTTTTTAGGGCAGGGGTGATTTGGTCTCTTCTGGATAGTTTGAGGAGTAGTCTGGCTGCTGTGTTTTGGATCCGTTCTAGCTTCTTCAGTAGGTATTCCGGTATTCCGAGGTAGAGGCTGTTTGCATAGTCGATTCTTGACATGATGAGGGCGACGATAGTGAGTGTTTTGTGTGTGAAGGAGAGGAAAGGTGGTATTTTTCTTGCCGTGTGGAGGAGGACAAAGCATTTCTTGACTGTTGCGTTTATTTGCGGTTCTAAGGTTAGGGTGTTGTCCATCAGGACTCCCAGATTTTTTACTACCTTAGACGGTGATGGTGCGGTTCCCATTTCCGTTGGCCATGGGATGGCGGTTTCCTTCTCTTGGTCTTTGGAAATGATCATGATTTCTGTTTTTCCTGGGTTGATTTTCAGGTTGTTGGCATTCATCCAGTTGAAGACTTCTTTTAGACAGTCGGTTAGGTTTGAATGATAGGCTTGGGTGTCTTTGATTTTGTAGATGATTTGAGTATCGTCTGCATAGTTGTTGCATGTGGTGTTGTGTTTCTTGAAAATTATGATAACTGGGGTTTGGTAGAAGTTGGAGTACAGTGGTGATAGTGAGGATCCTTGTGGCACTCCACAGTCGTTAACTCGTGGGGTGGATTTGAAGGGTTTAATCCAAACGGTTTCTGTTCTGTCTGCTAGGAATGATTTAGTTCAGAGTAGAGCTGTGTCTCTTATGCCTATGTCTTCTAGTATTTTGGTTAGGCTGTCATGGCTAACTGTGTCGAAGGCTGCAGAGAGGTCGAGCAGAATAAGGGCTGATGTTGTGTTGGAGTCAGCGTTTGTTTTTACGTCCTCCCAGATGGATAGTAGTGCTGTTTCTGTACCTCTTGTGGGTCTGAAGCCGACTTGAGCTTGGTCTAGCAGGTGGTGTTTTTTAACGTATTCTTGGGTTAGTTTGTATATGTAGGTTTCGAGGAGTTTTGCTGGGTAGGAGATGTTAGAGATCGGTCTGTAGTTGGAGAGGTCATCTACGTCGCCACATTTGTTTTTCAGAAGTGGTTTGATGTAAGCTGATTTGAAGATCGTAGGTACGGTTCCTGTTGCTAATGATAGATTTAGAAGGTTTCTGTAGTATTCTGCTGGCGTTCCTTGTGCGAGGATTGATTTGTAGATGTCCGGGGGACAGGGATCCATCGGTGAACCCGCTTTCTTGCTGTGTTTTACCAGCATTGCGAATGCCTCTGCTGATATTTCAGGAAAGTTATTGAGTTTGTGCTGCGGTTCTGAGACAGGTTCGTTTGGTTGTATGTTGCTGTCGGTTGGCCTCTGTTGGATGGTTTGTCAGATGTCATTGATTTTTTTTTTTAAGCTTGGTCTAGGAGGTGGTGTTTTTCAACGTATTCTTGGGTTAGTTTGTATACGTAGGTTTCGAGGAGTTTTGCTGGGTAGGAGATGTTAGAGATCGGTCTGTAGTTGGAGAGGTCATCTACGTCGCCGCATTTGTTTTTCAGAAGTGGTTTGATGTAAGCTGATTTGAAGATCCTAGGTACGGTTCCCGTTGCTAATGATAGATTTAGAAGGTTTCTGTAGTATTCTGCTGGCGTTCCTTGTGCGAGGATTGATTTGTAGATGTCCAGGGGACAGTGATCCATCGGTGAACCCGCTTTCTTGCTGTGTTTTACGAGCATTGCGAATGCCTCTGCTGATATTTCAGGAAAGTTATTGAGTTTGTGCTGCGGTTCTGAGACAGGTTCGTTTGGTTGTATGTTGCTGTCGGTTGGCCTCTGTTGGATGGTTTGTCAGATGTCATTGATTTTTTTTTTAAGTGGTCTGCAAGGTCATTGCAGAGTTTCTACAAGAGGGTTGGGGTGTTGTCACAGCCTGGTGGGTTTCTCATTTCTTTAATGATGTGAAACATTTCTGTCTGTGTGTTGGTGGCCTTTGTGATTCTGTCATCATAGTGCCTTCTCTTTGCCTTTTGAATTTCCTTCTTGTATGCACGGATTTGCTTCCGGAACAGTGTTTTTTTTATCTTGATTGTAATCTTTTCTCCATTCAAGTTCCATCTTTTTGTTTTCCTTTTTCATGGTGCTTAATATTGGGGTAAACCATTTAGACATTGCTCTCTTTTTTGATAGTGTAAATGGTTTTTCCGGGGCTATCTTGCCAATTGTATCTGCAATACATTTGTGTAATATCTCTGCTTTCCCGTCTAGATCAGCCAGCTCTAGTTCTGTTGTTGAGGGTTTGGTTACCTCCAGTTGTTCGAATAGGTTTCTTTCTTTGACGTCTTTCCAATTTCTTTTTGTGGTGGTTGAGAGTTTAGGGGGTTGGATGCAAACTTGCGTTGGACAGAGTGATTACGAATGGGATGATGAGATGGTCGCTCCACAGTATTTGTATTGGTGGTGCCGTGGTGATGAGTTTTTCCTCGGCAAAAATTGCATCCAGAGTGTGTCCTGCCGAGTGTGTTGCCCCTTTTACTAGTTGTCGTAGTTTCATGGTGGTGAGTTGTTCAGTCAGTGAGTTTTGGGAGTTGTCGTGATTGTCTTCGAACCAAATGTTGAAGTCCCCCAGGATGATTAGGTGTTCGTGGTTGATGGCTATGTTGGTGATGGCTTCTATGAAGTTGTCGGCGAAGGATACATCATAGGTTGGAGGTCTGTACACCAGGTTGAATGTGATGTTGGTTTTTGGGCTAGCTGTGAGGTGTATGACCATGGATTTGCAGTTGAGTATGTTGAGTGGTTTCTCTGTTCTTATTTTTAGGTGTTCTTTGAATGCCACTGTGATGCCTCCTCCTCTTTTGTTTTTCCTGTTTATTTGAAGGCATTTGAAGTTTGCTGGAAGGCAGCTTTGGAGTGTGATTTTGTAGTTGTCGTACAGCCAAGTTTCTGTGATGAATAGGATGTCAATACCATTGTCATCGAGTAGGTCGAAGATCTCTGTAGAGTGTTTTGACATTGATCTTCCGTTTATTAGATTGCAGTGGAGTTTGGAGGTGTAGTTTAGTTTGGCTTTTCTTGTTAGGGTCGTCTTCTGATCTTGTTGAGGTGTAGGTTTCGGGTTGTCGGCGTCCTCGAATAGTTCTTCTAGGGTTTGTCTTGGGTTTTTGTTTTCATCGGGTTCTTCTCCCAGGGGTTGCGGTTGTCGATTGGAGGTTCTTCTAGCTTTGGTGATGTAAGGTGTTATCACTTCGGTCGTGTGTTTGTTGTTTCTGGTGGTGTTCATCCTTCTTCTTCGTGATTTAGTTAGGTTGTTTAATGTTGCTGCTTCTGGTGTTGCATTTGTTCGGTCTGGTGAGCTGTTCTCAGCGAGATATGGAGTTAGGTAGAGGGATTTGTCTCTTCTCTGAAAGTTGGTTCGATGTTTGATCCTGTCTGTGGGGGTGTGTTCTGTTGTTGCGGTTCTTAGTTGCAGTTCCGGGGTGTTTGTTCTTTCTTCTCTTCTTTCCCTCGGGGTGGGTTGTTTGCACGGCATTCTACGATTCCGAGTTGTTTAGGCTTTAAAATGAGTTGATTAAAATGTCCAGTTGGTTATGTTTTGGTCTGGTTGTCTTGTGGTGTAGTACTTGGTGTGGATGCTGTCCTCTACCGGTTTTAGTCTTTGTCTGTAGGTGGTATTTCCAGCTGATGGTGCCTATTCGTCAGTAGCTGTCTTGGTTGGGGTAAGGGAGGTGGTTAAGGGTTGTATAGTTGGGTGTTAACAGTGGCTCTCTTTAGTCTTTGTCTCCCTGAACGTGGTTCATTGTGGTGAGTTAGCCATGCGTGTTTAGGAGGGACATGCACTGGCTGTGGAGTGACGTTGAGGGGCGCAGCTTGTATTTACTCCCTTGATGTAGTCTGGGCATCGAAGCCTTGTTAGATTTGAGAGACAGGTCTGTTAATGCAATCTGAGTATCATAGAGTGTAATTTGGAGACAGAACCCTCCTGGACTTGAGAGACCTGTATAGTATGAGAGAGGTCTATCAATGTGATCTGAGTGTCATACAATGCAGGCGTTCCTTGTGCGAGGATTGATTTGTAGATGTCCGGGGGACAGGGATCCATCGGTGAACCCGCTTTCTTGCTGTGTTTTACCAGCATTGCGAATGCCTCTGCTGATATTTCAGGAAAGTTATTGAGTTTGTGCTGCGGTTCTGAGACAGGTTCGTTTGGTTGTATGTTGCTGTCGGTTGGCCTCTGTTGGATGGTTTGTCAGATGTCATTGATTTTTTTTTTTAAGCTTGGTCTAGGAGGTGGTGTTTTTCAACGTATTCTTGGGTTAGTTTGTATACGTAGGTTTCGAGGAGTTTTGCTGGGTAGGAGATGTTAGAGATCGGTCTGTAGTTGGAGAGGTCATCTACGTCGCCGCATTTGTTTTTCAGAAGTGGTTTGATGTAAGCTGATTTGAAGATCCTAGGTACGGTTCCCGTTGCTAATGATAGATTTAGAAGGTTTCTGTAGTATTCTGCTGGCGTTCCTTGTTGGATGCAAACTTGCGTTGGACAGAGTGATTACGAATGGGATGATGAGATGGTCGCTCCACAGTATTTGTATTGGTGGTGCCGTGGTGATGAGTTTTTCCTCGGCAAAAATTGCATCCAGAGTGTGTCCTGCCGAGTGTGTTGCCCCTTTTACTAGTTGTCGTAGTTTCATGGTGGTGAGTTGTTCAGTCAGTGAGTTTTGGGAGTTGTCGTGATTGTCTTCGAACCAGATGTTGAAGTCCCCCAGGATGATTAGGTGTTCGTGGTTGATGGCTATGTTGGTGATGGCTTCTATGAAGTTGTCGACGAAGGATACATCATAGGTTGGAGGTCTGTACACCAGGTTGAATGTGATGTTGGTTTTTGGGCTAGCTGTGAGGTGTATGACCATGGATTTGCAGTTGAGTATGTTGAGTGGTTTCTCTGTTCTTATTTTTAGGTGTTCTTTGAATGCCACTGCGATGCCTCCTCCTCTTTTGTTTTTCCTGTTTATTTGAAGGCATTTGAAGTTTGCTGGAAGGCAGCTTTGGAGTGTGATTTTGTAGTTGTCGTACAGCCAAGTTTCTGTGATGAATAGGATGTCAATACCATTGTCATCGAGTAGGTCGAAGATCTCTGTAGAGTGTTTTGACATTGATCTTCCGTTTATTAGATTGCAGTGGAGTTTGGAGGTGTAGTTTAGTTTGGCTTTTCTTGTTAGGGTCGTCTTCTGATCTTGTTGAGGTGTAGGTTTCGGGTTGTCGGCGTCCTCGAATAGTTCTTCTAGGGTTTGTCTTGGGTTTTTGTTTTCATCGGGTTCTTCTCCCAGGGGTTGCGGTTGTCGATTGGAGGTTCTTCTAGCTTTGGTGATGTAAGGTGTTATCACTTCGGTCGTGTGTTTGTTGTTTCTGGTGGTGTTCATCCTTCTTCTTCGTGATTTAGTTAGGTTGTTTAATGTTGCTGCTTCTGGTGTTGCATTTGTTCGGTCTGGTGAGCTGTTCTCAGCGAGATATGGAGTTAGGTAGAGGGATTTGTCTCTTCTCTGAAAGTTGGTTCGATGTTTGATCCTGTCTGTGGGGGTGTGTTCTGTTGTTGCGGTTCTTAGTTGCAGTTCCGGAGTGTTTGTTCTTTCTTCTCTTCTTTCCCTCGGGGTGGGTTGTTTGCACGGCATTCTACGATTCCGAGTTGTTTAGGCTTTAAAATGAGTTGATTAAAATGTCCAGTTGGTTATGTTTTGGTCTGGTTGTCTTGTGGTGTAGTACTTGGTGTGGATGCTGTCCTCTACCGGTTTTAGTCTTTGTCTGTAGGTGGTATTTCCAGCTGATGGTGCCTATTCGTCAGTAGCTGTCTTGGTTGGGGTAAGGGAGGTGGTTAAGGGTTGTATAGTTGGGTGTTAACAGTGGCTCTCTTTAGTCTTTGTCTCCCTGAACGTGGTTCATTGTGGTGAGTTAGCCATGCGTGTTTAGGAGGGACATGCACTGGCTGTGGAGTGACGTTGAGGGGCGCAGCTTGTATTTACTCCCTTGATGTAGTCTGGGCATCGAAGCCTTGTTAGATTTGAGAGACAGGTCTGTTAATGCAATCTGAGTATCATAGAGTGTAATTTGGAGACAGAACCCTCCTGGACTTGAGAGACCTGTATAGTATGAGAGAGGTCTATCAATGTGATCTGAGTGTCATACAATGCAGGCGTTCCTTGTGCGAGGATTGATTTGTAGATGTCCGGGGGACAGTGATCCATCGGTGAACCCGCTTTCTTGCTGTGTTTTACGAGACAGGTCTGTTAATTCAATCTGAGTATCATAGAGTGTAATTTGGAGACAGAACCCTCCTGGACTTGAGAGACCTGTATAGTATGAGAGAGGTCTATCAATGTGATCTGAGTGTCATACAATGCAAATTTGAGACAGAGCCCCAGCTAAACTTTGCGAGACCTGTATAGTCGGAGAGGGGCCTATCGGTGCAATCCGAGTATCACACAGTGCAATTGGGAGACAGAGCCCCAGCTAAACTTGATAGACCTGTATTGTGGGAGAGAGGCCTATTGATGCAATCTGAGTATCACACAGTGCAATTTGGCGAAAGAGCCCCAGCTAAACCCGAGAGACCTGTATTGTGGGATAGAGGCTTATTGATGCAATCTGAGTATCACACAGTGCAATTTGGAGACAGGACCCCGGCTAAACGAGAGATCTGTATAGTGGGAGAAAGGCCTATGGGTGCAATTTCAGTATCACACAGTGCAATTTGGAGCCAGAACCCCAGCTAAACTTGAGAGACCTGTATAGTGGGAGAGAGGCCTATCAATGCCATCTGAGTATCTTACAGTGCAATTTGGGGACAGAACCCCAGATAAACCTGAGAGACCTGTATAGTGGGAGAGAGGCCTATCCATGCAATCTGAGTATCATACAGTGCAATTTGGGGAGAGAACCCCAGCTAAACTTGAGAGACCTGTATAGTGGGAGAGAGACCTATCAATGCAATCTGGGTATCATACAGTGCAATTTGGGGACAGAACCCCAGCTAAACCTGAGAGACCTGTGTGGTGGGAGAGAGGCCTATCAATGCAGTCTGAGTATCATAAAGTGCAATTTGGGGACAGAGCCCCAGCTTAACTTGAGAGACCTGTATAGTGGGAGAGAGGCCTATCAATGCAATCTGAGTTTCATACGGTGCAATTTGGGGATAGAACCCCAGCTAAACTTGAGAGACCTGTATAGTGGGCGAGAGGCCAAGCCATGAAATCTGAGTATCATACAGTGCAATTTGGAGACAGAACCCCCGCTAAACTTGAGAGACCTGTATAGTGGGAGAGAGGCCTATCAATGCAGTCTGAGAATCATGCAGTGCGATTTGGGGACAGAGCCCCAGCTAAACCTGAGAGACCTGTGTAGTGGGGACAGAACCCCAGCTAAACTTGAGAGACCTGTGTAGTGGGGACAGAACCCCAGCTAAACTTGAGAGACCTGTGTAGTGGGAGAGAGGCCTATCAATGTAGTCTGGGTATCATACAATGCAGTTTAGAGAGATCGCTACTGAACTTGAGAGACCTGTATAGTGGGAGAGAGGTCTATCAATGTGATCTGAGTGTCATACAATGCAAATTTGAGACAGAGCCCCAGCTAAACTTTGCGAGACCTGTTTAGTCGGAGAGGGGCCTATCAGTGCAATCCGAGTATCGCACAGTGCAATTGGGAGACAGAGCCCCACCTAAACTTGATAGACCTGTATTGTGGGAGAGAGGCCTATCAATGCCATCTGAGTATCATACAGTGCAATTTGGAGTCAGACCCTAGCAGAACCTGAGACTTGTATAGTGAGAGAAAGGCCTATGGGTGCAATTTGAGTATCACACAGTGCAATTTGGAGACAGAACCCCATCTAAACTTGAGAGACCTGTATGGTGGGAGAGAGGCCTATCTATGCAGTCTGAGTATCATACAGTGCAATTTGGGTATAGAACCCCAGCTAAACTTGAGAGACCCGTATAGTGGGCGAGAGGCCTATCAATGCAATCTGAGTATCATACAGTGCAATTTGGGGAGAGAACCCCAGCTGAACCTGAGAGACCTGTATAGTGGGAGAGAGAGCTATCAATGCAACCTGAGTATCATACAGTGCAATTTGGGGACAGAACCCCAGCTAAACTTGAGAGACCTGTGTGGTGAGAGAGAGGCCTATCAATGCAGTCTGAGTATCATACAATGCAGTTTGGAGAGAGAAACCTACTGGACTTGAGAGACCGGTATAGTGGGAGAGAGGCCTATCAATGCAGTCTGAGAATCATGCAGTGCGATTTGGGGACAGAGCCCCAGCTAAACCTGAGAGACCTGTGTAGTGGGGACAGAACCCCAGCTAAACTTGAGAGACCTGTGTAGTGGGGACAGAACCCCAGCTAAACTTGAGAGACCTGTGTAGTGGGAGAGAGGCCTATCAATGTAGTCTGGGTATCATACAATGCAGTTTAGAGAGATCGCTACTGGACTTGAGAGACCTGTATAGTGGGAGAGAGGTCTATCAATGTGATCTGAGTGTCATACAATGCACATTTGAGACAGAGCCCCAGCTAAACTTTGCGAGACCTGTTTAGTCAGAGAGGGGCCTATCAGTGCAATCCGAGTATCGCACAGTGCAATTGGGAGACAGAGCCCCACCTAAACTTGATAGACCTGTATTGTGGGAGAGAGGCCTATCAATGCCATCTGAGTATCATACAGTGCAATTTGGAGTCAGACCCTAGCAGAACCCGAGACCTGTATAGTGAGAGAAAGGCCTATGGGTGCAATTTGAGCATCACACAGTGCAATCTGGAGACAGAACCCCATCTAAACTTGAGAGACCTGTATGGTGGGAGAGAGGCCTATCTATGCAGTCTGAGTATCATACAGTGCAATTTGGGTATAGAACCCCAGCTAAATTTGAGAGACCCGTATAGAGGGCGAGAGGCCTATCAATGCAATCTGAGTATCATACAGTGCAATTTGGGGATAGAACCCCAGCTAAACTTGAGAGACCCGTATAGTGGGCGAGAGGCCTATCAATGCAATCTGAGTATCATACAGTGCAATTTGGGGAGAGAACCCCAGCTAAACTTGAGAGACCTGTATAGTGGGAGAGAGAGCTATCAATGCAACCTGAGTATCATACAGTGCAATTTGGGGACAGAACCCCAGCTAAACTTGAGAGACCTGTGTGGTGAGAGAGAGGCCTATCAATGCAGTCTGAGTATCATACAATGCAGTTTGGAGAGAGAACCCTACTGGACTTGAGAGACCTGTATAGTGGGAGAGAGGCCTATCAATGTGACCTGAGTGTCATACAATGCAAATTTGAGACAGAGCCCCAGCTAAACTTTGCGAGACCTGTATAGTCGGAGAGGGGCCTATCAGTGCAATCCGAGTATCACACAGTGCAATTTGGAGAAAGAGCCCCAGCTAAGCTCGAGAGACCTGTATTGTGGGAGAGAGGCCCATCACTGCAATCCGAGCATCACACAGTGCAATTTGGAGCCAGAACCCCCAGCTGAACTCGAGAGACCTGTATAGTGGGAGAGAGGTCTATCAATGTGATCTGAGTGTCATACAATGCAAATTTGAGACAGAGCCCCAGCTAAACTTTGCGAGACCTGTTTAGTCGGAGAGGGGCCTATCAGTGCAATCCGAGTATCGCACAGTGCAATTGGGAGACAGAGCCCCACCTAAACTTGATAGACCTGTATTGTGGGGGAGAGGCCTATCAATGCCATCTGAGTATCATACAGTGCAATTTGGAGTCAGACCCTAGCAGAACCTGAGACTTGTATAGTGGGAGAAAGGCCTATGGGTGCAATTCGAGTATCATACAGTGCAATTTGGAGACAGAACCCCAGCTAAACTTTAGAGACCTGTATAGTGGGAGAGAGGCCTATCAATGCAATCTGAGTATCATAAAGTGCAATTTGGGGACAGAGCCCCAGCTAAACTTGAGAGACCTGTATAGTGGGAGAGAGGCCTATCAATGCAATCTGAGTATCATACAGTGCAATTTGGAGACAAAACCCCAGCTAAACTTGAGAGACCTGTATAGTGGGCGAGAGTCCTATCCATGCAATCTGAGTATCATACAGCGCAATTTGGAGACAGAACCCCAGCTAAACTTGAGAGCCCTGTATAGTGGGAGAGAGGCCTATTAATGCAATCTGAGTATCATACAGTGCAAATTGGGGACAGAACCCCAGCTAAACTTGAGAGACCTGTATAGTGGGAGAGAGGCCTATCAATGCCATCTGAGTATCATACAGTGCAATTTGGGGACAGAACCCCAGCTAAACTTGAGAGACCTGTATAGTGGGAGAGAGGCCTATCAATGCAATCTGAGTATCATACAGTGCAATTTGGGGACAAAACCCCAGCTAAACTCGAGAGACCTGTATAGTGGGAGAGAGGCCTATCAATGCAATCTGAGTATCATACAGTGCAATTTGGGGACAGAACCACAGCTAAACTCGAGAGACCTGTATAGTGGGAGAGAGGCCTATCAATGCCATCTGAGTATCATACAGTGCAATTTGGGGACAGAACCCTAGCTAAACTTGAGAGACCTGTATAGTGGGAGAGAGGCCTA
Source organism: Ambystoma mexicanum (assembly GCF_040938575.1). Lineage (NCBI taxonomy): Eukaryota > Metazoa > Chordata > Amphibia > Caudata > Ambystomatidae > Ambystoma > Ambystoma mexicanum. The sequence goes on from NC_090940.1 coordinate 204,608,897, forward strand.
TCAATGCAATCTGAGTATCACACAGTGCAATTTGGGTAGAGAACCCCAGCTAAACCTGAGAGACCTGTATAGTGGGAGAGAGGCCTATCAATGCAATCTGAGTATCACACAGTGCAATTTGGGTAAAGAACCCCAGCTAAACTTGAGAGACCTGTATAGTGGGAGAGAGGCCTATCAATGCAATCTGAGTATCACACAGTGCAATTTGGGGACAGAATTCCAGCTAAACTTGAGAGACCTGTATAGTGGGAGAGAGGCCTATCAATGCAATCTGAGTATCACACAGTGCAATTGGGGAGAGAACCCCAGCTAAACTTGAGAGACCTGTATAGTGGGAGAGACGCCTATCAATGCAATCTGGGTATCATACAGTGCAATTTGGAGAGAGAACCCCAGCTAAACTTGAGAGACCTGAATAGTGGGATAGAGGCCTATCAATGCAATCTGAGCATCACACCGTGCAATTTGGAGACAGAGCCCCAGCTAAACTTGAGAGACCTGGGTGGTGGGAGAGAGGCCTATCAATGCAGTCTGAGTATCATAAAGTGCAATTTGGGGACAGAGCCCCAGCTAAACTTGAGAGACCTGTATAGTGGGAGAGAGGCCTATCAATGCAATCTGAGTATCATACAGCGCAATTTGGAGACAGAACCCCAGCTAAACTTGAGAGACCTGTATAGTGGGCGAGAGGCCTATCCATGCAATCTGAGTATCATACAGCGCAATTTGGAGACAGAACCCCAGCTAAACTTGAGAGACCTGTATAGTGGGAGAGAGGCCTATCAATGCAATCTGAGTATCATACAGTGCAATTTGTGGACAGAACCCCAGCTAAACTTGAGAGACCTGTATAGTGGGAGAGAGGTCTATCAATGCAATCTGAGTATCATACAGTGCAATTTGGGGACAGAGCCCCAGCTAAACCTGAGAGACCTGTGTGGTGGTACAGAACCCCAGCTTAACTTGAGAGACCTGTTTAGTGGGAGAGAGGCCTATCAATGCAATCTGAGTGTCATACAGTGCAATTTAGAGACAGAACCGCCCGCTAAACTTGAGAGACCTCTATAGTGGGAGAGAGGCCTATCAATGCAATCTGAGAATCACACAGTGCAATTTGGAGACAGGACCCCAGCTAAACTTGAGGGACCTGTATAGTGGGAGAGAGGCCTATCAATGCAATCTGACTATCATATAGAGCAATTTGGAGACAGAACATCAGCTAAACTTGAGAGACCTGTATAGTGAGAGAGAGGCCTATCAATGCAGTCTGAGAATGATACAGTGTAATTTGGGGACAGAGCCCCAGCTAAACTTGAGAGACATGTATAGTGGGAGAGAGGCCTATCAATGCAATCTGAGTATCATACAGTGCAATTTGGGGACAGAGCCCCAGCTAAACTTGAGAGACCTGTATAGTGGGAGAGAGGCCAATCAATGCAATCTGAGTATCCTACAATGCAGTTTGGAGACAAAACCCCCAGCTAGATGAGAGATCTGCAAAGGTCTGTACAGAGCAGTGGCTCGGAGTCTGGGGTAAAGTGGTTGCTCTGCTCCTGACCCAGGCCACTCCTACCTTGCTGGTCCTTGTAGTCGATGGTTGACAGCTGGCCACTGCTTCCATTGCAGACACCTGTTGGCGCTTACCGGAGCCGCCTCTGCTGAAGCTGCCCCGGGTCTTAGGCCCCTAGCCGCAGGCTGCACGGGCAGAGGGCTGCCCTGGGAGAAGCGGTGATGGGGGCCAAGAGGACCAATGGATGCAGGGGGGGGCGGGTCAGGTGGTAGGGGGAAGAGGAGCAAGAAGAGGGCGAGAGGTGGGGGAGGGTCTGCAAGGGGCTTCTGGCCTTGCTGAGTACACACAATGATCCCAAAAGCCACTAGCAGCAGCCAGGGGCGAGGCTAACCGTGCTCCGATAAATGGAGCGCCTGGAGAGGCTGGGGGCTCACCCACTCACCTGCACGGTCCGGATGGCAGTGGCGTGCAGGTCGAGGTGGGGGCAGCACACAGGCTCAATCAGCCTATCAGGGCTGGTGGGACGGAGCGAGGTCGGGCCCTGGGGGAGGCAGGGAAGGACGCGGCTTGCGTTGGGGACACACGGGGGGCTAAGGGCTCTAAGAGGAAGCGGGCAAGGGCTTGAGGCCTAAGGGGGCTGGGGGGCTCACCCACTCACCTGCACGGGAATAACATGACACTTTGAGGATCATTATTATCAACCAGTATTCAGATTGTTTATCTTTGAGATCTATTAATGGAGTTTGATGTAGAGACAGTCCCTGTTGCTGAAGAATAATATGTAAATGAACAAAAGCTGTAGACCACGAGTGGGCGTGGCTAAACATGGATGGCTAAGTACGTCACTTACAGCCACTAGATGTTACAAGGAGCTCTGTTGTGGTCACAGTGACGGTGTTTGGGACGATTGTGGGGACCGAGCCTTCCTGAAGAATGAAAGTATTGAAATGAAGAGCCCTCTCCCAGGGAACTGCTCTCCATCTGTGACAGTGGGGCCAAGAATGGAGGAAACGTGATAATGGAAAGTATGGGTCTAGGACGGGTGCCGGAGATCATGCTGTGTGCACCGGGCCAGCTGCAGCTTGAAGAAGCCGACGTGGCTGGATTGGGAGGCCACGACTCAAAGAGAAGATTATCGAGAATGGTGTGGCAGCCAGTTGCCTGAGATGGATTGTTCTCCTGGAGATGGGGTCTGGTGCGCATTGAGCGCAGATCTCATAAGGAAGTCAGTGGCCGGAACGAGGCCCTTGCACTTGTCTTCCCATTTTGGATTTGGTGCAGCCCTGTTCTCTCCCTAGTGAAGCACAGTTTATCTGGTGAGGAGACTCCAGGGCTGTGGTTCAAGGGTCATAAAGGCAGTGGCATGATCATGCCAGGAGTGAAAGTTGAGGTGCATGTGACCTGGAACAGAGCCTGCTGTGGACGCGCACCTAGAGGGACGTCGGCCTGGATAGTTGTGGGGCTACTGGCATGCCCTCATGGAATCTGGTGGATGATACAGCTCACCAGGAAAGGCTCTGCAAGTGGGAGGAAGGGCTTACCATTGCCTGATTGTGCAAGTGTGGCAAAGCAACGGTGCAGTGCCAGGAGCCACCTTGTGCTTGACGGCCTCCTGTGGTGCTATGGTGGAGGTCCACAGTACGCAAAATGACACAGGTGCAGGCCCAACAGATGGGAGGAAAGCTGGGTGCCCTCCAAATGGACATTCATAGCATCCTGTTGGAAATAAAGGCTTTTAGGGCCTTTCACATGTCTGTGATCAAAGACAGAGTGGACAAGATGGAGGACAGGGTGGAGGCCGTGGAACACAACCAGCTCTCTCGAGAGAGATCCTGAAAGTAAAGATGGAGACTAGGCTTAAGAAGCTTGAACACTGCAAGAGGGAGATGCGAAGCAAATTGGATGAGGTCGAGAATTTAGTACGTAGGAAACACATACATCTGTGGGGCCTCCCTCAGAAAGAAACACCTGCAGTTTGAAGGATGGGCAAAGTACTTGGTCAGAAGATTGCTGGGGCTGGATGACTCCATTTTTGATAGGATCCAGCAGGGTGCGGGCTCGGGACCAGATCAGTGGTAGTCAAATGCCACTATTTCAAGATAAAGATGCCATTCTCAGTAAGGCATGCAAACCTGGGCTCATTTGAATAGGAAGGTGCCTCGATCAAGTTGTTTCAAGACCTATTGGTATATACGCTGGTTTAGCCGTGACAATGTATGCCACTAACGTCGTGGCTGCAGACTGAGGGGATTAGGTACAGATGGAGATATTCCTTTGCGTTGTCTTTCAAGGTCTGGGGAAAAAGCAACTAAATCGAGGATGGGGGCATTGCCAAGCAAATCCTCTATGAACTACACAGTGCTAAGTCTCAACCTGGGTCTGAGGGGCAAATGCAGATGAGGAAGAGATTCAAGAATGCCTTTGCACAGCCAGGAGCAAGGAAAAAAGTGACTGGAGAGAGAACGTTTAGAAAGAGTAAACTGTAGTCTTCTTTTTTAAAGCCGAGCATGTTGATGACATTCGCATAATTGTGGCTATTGTCACCCAATAGCCCGAAGGACATATTTGCTGCTAAGCAGGGATGTGGTGGAGCAACAGAGGCACATTGGAGGAGCATATGGTGAGTCGTGATCTGCACTTCTAGTGGCCCAGCGCTACCTGGTAATCTCTTTGGTCAACTGCTATTCAATTTGGTTATGTTGTGGGTACGATTGTTTAGGTTTTTCGAGTTCAGAGTTACGAGAGGTGGGGTGGGCATGGGAGGGGGCATGGGGACAGGGTTCATCTTTCTAGCTACACTGATGGAAATAGGATTTTGAGGGCTGTATAAATACTAGGGGTGTAACGGTATAACGGTTTACCGTTATAGATACCGTGAACAGCTTAATTGAACTATAATAACCGTCACGTTGTTTATACCGGAATACCATTTTAGGGCCTGCAGCTATTAAGTGAGCTTTTCAATCTGATTTGGAAAGACTGCAGTAAGAAAGTGCTGCTCATTCTGGATCTTGCACTGTGGGATGTGGCGTTTGGCAGACAAAAGCATAGGGAAAGTGAGGCCACATTAGTAAATGCAGCTTTGATGCTGTGACCGCTCTTTCTCTGTGATCAGTAGAGTTGGGTTAAAGATCAGCCAATTTGTAGTTTTCCCACCAATTTGAAAAATGGGGAACTACACATCCCAGAATTCAAAGGGGAAACTAACTGGATGCCCTTCTGATGCATGTCCACAAAAAACATTAGCTATGTAGAAGAGTTGTTGCTTCGCTTGATCCTTCACCTGCCTTCTGCATATGGCACTAGACTTAAACAGGCAGGACAGATTCTACATTCAATTTGAAGTACCCAGAGCAATGGGGGTGAGATATTTCTCAGGTCTATCCTCGATTTGTGACACCACCCATTAAAGTATTCCACCATCTCAACTCACATGGCAAGAGTCCTGATGCGCTCAGACCTGGGGAAAATGGTAATGATGGGGCTGTTGTAATGTGGTGGTCTAGGCCATATTTGTGTTTTTAACTTTGTCATTTTCAAAAAGTTTTTGTACCACTATCTTTAAGAAGGTAAATGAACATGTATTGCAAGAATCAAGAAAGAAATCAACAGAGCCCACTGAACTCTGTCCTGTTAGGATTACATGGTCAGTGGTGACTCCAACATCAGACCTTTATAATACACCAGGCAGATGGTAAACAAGTTATAGTGATTTGATCAATATGCAACCTTTCGGTGAGTGTGTGTTGGCTATGACATTTTGACAAAAGGAATAATGACATGGGCTTTCAGACCTCACATGATTTTTCTCACTTTAATGGGATAAAGCATTATCAAAACAAACTTTTATGACTGATCGCAGTGAGGGGTCATGATGCCCAGACCGTGTGGTTCCAAAATAATGTAGGTCAAGGCCAATTTTCAAAGCAATGACCTGTGACTGAGCAGCAAGCTCATTGCTCAAAATTTGCTTTTTAACACTTCCACTAGTCACTCTTTCATTCACAGCGATCTACGAGTGAGCGCCATGAAAGACTAAATCTGCAGCCATCTTAGATTCCTGGAGGATCAGCTAAAAATGTGCAGAGACAATTTTCAAAATAGTGACAATTTATAACCTTTAAGAAAATATTTGTCAAGATTAGTTAACTCCACCTGCTATAATGCGATAACCATGATATACAGTCATTTGGCAAGAAGGTTATCATACCGCCATAAAACCAATCATGTGACACCCCTAAATACAGGGTTTGTGTGAGTAGATATTGTGGTTAGGGGTCATGAGTGGGTTCGAACACTGAATGAGAAGGGGCTTAACTCACCTCATAAGTGCTCCTTGCTACTTAGGGATTTTAAGCAGCTCTGCTTCAGGGTTTTGTTTGTTCAGTAGGCGCAATTTAGGAGGGGGGAAGAGTGTCGCCTGTGTGGCAAGACGAATGACAGTCCTTCTTGGCTTCGGTAGGGAAAAGAAAAGGGGATGGAGTGGGCATTATCTTGCAAAATCTCTGGTGCTAAAGGATGCCCAAGTGAAGAGAGCATTTCAGGGGAGGTCTCTGGAGATCAAGGGGTAACCAGGGGGAGCAGATGGTTTCTCTGATCGCTCTTTATGCATCCAATACAGGCCAATTACACTTTATTAGGGTGGCCTTCAGTGCCAATGAGCAATGGTTGGAGGGACTTGCAATAGTGGGGGTGGGGGATTTCATTATGATTCAGAACCCTAGGCTACACCTTTTTTTTACCCGCCACACAATACATGCACAAGAAGAGATTTTCTCCTCTTAGCAAGGGAACATGGGGGATCTATTAGGGGTGTGGCACTGAAGACGATAGCCTGGTCTGACCATGATATGGCTGTGATGACACTAAAAATGGGCGCCTGGAATCACAGAGGTCTCAGATGGCGGTGCAATGATTCCCTTCACAGAGAGGAAAATTGAGTTCTTTTTTAGACAAATGACACAGGGGAAATCTCACAGCAACATGTTTGGGGGGCATCAAATGCCACCTTTAGAGTACTCCTTATTGAGGAGGGGGCTAGGAAAAACAGGAAAAGGGCCCGATAGAGAATAGCTTAAAGCAAGACATTGATCATTTGAGAGCCGGCCTCAAGGGGATCCAGGGAGTAGTGGAAGCAATGCTGCAGTCTATTAGGGAGAAAAGACAGGAATTGCACTCCTTAGTTTTGGGAGAGGTCCACAGGATAATGTTTTTTTCAAAGCAGAGATATTATGAGAAGGGGATATAGTGGGGTCTATTGTACGGGCTGCTAGATATGAGAGACAGCTGGTTAAGGGTTGAGGTGGGAAACATCATACGAGAACATGAGGGGATTCTCCGGAGATTTAAATTTATGAGGTCTTGTACAGCAGTGAGGAAACTGCGTCAGAATCTGAGGTTGAGAGATACTTGAGAGAAGTTTCTTTTATGACTCTGTCATCTGAAGATAGAGAGACCTTGGAGGCTGAGATCAGCTGGGGTGAGGCAAAGAGGGCCATTCTGCATACGAAGACTGGGAAGGCCCTGGGGGAGGATGGTTTCTTGTCTGCATTTTATAAAATGTTTCTGGACCTCCCGACTCCCACTCGGTCAAGGTATTCAATAGTATTAAATTGGGTGGCAATGAGCCCCTCTTTCCTCAGCACCTTGATTACTGGGATCCCAAAAGAGGGGAAAGATCTGACCCAGTGCTCGGATTACAGGCGAATATCCCTACCGCCTTTAAATGCAAACATTTTCACATGTATCCTGGTGTCGAGGCTGGAGGTGGCCCTCCCGAAACTGGTCCACCGGGATCGGGCTGGCTTTGTGCAGAATAGGCAAGGGGTGGATAATGTTGGAAAGATGCTGGATCTTCTTGCCTTCTCAGAGGCTAAAAGTCAAGGGGCCCTGATACTCTCCTTGGAAGCCCCCGAAAAGGCTTTGGATCCGGTTAGCTGGTCTTTCATGAGAGCAGTATTGAGGAACATGGGCCTGGAGAGGTGTGTGGATGGGTTGGCTGGAGGCGCTATATTCGGTACCCTCGACCAAAGTCCTTGTCAATAGTATGAGCCTGTTACCCTTCCCCCTGTATAGAGGTACTAGACAGAGTTGCCCACTGTCCCCTTTGCTTTATGCACTAGTGATGGAAGCGTGGGCCTCTAGTGTGTGGGCGGACCGGAATAAATGAAGGGTATTATCATCCAGGGAAAGACCTACAAAATGACCTTGTTTTCTGATGATGCCTTGTATGTGACCAGGCCGAGGGAGTCTATTCCTCACCTTTGCAGGGATTGCAGGAAAATGGTACACTCTCAGGATTTAAGATAAATCTCACTAAATAAGTAGTCTTCCCTGCCGGGTCGATATGATAAAAGGAGTTGATCTGTAATACCTTCAGACCCCATCATTTGTAATCAACAAAGAGGGTTGCAAATAGTTAGGAGTGCAGATACCCAGGGATATGAATGAGTGTTTCTATTTGAACTATGTACCACTTTGAACTAGAGTTAGACAGGTTCTAGAGAATTGGGGGAGGATGCAATTATCTTGGGGGGCGAGGTTGAACTATATAAAGAGGACTCTCCTCCCCAAGTTTTCGTTTCTATTTCAGATGATACCCAGAGTGGTGCCAGATACCTTTCTCCAGACAGTCATGCAGGCTCTTCTACTTTTTCTCTGGAAGGGCGGTCATCCAGGGACGTTTAAGTACGCTTGTTCTCCCTAGAGAAAGGGGTGGGGTGGGGCTTTGAGTGAGGGTGAACCACATTAATCCCCTCATGTCTAAGCAATGGGTGGACCTGGACAGCACTGTCTTGGCCCCAGTTTCCCTGGGGGTTTGGTTATGGGTCCCACAGAGTGGAATCCCATAACGAGTCCTGGAGTATCCTGTACTTTCGGTACACTGGACTATATCAAAGGAAGGAAGACATACATAATGGCTCACATCCTGGCTTTTGCTGCTTAGTGGCATTTTTTCAAATAACATATTTTATTTGTGTTATGGTTTGGTTTAACAAAAGAAAACCTTCCACACTACTTCAAAAACATATAAAATACAATCAATTCATAAATAACCAAATACAAAATTATACATTTACGCTTCACAAATATAATACAGTAACTAATGGCACATAACTAAATTAAAATCCATGTCATCAGAACATCATAGCTAAAATGTCTTCAATTCATCTGATCGACGTCAAAGTCAATGCAATCGATCTCCCACTCAAAATGTTCTTCCAAAAGACGTCCAGATCCATTAATCTATATTGTCTCACATGCAGATAAAAATATGTACAGCTTATTAACCTAGACTGCATACAGTGTAATAAAAGATGCTCAATAGTTTCAGTTGGACCCGGGGCATTACATAGCCTACAATGTCTTAAGCATCTTTCAAGGGCATTTCTTGCCCCCACAATTTCCAGTGTAGGTAGCAAGTTCAAGCGAAATCGCATAAACTTGCTTCTCCAACTGGGACTTGGAAATCTTTCAAGATATGCTTCTGGACATGAGTGAGGGTTTTCACTTTTTACCACATTATGGACAAGATGTATTTTCCCACAGCTTCACTTGTTCTTATCCAGTCCCTTTCTAACATAGCTTCGTTGCATATGGACCCCTCCGTTGCGGGATCTTATCAATGCATCTCTGGGGTTGCAAAGGTGCTACAAGGCTGGCTTGGAGAAGGCAGGGCAGTTGTGGGACCAGGGACAGTTTATTTCCCTTGAGCACCTGCAGGAGCGCCTATAGATAGGTACCCTTTGTGTATTCCTTTACAGACAGCTGAAAGGTGGGCTCCTTGACTCACGAGGGGGGATAACCTCTGCAGGGAGTTGATGGCCTTTGAAAAAATCCTCCTTCGTGGGGGGGAAACACGAGGCCCGGTCTCTACTATATATAAAGAGTTGTTGTTAGCTGAACCGCCGGGGGATGTGACAGCTAGAGCATGATGCTGCTGGGCCCTAGACATGGACATTTCTGATCCGCTACAGCTTAGAATGTGCCAAAAAGTATCCGAAAGGTACGGTATCCTGGCAGTATATATGGCAGGAGACTAAACGGTTGCATAGGTGTCATTTCCCTCTGAATAAGTTAGCAAAGTTGTGTTCGGGAGTAAACCCAAACTGTTTGAAACTGGCCATAGAAGGGCTAACATCTGGCACATCTGGTGGAAATTTGAGAAAATACAGTGGTTTTGGATGAAGGTTATGCTCTGGATAAGAGAATTGAATGAAATTCAGAGGACATTCTCTCCCTTGCTGATATTAAATGGAGTTAGTGAAGAGGGGGAGGGGAGCGAAGTATGAACCATATGTCTCATACCCTATTGATTGCTGCTAAAAGTTGTGTTGCACAGCAATGGAAAAGGGTTATGGTCGCCACAAAAAAGGGAATGGGTGCAGAGTACGAGGGATATATATTTTATGGAGTATCTCACGTACCTGATTGACGAGTCCAGATGCAACATAGAGGGGTGGTGGTTTCCTTTCTTTGACAAATATGGTAGGAAATCCTGTTAGCTAAAGCTGTTTTAATTTTGTTAAGGTTAAGGCGAGCTAATGTCTGTATGAGACACTGTACCTAGACAAAGGGTGTGGGGGCGGGCGATGTTGGGTGGGGGAATTGCAGGTTTAGGCTGAGGGCAGAGGATTTGATCCTCCTGTTTCTTCACCCTGAAAAGCAAATAGAGTTAATTTGCCAAATAAATGTACAAAATCTTCTTCATTAAACAAAGTATGCGCTTTTCTTATTTTTCTGGCAATATGTATTGTAGTGTATCTCCTGGTATAGTATCTTCTTCTTGGATTTAAACTTTAGCAGTGTAAGGCCGCAATTAGGCTGACTGAAATGCCTTTTCTAGATCATTGAAGTCATTTGGCTTTCCCGGGATTCTGGACCAGACTTATTGATAAGATCCAAGTTCATTGCGAATCAATGAAGTATGCCATTGTGGATATAAAAATCATAAAAGATCTCTCACGACCCAACTATTATGACTTGCCTTTTTCTTTTCCATTTTGAATTTTCAGCATGCACCTGGTGGTAATCATGGGTTCATCGCATCAAGCCCAGATTCCCATTTATCTTTCAGATTAAATGTGGGAATCTTCTGATCCTTTTGTAAATTCCTAAGCAACCTTTCACTAATGAAACTTCTTTCTTGAGTTAAGCAAACTTTGAAGAGAACTGTGTCCTTAGCTTCATTGATTTGAATTGTGAGGAATATGAGCGCTCCTTTTTTTGAATTGTGAAGAATATGAGCTCTCCTTTTCTTTGTAGTGGCCTTAAATTGCTAATTATGTTTTCTGGGTTATCCTCCAGTTGATCTCGGTCCTCATTGTAGGTCTACTGTGGATGAAACTTTAGTGTGTTTCCTTCCAAAGTGGAGAACCACTTGTTATTTGGTGAACAATTTATTCTCAAAGGCTCTGGGGAAGCTCCTTCACTATCATCTTGTTCTTTCACAGATATGATAGTTATGTTTGGTACTTGAGTGTTTTCAAAGTGAATCTCTACTCAGTCCGGATGTTTTTCAATCAAGCTGACATCGTTGTCAAACCTCTTTAGTTTCATTAGGCAGGGTGTTTGGGCAAATCTGTGTTGCCCTATTTTGATTTCTAATTCACTAACTACATCTGCTGGTATTTGCTTCCCATCAAAGTTACGCAGTTCTCCCTTTCTTTGTTGAGAGTCTCAAGCATGTCTCTAGATATCGGGTTGCATGAGACCCAGCATCCATGAGAGCCAGGAAGTCACACTCTCCCTGAATTTGGATAGGTGCAAAAAACCATCGATCCTCATCTCCAACTTACAGAGAAAGTGTGAGTCAATGGATGAATTGGATTGCATTTGATTGATGTTTGGGATTGAATAAACCTGACCCTGGGCAGCACCCGCTGGGAGATTCACTTCAGGGTCAAGTTCATGTGGACTCCATAGGATTGAAAACACAATTTGCTATTACAAATGGGATGAGGACTTCCCCCTTTCCTGCTGGTTCCAGGCCAGTGCCATTGCTTGTATCGAGGCCTACAAAAAACCTGAAGAGGGAAGAATACCCTTTTGTTTTAGGGGTTGTGTCGAAATTATGGAATTAGGTGTTTCTTTATTACTCTCTTTCTCTCTTTCTTTTCATTCAGGTTCTCTTAACTCTGATTCTCTGCCCTTTTGGAAAAGGCATTACATCTGTGAAAGAGGCAATGCTGGGTTTCATCGCCACCCGGCTCTTCTTTTCCAAAAGTAATTGTTACATTTTTCTCCTCAATAAGTTTCACCTTTTTATTTTTCTGTGGTTTTATTTCAAGGAATGAAGAGGGTTCATCATTGGGATTCTCCAATTTCTCAGCAAGCTCAGGGGTATTTTCATGCGAGATAAACGAAGATTCCTCTCAGGCTTGGCATATCCTCTCCTTGAGTATTTTGAACTGGGACAATTTCCTCTTGTCATTGTCCACCCTGACCTGTTGATTCATTCTGCCCAAGGTTTCAATGAGCATGAGAATCAGGATGTCCCTGTTGTGAACTCATGCATTGGCAAATGCTATCTGGGAGTTGCTTGATTTACTTGCTGTTGCTACAGTTGTGAGACTCTTTCTCCACTCTCCAGACTATGGGGTCATGTCTGGTCATATTTCTCTTCTTCTGTAAAGGGTAACTGTCTCTTTTAGGGTAATAGTTCTGGGAACTATTGGTGTATCTATTGCTGCTTCTCCCCGCACCCTGGTACTGGGATCTATTGTCCTGAACCCAGGAGGAGGGGGTATATTTATTGATAGTTAGTCATAGGTGGTGGTTATTTCCTTCTTTCCCTGGAAACATTCTGACTTGGATTTCCTTGGGAATTTCATCCTGAGTTGTGAGCATTTCCCTCTGTAAAAGGAGCATATTTGTAACTCAGGATACGCTTTGAGGCTAAATACTGTGGACTGATGTAAGTCTCTGGTTTGTAGTATTTTGCATGCCCGATTGAGGATTAGTCAGCTGGCACTGAACAGAGGATCTTCTCTGTCTGGTAAGCCCCTTAGCAGCAGACGAATGTGTATTTGCCCCCCCCCTATCACTAAGTCCAACTGAGGAGTTCTTTGCACCTCAGCTGCCTTAATGATGGCTGGAGCAGGTGTTTGTTTTGAGTTATTTTCTTTGTTTTTGGGAACTGTTGGGTTCTGTACTTCATAGATCCTCATAGCCTGTAATAGTATCCCCTCAAGACTTCTTGAGTCATCAAAAACACTCACTAACTGCTTCACTACATGATTTCGAAGGGCATGGAAGAATGTCGTTTTTAAGTCTCAACTTTCGGTATTTATGCGCTGAGAAACCTGGGAAAATGCATGCTTCAGTTCTTGAGGAAAACTCCCTAGGAGATTGGTCCTCAGAACACATTAAGTAGGTTTCCTTAAGGAATTCAAAATGGTTGCCTTGCAGGAGGACCATTTGTAGTGATTTTGAACTTCCAGCCAGCAAATAAACTATAAAACTCGGGAGAGAAAGTCAATTTTTCAAACTCTATGAGCCTCATTATGAGTCACCCGTTATGGAAATAACGGTGGTGGTAAATCCGCCGCCACCGTTGTTTCCATACCGGGTGATCTCGAGTCCTGCAGGCGGAGGTGTCATTCCCACCAGGTCTGACCTGGTGGGTTTAACACCACCCACCTGCAGGCGGACGTGGAAACACCGGCACCATCACGAGATTTACCGAATTCCGCCTCCGGAATTCCTGGGTCACCGGGGTCATAATGCCCCCGGTAATTCCGGGAATCACAGAGGCGGAATGGTAATACGAGTCCGGCGGTAACCTGCCGGAATTTCAGGCACGGTTACCGCCGGACTCGTAATGAGGCCCTATGTGTTTTTGGTCATTCCACAACCCAAATGAGGCCCTTAACTGTTGGTTTAATCCTAGATGTTCCCAAACAGAATATTTTGTATTTTTATGATAAGGGGTCATAAAGCTTTGATGGCATTAATCTGTATGATTGAGTCTTTCACAATCTGTGATTGTGGCTTTCTTTTCCTATGTCTCTTCAGCAGGGTCCAGCTTCCCTCATCGGAATCAGATGCACTACTCAAATCCCCTCCCCTAATTACATTCTTCCCTTCTTAGTCTTTATGACTGTAATGGGTTTTCCTGCTTGGATGGTACTGGGAACCCACTTTCATTTTTACTTCTCAATGCAATGGCCTTCTGGGTTATGGGCCTCATACCTTTTCTGAGGGTCTGGATAGTGTGGCATGTCATCATATTGTAGCTCCATCTGCTCAGGGGCTCTAGAGCATCACCATAATCCCTGGCACATATAGGTGCTTTTGCAATGCCCTTCTTAGGTTGCATTTTCTGTCTCTCAATGTCAGCCAAATGGGCTAAATATTCTCTCTTTTGAATCATACACTGTAATTCTTATTCCCTTAAATGCTTTTCATGTCTTCACTTAATAATTCTCTGTTTGGGTGTGTTCTCACTCTCTCGTCTGTCCACCGCTGATATGCAAAGTGTCTCACTCCTCACCCCTCTTACTTCAAATTCCCTGTATTCCTCTGTATCAGACAGGGAAATCAGGTCTTCCTACATATCTAGGTGAGTTTGGGAAGAAGAGATTGTGTCTTGCACCCGATATATCTGGACTATGACTAAGTGCGCCCACACCACTAGCATGACTCTGGGAAACGTTTGGCACTGAAGAGGAAGTCTCATGGAATGTGGACAGTCTCGCCTCTTCCATGAAACATATCTGTCTTTGAATTCTAGACTGAGAGCCTGGATTCACTTGAACATGTTTGAATTCTTGTCTCAACATAGCATTATGGTCCATTTCAATTACTATTTGCTGTTATCTTCGCACTAGCTGCTCCCTAGACTCATTCAGACTATCCTGGGTAGTATGAAATGCCCTAGCTTTGGAAGAAAGGGTTTCTTTTATGTTCTGTAGCTCATTCTGTGAGGAGTGTAGCTCCTTCTGTAAGAAGTCCTTTTCTTTCTGATAAATACGTGATTCTTCTGCTGACTCCTAACTGATAGTCTGCCAGCTAGTTAATTCTTTCCTCTGCGTGTTCAATCTCTGATTGCGTCATAATATCTTTCCCTGATGTGTCAATTTCCTCCCCCATTGATGCATCTTTTGCAATTCTCTGCATTAATACTTGGGCAGACACCTTACCTTGGCCACCCTGTGTCAGTTGTGAGGTAAGCTGATATATTTCCTGAACTGCAGCATCTTTCACTTGGGATAACTGAGCCTGTTGCTTCTTAATGATTTTGATATCGTTATATAGCTGATCAAATTCTGTGAGTGAATGTCCTTCATTACAAGTTTTTTAACTGCATCTTGAGTCTCTTTCAGTTGGGCTTTTATATTCATTATGTCATCTGGTAAACTATCACTATAAATGGCTTGGTTGGTTATTTTGGCCTTCATCTTATCATGGGTCTGTAGACATTGGGGGTTATGGTGAGTTTGCTGTATCCTAGCAGTATTAATGCCAGGATGCTGGCAAACAGTACTACTGTTACTGGCACCCATGTCCGGGTGGAATGTCCACCGTATTCTGATTGCCGGTAATGGTGGCAAATCCCCATTCCATGGAGCCCCATAGGACTCCATGGGGGAATTGCTGGTATTTCCAGAACCAGTAATACCAGTGCTGGTAATAATGGCTATTTATTGCTGGTAAGGTGGCAGAATGACCTCCAGCTTTAAGCTGGAGGTCATTCCTGTCACCCCATCAGCAAACTTGTAAACAGAATAAATGGCATGTTATTACCACACCAGCAAAGTCATAATGACCCCCCCCCGTTGACTATTAATGACATTAAGATCTGAGAGTTTGGCCTCTAGACACTGTTTTGCTTCGTGCGCATGTACTGAAACTGCTGAAGCCTTTTTGTGCATGTTCTGCAAAGCGGTGCAAATCATGTGAGATTTCAGCTTTTCTCATTCATTGTACGTTTTTTGTCTGCATCTCCACTTTGTTTCAGTTGGGTTTTTATATTCATCATGTCATCTAGTAAAATATCAGTGGCCTAGTTAGTTATTTTGTCCTTCATCTCATCATGTATCTGTCGACATTAACCTTGAATGTCATTAAGATCTGTTTTGCTTCTTGCACATGTACTAATTTTGCTGAGGCCATGTGTGTATTTTCTGTAAAGCAGTGCAAATGATGTGATCTTCCAGCTAACCTATCTCCACCATTTGTAAGTAAAATAAGCGATGCACCTAATAATTCACAATGGTCAGGTATTCAACTGCTTTTGTGGATGTCAATATCATTTTTGAAGCTCTTCATGTACACCTATTCTTACTCACTATCCATTAACAATCTAGTACAGAGCACACACTTGGAAAAATATTAGTAAAACTGCTATTTATCTTACAAATTGCATCACCTACTGCCATCCCTTCTCCCCAAGTGCCACCACCACCACCACCAGCTGGAGGACCTATACAACAAAAAAGCCCAATACTTCCAAAGACAATGAAGAGGACCAAGACGATGAGGTAGAGGAAGTACCTACCTCTAGCACCAAGAGAGAATCATGGGTGTGGCAGTTCTTTACCACTGTGTGGAATGGACCAAAGGCTAAAGCTACCAAAGTGAAATGCACTGAGCGCAACGTTGTACTCAGTTGCGGACTACCTAGACAGTTCTCCTGCAGGACCACCTCCTGAGTCGGTAATGCCCCCGCCGCTCGGGTCATATTGCTTAAGTAATGTGCTAGGAGTGGATTATTATTAATGGGTGTATTATTATGACTATTGTGTACTGCTGTGACAATTGTTATGATATGATATGGCATTTATAATGTGCCTATACACAAGTGTTTCAAGGCACGACGAGGCAAGGGAGGGGAACACAGGGAAGACAGACAACGATCTTACTAGGCCAAGTGACATTGAGATCGCGCAAGTGAAGGGGAAGAGGGAAGGGGAAAAGTGCAGAGGGGAGGGGGCAGTGCAGTACTTGGGATCAACAATAAAATAAATAGTATAATAAAAGCATTAAGTAAAGTGCGGCCAGCTGGTGGCAAGTGCAAGGGTAAGTGCAGGCATGAGGTGTCAAGTGCATGGAGGGGACTGTAGGGATACAGAAAACAGTCCCCAGGAGTGGGGGATGCCTGGGCGGCAGTGCAGGTGTGCAACTGGCAAGGGAGGGGACCTGGGCCCGAGATCAGAGGGTAGCCAGGTGACCAGTGCAGTTACAGCCAGGAATTCAGCAGGGGAGGGGTGGGGAGAAAGCAGAAGCAAAGAGGAGGGTGTTGAGGTGCTTCCAGAACCGGAGATGGTTCTCCTCCAGTTTCAGGGAGGCAGGGAGGCTGTTCCAGAGGGAGGCCCCAGCCAAAGAAAGAGATTTACCACCAACTCGTTGCTTGGAGAATCGACTGACCCTGAGGGAGTTGGAGGTGGATGATATTAATATTATTGTGCCATTACGTTGAGTAGTAAGGCGTTGTGAAGCTGCACGTTGAGTCGATGAGTATGTTAAGAAGATATATTATTAAATGCCATTGGGTGAAATGAAAGGATATTTGAGAGCGCTGTTTCTGTGCACGTAAAAAAAGGGTATGTATGCATTAAAAATGTTTCATCTCATTTACATGCCTCCACAGGAGTAATTAACCTGTACCTGTGTATCTTTCTGGTGTTCTGTTTCTGTTGCAGACATCTGTTTCTATGTGCTCTTTGTTTTGTTTGCCGCTTTTCTGTCCTTTCATATCTTTTTGGTGTGTTCTTTGGGGAAGTAGTATGATGGTGTGCGTCTGGCATATTTGGCTGTTTTTATTGTGAGATGGTTGGTGACAGGACCCTGTGTGGAGGTTCGGGCTTGTGGTGTAATTAGTGCGTTGGTTTGTCTGCGGAAGGTTGGAGGATGGGTGCGAATGTGATTGCGCAACTGAATAGTTGCGTGTGTGTTGTGCATGGGATCTTGCCTGGTTTGGTGTGTGTGTTGACCCCTTTCTATGGTTTCAAAAGGAAGGGGGATGTGCAGTGTGGGCCTTGCACTGCCATATGCAATGCAAGCCATGGAATCTTAGATGGTGATAGAACGCTGGGGTCCCTTCAGGGTTCCACGGAGGACGGTTAGGGATTCAGGATGGGAGATACAATGAGAAGGATGCCTCTACCTATGCTCTCCCTTCACTTCTAACTTGTAACCTGTAACTACAATAAAACCTACTTACCTTTTGTACCTGCTGACTCCTGTGTGCTCTCTGCGTCCGGCTTATGTATTCCTGGGTCCAGACACTACACCCTATGACCATATTATCACAAGCACCACTTTTTGCCCTATCAAATCTAACCCAATTTCCAAAAACTGTACTACATAGGAGGTCCCTGGTGGACATGGCCACTTTATCCCCATTGCTCGTCCGTCATGGTCATGGCCAGTAGCCAGATTGTCATGGTCATGACTTTATGCCATGACCCAGACAATCTGGCCATTGCCCATTGCCACAGGCTATACCTCAGTCACCAAAGGTATATCACTATTTTTTGTACCTGCATTATGATGCTTGTGAAAAAAGAAAACACAGACACATTTGCAAAACCATGCTTTCAGGTCCTTGTCAATGCTTCTTACACGAATTTGCTGGAAATCAGCCCGCGTTTTATTGTTTCAAAAGTGTCGAAATGTGCGTCCATACAATAGTCATATAACTTAGCCCCCATTGACAAAATCCATTCAGACTTTGCAAAAACATTCAAGATTGGGTCTCTAATCTTTGATGACATCACTGATGACATCACATATCTGGGCCACTTGTTTTTGTTCCTTGACATATATAGGCCAGGTGGTTTTGTTTACTGGCAGTCAGAATAATAACATTAAAAAAGTGCTATATATCTAGATGTTAACCTTGTCATATGTTCTTTAAGTACTTTCCTTAGGGTTTGGTCTCAGCTCATGGTGCACATACATGGGGAAATAAGCAGGCCTCAAACACACAATTCATTTGTAAACATGAAGATAAACTTTAATGTCATTAATATTTTCTGATGATGCAGTTTCTTTCTTCCTTACTTTAGTTTCCCTGTATGTGCCTCTGATGTGTATGCATTGTGGTGCTTCATATGCATTGTTTGTACCAGCACAAGTGCTGTAAGTCTTGAATGGTTAGCTAGTTATTACATGTTTAACATTACTCAAAACTCTGATAAGGGAGCATTCATTAATGTACTATCCAAAATTACAATATTATAAATAGTGTACTTCTATGGTGCAAGCTGCAGTTATTGCCTATGTTTATAAATGATTAGGTTTCTGTATTAACAACAACACTCCAATACAATGATATTAGATGAGTACATTCTTTAATAGATTAAGTAGTTCATGATAGGTCTCCCGATCACTCCTGACATCTTGTTATCAACAATATAAGCACAACTCCTTGTAGAGCCTTTTCAGCAAAATGTATTTCACGTGTGATGTCATCAATGACATTTGTGATGTCATCTTTGATGTCCTGGGTGTTAGTCTTAGCAGTGCACGGTGGTGGCGCGAGTTATGGTTGCTTAGCTTATCATAACTGGCGAATTGCAGGGGTTTTTCGGTTTTACTTGGAACCATAACGTCCGTTTAACAAAGTTTTTTCAGTGAAATTCAAAGGTTTTTATTAGTGCAATGTAGTGATGCGTCTTTGGAATGTAGGGCACGCAAACCAATCTCCCTGTGTTCTTTCGGAGCTTGGTTCGCGTGACCTAGTCAACCGTTGGAGGCGTAGTTGAGTGAATGGGCACGGCGGGCCCCGTTATAATAAAACTTACTTGAAGAAACTACGAGTGCCTCTCACCATATTTTCATTGGCGACGAGATGAGGGGGCCCGCCACGGCACTCGGCCAGTCCACGGTCCAAGCCGACTCGCTGTGAGCAGCCGCAGCGCAACCCGAGCCCCTCCGTCGAAGGCCTCGCCAGCGCGGAAGGCTGACGGCCCGGGGAGGCGTGGAGTGGCGGCGCAGCGCTGCTGGAGCCGCTGGAGCCGTTTCCCAGGTTTCGGCTGCGCTCCCCTGGCCGCGCATTCACACAAGGAAGAGGTGAGGAGGAACAGGTGGAGAGACAGGGGAGACAAGGGCGGACACAGGGTGGCGGTTCAAGACGTATTGTGAATCCGCCCTCCGCATAGGGAAAAACAAGCCCTACCGGCTCAAGAAAAAAAAAAAAGAAGAGGGTTTGAATGCCTGGAACTTTAAGCAAGCATTATCACAGCTCATGAACGTGGAGGGTACTGTATAATGGAACCGTGCCGTGGAATCAGTGCTGACAAGCATATCTAAAGAGTCAGTTGCTAGAAAGAGTCAGGGAAGAGAGAACTGACAAATCTATAGAGACAAAGAGACAATTGCCAAACAGAGTCAAGGAAGAGAGAAAGGAAGAGAGAACTGACAAGTAAATCCAAGGCTTCCTGAGTGAACTAGAGACACTTTCTGTTCAATATGGCTGCAGCTAGCATGGCCCCGCCCCCGCCCTTCTTATCTGAGCAGGGTACACCACCCATTAGGTGGGACAGGTGGAAGAACATTTTTGATACCTACCTAGTGGCAATTGGGGGTGACAAATTTGCCACAGGGAGGAAAGAAGCGATTCTCCTGCACAACCTGGGCACTGAGGGCCGTAGTGTCTATGATGGCTTACCTCAGCCCCCACTAGAGGGTCAGGGTGACATGGACCAGTACACTATAGCTGAAAGAAAACTAGAAATTCACTTTAAGGCGAAAAAGAACACTACATTTGAAAGACACAAATTCTTTCAGAGAGTTCAAGAACCACAGGAGCCAGTAGAAAACTTTGTGGCAGCGCTAAGATCCTTAAGTCACACCTGGGAATTCGGAGGGCTGGCTGACTCGTTAATACGGGATCAGTTGGTACGTTGTACAAATAACATGAAAATACAGGAGAGGTTGTTGACCAAGGATGTGTCCCTGGAAGTGGCAATTGAGATTGCCCGGGGCATGGAACAAACCCACAAATACATGTCCACGATGAAGAGTGATAAACCAGAGGGTGAGGTAGCGGCTGTGAGAGCATTCAAGAAAATGAATTTGAGCAAGGAAGTCAAATGCTACAAATGTGGCAGCAATCGCCACATCTCGACGAGTGCGTTTTGTCCTGCAAAGAGTATTTTCTGCTTGAAGTGCAAGAAGAAAGGGCATTTCGCCAGAGTGTGTAGGGAATCAGGGCAAGTGCAATACATTGGGTCAGGTGCAAGGATCTCGGAGCAGGAGGAAAATGCAGATGTTGTTCAACTACCTCAGGCCAAACATGTGCTGGAGGTCTCGGAAGTTTCCGGCAAACGTAGTGCACCAACCGATGTATTTATGATGAACAGAAAAGTGGTGGCTTGGAAAGTGGATAGTTGCTCTCCATGGACCCTGATTTCAAGGAAGACATATGAAGTGTGTTTGCAAAGAAAAGTGGGCGAGTTGAGGGAGCACGGCATAGAGCCATATGCCTATGGAAATGTCAAGATAGACGTGTTGGGCAAATTCCAAGCAGTGATCAAATATAAAGGCAGGAGTTGTGATTCAGAAGTATACGTCACACAGGAGGGCTCGACCTTGCTAGGCTGGGAGGAACAGCGCAAACTCGGTATCAGGATACAAGCAAGTGCTGAGGAGCCAGTTTCTGTAGCTGAGATTCGTGACAAGTGGGAAGAAGAGTTCCCGACGGTTTGTAAGGGAGAATTGGGGATGGTAAGAGATTTTGAACATGAGATCCGCTTGAAGGCAGGAGCAGTCCCCAAAGTGCATAAAGTGAGGCCGATACCTCATAACCTGAGAGAGAGACTAAAGACTGAGATTGAGTCCTTATTGCAGAAAGGGATTATTGAGGAAAGTGAGAGTTCAGAATGGCTGTCGCCAGTCGTCGTGGCAGCCAAGGCAAATGGTGATATAAAACTTTGTGTAGATATGAGGCACATCAACAGGAACATCCTTGTGGACAGGCACCCTTTGCCGATAACCAGTGACAAGATGTCGACTCTCGACAAGGCCAGAGTATTCTCTGTGATTGACCTCTCTCAGGCTTATCATCAGATTCCCTTGAAGGAAGAGTGCCAGAATTTGACGGCGTTCATTACAATTTTTGGAACTTTCAATTATCGAAGAATGCCATTCGGCCTTGCCTCGGCAGCGGCCGTATTTCAGAGAGTAATGGACAAAGTTATGGAGGGTGTGAAGAACATTGTGGTGTTCGAAGATGATATGCTTGTGTTTGCGAGTTCTAAGTCTGAATATGATGAGATTTTGAAGGAAGTGTTGGGAAGATTGTCAAAAGCTGGTATGACTGTGAGAAGGGACAAGTGTAAGATTGCGGTGGGGAAGGTGGAGTATCTCAGACATGAGATCGATGAACTGGGTGTGAGACCGAAAAGGTGTTTGGTAGAGGCTGTGGAAAAAGCCCCTGTGCCGACTGACAAGGACCAGGTGAGGTCTTTTTTAGGCCTGGCGGAATATTACCATAGATTTGTGAAAGATTTTGCCATAGTGTCGGCTCCCATAAGAATGATACTTAAGAAAGGATCGAAGTTTGAGTGGTCTCCAGAGTGTAGTAGGGCATTTGAAAGTATCAAGGAAGCAATCAGTAAAGCACCGTCTATTGGGAGGTTTAATGCCATGGACAAAATAGTTCTGATTGTAGATGCAAGTCTGATGGGGTTGGGAGCCACATTAGTACAATTGGACAAAGAGAATAAGGAGAGAGTTATTGCTTTTGCTTCTAGAGCGTTGAGAGGGGCGGAGTCCAAATATTCAGTGATCGAGAGAGAAGCATTGGCCATGTTCTGGGCAGTCATGCATTTTAAATTTTTCTTGTGGGGCAGGCGATTTGTAATTCGCTGTGATCATAAGCCATTAGTGCAGTTGTTTGAGAGTGGAAGGTGGGCTCTGGGTTCGCCAAGGATAAGCAGGTGGGGATTAGGTCTTCAAGGGTATAATTTTGACCTGAGTTTTTTGCCTGGGAAGAAAAACATTGTAGCAGATTGCCTATCGAGGATGCCCTTAAATGAAACTGAGATGGTGGAGGATGAAACAGTGGAAGAATCAGTGGTAGCTGAAGTTAATAAGACAGTTGCTCAAGAGAAGTGGTTGCAGGGGGAAGATTCTGATGAGGAGCTCAAGTTGATCAAAGAATGGACGGTGAAGGGATGGCCCCACAAAAATAGTTTGGATAGGAGATTTGACATATGGTGGGAAGTCAAGGAGGAGTTGAACATACATGAGGGCAGACTGAGGAGAGGACGATGTGTTGTACCTCCGGTGTCGAACTGGCTCATGAGGGTCACCCAGGGGAAGGGGTGATGAAGAGAAAACTGCGACAAAATTTCTGGTGGCCGCTCATAGACAAGATGGCGGAAAGGTTGGTGAAGGACTGCATGGAGTGACAAATGAGTGACAAAACTAAGGTGACGAGGGAAACCCCTTTAGTTTCTAACACGGTGCCAGAGCAGCCATGGTCTAAAGTTGCTGTGGATATTATGGGACCCATTATAGGTTTGGGAAATGGATTGAGGTTTCTGTTTGTGCTGGTGGATTTTCACACGAAATGGATTGAATGGGTAGCAGTAAGAGAGGTCACAGCCAGAGAACTCATTGCGTTCTTAGAGACATTTTTCTTTAGAGATGTTAGAATTCTTCCTCTTGGACTTGGCCCTGTAGTGTAGAAGAAGAATTCTTCCTGCTAATATATCACTTTGAATGTGCAAATAAACATACAAAGCAATCTATTGACTGGAAGATTGGATTCCCATCGAGACCTCGTGGCTGTAGAAAATAAACAAGATTGATATGATTAGAACAACTGACAATGGGTACAGAAATTAATTTCTCTAGAGTTACTCCAAACTAACCTGACTAATGTTTTAGAGACTTCACAACGGATAAAAGGAAACCCAATAGATGTTCTGAAAGAAGGAAAAAAACAATGTGAGCCTATAACCCTGGGATCAAATGAAGAGTGACAATAAGCAACAAGAACCATATCTTGCTTATACTAATGGAGAAAGTTTACCAAGTGAGACCTTCTTCCTAGGCAGAGCGGAGGCTGTTCCGCGGTACTGCAGCGGCTCTCCCACGGTGCAGCGGCGGCTGTCCCACGGTGCAGCGGAGGCTGTCCCACGGTGCAGCGGCGGCTCTCCCACGGTGCAGCGGCAGCTCTCCCACGGTGCAGCGGCGGCTGTCCCACGGTGCAGCGGAGGCTGTCCCACGGTGCAGCGGCGGCTGTCCCACGGTGTCCAATGGTTATGTTAGTCTCTAAAATGCGGAGGTGAGATAATGTCTTTACCAAGTGCAAAACAACAGAAGGAAAACCAGAGAGTTGCCAAGTACAAACCGGGTCGTAAATCCAAGCGGGCAAGAACAGGAACAGAAGGAAAAAAGGCCAGACGTAATCGAGGGACAAAAGCAAGAGTTCGTTACCAAGAAGACCAAAGTTTTCAAAGCAGGCAAGGATGATCCAAAAGAGTAGTCGAGTCAGAAAGCCGGGTCAGGAACGTGTATTAAATCAGAACAAGAAAAAAGGCCAAAAAGCGAACGCCAAAGAAAGCTCAATCAGAAGCACTGAACAACGTGGAGGCGTGGTTTACATAGTCCAGGTCACCTGATCAATGCCGTGATCCCAAACGAACGTTGCGCTTCCTTAGCAACGTATCACGTAGTTTCCATGGCAACCTCCATTCACTGTGGCGAGTAGTGCTCCAATTCGAATGTTCTCTTACTGCATTAGCGGGACCAAACTTGCGTGAACCAACGCGCAGCGGTCCACGCATGACAGTACCCTTCCCTAAAGAACGACCCCGTTTCCTTGAGGCCCAAAAATCGGAGATCAAACGGGGAGCATGAATGTTCTGGACAGGCTCCCAGGTCCTCTCTTCCGGACCATAACCCTCCCAATGCACATAATACATCCTGACCCCTTTGGAAACCTTGGTATCCAAAATCCTACGCACCACGAACTCCTCTTCCTCTTGTACCATGATTGGAGGAGGACGAGAAGGAAGGGCAGTATCCGGTAGAAAAGGTTTGACAAGGGAAACATGAAACACCGGATGCACTTTCCACTTTGCAGGTAAAGATAAACGCACTACCACAGGATTAATCACCGCCGTAACAACATATGGTCCTATAAAACGCGGAAGAAACTTCTTCCCTCCAGGTATCCGCAGATTCTTGGTGGATAACCATACCTTATTGCCTACTATGTAAGCGGGAGACGGAGAACGATGGGCATCTGCGAACCTCTTAGTATTAATCTGCGCCGTCTCCAAATGTTCTTTCACCCGTCGATGCACTAAACACATGTGTTCAATGCAGGACGATGCCGCCGGATGGCGTGCGGGCAAGACAGGAGAAGCAGGTAACGATCTAGGATGCCTGCCGAACATAGCAAAAAATGGTGAGGAATGCGTCGATGTATGCAAAGAGTTGTTATAGGCGAATTCCGCCATAGGGAGTAATGACAACCAATTGTCTTGATACTGGTGCGTAAGGCAACAGAGATATTGTTCCATGGTGGAGTTGAGACGTTCCGTCTGTCCGTCTGTTTGAGGATGGTAAGCAGTGGAATATCTATCATTGATGCCAAAAGAGGCAGTGAGCGATTTCCAGAAATGAGAAGTGAATTGGGAACCTCTATCCGTGATGATAACAGACGGTAGCCCAAAACGACGAAAGACTTTCCTGAGAAATAGATCTGCCAACTGTGGGGCAGAAGGAACACCTCGACAAGGTACAAAAAGAGCCATCTTGGTGAAATAGTCGATGACCACCCATATGGTGTCATAACCACAGACCGGAGGCAATTCGACCACAAAATCCATTGAAATCATGTACCAAGGATAATCTGGAATCGGCATGGTCTGTAGAAGTCCAACAGGTTTGGAATTTGAGGTCTTGCACTGGGCGCATATATAACAATGAGCAATATGAACGGCCACATCCTTTAACATAGAGGGCCACCAGCACCAACGTTGTATTAGATCAACGGTCTTCTTGTTACCCGGGTGAGCAGCCAACTTGGCATCATGACACCATTGGATAGCTTTCTTCCTGCTACCCTCATCCGGAAGGAACAATAAACCGTTGATATGGGGTAAACCCTCTACAATGTTGAGGTTAAGTTCCGTAATGTCTGTGGGGTGGGTCTTTACCCATTCACGTAACTCATTACAGAGAGAAGACTGGAGCGCACACCCACAAATCACCTGATGTGGTAAAAGAAGCGGACCGTCTGATCTAGGGGGAGATGAATCCCCATGTATACGTGAGAGTGCATCCGCTTTAGTGTGCAAGGACCCGGGTCGATATGTAATGGTGAAATCAAACATGGAAAAGAATTCATGCCACCTAGCATGTCGGGCCGTGGAGCACTTTACGGATTGTAAGGCTACCAGATTTTTATGATCAGTGAATACCTGTATTGGAAAGGCTGACCCCAGTAAATGATGTCGCCAAGTCAAAAAACGAGTCACGTACTGCTAGCAACTCCCTTTCTGTGATAGTATAATTCCTTTCATAAGGGGTGAGTTTTCTTGAATGGAAGGCCACTGGATGCAATCCTCCAGTTTCCGGACATACTTGAGACAGAATGGCACCAAGAGCGATGTTAGATGCATCAGCTTCTACCACAAATGGTAATTCAGGATTTGGGTGTTGTAGTACCGGTGCACTGGTAAACGCCGATTTAAGACTTTGAAAAGCTCGATCACAAACTCTATCCCAAAGGAATGCTACTTTGCTGCTAGTCAACGCGGTCAGTGGAGCAACCAAGGATGAGAAATCTTTGATGAATCGCCTGTAAAAATTAGCGAAGCCTAAAAATGACTGTAATGCCTTCAACGTCGTGGGTACTGGCCAGTCCAAAACTACCTTGACCTTAGAGGTACTCATTTGTACACCTTTACCGGATATCTCATACCCCAAGAACTCGACTTCTGTAGCATGAAAGATACATTTCTCTAATTTCGCATACAAACAGTTATCACGTAGCCTCTGAAGGACACGAGTAACATGAACCACGTGGAGATCATAGGATGCAGAATAGATTAAGATATCATCCAGATAAACCACTACAAATTGGTCCATCATGTCATGGAAGACGTCGTTAATGAAGTATTGAAAAGTAGCGGGTGCATTAGAGAGCCCAAATGGCATGACTCTATATTCAAATAAGCCGTACTTGGTTTTGAAGGCTGTTTTCCATTCGTCTCCGCTACGGATTCTTACTAAATTGTAAGTCCCACGGAGATCCAATTTTGTAAAGATTACGGATGATCCCAACTGATCCAAGAGTACAGAAATAAGTGGTATGGGATACTGATTACGCACCGTGATGGCGTTAAGGGCCCTATAGTCTATACATGGGCGGAGGTCTCCCTCCTTCTTGGGTACAAAAAATAATGGGGAGGCTGCAGGTGAACGTGAAGGACAAATGAAACCTGATTTAAGAGCCTGATCAATATATTCTTTAAGAATGACATCTTCCTTGAGGGTTAGGGAGTAGATCCTTCCTGATGGGATCTTAGCCCCAGGAACCAAATCAATGGGGCAATCATATGGTCTGTGAGGGGGTAAAACAGTACCTCCCCCTTCATCGAACACATCCTGAAAGCCGGAATATTCCATGGGCAATTCCCCTGATACTATGGCTCCGATAGTAGTGGCTGTATCTATCAATGGAAGGCAAGGATTATTTATAAGAGTCTTCCTATCATGACACTTGGTCTCACAGTATTCTGATAAGAACTCAATAGCGCCTGCGTGCCAGTCAATGGATGGATTATGCAGTCGAAGCCATGGTATTCCTAGAATAAGCCTGAACTGCGGAGCAGTGATTAGATCAAAATATATGTTTTCGGAATGTCCTTGAATAGTTTCCATTATCAGATCTTCGGTTTGCTGAACCACCATACCCGATATCAAGGTAGAACCATCAACATCATTGACCATTACAGGGTTCTCCTTCTTTAGAACGGATAACCCCAAGCTTTCCGCATTAGAGGTATCGATATAGTTTCCGGTAGCACCAGAATCCAGAATGGCGGTGGCATGTACGATCTGCCCTTGAGGTAACCGGAATATCACCGGAGCGGCTACTGGTTGATTGATTGTAGAGTCCTTAGAAACATGAATGCTCGGCAATCGGACTCCTCTCATTGCCGAGCTCTCAAGTTTCCCTGTTTCTTGGTAGGTTTCTTGGTACATGCTTTTAGTAAGTGTTCTGGAGAACCACAATAAAAACACAAGTTGTTTTTCTTTCTATGTTCTCTCTCTTCTTGAGTAAGAGGGCCTCGTGTAGCTGCTCCTATTTGCATTGGTTCAGGCGCAGTCGTAACTGGGGTAGGAACAGGTTGAAGATTAGAAGCAATACCCCTCTTCTCCCCTTTTCTAGCAGCTTTACGAGCATCAATCTGCAGAACTAGCTCAAGTAGTTCCGGAAAGGTTACTGGAACCACAGGTACCATAGCCAGTATGTCTTTCAAAGAATCAGATAATCCCTTGTAGAAGAGTGATGCCTTTTTATCATCAGGCCACCCCGTCTCAGCAGCCAATTGATTAAATTTGGCTAAATAGGCCAGAAGCGTCAAATCACCTTGTTGTAGATTCAATAATTCTAATTCCACAACTTGAGTTTTGTATCGGGTGTCGAACACCTTACCCATGGCTTCCATCAATGCATCGCAATCAAACAATAAAGGACTGCCTGCCTCCAAA
This sequence comes from Ambystoma mexicanum, assembly GCF_040938575.1. Classification (NCBI taxonomy): domain Eukaryota; kingdom Metazoa; phylum Chordata; class Amphibia; order Caudata; family Ambystomatidae; genus Ambystoma; species Ambystoma mexicanum. Next base: position 204,637,095 of record NC_090940.1, read on the forward strand.
AGAGGATTAGCCCACGCTGCGGCAGTACCACCAAGGTGTGACAACAAAAACGCAGCTTTAGTGGCAGAATCAGGAAATGAACCGGGTCGACATAAATAATGGAGGCGACACTGATTCAAGAAGGTCCTAAATTGTCTTGGATCTCCATGAAATCTTTCTGGCGGGGCCAGAGGGAACTGGGATGTAATATACACCGGGCCGGCTTCTGCCTGTGCAGGTTCAATGGCTGGAGCATTAGGCATAACTGGTGCTACTTGGGGTACAGGTTGTATGGCGGTTTGTAGTTCTAAGATCTGTTGTTGAGTGGTGGCATGCGCATTAGCCATGTCGGTTCTGAGATCTGCCACTAATTGAAGAAGATTAGCCAGGGTCTCGTTGGGATCCATTTAATAAGGCTTCTGATTATGTTAGAATTCTTCCTCTTGGACTTGGCCCTGTAGTGTAGAAGAAGAATTCTTCCTGCTAATATATCACTTTGAATGTGCAAATAAACATACAAAGCAATCTATTGACTGGAAGATTGGATTCCCATCGAGACCTCGTGGCTGTAGAAAATAAACAAGATTGATATGATTAGAACAACTGACAATGGGTACAGAAATTAATTTCTCTAGAGTTACTCCAAACTAACCTGACTAATGTTTTAGAGACTTCACAACGGATAAAAGGAAACCCAATAGATGTTCTGAAAGAAGGAAAAAAACAATGTGAGCCTATAACCCTGGGATCAAATGAAGAGTGACAATAAGCAACAAGAACCATATCTTGCTTATACTAATGGAGAAAGTTTACCAAGTGAGACCTTCTTCCTAGGCAGAGCGGAGGCTGTTCCGCGGTACTGCAGCGGCTGTCCCACGGTGCAGCGGCGGCTGTCCCACGGTGCAGCGGAGGCTGTCCCACGGTGCAGCGGCGGCTCTCCCACGGTGCAGCAGCGGCTCTCCCACGGTGCAGCGGCGGCTGTCCCACGGTGCAGCGGAGGCTGTCCCACGGTGCAGCGGCGGCTGTCCCACGGTGTCCAATGGTTATGTTAGTCTCTAAAACGCGGAGGTGAGATAATGTCTTTACCAAGTGCAAAACAACAGAAGGAAAACCAGAGAGTTGCCAAGTACAAACCGGGTCGTAAATCCAAGCGGGCAAGAACAGGAACAGAAGGAAAAAAGGCCAGACGTAATCGAGGGACAAAAGCAAGAGTTCGTTACCAAGAAGACCAAAGTTTTCAAAGCAGGCAAGGATGATCCAAAAGAGTAGTCGAGTCAGAAAGCCGGGTCAGGAACGTGTATTAAATCAGAACAAGAAAAAAGGCCAAAAACCGAACGCCAAAGAAAGCTCGATCAGAAGCACTGAACAACGTGGAGGCGTGGTTTACATAGTCCAGGTCACCTGATCAATGCCGTGATCCCAAACGAACGTTGCGCTACCTTAGCAACGTATCACGTAGTTTCCATGGCAACCTCCATTCACTGTGGCGAGTAGTGCTCCAATTCGAATGTTCTCTTACTGCATTAGCGGGACCAAACTTGCGTGAACCAACGCGCAGCGGTCCACGCATGACAAGAGAGGGGGTGCCTACTGAACTTGTTTCGGATAATGGGGTTCAGTTTGTTTCATTGGCAATGAAAACATTTCTCAGCAGTTATGGCATTAGACATGTTAGAACTGCATTATATCACCCAAGGGCCAATGGCCTAGTGGAGAGAATCAACCGTTTTTTGAAAGAAGGGTTGCAACTAGCAATGAGGGTGAAGCAACCATGGAGGCAGATGTTAAAGATAATGACGTGGAATTATCTCACTACTCCGCATTCAGTGACAAAGATATCACCATTTGTTTCTCTCAAGGGAAGGGAACCAGGAACCAAATTGTGGCCAGCGTGGTTGGGAGTAGCAGGAGTAGTTCAAGTTGATAGAGAAAATATAATGAAATGTATCATAGAGAGCCAGGAGAGAAATAAATTTAGTTTTGATGCTCGTGAGAAAGTGAAGGAGTGTGAGTGGAAGGTAGGAGAAATGGTGTCTATAAAGAATCCCAGATTAGTGAACAAATGTTTGGACAGCAAATGTATGGGTCCTAAAAGAATCTCTGCAGTAAGGAAGAGTGTGGTCATATTAGAAGGAGGAGAAGTTTGGTCTAAAGGAAAGATTGCAAAAGCATATGGCATGGAAAAGGGAGTAGAAACAAATGTATATAACGACAGCAAGGAGAAAAGGGATGAAGAGGGTGAAAGTGTTCAAGGTGGGAGTGAAAGTGTTCAAGGTGGAGGTGTGCAAGGTGGAGGGGCTCATGACAGTTCGGGTAGTTATCAGAGTTTCAGTAGTTATCAGAGATCCAGATCTAAACCAGTGTGGATGAAAGACTATGCATCAAAATGAAAGGTGTGAACACTGGTTAGATTTGTTTAATAATTTGGATGAAAGACTGCACATTTTAAGGAATTTATGTGTCATTCCTGCTTTATTTGTAGATTTATATTTGGTGTTGACAAAGGTTCATTGTATCAACATGATACAATCATAGGAGCTAAATTTAATATAATATTATCTAATGTGGTTATTCTCTTTATATGTTTATAGTAGTGATGTTAATTTTAGTTACATGAATTTGATTGGAAATGATTCTTGTTTTCTGTAAGGAGGAAGGTGTGTAGTGATGCGTCTTTGGAATGTAGGGCACGCGAGCCATTCTCCCTGTGTTCTTTCGGAGCTTGGTTCGCGTGACCTAGTCAACCGTTGGAGGCGTAGTTGAGTGGATGGGCACGGCGGGCCCCGTTATAATAAAACTTACTTGAAGAAACTACAAGTGCCTCTCACCATCTTTAGATGCAACTTAACCATAACGTCCCTTTAACAAAGTTTTTTCATTGAATTTCGTAGGTTTTTACCAGTGCATGCTATTTTCCTACAACTTACTAATATCATACTTGCCCAATATAGCAATATTTGTGTCCAATTTCCAAAGTTTCACCTTAAAACTCTGCCATTTCCCACCATCTGGAATAATTTGTAACACTTCTATACACTTCTTGCAACTATTTCAACTAGTTTTGCATCCGTAGACGTCTATGAACATCTGACTTCATAGCGGGCCTTCCGGACAGTGCCACATGACCATAAGCTGGCGCGCGGCATGATGATGTGTCTGAGAACCCGTCCGCACTTCACAATAAGATCTCTGCTTGGCGGACAGTTCGGAACTGCATTTTCTACTGATCTAGGAACTTCCAACTTCAAAATTTCCCTTGCACAACTCCAACACCTATTCCTACTCATTATCCATTAACAATCTTGTACACAGTACATACTTAGCAGAACTGCTATTTATCTTAAAATGGCATCAGCTAATGCCATCCCTCCTCCCCAGGAGCCACCACCACTGCTATAATCAAGGCGCATGAGAAACAGTGCCCCCTGAATAACACACGCGCAACCTTTTCCCTTGTCCACCTACCCCTCCATATTAGTGTTTGGTTGCTCTTGCCTCACATCCCTCCCCACCTTTCATTCTCAGCTCTCCTGCCAAAAATAATACTTCCAAAAACAACAAACGACATATTCCTTTAGGAACCACCTTTCAGAGTTAAAAAATAGAACTAAAGAAAAAATGTATAGACTCCATCTACTTTATATTTCTCAGTAAAGTACATAGACTAAATAAGATTTTCCAACATTTCCATTTGCATTTTGTGTTAGGCTAATGGGAATATTGTGACTGGAACAGTGGATACCGGCTCAGCAGCCCAAGTCATCAGCCCAAGCGAAGCGAGGGTGGATAACGAGGTCTCTGGACCATTATCCCCCCATTCCAGCCCCTGAAATCGGGGATGAAGGCCATTAGCACCCTAGGCTCCCAAAGCAGGAACCCAGGGTGCTAAAAAATAGGATTTTTCTTCCAAAACCGGGACGCCTGCGGCAACCCAGTGTAGGAAGGAAAATCCTTTTCCAGGATGGCCACCATGGAAAGGGAAGGTGAGGGTTCCATACAGGGTCCCTCTTCGCTTTCCATAGTAGCCTGCAGAAGGCAAAAAGAGAACCCTATGACCATATTACCACAAGCACATTTTTCTTCCCTTTCAAATCTATCCTAATTTCGAATAACTTTACCACAAAGCCAGTCCCAGGTGGACATGGCCACTTTAATCCTATGTTTTGTCCCTTGTGGTCATGGCCAGTAGCCAGATTGTCCTGATCATGACCTTATTCCATGACCCAGACAATCTGGCCACTGCCCATGGCCACAGGCTACCCCTCAGTCACTAAAGCTATTTTTTGTAGCTACATTATGACACTTGTCAAATAATAAAACACTGGCACATTTCCAAACCATGCTTGTAGGTCCTTGCCAATGCTCCTTACACAAGTTTGCTGGAAATCCACCCATGTTTTATTTTTTCAAAAGTGTCAAATGTATGCACATACAATCATCATATAACCTAGCCCCCACTTGACAAAATCCATTCAGACTTTACGAAAACATCTAAATCTAGATCTATAATCATTTTGAAAACCTTTGTGTAGATTTGTCAAATGGCACCACATTTATAAGCCTTTACAATATTTTGGGACCCCCACTCTAATTTTCCTCCCTCTCGACAGAATCCCACCAAATTTTGCAAAAACATGTATATCTTGATCTATTATCAGTTTGCCAAATGAAGTGTAGATTCGTCAAATGGCACCTCATTTATAAGCCTTTACATTATTTTGGGACCCCCCCCTCTAATTTTGCCCTGTCTTCACAAAATCTTACCAAACTTCAGAAAACATTCATATCTAAATGTATTATCAGTTTCCCAAATTAAGTGAGGATTCGTCAAATGGCACCTCATTTATAAGCCTTTACATTATTTTAGGACCCCCCTCTAACTTGCCCCCTCATGACAGAATCGCACCAAACTTTGCATACTCACTCAGAATCAGCCCAGGAATATACATGCGAAATTCATGCAGTTCCATTAAGTGGCGCCAAAGTTATAAGCCATCCAAGAACTACATTTCACCAACCCTGTAATGCTGAGGTGTTTGCGAACTTTACAGGACTGTTCGCGAACATCCGAACTGTTTGCAGACTTTTGTGACAAAAAACACCCGTTTTTTTGCTTCTTGCAGCCATATCCCATCCCATCCTCATCACCCCTCACCTCCCCAGAGATTATTTGATAAATTTGACAAGTGTAATGCAGTGTTTTTTCATATGTTTTTACTGCAATGCCCGCGGACATCGGTCGCTGTCCGTGAATCCAAGATGGTGGGCGTTTCCAAAAATCTGATGCACTTCACGCTCCTCACCATCCAATCAGTGAACACGTCACATGTCCGCGGACATGACGCAAGCCGATTAGCCAATCAGGACACTGTCTGCCGAGCGAACAGGGAAGTGTGTCCACGGACCGGACATAGATATCACTAATTTTTTGTGACCTACTTTTTGGTCATTTTTAAAAAAACTACTGGACCAAATTTATAAAAGCACGCTTTTGGGACCAAGCCGCTGCTCCTGCCGCAAATTTGGTGAAAATCCGTCCAGCGGTTTGGGCTGTAGGCGTGAGCAAAGTTTTTTCCCCATTCAGTCTATGGGAAAAAAAGAAATTTTGGGACCCCCCTATAACTTTGCCCCCCTGGACCAAACCTCACCAAACATTGCAAAACAATTCAGAGTGGGCCATATACTCTTTTTTGCAAAGTTTGGTGAGGATTCGTCCAGGGAGAGCGAAGTTATAGGCCGCCCAAAAAGTGCTATTCCTATGGGATTAGCAATTTAACCATAACTACACGGCCACTACTGTGGCCGTGTAATATACACTTATGTTTCTTGTCAATAAATGTCTCTCAAAATACTTAATCTCATTAAAACATTTCAACATGAGGCATAATATTTCTTTTGAAGGCATCATTTTCGCCAAGGACACCCACCATGACAGTACTTTCTCTATATAAGGGATTTTCAACCTGTGGCTCTCCAGATGTTTTGGATTACAATTCCCATCAGCCCTCACCATTGGCCATGCTGGTTAAGGCTGATGGGAGTTTTAGTCCAAAACATCAGAGCCAAAGGTTGCAGACCCCTGCTCTACATTAAATGTGGTGCATGGGATTCTTACATGTGTATGCAATCTTTTTTGAGCATGTGTGCATGTGCAGCTTTCAATGAACATGTGTGTCCAATTTTCAATCTACACATATGTGTACATCTTTCAATGTATGTGTGTGTCAGAGAGAGAGAACATTTAAATATATATAGATTTAAGAAAAACTTTTATATCGAATAAGAGAATTGAATGTATTTTAGACCTTTTTCTATCTATCCTTTTTTTGTCTTTTATTTCTTTTATTTCTTACCCAACACTCTTTTCTCCTTTTCCTATTTCTCCTTTATAGGGTGAGCAACATATTTATTGTTGAAATATTGATGAAACACAGGAAAACTAACAGTCGCACACACATCACTTCTTAAGGCATGTTTTTATTAATGTTTCTGATTATAATTCAGGTGTGACAGCATGACTTAGGAGTTCTTTTAAGTGATTAAGGTTTCACAGTAGCAAGTTAATGTATTTTATAAATGTGTAGTAATAATATTCTGTACAGTGAGTAATGATTGACATGTACATGTAAAGCACTAAGCACTTTATTTACTTCCGTATTAGGATTATTATTATGATGCTGCTAATGCACGTTGCACTTTACCAACAGTCTGTTGGACTCCTTGGCTGCTAATGGCGCAAGCACTTTATCAACAATTATGTTGAATATTGCAGATTTGCACAGTCAGCTTTAATAAGCATTTTAGGAGGTAATTCCAACACATGTCAACCACAGTATATTATGGCTAGGTGCACTAAGCACTTGATCCCAAATATTATACTACACTGTCAGTACGAACTGTGATCACTGACACACACCACATGCTGTAAGAGCATCAGTGCACTGCATAGAGTGTAGCACTTAGCTTTGCATAAAGGAGCGCATGCGAAAGACTAGGAAAGTGATATCATATGGACAAAGGGTTATTTCCCAGTTCCCCTTTGTCAATTGACATTGAATATAATTGCTCATAACCAGTGCGAGATTGAAATTTACCGGTTAGCAGCTAGGGTCATTTTGGAAATAATGCATGACGGTGATCACTGCATGCAGCTTGAAAGCGGCAACAAGATATAACGTGCATTTATTAAAATGCTTGTCGCAGAAGCAGGCTCTTTGTTTTCCGTTTTCTAAATAGAACGAACCGTGCTGTGCACAATATTTAATGGTGATCTCTGCATGTAGTTTAAAAATGGTTATGTCTCATATGTTACAATGTTTGTTTTGCAATGTTTGATAAGAAATAAGATTTTTTGTATTTTAAATGTAACAAACTGTGCAAAGTACACCATTCAAACATGGCGGTTTTTAACCATAGATTATGTGTTTGCAAACGCGACTCTCTATATTGAAACCACAGAGATGATGTTAGTTTATAAGTCCTTCTTCTGTGTTTCTTATCCTCAACGTGAACAAGCGGTCTGTTGCCGCGAAACACGTTGTTGTTTTCGTGTTGCTATCTCTGTCCTGGAAATTATATTAATTAAAGCAATTTCTTGTGCCTGTAACACCCTGGCTTCCTGTTTCTGTGTTTGGTGAAGACTACTAGCCCCAAACTTCTTCCTGGAGTGCCATCCACTTTCTTTGTACCCCGGTACAGGGACTTTTTTGGGGAAAAAAAAAAAAAAAAAATATATATATATATATATATATATATATATATATATATATATATATATATATATATATATATATATATATATATATATTACATAGCCACGGTAGTTAACTATGGTTAAGTTGCTGTTTCCATAGGAAGAGCACTTTTTGGGCGGCTTATAACTCCGCTCTCCCTGGACGAATTCTCACCATACTTTGCAAAGAAAGTATATGGGCCACTCTGAATCTTTTTGCGTAGTTTGGTGATGTTTGGTCCAGGGGGGGGAAAGTTATAGGGGGGGTCCCAAAACATCATTTTTTTCCCATAGACTGAATGGCGCACGCCTACAGCCCAAACCGCTGGACAGATTTTCACCAAATTTGCAGCAGGAGCTTGGTCCCGAAAGCGTGCTTTTGTAAATCTGGTGCCAATCCATCCATTAGTTTTCTTTAAAACGACCAAAAAGTATGTCTCAAAAAATTTGTGATATCTATGTTCGCTCTGCGGTCACACTTTCCTGTTCGCTCCGCGGACAAGATAACGATTGGCTAATGGGTTCGCGTCATGACCGCGGACACGCGGCATGCCAGCCGATTGGCTGGAGTGAGGTGTGATGTGCGTCAGATTGTTCGGATGCGCCAGACATCTTGTATCCGCCGACAGCGAACAGAGGCAAAATGCAGTTTTGGGGAGTGTTTTGGTGTGTCAGAGTGCTTGGGGAGGTTTAGAGAGTAAGAGATGGGTGAAATACTGTATTTGTTTAGGCGGCAGGTGCTAATGATGTATTCGCCATGCCCGCGCTGTGCGGGATGTTTGTAATTACTGAAAATGAGGGGTCTCATAAGGATAGTATTTCCGTCCGTGCTATGGGCAGGCAAGTTGAAACTGTTCTAAGGACACGCGTGGTGTCAGCAGTCATTAAAATTGAGTACATGCCGCAGTTAAAATGTTTGATTCTCTGGGTGTGGTACTGAGTTATAAACCGCCATGGGTGTGATATGTTGTAGTGGTTGTGGCCAGTGCCTAGAGTCTTGGGTACATGGCCGTAGCCCGTAGGCCTTAGGCCATACACCCAAGACTCTAGGCCCTGGCCACAACCACCGCAGCATATCACACCCATACATCACACCCATAGAATCGAATATCTATGAGGTGGTTGTGGGCAGGGCCTAGAGTCTTGGGTGCAAATTGAGTATATGCCGCAGTTAAAATGTTTCATTCTATGGGTGTGACAATGAGTTATAAGCCACCATGGTTCTGATATGCTGCAGTGATTGTGGCCAGGGCCTAGAGTCTTGGGTGCATGGCGGTAGGCCGAAGGCCATGCACCCAAGACTGAAGTTATAAGCACTGAAGTTATAAGCCACCATGGGTTTCATATACTGCGGTGGTTGTGTCCAGGACCTGGACTCTTGGGTGCATGGCCGCAGGCCGAAGGCCATGCACCCAAAACCAAAGTTATAAGTACTGAAGTTATAAGCCACTATGGGTGTGATATGCTATAATGAGTAAAATTATAAGCCACCATGGGTTTCATATACTGTGCTGGTTGTGGGCAGGGCATAGAGTGTTGGATGCATGGCCGCAGGCCGTAGCACGTAGGCCATACACCCAAGACTCTAGGCCCTGGCCACAACCACCACACCATATCACACTCATGCATCACACCCATACATTCGAATATCTATCTGGTAGGTGTGGGCAGGGCCTACAGTCCTGGGTGAAAATTGAGTATATACTGCAGTTAAAATGTTTCATTCTATGGGTTTGGTAATGACTTATAAGCCACCATGGGTGTGCTATGCTGCGGTGGTTGTGGCCAGGGCCTAGAGTCTTGGGTGCATGGCCGCAGGCCGTTCGGCCATAGGCCATACACCCAAGACTCTAGGCCCTGGCCACAACCACCGCAGCATATCACACCCATACATCACATCCATAGAATTGAATATCTATGAGGTGGTTGTGGGCAGGGCCTAGAGTGTTGGGTGCAAATTGAGTATATGCCGCAGTTAAAATGTTTCATTCTATGGGTGTGACAATGAGTTATAAGCCACCATGGATCTGATATGCTGCGAGTCTTGGGTGCATGGCTGCAGGCCGTAGGCCGTAGGCCTTATACTCAAGACTCTAGGTCCTGGCCACAACCACCACTGCATATCACACCCATAGATACAGCCATAGAATTGAATATCTATCAGGTGGTTGTGGGCAGGGCCTAGAATTTTGGGTGCACGGCGGGAGGCCATGCACACAAGACCAAAATTCTAAGTACTAAAGTTATGAGCCACAATGAATGTGATATGTTGCGGTGGTTTTGGCCAGGACCTACATTCTTGGATACATGGCTGAAGGCCATGCACACAAGACCAAAGTTATAACCAGTGCAGTTATAAGCAGTGAAGTTGGGTGCATGGCCGAAGGCCATGCACCCAAGACTTAAAGTTATAAGCAGTGAAGTTATAAGCCAGCATGGGTTTTATATACTGTGGTGGTTGTGGGCAGGGTGTAGAGTCTTGGGTGCAAGACGAAAGTTCTAAGTAGTGAAGTTATAAGCCAGAATGGGTGTGATATGCTGCGGTCATTGTGGTTAGGACCTAGAGTCTTGGGTGCATGGCCAAAGAAAGACTGAAGTTATAAGCACTGAAGTTATAAGTCAGCATGGGTGTGATGTGGTGCAGGGGTTGTGTGCCTGACCTAGAGTCTTGGGTGCATGGCTGTAGGCCATGCACCCAAGACCAAATTTATAAGCAGTGAAGTTATAAGCCACCATGGGTTTGATATGCTGCAGTGGTTGTGGCTAGGACCTAGATTCTTGGTTGCATGGCCGCAGGGCGAAGGACGTAGGCTATACACCCAAGACTCTAGGCCCTGGCCGCAACCACTGCACCATATTACAGCCATAGATCACACGTATAGATTAGAATATGTATGAAATGTTTGAAATTATACTTACTGTTTCATTTGTTGAGAATCGATATATTTTTTACATGACTTTAGTTCTTGGAGGAAATATTCTTTTTCAATTTCTGTGATAAAAGAAAAGAGAATGTTAGTGTATGTATTTTATAAAGACTTATTACATTGCATAATAGACATTTTAGCTTTTTTTACCCTCATATTTAGTTTACAAACCAGTGTACTGTGCATTTTGCTCAGTTTCTCTGTTTGTTTTTCAAATCATTGGGTCTGAGTGAAATAAAATCCTTGTCGGATTAAAAAAACTATTTTTTTGCTATGCTACAAACTATTTCTTTGTTTCCTTTGAGTGTTCACTTGTTGTTTCTGGTTAATGTTCTATCTGTTGGCTGGTTGCAGATTTTTGAAGCAGTAAGATACCTATTGGCGTATTCTAACTGTGTATTGTTTGTTACAATTCAATGCTATTCATTTATCTGTGCGGTTGTTATACAATCTTGGGCAGTTAGATACCTGTTGGCGTATTCTAACTGTTTATAGTCTTTTAATTGCATTTTTGTTAATGTTGAAGTACAGATTAGTTTTAAATTTTGGCTTTAAGAAAATTAAATAAGCGTTTGTAAGATTTGCTGGTAATCTCTGCTTCAGAGTAATGGTACTATCATTACATTCGAACCATCCACATTTCTTTTTAATACATGCAGTGTAGTGACCTGCATTGGTTGTGGCTCCTGCGTGGTAGATCATACCTATTGTTGTGAAGGTTTTCTTACCAAGTGACACTTGACTGTGTGTGAATCCAGTTAGCTTGCAGTTGTTTTTGGCACCATCTGCATTGTAACGTAGAATCATTAGTATTACGTAGTTACTATGTGTTTGTATTAGTAAGGTGGCACGATTATCTGAATTGCAGATAGTACATAATCTGCCATGGTTTGAATTTTGTACAAGTTGTTGAAATGGAATGGATTCACAATTAGGTATGCATACATACACAAAGCACTCATTAGGGATGGGTTGCTGTGTCACATTGTTGCAGAGAGTGCATGTATGTTTCCACATGTATGAAATCTGGAAGATTTCATTTATAGGTATGTTTTTGATTTCCAGTACTTGTAGTAAGTACATTAGACATTCTTGTGGATCTTCTTGTGAGTTTATAGTGAACCTCAACATTCCAGCACAGTAGTCCAATTCTTGTCTTATTCCGTGAACACTGTACGTGTTGTAAGGATTGTGTGTTGTGTTTCTATGAAGGACTAACATTTGCAAACACAATTGATCTGTACTGTGTAGGTAAATGTTGTTAACAATTGGTGGCAATTGAAATAGAATATTAATTGCTACATTTGCGTAGCAACTTACACCAGTTACATTTGAAAATTTGAATGGACCAGATAGTTCTGTGTCCGAGTCATTTTTTCGGAGTTTGTGTTGCTTCTTTGAAGAAGTACCTGAGTTACTTTCAATAATAGGTTCTTCTTTGGTTGTGGTAATTGATGAATTATTAGCTTTTACTCTCTTTGAAGGATTTGCAGTCAGTTCCTGTTTGAATTAGTTTTCTTTTACAACGTTTTCCTTTTTATGGAACAGGATATGATTTCAGATGGGGGGTGTTCAGTGAACGTAGTCTTTTGTATTCTAAAATGCAAGGAATATCAGTGTTTACTTTACTTGCATCAAAGTTGATTAGAAATAGACCTTTAAGTGTACGTAAGCGTGATAGTGCTATGTAGCTCATGCCTTCTTTAAAGACTGTGTTCCCAATATCTATCAATGCTTTGTCTAGGGTAAGACCTTGGGATTTATGAATGGTGACTGCATATGCAAGAGTTAGAGAAAATTGTTCTCTACGTACATACATGTCTTTGAAGAGAAGGACTCAAGCTGTTGAGCGCCCTATCCTTTTTACTTCTGAAAGTTTGTCGAAGAGAATATTGACAAACTGAATGTTCTTGTCACGTGGGTATGTTTGAAAGCCAACAACTGTACCCAGTGCTCCATTAACTAGTCCTTGCTCCACGTCAAGGTTACATTTAAGCATTACTCTACAATTTAAGGATAATTGTAATATTTCTTCCAACCCGGCTGTGTTGGAGATTGAATTTTCTAAGGTATTTAGTCTTGTTGTGGCTTGTTGACACATGGGTAGTGTCATACCATGTACGTCCAGTTTGTCTGTGGAGCAAATTTCAATTATTGGATGCATTTCTTTTTTGAACATTGTTTCGTTGAATTTGGAACAGATTGCAAGAGTTGGCATTACGGCCATACAATTGACATTTGTGTGCGGTAATTGTTCCATAACATCCGTAGCACATGCGTTATCGCCGTAAAGTGAATGGATGTGCCGGGTTTTCAATATTGCTTGTGCTTCTTGAGATAGTACACCAACTCTAATACTTTTCAAAATGTTGGCGTAAGTGAGGTCTGTAGATTGACGCATGTTTTCTGTTAATTATCTGTATTGGAAATGTTGCCAAAGGTTGACATTTCCTATGCTGCCAACAGATTTACTGCACAGTTTGTGTCCTAAGGTTTTTAAAATGGGTTCACCGTTCACTGGTGTCAATTGCAGAAGATCTCCGAAAACAATAATGTGTTTTCCTCCAAAGAGTTTTTCGTAGTTTGTTTTAAGTACTTCTTAAATTTGAGGTGAATCAAATCCAACATTAGGTTGGAGACCATGCTCACTTCATCTATTAGAAGCATTTTCATTTGTTTTAATACTCTGCGTAGTTCCATTGCAGCTTCTGTAGAAAGTTTGTAATAGTCTAATTTGTTTTGGTGTTCTACTGGATGGAGTAGTAATCGGTGTAAAGTGACACTGCCTATGTTGTAGGCAGCTAAACCTGTGGGGGCAGTTACAACAGCTGACAGTTTGTTGTTTGTCAATTGTTGAAGGAACTTGGTGATGATTTTGATTAAGAATGTTTTGCCTGAACCAGCTTCACCACTGACGTACAGCAGTATAGGTTTGTAATTTTGGCAGGTACATTCTTTATTTTCGTGTTGTACACCATGTGCAATTTCTTTTGTTACTTCTTCAAAAATGGTGCGCTGGTCTTTGTTAAGTTTTGATTGTAGTACAGTTAAGCCTTCTGTATCTTCTTCATAGTGACACATGGTGTTTTCTACTTCTGTCATAGCTAATTATGCCTCATTTGCTATTAGCGGCTGTCCTAGTGGTTCTTGGCTTCCTGTTACAGAAGGTTGACTACTGTCGGAAGTGTCCTTATCTAGTTGGGCCTGGAGTTCTTCTTTGTGTTGCTGTTCATTGTGCAACATTGTTTTGTACTGCATAAAATTAACATCAGTGATAGTGCTTTCATTTGCTTTGAAAGCGTCTTCATAGCAGTCATAGTTATCTAGTATCTCTTCTTCTTTTCTCCATGGTTATCTCTTCTTCTTTTCTCCATGGTTTAAAAAGTTGTAGCAGGGACATGTCATATAGTTCTTTCTGTTGAGGAGTTTTTAATAACAATTTGACATGATTAATTAAGCTTTGTTTGGTAAATTTCCCTAAGCTGCCTTCACAATATGTCACTCTATATCTACCTTTGTTTTCATCGGGTTTTATATTATGTTTGTATGCAAAGTTTTGGGCTTTGTTGTATAGACACATGGTTTCCAAAGTGGTACTCCTGTTCGGGTAGTATGCGTCTAGTAAAATGTTTTTCAAAATGGCTGTTGGGATCATTTTTGGCTATTGTTTCTATGTCCTCATATGATTTGAGAACTCTTTTTCTAGATTTAGCAGGACCAAGACTTAGCCATACTATATTTTCAGATTTTCCATACAAAGCAGTACCGGTTAAACGATCTGCAGCTTCATAGGCGCCACATTCTCTATGAGAGAGCATTTTTATGCCTACGCTGTACGATTTCTGAGATAGTGTTTTGTCTGATGATAGGTCATTCCAGAGGTCTTGAAGCTCTGTTTTTTTGGCTTTTGTTAAGTAGGCTGTAAAATATCGTGCAACTGCAGTGGAACTGTCTGCAATGTACTGCACATCTATGTTTGCATTCCATAAGAGGGCAATGATTGCATTGTAATCATTAATATATTTTGATATTTTGATTCTTCTGTTCTTTTTATGTAATATGTGTTCTTAGGTGATTTACCCTTAACACTATGTCGAACTGAAGACATGAAGTTGTTCACTTCACCTGTTTCTGTATCTGGTCTAAGGAAATGAAAGCGGCATTTGGTGTAATATTTCCCTTTGTTTTTGTATTTGCAACGACAATATTTGCCACATTTGTGTCTTTGAAATTGTACAATTTGTCCATGAAGGTCACTATGTCTCATTTGTGAAGGGATTTCACAAGTGACATATTTTTGGATGAACTGCAAAACAGTGGTATCACTGTCCTGACCAAATTTAGGTGCACCTTTAATCCATAAAAGCATGTGGATATGTGGTGCTCCTCTGGCTTGGTATTCTTTTCTCCAAAAGAAGTGTTGCACTTCTCCGAGGAGAGGAACAGTTTTATTACAAATAAAGTGTAGCATAGCAATGACACGATGGTGGAAATATCTTGAACATTAACAGGATCTAGAGAGCAAAGTTCTCCAGATGTTAGTATATCTATGTTGGTTTTGTTGTTGTTTGATATGCGTAGGAAATCATGTAAATCTTCCCATGCATAGTCTGCACAACTTAATGTAACAAACCAAGTGGGTGGTCCAAGGTTTCTGATCATACAACATACATCTCTGTGACGTCGGAACCGGTATTCTTTTGTACCATGCATGTTTGCAAACAGATTTGTTATGCTTGATTGTAAAACGTCATCTTTTTCTTGCACTTTTTGTATTAATTGCGTAGCTGACATACTTTGAAAGTGGGTTCCAGATTTCAATATGTGTGCAACTCCGTAACATAGGGTTGCTAGTTCACTTTCAAAGAGTAGGTGGAATATGTATTCCACATTTTGTCCAAATCTGTGATCTTCAGAATATATTCGTAATGAGCAGTATTCTGATGCTGTTATCTGACTGGGTCTATCATCGTATCTTCCTCCTTTGCCAGTAGGAAATAGTAGTTGAAAAGCATCTGCTTCTATACTTTTTTTCCCATATGCTCATTGGTGAACATTTGGTTTGTCGCATTTGGTAAGTTTCTAGTGCATCATCTATGCTGTCATTAGAGTGCAATGGATGAATTGTATACTGGTCCAAAAGAGTGGATACTGCAGCAGGATACAGAAGTTCAAATTGACCAGATTCTAATGACTCTTGAATTATTTCAGTTGTTTCCAATAAGCTTTCTTCAATATTTATTTCTTTGTAGTATTCATTATTGTCTTTCAGATATTTCAAGGCTTGTCTAACTTTATGTAAATCCACGAGTTGTTGCCAAATGTTTTTGTCTTTTGTTGGTACACCATTTACTAAGACAATTAAAGAATGCTCTATGGGACGTTGCACTCCTAGAGTGTGCACATTTTCTGTCAGATCTAATGGCAAATAAACTACTTTGCGCCGAATGCCTTTCACCAATTCAGAGGGAGGTAAGTTTGCTGTTTTTGGTTGAAGGCGTATTATTGCTTGAAATGGGTATACTGTTTGAATTATGATGCTCTCATACAAATTGAGTTGTTGCAGGGGTTTTGTTAGTGGGAATAATTCCAAGTTATTGGTGATAGCACGTGAAGGAGTTTGGTTGTTGTCAAGTTTTGTAGTGCAGTAACTGCAACATATTAGGGGTTCACTTATTTCGTATTTGTTTTCTGCTAAAAGGTAGAGAGCTAATTCAAACCATTTGGAATTTTCATTGTCTTCTATTTTGGATGTTACATCCATAGTTTTTGTGTTACTTTTGTAAAAAGTTCTGCGGCAACACACACACACACACACACACATGGTTTGGTACTTCAGCGGATGTACTTTTAAATTTTTGTATTTCTTTTTTGTATGTGTGTAATAGAAGGTTGCCATGTGCACAATTGTTGCTAGTCTGTTCTAAAGCTATTGCATTTTGAAAGTGGCTTTAACTTCCAAAATATTTTCTCTGGATACGGTCGATTTCTTCTTGTAGGTATTTGGGTGTACCATGTAGAAAAGTGTTATTTAAATTGGCAAGTTCTGAAGCAGGACTTTTAGCATAGTACAGTTTATACACTAGATTTCTTACATTTGAATGATGTGTTGATATCATTTTGATATCATGGAAGGTGCTTTTGCAAATAGGTCCTGAAATGCAGGCTAATGAATGTTCTTGTAGTCCTGTGTATCTGCGCACTGGACAGGTATCCATATTTTGCAGCACTTTCATTTTGATTCTGTCTTTACCTTTCACATGCTGATTGAGGAACTGGCGTAAAGATTTGAAACATTTGTTGGGAATGTTACACATTGACGTGCATGGCCATTTGTATACTGGACGTTTAGGTTCAGTCGAATGGAGAGGTAATTCTGAGTTTTCTGGGGATACTTTTGTAAGCAGTGTTTCTGTTTCCATGATGGTATTATTGATTTTTTCATATCCTCGTCCACTGCTATGGATGGCAATTGTGTTTGTTTGGTTTTGTTTGTATGCTTCTTCATTAAAATATGGTTCTGTGGTCGTGGTGTGACGCCATTCACCTCCACAGATATTTAAGAAGTTATTTTTGTTGACATTCTGTTTATTGAGAAGTTTCTTTTGTAGTTTAGTACTTAGTTTTGTTAGTGGTTTCATCCTGTTTAAAACTAAAATAAATAACTTCCGTTTGAGAAGGATTGCACTGTTTATGAGAGCTTCTAGGATTAATCTTCTATGGTCGGTTTTAAGGGTTGTGGATGATTTCGCTCCTGTTCTTATTAGATTCTGAAGGACTCTGTGGCGGAACATTTTTGCTAAAATACTTTTTTTAGTATGGTTTCATGCTAGTAAATGAGGATTTATAGGAGCAATGTTAGCAGTAGTGGTAGCCGAATTCTTGTTAAGCATTTTCTATTTCGTTTCACATTTTGATAGAGGAGGCAAAGTTTCTGTAGTTGAAGCTTCTTTTGTTTCGCTAAATTAGCTGTTTTGTTTCAACGTTTTGTACAAACTCTTGTAGAGATGGATGCTTATTTTGGACACTTTTTTTTTCATTTGCTCTATTTCTACGTTCCTTTCTACAGACTTGCTTTTTGGTAGGCATTCTTTGGGTCTGTTAATAAAAAGAAGGTATGGGTTGGTCTGTTTTACAATGTATGTGTGCTGTGTGCATGCGTGTATGAGTTTGATGGGGAAGTTGTTTGTGGTGGTGTGTGAATGCTCATTGGGCAGTTACAATGAGTTGGGAAGGCTATTTTTCTGTTTGTATGTTACTATACTCTGGTTCAGATGAGAGTAGAAAGTGAGCTAGTGGTGAGGAGAAGCATTAATAGTAAACATAATGGTATAAAATTAAAACAGTTATGTGTTCCAAAAAAACAGGGATTTCTGTGCCATTCTGCCTGTTAATCTCTGTTTACTAAATGGGGATTTGTGGGCAGAATGGTTCAGAAATCGATTTTTTTTTTTGGTGCGCAAATTACATGAATGACCCACACAATCTATTTGAGGAACAGTAAGAATATAAAGGTAGTATTCTACTTACTTTTTTTTTTGTAGAATGAGCAGGTTTCTTCAGGTATGTTGTTTGTAGTTTAGATGCTGTTGATTTTCAGGAGAGTGGTCTTCACTGCAATTGTAAAAGGAAGAAGTTAGTAATTTTGTGTGTTTATAGCACTGATGTTAATGTACATGTTAACTTTTATGTTTTCATGGTAGTATTCTCGTTTGATATCTGAACATAGTGTATGCACACATTTAATTTGACTATGTGCAGACTTCATATGTTATTTGCAGTATGTTAGTTCAACCTGCTTCGCAAATGAGTACATTTTTAAGTTCATGAAATTCCCTTGTTGTTTTGCAGCTGTGTTGTAGATAGCAGAGAGGTTTGGAAGTGATAGTTCATTATAGTAGATGCAAAAAATGTGAATAATTTCATATTATAACTAGACATGCAAACGATCGGGAGCATCTGAGAGGGAGATTTCACCACAGCAATCGGGAATGTTTATTTTTCTCATACGATCACATTGGGATTAGCATTAATTTAGGTGGTAGACACAAAAAAAGTTGACTTTTTTAATGAAAAATTGAGTTTTGCGCGTAAATCGGGATGGTTGGCATCTATGTATAGGTTATGGGGAGATAGTAAAAAGTAGTGCGATTTTTCAATGAAAAATTGGGAGTCTCGCGCTTAAAGCGGGATCGTTGGCATGTATGTATTGGCTATGCAGATTTAGTGGCATTACTTTGTTTATATGCATTCATAAGAGTTGTACATGTACTCTGAATAAAATATACATACCTGTACTTTGTAATCATGCATGTGGATATGCATGGAACTGTAAGTAGAAATCTTCGAGACTTGCACAGTAGTTTTTGAAGTAGGTGCTTTCCAATGATATGAGACTTGTATCCAGAGTGATCAACAGTACATTTGAAGTGCGTAACTCTGATGCTGGAGTTAGATGTAGAGGTCTTGGATATGATTGGTGGATGGTTGTGTGACTGCTTAGCTGTGTCCAATGAGGGAATGGATTTGTGAGTGATGTGGAAAGGGTAGAAGGGCTGGCTAAGAGTTACGTGCCGCGCGGACACCACACCTGTCCGCGGGTAGGGCGTGCCACATACAGGGTTTTACAGCAAATCCAGCATGGAAAGGGCACTGTAGGGATCAGCCAATCAGATGTTGACGTTGTTGATTTGTGTCGAAAGAGAGTGTGTGTAGTGAAGATGGAAGAGGTGGAAACAGTCAGGGTGTTGGTGCTCGGAATTATGTTTGTTCATGGTTTACAGCACTATTCTCAATGCAGGCATGTGGCAAACAATTTTGATGTTAGAGGAGTGGAGGTGGTGTGGAGCGCTGCCACTGACTGCAATGTAGAGGCAATTGTCCATGTTTGCAGAGATATGCGTAGGATGAACAGTCCCCATGTGGTAGTTTTGCACTATGGTGCTTCCCATTTGGGCTGCATGAGTTCCCCTACTTTGTTGGGAGATTTGGAACAGTTGGTTCAAGCACTAATCAACATCTTTCCAACTGCGAAATTTTTTCTGGATTATTTCCTAGAGCAAAATGGGACAACAGTTCTGTTTTTTGTCACGATCAAAGCATTGCTAGGTGTGCAATCAATCGAGGCATGCTTGCTTTCATGCTATGAACTGGTATGTTTTTCTGTAGCCACGAGAACATTGTTTCAAGTAATTAGGCTTATTTCGAAGCAGATGGTGTTTCTTTATCTTTTTTGGGAAATGCCATGTTTTTTGGGAATGTAAGGGCTGCTTTGGAACAGGTTATGTGAAGATTTTAGGAGTAAACTAAGAAGAAACCCCCCCCCCAAAAAATACAAAATAACTGGTGTCTGTCAGGCATCTGCAAAAAAACAAAAAAAGGCTCTTTTCAGAGCCCACCTTAAAGGGGAAACGGGGAACACTACTTAAATGTATATTCGCCACGCTCAGATCTTCTACATGTCCGCGGACATGGCAGTACTCTGCAGACAGCGCATATTACATAAAGGGATTCTGGGGTGGAGAGGCATGCAAATGAGAATGAGCGGAGCTAGGGATTGGTCAGTAAAGTTTAGTGGGTGTGTTGTGTACGGAGAGATTAAGTGAGAACGTCTTTTTCCTGAGAGGAGAACAGACAGCCATGGCTGTGTGTGCTCGAAAACAGATTATCTGGATTTTGGGAGACTCATAGATACATTGGTTGAAGGTGCATGCAGAACGTTGTGGTATGTCTGCAGATCTTGGATTCCCTCATGTGGAAGTGCACTGGCATGGAGTGCGTGGAATGAAGTGGCTGGACTTGGTACCTCTCTGTGCTACTTTACAGACAGAGCGTCATCCTGACATAATTATAATTCATTTTGGAGGGAACAGTTTAGGACATGTGACCAGAATTTATTTGCAATTTGCAATGAAGGAAGGACTTGAGAAGGTCATGGACATGTTTCCAAATTGCCAAGTAATTTTTTCACGTATTGCGCAAAGACAAATGTGGCTGCGTTCTTCTTCACAAATTCAGAAAGCGAGGCGCAATGTCACTAAAGCTGTTTGTGCCTTTCTAACAGATGCTGGCATGTCGTCTTTCCACAATTAAAATATTATGTTTCACAGACATTCATTTTTCGCAAAGATGGAGTTCATCTTACATATGCTGGCAATCAGATTTTTATTCGAATTGTACAAAATGCATTGCAACCTTTTCTGGAAGTATATTCATATATTTTGCATTACATGTTGATGAATCCAAGTTTTTGAAAAACACAAAACACCACTAAAAGGCTCTTTTCAGAGCCACCACTTACTCCGAGAGAAAAGTGCATTGGTTTTGCTAGGGTTGCACCCCAAAATGTTATCTGTCCTAGGACTGTCCGCGGACTTTTAAAAAATGCGCAGGGGCCTGCACCGTTTACATGATAGTTCTATTTTTAAACTGAGAAAGGCGGCTCTGAAAAGAGCCTTTTTTCTAACTTTTTGGTGTTTTATATATTTTGTGTGGCTCTTTGTACATCCGACACACTAGGAGAGGAGGGGAAAGGAGTGTAAGGAAGGGACACCACCCACGTGGATAAGAAAGGGCAGGTGGAGAGAGGAAGATGTAGGGTGGGCCTTATTTAGGTAGGCAGCAGCTCTTCTGGTGCTCCCTGACCGTAGGCTCGAAAGCACTTTGAAGACTCTCCCCCCTGCAGAGTACTGCGTTGCAGTACTTACACAATATTGTGACCCTCGAAAGGTAAGGGTCAACAGCATCGCGAATGGCCTGTGAAGCAGCTGGAGGGATGCGCTCTCCCACAGAAGTGTCTCTTGTGGTGAGAGGATCGGAAACAGAGGATGCTGCGGAGGAACTCAACCTACTACGTTCTTTACATGGTACAACTTTGCGAATGTCCGCACCGTGGAACGAAGTTAGGTGTCACTTCATGGATGTTGTACCAAAGCTGTACGAACCACATTTCCCACGACTCAGCACCAAATTGCACTGGTTACAGGTGACCTTGTTTGCAAGTGCTTTCGGTACGTTACCATGAATGGTAAACAACCGCCACACCCATGACTCCCGGCGAGTGCTGGTAGTAGAGAGTTCCTCAACCTCATTTTCTTCATCCTCTTCATCCTCGTTCTCTGCATCCTCACACGTATTCCCCTCTGCAGGCCCTTGGGGAGGTGGTGGAGGATTTGGAGGTGGTGCTGAGGCTGATGTAGCAACAGCAGTTATGAATGCCATTACGGTTTGTGAGGTTATCTCAGCTAGAGCACTAAAGGCATCAAACGTCAATCTGCAATAGCCAGGAGTACAATGAAGATGAGCTCTGGGGTGTGGCCTTTTATAGGGGTGGAGGGGTGCGCCTCGTGACCATATCGATCACCCAAAAGCGATCAAAAAGTTCCAAAAAACATGTGGAAAGCTAGGGCCAATGTCTGTAACATGTGAAATGGTGATTTTTTACTGTGCAATAATTTGGATTGTCTGCATAAGTTCTTTTAAAGTGTTGGGGAAGCGGACAAAGTGCGCAAATTAGGACACACGCTCAGCGTGTGTGCGGTCACATGATGTCGTTGTGGACACGCCCGCGAAGGGAATGGGTGTCCGCAGGACACCAAATGCACAGGAACGGTACTGCGCATGTGCGCGGGTGTTCTACTGACAGTGTTCGGGTCCTGAAACTAATTAAAAGTGCGACACAAGTGACACGGACAGTTACGAACAGGCGCGATGTTCGCAGGATTTACGGGTATGGTGCGGATGTGCGTAGATGTTCTGCAGACTGTATGGCCAGGTATAGTGTCCTTAGGACACCTCCATTTTGTTTGACTACAGACATCGCGGCCACCGCGCCTGTTCTACGGACATTTCCATCTTGGTTGCAAACGGTACGGATAGGTATAGTGTCCTTAGGACACCCCCATTTTGTTATTTTACGGACATCCCGGACACCTGGTGTGTTCTAAGAACAGTTTCATCTTGGTTGCGAACACTAAGGAGAGGTATAGTGTCCTTAGGACATCCCATTTTGTTGATTTACGGACATCCGGGACAGCTGGTGTGTTCTAAGAACAGTTTCATCTTGGTTGCGAATTGTACGGATAGGTGTAGTGTCTTTAAGACATCCATATTTTGTTAATTACGGACAGGCCGGACAGGCGCGCTGTCCGCGGCCATTTTAACTGTTTCTTAAAAAAATAATTTGACACAAACAATTTCATTAAAACTAACATAACATTTATTTTATTGTACACATACACAGCAATTAAGAAAGAGAGGGCGAAGCAGAAACTGAAACAAATATAGGGGAATTAGGGGTTTGCAGAGGATGGTTGTGAAGGGATGAAGGGATGGAAGTTTCGTCGAAATGTTTATGTTCCTCGTGAGGGTTTGGGGATACTTCACTGGGACATGCAGAGGCGGGACAGGTACAGGTAGTACAGTGGTATCTAATTTTTCCTTTGACGTGCTCCTCCACAAATTGCCTTAAACCATTGAAATTATCTTTCAGCATGTCCACTTTCTGTTCTATGCGTTGCAAGGTGTCTTGCATTGTGTCTTTTGGTGGAATTTCTTCAATCTTTGCATGGTCTGTTAAAAATAAATATATATATGTTAAGTACACATAAAGTACTGACTATTAATTTGTTTATGCAGAGAAGTGTGTACCATTATTGTCGCTATCTTCTGACATTTCGTCATGCAGAAAATTCTCCTCGAGCCACTCCAAAGTACTGCACATTTCTGTGTGAAAAACACAAATACATTAATTGTTCTGTACCTCATACAAAAAGTATACAACTATATAAGGAAAATGAAGTTTACTTACTAGTTTCTGGTAATTTGTATTCGTTGTGTTGTGTTTGTGTACTGTCGTTCCTAGCTCTGCAGTTTCTGTGAGGAAATTATGTTGGAGGCATATCTTTTTAGTTATGGTATAATCCATTTCATTACATATGGTATTTAAATGGATGGTTGATGAGTTAGACGTGTAGGTTGCACTGCTTATTTATTATTACTTACAATGTGTTTACGTGCTGCTTTTTAAACTTGTGCAGTTTTTCTATGGTATGATAGAACAATTTCAGATATCCTCTGAGTGTTTGGGTAGTGTTGCTGTCGTCCGCGCCCGTCCGAGGACATACACACAGTCCGTGGCCTTCAAAAATCATTAGCGCGGGGGTTCAGTATGTTCTATTTTATATGTATATAAAGTAAGGGAATTCTAGTAACCATCTCCAAATTCACACGATGAAAGTGTATATTCAGTAAAAAAACTTTGTTAAAAGGACGTTATGGTTAAGTTGCGCTACTAAAAACCTATGAAATTCAGTAAAAAAACTTTGTTAAAAGGACGTTATGGTTAAGTTGCGCTAGTAAAAACCTATCAAATTCAGTAAAAAAAACTTTGTTAAAGGAACGTTATGGTTCAGTTGCGCTACTAAAAACCTGTGAAATTCAGTAAAAAAACTTTGTTAAAGGGACATTATGGTTCCAAGTAAAACCGAAAAACCCCTGAAATTCTCCAGTTATGATCAGCTAAGCAACCATAACTCGCGCCACCACTGTGCACTGCTAAAACTAACATCCAAGACATCAAAGATGACAAGACAAATGTCATTGCGTGGCAAAAGACGCGCAAACCCGCAAGCAGGCAGAAGCACCCCTGTGCACCAAAGCCAATGCATACAAGTGCACACAAACAACAAACGCTCGTATACAGCTACGATGAATGTACCATTCCTCGCAGCAGTGATCGTGGAACACCGCAGGAGGAGGAGGAGGATAGCCAGGCCCCACATTTATTTACCCAGGGCCAGCATTTTTGGGATGCCTGATGACCAGGTCTATGGCAGGTATAGGTTTCCACCTCATATCATACTAGACCTGGTCACTGAGTGGGAGGATGACCTCACATCACCCACCCTGTGCTCCCAAGCACTAAGCCCCTTAGAAAAGGTGCTCAACGTACTGCATTTCATGGCCACTGGGTCATTTCAGCAGACAACTGCCATAGTTGGGGGCATCTCACAGGCCATGCAGTCACGCTGCCTACACCAGGTGTTGGCAATCATGACTGCACGCCCCTCAGTCCGCAGGCACTTATACATGCCCAGAACACCTACAGAAAGGTGTGCTGTGGTCCAGGACTTTTACAGGGTGGCACACTTCCCCAAAGTGCTTGGTGCCATTGATTGCACTCATGTGGCCCTATGTCCACCTAGGGCTGCTGAGCACATCTATCACAGTCGCAAGCACTGGCATTCCATCAGCGTGCAGGTTGTATGTGATGCCAAGGGAATCATCACCTCTGTATATGCAAACTATCCAGGGTCCACCCATTATAGTTTCATATTCAGAATGTTGCCCCTCAACCGGGACCTGGAAGCTGGGATGCATGGCAATACATGGCTCATTGGTGAGTACAAGTGCCTGTGCACATGCATGCATGTCACACACAGACAAATAGATAAAGCCAACTAATGAAAACCATTCTCACCTCCCCAGTGGACAGTGCCTACCCTCTGAGCACCTATATGATGATGCCAATACAGAACCCCACCACACCACCCCAGGTAAGATACAACGCAGCCCTTGTTGCAACCAGGGCCATAGTGGAGCGCACATTCGGAGTGCTCAAGTTATGCTTCCGCTCCCTTGACCACTCCGGTGGCCAGCTACTATATGCACCACCAGTAGTGTGCAGGATCATTGTGGCAGCATGTTTCCTGCACAACGTTGCAACGCGGCGGGCGTACCGGTGGACATGGTGGTGCCCCCACATCCCCAACCACTTGCACGGCCGCTGCAAATGGAAGGGGAAAGGGCACGTGGTGAGGCTGCCCTTACCCAGCTTGTGGCACAATTTATCACCTAAAATCCCACCCCTGCGGAGTTCACACAGGCCTGGCACATTCCAGTTGACAATCAATGATGTCAAAGGGACAATCAACTGTCACAACCATACCACCCTGAGAATGTTTCCTTGGAAGAGCTACATTGTGTGTATCCCTAGCTACTTAAACCAACACAATCCTTTGTGACTAAAAGGCACACATTCAAGATGCAGTATGCCACTAAACCCATGCAAAACAGCACATCCAATACTGGTATGCCACCTAAACCCTCCCAAAACCCATGTAACCTGCCCGACACACCACATCATGGCCTGCAATGTAAAAAGTCCAAAGTAAATGCACAACATATGACACAACTGTCACAAAGTGCACTTTGACAAATGGAAATATGTCTAAAACAATTCCTTCTGACACATCAAAATGAAACCGTAAACAGGAACATCCATTTACCAGCATAACATATCATAAACACAGGACCCAACAGTTAAAATGTCAGACAGTGACCAATCCCAATAGCATAAGTGCCTCAATGTGACAAAGCAACTACATGGACCCTTCCATCTTGAGTGGGTCTCAACTAGCTAAAGGGGGCAGGGTAACGCATACAGCATGAAAGGTATCAATGATGGAGACAAGCAAGGTAATACATGAAGATGTAACATCATAAAAAACTCATTTTCCAATATCCAAAGCAAAATGCATGCTAAACATGCACTGGTCAAAGAAT
Organism: Ambystoma mexicanum; assembly: GCF_040938575.1. Taxonomy (NCBI): domain Eukaryota; kingdom Metazoa; phylum Chordata; class Amphibia; order Caudata; family Ambystomatidae; genus Ambystoma; species Ambystoma mexicanum. The sequence goes on from NC_090940.1 coordinate 204,663,297, forward strand.
CATGAATCCCCACAAGGGGTGTATTCACAGATTGTACTTCAGACTGGCCACAGAAATGATGGAAGCCCAATGTCTCTGTGTAAGTTACTGTCACACGCTGCCCTCCTTGCAAGCCCATGGAAAGGGGAAGCAGGAGTGGCATAGGTGTCTGGACCCCAAGCCACAAACACAAACACGAGACAAGCCTGTATGGGCCCAGCCGAAACACACAGTGGATGCCTACGGGTGCAACACAAAGCAACACACTGTTACATGAATGCATAATAGACACAAAAAATTATACAAAATAAAATATAAAAAAAAATGGCCATGGTGGACCGGCGGGGGGGAACCACCCAGGAGGGAGGAGGTGTAGGGTGCACCTCAACACCCACATGCGTGGATTTTGAGAATAAAAAAAAAACCTCCATGGGTTCATGGCCTGCACGGCTAGCTTATAGTGGGAGAGCTCTCGCCGCTGTTGGCACCGTCTGGTATAACATTAGAAAGTGAGCATGGCAAGGGAGGCTGACCACGCATAGCCCTTGTATGCTCCTCAATGGCAGCAAGCATGCAGGCCTGAAAGGTATGATTCTGCATGATTAGGGTACGGAGGTCCCCACGCAGCACCTGACATGTTGCATAGAGCTCCGCCTCAAGGCCTCACGTGACACACGGATCTCCTCCCGGGTTGCATAGAGTTCAGCGGAGATGTTGTGTGTCAGCTGCTCCATCTGCTGTTCTACCAGTCTACTGTGGCCCATCTCAAGTGCAGCCAGAGTAGTTCTGAGGGAGGATTTCTCTTCCCTCAGGGCATACCTGTGGGCCTCTGCAGCCATGGCTGTCCGCAGAGCCCACAGTTAAGCCTGTCAGTCCCTGTTGATGGCTAACATGTCCAGCCTGTGCGAGCGGCATGTGGACTGCACTGCCTGCTTCTGGAACTCCATCTGCCTTTCGGAGGGAGAATGGAATTGGCCACCCTTTCGACGTCCTGAGCCATCTTCTCACATGATGCGCCCTGTTGCTGTTCAATGGCATACATGGAATTCTCTGACACAGTATTCCCAGGTGGCACACGTCCACCGCGTTGCTGGACACCACACCTGTCGGGCCCAAGGATACCTGGCCCTTGCTGCGCTTGTGCTGCCTGTGGCTGCAGGACTGCATTCCTCCCTTGCTGAGCTGCCCCAGGAACAGGAGCAAGTAGTGTGGAGCGTGACTCTGCATCCATAACCACCACAGACGGACGTACCAACACTGACTGGCTCCTTGAGGGGTCTACCTCCACTGCAGGTGTGTCGGACAGAACAGCATCCACAGCAGAATCACTCACCTGTGACAGCAATGAGGGTTCAATTTCCGATTCCACACCAGAGGCAGAGGGTTCCTCAGACGTGTACTCAGAGACACCGCTGGCCAGGATGGTCTGAAGCACCAATGGATTTTCGTCGCCTACCACACTACGGCCTCCAATGGTGCCTGGTTGTGGCTCTGAATACTCCACCCCCTCCGCCATCTCCTCCTCCTCCACTGCTTCCAGTGCCTCATCACCTGCACAAAATCAAAAGAAGACATGAGCACACATGTTAACAGCATAGGCCACACACATAGGTATTACAATGTTGACAGATGAAGCAGCCATGTCACACTTAACAGAAACTCAGGCATGCACGCAGTGCCAATGTAATGGAACGGGACCCTGAAAGCAGACATCGATGCATGTCAAATGGCAAACCAACACATGTACTGCATGGTGCATAGCACCTGCATCACATGCAAGCTTGTGACTGGCATAGACCTTACACAAACATGATAGATGCCAACACACAGATGACACGTAGCATAGCTATGACAGAACTGTCAACCAGCCCCAGATCAAAGTTAATTACTACTATCCATGATCCATGTAAAATGCATATCATTAGACAGTACATGGAAATCACTACGATAAAACACACATGTGTCACAGGCTGCAACAATGCTAGTATGTTGAAATATAGTGAAGGAAGGCACATGGATTCATTAATGCTAGGTCGCTTTGACATCAAACAAGTGAATAGGATTTCTGAAGGATGAGACAGGGTTCAGAAGTGTGTGGGTGCAGTGCAGTACATGTGTCTGGCCTCAACTATCATTGAGAACACAGATGCAGTAATGTGAACATCATGGACTGATGGCAGTGTACTGGCCTGTGTAAAGTGTTGGCAGTGGGTTGTAGGGATACAGTAAACCCCACCTCTAAGGGCGGGGGATGGCTTGGAGGCAGTGCATGGGTCAAAATGGTTGCTCCGAGTACCGTGTTGTAGCAGACAGTGTGGGCAGGTACGAATTGCATTCTCTCAGTCAACTGGGACTACAGCAGGGGAGAGGAGGACAGAGAGCACAAAACATAAGGAAGCATCAGAAGTGCCCCCAGACCTGGAGAAGCTACAACAGAAGATGCATAGAGGCAGGGAGGCTGTACCAGAGGGAGGCTTCTGCTCGACACAGATGAGAAACCCAAACTAATGGCCATGAGGAGCAACTGACCCTGACTGAGCAGGAAAGGGATGATGAAATACCATGAGAAGGAAGCACATACTGGAGATGGAGTTGAATGAATTGCTTGCCCAGGACCCATATGGACTTGCTGGGAATGCACAGGGTCTAGGAATGAACACTCATACCCACTGTGAGCCTGTGCCATCCGCACAGTCCGAGTGAGATACCCTGCACCAAGGCCAAAGGACGTTCCACACAGTCCAGGTCTGGCAGAGCTGCAGAGGGAAGAGTGCATATTCACAGAAATTCGGGTACTGCCCATTGCAGTAGTCCGCCATCGGAATCACCAGTCCCATGGAGACAGTGAACTGCTGGGGGATGGAGAGGTAAGGAAGAATGCCTATGAGGAGAGGAACAGCTCACAGGGTGACCACACAGAGACGTCAGTCATGTGATGATAGAAGGTGAGTGTTGAGTGGAAGATCATCATAGGCTATCCGCGATCATAGGTTGGTGGAAGAATAGGGCCAAGAGAGGATGCACAGAGATTGTGATGGAAGGAGGGAGCAGGTGTGGTGATGAGGATTGCCTCCGTGTGCAGGACATGGTTTGCATCAGTCCAACATCACATGGGTCACACATGGCAGTCATGTCAATGTTGTCTGAACTGGCAGACAATCATAACACATTACCCAAGCAACATACACATGGCCTGGACACACACGCATCACCACTCACCGGACATTGTCTCATAATTTGGCAGCCCTCCCACGCCTTGGTCACCAGCGATCTCATCACGTGGAGTGAGTTCTTCATCCTCTGATGGTGTCCTACTGCCAGTCACCAGAGTAGAGGCGAACTTTGCAGCCAGCTTGTCTTTTGCTCGGTGTCAGAGGTCATTCCAACGCTTCAATACATCATCTGCTGTGCACCTCTCATATCCCAAGGTGCTAATATCGTCCGCGATGCACTGCCAGTGGGCCCTATGCTGAGCAGGCTTATGCTTGCTCCCTGCCGTCACCAGCATGTCGCGGCCATGTTCAAACACGTAGTCCACAAGCGCGTCCAGTTCCTCAACATAGAAACTCCACTTTCTTGACGTGTTTGAGGGCTGAGCCGAGTCTGGGGTCCCAGCCTGTTCTGCTGGAGCAAGCTTCTTCCTCTTGGGAGGTGGTGCAGACCCTGAGTGGCTTGTGCCGCTCTGGTCAGTAGGGCCTGAAACGCAGGTTGACTGGCCAATGGAAGCAGGCAATAACATGACGATCGAAGGTCGGACTGCAGGTATTGGCAGCTGGGTGCTGTTGCCAGGACCCTGCGCCGCACCTGCCTCGGTGCCAAGGGCCGGGACCAACACAGTCCTGACTGGGTGACTCAGAGCCGGGGTGGTGTCAGCTGCCCCTGCAGCTTCCACACCCTGGCTGCTCGGGGCAGCAGATCACGTGACCTGGTGACAGCAACTTTCACCACACGTGCCTTGGCCTTCCCCACATGGAAATCGGCCTGTGAATCATCCTGTGCCTGTTCTGGGACCAATACAGTCTGGGATGGTTGACCCTAAGCCTGGGTGGCGGTAGCCGCAGGTGCCATTGAAGCTTCCACACCCTGCCTGCTCGTGGCAGCAGATGGCACTGCTTGTCGGGTCTGACAGGTCCTGGGGATGGCAGCAGCAACTGCATCTCCCTGACCCGCTTGGGGGGTGAGCATAACTGTCCCTGCATGTGCCTGGACACATCACCCACCTTGTCTACCTTGGCCACCCTGGCCACGTCGCCCACCTTGTCCATCATGGCCACCCTGGCCATGTCCCCCACCTTGTCCACCCTGGCCACGTCCCCCACTGTGGCCACCTCTGGGAGATCGCCCAAATTTGCCTCCCTTACCACTTGTTGCCCTCCCAGTCATGGCACTGATGTACTAGTGCAATGGGAGGTGCAGACAACAATTGTCCTGGGCTATTAGGGTAAAAGGGGCAGGGTGCGTGATGGAAAATGTACCTGTATGCTCCTGCAAGGCTGTATGTGACCCCTGGGGAAAAATTACGGGTCACGCAACGCTCAAGCACCCCAGCAACAAAAACAAACATGCATGCGACCCCTCGGTAGCCCACGTGCGATGAAAAAACATCCTGCAGTACGCTGTGGCTCCCAGGAACACAAAAAATGCATACGCAGGGAAAACGTAGGCTACTATGACCTTGAAAATGGGCTACGTAACACACAGGGGCAACCACAGTGGGGAAAATACATGCGTGACTCACCGTCTGCCTGGAAAAATGAAGAAAAACACAAATGCGTGTGTGCATAGGCAACTCCCCCACCAAAACGAGAAGTACGCACTGGCACAGTAGTGATCAATTTGCATGTGAACCCACAAAAATATTAATCTCACGCGTCAGTCTCCATGAAAAGCAGGTACATTGCACTGTTGTCCTACGCTGACTTTTAACCTGTACTGAACAGCAATGCCCAACGTCCAGCGTGCGTCACATAGCTTACGTGCTTAGGGCCTTTCCTCTGATTACACACTAATGTGCTGTTTTCGCACATGCGCAGTCACTCTGCATCCGGCTGGCCACGCAAAAGTACACAGAAGACCCACGCTCCTGCCCACAAGGCCATTTACCTGCCTCCAACTGCCCAGAGCTGCCTCCTAGAGGCATCTGCTGCTGCCAGGCCACTCTGTGTGCCTGCTGCCCATGTGCCCTGAATTTTGGTGCCTGCTCTTAAGCCATTGACAGTGATCCTGTTCTTGTGACCACCTCTGCTGATCCTGAAGACTTCCGACTGCCATTCCATCACTCCACAGCCCAGCCCCAGGACCACCTGCCCACCCACACCTGCCTCGGTGGTTGCCATGTCTGACCCATCTCCATCTGAGGCAAGTGGCAACCCCCCCGGCAGAGAGGCAGAGGGCTGTCTGCTTCTCCTCCACAAGTTGGCATCCTGGTGGAGCAAGTCCTGGGGCATTATGATGGCCTCTTCCCTGGACCATCCTGCGTCGACAAGGAAGGATGGAGTAAAATCTGGGCAGACATCGTGGGTGCCATCAATGCGGAGGGGTGGCACCCTGCGAATAGCGACATGTCCGTAAGCGTTGTGAAGATGTCAGGTCCAGAACCCTCAACAAGGCTCGGCGCCTCCTCAAGGCTGCAGATGATGGAGCGAGGCAACAGGGCTGGTTGACCACCGATGAGATGCAGGTCCTGGAGCACATCAACCCAGCACTGCACACCCAGGTCTTCGATTTGGTGTTTCGTCTGGAGTCGACTAGTAAGTGTTCATGTGTTCTTGTCCGCCATAGTGCATGTGTATGTTGATGTGTGGCTGGAGGGTGCACCGTGGCCTCAACAGCCACGCATCATGGGGGACAGAGTGGGGTGGGGGCACCAGCACGCATAACAGGGGGACTGAAGGGGGTGGGGGAGCAACAAGAAGCATCATTGTGGTACAGAGGGGGGCACAGCCACACATCACAGGGGACAGAGGGGGTGAAGGGCATCAAATTGCATCACTGGGACCAGAGTGGGGGAGGGGGACACCAGCATGCATCAGGAGGAGAGAGGGGGGTAGGGGCCCTCAACACACATCACAGGGGACAGAGGGGGCGGGGGGCACCAGCATGTATCACGGGGGACAGAGGGAGGCCGGGGGGCACAGCACACATCACGGGATACAGAGGTGGGTGGGGGGCACCAACACACATCACGGGGGGAGAGAGGGGGATGCATTGAGTTTTAAGGAAATTACATCTCACTTGCATTTAGTTTCAAATAGAAGACGCAGGGCATTTAATTTAGTACTCCATCTGTGTCGCTGTCATTTAGCATGCTCCTTGGCTCCCAGCCCCTTTAATACCCAGGATTTTACCATGGACAATACTGTGGCCATTTTGGAGTTAAATATTGGGGTTTGCAAACTTAAATTTTAAACGTGGCTTCTTATACTTGGAGAATCTGCTCGGACTCTCAATCTGGAATTACTGCCTCAGAAAGGTCTTTTTCAGCTGGCTGTCTGGCAAACAGTTACCAGCATGGCTTACTCCTCACTTATATCAGGATTTCTTTCTAATGTTTCCAGTTCGGTTGTACCTTTCTTTTGGCAGAAAATCTTTCTATTTTTGCTTTTTGTAGTATTTTGTCTGTTTTTATTATTTTTTCAGTTTTTGTTAACTTTTCTTTAGTAGTCTTTCTTAGATTTGTAGTGTTTTCTCCATTTGAAATAACCTTCCAAATAGTATTTTTCTAATTTTAGAATGCTTTACATCTACACTAAACCTTACTTTGGTAGCATGTTTTCAATTTTAGAAGTTTTCCATTTCCATTAAAACTTTCCTTGGTATAAAAGGTAACATTTTCTGCACATTCTTTTAAATCTACTGGAGCCAGAGGCTCTGCCAGTTGCTTAGAAGAAATCTGATTCGATTGATAGCATAGGTAAGGGTGTGCATACAGGGTGCACACATGTAAGGAATGGATTGTTTTTTTTCTGGATTTGTTTTTTTCTTGAATCGTTTGTACAGGTAATTTAAGCCCCTAATGAGGGTTTACATACACTGAAATGTGTTGGGCTCCTTTACTTCACATGTTTTAGTCATGAACTGACATTTTTCAACAATGTTCTATTGGAATTGTGTTGAACATGGTCTGAAAACCATACTAAAATGGATCACTTTTCAGATATTTATTTAATTAAGCAATACGCCCTGAGCCGGAGGGTGGAGGGGGGCTAGGGGCATTGCAGCGCAATTTGATTAATTGTGCAACTTTTTGAGTGCATAGATTCCATTTAAACTAATGGCAAGGGCCTCACCCTCATCCTTAATTAGCTCCTTTGAGCTCTCACACCACTACTACACTGATGAGTCTTTTCCCCCTTCTGCATCTCCTCCCCCTTTCCCCACAACTGGCCTTCCATTTCCCCCTGCCCCTTTACTTTCTCTCTGACAACTTGTAACCTTGGTGTAATCTTTGAACCTCTCTTTCATTCTCTCTCTTCATCTCTAACCCTGCCCGCACTTGTCACTTCTACCTATATAATCTAAGCCGAGCTTGCCAATTACTCTCTTTTCATGCCACTAATCTTCTTTTATCCTCCCTTGCTTTCTCCCATCTTGATTACTGTTCATCTCTTCTGGTTGGTCTTCCACACTCTCACCTTACCCCCTTTGTACTGTCTATAACTCAGCCATCTATCTCTTTTTCCAACTTCTCCCTCACTCCTCTGTGTCACCTTCTCGTCTTCCTATTTCTCTCCTTCCTTTTGACTCCTGCCTATCCTTTCATTTCCTCTGCATAGTCTAAACATATCTTTATGATCTTGCACCCTCTATCGCTCATCCTTACTCTTATTCTACTGACCCCCTTGCACTCTCTGCTCACAGTTTCTCTTTTTACTCACTGTCCTAAACCACCTTGTGAATCTTCCCGGTTTTGATACTTCGCTCTTCTTGCACCCACACTTTGGAACACTCTTCCATTGCCTGTCCACTCCTCTGCTTGTTAGCACATTTTAAGAATTCGTCTTAAAGCTCACTTTCCTTTAACTCGAACTAACCCCAAACAACTCTGTTGTCTGAAATAAATTGTTCTCCCTAATTTGAATTGTACCATTTTCATTGCTACCACTGTAAAGCACTTGATTTATAAATGTCAATAAAACCAAAACAAATACAAATAGAAAAATGTGATGCAAAAACATTACTTGTATAATAAATCAGGACGTGGGGGGTCATTATGAGTTGGGCGGTAAGGGATACCGTGCACCGGTGTCGGTAATCCCTTACCACGCTATTCCAAGGTCCCTTAGCGGGTCCCACCTGGAACGGCTGGTCTGACCAGCTGTTCTTTACGGGACCTGTTAAGGGACCTTGGACCTAATAACGGGCCCGCAATTAGCGCACGGAAAATATCTGTCTGGATTCAATGTGTGGACTATATTATTTGTGCTGACTGTGTGATAAAATGTACAGTGTCAATGACCACAGATTGTGAATACTAGTTCCAAGCGCGGAGACAGTCTTGCAACAGTCTTCAATCTATTTTCACTGCAGTGTGAACCTGTTGTGGAGGGTTCTCAGATTGTGAGACTCCCTATGCTGGATGCGTTTTCTTTTCTTTTCGTTGCTTTAAACTCAATAGGCTTGGTGAATAGCGCACAGGTCCAAGTATCAATCCACTAAAATTCAGTCTTGTATTTTTTATAAATGTCAATTGCTAAACATGTAGAGCTGCAAGCCTACTCCTGTTATCAGCGACAGTTGGCTCAGCTGCACTCAAAACGCTCTTAGACTTCATACTTGCAGTGTTCCGCTAAGTGATGGAACAACAACTTTCACAATGGTGCGGGCCAGATGTACCTCTCGATGTACTAATATTGTATTGGGTCATCATCCCTTACCACAGGTGAAGTGTCCAGTAGATTGGCAAATAATATCTGTGCAGTTGATGGTCCTCTCTCTGTTCCTGTTGATGACCCATCTGTAGTCAAGATGCCTGAGTAACTGAGGAGGGTGTCCCATAGCATTTCTTCACCATAGGCTGCACCTGCCCTGCTCACAACAATTTAAGCAGGCGGATTGGCACTGTCAATCTTGGGCTTCACATTCCCGGCGTACATGGCAAAACATTTGCTAGTTGATGTTCTTCCTAATGCCCGAGTTCTTTCTCCAATTGATATTGCAAGCACTGTACCCAAAGTATTCTTGCACATTTGCAGAGTTTCTCCTCAGTGTGATTTGTGCTGCAGGTCCTCCTCACTTGACAAATGTGTATTCATAGAGTCAATTTTACCATTAAAACTTCAATAAAGAAAAAATTCAGGTATTCAATTTTACCTTTAAATACAACTACACGTGGATCGCCATGCAAGGTTGACAGCAGGTCCCTCACCAGCTGTGCTGCATCTGCATCACCCAACAAAACATGTGTCCTCGCCTTGTTGATCAGTTCTACTCTGGCAGGTGCAGCAGAAGAAGAAACTCATTAAATGAGGCACTGTGATGTCTAAGCAGCATGGTGGCCTCCTTGAAATGTTGTAGCTTGGAGCAGACTTTCAACTGCAAATGTCCCTGAAAACACCACATGTAGAGCTCTGCTGCTGTGTTGCAGTAATCTGTGATGGCATTGCACTATTCACATAAATTGCCACACATGTTCAAGGTAGAGATCCAGTGGTTGCTCTCTCAGGTCATCAGGTTGTGCAGTGGCAACTTGAGGTACACCTGTAGTTGATGCATTACTTTTCTGACATGGTAAGCCTGGGTGAAGTTGGAGATGGTCGTCTGTCCACAACCACCGTTTCTTTTCAAAGCTGCCAATTGCTGATAAAGTGTTTGAGGAAGAGATGAGGTCAAGAGCAACTCAATGGGCATACATTGTCCTGGCAATTCATAAGGGAGCAAGGACATTTGATTCACTGCCTTCTTCAGCAAATCCCAAATGCATATTACAAGGCCTTAGTCACTGTGCTCCCCCCCGCCTCCACCTCCTCCCAGATGTCAAGACCACTGTGTCTTGTGTCCTGAAACCCTTACATGCACAGCATTGCCTATTGCTGAACTCCACACACCTGCTGTCCATTTGCATTACTACAGGTCCTCTCTTGGCTGGTCGAGGGGGGAAAGGCAACCCATTAAACTGTGACAGAGAATGCATTCAGTGCTCTGACTACTGGTCCACATGTCCAGGGCAAAGTGGATTTTTTGTCCCACGGGCTGCTGCGGGATCCACCATAGCCATAACCTTCTCGCGCAATTCTGGTACTGCCTTACAAAAGAAGAAATGGCAGCCAGAAACCTCCTAGTGGTGATCACAGTTTCTCATAAGCCAACAACATTCTGGGTGGTTTTCCACAATAAAGTAAGGCAAATGGTCTATTGCCAACATGATAGCAAGGTTGGTATTGAGCAGGCATTGTCTGTCATGTAACTTGTGATCTTTTGGGTCACTCTCCAATGTTTCCAAACCATTGCCTGACACAATGGGATTAACATCTATGCATCATTGGGGCAGAGGGGTAGAGCTTGGTATCGTACTCCCAAGCAATGAAACAGCTGCAGTACTTTCAGGGCTAATTGTGCAAACAGATGGCAATACGCTGCTTATCCGATGCAATTGGGAGGGAGGGACTTTTGGCTTCTTCCCATGTCTTGCATGGTGCAGCAGCATATAGGACTACATATATGTGCTAGTCGAAGGGGTCCCTGCCCTCCCACAGCACACAGTTTTTCTGCAGACTGTTCAAGTGCCAATATTTGGTTGCTGTTTATTCTGTGGGACGCAATGCCAGACGTTGCCAGCACCACTATGTCCATCAGGACATGATGGTTCTGGCAGTGGGTTTGGTAGTGATGGTGTGTAGGTTTCCAGGTAATGATGCGATGTGCATTCTGATCTGTGACAGTAAGTCTGTTTCTCGAATACAGGTGGAGGTGAACCTCTGTTATTGCTATAGTCTCTGTATTTGTGGTGTCATTCTCTTCTTCCTACTTAATATTACTCCAGCAGGAACACACATTCCTGTCATAAACCTTATCTAGATTATCAGGGCATGGAATGTTAGTCTGATGATATGTTAAATTGACCATGTGCATTCTGGCATCCCCAGTGTACAAAGTGAGTGCTGTTGAAGATGAAAAGACCACAAGAAGCACGTCTCCCTCTGACTCTGGCTCATTTGGGTGCTGGCATATTGTCTCACTCGCTGACTCATGTATTAGCCACTGTGGTGGCAGCATGGAATGAGGAGTCTGACCAAACGGAGGCATAATAGTTGGCAGAGACTTTTATAGTGAATACACCTATCTCGCCCTAACTAGAGGTGGTTTCCCTACCTCAAAGAAAATAAAATCCTGGGCACCGTCCTAGTCCAAAATCCTATTCTATCCTTACCACTTAACCACAAAACCTAATCTAAGAAAAAGAGTTATTTCTGAAATTATAAAAGCCCAGGAGAATGATTTCCTTTTCCTGGGTGTGAGTCTCTCACGATGCAGCCTTCTCAAGCTCATGAAATGTTCCAAGGTTCACAAAGGAAAGTTTGCAAGTGCAAAAGATACAACATTGCATGATTTCCAGGTGGGGCTAGGAGAATGACTCCCTTCTCCTGGTGTGTTTGATCTTTAACTTTCTTATTGGTTTCAAACAAATACATGTAAGATGATAATACAAGAAAATGAATACAGCGAAAACCTTTAAACCTTAACTTTCTTAACAATTCTTGTAGTTCCCTCCAAGGGTTTCTTCCGCTCTCTACTTTCTTGGTTAACTTGCCCCCACTAGGATGATAAAGAGGTTCCCTGATTCCTCCTTGATTCTCCAGTACCACACTCTTGTGGAACTGACCAGGGAATTTCCTTATAACATGTTTCACTACTTTCTCTTCTTCTTCATCTACTTCTTCTTCTGCTTCTCGACTCACACTTTTCCGGCTTCCTCACAGAGTTATTCGTATTCCCGTTACCTTCGCTTGGGGAATGCTTCACCGGTTTCGCAAGGGGTTGTGGGTTTCTTACTTTCACTTCTACTTCTCTCCGTAGGCCTCGGCGCACGTTGCGGATCAAGCGGTCCACCCGTTAAAGGTCACACCACTGGGAATGTTTCTTGTGCTTCTTATCAATTCACCTACGTAGCTCAGCGGTAGGCTCGAGTAGGCTGTCTGGATGCAGTTCTCGGGCCGCACGGTCCACCCAGACAGGTCGTGCCACCACCTCTCAGTGCCTCTACTTCAGGTGCGCCGGCACCCAGTCACCTCACAAGACGCAGTCCAGGCGCCCCACTGCTCATCTCTGCTACACTGGGGAGCTGCCTCGCTGCAGTCTCCCAAAGCTCGTTTCCACCTCGTGGGCTTCTCGACAGCATCCTTGCTCCCCGGGTTCTCCTTCTGGATTCAGAACAAAACAAGTCCTTCTTTGCTGTTTAGTTGAAATAGCGGGGACTCCCCCAGCATAACATCAGTTCGATTGACAACAGCTGGCCGAGCACTCTTCCTACTCAATTGTAACGTGATAGAGTTCTTCATCCCTGTACTCATTGCAGTGAGATTGTTTGGTAGTTTACAATAACACATGGTTTCAGACTGTAGCTTAGGTAGAGAAGGTTTGGACGATGTTACTTCCCTCTGGGGTCGGGAGTGAAAGGGGCTGTGTCCAAGACTTGCGTCCTTATCCCGAGGAGGGGAATTCCTCCCCATGAGGTCCTCCCGCATGTCACCACCCTAGGGGGACTTCCGGTTAGCAGCCTAACCTTCCTAGCCTCATGGAAAGGGATGCCATCTGGAAGATCATCACACACCTTTCTAAATCTCTGCTGCTTTCACCATCAAAAAACACACAAGTCAAAGTTTCCCAGTAGCTGCCCTCAGGGATTCTCTGGCCCTCTTCCCATGTGTCACCCAATAGCATGTGTCTTGTCCTCACATTGCAAGACTAGGGCACTGACTGTGGTATCACCCACATCACTGAATCTCTGCTGAGTCCACCCTCAAAGATCATGCAAGCCTGACTCTCACAATAGCTGCCATCATGAATTCTCGGAGTCTCCTCCAAGGTGTTACCCCGTGACATGTCGCCTCCACTCATTGCAAGAGGAAGACACTGACTGGTGTATCACATACTTCCCTGAATCATTTCTGGGTCCTCCCTCAAAAATGGTGCATGCATGAGTCTCACAAGCTACCCTCAAGTGTCCTCCTCAGATACAGTCAGGTCCTTGTGGAGATGAGCAATGAATAAACCAGTAACCTGCAAGCAATGACTACCAGCCTCCTACTAGAGGGAGACTTTCTTCCTGAGAGCACCTTCCACCAGTATATGTTGGATAGTAGAATGAAGGCTCCGGCGAAAAGGCATGAGCAGCATGACGAGAAACTGTAAAACAAAAGAGTATATCAGTACACCTACTACAACAAACATATACCAAAGTAGTACTTGCAATACTTGACCCACCTATACTTGTCTAGACTTAATTGTCACATCTGTCTGCATATTGTAATATGTTGACATTTTGGTTGAACCAGTGTTTTTTGAGTGCTTTTGTTATAGTTCTTGTCGGTATAATGGTTGTCTTTTTCCACTATGATGACTGTTCCGTGTGCTAGTAGAAGAGTTTTGAAAGTGATCTTTCTGTTGTTGGGTTTTTCTCCAGCTATTCTGTGGGTGGATAGTGCATTTGCTGCCTGTAAGTTCCTCTGTATAGCAAAGTACAGAGGCCTTGAGATTGTTGCGTCATAGGTTTTGAGGTCTTTGGATGGTGACAGCATCTGTTAAGGTGTGGTTGAGATTATCAAGCATGATGTTGACAAGGTTTAAAGGTGGGATTGAAGCTAACGATGCATATTACTTTACTCCAATACTTTACTTTATTAAATGTATTATGTGCATCCATGGGCCGTGGGGCTTAAGGGCGCAACAAGACAAAACAACGAACAACAAATCAGTGATCTGCCACAGGTTCTTGTAACCAGAAGTTGCTGGAGGTATACTGGCATTTTTCCACATCTGCATTTCTGTATGATAGTCAAGATTCGGAAAAGAATTCTGGACTCAACAGGTAGCCAGTGAAGAGTACGTCTTGCTGCAGTGACGTGATCTCTGCGCACGAGCCTCATCACAACTCTTACCACTCCATTTTGGCAAACCTGTAACCTATTGCAAGTGGCTATATCAATGGCAATTAACAAACTGGAACAGTAATTCATTTTTGCCCCTATAATCGCTCTAGATAGTTTTCACATTGTCCTGAGAAATAAGGGGCCTTAATGAGCCAACAGCTTTATAAAGTAGGCACTGGATGACACTAAACTGCTTACATGCGGTTTCATGGTAAGGTGCTGATCAAATATTACTCCCAATGTTTTGATTTTCTTAAGTGGGGTCATTTTTGCAGCTCCTAAGTAGAAGCTTTCATATTTGGTGCCCAGTTTCTGTACATTATGGGGTGAGACAATCACCAGCAACTCTGTTTTCTTCTTTATTAAGAGCCAGCTTATTGCAGATCATCCATGTTTCAATCAGAGCATAGGTCTTATTAATCACAGTTTCATCATGATCGTGAGTGCCGGACAGAGGGATAACACACTGCGTGTCGTCAGCGTGGTTTGTAAATATCACACCCTCATGGGCTAACATAGCAAATAAGGGGACAGTGAAAATGTTGTACAAGCAATGTGAAGTACATGTGCCTTGTGGTTTTTCAGCCTCCCTGAAAAAGACCCTGCTTTCTCGGTTACCGAGAAACGAGATGATCCATTGGGTAGCTAAGGGTGAAAAGTTAGCAACCTCCTTCAACCTGGTGGACATGATGGAATGGTCCACCAGGTCGAAAGCTGCCGATAGATCAAGAAGCATCAGCAGAGAAGCTTCATTCATGGACGAGGGCCTACTTAGTCTTCAACACAGAGTCACTTGTTTTATGACCGCTCGGGTCTCCCTCATCCAAGTCCGGGGCTTTCACTTTCTCAATCGTTCCACAAAAAGGCTCCCCTTTGCCAGGCTCCAGCCTTCTCAATTTCATCTTCACACAGATATCCCTCTGCCGGGATCAAATCAATTTTAACATTGCAGTTCACTCATTGTCTCACCCTGGTTCCCCTCTGCCTGGATCAAACCAACTTTTACTTCACATTGATTTCAAGATTTTCCTTTGTCGGGTTCGAGTTACCTTAAACTGGGTTTCACTGTTGAAGATTTTCGAGACTGCAAGGATTTGACTTCACCTCTGCATGACAAATTTGACCCCTAATTTAATCACAGTTCAACACTTTCACATTGATTTTTCGAATTCTCAATGTCTCTTGGTACTTGTAGTTTCCACACAACAAAGTTTGTTTCACAATACAAGTTGATCTCCTCCAGGATCGGATCTCCTCCAGGATCAAACTATAAAGTTTATATATTCCGCTTTCCTCTTCGTTCGTTCAATTCTGGCTTGGTTATACTGTCATACAGTTCACAGAGACTTTCGATTGGGCATTTGCATCATTGCCAGACCCCTCTGTTACTTTGAATTTCTATAATATGCCTCCAAGCAATCATTCCATCCTGCTCGCGTTTGTCGGCACACACGCCGCTTTCAACTTTAAATACAGTGTCACTCCTTTGTTTCACAAACTAGACTTTATCTGCAGTCAATAACTCACTGGTTGTGATATCTTGGTTTCCTTCTGCTTCGATTTGATTGCGGGAGTCAAGGCGATATCACAGCTGTCTCTACTCCTCCCCAACTCTACTGTATTACCCGGGAGGGTGGCTGGTTACCTTGAAGCACTTCAAAGATGGACTTCTTTTCTTTCCTTGGTTTACGAACCCTCATGTCTGCTCTGAGTATGGTTTTCTCGCTCGCCTTTGAAACAGTATTCACATGGTCCCTTGGTCCTCTCATTCATGCAGCTGAGTCACCTTTCTCTGGGAAGAACTTCTCCTTCTCTCATGCCACCTCGCTCATAATGTGTCTCAGTGTTCCACCTTTTAACTATATGGGGAGGGCTAATAGGTACCAGGTGTATGTAATTAATGCTGAGTGCCTGACCCTGCTTGATCTTGTTAGTTGGACATGTACAAGGTTTTGCATGGGTGGTACATCTTTCAGTCTCAGACCTCCTCTTCCTCGGCTCAGTGTTTGTATAGAAAAGGGGGGAGTTGGGAAGTTGGAATGTCTGATGAAATAGGATGGTATAGGTACACAGGAGATACTGTGTCTCATCATCGGGTGTTCCTCCCCCACTTCCCAGGACCACTCACCCAGGTGATGCTCCCGCACCGGTCCACCCACAGGGTTTGGATCCAAAGGCGATGGCCGTGCCCTGGCCACCTGAGTAAGGGATCCCGGGTTCTGGACAGTGAAACACTCGCTGGTTTTTCACAGTTCCCAAAACCCTCATTTGAGATCCTCCTCAATTGCTTACATTATTAAGCACCTTCCATTTCAGTATGATCATTCATCTTGTGTTACTCCAGGGCTGTTATCCTGTCCTCAGATAACAGCCCTGGAGCTAAGAGACAAGGCAAAAGAAAGCAGCGCAGGCTTAATTCTGCTTTTACAAAATGGAGTCGCACTTGTCTACTGTGCTTCATTGAGGTAGATATATAATTGGGGCTTGCCGCTCAATTCTTCTACTAAGCATTGCAAGCAGTACCGTTTCCTTGGTTTCTTGCATTCCAAGTTTATTTACATGCATTCAGTCAATTGCATATTTTCATCCTTCCTTCATGGTTACGTTCTTCGTGCTGCAACGTTGTTTCTTCTTTTAAGTCTGTCGTACCACTATTCATAACTTTTCGTCTTGTGTGTCACCGTTTTGTTTGTCGTTTATGTTCATCTGTACGACTGTCTGGGCTCTTATGTCGTCACCATTTGCCTTCCATTAAGGATCTTTGGGTCTCTTTGGGGACAGTCTGTAAGTAGTCTTCATTTCATGTCAGCTGCTAGTACGGTTGCCTCCGCGGGTACCGAGCTGCCCATGGTTGTCTGGTTATAGGCACTTCAACAGATATTGCTCTTCTGATGGGCACTGGGAATAGGCCCAGTGCAGCTCTCTGTTGGTTCAATTGTTCCTCATACGTCACGTACCTTGGCAAGTATGTACCCCGGTACCTCAAACTGTGGGGTTGGGGTGCAGGCCATGTCTGGGACCTCCTCTACACTCCCCCCTCTGGTCGGTTCATCGACCACTTCTGCTTCCTCCTTTGAATTCTTGTTACTTTGTTCTTCTGTATCTTGTTCATCGTCTTCTGGGTTTGTACATGATGGTGCGAATACCGGTGTCTTTGGAGTCCATATTTTTATCACTCCTTTCAAGCTTCCTGCTGTTTTTACATGTTCGTCTTTGTTCCAGCTCATAAGCTGACATTGTCCATTTGGGCTGCAATAGATCCATTTTCCTTCATACATCCTTTGCTTTCTGGGTCACACAAACTTTGTTCCTTCTGGCGCAAATTCGCTGGCCTTCACAAAGTCTCTTATTTCTTCATCAGTCAGTTCTCTGGGCTTCCATCCTGGTTCAACATCGACCATGATCTTCATCCCAATGGCTTTCTTTGCAGTTTTCTGGCACTCTGTGATGGTTATCTTGATAACACAGAATCCTAGCAGTATCATTATTAGTAAGGCACCCAGAAACTTGAATATATCCGCCATCCATTGTGGGACCCAATAGAATAGCATTCCAAACCAGATGTCATCATCCACTTCATCAGTTTCATTGATCATCTGGTTCTGTAGGTTAGTCAGCATACTTATGGCTTCTGTTAAGGTTCCATTTTCTTCGTCATGCAAAGGTATAAATGTGCAACATGATTCTCCAATTTTTGCACAAACACCTCCATCCATTGCTGTGATCATGTCAAGTACATATCTGTTCTGGAGGGTCATCAATCGGATTGCTCTTAGTTCTTCTTTGATCGCATTGAATCCTTTTATGATGGTGTTAATGGTCTGCAATAACTCCCATTTGTTTATCTGCAACCATTTATTATTTGCTCCAACTTGGATGTGTGGCAAGAGTATTGTTGTGAATACTGATGAGGTGAGGCTAAACAGCCTGTGTTCATATGGGATCGTATAAAATGCTTCTTCTGATTTGGCAGGAAAGTAATTCTCTCTCTTCATTCGGCATACCAGTTCCGCAGATCTCCTTTTCCTCAGGTGAGCATCTACTTTCGGGAAACTGTCAATACTCAGGTCACTTTTTGGGATCACTAGTGCAGGAACGTGGACGTTCACTATTGTGCATATGCCTCCCCAGTTTTTCGGCAGTCTTATGTACGCCTTGGATCCACACGCCCAGTAATGATCCATAATTACTGTGGTTCCATGTACCATTCCTGGAGCGTTGAAGACTCGTCCACAGTTCTGATTCTCTCCCATCTTCCTAGTGCCACTGTTTCTGAAACAGAATTTTGGGTTTTCTAGTGGCACTATCTGCAGGGGTCCTCCTCTGTATTCGACCCATGTGAGTTGTTTTGCAATTTTTGGCCATAATGGCTTGCATCTGTTCCGCACTATGTTGATGGTAGGTTTGTATTGACCAATGACCATCCAGGCTCTGCAGATCACCACTCCTTTCTCCCATCTGTCTGGTGAAAGCACTGTCCCCCAAATCTGAATTTGGCCTCTGTTCTTCCAACTTCGAGCCTCCTCTGGAGTTTTTCCTTGGACATTTAGCTTCTGATTCACTTCCCATCTAATTCCAGCCCCTTTTACTGCAGGGTTCTCGTACCTGATTACATGATTCTTAGTATGAGCTCTGTTTCTTGTCTTTATGTCTTGAACATAATCATCCTCGTCAGGATTAGTTGCTTCAGTTGTCCATTTCAGGGAGGCATCAATGCCCATGAACTGGCCTCTGGTCATACACATTGCTATGTGCGACATACAGTGTGCTGCCTTGACATCAATTTCTAGAGCCACAAAGATCTTGGATTTTCCCATGCTCTATGGTAGAAGTGCACAGACGAAGCATTCTCCTTCTGATTTCTTCTTCCGACCTCCTTCATGTGTTGGTACCAAATGTTGTTTCCTAGATGTGCTGTGCTGTCCAGGTAATCGTTTAGTTCATTACTATCTTCGTGTGGACTTCTCTTGATTCTTAGTGTCTTTTTGTAGTTAGATATGACTACATCTCTGAACGCGTCGGTGTGACTTTTCCTTGCTGGAGGACTCTCAGGCATTCTGGTCGGTGAGACAGGCTACATTATCTGTATCGCTGTGGTAGGATCAGGTTTTGCAGTTTTTTTCCTCTTCTCTTGTATTCTCTCGTAGAGCTCCTTCAACCACCACCTGTGTACCATCTGCCCCACATACGGCTGTGTCTTGGGCCTTATGCTTGTTTCTTGTGTTGGAACTGGTGTGCTTATCACTGCAGTCTCTTTGGTTCTGTTTTTCAATTCTTCATGTAGTCTCCTTGCTCTGGTTGTAAATGGGAATAAATTATCTCTCAGCATTTGTGTCTTTGCAGTGAATTCTCTCGTGGCCGCTTCTGTCTTCTTGAGGGCTTTTGCTATATCTTCTTTAGTTGGTCTTTCACTTGCTTCTTTTCGGTCACCTTTTATTATTTTCAGGTACTGGTTGTTCGGTAGGCAGTCTTGTACCTTCTGTTGTCTTTGTTTGAGGTTCTGTAGCCATTGACACTCCCCTTGTTCAAGTGCATTCAGTGTGTGAGTCTGTGTAGTGGTCAGTGCTACATTTTCATTCATTCTGCGCTGACCCTGTCTCCAACTTTTCTCTTCATTCGTTACCTCAAGTGTGTATTAATCACTGCTCATTACATTCAATTTTAGTTTGTTCACTTAACCATCAGATTTTCTTGGAACAGGAATGACTATATAGGGTCTGGGTGCTTTAGAGGGACCCGTGCGTACATTATCTGGTGGGTGCACTGCAATTGGAACGTTTTGTGCACCAATAAAGAATGCAGTTCTGATTGTTAATGACAGAAAACAATGATAATCACTATGCATATACACACAATCGATCGGTATGAAAGTTGGCAGCATTTCCTTCCAGGGAAGCGGGGGCGCCCCTCTGTTTGTGGGAGGACCAGGTTACTGTTCTGGGCCCCCATCTCAATCATATCAATTGTTAAAGTTCTATTCTTTTCATTTACTCCATTATTGTCTCTCAGAAAGTTTGTAACATAAAGTGTCTTGTGCTTCGTAAGTGTCCCCCGTTTGCGGGTGACAATTGTCTCTGGTTACGGGATGCAGTTCCCTTGCTAGACTATGGAAAAAGATTAGACTATCCCCTTTGGTGAGTCACATTTATTGAGCATATTCAAAATAGGTCAATTCCCAGTCCACCCACCGAATTTGCTTCAGTCCTGAAGACATGCTGGATCCTGTTCAATGTAAGAAATGGGAAAAAATAGCAATCAATCCAAATCAAAGACAGAAAAGAAAAATAAGAAAAATAAGACGGTGAAGTTCTCGTCTCAGCTCTTTCGATCTGTCCCTCGGCGGAAAGATGAAGTGCATTGTCTCTGTCCCCTGGATCTGTCCCTCTGCAGAAAGATGAAGAGCTGTGTCTCTGCCACTTGGATCTGTCCCACGGCGGAAAGATGAAGAACTGTGTCTCTGTCACTTGGATCTGTCCCCCGGCGGAAAGATGAAGAGCTGTGTCTCTGTCACTTGGATCTGTCCCCTACCGGTAAGATGAAGAGCTGTGTCTCTGTCACTTGGATCTGTCCCTCCACGGAAAGATGAAGAACTGTGTCTCTGTCACTTGGATCTGTCCCCCGGCGGAAAGATGAAGAGCTGTGTCTCTGTCACTTGGATCTGTCCCCCGGCGGAAAGATGAAGAGCTGCCTTGGCTTCCTTGATCTGTTCCTCAGCGGAAGTTTTCAATGGAATCTCCTTAGATATTCAATTTGAAAGTTGGACAGCTCCACTTGGAGCATGATTCCATGGAGGAGTGTTCCCATGTGCGCGACATTAGCTGCGTCTCTGATGAATGTGATGACGTCAACCTCGGCAGGTCTCCCCACCATTTCTGGAAAGTCAGTGACTAGACGGAATAGGATGTTGTGAGCCAGCCGGCTGTCCTCGGGTGAAAGGGACATTGTCCTGCTTTTCTGGGTTCTGGATCACAGGCCTTTCTTTTGACGTGAACAGTCTCTTCACTTTCCTGCTGCGTGGATTGTCGCTAGGTAGTTGAGCTTGATCCACAGTTGGTTCAAATGTTCAGTGTTTCTTGGATCTCTAATCTATGTTAGTGTGTCCGTGGTTCTCCCGACAAGTCCTGGGCACTCCTCTATGATACGAAAGAAAAGCATATAAGTGAGTTCATCTATGATCACCTGTGGTGGAAGCATTTGTGTTCTTATCACTGTATTCAGGCAACTCAGCGAAGGCTTCCGCGATGACAGTTAGCAGTTGCCGGATTACTTTCTTGTTGGCAAGGTCTTGGACAAAGTCTGTGACACAGGTTACTCTCCCTACAAGTGATGGATATGATATTACCACTAAGTGGAAGTAGGTGAGCACATCCCATGTGAGGTTTCTGCTGGGGGATACCATAAATTCTGTGAAACAAAGTCTTGATGTTGGATGCTTCAGGACACTGTTTCACGCTTTTCAATTAAAAGTCTTTGCTCTTAGCCTATCAGAGTCTTGTTTTCCAACAATGCTTAGGTGTGGCTTGATTCAAAAGTTCGTATTATCAGTGCGTTGTGGCTTAGATGAGCAATTCTCTTCTTCACCCTGCAACTATGATGCACAGAGTGTCCATTATGTCCTTGTCCCCTTTTTTTCTTAGAGGAAATGTCCAGATTAAGCCACAATTTACAAGGGAGTTCTTTTGTCTTGGCTTTTCTGCTCATGCGTCCTTCCTTGTCATAGATCTCGTCTGCACGTGCAGAGGTTCTTCCCCATTGTCTGTGATTTCTTCGTGGTGGGGTGCAGCTAGAGGGATCTCACCGACATAGGGTTTAATGTCATTTAGGAAGATCCATGCTCGCCTGTCTTGTAATTTAACGGCTGACGGAGTGCAGTCCGCTACGATGAAAGGGCCGTTGAATCTTGGCTCGTCCCACCTTTTTTTCACGTGGTTCTTTACCAACATGGCATCTCCAGGGAAGACGAGAGGTGCACATAGACCTTGAACTGCGTCTGTTTCAGCATCTCCTGCTGTGTTTTATGCTGCGCTGCACCCTTTCGTCATCGCTGTAGTTGGTCTGTAATGATATTAAGGCTTGATGTCATGCAGTTCAGGTATTCCTGCAGCTCGGTTCCCAAGACCTCTCTAGTTGCCTGGCATCACATCTAGCTATATCTCAAGGGGTGAGGGGGGTGTTCATTCTCTGTCCCGTGCGACGTAAAATGATGGTCGGAGCCTGGTTGGTTTCGAAGAGCATACAATGCCAGTGGTAGACAGTGCAGCCATCCCCTCTTTAGAGTAAGTTTCAACTTGGCTATCCTTTCCTTTAACAAGCCGTTGAGCCTCTCACAAATACTGTTACCTTCCGGATGATAAGCCGACAAGAACTTTTGCTTTATACCAAGCAGCAAGCTAATCTGCTCAAAGACTGTGTTAACAAAATAAACCCTGTTATCTGACCTCATCACCTCACACACCCCCCATCTAGGGAACACTTCCCTCACCAGGTTTTTGGCAGCACAGGTTGAGTCTGGGTGTGTACAGGGACCTGATTCTATCCATCTAGACAATAGACACACAACTACAATTAAGTACCTGTACCCGTTTGACACTTGAATCATGTCGACATAATCGATATGTAAGTGCTGAAAAGGCCCATTAGGCTGGGGGATGATTCCTCTCACTACTTTTAATGTGTGCCCAGTGGTGAATTGCTTGCATATTATGCAGTTCACCATAAAGAATGCAACATGCTCCGCTAAATATGTTATAAACCAGACTTCTGCGAGCGTTGCAGCAAGATTTTCTTTTGACATATGTAATAGGTAATGCAACTGTTCCGATGCTATTTTTAGTAGGGCTACAGGCATTACTGGTTTACCAGTGCTGTCTTGCCACCACAATCCGTCCGAGAGGTTTAAAGAACACCCTCGACGCTTCCACAGGTTCTTTTCGTCCTGCTGTGCCTCCCCTTGAAGCTCCATCAGTTGAGTCTGCCCCATATTACTGTAGGCCTCTGGTGTGGCTCGAGCTACTATCTTTGGTTCATGGGTGCCTGCCACTTCTACTTCCATGATTGTCTCACTTTTGGATGCCATACGCTTGGCTACTGTGTCTGCTGCATGGTTTCCAAGTGACACGAAATCTGTCCCTTTGGTGTGGGCGGCACATTTCACGACCGCTATACCCACTGGGAGCTGTAGTGCCTTTATCAGCCTGTACAATAAGGCTGCGTGCTGCACTGGCATGCCGTCCGCTCGGAGGTAGCCCGTCCTTTTCCAGCATGCTAAACCTGCATGCACTGTTGACGTCACATAGGCGGAGTCACTGTACACAGTTACTTCCTGATCTGCGTGATTCTCAATGGCGTGTATCAACGCCAATAGTTCTGCAGCTTGTGCTGAATAATGAGATGGTATTCGTGCACTGACAAGTACTTGAAATTTTCTGTTTGTTATGTGTTTTATTACGGCAACGCCTGTATATCTTTGTCTGTCTTTTTGGTCGATTCTCGAAGACCCATCAATAAAGACGATTTCCCCTCCCGCCAGGGCATTTTCTTTCACCCTGGGGATTTCATCATAGAATTCTTCGTAGTTCGCACAGTCATGTATCGGCTCTCCTTCAGTGACTGGCTCAGCTATGAACGTAGCTGGGTTTACTGTTTTACATCAAACTATTTTGATAGATATGATCACTTCATATGCAGAAGCTCTCTGAGATGGCAATGTGCCTTTTGGTTTCTCTAAGATGGCAAATAATGAGTGCTTGACGTATAATGTCATGGAGCATCCCATTACGATGGTTGTCGCCTTCTCTATGGCGAAAGCTGCGGCAACTAAGCTTTGTTCGCATGGGAACTGGCCTCTCATTACTGGGTCCAGATTCCCACTGTAATACGCCAGGTGCTTGTACCCCAACAAGGTTCTTTGGGCGAGCACTGACGTCATAACGCTGCCATTCGTGTGCAAGAACAGGTAGAATTCCTCTGCATAATTAGGAATCCTGAGAACTGAAGCCACGCAAATTGCTCTCTTGAGTTCTGCAAACCGTTTTTCCATTGCCTCAGTCCATTCAATTTTTTCCCTTGTCACCTGGGCCTTCTTTATGGCCTGGAGCAAAGGTTTGGTATACATGCTGTAATCAAAGACCCATGCTCTAACATAATTGCACAAGCCTAGGAAGCTCTGCATTTGCTTTATCGTGAGCGGCTTAGCCGTGTTCATGATAGCTTCAGCCCTTTCTGGGGTGACCTTTTTCCCCTCATGTGAGATGAACTGGCCTATGTACAGCACCTGTCACGGAAATCCCCCTTTCTCACCTGGGAGCGATCCTTTCAGGATTTCTTGGGTGGTGTCTTCTTACGCACGGACCTGGTCTTGTATAAGCCAGTGCGAGTCTCTTCCGGCTCCAGCGTGCGTTCAAAGCTCCAGGATTCAGACACTCCGGGATCCAGGATCGAAGAAGGTAAGCACACAGCAAACGAGTCCGGGAAACAAGAAGGAAGGAAGAGGATAATGGGAATGGAATTAGGAGGTCCAGGAACAAGGACAACAGTGTAGCGAACTACGGAGCACACGTCTAGTCGCTGCTTGCAGTAGCATTGTGTCAGGAATGGCACTTTTCAAGAGTGGCACAAGGTACCCAGGTAGGTTTTGGGTGGTTGTGCTGAAGTAAGGTAGCAGATAAGCACACACAGCAGGAAGTTCAACAAGAAAGAAGAGTAGGAAACTGTAGCTGTGAGCCAAACGGGGCAAAAGATACAAAGGTACAAACAAACTGGATTCCCTCTTGGGGTGTATGCTGAAATGGGAAAGAGTGTTCCACGAACCTTAGGAAACTCCAGCCTTCTGCAGAGATTGCTATAACAGAGGCCCTCGCTGTATGCTCATGGCTGGGAACAACAGCAGTGGGTGTCTGTAACACTGAAAACGCGACAAGGGAAGGGGCAGAGGTTGCCTGCCGGAAACCAACAGGCAAGCTCTGTACAAAGGGATTACATAAGACACATGAGAAGACAAGAACAGATCTATCCAGCGAAAAGCAAGTCAATGAGCAATCTAGCAGAAGGAAATGAAGGAAAGGCAGTTAGACTGAAGTAGATAACCTAAAGGTGGAGTACAGAGGACTCAAGGAAGAGAACAAGGGAGCAGCAGTCAGGAAAACAGAAGGGCTGCAAAGTAGGAAGCAGGTCTGCAGTCAAGAGTGGGACTAGGTGCAGGCAAACTATAGTGGACTGCGGAGTACTGTAGTAGGGTGCAAGGCAGGGAGTCCAGAAGAACAGGGCAGAGAGAGATTAGTAGTAGGCGACAGGCAGAGAGCCCAAAACAGGCTGTAAGGCAGAGGAGTGTAGCAAGCCGCAAGGAAGGGAGCCCAGAGGACAGGGGCTGTAGGCAGCGGAGGGAGACAGGCTGCAAGGAAGGAGCCCAGAGGACACGGGCTGTAGGCAGCGGAGAGAGCAGGCTGCAAGGAAGGAGCCCAGAGGACAAGGGCTGTAGGCAGCGAAGAGGTGCAGGCTGCAAGGTAGGGATCCCAGACAACAAGGGTTTGGAGACAGCAGAGGGTTGCAAGCTGCAAGGTAGGGAGCCCAGAGGACAAGGGCTGTAGGCAGCCGGAGTGAGGCAGGCTGCAGGGCAGGGAGCCCAGAGGACAAGGACTGTAGGCAGCCGGGGTGAGGCAGGCTGCAGGGCAGGGAGCCCAGAGGACAAGGACTGTAGGCAGCTGGAGTGAGGCAGGCTGCAGGGCATGGAGCCCAGAGGACAAGGACCATAGGCAGCCGGAGTGAGGCAGGCTGCAGGGCAGGGAGCCCATAGGACAAGGACCCTAGGCAGCCGGAGTGAGGCAGGCTGCAGGGCAGGGAGCCCAGAGGACAAGGACTGTAGGCAGCCGGAGTGAGGCAGGCTGCAGGGCAGGGAGCCCAGAGGACAAGGACCGTAGGCAGCCGGAGTGAGGCAGGCTGCAAGGCAAGGAGCCCAGAGGAGCAGAGCAGCAAGGAGTGAGCCCAGAGGAGCAGGGCCACTGACTGTAGAGGGCTGCAGAGGACTGTAATAGGCTGCAAGGCAGGAAGCCCAGAGGACAAGGGCTGTAGGTAGAAGGCAGCGGAGCGTGATCGGCTGCAAGGCCGGGAGCCCGGAAAGGGCACTGGATCAAAACAGGATAATGCAGCAACAGGAACAGCATACAAAGTAAAGGGTCAAGGCAAACAGGAGCGGGGAAAACTCAAGATGCAAGACACTGTGCTCCTGCAGGCAGCTGCTTATATGCAGCCCCGCCCTGTTCTTAGGCAGGATAATTGACAGCACCTGGAGCAGCACACCTGTAGACAATCTGCCTCCTCCCTCTCTTGTCCTGAGCAGGTGGAAGTAGCACTGGCCGCTAGGGCTTCTGGGGATTGTGGTCCCAATAACGATGAATGAGAATAGCCAGGAATTGAGGACTGTAGCAAGGTGCATTGTGGTAAATGTAGTTAGTTGAATAAAATAAGAAAGAACCAAAGTCGAGCAAATGGAAATTAAAGACCAAGGCGTGAATAGGAGTTGTTCAAAGAGTATTAGGAGGATAAATGAGTACCAAGTAGTCCATGATGGTTGCCAATGCATGTGCCAGAGGCGCGGGCATGACACATTGAGACGCGCGGGCCCACGGGGGCACGGCCTATTTGTAAAAACGTTGCATCTGACGTAAGGACAAGGAAGATGTTGCACGTTAGACGGCCATGTTGGGAGTATCAAGGAGTACAAGCCCCGTTGTGACAAGGATCATGAGGTCCAAAAGGGGCGTGTTCTGTGGGTCATGACAGCACCTCTTGTTGACAGTATTGTAACTTTTCTTTGTCAACCTTATATCCTTTCTCAGCCAGTATAGTCAGTAGCTGGATAGAATAGCGCCTGCATTGCTCTTCAGTGGTGCTGCAGATCAGAATGTCATCCGCATACTGCAAAACAACATTGTCTACTGCAATATTACTTAGGTCCATTTGTAAGACTCTGTTGAAAATGGACAGGTACTCACAATACCCCTGTGGCAACCTCGTACTTTTCAGGCGCATTTGTCTGAAAGTGAATGACGTCAGATCTTGTGAGTCACGGTGCAGCGGGATTGAGAAAAAAGCATTTTTTGAGTCAATCACTGTGAAATATTTCACCTCGATCGGTATGTTACACAGGATCGTAGATGGATTAGGGACTAGAGTGAACTGGGCTTCGACAATATCGTTCAATGCTCTTAAATCTTGGATTAAACGCCAAGACCCTCCTTTTGATTTCTTGATGGGGTAAATCACTGTATTACAGGGTGATTCTGACATCATCAGGATGCCCTGATCCATCATGGCGGAAATTGTCTTCACGGACCCTTCATCTGCTTCTCTGGACATGGCATATTGTCATGCTCTTGGTAGAATTGCTCCTGGTTTCAGTTTAATTTTCACTTCTCCCACCCCCTTTAGGAGGCCTACGTCATAGGTTCCTGTAGTCCATACTGAGACAGGCAACTGGGCCATGTCATCATCAAAGTATGCGGGACGGATCAGTGCCAACATCATTCTCTGTGGCACTTCTCGTTTGATCATTTTGACACAGAACATGAGACTTACTTCCACCCTCGTCTCTTCTAAGTCAGGGCATTCTTCGAACAGAGCGTCATCGGTGACGTCAGTCACTCGATACCCTTCGTCAATGGTGATAATCGCACACGATTGCCTGTCTTCGTCATCGTACCCTTCGACCCATGCTACTTTCCCTCGTACTGCTGCAATATGTATCGTCAAGGGAAATACTTGTCCCCCTTCTTCATGCATAGGTATTCTTGGTCTGAATAGAAACTCGTCAGGGGTTCTCATGGCCCTATCTGCAAGGCCTGGCAATCCCGCCATGAGCACACGCATGCCATATGCGAAAACGTCTGGTTCTAATGGTATAGGTCTCATGGCTATGCGTCCGGCGTATGCTCTGATCATTTCGCACACTTTTGAATAATGCATTCCTGGAGTGGAGTATACTATGCCCTCCTCCGTGAACGAGATTGTCATATTCAACTTAGTCATTAAGTCTCGACCCAAAATATTTACTGAGATCTGACGTGAATATAATAAGGGTACATTCATCTCACATTCTCCTACGGAGACTGAGCTGTCCTAGTTCATATATAAATTCGGTCCACTGTATGCTTGGGGATTTTCTCCATTCCCAGGGTTGCCTCCCCTTCTGGAGTTTGTGCCCTGAGACATTTGCGGTGGTGCCTGTTGGGATTGCCCTTGTGGCAGGTTCCCCATGTTTGAGGGTTGAACCCCTTGCTGTGCACCTTGCTGCAAGCCTGGTGCTTGCTGCTGCACAGTGTGATTCTGTGCAGTGCCCTGTTTTGGGATAGCAGGCGGAGTCACCGTGCCTGCTCCCATTCCTTGACCATTTTGCCACGTGCCTTTGCTTCTGCACGAGCGCGCCACGTGCCCTGTCATACCACACAGCCAACACACTGGCGGTGGTCAGGCTATTTGTCCATTAGACATATCTGGATTGCCCATCTGTACATTTTGGAAGCCTTCTTGTTTACTCTGGAAACCTCCCTGATTACTTTTCCATCCTCTTCCTCTAAATCCCCTACCCCTCGGTTAAGAATCCCGCATTACCCTGGTTCTGTTGCGGGTTAGCAACCTGTTGTACATTCGATTCAGCTGGGCTTGTCAGCATGGCTCTTTCGAGAGCATACTTTGATAGTTTCCTTTGCACTAGCTTTGCTTCCTCACCCTTACGAGTTGCTTCTTTTTTCTGATTCTTTTCTTGCAACAATCTACAATAATATGCAATAGTCAACTGTATTTCAACCCAGGGTTTAGCCTCTACTCCTACCAATTTCTTGAGCTGTTTCTGCACTGGTTCTGGCAGCCCTTGGCACAATATGTGGTAGAATACAGGTATAGATTTCGTCCAAGATTCATGCATTTCGAGCACCCACACGTCTTGGAAATTCTGGATATAAATCAACGGATCTTCTGACTTTCAAGTCATTATAGCTCCCATATCGGACGTTTCTGGGTACAGTACTTGTAACGCTTTCCATACTGCGGCTCTACAGTTATTAAATGGCGCTCCGTCATGGGTAGTGTTAATTATGGTTACACCAGGTTACCCTGCCCGCTTCCATACATTGTCTGCTCTATCACCAAGTATGGCAATCAGGAGGCCCTTAATGTCCCCTATAGCTAACGTGACACCCCCTGTCACACGTGTATCCACTTCCCGGCTCCCAATGTCAGCATTCGAAGCTTGTTTTTCAGGTTCTCTCGATCCATGTGTGGCCATGGAATATATTGTGGTCTTACTCCCCCTTTTTCTAGTAGCGGAAATTGGAATGTGCAGTCTTCCTTCTCTTTCCCCATGGCTTTCCTGTCTATCGCCGGGGTAACATTCCTGCATCGCCGTCTACCTGGCAATATCCTCAATCTGTCTACATAGGCGGGTCTTGACACCCCCCTCTGACCAGTGGGGTGTTCCTTCATGCCTTCCAGGCTGCGCGGCAGACTCTGATGTCCTAGGTGCGGACTCGCTAGCGTCTGATCAGCGCACCCCTTTGTCCCTTGAGAGCCGCCTTTCGCGCCGTCTCCCTTCTTCATTTGTCTCGTCCTCCGTCTCCTCTCCGGAGTCGGACACTGATTGTTCCCAATTCACGCAACTCCTTGCATCTTCGTCGTTCTTACTAATTTCTAGCCTGTCCAAGGATAGTCCCCTGCTTCCACTACTTCTGGTGACATCCTCTGTGTCATACAGCTTTGTGCTCTCCAAACGCTCATCTTCTCTTCCCCCGTGGGAGTTTGATTCCAACCCCATTTCATCGTATATTTTATCGATCGTTTCCCCAATGCTTCTGGTGTCGAAGTCATCTTCAATATTTACCCCACTTGTGCCTGGTACTGAGTCATACGCAGGAAAGAATTTTTCAATGTCTTCCCATTCTACAACAGGATTGGGTTTTTAAACTTCCTGCTCCAAATATTCGAGATCCCGTGCCCTCTGCCTACGCTTACGTTCTATATCATCATCGACTTGCTTGCGCTTCCTCTCATCTTCTCTAGTCTTATCTTCTTACCTTCTTCTTTCATTCCTACGTTCATTTGCCTTCTAACTTCCTCATCTTCCTGTCTCTTTATTCTCTTTTCACATACTCTTTGCTCTTCTTCCAACCTTTTCCGATTCTGTCTGTACTGGTCATAGGCTGCCTTCTGTTTGCGATCGAGCTGCTTTTCTTGCTCTTCACGATATAGCTGTTCTCACCTCAGCCTATCTTTCCTTTTTATCCTTTCGTCCCTTATTTCCTTATCCTTTTCTTTCTCCCTTCTTTGTGTCTCATC
The DNA here is from genome assembly GCF_040938575.1 of Ambystoma mexicanum. NCBI lineage: Eukaryota > Metazoa > Chordata > Amphibia > Caudata > Ambystomatidae > Ambystoma > Ambystoma mexicanum. Next base: position 204,693,686 of record NC_090940.1, read on the forward strand.
AGACTTCTCGCTCGGTCTCACATCATCACTTCCCTTTTCATTGAGTTTCAACAATATCTGTCCTCACATCCATTCGTCTTTTGCGAATGCTATTTCATCAGCTCTATCTTCACTTCCTTTCCACTTCTTTCCTTTTCTCTCTTTATTGAGAGGTGCACTAATCTGTGCCTGGTCCTTCATTTCATCAGCACGTCTCTCCTTGTCCCTCGGGACTGCAGAGGTAATATCAATTTCCTGCTCCTTCTCCTTGATTTCGTCACTACTGTACGTAGGTGACTCATACTCGGGGTTACCCAGTGGCTGCCTTAAGCTTTCTTAATGGGTAGAGTCCCCCTGACATACTTCCCTCGATTTCTGGCTCAGGCGGGGCTGGTGGCGCGGTAGGCATCTCACCCGCCTCCGTGCATACATTTAATATCCAGTCTGCTGGTGGCTCTTCCTCCTTCGGCTGTTCAAACATTTTCCACAGTTCTAGAACAGCGAGGCGTTTCTCTAGTTTTTTTTTACCTGTATATGTGGCATGTGGATTATTCGCCATATGCTGTAAAACGGCTTTAGATAAGGACCCGTTCTGTGGCCACGGCATAAACATCTTGTGGGCGGTACCCTTAACCCCCTCAGTGCTATATTTCTTAAGCTTGGGTGCATGTTTAGGCAATTGCTTACATAAGTGGGCAAGTGGGGTAATCTCCTCCATGTTTGAACTCTGTTTCTAACAATACTTTCATGCAATTTCACCACTCCCAACAATATTAGCGAGCACCAAATATCACAAGCTCAAATCCAATCTTTCCCGCCAAAATTTATATCATCATTTTACTCTAGAACATCAATCCATGTGTGATTCCCTCTCAGTTACAGAATCGCATAAAACCCAAAACTTTGTTTCAAACAATCAATGATACACAATTCTTTACATATGACATACAACAGAAAACCTACAATAGACACTTGACAGACTAGACAGACACCAGATGGACACATATATCTCTGCCTTCTAATCAATACCCCGACATGGGGTGTAAACGAACCCCCTTAGCCATGTCTTTAAACATGGTTGTATCCTAATCGTCCCCTATTCAGTGGGCTCTGAGCTCATGTTTCTTCTGACCGCTATATTAAAGCGCAGGAACAAGGCGAATCCTCTCACTTTTTATCTTAGGTGTCCTACCTGGTATCCTGTTTTTCTCTCGGGTGACTATCCCGGTACCCCTCTGTTTTCTCTCGGGTGTCTATCCTGGTAACCTCTGTTTTCTCTCGGGCGTGTACCCCGGTAACCTCTGTTTTCTCTCGGGTGTCTACCCCGGTAACCTCTGTTTTCTCAATTATACTCGAGTCAGTATTCCCTTATGTATATATATATATATATATATATATATACAGTCTTCTCTACTTCTAACTATTTTGTTTTCTCTGCCACCCTCCTTTACCTTTCCCTTACTTGTTCTAATGCCTATAAGACGTTTGCCAAAGTGTCACATTTTTTCGGTTCACTCACCGCTCGCATAGTACCTCTCTCGATCTTCGGGATCACCGCCCCTCCTTTACCGTCTCCTTCGGTCTTTTCATCCGATCGGCTGCCCGTAGGAATGAGAAGGGTTATGCTCTGCAAGGCAGGTTCCTTCAGACCCACTGCAGTTTTTTATGGACTTACACTATCATTGTCCACGGGAAGCTTCTCAGTCTACTCAGCTGAATGGCGAAGGACTCATGATATTGCCGAAGACCTAGAGTTACTTCGTGTCGATGGTCAATAGGTGTCTTATCAATAATTAATTAATAGTTGATGGTCAAAACCATCCCCACTGCTACCAAGTGTAAAGGAGGGCGGAGCGACCTCTGACGGGCCCATGGGATCAGAGCTCACCCTCGAGTACTTTTAAGATGAGATAGCTGCACCTTGTGGAGGATGGGGTGCAGGATTCTCTTACTCCAACACAAATCAATAAGGACAACTCAGTAGTTTGGCAAAGGGAAGTCCGTTTAATGACAAATACAAAAAACAGGGAAACAAATGGAATTCAGCAGTGTTGCGATCGCCTGTCTCGCTTCAACTTCACGAACTTCATACAAACAGTAACATTTATACCCAAATTCGTCATCATTGACATGTAACACTCAAAGTTTGTCATGCACTTTTATTGGTTGGGAAAGGTAACTTTACTCTAGGTACTATATCTGTATATGGTAACAGAGCGTGAGGATTGGATAACTCTTATCGGGTGGGCGTCTACGCCCATCCCTCTACATCACTTGTGATAGACGTCACTACAAGTACGACGTCTTAGTGGTTCTACTAGCTGTAGGACCCCAGATTATTTAGTCCATTGTGATTGGGTGGGTTACACCCCTAGACATAAATCTCCACTTTAATTAGCACCATGCAGATTGGACACCCAGGTGCCTTGTGCCCCAGGATTTACCCTGCCTCTCTTCCATCAATCAGCACTTTTAGGGCTATGTGTCAATTAGTTGGCTAGGGATGGCCTCAAACTGTGACTTCTTATCAGGAAAAGTTATGCCATCCTCGGTTTCTGGGTGACATCAGATGTTGGTACCTCTTCGACCCTTGGCTGGTCACGTGTCTGCTCACTGTGAATCTGCTTAATTTTCCTTTTATTTGTGTATTTGATTCTTCCGTTGCCTCGCCACCTGCCTGGGGCCTCTTTATCTGAACCTTCACTGGCTGGCTGGTATGCTCTGAAGTTTCGATTCTTCGAGGTTGCCGCTCTCCTTCCCTCCTTACGTTGACCTCAAATTCCCAGGCATGAGCTGCTTCTTACCGAGTTTCGATTCCGCTCTTTCCTTTGGCTTTGGCTGGAATATGAATCTTGGCCTTGTTAGCCCCTTGCAGCCTTCGCTTAATTCTGCTTTTACAAAATGGAGTCGCACTTGTATACTGTGCTTCATTGAGGTAGATATATAATTGGTGCTTGCCGCTCTGTTCTTCTACTAAGCATTGCAAGCAGTACCGTTTCCTTGGCTTCTTGCGTTCCAAGCTTAATTACATGCATTCAGTCAACTGCGTATTTTCATCCTTCCTTCATGGTTACGTTCTTCGTGCTGCAACGTTGTTTCTTCTTTTAAGTCTGTCGTACCACTATTCATAACTTTTCGTCTTGTGTGTCACCTTTTCGCTTGTTGTTTATGTTCATCTGTACGACTTTCTGGGCTCTTATGTCGTCACCATTTGCCTTCCATTAAGGCTCTTTGGGTCTCTTCAGGGACAGTCTGTAAGTAGTCTTAATTTTGTGTCAGCTGCTGGTACGGTTGCCTCAGCAGGTACTGAGCTGCCCATGGTTGTCTTGTTATAGGCACTTCAACAGGTATTGCTCTTCTGATGGGCACTGGGCATAGGCCCAGTGCAGCTCTCTGTTGGTGCAATTGTTCCTCATACGTCACGTACCTTGGCGAGTATGTTCCCGGTACCTCAAAGTGTGGGGCTGAGGTGCAGGCCATGTCTGGGACCTCCTCTACAAGAGGTTTCGACAGACAAAGCATTGGCCTTTAGATTTTTCATCCAAGTAAAAGTCAGAACGTAGACAGTAGGGAGAAACTGGAAGTATATACTAACCTGGGGAGTAAGGATGCCTGGGTTACGGAGGGATTGGTGACTTTAGACAAGACAGAGGAACAGTCCAATGCCCCAGCTCAAAAGTCAAAGAAAAAAATCTTGAACGGTCCATGGGCGTTGGAGTGTTATTTGAGCCATCCGTGAAACGTCTCAATTCATTTTGCAGTGTTTTCGGTGGCTGCCCCAGCATTGTGAGTTTGGCGACCACCTTCATTCTTGACTCATTTATTTTTCATAAAAACAAAAATATCTTCACGAAAACAGTATGCTGCTTCTCCCAGATTGTGCGAGGGATAGTTGTTGCAGAGTGCATTAAAGATAGTTTTTACAGAGCTCATTAAGTTATTTTCATTCTCGACCTTAAACATGTGGGTAATTTTAGGGGGGGAGAGGGGTGTTTGTCCCCCCAAATTTCATGGCACACCATTTTGTCCCCATTCATTTGGCTGGGGCACCTTTTCTTCCGATGTCATGTCCCCCCCCCCCCCAACATTTTCAACAAAGTTACTCCACTGACCTTAAAAGGGCCAGAACGAGTTAATAGGCAAAGACGTTTTGCGTGAGGACGGCTTGGAAACAGGAAATTATTGAAATCAATTATGCCTACCTCTTATATGTGTCTATCAGGGAGGGTTACCCACCTGACAGGTGCTTAATGTGTGTTGATGTTGTCTCCCTAATGGGAAGAGTGGTTGCAAAGGTGGAATTTGGACCAGTAGAGTATCCTTTTCAATTTCTTCTGTCTTTGGCCATGCTTTCTTGACCCCATTGAGTTCCTTGAGATTTCATTATCTCTTTCATCTTTTGGGAGATGAGAGTTATGTTGTGTGTCAGCACAATTAGTGGCTCGTTTGAGTGAAAGGTTCTCTTAATCAAAATGGATGGGACATTTTGGGGATTTGTGATCATACAGTGGTTCGGGCAGAGTTCTTGATGATCAGGAATGTAAGGGTAGGACTCTCCGTGGTATGCTTTCATGTAACTTGTATTTGGTATTTTTTTGTTCTCGTTTTCTTAAGAGAATAGTGTTCTTCCATGATGGCTGGTTTAATGTGGCCATATATTTTGGTCCTCTGATAAGACATGCAGCAGCTTTCTAGACAGATTCCCCTGCAGTCCGGGAGACAGCCAGGACTCTGGCAAGAGAAGCATCATCCCTGTTCAGGTGGCCAAAGTCCAGGTCTTGGGTGGCAGTTCCGAAGTCTGCGGAAGGGATGAAGCGCTCGATTTTGTTAAAAAGAGAGGGCTAGTAACAAGCTATCTGTTTTTTATGCGACGTGGGTTTTTGAAGGAAAAGTTGCTGTTGATGACGTAGGTGCGGGACTTGATGTGAGCTGAGGAAAGTAGTCATAAAATGTTCTTCCAGCAGCCTTCCTTGGATTTGAGCGTGCTTGGTACAAGCCCTGAGAAGGATACATTCTGTCTTCACAGAGTTCAGATTTATTTGAGGGCTTGAAATCAATGCTTGAATGAGAGACTGGTTTTGAATTGCGGATGTTGTTGGCGGAATTGCCCTTTGTGATGAGCTTGGGATGTTGTTGGCGGAATTGCCCTTTGTGATGAGCTCGCCTTCATTGACATTTTAGTGAATCGTGATGTCCGGGTTAGTAAGGAGTTCCCCAATGGTTCCAAGTGGAGGATAAACATGACTGGGGAAATGATGGAGTCTTGGGGCTCTTCATAGAGGATGGGATGGTAATGGGCTCTGTCGGTGCCTACCTGCAAGAGCTGATGTCTGCCTGTTATGTATGAGGCAAACAATCATATACATGAATCATCTCAATCCATGGGGGTGGTACGTATGGTAAGAAATTCTTTGTGGTTCACTGAATCAAAGGTGGCAGACAGGTCTAGCAGAACATTTAGGCAGGGGTTACCTTTACCTATGATGATGAGGGCGTTGTCAATAACTTAGACGGTGGTGCTCTCGCATTCTGCATCTAATCCAGAGTGTGCATCGATAGTGCTATTGAAGCTTGTACGACCTTTCAATGCAACTGAGGGACAACTGTTTCTTTTTTATGATCTTTGTGATGAAGTGAAGGGGTGTAATGGGCTGTTAGTTTTACAAATCATCTGGGTCAGGGGTATACCTTTCTGTAGGGGAAGTATCTACCTGGTCTTCAATGCCTTTGGGGGAGGCGTTGATGATACAGAGCAGTAGGAAGAGTGTATCCCAGAGATGGGATTGAAGATGGAGACTGTGAGAATGTTAGCTTCATAGGCGTTAACCTCAATGTTGTGTGTCATCATTTTCAAGGCACCTCCTTGCGATGCCTTGATCATGACACTTCTTGACTCAAATTCCCCCTTCCTCTTCTTCCCAAATGTCCACACCCATCACACATCTTCGTTTCTTTTAGTCTCATCCATCACCTCTCCCCTTTTTCATTTCCCCCACACCAGTCTCAAATCCAGACCCACCTACTCAGACGCCCCCTTCTGCCTCCCACGCCTGCACCATTCTCCCAGGCACATATCCCATTCGCTCCCTCCAACTTACCTTAATTCACTGTGCTGAGGTGCACTGCTCCCTTCTAAGCTATCCATTGTTCCCACTAGTATGCAGCCTCTCGATTGCTCATCATTTCTTTATTTTCTTGGGTATCTCTTCTGGGATCACCCCCTTTATGCCCCAGTCCCATGTGTAACTCAGACGGGCCAGCATAGCACTCTGCCCTACTTAAACATGCATGCATATTTCTTGAACACGCATTACCTTATGCAAAGTAAGGGCTATCAGTTTAAGAAAATGTGGCCATTCCCATTTACATTTTCCAAAATCGGGCTGCAGGAATGTGAATGTGAAGTTGAGTTCTTCAAGTGTAGCTGTCCTGACACGTGTCCATTTTGTCCTGCCCCGTGGTGTGGTAGGCATTATATCTGGCCGCGCATGGTGCTGTAGATGCTTTGTTTAAATCTGGCCATTGTATCTGTGGAGACATCTTTGATTTCACAACAGTTGTCTGTGGAGTGAGGTAGAGCAGGTTCTGGCAGGCAGTTCATGCAATGTTTGAAGAGGACTCGGCTCTTGTTGGAGGCTTCTGGTGTAATTGTTGAGAAGGGACTTGGTTGTGGTGATGAGGAAGCTGCATGCAGTGGGATGTGCTTTCAGAGAGGTGGTGTCTTCCAGATATTGCCGTTTTCAACAGAGGTTTCTATGACTGCAGATGGACCTTTTAGAGGTGATGAATCGTCTACCTGTAACATGGAAAAGTGGGTTTTGTTTTGTCGGCTCACTTCTTCAGTGGAGAGTGTGTGCTGTCTGTGTCCATAACTGTGTAAGTTCATTGAATAAGCTGTTGGTGTTGGCCAAGTGGTTGGAGTTGGCTGCAACTGAGAAGAGGTGTTCTTCCAGTGAACTTGTTGGGAAGTTATTGAAGGACTCTCATGGGGAGTTGTGTCAGCCTGGGTTCCCCTTGATGGTAAGTGAGTGCTACAGTGCGATGGGTATGGAAATGTGAACTGTCCATTCCAGTGTTAGAGGTTAGAAGCCCTTCATAGCCGAGGAGGCAGTGAATGACAGGTTCAGTGTTTCACCCTTGTGGTGTGTGAGGTGCGTGACCAGATGTTTGATGTCCAGTGTGGAATGGATGTCGAAGAGTGCTTCCTTGATTTTCCCTGTTGTCGGTGTTCCCGAAGGATTGAAGCATCTGAGGAAGGAGTTGAACAATTTGCATTTCTGGAGGATGCAGGTCAAGAGATCTTGTGGTGAGTGACTGTAAAGCCTCCCTTAATGTTTACTGAGGGATTGATGTATTCTATACTATTAATTCCTGGGGGAATGAGAACATATTGAAGATATATGTGATGGATGGGAACAACCATGACATTTCTGGTCAGGAAGGATAGCTGAGTGTTTATCAATGAGCATGAGGTTTCCCAATGATTTACATGGTGAGAGAAGGTGGTGAGTAAAGGGATGCGTCGGAGATTGTGAATGAGAGTGCGTAGACTTGGAGCTTTGATCTTCGGTAGGGCATGTGTATTTACCTGCATGGTAGTGGGTGGGGATTGGAAGTGGTAAGTGCAGTGTAATGGGCATGGTGTTGACAGACCTATAAGGTGAATTGATCATGGTGGCTAGAACGTGACCCTTCCAGGCCCTAACAGGTTCAAAAGGGAAGAGCTCATGTTTTGTGTGGGCCTTGTGTGATGGGATTTGCGATAACCTTTATTTCAGTGGTCAATGTCCATACTTGGGTAGAATGAAGAACAGACAACATATTCCCTGTTCTTTGGTTTGTTTCTGAATGTTTATGGCAGCTAATTTCACAACCGGCACGCCCCTTATTACATAGCCAATCATGGGAGGCTTTGGTCGATTGCATTCTCTGAGACCATGAACGAGAAATATTCAATTTCAAATGTATGATATCAGATGGACCCCTTTGCTTTCAGGGAGGAATAGCCTGTTACATGACAAAGAATACAGTTTGCGAGACAATCGAAGATTCTGAATTAATATTCACTGGATACATCATACAGAACCATGAAAAGAAGTAACTCTTTAAAGCCACTGTTGTGAAGTCTGCACCAAAACGGCAATGCTACCACAATTCTCACACCACAACAAACAATTGATGGGCATTTGAATGCAGCAAACAAGCTGGCTCTAACTACACAAACATGGAGGGAGTCAAGTGGGTACATAGAGGGTTGTCCAACGCCTGGCCTTGAGGGCCAGAAACCTGACGGGTTTTCAGGATGTCCCTCATTAAAATTCAAGAGCAAAAATGTGCATACATTTAGAATCATTGTATGCTAATGTTACTCATGAATATTAATGAGGGGGGCTCTGAAAATCCGACATGGCGCTGGTCCTCGAGGCCTGGAGTTGGACAACCGGATAGAGGAAGCAGTTAACAGGCCGGCTTTACCCACAGAAACATTCTAGGGATTTAAGTGAGTGTCAACTGGCTGTAAATGCACATACCCAAGGGAAGCTGAGTGAGTTGCCGTAGGTTGCAGTTACCAGAGCTGGTTAAAGCTGCGGAAACAGGTAAGGAACCAGGCCAACGATAGTCGGATACTGTGACGGTCCTGCTGGCACACAGAGGGAGCAAAGTGAGTAGACTCAGTATACAGTAAATAGCCTGGCTTTCCCAAACACAGTCAGAGGAGGCAAAGTACGCCGCTACAAGATACATGGATAAAACTGACTGTGCCTGCACAGGGAAGGAGTGAGCTACAAACTTGCACGATCCGAATGCACCGAGCCTGAAGATCGTCTGTCTGTTCTCCACTGTCTACACCCCTTAATTGCACTGGCAAAACTGCAGAATCGCTGTCAGGCCTATTTGCTGTGTCTCAACTGTTAATTATATTATATGCACTTACTCTGCCTGTGCAGACCTGTATCATTCAGAAATTCAAAGGCTCTGAACGACTGTTGTTTGTTCCCCATGTCCCCACCCTCCTTGAGTGCTTTGCAACACTTGCCTTGTGTATGGGTGCTTTATAAATAAACATTACCATTACGCGAGGGACCAAACGATACAGTGGATAACTGGAGCCACACATGGTACAATCTGAATGACAATGCCAAAGACTAGAGTGAACCGGAAGTCTGAACCTGCAAGCCAAGGAAGAAGACACGTGATTGGCGGAAGGGTTAGGATCCAAGCATGATGTATACCTTGCGAAATTGACAATGCCAAGAATGGGCGTTAAGACAAAGTGGGCTCATTCCACGTTGGTTGGTATTGGGATCAACTGCTGTAGTTTTACTGTCTGACCAATCCATGAAATACTGCCAGAGGTATTATTAGTTGGACTCTCTAACTGAAAATCTTCTTCTTTTTTTTACCTCGTAGTTGGAGGTAAAATTTCTCCAAAAGGGTTTTGTGTAACTTTTTTTTTTACATTACAGAATTAAAGAGCAAGATTTTGACTAGGGCCTTTGGAAGGTGGTGGGAAGGAGGGCATCTCCGATTCTACCCCCTCTGACCACTTTACCCATGTAGGGCATAACAGGTCAGAATCACAGTTTTAAAAAATACAGCTGTGGTATAAAGTACCACTGTACATTATGTATTTCCACTATCAACAAGATCGTAGAAATCGATTAAAACTAATGTTTAAGCATAAAGCAAGTGGTATTTCTAGAACACCGCCTGCGGTATCCCAGGGGTATATATATTAGCACTGGGCATGGTGCCAACTCAGAATTGGGCAGATTTTCAGAAATACCATATAGCTGTGTGTTCTTTTTCACACGGTTACTGGTACTTGGGGCAAAATGCAACTGCAAAGGGGCCGCTGGGGTTTATATTGCACACCACAGGCCTAGCAGATTAACTGTACACATGCAGTAGTCAGCAGTGTATTGCTGCCTTTGCCTGCAACTGAGATGAGTAATTAAGTGGAGATTGTATTAGAAGTGACAGTCCAGCAATGCTATACACTGCACTGAACCAAGATGGGGAAAGGCATTGCATCCGTTGAAACTAAGCTGCCCTGCTGAAGGTTTAGCTTCTGGACATCATCTTTGAGAGGTTGGTCAGCAGCAGGCGCAGGACAAGGGCGATGGGGGATGTCAAATGACCCCCACCCTCCTTTTTGGCTGCCTTGAGGCACTAGGCAAGAGAAGTACATCAAAGATTATAATAACCGATGCTTATCAGAAATGCTAGGAGATATGAGACAATTCTCAAAAAAGAATCAATAAAAGAAATTACGAATAATGCCATCTGGCGTTATGTGCTCCGTGAACACATGAAAGTTGATGAAATGCAGGGAAATAGTAGGCTCCACGTGCAGAATGGCAAAGGCGCCTCAAATACTGGGATGGGAAAAAAGCCAGGGCTCGGGTGCAGTATAACAACGCGCCCCGGAGAAGCATTGTCAAGGAACTAGACAGAGTATGCATCGCCAGATGCCGAAAAACTACGGACAAAAAAAATAATCTAGCAATTCATTTTTACCAAGTCAGTGCGCCATTTAAATTTGCAAAGAACAGCGAGCACAATGTGTATTCTTCCAAGAGTTTTCCAACAGTTCAGGAGTATACCCTGAGGGTTTGCAAAGGCCTCCAAACTAAGCCCTGGTGAATACATTTAGCTGATATTAAACCCACCCCCATTTTCATGGCCTTTAAGGTTCGCCAACCTGCATAGAGTATTTTCCAAGTGCGAGCAGATGAGGTTGATATGTTTATTCATCAGGAAATGAAACAGCGCTTGCTTCTTTAGCTTCCACACAGACTCTGGGATGGATGCATAGAATGAGCGGGGCGGTTGGTCCATGCTACAAAGAGTGGCAGGACCAATACAGGCCAGACGCGCATGCTGTATGACTAAACATGGGTTTATTCAGCATAGGTACATGTGTGGGCCAAATAAGTGAAAGGGTAACTAAAAGCTTTCACCCAAAATTACAGGGTTCTGATGTTAGCCAACATCTCCCGGGTTCACTTCCAGGGGAGTTTTAACCGATCCAAGCCACTCACAGACCTGGGACCTCATTATAAGGCTGGCGCTGCCGTAATGAAGGGGGCCGGTACGGAGCCGGCCCCCTTCATTCCGGGAGCGCTGATTACGAGCTTCCCATCACGGGACCCGGATCGCACACCTGGTAAAACTCCATTCTCTTAATGAGGCCCCTGGAGTTTTAAAGTGTCCCTGCACTTCTTTCTTGTTTCCTCATGTTGTAGGTCTTGGCCATCTGCTTCTCGTCCTCGGGGCAATAGAATAAAGGTTTCTGCTTCTTGTTCTCGATGTTGCGGTAGACCGTGTTTCTGCTGTTGGGTCCCCTGCATGCAATTGTCATCATTTGAAAGCTGGAGTGTTTTTTTTTTTACCAAGACCAGTGACGGTACCCAACTGCAGTACTTGGAAAGGGAGGCGAGCGCTAGAATATATAGATCACTGCACTGATCATGATGATTAAAGTGGGTCCTGCTGCCGGTGAGAAGCTCTTTAGAGACAGCGCTCTTCCATTTCGGTGAGTTTAGAAGTGGGTTTTTGGTAAGAGCCCTGTTCACCCGGGCGCTGGAATACTGATAATGAGGGTTGTGATGTGACATGAGTTGTCGGGCGATAACTGAGGAGTCTTGCCACTTATTTCAGAGATATGACTTTGAGAACCAGAGACAATATCATTCACAGCTTAGAGTTAGTTTTAGAGTGTGAGGGCCAGAATAGAATTTAGGACACAGGACATACACATTAGTTTTTCATTGAGCTAGGGAAAACCCTCGTAGAACAGGGAATGTGAGGCCTTTTCCAACCCCTTTATTATTTAAAATAACATTTTGTGATCACAATGAATAGCTCTCTCTGTTCATGTCTCATTCCTGGCTCTTCACAAGTCTAAGATATTAGGGTCACTATCATGAACCAAAAAAATGATAAAGCCCCAGGTCCTTATAAGATTCCAATGGACCTATGTAAATCAGAACCTCAGATCTGGGCACCATGTCTCACAGGCTTATTGAATGCAGTGTGAGATGCAAATTCTGTACCACCTTCCTGGACAAAAGCAGAAATAGTCCCCTTGTATAAAAAGGTGGGGGGGAGGACCCGTGTAATTACTGCCCTTTTCACTGCTAGATGCAAAGGGCAAAATGTTCACTAGAGCAGTATTGACACATTTAGAATCTTGGGCCGAGGAAAGAAACATAATAAATCATCTGCAGGCCGGTTTTCATAGGGTCACCAGCATTATTGACCAGAGCTTGCACCGGTAGCTCCTACGTTATTAATATGTGGCCTTAAGGAATATGAACTTATTGACCATGTCTATCGATTTCAAGTCTGCTTTCAGCCAGGTTCCTTGTGCCAGATTATGGACAAGGTCATGCAACTGGAGCGACAGGTCCAGCAACTGACCAATGATCTGGGGCATATCCTGAGGGCTCAGTCCAACTCTCAACCTAACCCTGCTTCCCAGAATTCCCCAACACCCAGGTCTGATGCCCCAGGAAACCTCTCACAAACCACAGGTGGAGGGGTGATGCCAAGCCCTACAGTAAGCTTCCTTTCTCATCCAAACAGAACCCCTAAAAACCCCCTAAAAACCTCTCAGCCTGAAAGACTGTCTTCTACCCCCAACATGTTAGAACTCAAACAGCAAAGGCTTAGTAGTAGAGGCCAAAGAAGAACCCACGTTGTGGAGGAATTCCTGATTATCCCTTTGAAAGATACGAATCCCTGGAGGATTCAGGTAAGCAGACCTTCTCTTTCAAAAACGGGGGGAGGCCTCCCAAAGAAAAATGGGTCTGAAAAGACCCTGAGTGGGTAAGTATGGAGACTGACCCAGAACCAGAAACTATTCAGCACGAAACAGGTGAGCCACACATAAGTGAAACAGAGGGGGTGTCCTTTCTCCAAACAGTTTCTGAGAACTGTTGACAGGTAACGGGGGACAGCCAAGCAGCCAGGGAAAATGAGGATTCCCCAACAACACCCATTATGAGTTGCAAAGTTTTTTTTACAGATTTCCGAACTCCGACAGAGAAAACTGCCCAAGATCACACTTGTGTCAGAGTTCAATATTAAGAAAATGACCACCGGGCTGTCAATTAACTCACACTTTCTTTGCACCTTGGAGGAGAAAGAAGGCCAATTTTATGCACCAGTTAAGGTGCAATGTCAGTGTGAATTGTCAGCTCTGGTGGATACTGGATCCCAAGCCACCCTCCTGTCATAAGGGCCTTTGACCAACTAAATTCTGGACCGGGGGAGGGCCACCAAATTCCACTCACACCCCTTCCCACAATGCTCCAAAATTTCGATGGGAATGATATTTCTATCGAAGGGACTACAGATCTGGACATAAAAATTGGATGGCACCGGCTGAAACAACCAGTGATCCTTGTGACTCCAGAGGAGGTTATCACCTCTGATTGACTGTGTAAACAAGGTCCTCTGGACTCAGACTAACCGCCCTATCAAATTAAAAATGAGTACCAATTATTTTAGCCTGAATGGTACCTGTCATGTAATTGATCAACGCTCTGAGAACGTAGAGTTCCATTTAAAAAATAACCAAGTCTCAGACATAACTGTCATCTCTGTAGGAGAACAAACTGGTGATGGGAACCCTTGTTCATTCTTGAAAATCAACCTTCCTCCCAGTTTTAATTTGCAATCCACACTGGAAGGCAACACCCCAAATTGTTACACCAGTCCAAAATCAGAAGAAACCTTGAGTCCCGTGAAACCAGACACGGAAGAATCCGCTCAAAGTCCAACGTATGTTCAGAAAAAGGGCAAGCAATTGTTTTTCCCTATTCATTTAAATGAGGGGGAGGAACCAGTTCTCGCCAGAGTATGCCTGAATAATGGAAGGAGTTTCATCAGCGAAGAATTATTCAGGAAACTCCAAAAAGATCAGACCATTCCCACATTTAAATGGATTGAGAAATGGGAAACAGGTCTGGAAACCCCAAATTCCAAATAGCTCATGCCTAGCAGGTGTATGCTAAAGATTTCCATTGGTAAAAAAAAGTATAGACCATAATTGTTAGGTCGTGAGAGATGGCCCTTCCCCCTTTTATCTGGGAAGAGACATTCTCAACCGATTTGCAACCAATTTGGATCTAATTAATAATAAAGCCTGGTCCCGACCAGGAAGTAACCACATGGGCTTTGACAACATTGAAAAAGCATTCCGGTCAGCTCAATTGCTGCCTAATGCAGTTGAAGTTCAAGTGCGAGAAGAGGTTACCATCCCAGGACAGGTGTGACAATTTACTCTTCCCCTCAAAATTAAGCAAGGACAGATACTCAAACATTAGGACGCATAGATAAATTTAAATTTCGATCTCCAACAACAAGGTTTATATTTAAATCTGACACCTCTAATAGACCTAGAACAAAACACCATTAGAATATTGGTGGATAACAGCGACCCTTGAAGTATCACTTTGGGCACATACACCTTTATTGGAATGGTGGTTGATGCCCAACATTATTCTATTGATTTAGGTAATTAAATCATGGGACCAATCCCAAATCACTGTTTTGAAATCAGCAATGGTATTCCTCCAGAAAAGATTTTTACTAGGCAAAACCAAAAAATGAGATCTCTCCACCCAACTGGATGATACCGCTGAAATTGCCAAGCCTGAGTTCTTTCCAGGGTTCAGGCAGATGGTCGAGGAAAGGATCAATCTGGCTGATGCCTGTGTGACCGAGGAGCAAAGACAAAAGCTAAAACAGGTCTTCCTGGAATTCCAAGATATCTTTTCAGTGGACTCATATGAAGCACATCCACTCATTCAACCATCATTCCCACGGACGCCAAGATGGCTCCAGTATTTGTGAAACAATACTGGTTACACCTCACATCCCTGGAGTCACTCACAGAGATTATTAAGAATTTAGAATACCGTGGAATAATTTGTCCGATCCACAGTACCTTCAACAACCTGGTACTGGGGATCCTCAAACCTAACGGCCAATGGCGACTATGTGCAGACCTGAGGGAGTTGAACAAATGGGTCCACATGTCAAGATGGCCCCTTCCCTACATGGATCAGGGACTGGCCCAGATCCAAGGTTCAAAGGTGTACACCGCCATTGACCTGACCAACGGTTACTGGACAGTACCCGTGAGTAGGGAAGACCAATACAAGCTTGCCTTTACCTTCGGGGGCAGCAGTACACATGGACCCGAACCCCCTTTGGATACATCAACTCTGGCAATGAGTTCAACATCTTCCTACATAAGGCAATGCCCAATTTGGGCGAAAGGGGAAACCTAGCCTATGTGGATGATGTTTTGATGAAGAGCTCAACTGTGGAGGAACACATAGCAGAAATCAGCTATATTCTTAACCAGTTGCAGAAGGCTGAGGCAAAACTCTCCTTTCAGAAGGCACAGTCGTGTAAAACATGAGTGAACTTCTTAGGGCACAAGATCACACCTGAGGGTCTTAATCCCCAGGTGAAGAAGGTGGAAGCCTTATTGAAATTAAAAAACCCTACCACTCTGTGAGAATTAAAAAGCCTTCTTGGACTTATTAATTAAAGTCAAAAGTTCATTGAAGACTATGCAGAGGTCACTCGACCCTTGGTCCATTTATGGAAGGCTGGAGTTAAGTGGGAGTGGGGTCCAGAACAATCCGTGGCAGTGAAACAACTGAAAAGAAGGCTTTCCCAGGATCCTTGTTTGGCTTACCCCATAAAGAACAAGGAGTTCTTCTTGGAGACACGGTTCTCAGATACTTGCCTAACAGTGTTACTATATCAAACGAATGACATGGTCAACAAGGTCATCTCATACGCAAGCAAGACTTTGTCCTCTGTGAAGGAAAAATTCAATGACTGCGAGAAGGCACTTCTGGCAATGGTGTGGGCGCTGAAAAATGACCGCCCATTCATAAAGGGCGGAGCACATCATTATCGAGACTCCTCACCAACCCCTGCAGTATCTACAAAGTGACAGAATCCGGGCTGGGAACGTTAGTAATTCTAGAATTACTTCCTGGATTCTGTCCATGCAAGGCTTTCCTATGGAGGTCAGATATGGCCATAACAAGAAGAGTTCCCTAGCGCAAGGGTTGGCGGACTTGCATCATTGTGCTCAAGGACGAAGTCTAATGACCAACAACAGCTTGGAGGCGTACTTAACTTCCCCACACAAGGTCTATGAAGAAGACACGTGTCAGGGGATACCCACAGTTTACGTGGATGGGTGCTCCTACTAAGTTAAGAATTGGGAATGCCTGGGTGAATGATACCCCCAGAACCGTCTGCTGGTTTTAAAATAGGACTCTGAAGTAGTCAGTTTGCAGAGTTGATGGCTGTTTATCAAGCCATCCTCACTGCAGTGCACCACCAACTCAATGAGCTGGTCAGAATCACTGACTCTGATTATGTCAGGAATGGGTTTGAGGAGCGCATGATCAACTGGAAGAATTGAGGCATGCTTTGTGCCAACAACAAGCCCCTAAAGCATGCCAAACTGATCCAGTCAATCGACTATCTGGTGACCGCCAATGAGATGACCATCTATTGGAAGAAGATAAGAGGTCATTCCAAGATAGAGGGGCCAGATCAGACTGGGAATGACCTGGCTGACCAGCTGGCTAAAACCGGAGGTCTGCAGGGGGATTTCATAGAAACGGAATCCCTGCTGGGTGAAATCCAAATGGCAGCTATCACTAAGTCACAAACTCGGGCTAACAGAGAACTCTCAACAGCCCAGTGGAGTAAAGATGCCCCAGATGCAGATTTGATCACTGCACAGAAAGAGGGCCTGATCATTGGGTAATGTTGTTGACACTTTGAAGACCCCGTAGGTTTTCCTCAGTTCACAATACCAGGGGGAATTACTCCCTTCCCTGACCTTTCTTATTCATTTACTGCCACAAAGAAGATGGCTTGAAAAAATTCCTTATTGTTTGCTTTGGCAGACCTGGTTCACTCTCCTGCCAGGCACTGGCCCAAAGAGGATGGCGTGTAAAGGTTCCTTTGGTGCTTAGATTTGGCAGAACTGGTTCACTCTCCTGCAAGGTACTGCCATGAAGTAGGTGACCTGATTTCCTCTCCTTCCTTTTTGGGTGTGTCCCAGACCCATATTCGTATTTCTTTCTCAGGGTTTCTCTTCTCACCCTTGCTCGGTTGTCTTGGCGTTTTCCCTAACTCCCTTACTCCCTCACCAACCTTCCCAGCAACCCATATCAGTTTTGGGTTCTTGTTAACTTCCACTGGTTGGTCTGGGGATCTCAGAGCTTCAGGTGCTGTCTTCCCCTGACTTCTCTGGCTTTCTGACAGGCTGTGGCACCTCCCAGAGGGTTTGCACGCACCATCCAGTCCTCTCGCACCCAGACCTTCTCCTGGCCAGGCTTCTGTCCTGTTCCTCCTCGCTGAACCAAACAGGGATGTCTCAGTTCCCTCGCTCTTGCCGCACTCATTGGCTTCTTCTTCCCAGGGTCTGCCGAACCGCTTCCTCAGTCGTGGTTCCTCCAGGGAGGGCTTCCTCCTCTGGTAAGTCCTTTGTCTGTTTTTATTTTGAATCTATCAAAACAACTAGAACGGTTATCTACATTTTCTTGAGGACTCTTCATTTCGCGTCATTTTCTCTGCATCCCAGTACCTTCCAAGGAAGTCTTTCTAAAGTCATCCCTATTCTTGCTTGTCCCAGTATCTTCCAGGGAAGTTTTTCTAAGGTCATCCCTATTATTCATTATCCCAGTTAATCTTGGATTATTACTGCTACAGAGGCAAATGGAAGTGTGGGCTACAGAGGGTTGAATGAAGGGATAGGAGGACAGGTAGGAGATAGAGTGGAGATGATGAAGGGTTGGCATACCGCATTTCCCTTAAATGATCGTCCTTGTCCCTAGTGGGAAAGTCTCTTCCCTTGAGATCCTACAGCTGAGTACCACCCCCAGGGGAACTATCAGGTAGCAGCATCACCTCCCTGGCCTCATGGGAAGGGAATTCCCCTCATGGAGATGTGACGACATGCAAGCATTTGTCGCACTTTCCTAAAGCAATAATTCTAACCAACCAAATACAGTCTGGGACAATATCCCCCTCGAGGAGAACCAGACAAGGGTGCCCATTATTACCTTTGCTATTCCTGCCGGCAATAGAACTATTGGCCTGCTCTGCTAGAGAGGACCACAGCCATACGGGCAAATGATTGTACAAAATGCTACTTGGTGGTTTAATGAGCAACACACATATCCCCAAGTGTGTCTAGCGAAAGCAGCAACACACCCAGCAAATTAAAAATCTATACTGTGGGGTAAGAGGGCTATTAACATATGGGGAATACAGACATCACACACAGCCTGCAATGCTTGGTATAAGCTGGCCAAACGGGTTGGGTTAGACAGGCTATACTCGCTGGACTGTAGAGATAGAGGGAATTGGGCAGACACAGGAAAGGATATTTCGACTGCACCTTAAACCTTTAGGTATTCATACATTGAAAGACCTACACATGGAGGGGCAACTAATTTCACTAGAAGAACCAAATGAGAGAGGAAGGGTTAATGACATCACAGCTCTTTAGTATATGAGGCTTAGAAATGTGCGGGAACAACATGTATGATATACGCCTAACGCTCCTACCATGTCCCCTATAGCTCTATATATCACAAAACCCCTTAGGTACCACATGATTGTAACCAATATATATAGGATGCTTAAGACACAGAAAGGAGGATAGCTCAGTGGCAACGTGCTCTCCTTGGAAGCAAGACGACACGGAGCAACACAGGTTCGATCCCAGTCCGCACTTAGAAGCCGCTGGGTATTAAGCACGTTATAAATAACCTATCATATCATAGTAAGTGTACGTGACGAGGCGAGAAACAGGTGAGAGAATTCCCTAGACAACCCCTTACAGATTGGCAATGGAGACAGGCATGTCTACAAACCAGGACTGACCATAGAGTTGAATAGTCGGTTCACACTCACTCACCATAAATATACATACCAGACATACTGCACCCCAAGCAAACTATGTACATACTATGCGGACACCCTCTCGACCTGTGCTAGATGCCATGGTGAAGAAGCAAACTTCCTGCATCTGGTGTGGGACTGCCCAGCGGTGCCAACCAGTGTCAGCAAAGATGTGGCTGCTCAGAGGAAGAAGTATGCACATGAAGATTCCTGAGCATGGCATCCATAACTCTTATACCCAGGGCATGGTACAGGGATCCGACTCCCACACTAGTAACCGGGCATCCCTCAGTCGCAGCATCTTGAATTCATTTTTCAACTGTCAATCGATTCAATATTATCCGCCTAGAGCGCCCTCACTGTTTCTTAGGCTGATCCGTTTTTTTCTTTACTAACCTGGCTCCATACATTATCATACTGCAAAGCACATGTGATTCGATATGCTAGCATGCTACCAGTATGTGGCAGACCGAAAGACATATGGACCCCCACTAAAACTATTTAGGTCGTGGGGCAATGGCCCATGTGCAAAGTTATTTGTTGGGCGCTATGAAACCTGCTGAGACAAGATACATACGGTAACTGCTATACAACATACATGTTCCCAGTACATGGATAGGGTAGAGGGATAATCTATCCGGAATTATTGTGTGTAAAGAAGTGGACTGGTATTGAGACAGATTAATGTTTATGAAAGTGTTATACAAAAAGTTTTTTTTTTAAAACAACGACACTTCACGCATATGTGTGACCTTGGCCACAATCCGTGTTACATAATGCATTTCTGTGTTGACATCAGTGACATTGCAATTGTGCATACTAGCCAAGAGTCCTCATTTTCTGTAATGACTTCAATTCATCGAATATATCTATATCTCTCTGTACACGAATGAAACGTTAGAAATGTAGACATGTTCCTTTGATTGAATTCCTTACAGTACCTTATTGTTGTGAACCTGAATGCCACTGCCATGTGCCATGTGTTGTGGTCTTCTTTAGTGTTTAGGATTCCCCACTGACAACATGGATGGAAATTGTGGGCATTTAAAATTGCTGTTGTGACATGTGCAACGCATATGTTACTTTGGAAGAAAGTGTACTGTAATATCCATATTGCATCACTGTGCTCATGTATTGTTTACATTATGCACAATATTTTATGTGCAGGAGTTATGCATTGATGACTGTTTATGTGGCATTCATGCGGATTACGCAAGTGTGCACCGCCACTGGTGTGCAGGTATGGTGGTGGTTAATTTCATTACAACTTAACTTGTGGCCAATGCAAGCACATAGCCCCGGTTGTGTGCATGTATGGAGATTTTTTCTGTTTTAAGGACTCTTGGTGGCAATCGGAACACATCTATGAGGGGCATCCCTGTATGTTTAAAGCTTTAGTGTAAATAGCAGCTTGTGCAATTTATTATGCGCACCCCCGCCCACTTATGATGGCTGCCTATGGAGTGGGGTGTAATCCGGGTACAACGTAGTGTGTGTACGACTGTATGTCTGGCTGTGCGCTCACGTTTTTCAGGTGTAGTATGTGTATGCGTGTATGTTGTGGTCCTAGTTTCGGCTGTGCCTTCAAGTGTCTGCATAGTCTGAGATGTGATGTGTGATACTTCACGAGTTGGGCTGTAGCCCTTAAATGCGGCGCTAACGCTATAACAGTCGGGTGGTATTACAGTCGGGCGGTATTACAGTCGGGATACTGCCCAACCCGTGATGAGGCTCTTCATCTTCTGCTCCGTCTCCTGATGTAGGGCTGGTGACTTTAAGTCTGTGCTGTCCTCAGTGGCACATTTCAGTATGGGGCAGCGGTTCCGTGCATGCTTGGAACTTGCTTTCTGTTACTGTGAGCATGGCATGGATGGCTGCGGATGAGAGGCTAGTGTTGAGTGCAAGAAGAGTGCTCAGGTGTGTGTCTGTGTGGCTGTTGGACCACGAGTGTTGAGTTCTGACACGGTGCACGCGTGTGTATGCTGGAGTGGCTGGTGCTTTGGCTGCTGCAGCAGTGTGTGCGGCTCTGTCTGCTGCATGTTGGGAATATGGGCAGCCGCGCTGTGAGTTCCCATTCTCCTAACTCTGGTTTCTTCTTATGTGGGTGAGGGAGGGTACAGGGGATGGAGTGAGACAGACTGTGTGGGTCATTTTGCTAAAAAAGCTAATTGCATGCACAGGACCACCAATGTTAGCCCTTCCATGCTGTTGGGCCTCCCGCATGCAATTTTTGACT
This sequence comes from Ambystoma mexicanum, assembly GCF_040938575.1. Lineage (NCBI taxonomy): Eukaryota > Metazoa > Chordata > Amphibia > Caudata > Ambystomatidae > Ambystoma > Ambystoma mexicanum. The sequence continues at coordinate 204,714,864 of NC_090940.1, forward strand.
TGTCCAAAATAAAGTGGTAAAATAAAGAGTAAAAAAAGCGAAATAGCCTTTACCGTTTACTTTTACAATCAGTTTTGCCTAAGATGTTCTGCTGTTTGACCTGTGCGCCGGAAGTACCTTGGGCTTTGCTCTGTTTTCAGTTTTCCTGCATGAGTGGTCTTTTGAGCTGGTGTGAGATTTTGAATTCAGATCTCGGTGTAGTGCAAGTTTGTGCCTGTCTACCTGCTTTCGTGAGAACGTTCCACCTTCACATTTGATTTCTGTTTTGCCTGTATGAACGGAGGGGGCTGGTGGGTGTTGTGTCTTGAGTCTAGTGTTTTTCCCCAGCCCTGCCTGCTTACGAATGACTGAGCCCTGCATGCCTTTGATGTCACTGTTTGGGTATGTTCCCTCAGTGCCCGCGGAGCTTTTTGGTTTGGTGCGCTACCCCAGTGTCTCCAATCAATCAATCAATCAATGGGATGCCAGTTGTCCTGTGTAACTATATCTCCTGTCTTGGGCCTCATTACAAGTTTGGTGGTGCAGGAAAAGAGTGGCAGTAATTCCGTTACAGCCACTTTTCTCGCACCATCAAATTATACATGGTGATGGATTTTCCACCGGCTAAATTACCGCACTGTAAACCTTCCGATTTTCAGAGGGAAAGCGGCAGATTCACCTCCAGCTTGTTGCTGGAGGAAAATCCTCCTCTTTATCTCCAATAATTTGTGGATTAGCGGATTTAGAGCGCAGTAAATCAGCCAAAAATCCTCACAGAGTGCTATGGACTGCAGAAATGGGGAATTACCACCACTTGTAATCCTGTGGTAACTCCACGGGACCAAGTGGCGGTAACAGTATTTGAATTTGGTGGTATTAGGCAGATTTACCGCTGGAGTACTGCCAAAGTCGTAATAAGGTCCTGTCCTTTAGCGTAAACGTACTGATCTCTATCTCTTGTAATAAACTTACCAGTAATTTACATGAGCCTCCAGAGTGTTACCCAGAATGCTCTGCTTACATTATTATGATAGGGTACTCTCTGTAGTTTATAAAGCCATCTATTGTTCTGATTGTTCTGAACCTACTTTTCTGACAAAACACATATTTGATCAATTCCATTAATTGCAGCATGCGCCTCAACTGACAAATAACTAAACATGAATTGTAACTACCTTGCCCTTATGGGTGGTAGGAGGTCCTACTGTCAAGCCTACAGACTGTGGGCCTCATTACGAGCTGGGCAGTTGCACTTAAATCCGGCGGTAACGGTATTAGCGCTGCCAATACCGCTCTGCCGGATCACGACTGTACAGCTGTTATAGCGCTGGCTGTAGTAGCGCCGACAACACACATCGCTATCACAGACCTATCATAAGTACAGTACCAGCGTTAATAGCGCCAGAAAACCAACACTAATACCACTGGAAATACCCCCAGCCGCCTGCTGGAGGTAAATGTACCCATGTGACAGTATTAAAGCCACAGGTGCAGACAATGCACACAGGAGGGCTAGGAAAGGCCCACCCAGACACCAAATACACTTCCCAACACCCCGAAGCCATCTGTAGCAGGGAGCTTTGATATGGATGTGCACCTGCTGCGCATGGAGCTAGAGAGGCTTGACAACCAGGCCAGGGCACAGGGATCACTGGGGTAGGCAGGGGGGATGAGGATGAGGAGACCAGCCCGGGCATGGCGTGCAGCCACCCCCAGGGTCTGGCCATCACCCTGGGCCCTGACTGATGGCCAGTTGGTAGCACAGTACAGGCTGCACAGGGTTACCATGTCACATTTGATGGCCACAATTCAAGGGGACATTGGGAGCAGGATTGCCATCAATACCGTTGTGCCCCCACTCGTCAAGCTGGTTTCAGTCCTGCAATATCTTGGGATAAACAGCTTTCAGCACTCAGTAGCAATGATGCATGGCATGGCCAAGTCCACATTTAGTGCAGTCCTGTGCCAGGTGCTGGACGCACTGCTGCGCCACATGAACCAGCATAAGGCATTGCCCACCACCCAGGCACAGGTGAATGAACTGAAGGCACAATTCTATGGGATTGCACAAGTCCCCAATGTTATTGCAGCCCTGGACTGCACACATGTTGCACTGGTTGCACCCCAGGACCATGAGGCAGCGTACCGGAATAGGAAACATTTCCATTCATTGAATGTCCAGATAACCTGTGGCCCTGACCTCACCATCAGCCACTGCTGCGCTTGCTACCCTGGATCCACCCACGACTCGATGGTGCCTCACAACAGCACACTGCTAGCTTACATGGAGAGGCAGAGAGGACAACGCACATGGAAAGTGGGTGAGTACAAACCCTGTCAGAAATTAATGCCAAAGCACAAGAAATGAAGGGGGGTATAGCCACAGGAATCCTTGCATGCCACCAAGCGACAGAGACACCACCATCACAGCACCATTACCATGTACGGGCAGAACACAAGGACACCTGCGCACAGCGTCGGCCACTACACCTGGATCCACACAAGGTGATGCCCACACACTGCTCCAAACACCATAGCACATGGGACCACGACAACCACAATACACCTTGGCTGTGCTGCAGTGCAGCTTTACACCCTGACACCCAAATTTACAAATTTACAAATTTACATGCATGATAACCAAAATGAAAACTGGGGCCATGTGGCTAAATCTCCACCATCCAGTGAGACAGCCACATCCAAATAGAAATGACCGTTCGCCCTGATGCAGGTGGAAGGAGGGCTACAAGGGTCATGGCGCCCATTGCAGAGCAAACCCATGGAACAGGACTACACCCTATTCCAAGAAGAAGTTTTTACATGACGGTACTTGATGAGTAGGAGTGGCTCACACAACCCCATTCACATAGTGCAGCATCCACCGGTACCACTTCAGTCATCCCATGTGCAGCCAACTGGTAGTCACCACGGGACAGCCCCCTCAACCACACAGGGTGCATGTACGGGTCAGATGATGCATGGCATGAAACATGATGGATGTACACCAATCAGCCAATCACATTGCATGTCTCTGTTGCACACAAGGAGGACCACAGTGCAGTGTATTGATGCCTTGTCCTTGCATACCCATTTAAGGGACATAGGCCTCATGCACTCGTTTCATCCCATGCAGGTGACTTAGGATACCCGCAGCTCACACGGCTGATGACCCCTGTGCGTAATCCCCAAACACCTGCAGAGCAAGAATACAACCATGCCCACAGTAGGACACACATCTGTATTGAATGGACATTTGGACTATTGAAGGCACGATTCAGGTGCATGGACCGTACTGGAGGGGCCCAAATGTATGCGCCAGAAAAAGTCAGGAAGATGGTTCTCACTTATGCCATGCTGCATAACATCTGCTGCCGAAGGAATGTGCCACTACCCCAGACGCAGACGGGCAACCCCAAGTGTATGAGAGTGATGATGAACATGCGGCCGGGGCTGGTGCTCTTGCACAGAGGGATGGGGTGAGGGAGGGAAGGTTGGCCAGACGGGCGCTGATAGACAATTATTTTTAACATGTTAAATGTGCACATACCACAACCAGCACATGTTAAATAAACAACAATTGTACACAATCATGATTGTCATTGCATTATTTCAGGTTTGAACGTGCTTTAATGAATGTAAAATAACCCCCTCCCCACCAACTCCCCAGCACACAGACCCCCCTCCCTCCACCAACTCCCCAGCACACAGACCCCTCTCCCCCACCAACTACCCAGCACACAGACCCTCCTCCCCACCAACTCCCCAACACACATACCCCCCTGCCCCCACTAACTCCCCAGCACACAGACCCCCTCCTGGCACCAACTCTCCAGCACACATACCCCCTGCCCCCACCAACTACCCAGCACACAAACCCCCTCCCCACCAACTCCCCAGCATACATACCCCCTCCCCCACTAACTCCCCAGCACACATTGCTCCCTATCCCCACCAACTTCCCAGCACACATACCCCCCTCACACAGTGCCAATGGGTCCATGTGCCCGTCTATCAGGCCAACAGTGCAGTGTCCATCTAACAGGGACGTGGACGCTTCCCAGGTGCACCGGCACCTGGTGAGCGGCGTTGCACTGACCTCCACCTGGGTGAACCCTGTAGGGACCCCTCTGGGGGGGTGATGGAGGTAGATGGCACCTATGCAGCCAACTGCAGCTGCTGGCAGAGCAGATTGTTCGACTCCCATATCTGTTTGGCATGTGCAGATTGCCCCTTGCACAATTTTTGGACTCGCTGGCCAAACCCTATGAGGGCCACAGTGCATGCCTCCACGTCCTTACGTGTACGTGCATTGTCACACGCCATGGTCTTGGCCGCACCCCTAATAGCACGGCTGATGGCCTTGATGTGGAGGTTGTGTGCGCTGGCCATACCCTCAATCCTCCTCTAGTGTGCCTCTATAAAATCCAGGCGTGCCATGACGGCACCTGCAGGACCTGTTGCTGTGTCCCGGGCACGGTTGTGCTGTGCTGTGTTGCGAGGCTGCTGTTCCGGGCAGGGCTGCACTGTGTTGTGGGGCTGCTGTCGCTGGAGGGGCTGGGCTCTCTGGTGGGGTTGCTGTGGATGGAGGGGCTGCAAGCAGATGAGGCATATGACAGAATATCCCCATCCGCCACTGGTGTGCGTGCACAGACCTGTGGACAGCGGCTGTGCGTCTCCCTATGGTCAGGGGACCCTTCTGGAGTGACCATTTGCTGTACCAGACTGTGTACCAGTGTCAGGGCAAATCCAACCTGCTGCTCTTTGCCGGTTGATGCTCCCTCCTCCGGGGTGGTTGTGTTTGTGGCCACTTCCAGAGGTCATCCTGGTAAGCCCTGGTAACTTGGGACAGGCTGGGTGACGTGGAACTGGTGGCACTGAGGTGGTGGCTCCCTGGTGGCTTGGGAGCGCTGAGGTGGTGATGCCCTGGTGGCTTGGGAGCACCAAGGTGATGAGGCCCTAGTGGCTTGGGAGCACCGAGGTGGTGATGCCCTGGTGGTTTGGGAGCACCGAGGTGGTGAGGCCCTAGCGGCTTGGGACCACCGAGGTGGTGTGATGCTGCTGCAGTGGGGTGTGATGGGTCCTCCGACTTGGTGTCTCCTGCCGGACCCTTCGTGGGGTGGTGGTGCTGGTGGAGGCGCGGCTGGGCACACGTTGGGATGGGCCTATTTCCTCGTCATCCACATTGACTTTGGATGATGCCTGCGTGCCTGAAGGGAACATATGGTATGGCATGAGGATGCAGTCCCTCACATATTTTTGCATGCATTTCAGTACTTACGGGGGTGGGGGGATGTTGCACAGAGCAGTTTAACTCATGCTTGGCCCTGTCCTGTTTAAATTTTGCAAGCAGTTGGGGGCCTGCTACGTGCAGTTTGGAATTGTTGGCCTAGCCATTTCATTCGTATGATGCACATGCACAGCTGGCATGCCACTCTCAGAGAGCGGGGGCTGGTACTACACACGGCCACCTGGCAATGGGTTGATGCTGTGCTCATGCCATGGCTGTGTAGCATGGTGCTTGCATGTGTCCATCGGCTGACCTACCCACGACTCTGGCACACAGGGGTGACCTAGGTGCGCTGGCACATGGGTGCTGTCGTCGTGCCTGTGGTCACTCCCACGCACTGCACCCACTCACAATTCCCGGATAATGGGTATTCACACTGGGGATGTACTGGTGGCCTCTTCACAATGCAGTTTGGCCGGGGGGAGGTGACTCGCCTCCAGCCTCCTGTGTGCCGGTGCCTGCATCCGCTCCACCCACTCCCTCGATGGAGGCCATGTTGATGAGGGTGGTGCACTGCTCTTCCCATGGTGCCAGCTCTGGTGGTCATTAAATCTCTTGCAGCAGTCCTCGCCATCCCTGTGGACATGGCACACTGCAGTGACCTTCTCACTGATCTCTGCCCAGATCCTATTACGCCGATGTGACCCTGTCTTCTTTTGTTGGGGCCCATATAGTTCCTCCTAGTGAAAAATCGCCTCCTCCATAAGTATTGCAAGTTCACTGTCAGAGAACTTGGGCTTGTGCAGCCTATCCAGGCCAGACTTGCCCCTCACACGCTACTGGGACATTTTCAGAACTTTTTTGGAGTGGATGGCTTCCAGGGGCTCCGACTTTCGGTGGCTTGTGATTTCCAAAATGGCCGCCTCTTTGTTTCCTGTTCCGGCGGTGACGTATTTCCTGCTGTGGTATTAGTGCACACTATTAGAGCATGCTATGGGGTGCCACCGATGCTAACACAATGTTCGCTGGGTTTTCGGATTTTTAGCTTCTATTACTGCTGAACAGTATTAGCGTTAATGCGTGGGCAGTGCGTGTGTCATGAATCGCCATTTTCGCCCCCTATGGACTTCATGGTCCATAAGGCACCGCATCATTGGGACAATCATCCTTTCAACATCGATGCCTGCACAGGAGCGCTACTCTCTAGCGTTTACGTCGGACGTGCTGCCTTCTAGAAAATAGGCACGCCCCCGCGGCTCTGCGCATCTCAACGCTACTGTACCTGTGTTGCTAGCGATTGCTACTGCTCCCTTCGTCAGCTCCATCCCAGCTTCTTTTATCTTTTCCTTCCAGACTGCCCCCTGTTTAGAACTGCTCTCGCAACTCTTGGCTCCTTCCTCCTTATTCCGGACGGTGCAATCCCGTGCTAGCGGGTCTCCCGCTCGCTCTGAACTCTAAATCTACGCCGCTGCTCCTTCCTGGAATCAGCCGTAGTGCTTCCATCCTGGATACTGAACCTCACCCAGCTTCCTGAGGCATACAGCGAACCTCACACTGGACCCAGACCCAGAGGACACACGCCCTTACCTGTACAAGTCCAGAACAACCAGGAAGAAGGAAAAGTCACCAAAGAAGACTCAACCCCGAGAAAAACAGGTGAGAAAAAGAGCAGATTGTGACAGTTTGAGACGGCCAGAATCTGATTTGAGCCTAACATGGAGGCTGCAGTCCAGGACCTCATGAGAGGAATGCAAGAATTAACTACTGAAGTTCAAAACCTCAAGGTGGAAAACGCAGCCCTAAAACAACTCATATTGTCCTGGGATTCGGCATTCAAGGAAAGTGCCCTGACATGGGGTATAGTGGACAAGTACGATGGCTCCTCTAAGTCCCTACGTTCCTTCCTTGATTCCTGTCTGGTGCATTTCACATTCAAACCCTACTATTTTTCCACGCCCAGGGCTAAAGTGGGATTTATGATATCACACCTTTCTGGCAATACCTTAGCCTGGGCGACCCCCTTGGTGAACACAGGAGATCCACTCCTGGACAACTGCGATAGATTCATAGAAGCCTTCAAGGCCATGTTTGACAGACCAGAACTCGTTTATAGTTCCCAGGAAAGACTATTAGAATTCCAACAAGGAAACCAAGATATGCTTACTTATGTGACTCGTTTCAAACAACTGGTCAAAGAGGCGGATTGGTCCCAGGAAGCTAGTTTCACCTTGTGTCATGCGCCCCTTTTTCACAAAGCATTGGTACCGATGGAGGCTCGACTGCCATTGAGTTTTTCCGCCACATTTGAGCCGTAACGCTGGGCTGCGTGCTAGTCTTTCCCAAGATGGCCGCCACCAGGGTTATCAGGGCTCCGATCCGCGGGCAACTCGCGTTGCAACTTTGCTCTACACTGCTGGTTAATACGCTGTGTTTCTCTCTTGGTTCTGCTGAGCACCCCTGTCCTGCCTTGGGCCTCTGCCCATCTCCCTCGTTCGTCTGTTTCTTCCGTCCTGTTTCTTGCTGCGGACAGCCCCCTGTTTTGCCTGGCTCTCGTCTCTTGTTCTCTCTTGCTCCTCTGGGTCCGTTCTGTTTTCACGGATCCCGGCGCTCTGCCTCCCTCTCTCGGCCCTTACCTTTGGCTTCTCTCTGGGTTTCCGGACCATGTATCCACTCTGTTCCTGGTCGTCTCATACGCAGGCTTCTTCCATTCCACAGCGGAGGAAGTCCGTACTAACTGTACCTGGTTCTCGTGGATGCTTGAGGACCAATCTCTTCAGCTGAAAGTCATCAGGACTCCTTTCTCCGGTATCGAGGAAGTTTGTTTTTTTTTGCCTACCTGGCTTTTTCCCCTCCGGGTATCGCGGATCCGGGGCCACTGGTTTCCGGAATTTTCCGACAACCTTTGTGGTGTCGTTTCGTGGTAGACCATATCTACTAAAAACGAAATCCTACAGTAAAGAAAGAAAGAAGAAGGTTAAGAAGGTCATTTCTTCAGGTGAGGAGGAGGAGGAGGTGACCGAATTGGAAAGTGACCTAGACATTTCAGACAAACCAGAGATTTGTGACACCTTGTTTCGAAGAGGCTTCTTAAATGATGAAGTCTAGGACGAGCTAGGTAGAGTAGCCCGTCCAAGTTCCTTCCAGGCCTTGATGGATTTGGCTTGACAGATCGATTTCCGAATCCAGGAAAGGAAGGCTGAGAAAAGAAAAACAAAACCCACAAACCCGAAACCAACCGTGGAGTACCCTATCCTTAAGCAAACATCCTTCCAGCTTTCTTCGGACCCAGAACCTATGCAGCTGAGTTCCTTTCGCGGTCCGATCTCCCCACAAGAAAGGACCCGTAGAATTAATACCGGGCTCTGCATGTATTGTGCCTCTTGCAAACATCTTGTAAGGAATTGCCCAATAGCACCACCCCGGTGTTCGGGAAACGCCAGCTCCCGATCTTGAGCGGAGCACAGCTTCGGGAGAAAGAGGTCTGCTCCACTTCTATTCCTTCCTTGACTTGTCCTCGCAAAAATACATTGGTGGTTCTACAAACATTCTTGTTGTCCACTAAAGAGGACACTTTTCCCATCCTGGCTCTAGTGGATTGCGGTGCCATGGGAGTATTTATGGATGATTAATGGGCATTAAGGCACAACATACCCAGAGAAAACAAGAGAGTGATTCAAGCTGTCGAAGGAATTGACGAGAAATCATTATCCTCCGGACCCATTACCCACCAGACCAAGAAACTACTACTCTCGATAAATAACCATCAAGAAACAATTTGTTTTGATATCATAAAAGCAGCACACTATCCCATGGTTCTTGGCATACCCTGGCTTCAGAAGCACAACCCGCATATCAATTGGGCAGCAGGATCCTTATTCCTAGGTTCAGAATTCTGTTTGCACCATTGTTTGTCTCAAGGTTTGGTGCCAGATCCTCAGGTGGACTCCTAGACTCCCAAACAACCACCATTGTGTGTCTCCAACATTACTCAAGTTCCGGAGATCTATCAGTCCTATTCTGATGTGTTTTCAACTGCCATAGTCCAATCCTTACCACCCCATCAACCTGAGGACTGTGCCATTGACACGGAAGAATCAGCAGTAATTCCATTTGGCAGGATGTTTATACTATCCGCACTGGAGAAAAGAGCCCTAAGAGAATATCTGGACACAAATCTCGCTAAGGGAACCATTCGTCCTTCAAAATCCCCCGCCGGTACCTCATTGTTCTTTGTGCCCAAGAAAGATACTAAGGAGCTCCCACTTTGCTTGGACTACCGAGGTCTTAACCAGTGTACCCTTAAGGATCGGTATCTGCTACCCCTTATTTCTGATATATTGGAGGCCGTCCGAGGAGCTGTAATCTTTACCAAGCTTGATCTACGAGGTGCCTACCATCTTATTCGAATTAAGGAAGGGGATGAGTGGAAGACTGCTTTCAAAACACCTTTTGGTCATTTTTAGTATCTGATCATGCCCTTCAGCCTAGCCAATGCCCCAGCGGTTTTTCAGCGCTTCATGGACAGAGTCTTCTCGGATATGCTGTTTCTTTTCGTCATAGTATATCTGGACGACATACTGATCTATTTCAACAAACCTCAAATCCATCAAGAACATGTAAACGCCGAACTGCAGTGATTAAGAGAGAACAAGCTCCTGGCTAAACCTGAAAAATGCCTCTTTCATGTTCGAACCGTCCATTATCTTGGCTTCATACTGAGTTCCAAAGGAATTAGAATGGATCCTGCCAAGGTAACCTCGATTCTTTCCTGGCCAGCACCCACCACAGTAAAACAGATCCAGTCCTTCTTGGGTCTCGCAAACTTTTACAGAAAGTTCATTCCCACTTTTTCTGACATTGTGCATCCCATTGTCGCTTTGCTGAAAAAAGACACACCATTCACTTGGTCGGTTGCTCAAGAAACAGCCTTCAAGGAATTAAAACAAAGATTTACCCAAGCTCCCATCCTAGCTCAACCGGATATAAAGAAACCCTTCCTGGTAGAAACAGATGCCTCCGACTATGCCATCGGAGCAGTTCTTAAACAAGAACTCGAAGACAAGATGGAACACCCCATCGCCTATCTATCTCGAACCTTGACTCCCAGTGAGACACATTACTCAGTCCTGGAGAAAGAACTACTAGCCAATCGACAGGCCTTTACTGACTGGCGACAATTACTTCTAAGTGCCAAACATCCAGTCCAGGTACGAACTGATCACAGAAACCTACAAGTTCTACAGTTCTTGGAATGCAGGAAAAGTTGTCAAGCTCGCTGGGCCTTTTTCTTTGCCCAGTATCAGTTCCACATACAACACGTCCCTGGATCCAATAATGTAATCACAGATGCCTTGTCTAGGCATCCCAATTATGAGCCTGTTGAAGTTCGTACCTTCCCGAGAAGGTTTCCCGATACTGTTGTCATAGCCCAGGCCAATTCCTTGTTGGAAGAAATCCGTATCGAAACACCATCTTCTGATCTTTGGCAGAGCTATAACAACACCAACCAATGGATCCTGGTCTCAAAGAATGGTTACCTCTTCCACGATAAGAGACTAGTGATACCCACACAAAGACTGAAAACCAAGATCATAACACTCTGCCATGATACATTTCATTCCGGGCATAGAGGCATTACCGCCACTCTCTGTTCTACTCAGAGACAATTCTGGTGGCCGAAGATGATCGATGGGGTAAAGGCATACATTCAAGCCTGCTCTATTTGCAGTCAAAACAAGTGTGATAATAGAAAGCCTGCAGGGCTCCTTCTCCAACCCTCCTTGCCGGAGCGCCCTTGGGACATAATTGCCACTGAATTCATCGTGGATCTACCTCCATCCAGAGGGTATACTACCATAATGGTTACCATTGACCTATTCACCCACATGGCACACTTCACTCCTTCATACAAGTTACCCTCAGCGCTTGAATTGGCAGGAATTTTCTTAAAACACATATTCATACTTCATGGGCTTCCTTCCAAGATCATCTCAGACTGCGAGCCTCAGTATATCTCCAAGTTTTTGAAACATCTGTGCCAAATGTTGGGCATCCAATATGCCTTGTCTTCAGGGTACCATCCTCAGACCAATGGTATAACTGAGCGGGTAAATCAGACCCTAGAACAATGCCTGCGATGTTTTGCTGCCAAGGTCCAAGATGATTGGTCTGTTTTGGTTCCAGTAGCCGAATTCGCTTACCATAACTCAGATCATTCTGCCATCAAGACCAGCCCATTCTTCTGCAGCCAAGGGTTCCATCCATCAATTTTACCAACTATCCTACTCCATCCTACCCCGGTACACTCGGTCGATTCCTGGATTGAACGTCTCGTGAATGTACATAAGGATGCCAGGGATCACTTGGAAAAGGCCAGATCAGACATCAAGAGGTATGCTGATAACAAGAGAAGACCTAGCCCTTTATATGGAATTGGAGACAGGTTTGGTTATCCTCGAGACTCTTACCTCGACACTTACGGCCTAACAAACTGGCGCCCATGTATTACGGGCCTTTCATCATTAAGGAAGTCATCAACCCCATGGCTTTTCGTCTACAGCTACCCGAGTCTTGGAAGAAAATACATCCTGTTTTTCACACTTCCCTACTGAAACCATATGTACCCTCCACAAGATCAACTCTTCGACCTAACCCTGTACTCATCAATGACCAGATGGAATACGAAATCTCCGGGATATGTGATTCTAGATACAGACGGGGGCGACTCCAATACTTAGTGGAATGGAAAGGATATCCCTCCAGCGAACGAACCTGGGAACATGAATGCTCCCTGCTTGGTGCAGAAATTCCATCTAACCCATCCAGGAAACCCGGTGGATCGAGGTTTAAGAGGGGGCATGCCCTCATGAATCGCCATTTTTCGTCCCCCAATGGACTTCATGGTCCATAAGGCACCGCATCATTGGGACAATCATCGTTTCAACATGGCTGCCTGCACATGAGCCTACTCTCTAGAGTTTACATCGGACACGCTGCCTTCTAGATAATAGGCACGCCCCCGCGGCTCTGCGTGTCTCAACGCTACTGTTCCGTGTTGCTAGCGATTGCTACTGCTCCCTTCGTCAGCTCCTTCCCAGCTTCTTCTATCTTTTCCTTCCAGGCTGCCCCCCTGTTTATAACTGCTCTTGCAACTCTTGGCTCCTTCCTCCTTATTCCGGACGGTGCGGTCCCATGCTAGCGGGTCTCCCACTCGCTCTGAACTCTGAATCTATGCCGCTGCTCCTTCCTGGAATCCGCCGTAATGCTTCCATCCTGGATACTGAACCTCACCCAGCTTCCTGAGGCATACAGTAAACCTCACACTGGACCCGGATCCAGAGGACACGCGCCCTTACCTGTACAAGTCCAGAACAACCAGGAAGAAGGAAAAGTCACCAAAGAAGACTCAACCCCAAGAACAACAGGTGAGAAAAAGGGCAGAGTGTGACAGCGTGTGCCCGCCGACTCGTGATAGGGCATTGTTTGCACAACTCCCGCCGTTAACGCAAATTCCGCTTAATAGTAATTGTGCCTGGATACCGCCCAACATGTGATGAGGCCCTGAGGAATTCAATACCACTACATATTAGGTCAACATGTGATGTGCTCAAATTCCTCAGCCTTCTTAAAGCTTGGCTTTACCCCTGCTCAATTCACCTATTTTTAAATCATTGAAGGAACTATCTACGTTTTCAATTATTCATAGTACCGTGATACCATAAGTGGAATGTTTTGTGCTTTATATGTACAGATAAATAGAAACAGAACACTTGATTGTTATGGTAACCAGGTTTTGGGTAAGTCAAGTGTAGGATTAGGGGCGTTATTCTCCATAAAAGTACACCATGAACATCTGTCTGGCTTGAACGCAGTTCTAGGGGGAGCAATGGATGCCTGTGAATGAAGCAATATTTGACTCACACCTGCCCCTCATGGGTCTACAGCTCTTGGGCACCTCTCAACACTCACTTCACCCCTTACTTCTGCAAGGTCTAATGCCGGCAGCTTTATTTATTTGTTTACTTACTCATTTTGTCATTTGTAAAGCTCACAAAACCCTGGGCCAACTAGTCGCGGTTATGTTTCTGGCTTTCAGCTATACCACTGCATATTAAAACCACTTATTTTCTGCTACTCTGGGAATATGTCAAGTTGATTACACATCCAAGGCTTCTTTTTTCTTCGTCAAATTCATGTATCCACCACACAGTAACTAATAGAGTGCCTCTTGGAAGAGGAATTCTGCTAATCTAACTACTATGTTTGCAATTGAGTTCTTGCGTAGCTTGGTGCCTAAAGAAACAGTATAGTGGTGTTGGGATATTTTTGTTCCTATCAATTGTGATCTATTCCAGGGTATGATCCTGACATCCTTACTCACCCTGAGTCTCTTTTAAGTTGTCTTTGTTGGCCACACACTAAGTAAACATTCCTAACATAGTGGGTTGAAACATATATTGCAGAATTCTTTCAGGACAATCATAAACCTGAATCACACAAAAAACGACGTTGCTTATATCTAGTTCATTTTCAGAATATCAGCTTGCATGGCACACAGAAGCTCCTTTGCTTTTTTGTAGTACTTCAAATGAGGTTTAATTCATGAATAACAAGCTGCATAGCTGTGCCAAAAATGACTGAGCAGGTGACCTTATTACATACACTGTTATGCACGTGTCTATTAGTCTTTAAAGTACTGTAAAAGCAAAAGGAAATATCGAGGCTGAGTACCCCAAAAGGAAATACACCAAACACGGGCTTATAAAGATTCACAGATCTTTATTCTGAGACTGTACAGTTTACAAAGAAACAAAGTATCAGATAGCTATCTGGCCCTCAGTACATCACAGTGAATACCAGCCCTTTCGGTGTGAGAAGTGAGTGATACTGGACGTCTAAACAGTTGTGCATTTTATAGATTTCCAATCATAATGTCCAGCCCCTCTACAGGTTAATGATACTCGGCCTAGGGTTCGTGCCGAGTTCCCATCTGGCTTGTCTGACAATTTACTCATGGATCATTCTCAGTTTGCATGTCAACACGTTACAATGGCAACAGTGTATTCTCGGATTTAACAATAAGCCTTAACACATGTCATATACAATGCAGTTCAGCTAGTGTCCACGTTCAGTATTGGTATAACATTGCAGTTGATGCATGTCCGCGGATCGGATTTGTTGGCGCAGGTAATCCTCTGTCTACAAGTCAGGCATGGGACAAGGTCTCTTTACTCAACCCAAACATTCGGCCAACGGCCAGTTTAGACATTAACTCACGTACAAAGTTCAGGATGGCTCAGTTACAAGCGGGAACACTGTCCACCATTTTAGAACACAGAATCACTTTGGAATAGAAATCAAAATGGCGGACAGACCTAAAATGGCGGCTAAATCGAACTAAGATCGGAACTTTGAAACGCGCTTTTCTTCGCAGAGCGACTGGGCTTAGGCCAATATATACAATAAAGGAGTCACAATATGATATCCGGTTTAACAGTACAGCAATAAATCATTGTGAACATTGTTAGGATCACAACAATAGGTATTCTGTTACTTGTAGTCTTCCAGCTGTGTTTGATTTATAATGCTTCAATCATACACTTTTAGCTTAACGTGTTCCATTAAGGTTTTTTTATGTACTTAGAACAGGCCTCATTCCAAGCTTGCTGGTTCGGTAAAAAAGTGGTGGTAACAATGAATGCCAGCACTTTTACCGGACCAGCAAACTGCGTGCAAGGCGGACCATCATTGCCAGAAATACCAGTGCTGGTAAACAGGCACCCGCAAATAAGGGAACTGGTGAATCCGGCGCTGATGAGCACCAGCTGGCCCGTTAAGCGATGGCGGTAATACCTCCACAATGGCAACACTGTCACATCACGAGGCTTACACTTCGGGTAACACCACCAAAAAAATGGCGGTAACACAGCCAAACGCTAGGTGCCGAAACCTCCACTTGAAAGCAGGCAGTAAATGGAATAAAATGCATGCAGGTGTGGGGAATAAGGCCACTGGTGCATCCAATGCATCCTGGTGCATCAATGTAGCATGGGGGAGTTGAAAAAGGCCACACCTTCAAATGACACACATCCAAACACCACAATGCTGCCACTGGCTGCAGTCAGCATTGACCTGCAGCTGCTCCAGGCCAACATAGTGCTGCAGAGGCTAGAGGACCAACAGAGGGAACAAGAGGAATTGGACTGGAGGGTGATGAGGAGGAATGAGAGAAGGAGGAGGCAGCACCATGCAAGGCATAAATTCATACCCCCGTGTATGGGCACACCAAGGACCCTCAGTGACATGCAAATCCTAACCCTGTACCGCATTGACAGGGAGAGCATAACAAATGTCCTCAGCATGATCCAGAGAGACATCAAGAGCAGGATTGGCATCCACACAGCCATACCACCACTGGTCAAGGTAGTGTTGGTCCTGCATTCCCTAGCAACTGGCACATTCCAGCATACTGTAAATCAGCAGCATGGATTAGCACAGCCAGCATTCTCCAAAGTGTTGGTGGAGGTGCTGGATGCACTCCTGCTGCATCTGTGACAGCACCTTGCACTCCTAACCACCCTGGCACAGGTGAACGCCACTAAGGCAAAGTTCGACACCATGGCAGGCATGCCCAATCTGGTAGCTGCCATGGATTGCATGCATGTCAAGCTGGTTGTACCCCATGCCCAGGAGGAAGTCTACAGGAACCGAACACAGTACCATTCACTGCACTTCCAGGTCAACTGTGATGCAGACCTCATGATCATCCACTGATGTGCCCGGTTCCCAGGCTTAACCCATGATATCATTGTCCTGCTCAACAGCACGCTGCCAGCGTAGATGGAGGTGCACATAGGGCAACGTACGTGGGCGCTGAATGAGTACAAGTCTCAGTACACTGAGACAGCTGCATTGAAGGGGGGAGTAGTCACAATGCCAATGATTGGGCAGGAAAGTTCCCCACTTACAATGGACCCACAACCCCCCCGACAATAGAGACTACTGTCCACCGTCATGTGACATGACACACCGCGCTGCAGTGAATGGGCAAACTGTGCAACCCAAACAGGCCACAGACACACAGGACCACAGGTAGCACAATGCAACAGTGCAAAACACGCATGCAATTGGGGCCAGGCATGGGTGCGTAGGTGAACTGAAACCATGTGTATGGTGTGCAAATGTCCCTCGAGGAGTCGTACATCCAACATGCCACAACACACCCCTGCACCAATCTCCAATGGCACAGTCAGCAGGAGCACCCATCACATAATCACACAAGAGAATCGAGGAACTGCATGGCACACTGTGCATCAGCACTGGATGCTGACCCACAGACAGACATTGTGAGTGTGGGAGGACACTTGCAAGCTACGGGCCCATGTCACAGCAATGTGAACCAGACACATGGTGCGCACACTGTGTCACTCACTGCAGAATATCGCCATACATGAGATGTGTGCCAGATGAAATGACACAAGGGGACCCCTCAGCAGCAAAAGACATGGCATGTGACCCAGATCAATACGGTGTGCCCACAACTATGGCTGCTACGTATGTGGGGTGTGAGCATCTTTAAGCATGTCTGACCCCCCATTACGTAGGTGGGGTCTCTCTAGAATAGCCCCCTGACCCTCTCAGACTTGAGCAGGACCTCCTTAACTTTCGTTGACTTCACCAAACTCTGCCCATCCCTACATCCTTACCCCAATCCCTTCCTTGCCAATCACCTGCAGCCTGGACCTTCATGCCACTCACAGGGTACCAGGCCCCTGCCTACTCGACACCAGCACCCTCCAACCCCTTCCTACCACTGCCCTGGCGGGCACCCTACCCATTGGCTCTACACACTACCCTTGGGTCCACTCTGGCCCAGCACCTAGCAGTGGCCCTACACCCTGGCACCCCTCCGCACTTCATTCCCTGACCCACAACAGCACTTGCCCATACCTTTTGCCCCATCCCCATCTCCTGCATGTCTCTTCGCTGTACTTGCATGTCCAAATTCTTCAAGGACTAGTAGGCCCACAATTGCATATGAACTGTCATTTGGCATTGTTTGTTACTTCTCTTGTCTCTTCCCCAGATTGCCTTGTTTGGCCTGGAAACACTATTATGTATTATCAGCACCTCATGAAAGCACCACCAATTGAAATGAACTTGAATGACAGAAATAGTACTCCACATCCAATGGCCCATATGCAAATAGGTGTCCTGTGCAACCACATGTCACCTGTCGTGTTACCCTGACCATTGTTTCACTGCTGGAATGAAACACCCATCCACTGTACCCAATTACATGTTCCCATGTCTGTCCCCCTTGCAGGTGACTCCGTATATCCACAGTTCCAATGGTTGATGACTTCCCTGAGGAATCCCCAGACACCACAGGAGGTGGCATGCAATCGTGCCCACATTCCGAACCAGGGTGGCAATTGAGTGCACATTTGGCCTGCGGAAGGCACGCTTCCGATGTCTACATCGTACAGGGGGAGCTTTGATGTACAAGCCAGACAAGGTGAGCAAGTTTGTGGTAGCATGCGCCATGTTGCACAACATATGCATCCGGCGTAACATACCCCTGCCACCAGATTTGTACTTGCCCCCCCGATGATGATGATGATGCTGTGCCTGCAGGTGGCACACTGAGGACACTGCACGTGCAGAGGCCGGGCTGGGTCAGATGGATCACCAAGAGCTGACTGAGAACCTTTTCTGCTGCTGCCTACAATTATTCCTAGCAATGCATCCTTCACTGCTAACTGCACACAATAAAGACATGCACACAATGATTGATGTCCGATCAAGGTTGTAAGTGAAAAGTATTTATATCGTAAAGTGTCAATCAAAATGTACATGTATTAGACATTCCATCCCATCACCCACCCCAACAACACCCTCCCGAATCGCCTACCCCGACAACACTCTTCCCAATCACCCACCCCAAAAACACCCTCCCCAATCACCCACCCCAACAACACCCTCCCCAATCACCCACCCCAACCACACCCTCCCCAATAACCCACCCCAACAGTACGCATCAGTGCCTTTACTTTATCCGTGTCTCACTTTTGGGCGCATTTGGGCTTGGGGTCTGGTTCCTGGAGCCTTGTGGTGAGGCAGTGCATGGAACGTCGCCTTGGTGTGCTTTCCTGTGACCCCTCAGTGGGCGTATTGGAGGTGGCGGGCTTGAAACCCTGAACACAAAAGTATTGCAGGGTTAACTGCATAGCCTGTGTTAGGGCCTCTGCTGAGGCAGATGTGGTTTCCGTGTGCTTGCAGACCACCTGTCCAAGTGTGACTATGACAGCTGTTGCATAATCGAGGGCACATGCCATGCGGCGGGTTCACCCTTTCATGCAGTTGCATATTTCACATATCTCCGTAAGTAGTTCCCCTGCCATTATGTGGATGTCTGCCTGCTGACGCTCTATCTGGTCTAGTCATGACTGTATTGCCTGCAGTTTTAACTTCAGGCAGTGGTGGCGGGCTATGTGGACTTGGGGGTGTTAGTCGACTGAAGCCAGGTGTGGTGTCCCCCTCATATTGCTCATATGCCTCCATGGCCACATCCTGTTCCTCATTGGAGTTGGGCTCCTAGACAATGTCCAACTGCGGCATGTGGCGGCGGGCATGGTGGAGGGGAGTGCTGGTGTGTGTCAGGCGTTGTCCTGTGGCACGTGTGTACTGTCACCGCCTGTACTGTAGTTGGAGGCCACAACATTGTGTTCAGGTGGTACTGGTGGTTGCTGGGCTGCCACTGCCAGAGGTGGTGGTGGCTGGGGCTGCCACTGCTGGAGTTGGTGGTGGCTGGATTACCACTGCCGGAGGCAGTTCTGGCTGGGCTGCCAATGCTGGAGGTGGTGGTGGCTGGATTACCACTGCCGGAGGTGGGTCTGGCTGGGCTGCTACTGCTCGAGGTGGTGCTGGCTGGGCTGTGCCTGCCGGAGGTGGTGCTGGCTGGACAGCTGCAGGTGTGCCTGCTGGTGGCTGGGCTATGCCCGCAGCACTGCCATGCTGCCTGCTTTGGCCTGCAGTGGGTCTGGCCTGTGCAGGAGTGGTGGCTTTCTTGGTGGCTGCATGCGAGGGTCCTAATTCGTTGCTGTCCGTGGAGACGGTACCTGTTGGGGAGATGAGATGGGTGTCAGCACTTGGCCACACATGTCGTCAGTCATGTATTCTACCCATCCCATGATGTGTGTGTACCAGTGTTGTTGGTATCATGCGTCGCACATGGGTCGTATTGCTCAGATGGGTGGCCATGCAGGGAGGGTTTCATGCAGGAGGGAGGGTTCAGGCTGGGTGTGTGCAATGTGCAAGCATGTGTGATTCATCAGGGTGCATGTGCAGTGTGTGACATTCTATGGTTCAGGCCACTTGCCATGTCCGTTACTGTGTGCTCTGCTGGTGGATGCATGCAAAGGGGGGGGGGACATGCACATGTACATGCACTTGTACTTACTGCCATCTCCTTGGGTCCCCACACCGCCTCAGTGCCTCCCTTGCCCTCTATGGCTGCGCAGACCTTGGCCTTGAGATCATCCCCCCTCTTCCTACAATACCGTGTGGGGACGGTCTTGACAGCCTTCACATTGGCCACCACCTCACCCCATGTGGCGCTCCTCCTCTGGCAGCTTGTCTTGCACTACCTGGCTCCAAACAACTCTTCTGCATACTGCAGCACAGTGTCCACCAGAGCTGTGAGCTCGGCATCAACAAACTTGGGTTTGCGTTTGCGGGAGTTCTTGCCTGGAGTGCTCTGCTCCTGGGACATATTTTTCAGGTTGGTCTGGGCCTGGATGGCTGTGGGAAACAGTGGATTCAGTTGGATTGTGGTTTTAACGATGGCCGCCGCTCTTTTTCTGGTTTCCGCAACATTTCTGTTTCCGGCACCGGTATTAACGCCATCCCGGTGTTAACGCCATTTTTGATGGTGGATCCCTTATTTCCGCAAGTTTCATTCCGGTATTGCTGGCTGTTATTCCCCTTCATCCACTAATACAGGCAATACAGTATTGCCACTTCCGGCATGGGTTTGTGCACACATCCGTATTTGTGGATTTATTTTTAAGGGATTACTCGGAATGAGGCCCAATGTCAGGTCATGGGAAGGATGGAATGGTATGGAATTGTTTATTTATGTAGCGCCTTTACACAGGCAAGTGTTTCAAAGCGCTCCAATTGGACACCCTATTATGTAACTGCCTTGGTTCCACACCCGGTCCAAGCCACACTCACATCACTTTCGCATTAACCCGACGGTGGACATGTCTAGAACACATGTTACTAATTTCCGGCACTGGTAACGTGAGACATCCTTTACAAACTTGGTTTTGTCTAAGCAGTCAATCAGTTTCTACAAAGGAAGGATCTCTACTTATTTTCCTTTAAAAAAAATGAGATCGTGTGGACCGTCGCCCTATCAACATTGTCTTTACGCCATGGAGTTCTAAGCAGGTGTGTTTCCAGACTTGAAAACAATGCAGATGCATATTAGGGGAAAAGTATCTGTGACTCAGACAAGGAAGCAAGAAAAAGGGCTGTCTGGGTCAAGCCCGGGCAGGTGGCAACGAAACCCAGCTATGTCAATATTTCCTGCTCAGAGGATGCTGTAGTCTCAAGCGTCCACGAGAGGGCGACGTATCACATGCAAAGATTCCCTGCTGCTTTATTATTTCCATTGATATTTTCCTGATGTGTTACTGTCCTGTTTAGTTCTTAAGCAGTGAACCCGGCTTCTGTTGTTTCCGGTTACCGTTCTGTTACAGTGTATTTATTTTACTCAGCTCCTCCAAACTAGAATGAAAGTGTTCATCAGTGTGGACGGTAAATATGACGTATTGAGCAAAAAAAAGGGACGAGTGGGAGAATGTTACCTCTAAAAAAGTCCTCATCCGAGTCGATGCAGGGGGGAGGGAGTCACGTGTTTCACCTGTGTGGGCTGTGAGTGGCAGTCTGTGAGTATGCTGGATGCAGTGCCCCACTTGCCATATACATCATTACGAGTTTGGTGGTGCGGGGAAAAAGTGGAGGTAATTCAGTTACGTCCTTTTTTCCTGCACCACCAAACCACAGGTTTTGCGGAATTACCACTGGCGCAATAACCTAGTGGTAATTCCGCCGATTTTTGGAGGAAAAGTGGAGAATCTACCTCCAGTTTGATGCTGGAGGCAAATTCTTCACTCTTTCCTCAAACAGCTAGGCAATTCCGTTAGTGGTAATTCCACCAAAAATCACCAATGGAGTCCTAGGGACTACAGAAAATGGGGATTTACAGCGGCTACCACCACTTGTAATCCTGTGGTAAACCCATGGGGCCAAATGGCATAACGGTAATTCCGTTTGGTGGTATCTCACTGTATTTACTGCTTAGATACCACCAAACTTGTAATGAAGCCTTCTGGGATACATCTTGGGCGCCTACAACGGATGACAGGAACCTGAGTCACAGGAACAAATGCCTGACATTCTACACATCCATATAATGCTCTCTATATTACCAGTGTTGTTCGTTATTCCTAGTCCAGCTTGTCCTCATCAGAGCACGTGCGCTGGAAGGGCTTACCTGCATCACGTTTACCACTGGTGAAAAATAATACCTCAGGTATCCCACAATCTAAGTTTGTTTTTCCACTCAGTTAATGGACCCCACAATATACCGCTGGTGAGCAGAGCTCTCAAGATTCCAGTGGCCATGTGTGAGTAGGCCATCCAGTCCTGGGTTTGCATAGGGAAAAAACCTACAAGCCCCAGAATTCAGAGGGAAAAAACAGGACCGGATGGCCTTCTCACACACAGTCAAGGGAATCTTAAGACCACGGCGAGAGTCATGTTGTGAGTACTGTGAGTAGGAAGAATAGGACTAGGAGTAATGACGATTACGGGGAAGTAATCAGAGCATTACCTCGATTTCCCTTTTCCTCCTCTTAGTACTTCATTTTGAGGCCCTAAAGCCATGAGATGGCAGGGGTCTACAAATAATCCACACAAACCATGAAAGTATGCTGCATTTACCAGATCTGAGTAAATGGTGCAGATGGTTGCCTGCAGCCCTTCCAGACCCTGTCTAGAGGCAGGACATGTTTACAGTGGCCAGGAGGGCAGGACATTTTACATTTGGTAAATGTTTCCTGTGAAAGAGGCAGGCTGTTAGGAAAGATTTCCTTTTTGCTAACTTTTCCTCCATAGTTTCTTATGAAACCCGATTCTTTTTGCTCTATTTTTATCCTGATCTGACATTTTGAAGGGAAGTAAAGCCTTCAGCTTCACTTCCCTTGCTTGTTATGGGGAAACTGAACAGTCCTTCAGACAATTAATACTCGGAAACGGTTTCCATTTTTAATTATTGTACTTTTTAACCTTGCACACAGCACCTTACAGTGCAGTGCAATGGGGATACTTTTGTATCACCCTAGCTTTTTTTGCACGGGATTTATGGTTACTTTTATATGTGCCTAAAGTGAAGCTGGTGGCAGCAGTTACATTTGACCTACTTTTGCATTATTTTTGGTGTGCATATTTTTTATTTCCCATGTATGGCTACTAAACCTTGCTAGTGCCCAAAAATGGCCGTACAAGATATTTGCTTGATCTTTGGCCATATTTTAGTTTGGCCTCCTTCCTGACCTCTTAGGTCAGAAAAGTCCTTATGAGGTCATGCACTTGACCAGGAAAGCTGTGGCTTTTGCTTGCTAGTGTGCCTTTATGTGTGTGTGTGTGGTCCACAAAGATGGTGTCAGGAATCTGGGCGTGGGACAAACGTGAAACCATTATTTGTCCCTGGTTGGAAAACGTCTGTCTGTTTGAATGGTGCAGATCTTTACCATTAGTGGACTTGGACTTGCTTTCAGCTCAGATTTTGGATTGGAAGAGGACCTCTGCAGCCATTTCTTCAGATCATCCTTGGAGCCAAGAATCCCTCAAAAAAGTGCAGCCTGCTGAAGATCCAAAGACGACTCCTGAAGTGGCCCACAATCCCTTCCAGCAGCCAGTCCGTTGAAGTCCGGCCCCTCGGCCTGATCTCAGAAGACCCTAAGAGGTGCTTCAGTCCTTGTAATAGTGGGACAAACTAATATCTATGCTTTCTCAAGGATCCAGCCCTTTAAAGGCTTCAGAATTGTCCCTCAACTGCCTTGTGGACTGACCAGCTCTTTCGTGGGCTACAGCGATAGAAGCATTGCTTTTCTGTGTTTGAATCCCGAATGTCGGTGGTCGCCAGCTCTTGCCACTAGCAACCTTCTCCCCGGATTTCAGCTTTCCACCTTCACAGGAACCTGACCTGGAGCAGCTGCTTTGAACGCGATTGGAAGGATGCCTGTCATCACTTGTGTGCGTAGACCCTCACCAGAACTCACCTTCCTCCAACCAATGTGTGTCATGAAAGTGTCTCCATTGGTGGATTCTGCATTTCTTCTCCAAAAAGGGTTGCATCTTGCTTTTCCATTCAACTGGAAGAATCCTGGAACCTGCAACTACCGGACACCTCTCACTGTAAGAAATAGCGTAAAACCGAGCCCCCAGCAACCCCGAGATGATCCAAGAAGTCATCTAGGAAAATTGGAGTCAGGGAGTAAACAAATGCAGTATGTCTGTCCCACCATCCTCCATAGGATAACAATGGGAACACGTCCCGTTGTCTCCCGATTCCATTCAACTCACCTTTCAGTCATCGAACCTGGGTCGAGTATCCTGCCCCTGGATTAGCCTAGGGTCTGGAAGAAAGGAAAACACTTAAAAAAGTTGTAGAACTTTACAACTATCACCAAAACAAGCCTATTGAAACCATTCTACAGAGACGCCATTTTTGTGAGAAACATTGTGGCTCCTCTTTCTTTTGGGGACAAGGCCCCATTTATTTTAGGGTTTGGACTTCTTAAGTTAGGTCATTGTCTGTCTTGTGATCTGGTTACATCATTTACTGCATCTGAATAACTTAACTGCCTTGCTGAATAATTTATTTGATGTATATTTGAACATATGGTGACTGTATATATTTGCATCATAGAGTGTTGTGCGATAATACTACCAGCTAGATTCATTTTCCGGTGTGTTCAGAAATTAACAGTTACCCACTGTAGTGACTAACGTACTCTTAGTTCATAGTCCCCTTTCCTCCATACTGTATTGCCATTATGAAACTGATCTCCCCTAATCTTTTAGGGGAAATCATGGCAGCTATTAACCATTCTTGTCAATCTGGACTAATTCCATCTGAGCTGAAAGCAGCCAGAGTGATCCCTCTCTTAAAAAAGCCAACACTTGACCTCACTGTTCTTGCTAACTTTCAACCTATTTCTCTTCTCCCTTTTCTTGCTAAACTGTTAGAGTCCCTGGTATATCCTCTAACATCTTCATTTCTGGAATCTTCCTCCCTTCTCGACCCTGCCCATTCCAGCTTTAGACCAGGCAGAGGCACTGAGAGTGTTCTGGTGACTGTTCAGGACGATATGGCCAGACTAGTGGACTCAGGTGGGGTGGGTGCCCTGATTCTACCAGATCTATCAGCGGCTTTCAACACTGTCGACCACCCCATCCTGTTGTCCCGTCTTGCCCAGATGGGTATATCTGTCCAAGTACCTCGTTCCTGGCGGATCGCACTCACACCCTCTCTATGCCACCTTTTCTAGCTACTCCCTGCCATCTGAGCTATGGAGTTCCGCAGGGTTCCTCCCTGTCTCTGATTCTTTTTAACATCTATATTTGGGCACTTGTCTGTCTCATCCACTCCTTCGGCGTCAGGTGGTATTTGTATGCCGACGACACTCAGATCCTGATACGACTAGATCTTGAACAGGCTGAGATGGAGTCTTGCCTGCGAAGATGCCTGACATCTTGCCTGACAGCTGTTGCTAAGTGGATGAACGACAACTGGCTCAAATTGAACAGAGACAAGACAGAGGTTCTGGTGGTGGGGTGTCCCCCTGATCTCTCACTTTGGGTGTCTTCTTTCTGGCCTGTTTCGTTTGGTGACCTTCCCATTCCTACTGGGAAGGTTAAAAATCTAGGGTAACTCTATCGGCTTCTCTTTTTCTATGGAAAGTCAGATCACGGCTGTTTACCAAGCTGGCCACTTCCAGCTCAGAATCCTGAAGAAAGTACTCCCTCTGATTCCTGAGTCCCTTCGTCCTCCGGTGGAAGCAGCTCTCATACTATCACGTCTGGATTACTGTAATTCTTTATATCTGGTTCCACCGAAGGGGCTTATTCAAAGAATGCAGTGCCTACAAAATCGGGCTGCGAAGATGGCCACAAGCTAACCTTATGGACCCGATATTTCTCCTGTCCTGCGGTCCCTCCATTGGCTGCCTGTGAGTCAACGTATTAGGTTTAAAGCCATGTGCATTTTCCACCGGGCTGTACATAATCTGGAAGCTGAGTTTTTGAAAGTAAAATTTGCACAATATGTTCCTACTCACCAGCTGCGCTCTGCAACTGCAGATCTTCTTACTATACCATTCTACCACCAAGCACGGATAGGAGGCAGGGCTTTCTCTGTAGCTGCGGCCATTGCATGCAATGAATTGCCATCGTCCATAAAAAAACTATCCAATCATCTTGCCTTCAGGAAAGCGATGAAAACCTACCTTTTCTGATAAGGGGCCCCTTCTCTTTTTTCTTTTCTCTCTGTTGTCTTCATGGAATCATCTCCCTTTCAGCGGCAAGATGCCCATGGGCGAACGTTTGCGGTTTAGAAAATTCAATAACACAACATACTGTATGGGCGTCCCTCGTGAGGGACGGGATATGGAACCTTTTTTACCAGAAAAAATCTTCTTCCCCTTTAAATTTAGAGGCGGGAAAGGCGCGGCCCTGGGAGCAGGCGCTCGCCTGACTCCACCCCCTGGTGCCACTCCTCTGTCCCCATTGACGCGTCGACAATGATAGGCACTGCCTAATGACACCAGGGGGGAGGAAGGTGGGACGTATGGAGGAAAGGGGACTATGGACTAAACGTACTCCAGGGTGGAGAGGAGCCCCTCCTTAAGAACACAGGTTTCTTAGAATCGCCTGCACGAATGCCGTGTTTGACCTAAAGGTGGCGTCCAAACAGTGGTGTTTACAGAAAACCGAAGGGGTGACCAGGAAGCCACCCTGCTGATGACCTGTCACCACACAGCCGTTGGAACGCGATGGCCGTGGCCTTGGCTCTGACTGCATGGGCATGAAAGTTAGCTGGCACTGGTTTGTGCTGCCCCTCATAGGCCTCCTTGATGCCGCAATCATCCCCTTGCTATGGAGGCCTTGGATAACCTGGCCTGGACCCACTAAAAGTGACAAACAAGGCATCTGCTATTTCCTCGTTGAGATGGAAGGAGGAGGTCACCTTGGGTAGGAAGCAGGATGCATCCGCATGATGACCTTGCCCCTGTGAAAAGTGGTGTAGGGTTCTGATGCCACCAGAGCCTGGATCTCACTGACTCTACGAGCTGAGGTGAGGCCCACGAGCAGAGCTGACTTTATGGTGACCAGCCTAATGTCCACGGGAGTCAGAGGCTCAAAAGATTTGTGCGCCGAGGCGCCCAACACAACATTAAGGTCCCACACCGGGTGTGGCTTTTTTATAGGCATGTAACGCCTGTGGAGGCCCGCCAGATGCACCATTTATTCTTATATTGGCTCCTTGTAGCCTTGCTTCTAGCGCCATGGATGATCTCTAGGTTAGCCTTAGATAGGCTTAAGTGTTTCAGTGGGATCTGCTCAGAAGCCACACTGTGAGGGCTAGCTTGTGAGGAGCAGAGTGGAGTACCCTGCCCCCCTGCTGGGCCAGGAGAGGAGCTGGGCCCAGAAGTAGGTCAATGGGTGGTCTGTCCGAAAGGCTGAGGAGCTCAGAAAACCACGGTCTAGCAGGCCACCAGGGAGTTATCAAAATGATGCTGAGGTGCCGGGCTTCCTTTAACTTGCAGATCACCCTGTGGACTAGGGGTGTGGACGGGAAGGCATATGCCGTCATGTCGTTCCATTGGATCTGGAATGCGTTGCCCAGGGAGCCGGAGCCCTACCCCTGCCAGGAGGTGCACTGTTGGCATTTCCTGTTGTCCCGGGAGACAAAAAGATCCACCTGGGGATGCCCCCATCTGAGGAAGATCTCCTTTAGTACCAGGTAGTTCAATTGCCACTCGTAATTGTAAGCCCCCAGTCTGCTCAGCCTGTCCGATTCCAGGTTGGATTACTCCGGGAGGTGGATAGCCCTGAGGTAAATGTCGTTCTCCAGTGCCCATTCCAACATGCCGACTACTAAGTTGCACAGCGGAGGGGGTTTGGTGCCCACCTGCTTGTTGACATAGTACATGCAGGTGGAGTTGTCTCTCTGGATAATAACTGACTTGCCCTCGATAAGAGGGAGAAAGGCCATGAGAGCCAACCATATGGCCCTCAAGTCCATAGTAACTGTGACATGAGGGGCCGGCTGCCGTTTGCCCTGCCTCAGATTGAAGTCTGCGGACCCCCAGTGGAGTTCCGAGAGGGGAAAGGGCAGAGTGTTAACTGACTCCTCTTGGGAGTCCTTCTCCTGATTCCATGAGGCTGCGAAGTGCAGCTGTAATGTCCGCCTCCTGTGTCTTGTGGGGCACAGCCAAAAGTACTGCTGCCATAAGCCCCATAGGTGTTGGTACCACCACGCCGAGGTCACAGGCCTGGAGAGGAAGTGTACTGTAGCTCTCTTGATCGCCACAATCTTGTCCTCCAAGGGTAAGACTCTCACAGAGCTTGTGTCCCAGATAAGGGCCAAGAAGGTAAGGATCTGTGTGGGCTGCAGCTGAGACTTCTTGAGATTGATAGTGAACCTCGGGTCATGGAGTGTGTTCCTCAGTGCGGAGGCAGTATATTGAACCGCTTCCAGAGAGGTGGCTCGGATGAGCCAGTCGTCCAGGTATGGGTAGACATGGTGGCCCTGGGCCCTGAGGAGGGCTGCCACTGCATTCATCAACCTGATAAATACCCTGGGAGCCGGGTTGAGGCCGAAGGGTAGTACCTTGTATTGGAAATGGAAGCCCCTGCTCCTAAAGCGCAGTAAGGAACGATATGGCTGCCAAATCGGGACGTTTAGGTAAGCATCCTTCAGATCCGGGGAGTACATCCAGTCTCCTCTGTCCAGTGTTTCTGCCATAAGAGCTGGCTCAACCATCTTGAGTTTTTGCAGAGGGAGGGAGAGATTGAGGGTGGAAAGATCCAACACAACTCTCTGTCCAGCCTGATTCTTCTTCTGTATGGTAAAAATCCCAGAATAAAAGCCCAAGCCTCGCTTGGATGTTGGGACTTCTTCCATAGCCTGGCTCTTGCCGAGCGACCGGATCTCCGCCAGCAGAGTTGCTGTCCCAACCTGGGGGAGAAGAGGGGAGGGAGGAGGAGAGGATCTAGGGGTCCCAAAAAATTCTGCCACCAAAATTGCACGTGAAAGGCAAGCCTACCCCCCAACGGAGACACGTGGACCCGAAGGGACGTGTCATGCCATTTTTCCCTCTGAGGCTGATGCAGAGGAGTGGGATTGGAAAAAACCCTTGTCCCCCCCTTTGTTGTTTCCTCTGATGATGACTTGGAGAACGGTCTGGTTGTCTGGACCTCCGTTCTTGGAGGCCTCGGAACCCACCAAACGCCTGCCTCTTGTCGGACCGGTGCTGTGACTGGGCGTAGGCCTTGGGCATGGCCTTTGTAAGAATAGATAAAGACTTTGCAGTTTGCGAGCTGTTCTTCTTTTTTATCTAATTCCTCATCCGTTGTGGAGTGGAAGAGGTCACTGCCCTTGAAGGGAAGGTCCAATATGCGTTCATGGACATCGGGATTGAACTTAGTAGCCCGGAGCCAGGCCGTCCTTCTCATGTCTGTGGCAATGCAGATGTCCTGGGCAGAGGTATTGATGTGGGTCACGGTGGACTCCATAATGTTGTGCGCTACCAGCCTGGATTCTCCTAGTCCCACCTTAAAGGGCATTTGGCTCTGTGCCGGAAGTTCAGGGAGGAAGTCTGCCATTTTCCACCAGAGCCCTTGGTTAGCGGCTGCCAACATGGCATCTGCGTTGGCCTTCCACGGGTGCAAGGAGGCGTTGGAGTACAGCTTCTTCCCGTACGCCTCCAAGATCTTCTCCTCCTTGCCTAGCAGCATCGAGGACGAGGTGGCCGAGGACGACTGCGGCTTGAAATAGAGTGATGCTGCATCTATCACAGAAGAGTACGGTTGAGGATGTGCTGAAAGCAAGAGTGTGTCCCCCACCATTTGCCTGTATTTGACGTTGAGGTGCCGAGTGACAGGCTGGGCCGAGTGTGGCTTGAGCCACCCTTTCTTGGCCAGGGCAACTACTTCTTTCTGCATCGGTATCCCTGTTTTGGTAGGGGGTCTTAGGGTGTGAATTCTGCTAAGACCCCCTCCTCGGGCTGCTCTACCTCGGGCTGAGGAAGGCCCACATACTCTGCCAAACCTGAGCTGGTGGATTAGTGCTGGGCGATGTGGGCTGCAGAGTGGAGACCGGAGCCGGTGGCTGCTGCATAGGCTGGTGTGGAACTGCCTGTACTGTGGGAAGCAGGGAAGCCAGAATCGGAGGGGGCGGCTGGGGCTGCGGCATCTGCGCTGGGGCATGTGGCACCAGAGCCATCAGAGGAATGACTATGGGTGCCGGTGGGGAGACCTGAGGGAGCATGTCCCTGATGGCATCCCAGAGGAAGAACCTGTCTTCGGAGGCTGAAGAGGTGGCAGGTGATATTGACCGAGTGGCCGAGGGCAGCTGGGACCGGGGCACACACTGCTTGGGGTGCAGGGGAAACCTGCCCTGCGGATGGATAAACTGTAGGCCACACACCTGGCTGAAACCAGTCCCGCCTTGTGACTCTTTCCTCCACCCGCTACGCAAGAGGGGTTATTGGATGAGTGGCCATTTTGTCTGGCGCGGCGACCATTATGAGCTGCGTGCCACGTGCCGAAGTCATGGTGCCTGGCTCGCTGGAACCAGCCCCGTCCAAAATGCTTGGTGTTGGAACAACAGGCCTATCACGCACCTCAAGCCATGACTTGGAAGGTGTATTGCCCTTGGCAGAGCTGCCTGTAGTGCTGCGTGAAGGCGCCGTCTCGGACATGATGCTGGTGCTAGGGCGTTGTCCCTCGGGAGTAACCCAGGTAAAAGAACCTTGCAGTCCCTCAGCACTGATACCGAAAGGATCCGGAGACCCCTCGATCGTGAGGCTGTTAGCTGGACTAGCCTTGGTACTTGTGCCGGTACCAGGGCGTTGCCCCTTGGGAGTAATCCCGGTATTTCCGGCCGAGACTGGTAGGCATTTTGCCCTCAGCAGTTCTGCCAGTAATACTGCGTATAGGCGCCTCCTCAGTACTAGGGTGTGGCCCCTAGGGTGAAGACCCGGTAAAAGAACCTTCCGGTCCTCAGTCACCGGGAGGACCCACTGACCCCTCGGCCTACCGGCCGATAGCTGTCTTAGCCTCAGTACTTGTGCTGGTAGGAGAACCTGAGTGGTTCCTCCCGTGCAGGCGAGTCCTTTGTAGGAGTCTACCTTGCGGGGTGCGCTGGAAAAGAGTGGCCCTACCTTGGGCCTTGATCGATGATCGACAAAGTCCTTCCGGTCCTCTGGAGGTGATCTCTGTAAGATCCCTCTCCACCTGGCTAGTCTTTCTTCAGAGACCTCAAGGAAAGCGTGTTGCATGCGGTTTAAGCTCGCCAGCCGTGGTCAGGGCCAAGGCAACCTAGGCAGAGGGCGTGGGTGGTTTGAAGTTGGAAAGAGACTGTCGCAGGAGGACACTTGCTAAACGTGACGCCTGAGGACCGAGTAAATGAATGATAAAAAGACAAAAAGCCAGAAGAGACGAAGTATCCGCGCATGGAATTACATGGCCGAAGCCAAACTCGGGAGCGCTGGTGAATTTGGCCTGTTCCTGTTGACGGGGAAAAGGGGACTGAGGAGAAAGGTTCTGTCTCCCGTCCCTTGCGAGAGACGCCCATACAGTATGGAGGAAAGGGGACGGGATGTAAGAGTAGGCCTATAATAACTGTATTTTAATACTTATATAAACTGAATTATTGTATGCCATACTGTATTGACTCATTGAAGGCCCCTGACCTCACTCTCCTGAAAATAAGCCTTGACTGCTCTTCATTGCTACCTTGAATCGGTTTCGGGCAACCTTTCATAGTTCCCTGTTCCCTATAGCTAGGGTGGCCTCCTAAAATCTGTCCTCCACCCACATTCTAGAAATCCATCTTAACAGAGACACTGAAAATTAAAAGTACAATTATTGTTGTGTTGTAATGATGTAGCCACTTTTAAAGATGTTTCGCAAGCCTGCAGTGCTTAACTGCATGCATCCGTAACACCAGCACTGGGGTGCTTTGCTTTATTTGGAAAAAAGAATTAAGAGCCAGGGCTTGCCATTTTTCTTTTGGGGGGCAACCAATGTGATATAATATTCTGCTGCCCGGTTGTTCATAACGGTCAGGGGTAGTTGGTTTCACATATCGTCCTTATATGACAAAATTAACATTTTATATTATGAGAAGCAGTGGCAACAGAAGACTTTGCAATGTGGTGGGGAGTAGGTACGGACTCAAACTGCGTCAAGGTCATTTTCTATCTCACAGTGTGGTACAATCAGTGTAAAAGTCTCATTTTACCAATCCAGGGTATTTTATAAATGTTTTGCAGGTGAGGAGGTAGATGGGATGGGAAATCTGTTTACTCCTGAACCTTTCTGACCTGACTACACAGCGAAGGGGATCATTTTATAAGGGGTGGAGTGCCAAACAGGGCTGACATCGAGGGTACACGCGGCGGAACAGAGTCCACCCACTTTTTTCAGAGGGTGGACCCTGTCCTCCCCCAGCTAAAATGAGAACCATTGAATGGCGTTTTTGAATTTATGCATTAAAGCCGACCATGGGGATTGAACAACAGTCAACATGTTTGCAGGCCAGACACGGTGAAATGACCCATTCCGGTACTGCAAGCCCATCGAAAACATTTGTATTGGTTCTTGCAGTTTAAAAGATGCAAACCTTGTAAAGTTTTCAAAAACACTATTAGAAGAAAATATCCTCTCTTGGTTTTGTGTGTGTTGATTTTTTGAAAAGGTAAATGACATTCGCCTTGTGCAATTTGTGTGGTTATGCAAAGCCAATTTAATGAAATGTGCATATTTCACCTTGATATGCTAATTTCTGGCAACGTCACATCCCATTGCATTTGTTGAGGAGTCCCCCTACTTAATTTTTAGGACTGGACCCCTGATGCCAAAGGAAGTCGTGAAAACAAGGTGCAATACCTTTACACACAGGGTCATTTTTCATTGGGAAGAGCAGTAAATGAAGGCGTAAAAACAAAGCATAAAACATGTATGCCTTGTTTTACTTCTCTGGGGCATGTTCCTTCTCTTTGGAGCGGGGACAGGAAACAAGGCAGAATAATTATTTCTGCCGTACTTTCCTCCTCTGCTTTCAAAGTGCACTTAGTTCCACACTGGCATGAGATTTTCACGCAGGCGCAAAGCGAATGAATTCCTCTGGAATCTGCCTACGTTTAGCAACTGCTTAAAGCGGGCGAATCACTTAGGATTTCACTGAAAAATGCCATTTGCAAAGCAATTTGCAGGGAACATTTACATCTCTTTAAGAAATAGGGAGGAAAATGTAAGGGTAAAAGCAAGTTTGCTTGTTTTTACTCTTTCAGTCACCACTTAGGTTTGTAAAAGTTGAACCTTGCATGCTGGGGACACAACATCATGCAATTGCGAACATTGGCAGGTACTTGCATGCAATTAACACTTTTTTTGCAATAAAATGACCCCCCCCATGTTCTTTTTCAAGGTGCATCATATTACATGGTCCATGTAAATTGCATAAGAGAACTTGTTACACGTTCATTTAAGTGCAAACAAGTCCATTCTATGCACATTTCAGCATTTGAAAATTGACGCTATACAAATGACAAGTACATTACAATACAATTTGCACCTGTGGTCGGTCAGAAGGAGGCGAAAGTCTGTCATGTGCCGTGTTCAACTTGCTTTTAAGGATGCCCCACCTAACAAAACTAAGCTAGAGAGCTCGCCCTCAGATGTGAAGCCCAAACTTAATAGTCCGTCCTGTGTCAGAACTGGCCCAAGCTGACACTGCCACTACTAATACAAAACGAAAAGACCAAGGGAATGACTCCCTACTCCTGGCAGATGCTTCCCAGCACAAGTCTATTCAATATGATATCTTCAAATAGCCTCTCACTATTTCTTGTAATAGCTCCTTCAGTTCATTCAATGGGTCGTCCCAGAATTTTGGGTATTTGTTCCCGCTGTTTCTCCAAATATTTGTCTTCTTCTAAGGATGCATAGCAAAGTCTCTCTTTGATTCTTATTCCTCTCGCAGTCTTGCCATTCACAGTAGTACATATCACATATCCCTAAGCAGTTACCATGCTTTGGCCACTCACTGGGACAAGTATATCTGCCCCCTGGAAGATCTTCGCTCTTGACACACTTTTGCCAATCACTGAGACGAGGATGCAGGGTCCCCGAGTGATCTTCTGTTATGCTCACCTGGTTTGTGCGGGGACGTTGGGGCACGGTTGGAGCCCTCCCTGGACTTGGCTCCCCTGGCTCGTTTTTCTCCCCCAGCTGCTGCAATGTCGACTGCTCTGGTTGCTGGTACTGCCTGATTTCTCGTAAGGATGAGCTCTCTGTCCTGCTTCTCATTAGCAGGGGCGCCTTGGATGGACCTATTTGCTCCACTGGTCCGTGGATGTGGCGGCCCAGGCCGGCTGCGACCAACCACTTGGAAGGTAAGTGTTATTAACAATGATTATTGTCCGTATTCTTATGCAATTTCTTTGCCGTGATTACAGTTTGTGATTCTTGCAATGTCTTTTCTCCAGTGGCGTCGCCAGGAATAAAATTTAGGAGGGGCACAGAGGGGGCCAAAGACAAAAGTAGGGGGGCACAGACAAAAGTAAAGGGAGAACATGATCACTGCTCATCTTAGGTAGGGGGGGACAAGGGGGGGCACAGGGTTTCACAGGGGGGGCCCGGCCCCCCCAGGCCTCCCCCTAGCGACGCCACTGCTTTTCTCTCCCCTATTGGTATGAAGATGGCTGCTTGGGGTCACAGTGTTTTGAGCGAGCCCCAAAGATGCCGCAGAGGATAGCAAAGCTTTCAAATAGATGGTAAATTGGCTTTACGGGTAGAACGCAAGGCTAAGGTGTTGCGAAGCCTCTACAGTTTCTAACCTTGTGTGTTTTTTTCTCTTGCAGGGAAGGCCTGGGGGCATCAAGCGAGAAGCGGCTGTTCGAAGGCCTGTCCACGGTTGCAGGATGGATGACTCCGTGAGATGATGGATGGAAGATAAGGTCCTGCGTAGCTGGATGTCAGGAACATGTGAGGATGCGCTCCCACTCCGATGACTATGGAGATCACGTAAGATGCAATGCGCTGTAGGCGATGGAGTGCAGGAGACAGGTAAGGTGTGCTTACAGCAATGGTGTAGCTAGAGCAAGGTAAGATTCGCTCTCCGCGATGGTGTAACTGGAGCCGGGTGAGGTGCGCTCTCCGCAATGGTGTAGCTGGAGCCAGGTAAGGTGCGCTCTCCGCGATGGTGTACCTGGAGCCGGGTAAGGTGCGCTCTCCACGATGGTGTAGCAGGAGCCGGGTAAGATGCGCTCTCCGCGATGGACTGGAACCCACAGGATGCGCGTCGAGATGATGAGCTGGAAAATAGGTAAGAACTCTGCAGGTGGCGGTAAGCGTTACGCTGCAGAATGCAGGCTAACGCGAAGTGCCAATAGTTGGGCGGGTTGGCCTTAAAGAGGCTGGCCCCGGCCCCTCCCTTTGGCCCCACCTTGTGGCTCCACCTTGCCACTCCCAGAGGTTCTTGTATGTGCTCCCCAATGTTCTCCTATGCCCATGCCCGGCCTGGATGCACGTGCCTTGGGCACAAAGTGCAAAGTACACTTTTGCATGAGCCTGGTGCCAGGGGCACCAGGACTGGGTCCATTTGGACTCTTTAGGTGTCAAAAACAAGGGCCCTTGTCCAGTAGCCATGACAGCACTGACCCTCAAAGCCCCTCTCATGGGAGTTCTTCTCTCTGGTCCTGGTTTGGTGGGGTTATCACGATGGAACCGTCTGATTAGTCAAGCGCATGGACACATTCAACAGGTTCCCAAGTGCGATCTTGAGGTCCGTAACCTTCCCAGTCGATCAAGTAGTACAGTTTTGATCGTACTAACTTAGAGTCCAAAATATCTTTAACCTCGTACTCAGGTTCTCCCTCTATGATCTCAGGCTCAGGTGTTTTTTTTATCCTAGTCTCTGGTTTCACGGGTTTTAGGAGGGAAATATGAAATACTGGATGGATCCGCATATTGGCTGGTAGATCTAATTTTATGGCCGCAGGATTAATGATGGCTTTGATGGGGTAAGGTCTGAGGTATCGTGGACGGAAGACCCGCGGTCCCTTCAATGGAATATTCTTGGATGCCAACCATACTTTATTACCGACTTGATAATGTGGGGCTTCCCTTCTATGCCTATCTGCAAACCTTTTTTGTTGTTCCTTAACCTTGATTAGGTTCTTGGTTGCTTCCTTAAGAGTTTGAGTAATGGTCTTATGTAAGGAAGTGATCGCTGGCATCTCTAGTTCATCAAGCAGAACAAAGGAGGACGTCCGAGGGTGCCGACCATCCATAGTATAGAATGGGGTTTGTCCAGTACTAGTGTGAATGGAGTTATTGTAGGCAAATTCAGTCAACCAGAGAATGATTTTCCAAGACCCTTTCGTCTGCTGCAACATACATCTCAGGTATTGCTCTAGTGTCTGATTGGTCCTTTCAGTTTGACCATCGGTTTGGGGATGGTGACTTGTGGATTGGTAAAGATCGATTTGCGCTACTTTACAACATCTCCTCCAGAAGGCTAAAACAAATTGAGTTCCACGATCTGAAACCAGTACAGAGGGAAAGCCATGTAGTTTGATTATTTGCTCCAATAATACAGTGGCCAGGGTTGCAGCAGTGGGAAGCCCCTTGAGTGGAATAAAATGTGTCATTTTGGAGAATAAGTCTACTATGACCAGAATTGTGTTGAAGCGGTCGCAGGGTGGCAGATCGGTAATGAAGTCCATGGACAGCGTATGCCATGGTGCTGGTGGTACAGCTAACGAACGCAATAACCCTGCGGGACTTAACTTTTGAGATTTCTGTTGCGCGCAAACACCGCAGGTGCAATAAACTGAACCACGTCCTTTCTCCAGGTTGGCCACCAGAAGTTCTTCCGAATTTTGGCCCGAGTCTTGGTAATTCCAGGATATCCCTCTACTAAATGACTCGTGGTAATTTTCTATAATTTAGTTTTGTATTTCCTTGTCTTAAATATACAGTCTTCCCTGAAAATAAGGTAAGTTATCCTTGATGGAGCACTGGTCCCCTTTAGCCAACCACATTTGTTGGGCTGTTTGGTCCATTTGAGATTGGAGCTCGACCTTCAAGTCTTCCCAGCAGGCGGTCACTGCGATCTGGTTTTGAATCCGTTCCTCAGGAATAATGGGTACTGGTACAGAGCGTCGACTTTCCCATTATGCACTCCTGGTCTGTAAGTCATAATAAAATTGTACTCTGCGAAGAAAAGAGCCCAGCGAAGCTAACACGAAGATTGGGCCTTAGCAGTTTTCAAATATTGCAGATTACGATGGCCTGTGATAACTGTGACTGTATGTCTTGCTCCTAGAAGGTAGTGTCTCCAGGTTTTAAGAGCTCCTTTAGTTGCCAGTAACTCCTTGTCAGTAATAGCATAGTTAATTTCTGGTGCAGTAAACTTACGGGACCAAAAGGCTATAGGATGTAATTGTCCCAAGTCTGGGCCCTTTTGAGATAATACCGCCCCCATGGCCACACTGGAGGCATCTGTTTCAACTACGTAGGGCAGGTCAGGTCGGGGGTGCCGGAGAACTGGTGCTGACGTGAAGGCCAGCTTTAATTCTTGGAAGGCTTTTTCAGCTTCGGGGGACAAGGAAAACATGTTATTCTTTCTCAGTAGATAAGTGATTGGAGGAACGATCTGAGAAGACCCCGGGATAAATTGTCTGTAAAAATTGGCAAATCCGAGCACGCTCTGCACTCCTTTGCTTGATGTTGGGGATGGCCATTGAAGGATAGCATCCACTTTGCGAGTGTCTATGTGCACCCCTTGTGGGGTAAGCATGAAGCCCAAAAATTCGACCTCCATGAGATGGAAAAAGCATTTTTCCAATTTGGCAAACAGCCAATGCTTACAAAGCTTTTCCAGAACTGCCCTTACATGGGCAACATGATCTTCCTTGGACGCTGAGTAAATAAGAATGTTGTTGATGTAAACAAGATCGCAGGCGTCCAACAATTTGTGAAATACATCGTTTATGAAGAAGGGGAATGCCTCTGGTGCTTTTCATAGCCTAAAGGGCATAACCTGATACTTGAAGAGCCCGCATTTGGTTTGGAATGCTGTCTTTCATTTGTTGCCCTTTTTCACTCTTACCAAATGATAAGCTCCTCGTAGGTCCAATTTTGTATAGATTTGATCATTTTTCACCTGGTCAAGTAACTATTACAATGCGTCCAATATGAGACAGAACAATTATGCAGTTCACTAACCTGGGCAGCGGGCGGACTCCGTACCAGCAACAAGGCAGATAGTGAAGGCTTCCCGGGAAACCCTGCTCCCTCCCAGCCGTTAGCTTCAGCTGAGGAGGAACCACAGTCCCCAGGGAAAACCCTCCGGGGAAGAAAAACCCTGTGTTGTAATGACAGGATACTGTAGACCTTCAGGATGAATCAGCCAGCTTCCCTTCAAAAGATCCGGTGCAGACGAAGCTGGTCCTGGACGGAAGAAAGGAGAGGTAAGTTTTTTCCACTTTCGATCGTCTGTTGTTGATACGAATAGCTATGTTAACTTACTCCGGGTATGGAGTTGAGAGATTCGAGAAGTCTGTGTAAAGTCTTCGGGAAGGGGGTGAGTCCTACGAGGAAAGAGAGAGAGTTTCCGGAAACCCGAAGCGGATGTTAGTATTTGAGCTAAGAATGGGGAGAGGATTGAAGGGAACTATAAACCCTCAAGACTCACTCTTTAGGTTGGAAGCGGACCTTAGGGGAGAGGAGGTGAGCAGACGGAGTCCGGAAAATGGCCTAATGGAGGAAAGGGCAGAGAGCACAGTTAGTTAGATACAGAAAACTATAGATAGGAGGACGGAACATGAAACAGATTCCCTAGGAACGAACTTACGAAGCGCCGATCTGGAGAGTAGCGACGCATTTGCTTAACTTCCTGGTCGGGTTATATGGAGTCACATGATCGTCGCGGCGTGAAGGAAAACAACGTGCAACCTCTGCAGCGGGAGCTTCACAATCAGATTCAGAGGCGTCCGCCATCTTGGGTGAGTAGGAATGCATTGTGTTGTACACCCGATGCTGTCGCCAAAGCGACCACCGGTGCAAAGGTGTAACAGTATGCCCCCTCCTACGAGGCGCACAACCCGGCTTCCCAGGGTGCCGCCTGAAAAACCGTCGAACCAACGAGGGAGCATGAACCCCCGATGCCAATTCCCAAGTCCGTTCGGCAGGAGAATAGCCCTTCCAGTCCACAAGAAATTGCAACCGGCCTCTGTGATATCTGGAATCGCAAATTTCTGCCACTTCATACTCTGGTCCCGTATCAGTCATCATCGGAGGAGGACGAACTGCAGGGGTGCGTTGAAATCTATCCTTCACGGATAGTTTGATCTGGGAGACGTGAAAGACCGGATGAAGACGGGCCCAGGAAGGAGGCAGCGCTAGTCGGACTGCCACCGGACCGACAAAAGATTTCACTTTAAACGGTCCAAAATATCTGGGCGACAGCTTGGACGGCACCAGATGTCTCGGGAGGAATCGGGCTGATAACCAGACCGCATCCCCGACTTGAAGGGATGGCAGATCTAGTCGACGGCGATTAGCTGCCCTCTTGGCTCGATCTTGGGCGGCCTGCAGAGCTATTCGAGCGAGCTGTTGACCCTTCTGAATACCATCGACTAGACTGTCTATTCCAGGACAATTGGCAGAGGACTTAGAGATGGACGGTTCAAAGGATGGATGAAATCCATAGGAACAGTAAAAAGGACTGGTCTTTAGTGCCGAATGACTGGCATTATTGTATGCATATTCAGCCAAGGGTAGGAGATCTCCCCAATCATCCTGTGCCGCAGAAACAAAACAGCGCAGATATGTCTCTAGTGTTTGGTTTAGGCGCTCAGTCTGCCCATTTGTTTGGGGATGATATCCTGAGCTAAGGGCTCTATTGATTCCCAATGATTGACAAATACCCTTCCAAAATTGCGAGATATATTGGGGACCCCGATCAGACACAATAGTGTTAGGAAGACCGTGTCTAGAGAATATTTCTGAAATAAATATCTTTGACATAAGAGCAGCCCCAGGGAGTTTTTGCAGAGGAATGAAATGGGCCATCTTCGTGAAATAGTCAATAGTCACCATAACGGTGGTGTAACCCGAGGACAACGGAAGGTCGACAATGAAGTCAGTGGAAATGACTTGCCAGGGCTTGTCCGGAATTGGCATACAGGTGAGTAAACCAAAAGGTGGATACCTGGGAGTCTTAGACTGTAGACAAACCGTGCATGCTGATACATAATCTTGGACATCCTTGGTTATCCCTGGCCACCAAAAATGACGAGTAGTCAGCTCAAGGGTGTTTTGATATCCTCGATGCCCGGCTGCCTTGGAGTCATGACACATGAACAGGACTTCTTTCTGAAGTGTCGGGGTCGGAATAAATACCTGATCCTTAAAAAAGTAGTATCCCTTCTCCTGAGTCAGCGAATGAGTCTCTTGTAAGTTCCTGCAGATTGGATCTAGACGTGCCGTTTCCTGTCTGACAATATGTAGAAAATCAGTCACTGTTGCCAGAAATGTAGCTTTAGGAAAGAAAGGCTCAGAATGGAACTTTTTGATAGGAGGATCCTTTCTTGAAAGCGCATCTGCTCGGAGGTTTTGATTCCCGGGAAGGAAAGTAAATTCTATCCGAAACGGTAGAAAAAAATGAGCCCAGCGAGCTTGTCGACTGTTAGTGGTATGGGCTTGTTGCAATACTTTGAGGTTGTGATGGTCGGTTCGAACCTCGACCGGGTAGGCCGAGCCCAGCAATAGATGTCTCCACTCCTCAAAGGCTCGCTTGATTGCCAGCAATTCTTTATCGAGGACTGAATAATTTATTTCCGAGGAGGAGAAGGTCTTGGAGAGATAAGCAACTGGTCCTTCTACTCCTGACTCGTCCTTTTGCAAAAGAATTGCTCCTAGAGCATGGTGAGACGCATCAGTCTCGACAATGAATGGTCGAGACTGGTCTGGGGTGAGCAAAACGGAAGCAGACGTGAAAAGATTCTTTAGTTCCGAAAAGGCTTTCTGCGCAGGGTCATCCCAAACGAAAGTCTTCCCCTTCTTCAGAAGACTGGTAATGGGAAGCACGGTCTCGGAGAATCCTGGGATGAATTTTCTATAAAAATTAGCGAACCCCAAAAATCGTTGGATCTCTTTGACGTTCGAAGGGGAAGGCCAATCTAATATAGCCGAGATCTTCCGAGGGTCCATAGAAATCCCCTGGGCAGACAGCACGAACCCAAGATACGTAACTTGGTTCCTGTGGAACTCGCATTTTGCCAGTTTGCAATACAGCTGGTTGGCCTTAAGTCGGTCTAATACCAAATTGACATGTCGGATGTGTTCCTCTATTTTCTGTGAAAAGACTAGAATATCATCCAAATAGACGATTACATAGTGAAGGAGTACATCGGCGAATAGATGGTCCATGAAGCGCTGAAAAACAGCGGGAGCATTAGCCAACCCAAACGGCATCACCCTATATTCGTAGTGACCGAATGGGGTCCGAAAGGCAGTCTTCCACTCGTCGCCAGGGGCGATGCGAATCAAGTGATATGCCCCTCGTAAATCCAACTTGGTATAGAGCGAAGCCCCTTGAACGGCTTCCAGAATGTCTGGGATAAGCGGCATTGGATACTTATCCGGGATGGTGACCTTATTGAGCCCTCGGTAGTCTATGCATGGCCGTAGTTCCTCTGTATCCCTTTTGGGAATGAAGAATAACGAAGCACCGGCGGGTGATTTGGACTCAGTTATAAGACCGTTTTGAAGATTAGTCTGAAGGTAGTCTTTGAGAGCCTTTTTCTCCGGTTGGGATAAGATGTACATTCGGCCAAAAGGTATCGGTTGATCAGGGAACAAATCTAAATGACAGTCATCCCGACGGTGAGGAGGTAATGTAGGGTATTCTGGCTGAGAAAATATGGACTGAAATTGTTGATGACACCTCGGGATCTGACTGACCATCCCAATCGAGGAGCCTTCGGTTGGTACTACCATCATGGAAGGTGCTTGAATGCCAACAGATGATTGAGTAAGACAATGGGAAACACAATATTCGGAACCTAGAAACAAAGTTCCTGCCTTCCAGTTTATAAAAGGATTATGGGTTCGCAGCCACGGTAAGCCCAAAATAATGGGAAAATGAGCAGTTTTTATCAGGTCAAAAACTAACGTCTCCTGGTGGGTTGAAATTAGGCATGTAAGAGGAGTAGTCTGTTCTCGAATGGGTCCAGAACTAAGGGGACAACCATCCACCCCCTGAATGGGTGTTATACACGTCTTGGTGGATCTAATGATTCCATGCTTCGCAGCCCATTGGTCATCAATAAAGTTGCCAGCTGCTCCGCAATCGATCAATGCCGGAACCCCACGTAGCTCTAAGTCTGGTAATTTCAAGATCAGGGGAAGTACTAACATAGTGTGTTCCGTAATGTCCTCTTTAAGAGAAGTACCAAGTCTCTTTGGGGAACTCCTTTCAGGACCTCCTGCCGTGGTTCCCCTTACGACAGGGTCTTGGCGTTTCCCCGCATCGGATTCCTTGTCCGACGAGGAGGGACGACGGGACAATCCTTCAGCATGTGAGATGAAGCCCCACAGTACATACATAGGCCCTGACTCATCCGTCTTTCTCTTTCGCCCTCTGACAAAGGGCCTCTGGCCACTCCTATTTGCATGGGTTCGTCGGGTTTCTGGGATCGAGAAACCGGGGAAGGAGAACTAGAGAATAGTTGAGAGGGTTTCCCTCTCTTCTTCTCATGGAAGCGTTCATGGAGACGGTAATCAATCTGCATGGTGAGCGCAATCATCTCGGCTAAATTGGCGGGACGAGGAACCTTCGAGACTTCATCTTTCAGTTCCTCGGAAAGACCTCTGCGAAACAGCGTGAGGAGACCGTCATCCGGCCACCCTGTTTCAGCTGATAGCTGTTTAAATTGAGTCACGTAACTCATAAGATCTTTATTTCCCTGTTTTAAATCTAGCAGTTTCTCCTGAGTAGAGACTGAAATTTCCTGCCTACTAAACATAGACCGCAAACTGTTAGTAAAGGCTGGGTATGAGTCTAGAATGGCATTTTCTGAGGTGACTAAGGGTGTCGCCCAGGCCAATGCAGGGCCTGCCAAGTGGGATATCAGATAACCTACTTTGTCCTTATCAGAAGGGAAAAAACGTGCTTTGAAGGTAAACTGAACCAGGCAACTATCCAGGAACTCCTTGAGTTTGTGCGGGTTTCCGTCATACTTATCGGTATGCAAGGCATAAGGAGGAGTTTCTGAAAACGCTCGAGCGACCTGTTGTCTTAACTGAGCATTGTCTTGTTTTAGAGATTGCATCTCCAGAGACATAGACTGCATAGCAGCCATCAATTGTTGCATTTGTTGCTCCATCGGAGTCCACCGTCTGCACAAGAGCCTGTGATAGGATATTTCCTATATTTAGGCGTCGCTAACTATTACAATGCGTCCAATATGAGACAGAACAATTATGCAGTTCACTAACCTGGGCAGCGGGCGGACTCCGTACCAGCAACAAGGCAGATAGTGAAGGCTTCCCGGGAAACCCTGCTCCCTCCCAGCCGTTAGCTTCAGCTGAGGAGGAACCACAGTCCCCAGGGAAAACCCTCCGGGGAAGAAAAACCCTGTGTTGTAATGACAGGATACTGTAGACCTTCAGGATGAATCAGCCAGCTTCCCTTCAAAAGATCCGGTGCAGACGAAGCTGGTCCTGGACGGAAGAAAGGAGAGGTAAGTTTTTTCCACTTTCGATCGTCTGTTGTTGATACGAATAGCTATGTTAACTTACTCCGGGTATGGAGTTGAGAGATTCGAGAAGTCTGTGTAAAGTCTTCGGGAAGGGGGTGAGTCCTACGAGGAAAGAGAGAGAGTTTCCGGAAACCCGAAGCGGATGTTAGTATTTGAGCTAAGAATGGGGAGAGGATTGAAGGGAACTATAAACCCTCAAGACTCACTCTTTAGGTTGGAAGCGGACCTTAGGGGAGAGGAGG
The DNA here is from genome assembly GCF_040938575.1 of Ambystoma mexicanum. NCBI lineage: Eukaryota > Metazoa > Chordata > Amphibia > Caudata > Ambystomatidae > Ambystoma > Ambystoma mexicanum. Next base: position 204,758,450 of record NC_090940.1, read on the forward strand.
TGAGCAGACGGAGTCCGGAAAATGGCCTAATGGAGGAAAGGGCAGAGAGCACAGTTAGTTAGATACAGAAAACTATAGATAGGAGGACGGAACATGAAACAGATTCCCTAGGAACGAACTTACGAAGCGCCGATCTGGAGAGTAGCGACGCATTTGCTTAACTTCCTGGTCGGGTTATATGGAGTCACATGATCGTCGCGGCGTGAAGGAAAACAACGTGCAACCTCTGCAGCGGGAGCTTCACAATCAGATTCAGAGGCGTCCGCCATCTTGGGTGAGTAGGAATGCATTGTGTTGTACACCCGATGCTGTCGCCAAAGCGACCACCGGTGCAAAGGTGTAACAGTAACTCAGGGATGAGCGGCAGAGGGTATCTATTCTTAACAGTGATCTGGTTCAATGGCCTATAATCTATACAAGTTCTGAGGTCCCCTTCCTTCTTTGGTGCGAAGAAGACAGCTGAGGAGGCAGGAGACTTGGATGGGCGGATGAATCTGTTGGCTAGGTACTGATCTAGGTACGTCCTCAAATGCTGATTTTCTTGCTCAGTCAGAGCGTAAATTCGACTGCAAGGGATTTGTGCTCCAGGAACCAGGTCGATTTGGCAGTCATAAGGTCTGTGTGGAGGCAGGGTGTTTGCTTGTTCCTTTTGGAACACGTCCAAATAGTCCAGATATTCGGGAGGTAATGAACCAGAGACGCCTAGGAGTGGTTTCACATTGAGTTGTATATTCCTCACATCTCTGTGGTAGAAACTCTTTGCACATTCTTGAGGAAAGCTCAGCTCCCTTGTGCGCCAGTCAATCCTAGGGTTGTGGGTTTCTAGTCACGGCATTCCTAGGATCATTTGGAACTGGGGGGCCCCAATAAGATCAAAAGAAATGTCTTCCCGATGACCATCCTGACACATTAGCATCACCTTGTCGGTATGTTGCGTTACTGGGCTGGAAGACAACTGAGAGCCATCCACTGCAGTGACGTTTTCTGATTGTCATTTTTGCTGGAGACGAAGGCCTATCCGTGCGGCCAGATTTTGATCGATGTAGTTTCCCACCACTCCACTATCAATGTAGTCTTCGAGAGTGTGCACCTTTGATGGTTGTTGGTGGTGAATCAGAAGTGCCGGGATGACCAGGAGTGAGGTATGTACAACTTTCTTTATTCCGCTCGACAAGTGGACCACTACACTTGCCGGGCATCAGATTTTTCCGAAATCTGTTCCTTCTCTTTGTTGCCGTTGTCTGTGGCACCTACCGTTTTCTTAGGGGGTTTTATGGGGCAATCTCTGAGGAAATGTCCAGCTTTTCTGCAATATAAACAGAGTTGCTGTTGCCTCCTTTTTTCCCTTTCGGCCTTGGAAATAGGGGCTTGTAGTCCCCCAATCTGCATGGGACCAGTGGGTTCATGAGCCTTAGTTTGGTTGTCTCAAGATCGCATGTAAACTGACCTCCCTTCAGTTCTTGTGCGGTCCATCTTTCGGTCCTGTAAACTATGGTCCAATTGCACTGTCGGATTGATATACTCCGCACAACACTCGGGAGGGTTGACCACTTAGCACATCTTTTAGCTCACCACGTAGACCCTGGTAAAGCAGTGTGGTCCTTTTCTCCTCCGGTCAATTAGTCTGTGCTACGAGGAAATTGAAGGTGGCAATTTAAGTCAACAAATTGTGGCTTCCTTGTCTGAGAGACAACAGTTTGTTATCTAAGGCTTGTCCTTCGGTGTGTCTGGCAAACAATTTTTCCAATTCCCGTTGGAATTCCCCAAAATCTCCAAGTATTGGATCATCCTGATTTACTAATGGTATGGACCAGTCGGCTGCGCTGCCTCCCAAATATGAAAGTACAAAGGCAACTCTTGCGCTATCATTAGGGAAGGCCCCAGGGCGACACAAAAAGTGTAGGCGGCACTGGTTCATGAATATGGCATATTTATTGGGGTCGCCGGTGAAACGCTCTGGCGGGGCCAGTGGGACTGCCCCTGGAATCACCACTTGCACTGGTGGTGATGGCTGCGGCAAAGGAGTTTGTGCAATTCCGGGTAACGGAACCTGCCCTGCGTGTGTCTGAAGCATTTGTCTTGCCAAATCATCTGTCCGTTCACAGGCTACAATAAGGTCTCTCCTCAATGCATTGGTCTCTTGTCTAGAGGCATGCACTTCAGCCCGCAGCTCCCCCAGTAATTGGGCCAACTGGTCAGTTTCCGAGGTCTCCATAATGCCCAGGCAGAGATTCGGAGAGGCTTCGGGTTCTGTTACGCTCACCTGGTCTCTGAAGGGGCGTTGGGGCATGGGTGGGGCCCTCCCTGGACTTGGCTCCCCTGGATCGGTTTTATCCCCCAGCTGCTGCAATGTCAACTGCTCTGGTTGCTGGTCCTGCCTGATTTCTTGTAACAATGTGCTCTCCGTCCTGCTTCTCATTAGCAGGGGCGCCTTGGATGGACCTAGTTGCTCCACTGGTCCATGGATGTGGCGGCCCAGGCCGGCTGCGACCAACCACTTGGAAGGTAAGTGTTCTTAACAATGATTATTGTCCATATTCTTATGCAATGTCTTTTGCCGTGATTATAGTTTGTGATTCTTGCAATGTCTTTTCTCTCCCCTATAGGTATGAAGATGGCTGCTGGGGTTCGCAGTGTTTTGAGCGAGCCCCAAAGATGCCCCAGAGGATAGCAAAGCTTTCAAGTAGATGGTAAGTGGGCTTTACGGGTAGAACACAAGGCTAAAGTGTTGGGCGGCCAAGCGTAAGTTATTTGTGCAGTTTCTAAACTTGTGTGTTCTTTTCTCTTGCAGTGAAGGCCTGGCGGCGTCAAGTGAGAAGCGGCGGTTCGAAGGCCTGTCCACGGTTGTAGGATGGATGACTCTGTGAGATGATGGATGGAAGGTAAAGTCCTGCGTAGCTGGATGTCCGGAACAAGTGAGGATGCGCTCCCACTCCGATGACTATGGAGATCAGGTAAGATGCAATGTGCTGCAGGCGATGGAGTGCAGGAGATAGGTAAGGTGTGCTCTCCGCGATGGTGTAGCTGGAGCCGGGTAAGGTGCGCTCTTCGCGATGGTATAGCTGGATCCGGGTATGGTGCGCTCTACGCAATGGTGTAGCTGGGGCCAGGTAGGATGCGCTCTCCACGATGGACTGGAACCCAGAGGATGCACGTTGAGGTGATGAGCTGGAAAACAGTTAAGAACTCTGCAGGCGGCGGTAAGCATTACACTGCAGAATGCAGACTAACGCAAAGCGCCAATAGTTGGGTGGGTTGGCCTTAAATAGGCTGGCCCAAGCCTCTCCCTTTGGCCCCGCCTTGTGGCTCCTCCTTGCCACTCCCAGAGGTTCTTGCACATGCTCCCCAATGTTCTCCTATGGCCACGCCCGGCCTGAATGCACGTGCCTTGGGCACAAAGTGTGCAAAGCACACTTTTTCATGAGCCTGGTGCCAGAGGCGAAAGGACTGGGTCCATTTGGACCCTGTAGGTGGCAGAAACAAGGGCCCTTGTCCATTGGCCATGACATCTTCACTCTTCATATACCTTTGACAATTACTGGGACCTGTATGCAGGGTCCCAGAGTGATCTTCACACTTTACGCCTCACTCCCAGTTCTACCGCTCTGCAATGTACCTGTATTGAAGGAGTTCTGCATCACCGGGTCAGCGTTTTCTTTCTCTTCTGCGTGGTTGGTCTGGATGATTCTGCGGTTTTACGTGTGTCCCTCTTTCGAAATGCTTCGCTCTTCTTTGGCGGTCTCGGTGATGGAAGGATTTCTCCTTTGGTAACTTTCCATGCCATTATCTTCCTCCTTTCGGCTGTTGGTTGGGTACTCTCCCCATGAACAGACCTCGTAAGGTCTGTTAGTGGCATATTGCCTACCCGGGCTTTTCTTCACTAGCTCCTCTCGAGCGTCCAGGGACTCTTATGGGTTTTCTCTGCTCTAGTCAGGCAGTGTGCTGCCATCCCTAATTCTCTGTGTCTGCTTGCTGACAAACAAGGCTGTGTCTCCCATGGTTTCCCAGCTTCTCACTTCCTTGTTCTCTTGGCCCACCTCTTTTGATGACGTACTGCTGGACCTTCCCTGGCTTCCACGGAAAGACATTCCTTTGTGTCTGGGCCTTATTCACTTGACAGACAAACACTCTTCATTACTCTCCTGTTCTTAGTCTTCGCCGTACCAGGTTGATATTGTTGTTCTGGTGTTACATTACAAAAACACCTGCAAGAGGAATTTCGTTGTCTGTCAGTTAATACTCTTGTACTGGTTTTTAGGGAATAGTAATAAGGGAGTTCCTTTTGAGAACAGGAGTGTTTATACCCAAGAGGAGAGTCTCTCCCTGTGGTGTCCCGCTTACCGCCACCCCTATGGAGAATGTGGTGTAGCGAACTCACCACCTTTGACTACTGCCTGTCATTTACGCATGGCAGGTAGCTTTTATAATGGACTATTATGGAATCTGCCTGCTTTTGCTCGTGTAAGAAGCAGGCGTATTCCATTGAAAGAATATTTAGACTGCTGCACATTTTCATTTATTTGTATTGCAGAGAGCAAAGATGCAACCAATTGCTGAATCATGTAGAAGGCAATGTAGAAGTCAATTATGGTGGCTAACCCTTATAGGCAGAGCAAGCCTTCTTCAGGGCTGGCCATCATCTTTGTTCTCTTGCAAGCATCCAGGTGGCACAGAACACAGACCGAGAATGCTGAACAAACCCCAGCATCAAGCTACCCTAGTGGGTGGCTCAGGCTTTGCACTTGATGTGCTGTCCTCCATGACCTTGACTTAGTAGTGTTCCCCTCAATTGTTGGGGTAGGATAGACATTCTTCTTTGTTCATTTGACTAAAACAGAAGAATTTTCCTCACATTGTTTGATGACATTCCATGAGCTTATCAGTGAGAGAGTATCCATGCTGTGAGTTTTCCCTGTGGCCCGTGAAGGGGAGGGTTTTGCACCAAGGGTATGTTTGTATGGAGTGTTGAGGATCAATTATCATACGACTATTATTTTGATGGTGATTTCTTTATGAGGGTTTGTATTTATTTATGTATGTTTGTATTTGTATAGAGCGCTAAGCCCTGAGGCATCAAGGCGCTGTTACATGACCAGTTATTCAAATGACTATATAAACATGTTTTACATGCAATGTTGATCAGATATCAATTTATTTTGAGTTTCACAATGCACTTGGCAGACCGCATAAAATGAACATCAGTGTTTTTAGCGCTCTTCGGAAAATCCAATAGGAATACTCGGCTCGCAAGATAGGTGAGAGAAGGTTCACATGTTTGGCTGCAATGGCTAGGAAGGTAGAGCCTCCAGCTTTGGCCCGTTTGAATTTGGGCTGGATGCGTAGGCTGCCCTGGTAGGTCTTGAAGAGGAAGTATTTGTGATTTCTTCAGATAGATAAGGAGGGGTATCCTTGGACAAGCCCCTATACGTGATGGATAGTGTTTTGAAGAGAATCCGCTCACAAATAGGGAGCCAGTGGGCTTTCCTTCAAGCTGCAGTGATATGTTCAACTTTGGGGATGTTCGGAGCTGCCCTAAGTGCGTTATTTTGAATGACCTGCATCTTCCAAATGTTCTGGTCTGTGGTAACTGCAAAAAGGGCATCCTTGAGGTACACCGCAGGTGATGGGTGATCACCACAGGTGATCTCCATCTTCGCAGACAACATTACCACCCTCTTATCAGCTAACACTAAACCCAACTCACAAATCATTTTACTAGGAGAACCCTTGTCTGGTTGGTCGAACTGAAATGCAGCATCAACATAATATCCAATGCACCCTGCGCCTGGTCAGATCACTGTATGATAACCTTTAATATCAAAGCTAATAACCAATGTTCTAAACAGAACATTACACCACCCATCAGCACGAGAAACAAAAAGGACATAACGAGGGAGAAACTGCTCCCACTAATACTGCCCATACTAAACAATGCCTCTGAGTCATGCGCTGACCCCCACGGTCTAAGTTGACACCTTTAATCAATCCGTACTCAAAGCCATTAATACCATTGCCCCACTTAACCTACGGAAACCCAAACTGCGTGCACACCTTAATTCTTGGTTCACGCTGCACCTTAGAACTTTACATAAGGAAAAGAGAAATGTAGAGGCCCGTTTGGAAAAGCTTCCCTTCAGTTGTGAATAAAGACAGCCTTATACGAGCATCCCTCAATTACAAAGAGGCTATCTTCCTAGCCAAAAAAGATACTTATAACAATTGGATCACGCAAGCCAAGTCAAGCACCAAAGAGCTCTTTAGGATACTTAAAGAATTAGAATCGCCTTCAGCTCCACCTGATACCTGTGTCAAAGATAGTACATGGTGTTCCAATATTCAAAAAGCTCTCTTAGATAAAATCACCATGCCACAAACTAAAATCAATGCCAAAAAAAGCAGCTTATCGACCGACTCACAGTATAGTACTCCCATTGGAACGTTGGACCTCCCTCAACACACCCACACACTTTTTAGCTTCTCACCACTCTCCATCGAAGAGGTAGAAAATATCCTCAAACTTAAACCATCTAATTGACAGGGTGACACATGCGCAGCCCCCATCATTAGGGAGGCTACCAATGAACTAGCACCATTGATCACCGCCCTTATAAACGCCTCATTCAATACAGGCATCATGCCCGATAACCTTAAGGATGCCTGGGTTCTCCCCCTACTCAAAAAACCATCATTAGACCCAAGCACCCCTACCAATTACAGGCCCATCACCACAGTCCACCTCTTACTAAAAATCCTGGACAGAGCCGCTTACCTGCAGATGCAGGATTATCTAGAAACTAATAACCTCCATGGATTTAAACAATCTGGCTTCAGACCTAGGCATGGAACCGAAACAGCCCTTATTGATTTAAAAACTAAAATTTAAGACCTTAAAGATAACGGCAAGTTGATCATCCTACTACTACTTGATTTATCGGCGGCATTTGATCTGGTTAACCGTCAAATTCTTTGCCAACATCTCAAATCCGCAGCCCACTTTTCTGACAAAGCTACCACATGGATCAGATCCTTCTTGGAGAATAGATCTACGAGGGTCTTCTCCCCACTGGCCTCAGTCTAACCTTCTGCAGTCCTGTTTGGGGCCCCACAAGGATCACATGTATCACCCACACTCTATAACGTGTTCACAAAGCCTCTCTTCCATATTCTTGATTATTTGGGTGTCACCTACACTAATTACGCAGATGGCACCCAAATGCTCATCCCTATCAATGGAGACCACATAGTCGACTCCAAAGCACTAATTTACGTCATTCAGGCCTGGATGGCACACCACAGGCTCTGTCTTAACAACGATAATACAGAGCTACTCCTCCTTGGATCCCAAACAAGTCTCAACAGATTAGATCCTGCCTTCAAATCGTTCGTCATCGATGGCAACATCATAAAGGTGTCCAACGACAAGAAAACACTAGGCATATACCTTGATTCTACACTATCCTTAACTAGACAAACTAACGCTGTAATATCCTCAACAGCCTACACCTGTAAACTTATCACGGCCTGTTGACCATTACTCACCACTGCCAACTGCACCACTCTTGCCAGAACCCTCATAATGTCGAAACTTGACTACTGCAACGTGCTCTATCTAGGGACCAGTCAACGGAACCTAAATAAGCTACAGGTAACTCAAAACAACGCCATCAGGGCAGCTTTAAATATCCAGCGAAACCATCATATCTCTGACACCAGACGTAGCTTACACTGGCTTTCGGTCACCCAAAGAATCACCCTCAAATCTCTCTCACTTACGCATAAATGCCTGGCCAACCAGGCACCGAAATACTTGACCAACCGCTTCACACCCAACCCTTCCAATCGCCCACACATAGCAGCCCAAGCACACTGCCTATCAGTACCGAGGTTCAAGCCACAGAAAGCAAGGGGTGGCAGCTTCCCGGTGCTCACCACCAAGCTGTGGAACTCGTTACCTAACCCACTCAGATCAAAACCATCATTCCACTCCTTCAGAAGTAAAGTTAAAATGTGGCTTGTAATGCAGGATTGCTAAAGCCAACAACTGACATATCGCCTATAACAACCTATGCTGCTCTTTACTGCTTTGTTATGCCGACTTGTCAAACAGCATTGCAAATATTTACTGTATGTAAATATATATGTAAAATGGTATCTCTTTGCTGCTTTGTTATGCCGACTTGTCAGTCACCATTGTAAATATTTACTGTATGTAAATGGATGTGTAAAATGTTATATATATGCATCCTCTGTATATTTATGCTACTGTAACTGTAACCTTAAAGAAATGCGCCCAGATGCCTTTGGGCCAGGCGTGCTATACAAATAAACAAAATGCAAATACAAACGGGTGTGGCGGTGGAGGGGGCGCTGGCTTTTTCTGAGAATACTCTCATGGATGTATCCCCTTGGAAGGTGGCAATCCAAGTTGTGGCCTCAGGAGAGAAGTTAGCAGAGGTGGATAGGTGCGAGCCAAGATTGTGTGATCCATCAGGTCGAACACAGCTGATAGATAAAGGAGTAGCAGCAGGGGCAGTTTGCCTTCATCCCTGATTTCGTCAATCTGAATCTTTAAGTCAAGTAATACTGATGATTACTGTCATGTGGCCTAGGCAGAACCCTGACTGGTGTATGCACAAGATGTGGTTGGCTTGTAGGTGTCGCTGGATTTGCAGATAAACTGCTCTGTCTAGGATTTTTAGCAAGAAAGGGACAGTTGTGATTGGGCAGTAGTTGGTAGGGATTGTGGGATCTAAAGCATGTGTTTTAATAAGAGGGAGCACCCAGGCTTCCTTGAGGCTGGTGGGGACTTTGCTAGTGGAGGAGGAGGCATTGATGAAGGAGGCACTTGGCCCGGACGGCCTCGACAACAGTATGCTTAAGAAGCACCCTGACATATGGATCTTCACTCAGGTGATGGAGTCAGGTACAATACCATTGTCTTGGAAATGGTCACTCATAATACCACTGTTTAAAAAAGGTAACAGACTGGAGCCATGTTCTTACAGGCCGATAGCTCTTTTGGATTGTCCGGGTAAAATTTGTGCACGCTTGATCGTAAGAAATTTTAACCAATGGCGTCAAACAAGAAGCTAAGAGACCCCTATCAAACAGGTTTCCTAGCTGGGCTTGGCACCAGCATTAATTTACTTACCATAAACGCGATCATAGTGAAACATCAGCTGATTAAGCAACCATTACACATCGCCTTCATCGATTTTAGAACTACATTCGACTCGGTCCCAAGAGAGTTGCTCTTCCAAAAATGACTGAACCAGAATTGCCCATGGCACATATTAAAGTGGCTGATTGAACTTCATAAGGATACTGTAGTTCAAATAAGATTGGATCAAGAAGGTGCATTGTCAGATCCAATGCAACATCAAGAGGGCTGAAGCAAGGCTGTATACTTGGTTCAGCCCTCTTTAACCACTTTATACCAGACTTGGGTGTGGGTTTCACAAACAGTATAGCAGACTCTCCTAAGTTAGAAGGGCAGGCAGTAAAAATGGACACTCTATGCAGACAACCTTCTATTGATATCTAAATCCCCCATGGGGCTGATAAACAGCCTTAAAATATTGGAAAGGTATGCTAGTGATAACAAGATCTCAATAAACATAAGCTAAACACAGATAATGCAATTTGGCAATCTAAAGCAACTAAACTTTCCTAACATCTGGCAAATTGAAAATATGAGATTGCAAATAGTTACAGAATACATTTACTTAGGGATAAGTGTGAATAACCATCCGAAGGATCTGCCATATGACACAAGTCTAAAATTAAAACTATCTGCACTACTGGCGCAAGCGAAGATCATACTTGGCAAATATTGCACATTTTCAATTTACCCACTCCTGGTATACTATAGACAGAAAGTTTTACCAATTGTATTGTATGGCTCGTAATCTAAAAAGTGTAAAGATGCTCAATTCTGGAATTTGTTGGAAGCTACATTTTGAAGATCCATATTCAACCTGCCATAATCGGTTCCAATATCTATACTTATGCACGAATTGGGGCTAATCTCGATGAATGCAAACTATAAATGGAAAATATGTGCGTTGTTTTGCAAATGCATTCTAGATAATCATGAAAATGGTTTAGTTACAATTCTGTCAAGCTATGTAAAAAACTCTAATGATGAAATTGAAGGCACAGGAATTCTTGCACAATGCGGATATAACAGAGGAGCTACTTGTTCAAAATCCTGAGAAAGCTAAAAATAAAATGTGGGAAATTGATTAGATTCAAAATAGAGAACAATGTACCAAATACAAAGTTTTTGTCCAGGATCCATTTTCACCCAAACGCTGTGGAATAGTAGAACCCTACCTTCTGAAGGTGCCAAACCCTCAGCATCGTGCAGATCTCCTGCGTCTTAGATTCAACCTCTGGAAAACATGCAACATCATAGCAAAGTGGCATCCTCTTGGACAAGTAAACCCAGTGTGTCGTTTTTGTCAAAAAACAAAAGAAACTCTAAAGCACATTGTGGTTGAATGTGAAAAAATTCTAACTTTACGTCTCAAGTATTATTGCTTGACTATGTACCCAATGCAGATACGCAGAAACTATGGAAATATATCGTTCTTATCTATTGCAAATCTTTAGGCTATACCACTGTTAACCACTTGCAAACATTGAAATGAGAAAATACTGAATGTAATGAAATATGTATTGTACATGGTGCATTGAATAAATGAACTAAGAATACTTTTACTGTATTATGCTTTTAAATTCCCAGAATTTTGTGGGATATTTTATCCAGAGATGGTTTAATTTTGTTTTAGTTTATCGTTGATCTTTTGTAATGTTAAACATAATATGATTGAACTATGTACATATTCTTACATTTGTGTTATTTTGTATAAATGTGTTGAAAGGGTGAATGTTTCAGCCAAATCAATAATATATATATATATATATATATATATATATATATATATATATATATATATATATATATATATATATATAATAGATCTATAGGTTTCAGATACCTACTAGGAGGAAATGATAATCCTTTTTTCAAAATAGTTAGGTCTGTCTCATGTAGCACTTTCAAAGACAGATTGATAACTGCGTTATCTGTGGTTAGGCATTTCATGTCTGTTGCAATGTTGATGTTGTGATGACACTTTTTTCGTTTTCTTTGAATGTGTTCAAAGAAAACAAAACTTGAACTTTTGCCTTCAGTCCCTCCTTTTCTCTACTGGGCACAGTGGAGATTCTATTAAAGATACTTGCCCTGTGCTTCCTGTTGATGAAGACACTTTTACAGGAATTGGATGAATCTTTTTCATGACTATTTTTCAATCAGACACTTCCGTCACCTGGATTGGATTAATATTTGGTTGAACAAACAAAAATATTAACAAACAAAAGGGATATGGGGAAGCACCACTATAATGTTTTGAAGCATAATGAAGCATCTGATTGAAAAATAGTAATGAAAAAGATTGCTCCAGTTCCTGTGAGAGTATTCAGATGAAGAATATCTATATTTGTATGGGATCCATTGAATGACATTGAATGCTATGTTTGCTCCTGATGAAGGCCACTCTTAGAATGAATACATGGGACATATTTTGATTGTGTACCTGATCAAATTGTCCAAAACATTGAGTGTTGAAAGCATGTTTTCATGTCAAGTTGGCACAACTGCCAACGAAAAGAGAACTTTTACCCCCTCATGGTATACATGAGACTGTGAGCAAATACAGACTGATGTCATTGTAAAAATGTTTAACATAAGGAAGACAAAGCAGGTTCTGACATTGTTGCACATCAATGAAATAAAAGGGTAGGTTGTCTTGCTCAGATTTGTGGAACTATGAGGCAATATAAATGTGTTTACACATTTGTTACTAACCGCACAGCAATTTCTAATTTTCAGTGTTGTTAAACCATAGTATTGTAATAAAAGCAATGTTATTGTATTGATATGGCATGAGTGATACTGTTCAAGGATCCAGTATTTAATCAAAGTACCATGTACTTAAGATATACTACCCCCACTATTGATTGGTCCAACTGCCTTAATTTTGAATTGAGTGTATATTTTGTGTGGACGGTAAAATAGAACTTTAGATCACTCCCAAAGCAATGCGATGAGCTTTTGAAAGACTTGAAACCAGGATTTGATGTCACTGATTTCCCCACATTCCTGTTGATATTAGGATGGATACCATGCAGCAAGAAAGTACACTTCCCAAGATGCACTGCACTGAGCCACTGAAAAACCAGAACTGGAATCTGCACTTTTTAAGCCTCCTGATGCTGTCATGATGAATGCCATTAAGCCAGAAATTGCATCTCCCAAGCGGCACTGTCCTGAAGTAGTAGAAGAAACATAACAAGATCCTACACTATTAAACCTTCCTGATGTCATCATACAGGAAAGAATCCAGACAGACATTGTGTATCCAAAGATCCACTGTGCTGAACTACTGGAAGGCTTGGGACTGGCATAGCCACTTAATCACATTTCCAGAAACTACGTACCACAAGGTGAATTTGCTGAGCTTCTAGAAGGCAACAAGCTGAAAAGCATACTAACATTATTATACTTAATTTACTTACAATCTTTTTACTTCTTACAGTCATTTTCATTAAACAATCCTTATTTCATTTGTACCTTGGTTTTGCTGTTTTTTTATTGCAACAAAGGATATACATCTGTCTGCAACTAAAACAGCAACCCACTATGTGGCTGCATCTATGCTGCTTAGCAACATTAAACCTCAGCTACCTCTGGGCATGAAAACAACAGAGCCTGGGAGGGATCACCCTTGCTAAATGGCACACATAACAAAGTGTTGGAGATCAATCCGATACAAGTATCATAATTACAGAGAGTGCTTGTTGTACATACTGCAAAGATTGTCATCAGTTATTTTTGGTTGTGGTACATTTCTATACCCAAACCACCAAAACATGTCCAAAACCATTACCACAGAGAAGAATGAGGGGAAAGGGGTTTTAAGAAGTGGAATATCTGGTTAGCATAGTAAATGGCAATGCTTTGGCATTAATTCACGGAACCACTAAATGTTATTTCTTGTTTCATTCTGCTACCTAATCCAAGATGGGCTTATTTAACTCTGTTCTCCCAGTCATAAACTATGAAGTGTGAGGCTGCATGCCTGGGCTTTCTTGTGGGACGGGGCCATGTTAAGTATTCTTATTTTCTTTCTTTGTCTACCATTGCAGAGGTCCAGCTACAGCCCCTGGACAGGTACAGCCCCTCCACTATTTCCCATCCCCCCCAATTCCCTAAATCACTGTAAACAACAGCTCTGTGATGTGGTGCTAAGCAGCAACCTCAACAAGACACAGGCTGCTGTTTTGTTCTTTTTTAAACCCACTACCCTACCACCAGAAGCACTGTGGTGGGAATCTGGGCCCCATACATGTTCTGTCTCTCCTTGTCTGACAACACTTCACGCTCCTGTCACCACTCGCTCACATGTCCTGTTCTGCTTGTTTTTTGGGTGTCTCACCATGCCCTCCCGTGCCCCACCTTGCCCTCAAGCACGCTACCTCACCCAACTATACCATATCCCCCACTCTACCCCTACCTCATTCTAACATCCCACTCTAACCCCACCCACCTCTACTCCTACCCTGATCATTCCCCCAAACTACACCCTCAACTATACTACCCCATCCCACTACTCAAAACCACCAATCTACGCAAAAAACACTACTCTACCATTAAACCCCGCCCACTCTGCCTCAATCTCAACCCATGTCAACAAACGAATGAGCAAGGTCAGGACGATCTCTGCTGAAGAGTAACCACTGCTACACCCTGAGTGGGTAACCGCTTGTGTGGGTGGTCACAGAATTCTCATGAAACTGCTCTTCTGCACAAAAGTGTTTTATTTTGAAGTGCAGTGGTGTAGTAATACACTGGTATTTTTCAAAAACATAGGACATTCACAATTGAGGACATCCAAAGTGTAGTACCTAAGTACGAATGATCAAGTAGTCAATATTTGAGACATCTACATGTACAGTTTGTTCATTCTCTATAGGTTCCTCGGGAAGGAAGCTTAGAGAATTCAGTGGAATCATAGACAGGAAGGGGGCCCTTAGAGTGTGGGCACAATCAAGAGTTGAACAACAACATATAATATATGTCAACACGACAGTGTTTCGGCCATTTTGCATGGAGCTAGGTGAGCTCCAATGGTGTAGGCCTTCATCAGGACAGGAGTGTCTTTACGAGTGGAGGGTCCTATGTGGTCTGTAGGAGTGAAACAGACAAAGAACATGTCAGGATGCACGTGGTCAGCAAAGGATCTAGCAGAGAGAAGTTATGAATACTATGTAAGGCGGATGCCAGTGTTTACCGAATCCTAGGAGCTTAGTGGCTCAGATTTAGAGGTGGAAGGATCCACTTCTTTAGGATGTAGTCAGCATTTTGTCAACAGGCACGGTCACGCCTGTCAGGGGATAAGGAGGTAGGATTACTAAATGGCGCCCCAAGGGTGCGGTTCCTCTCTAGCCCATAGTTAGTGTGTGACTAGGTGGTGGTGTAGGTCTTAACAGATTTGGTGAGAGTAGACCTAGTGGTGGTCACACTAACGTGGAGTGCGCTTAAATGGGATAAAAAGGGCTTCTGTGGAATCACAAATGCCATTTATCAAGTGCACAGAGAAATTAGTGCAAATCTGTATTTAATACAATGTGATTAGAAAAGAGTACCCCTTCTCAACGGTCCTGGGGGAAGGGTGGACCGTGATCTATGTGGGCTGTGCAAGTTCTGTATTACGGTGCCACAACACGTGTCATGCAGCCTATGGTGTAGGTGGCACGAAGGTCTATGGGCGTTTAAACGTGCAGAGTCATACTGTTTGGAGATTCCTTACAGTGAGGGTAATTGCAATCCATCTCTACCAGACCCCACTCTACCCCAATACATCCCACAGGATCCCACCACTTTACCCCACACAACTCTATGCCACCCGACTAACCTACACTACATCTCTTCTCTACCATCACACAAAACCATAACAATACCCCAATTTTCTAACACAATAAAATACTCTAGGCAAGCCTACCCCTCTACCCGCCCAACTACACTACTTATACCCTCACCCACTCTACCCAAATTCACTCCCTTCTATCCCCAGCCCACTCCACCCCTTGCCCCCACCTAATTCTACTGTACCCAAAGTCTATCCCAAAGTCTATCCCAACTACTATACCCAACCCTCTAGCCCCCACCATTCTACACAATACGCTACTCTACCACACTACATCATTTTACCTTAGCCACTCTACCCCAAACTCAAATCACCCCACCTCGCTTCCCTCTGCTCCACTGTATCCCCCTCTATTCCACATTTCCCAACCCACTCTACCCAAACCCCACTACTCTACCCCACCACTCTTTCATCCCCACTTCTCTTCCCTTCTCTATCAGTCTATCCCACAACTTTACACCTGACCGCTACTCTACCCTCTCTGCTCTCACCCTCTTTACTCCATGCCACTACTCCACCCACCAATATGCTACACCTCATTACTACTCTACACCTTCCTACCCTACCTGACTGAACTACTCTATTTCCACTCCACTACTCTACTCACTCTAATACATCCACTGTGCCCCACCACACTCTGTTGCACCCTTGCCCCACCCACCCAGTTTTCAACCCCACCTGTTACCCTACCACAGCCGTCTATCACTCTATCATGCCGCACATCCCTATTACATGCACATCACCCTACCCTATCTCACATTACTCTACCCCACCTTACACCTTTGACAGGGTCATCACCTTGACGGGGGTTGAAGGAGTTGGGGGGCCTGGTCTATTTCCTGCTTAGTGTACATTGCATGCGACTGATGGCACCGCTGTTCCTTCCACAATGCGTGCAGCCTCTCTTCTGCCCAGAGTTCTCTTTTGTCTTTTTCTGAAGCACAGCTCCCAGAATGTTCCTGGGTGCAACCAAGAAACCCCAGGCTGGAAGCAGAGAAAGGGGAATGGAGAACCAACATGGAATGAACTGTGCTGGTTCCTGCTGAACAGGAATGAGAAATCCAACACCCAATCTACCAACACCAGACAGAACCCAGGAGCATGGTGGAACAACGGAAAACAGTAAGAAGGGACTGCAGATCAGCAGGGGAGACAAGAAAATCCTCCCCAAACCCAAGTGGAAACAAAACTCACCAGCACTAGAACATAGTCGCCAAGAAACGAGCATCCTGAGCACATGGCTGCCACCCCAAAAAAATGGAGATTGAAAAGGGGAAGGCTAAATTCCTTCTTAAAGCCTTCTAGAGGAATTCACAAACCCCAGATGACTAGCTTAGCCAGAGATTGGCCAAGGGGAGCATGTTGCCAGGGAGGCGGGAAGCGTGTTAGAAGGAGGTAGTCTGGGGAGAAATCAGGTGGATAAGCAATGGGCAGAGAGACCAGGTGGAGGCATGATGGTGGAGCAGAGTGCTGAGGAAACTATGGTGGTGTTTCGTGAGAGTGCATGGAAGGTATTGTGTGTAAGAGAGGGTGGTACCAGTTGTGTGTAGTGTGGTAAGAGGTGTGTGAAAGATGAGATAAAGAAATAGGGACAGAGAGAAGTGTAGGTCGATATTAGAGATGGCGTGAGAGTGAGTGTAAGTGATAGAGAGTGTGTATGGTAGAACAGTGATAAGAGAGTGCAAGGCAGTAGTGGGAGTAGTGGTGAGGGCAGAAAGATTCAGGAAAGAAGGTAACAGGGGGAGATAGGCAAATAGGGTGTGACAAGATTAGGACACAGGCGTTGATAGGAGGATTTAGAGTAGAGCTAGCAAGAGGAGAGAAGAGCGGGGTAGTGGGGAGCATAGAGAGAAATAGAGGAGAAGAGATGGGGAGAAGAGCAAAGGCAGGAAAAGAGAGTGAAGGAGTGGAGCTATAGCTAGAGACAGAGGAAGGGGGTGAGAGTAGGAAGATTCTGGAGGTATGAGAGTGGAGATAGATACAGAAGGAGGAATAGAGGGTAGAGGTTGAGCGATAGAGAGAGAGAGAGAGAGAGAGAGACAGACTGACAGACAGAAAGACAGACAGAGAGAGACCATGGTGACATTGGACAATACAAACAGACCAAAAGTATTCTTTAGAAAGATCACAAAGGGAGATAAATAGAAAAGGCTGTGTGGCCTTTAGGTTTCTCTCCCAGAATAGATAAGACTTAAAGAGTAGTTCAGTCAGAACAGATGTTTTATTCACCCAATCGATCGGGCATGTATTTCCGAGAGTACATCTATCGTTCTGAAAAGAAATTCCATTGCAACTTACTTACTTACATTTACTTACTTTTTTTGCAAACGACATGTCAGGTACTGTCATCTTGTGCTAATCGTATCTGTTGATCCTTCGCCCTAAGTTCAAGTGCCCTTGCAGCAGTAATTCAGATCACCCGCCCATAAAGCTGACATCACTGGACGCTCACGATGAGCTCCACCTATTTTAATGATGTTAGTGGGCAGCATAGCCAAACTCACCCTGTCATCACCTACGACATAACGTCAGAACCAGGAACATAAATACACACATCAACAACAATAAAAAACTTCTTTTTCTTCACAAAAATGATAAAAACAGTTTATTTTGAAGAAAACATCAATAGTCGGGAGCATAGTAAGTACTTTTCATTTTGACATAACTCAGAAAAGTTAATTAAGTACACAAAAACATGGGTAGCTTTTTCCATTAGAGCTTATAGCTAGCGAACATTGCATGGTTCTCATTTTTTGTTTAACTGTGAACAGTGATTTTATAATGCCGATTCCGTTCATCGGTCGATTAATCCCAGTCCTGGCATTGGTCACAGAAATGCTGTTATCTTCAATCCTAGATTTTTGATCGATTCACGTGGCGTTGTAATAGTTTCACATCCGCACGTTTTCGGAACCTATAGGCTGCCATGTTGCTCCTTAATTGCTACAACCGGAAAAGGAAAGATTGGTATATGCCGATCGTCCCAGATAATGGTTATCACAGATGCGTTGTTGATGATTATTGTCCAATTACAGTTGAAGAAGTCGTCAACTGGTAGACTGTACCCATGACAGGAGCACATCTGTATAATATAACTTGTGAATGAAAAAAGATATTTCAGTACCCACTTTATAATTGAGTATACACAGTACATATTTATGTTAACTATCAATGTAAGTTACAATTAACATGTACAATGTCTATTCTTTGCATCAAATTGGACATTCATCTGTCACAACGTACAGTACACTTTCCATCCTCATTTGCATAAATATTATGTATAACTTTGCTTACATTGGTCCGCATCACTAGTTCGGCTGTAACCCTTAAAAGTGGCAGTAACGTAATTAGCACTGCCAATACCGCCCTGCCGGATCACGAGCAGGTGCAAATACTGCAGACTGTAAAAGCAGCCAGCGCTATTACAGCCAGCCACACAAGGCGCAAGCACAGCTGCATCACAAATCCATGTCTGATGCTAATAGCACTGAAAACACTGCACAGGAGGCAGAGATCAGGGTTTAGGTCTATTTGACAGAAAGAATTGACCTTTCCTGAATTTACCTAATTTAATTTGTTTCTTATTGTGTTTGAAAATGCGGGTGGAGACCCCCCACACTTTAACCTATTTCCTTACCCCAACCCACCCCACATCTATATTTAATTAAAACTGACCGAAAAATGAACAGAAAAATTCGATCAATTTGGAAAAGGTCAATTGGGCCGTGATCAAGTATGCTAATAACAGAAATCAAGGCACAGGTGCAACCGTACAGCTGTTCCCTCAATGCTGAAGCTAGTGTCAGTACTACAATTCCTAGGTACAGGCACATTCCAGCACTCTGTGGCCATGATGCACAGCATGGCACAGCCCACATTCTGTGCAGTGTTGGGCCATATGATGGATGCCCTCCTGCGTCATGTACAACACCACATCACACTGCCCACCACCCAGCCCAGCTGAATGCCATCAAGGCACGCTTCTATGCCATAGCACACATACCTAATGTGATAGCAGCCCTGGACTGCACCCATGTGGTGTTGGTGGCACCCCTGGCCCATGAAGCAGTGTACAGAAACTGCAAACACTACCACTACCTTAATGTGCAGGAGACCTGTGACCCTGGCCTCATTATCACCCACTGCTGTGCCCACTACCCAGGTTCCACCCATGATTCCATGGTGCTATGGAACAGCACACTCCCAGGATACAAAGAGAGGCACTGCGGAACACGGACATGGATTGTGAGTGAGTACGACTGGTCGCATGCATATGCTGCGGAGCACCTGACCAAATGGGGGTGGGGGTTGTGGACGTGAACACTGACACAAAGCATTGCATGACAAATGTCTGCAAGAGTTTGACTTGTCCACCTCCCATACCAGCCTCACAGTACAGCCCAGGGAGCATGCACATGTTGCGCCCAACATGAGGAATGAGCCCATGTCCACATGTAGTAGGAATTGTAAACACCAACATGCTTACAGATACCAGAATGCAACATGCAAAAACAGCAGACTACTACAAAAGTGCCACATTGAACCTTGCAACAGCAACCCTGCCAGTTGCACCCATGTACACATACCCCCCAATGACGACCCACTGCATGCAGAAGTGTACAGATTGCTGATAGTAAACCCAACATGCCCCATACACCAGACAAATACACCCACACAGGACTACCATCATGTTGACATCACATATCACCGGCTGACACAGCACGTAACACCAGCTTGTAAGGAACAGGGTGCATATGAATTGAAAACCATGCTTCACACGAGTGATACGGTATGCACAGACATAGGACAGACACATTCCATGGATTGATGCTGCATATACCGCAGGACGATGTCCATTTCCATGACACTGTAAAAGTCCACCCCCCCCCCCCCCCACGTTACACAGTGGCCATGTCTCTCCCCATACAGGTGACTCCAGATATCTGTGGCTGCCTTGGCTTAGACCCATATGCGTGATCCAGAAACACTGCAAGAGACAACGTATAATCACTCACAGCAGGACCTGCATATGCATTGAGCGCACCTTTGGCCTGCTGAAGGCACGTTTCTGCTGCCTTGATCACACTGGGGGGTGCACTGATGTACACCACCGAAAAAGTTGCCCGAATTGCGCTACTGTGTTGCATGTTGCAAATATCTGCATGTGGTGAAATTTACCACTACCCCTGAGGTAGACATGCCACCCCCAGAGGATGAGGATGCTGATCATGATGCAGGTCCTGCAGTACGCATCAACAGAGATGATGGCAGAGATGGCAGAGTTGCACGCCAGGACCTAATGGACAATTTTTTGTAACACATATACATGGCACAAGACATTTACCACTGAGCGAGACCCACTATTACAGGGGTGCACAACTGATTTTGACAGAGGGCCGAAAGTACCTTACATGAGGGCTACAATGGGCCGAAAATTAAATGTGGGCGGGGCGGTAGGCGGGGCGTGGCAGGAGGCTTTTTAAACCCCCAATTTGTACTAAACACATGGAAAAAGAATGTTTTTGAGGGGTAACGATTTTTATTTGCATTTCAAACTTACATTTTGTACTACACATTTTCCATTGTTATAATTTATTTCTATTTAGTTATTCTATCTCGCCTGTTTAATTAACTTATATATATTTTATTGACCCTAGATACACTATGCCCCATGGCACCCTCACCTCCAACCAAACACTATGCCCCATGGCCCCCTTACCCCCAACCAAACATTATGCCCCATGGCCCCCTCACCCCCAACCAAACACTATGCCCCATGGCCCCCTCACCCCCAACCAAACACTATGCCCCATATGTCCCTCACCCCCAACCAAACACTATGCCCCATGGCCTCCTCACCCCCAACCAAACACTATGCCCCATGGTCTCCTCACCCCCAACCAAACCCCCCAACCCATGGCCCCCTCACCCCCAACCAAACCCCCCAGCCCATGGCCCCCTCACCCCCAACCAAACCCCCCAACTCAGCACACACACAAAACATGCACCAATACAGACCCGAACCCCCACCCCCCAACTCAGCACACACACAAACATGCACCTATAAAGAACCGAACCCCCAACCCCCAACTCCAAACCCCCCACCCCCCAACTCAGCACACACACTCTCAAGCATGCACCCATACAGACCCGAACCCCCCACCCCCCAACTGAGCACACACACAAACATGCACCCATACAGACCCGAACCCCCCACCCCCCAACTCAGCACACAAACATGCACCCATACAGACCGGAACCCCCCACCCCCCAAACTCAGCACACAAACATGCACCCATACAGACCCAAACCCCCCACCCCACAACTCAGCACACACACAAACATGCACCCATACAGACCCAAACCCCCCACCCCCCAAATCAGCACACAAACAAACATGCACCCATAAAGACCCGAACCCCCCACTCCCTCCCAACTCCAAACCCCCCACCCCCAACTCAGCACACACTCAAGCATGCACCCATACAGACCCGAACCCCCACCCCCCAACTCAGCACACACACAAACATGCACCCATACAGACCCGAACCCCCCAAAATCAGCACACACACAAACATGCACCCATAAAGACCCGAACCCCCCACCCCCCAACTCCAAACCCCCCACCCCTAACTCATGCACCCATACAGACCCAAACCCCCCACCCCCCCAACTCAGCACACACACAAACATGCACCCATACAGACCCGAAACCCCCACCCCCCCAAATCAGCAAACTCTCAAACAAGCACCCATACAGACCCGAACCCCCACCCTCCAACTCAGCACACACACACAAACATGCACCCATACAGACCCGAACCCCCACCCCCCAACTCAGCACACACACACAAACATGCACCCATACAGACCTGCACCCCCACCCCCCAACTCAGCACACAAAAAACATTCAAATCAAAACATTCATACACATCCGACACCCCCCCACCCCCGCATCTCAACATACACACAAAATACATTCAAATACAAACATTCACACACCCCCCCGCATCTCAACATAGACACAAAATACATTCAAATACAAACATTCATACACATCCGACACCCCCCCACCCCCGCATCTCAACATACACACAAAATACATTCAAATACAAACATTCATACACATCCGACACCCCCCCACCCCCGCATCTCAACATACACACAAAATACATTCAAATACAAACATTCATACACATCCGACACCCCCCCACCCCCGCATCTCAACATACACACAAAATACATTCAAATACAAACATTCACACACCCCCCCGCATCTCAACATACACACAACATACATTCAAATACAAATATTCATACACATCCGACACACCCCCCCACCCCTGCATCTCAACATACACACAAAAAACATTAAAATCCAAACATTCATACACATCCGACACCCCCCCCCCCAACATACACACACAAACATAAAGCAAAACAAACCCGACACACAAACACAAACAGACCACTTACCGGAGACGTGCTGGAAGGCAGGCAGGTAAGCGGCAGGAAAAATGGAACGCTGGAATCGTACTACGGCTGGCGTGGTCCAAGGCTGAAATGCCTTCCGGCATCAAGCCTCATGGACCACGCCAGCCGTAGTGCTGGCCCTCCATTGGTGCAGCACACACGCATTACGTGGCTCATAGGAGCGACGTGATGCGTGTGTGTGCTGAGCCAATGAGGACCAGTGTTTTCACCGGCCCGGAATACAACAAAGACTTTCCTAATGGAGGGCGGCTGCGGGCCGCCCTCCATTAGGAAAGTCTTTGTGCCTCGCGGGCCGGTCAAAAGGGCATGGCGGGCCGCAACTGGCCCGCGGGCCGTATGTTGTGCACCCATGCACTATTGTGAATAAACAGAGCTTTGACACAATCAACAATGTCCTTGCATTGATGCAGTACAACCAATATACTGGTACCAACTTCCCAGCACACTATCCCCCCTCCCACCACCAACTCCCCAGCACACTATCCCCCTCCCACCACCAACTCCCCAGCATACTATACCCACTTCCCCCTCCCACCACCAACTCCCCAGAACACTATCTGCTCCCCCCTCCTACCAACAACACCCCAGCACACTACCCCCCTACCCCATCCCACCACCAACTCCCCAGCATGGCCACTCATGGCGGCCAGTGTCCCAGAGTCATTCACAGTCAGGGCCTCTTCTCCCCTGCCTGCCCCTGGTGACTGCGCAAAGAAGGCACTGGGACTGACTTTGTGGCATGCCCTGCTGTGAACCCTCTGTGGTATTGTGGAGGTGCATGGGACCGAGCCTGTCACCAGGTTCTGCTGCTGCTGAAACCCATTACCCTGCCGGATGGCTTCCACTAGGGCAGAGACACCCTCCGTCATCTCCCGGATATATTGTGCATAAAGTGTCAGGGAGGAGGTGTTGGCACTCATCTCAGCCCTGTTCGGTACCATTTGACGCACAACCCTGCGGTGGCTCCCTGGACACTCTCCCTGATGGACTGCAGGTGGCCGGAGTGAGTATACCCAATGGCCTCCATCTCACGCTTTCTGTGCTGCAGGTTTTTCAGCATTTGCAGCACCACGTTGTGTGACAACCTATGCGGTTGGGGAGGTGGGCTCTGCATTGGGCTAGGGCTGTACGTGGGTGAGCCATAGGATGGAGTGTCCTCATCCAGCTTTGGTGTTGCTTGGCGCTGATGGTGTGGAAGGTTTGCTGGGGAGTGTAGGCCTTGGTCAGGCATAGACTCTGGGCTGGTGTCCCCCTGTGGCTCCTCAGTTTACATTGGCAGCAGGTGTCGGCTCTGTGTCCATGCATTCGGCTGCCGGTATGGTTGCATCCTGGCCTGCACTGCTCCAGGTGGCCGCTGGTGTTGACACAGGGCCTGCGGTGCCACCGTCAGGCTTGGACTTGCTGGCTGCAGATGTTAGACAGTGGTCCAAGCACCGAGGCAAGGTTAGTGGGTCCCCTTTGTGGGGTGGTGGTGGCAGGCCTTGAGGGTCTTGTTGGAGCCACTCCTTGATGGGCCTGCGACATCTGAGGTCCGTGGCAATGTGTGAGTGCCTATAGGGGACATAGGAAGTGTCATCAGGTATGGTTTACCCAAATGTGTTGGCATGCAATACACAATTGCAATGGTACAGAGTGCGACCCCACACATATGGGCAGATGGGCATGGTTGGCCTTGGGAGTATGCATGTGAGACCACCTTCATGGGGTTGCTTGTGGCGAGGGCCCGTTGGTCATTGGCCTGTGTTTTTATAGGGCAGGGTGTCCATGCTGGGCTAGCTTATGTCCCATATGTATGCTTGTGAACCTTCATGGCCCCACATCCCCTCCATGGGTGGCACTGACATGGTGGGTTTGGGAGGTGGCTTATTCCATGGCAATGTCATGGCTCCATGGGGCAATGCTGTGCTGCCAGCAGGGCTGTACTGTGGTGCACGGTTATTGGCAGACTGTGCACACATGTCTCTGTGTGGGACATGCACTTCCCTGTGGCTTGTCCGGCATGCACTCATGGCTCAGGCCTACTGGGACAGCTTCTTGCTGTGCTGACTGCTGTATGGTGTCATGGTCATTCACGCACATCATTCACGCTGGCAGAGGGTATGCCAGTAGGGGTGTGGTGCGATTGACATTTGTTATGTTCACTTGCTTGCCCTTCCCGCTGCTGTGACACTCAGGGGTGCCCTTGGTGCCATGCCCCATGGCTGAGGTGGAGGGTGGCTGATGTGCCAACCCGTCACTCTGCCCTGTCAGTGTGCTCAGCTTTGGGGTATACTGGCTTGTGAACCTGTCCACTGGGGCTTCTTATTCTGGGTTGTCATTTATGCATGCATTTGCGGGGGGTCACTCACCTCCTGCCTCCTGGCTGCTGGCTCCCGCCTCCACACTGCTGACTACCTCTATCACTTCGAGGTCCAGCACTGTGCTGCATTTCTCCTCCCAGGCGTTGAGGGCCAGTGGCTCGATAGTACCTCCTCTTGTCGCCAGGGACTCAGGGCGGTGTTGCGACAGCAGTCCCCTTACCCTCAGGTCGTTCCACGTTTTGCAGCAGTCCTCACCATCACAGGGTACACTGGCAACTACTGACACTTTTAATGGTGTTCCAAGTTGCTGTACACTGCTGGCCACTGGTCTTCCTCTGCCGGCTTCCGTACAGTTCCTCACAGTGGGACACCACCTCATCTGTGAGGGCCACAAGCTCCCCCTCACTAAGTTTTTGCTTTCTCAGACGATGTTCAGCCCCCTTGCCTCGTAGCCTCTCCTGTGACATATCTGCAAGTTTGCAGGACCGGATGGCTGTAGGTTGTGGAGATATTCAATGTATTGTGTTTTTCAAAATGGCCACCGCGATGCTTCCACTTCCGGCGATGATGCAATTTCCGCCAGTGCTAATAGCACCGGGATTTCTGGCGGTAGCGCTATTAGTACTGGTTTTCTGGCGGTAGCCCTTATTTTGGTGCAATTACCCCCAGGCACTAATAGCGCTACCACCGGATTTAGGGGCAGGTGCATGCTAGGTTGTGATATGGTGCTAATTGCGCCACACGACCCTACGGTAGTGCTATTTGCGCCTGGCGGTAATAGTGCAGATTTACCGCTGACCTTGTGATGGGGCTCATTGTGTCTTGAGTTTCCATTCTGCATATATGATGAATGACCAAGCACTTTCGAAAGACATATCTCAGTAACATAAACTTAACTTTCCAAAGTAAGCTTTCAATGTAATGAATCTTATCAATTATTTGTGGATATTCCAAACATGTTGGCCTTCAAATTGTTAGCAAAACAAAAGAGTTGATGGCTGGAAGGTTTAGAATAAATCTTGACCTCTGGCATTGCTCTGGGCAACCCTCCAGACCATCGTTCTTCGCCTGCCA
Source organism: Ambystoma mexicanum (assembly GCF_040938575.1). Lineage (NCBI taxonomy): Eukaryota > Metazoa > Chordata > Amphibia > Caudata > Ambystomatidae > Ambystoma > Ambystoma mexicanum. The sequence continues at coordinate 204,784,314 of NC_090940.1, forward strand.
AGCCATTACAAAAGGGGAAAAACCATATGCAAATCAGGCTTGGTCCCACCCCCAAAGGGGTAGTCCAGCCCGAACTGCTAGGTCACATCCCTTTTGCACGAGACCACAAGCATCCCCAGACATGTTTCAGCCTTGTTGGGCATCATCAGTGAGGAGTAGCTTGGGTCTCTAGGCCCAGCAGGCAAGGGACCCACGTCTGGGCATACCCTTCCCACTCGGGGTGACAATAGCAAAACAAAAGAGTTGATGGCTGGAAGGTTTAGAATACATCTTGACCTCTGCCATTGCTCTGGGCAACCCTCCAGACCATCGTTCTTCGCCTGCCAAGCCATTACAAAAGGCGAAAAACCATATGCAAATCAGGCTTGGTCCCACCCCCAAAGGGGTAGTCCAGCCCGAACTGCTAGGTCACATCCCTTTTGCACGAGACCACAAGCATCCCCAGACATGTTTCAGCCTTGTTGGGCGTCATCAGTGAGGAGTAGCTTGGGTCTCTAGGCCCAGTAAGCAAGGGACCCTCGTGTGGGCATACCCTTCCCACTCGGGGTGACAATAGCAAAACAAAAGAGTTGATGGCTGGAAGGTTTAGAATAAATCTTGACCTCTGGCATTGCTCTGGGCAACCCTCCAGACCATCGTTCTTCGCCTGCCAAGCCATTACAAAAGGGGAAAAACCATATGCAAATCAGGCTTGGTCTCACCCCCAAAGGGGTAGTCCAGCCTTAACCAGTGGTTAAGATTCATTCTAATCCTTCCAGCCATCACCTCTTTGTTTTTTCTTTGTCACCCCGAGTGGGACGGGTATGCCCAGACGTGGGTCCCGTGCCTGCTGGGCCTAGAGACCCAAGCTACTCCTCACTGATGAGCCCCAACAAGGGCGAAACATGTTTGGGGATGCTTGTGGTCTCGTGCAGAAGGGATGTGGCCTAGCAGTTTGGGCTGTACTGCCCCCTTTGGGGTGGGGCTAAGCCTGATTTGCATATGGTCTTTCCCCTTCTGTAATGGCTTGGCAGGCGAAGAACGGTGGTTTGGAGGGTTGCCCAGAGCATTGCCAGTGGTTAAGATTCATTCTAAACCTTATTTATTTATTTATTTATTTATTCGCATTTGTTTAGCGCACAGGCAGCCCAGTGGGCATTGTGGCGCTTGTTACAGGAAAAGAAAATGACTTATTTTACATACATTACAGTCATTACTTGGTTGCACGAGCAGAAAACAGAGGATATTCAGATGACTAGTTGTACATACATTGAAATGAATTTCTTAGTTGCAAGAGAAGAGACATGTCTACAGGGGGGGAAGAGGAGGTAGGAGGGGAGGAGGAGATAGTAAACAACATGAGGAGAGGGAGTTAGTTAAACAAGATGGTTTTCAGCTTTTTTCGGAAGGCAGAGAGAGAGGTTTCTGCTCTCAGTGTGCTAGGTAGAGAGTTCCATAGCTTAGGGGCAATGTAGGGAAAACTAATTCCACCTGCTCTAGCTCGATTGATGCGTGGGACCTTAAGTTGGTTGGAGTGGCATTGCCTGGTTGGTCTGGAGGAGTGAGACTTAGTTAGTGTATCAGACAGGTATGATGGTGCGGAGAGGTTGATACATTTGTGTGCGGTGGTAAGTATTTTGAATGTAATGCGCTCTTTGACCGGAAGCCAGTGTGCTGCCTTTCTGGCTAGCGCGATGTGGTCCCTTTTAGGTATATTGAGGGCTGCTCTTAGAGCATTATTCTGTGTGGTTTGGAGTTTATTGAGATTGGAGTTAGAGGTGCCAGCCAGTAGCGCATTACAATAATCTAATTTGGCTCCGATGGTGGCTCTGGCGATAGAGAGGCAATTATCTCTGGTTAGGAAAGGTTTGATGGCATTGATGAGTTTGGTGCTCAGGGCGGAGGCTGAGACAATGGAGTTGACTTGTTTGTCCATAGTAAGAGAGGCGTCGATGTGGACTCCTAGTGTTTTTACAGAAGGTAGAACTGTGATGACACAATTGTCAATGCAGAAATTGGTGTAGAGTGGGTCGAGTTTAGAGAGAGTGGGTTTTTGCCCCAAGATGAGAATTTCAGTCTTGTCTCCGTTGAGACATAAGCCGTTAGTGGCCATCCATGCTTGGATGGTGGCGTATATGTTCTGGAGGGTGGCTGCGTCCTGATGGTATAGTCCTGTGAGCGGGAGGAGTACTTGGGTATCGTCCGCGTAGTTGGTGTATGCGATCCCAAGTGCGTCTAGTTTGTCAAAGAGTGGTTTGGTAAACAGATTATAGAGGGTAGGAGCCGTGCATGAGCCCTGGGGGACTCCATGCCTGATGGTCGTAGGCTCTGCGTTAGCTATATTGGAGAATACTTTCATTACTCTTCCTTCGAGGAAGGAAGTGATCCATTTTGTGGCTTGTTTGGAGAAATGTGCGGCCTGTGTGAGATGGTTGGTAAGGATGGCATGATCGACTAAATCAAAAGCTGCAGAGAGGTCTAGAAGGAGCAGTAGGGCCGGCTTGCCTTTGTCTAGAATTAGCGTAATTTGGTTCTTCAGATCTAGTAGAGCGGTTTCAGTGCCATGACCTTTGCGGAAACCAGACTGCCTTTTTCCTAGGATAGAATAGTTTTCAAGGTAGGACTGTATCTGCACGTGGGCTGCCTTATCTAGGATTTTCAAAAGAAATGGGACCGTAGTAATGGGCCGGTAGTTGTTCGGTTGGGTCGGATCAAGGGTAGGTTTCTTTAAGAGCGGACGCACCCATGCCTCTTTAAGGCTGTCGGGAACTAGGCCCGTCTTGAATGAGGCGTTAATGAATGCTGTGATGATCGGTGTGAGGGGTGCCGCACACTCTTTAATGATGTTGGGGGGGCATATATCGCCTTTGCATTGGGATGGTTTAAGCTGCTTGAGGATGTGGAGAGCATCTGCTTCTGTGATTGGAGAAAAATTGAATTGGGGGGTGTTCTTGCTTTTAGTGGTATTGGCGGGGTGGGTCTGTTGGGGGGGGAGAGCCTTAAAGTGTTCTGCTATTTTGTTTTGAAGAAGGTCTATTTTATTTAGCAACCTTCCAGCCATCACCTCTTTGTTTTTGCTTCAAATTGTTAGTGCAGTGAATTTAAGGACATAAAACAATGGGACCCTTCATCCAGCGTTCACAGTGTGCTAGAGTGAGTAGTGCAGTGCAAAACAACAAAATATTTCAAGTATCCCACATATAAAAATATTTACTTCCATTTTAACGGTATCAACGCACCTGGCCACATGACATTTACGTATTCTTTCAAAGATGGCCCTATGCAAGGTGCAGACAAATGTGCAAAGACCAAAGGGCTATGTTCATAGTGCACATTTGCAAGTCATATTCCTTCGTCAGTTATTTCAATGTTGGCTAACACTGTGGCACATAAACCTTTGGTCTACTGCAATCTGGAGACACCTATGATTCTTACGTTCCAGCGAGTTTAGACTTCATTAATTTTATTTATTTATTAGTGATTTATAAAGCGGCTATACATCAAATGGTGTTTCAAAGCGCCTTAAGACAAAAAAGTGGGGGGCAAGGAAGAAAAAGCAATGACGGTCCTACTAGGCCTTGTGCCATTCGGATCATGCAAGTGCATTAACAAGAAGTGCAGGTGAGAGGGAGTGGGAAGGGGGAGGTGTAGTTCGGGCAGAAGGGAAAATTCTATGGCGGGAGGGAGGTGGGGGCAAAAGGAGATATACAAGTGCAGGCGGTAGGAGGGGAAGAAGAGGGCCAAAGGAGCTAGGCAAGTGCTAAGGGGAGGCCAGGTGGGCAAGTGCCAGGGGAAGCAGGGAGTGAGGACCAATGCAAAGTGCAAGGACGGGCCAGACCAGGGTCAGTAGGGATGCACACCCCACCAGGCTTGTCAGGGGAAAGGGGCCGGGATGGGCAAGTTCAGGTTGTCGGCAGGGGACATGTAGACAGGGTGCTGGGTTATACGGTTCCACGTCTTAAAATCATGCCAAAAATGGCCGTGAATACAAAATATTGTGGCAAAAATGCTGTGGCTTTGCTGCCACAATCCTGTAAAGGATGCAGGGGACAACCCCGCAACCCCCAAACCCATTATACCATTTAAGGGGAGCGTGGGACACCCCTGCAACCCCCGCTCCCGTTAAATGGTATAATGGGGTACACCTTTGCCGGGTCAAACCACAGCATTTTTGCTGCAATTTATTTTACCAGCGACATTTTTGCTGCAATTTTATTGCCTGATACCGGTTATACTGCGCAAGGAAGGTCTGGTGCCCTGTGGAGCTCAGAAAGGACTGGGCAGCCAGTCAATATGACAGAGGGGGTCATTAGCAGGGGTGGGCGGGTGGAGATAGGAAAGGAGGAACTTGAGAAGCTTTCCGAACTTTAAGAGACCAGGCGAAGCCGGAGAGGGACAGGGAGGCCATTACAGAGGGAGGCCCCTGCAGAGGAAAGAGATCTACCCCACACTCTCTGCTTAGAATGGTGTCTGATCTGAATAGAATTGCAGCTAGATGACCAAAGGTCTCTAAGTGGGAGGAATTTATGTAAAGTGTCGGATATAGTGGGGTCTCTGGCCCCAGAAAGCCTTGTGCATGATGCAGAAGATTTTGAACTTGATCCTGGCAGCCACCGGGAGCCAGTGGGGGTATTTCTGGGCTGGAGAGATGCGGTCCCTGGGCTTCAGGCCAAGGATTATTCTTGCAGCCCTGTTCTGTATTAGTTGAAGGGGACGAAGGGAGGATAAGGCAGATTGAGGAAGAGGCTGTTGCAGTAGTCCAGCCTCGAGAGGACCAGAACTCTGGAGACATTGAGTTTCTGTATTCCTGCTGCTCCAGTTTTCGTCTTAGATTCTTCAAATATTGTTAGTTCATTACAAACAGGGCTCGAAATTAGGATTGGATAAACAGGAGTTACAAGCACCACCTGGGTATCCAGCAGTAACCAGTCACCAGGAGCTACCACTAGGGAACAAGGAGCTAGTTTATAGTTTTACATTAGTTGGGCGGGGGAGCCAAAAGTAGCTACTAGTAACTGTTGGCTTTGAGCTCACCAGGCCCTTTTACATCTGATTTGAGTCACATACTTGAAATAATCAGACTGACATGTATTGTTGTAATATAAATCAATTATTTTAATGGTAATAAATACAAAAAGCAACAAAAAATAGAAATGTTAAGGCCTATCTAGTGGCATTACTTCACAAACAGAAATTAATTAACAACAAATGATTTAACAATTACATCTCAAGTCACTTACTAATCATTTTTTGTACAATTAAAACTGTGTCTAAACACTGTGCAAAAGCTTGAAACTGACATTGTTGAACATTTGTTTTAATTTATATTCAGTTCCAGAAGAACGTTTACAAATCACAAAATCACCAAACTACCTTAAAATCAATCAAACCTATCGAACAAACAAATCGAACTATACAAAGGTTATCACACTTCATTACCTCTTATTTAGACACTCCTATTCAATTCATGGCATTACGTGTAAAATTCTCACAACTAGTGCAACTGCAAACCAACTAAAATCACTATCATTCTTACATATACATTGTATAATGTATATAGATTGTGACTGTAAAACATTACATAATCAAATAGTAATTAAAATTACATTAAAACAGACTAAATTACATTAAAATAGACAAAGTTAGCTCATCATGTACTGACCTCATAAAATCAATTAATATTAGGCAGGCGTTTATTGATGATACACCATAGCTGGTACAAGGCAATGTGCACCCGTTTGGTCTCAGTATTGAGACAGTAGTTACAACATTCTTCCTGCTTTATTGACTCATAATTGTGTACAAATCTGCCCAAGATGGTCATTTATGCGGTGCCCATAGTTGGACTTTCTGCGAAAAGGTGCTTTGCCATCTCCAATATGCCAGGCAATTTACATATATGACAACCCCTATCATGGACGGGTAACCCAAGTTGAGCACCACATAAAATAAACAATGGCAACTGGTTTATCCGAAGCATCACTAGGTGTAAAGACTGGAGGGGGTATCTGTACTCCTGCTCTCTATATCAGCCCTAGATTTATCCTCAAAGTCTAACTCCCTGGCTTCACAAGCACTGTGGAGAGCCTCTAAGCTCATCCTAGTCAATTTACCGTTTGCAATAGATTCCATTGCTTGTAATGTAGTTATCTAGTACACAACTAAACCTCAATTTAACAAAGTGTAGATATTTTGTAACTGGCAAGGTTACACACTGATTCTTAAAACCATAATCATCCCACCGCCGCAACCAGTGTAACAACTGGAGGGGAGTATCTGTGCTCCTGCTCTCTATATGGCAGCGTAGAAGCACAGAACAACCCAGCCAAGATTCTCTATGCGGTAGCGAAGGACGAGCAATCAAGGCTTAAGCTCTCAGGAGGTGATGCATGCTGGTTCTTAAGTACAGTGTAGTCCCCAAGCACCCACAAAGGAATGTCCACACAATACGTTAGTGAAAACACAGTTCTTTATATAAATAGGCTCAAGTTATGTTCACAAACACAAAAACACACTTTGTGCTCAAGTTAATCTAAAATGGTAAATATATACAGTTTCTATGTGGTACCACAAAAACATTTCGATTCCATTAAAATGCATTAACTCTACTCAGTTCAAATGTCATACAAACCAGTAAATAATGTGAACCAACAATAGACATAGGAGGAAAGCAGGTTGGTTAAAACAATAGGCAGAATACTTGCCCCTACCAATAGACACCGTTCTGTGTGAGGATCTCCCCACCTGGGCAACCTGTAAATAAAGATATAATACAAGCCCAGTCCATACATTGTTTATATGAGACTTATTTCCCTCTAAAAAGGTTCTACCGCCCCAGTGTACCTGGAATAGCAGAGTTCGATGTCGGGTACTTGACGGATCCTTCTTGAGCGGCTCCCTTTAAGGCAGGAGCCATGGATCGTCAACCACTCAAAGAAATGATGAACAAAGACGTCGAGGCAGCAGCTTCGGTCCTGGCGGTGCTTGTTGGTGATCAGTCGTTGATGTCTTGCGAAGATGAGGCGTGCGGTGCACCTCGTCGATGATAGTTCGTTGCCACAAAGAGTCACTGAAGAACTTTGGCCCAGCAAGGGCATCGAGTCGTCGGCATTTCTGCGGTCTTTGGGTAGCGGGAAACCCACCAGCGGATGCTCCTCGGTGCGTCAGCGGCCTTGACTTTCTCTGGCGGGATAAAGCGGTCGGCGGTGCTGGCGAGAGCGGCCTTGATTTCAAAGTGTCTTAATCAATGGAGCGTTGCGGCTCTGGTCGTCGGCAGCTCGGCGTCAAGCGGTTCCCACTTCTGGGTAACACAGTTTCAACGGGCCTCCAGCAGTTATAGCAAACCTGTGAACCCTGGTGATGACTTTGGACAGCTGTCCGGTGCTTCTCTTCGTTCTCCTCGGATTTCCCCGTCTTCGGTTGACAGTCTCTCGAAAGCTGACTTCTATGGCCCAGTGGCGAAGATTAGTGGTACACGATGGTCCCTCGTAGCTCGGGAAGAGGTTTCCTAGCCAGGTCCTCTCTTGGATCAGTTTCAATGGCACAACAGCTTTCGGATTACGGTGAAGGTAACAGTAATCAACATTCTTCTTCGGGCTCGGCTTCGAGATTAAGCATCAGTTTCGACTTCAGCTTCTGAACCATTCCCATCAGTGAGAGGTCCCCAGATATACTGTTTGGTGTCTCATTCACTCTGCTGGGTCACACTCAGGCAACCAATCACTCAGAAGGGCATTCATGCAGGCAGGCAGCCAATCAGGCTCACAGTACATTCAGGCCATTCTCCTCCCTCCAGACATTCCCAACAAGGAATGTGTATTGGGACAAGTACCGAGCCATTCAGCACTCCACACTGCATTCATACCAGTTTCGGGCAGGGCTGTCTCAGTCTTTGTGTCACATACCAGAAACCAGACACCCATAACAAGAAGTGCATATTGGTCACACACTCCATTCACCCAGGTCCCACCCCAAGGGTGTACCCACAACATACAGTCACTGGGAAGGCTCCAGCCAGTCTGGCCTGGACTTCCCCCACAATACCATATATGGAACTTCCACCCAACAGCCAGTCGGGGCTTCCCAGGACTTTGGGAAAGCAAGGTAACAGTCAATAGAAGGCAAGAGGCCACAGGGGCCATCTTGTCTCCTATCAGGAATCAACTGATACCAATGGCAGGGCCTGCGTATCCCAAAATGGAGGATACTCAGAGCACCTGTCAAATTCAGCATGGAGCTGCCACCAGCCCATACCCTGCTATGTGTGCCACACACAGGTGCCCAAAAACATACACTAGGGGCACAGGGTTGTGCCCCCACCCATGGGTGCCATAAGGGCATGCCAAGGGTCTGTACACCAAACCAAAAAGAGGAAGAGCTGCACTGCCAGGAGTCCCACATGGACTCCTGGGCAGAAAACAGTACAGAACATACATGAAAAAGGACTACAGAACAAGGACAGGGAGGCCCTGTCCCTCCAATGCATTTCCAGCATCACAGTCGCCCCCCCCCCCACAGACTGAAGTTAGGGTGGCCTAATCTCCCACGAGACTGACACCCACAACCAGACCGTCAACATACCTTCTGGAAAGGCCATCTGCATTATCATGACTCTTCCTTGGTCTATGCTCAATGGTGAAGTCTAGCCCTTGCAGGATAATGGACCACCTGAGCAGTTCCAGGTTTTCACCTTTCATCTGCATAAGCAATTTTAAGGGTGTATGGTCTGTTTGGACCTTCAAGGTAGACCCTGTAAGGTAGGGCCTAAAATGCCTAAAGCACCAAACTATACTGAAACATTCCTTTTAAACAGTAGCCCACCTAAGTTCTCTACCCTTGAGTTGTCTACTGATGAATATGATCGGATGTTCTCTCCCTTCTTTATCTAACTGGGACAAGACATCTCCAATTCCGGTGTTGCAGGCATCAGTCTGAACGATAAAGGGTTTGCTGTAGGCAGGCACACACAACACAGGTGCCCTATACAGACTCTCCTTTAAGCCATCAAAGGCCTTCTGGCAGTCTTCGGTCCAATTAACCTTCCTTGGTTGTTTGGGCAAGGTCAGAGCTGTCAAAGGGGCAGCTCTGGTTCCATAGTCCGCCATGAGGTTTCGATAATACCCAGTGAGGCCCAAAAAGGCTCTTACCTGGTTTTGAGTAGTGGGAGTCTCCCAGTCCTGTACATCCTGTACCTTACTGGGAAGAGGTTGAATTTGACCCCCTCCTACCTCATGACCAAGATATGTGACTTTCCCCTGAGCTATCTGGCACTTGGTGGCCTTGATAGTGAGGTTAGCCCTTTTCAAGGCCTGCAACACCTTACCCAGATGTGTCAAATGCTCTTCCCAAGTGGAACTGTAGACGGCAATGTCGTCTAAATAAGCCACACAAAAGGATTCCAGCCCACTGAGAGCATGATTGACCAATCTCTGGAAGGTGGCAGGGGCATTCTTCAACCCAAAAGGCATGACCCTAAACTGGTAGAGTCCCTCTGGTGTTGAGAATGCCGTCTTTTCCTTAGCATGGTCAGTCAGAGCTATTTTCCAATAGCCTGAGGTGAGGTCAAAAGTGCTCCCAAATTCGGCAGCTCCTATGGTGTCCACGAGTTCATCAGCCCTGGGCAATGGGTGCGTGTCAGTTTTGGTGACGGCAGTGACTCCTCGGTAGTCCACACAGAACCTCCAATCCTTGGTACCTGCCTGGGAACTTGCCTTGGGGACAAGGACCACAGGACTGGACCAGGGACTGGTTGAGGGTTCAATAACACCCAGATCCAACATCTTGGCGACCTCAGCCTGGATGTGGTTCTTAACAGTATCTGACATACGGTAGCTCCTGCTCTTGACAGGCACGCTGTCACCAGTCAATCTCGTGCTTACACCACGGTGTAAGGCCTGGCGTCAGCGAAAACAGAGAGGCATACTGCTGGAGCAAAGTCCTGCAGGCCCTCTGCTGTTCTGTTGCCAAATCTGGAGAGAGATGCACTCCCTTCACTGAGCCATCCTGAGGGTTGCTATACAGCAAATCAGGAAGGGGCTCACTCTCATCCTCTTCTTGCTCTGAAGCCAGCAAGAGACATGAGACTTCGGCTCGCCTGTGGAAAGGCTTGAGCGTATTAACATGGAATACCTGAGGGGCTACCCCTGGGATTCCCATGTCAACCAGATAACTGACCTCGGCCATCTTGGAGATTATCCTGAAGGGTCCAGTCCATTTATCTGCCAATGCCGGAGGCTTGGTAGGCTCCATTACAAGGACCTCCTGTCCCGGAGTCCAATCCACTTGCGATGCTTTAAGTTCATGCCAGTATTTGTTCAATTCCTGGCTGGCCTTGAGATTCGCTGTTGCCTGACCCATCATTTGTGTCATCCTCCGTCTGAGGCCTAACACATAGTCCCCCACTTGCTTGGCGGGACCTGGAGGGGTGGCTTCCAAACCTTCTCTGATCAAGGCAAGGGGCCCCCTCACGGGATGTCCAAAGAGTAACTCAAAGGGGCTGAAACCAACAACCTCTTGAGGTACCTCTCTGTAAGCAAACAGCAGGCATGGTAGGAGGAGATCCCATGTCCTCCTTAGGGGCTCTTCCAAAGCACCTATCATGCCCTTGAGAGTTTTATTAAATCTCTCAACCAGACCATTGGTCTGGGGATGGTAAGAGGTGGAGAACTTATAGGTTACTCCGCACTCTTTCCACATGGTCCACATGTAACTAGTCATGAAGTTGGATCCTCTGTCAGAGACAACCTCCTTGGGGAATCCAACACGGGTGAAAATGCCCAGGAGAGCCCTGGCAACCACCTTGGCAGTTACAGTCCGAAGGGGTATAGCCTCAGGGTACCTGGTGGCATGATCTACCAAAACCAGGATGAACCTATGTCCATCTGAAGGGGGAGGGTCCAGGGGACCGACAATGTCGATGCCCACCCTCTCAAATGGTGTGCCAACCACTGGCAATGGCTGCAGTGGGGCAATGACACTGCCTCCAGTCTTGCCAGACAACTGACAAGTTGGGCAGGTCCTGCAGTGGGACTCCACTTCTACTCCCATCCGAGGCCAGTAGAAATGGGCAGAGAGCCTCTGCTTAGTCTTCTTGGTACCAAGATGGCCAGCTAAGGGCACCTCATGCGCCAACTGCAGTAGGAAGGGCCTGTAAAGCTGGGGTACCACCAACCTCTTGAGGGCACCAGATTCAGGCTTAGTGGGCTCACTAACAAGGAGCTCACCCTCCCAATAAATCCGGAATGTCCTAGGCACTTCTCCTCGTGCCTGGGACAGGGCCTGTTTCCTCAGACCCTCGAGAGAGTGGCACTCTCTCTGTCCTTTACAGAAGTCTGCCCGGGAGGGTCCCCCTTCAGCTAACAAGCATTGAAGATCGGGATGATCCTCTGGGTTGAGAATCTCTCCCACAGGAGGGTCTTCTGGCTCTACTTCCACCATAGTTGAGACGGGGTTGACCACTGGACCCAACCCGTCCGGAGCATGGATCCCAATGGGTGCTGTAGGAACAGCAGGAAGAGAAGGAGCTCCCTCAACAGAGGTGGCCTTCTTGTTCTTCCTCTGTCTTGCCTTAGGCTGCGCCTTTGGCTTGGGTACCTGACTCACAGCCAGACCCGGGGTCACCTGTGACCTAGTGACCGCAGTAGCAGTCATGGGAAGACCATCCAAGATCAATCCCAACTCTACTAGATCATTACCTAACAGAATGTTAGCAGGGACATTGCCCTGAACCAGGACAGGAAGCTTTGCCGTCTTGTCTCCAATTACGAGTGTGACTAAGGCTACAGGCGATAATTTGGGAGGCCCACCAGCTAACCTGGTTGTTCTCAGAGGAGCACCTCCATAGTCCTCTGGCTTGAGCAGGGTCCTGTCCACCACTGTCATGCTTGCCCCAGTGTCTCTCAAACCAGTAGAAGGCTGGCCATTCAGGAGGACACTTCTCAAAAATCTACGGGTGTTCTGTGGGATAGTCGCCAGTACTTCCGCGCACTGGTCCCAGGCCCCAAGGGACACTAAGGAAATCTCTACAGGAGCACCAAATGTGATCCCTGTAGAGGAGGGGAGGACAGTGGCCTCAACCTCAGACATGGGGTAAGGGTAGGTCAGGCTGACAGCCTGTACTCCAAGTGCCTTACCTTTACACTTGGAGTCACCCCTCTTGTGATCCAGAGCCCCACAATCCCAACAAGTGCCAGGAGTGTGGGGTACGGTACTGGAACCACTGGGAGCCTGCTTTGCAGCAGGTGGACCACTACTCTTATTCCCACCCACAGATGACTTATCCCCACTAGATTTTTGGGTCTTCGGAGAGGAGGGTTTAGATTTACTCAACTGTGACTGCTTTTGGGACTCCTCAGCTTTCTGAGAGGCCCCCTTTTCTTTGTCCTTGTCCTTCCCACTGGAGTCCTTAGGGGACACCCGGTGGGAGACCCACTTGTCAGCCAGCCTAGCCAGCTTAAATGGATCCAAAATGTTCTGGTCAGCAACATACTGACGCAGCTCCGGTGAACAGGCTTCAGAAAAATGCTCAAAAAACAACAGGTGGGACAATTCAACAAAAGTTTTCACCTTGTAACCATCAATCCACCCCATCATGTTCATGTGCGCAGTACTCACCCAGTCAACCCAAGAAACATTGCCTCTTTTCTTAAAATCCCTGAACCTTTTAAGGTATTGGGTAGGTGTCTTGCCAAACTTGGCAATTAAAGCAGACTTTATCCACTCATACCGACCCCTGTCTTCCACACTCAGTTTCAGAATACAGTCATACTCAGTCTGAGGCACTCTGCTTAACAAACACTTAGCCCAATCTCTTTTGTCAACATCATGAATTGCACAAGCCATTTCAAACGCTTCAATCCACTGGAGGATATCAGAACCCTCCATAACAACACAAACCAAATCTTTCATAAATTTGGTGGCTGGGGACCTGCCACTCTCAACTGGTTTAGCTGAAGTCTCCACTCTAGCTTTCTCTAGCTGGATTCTTTGGTGCTCAGTGTCCCTATCTTTGAGTATCACTTGCTGTGCCAACTCCTCTTTCTTCAACTCAGCTTCGGTTGCCAACTTTTTTGTATTGAAAGGCTAACTGTTCCCGTTGTAGCTCCAATTTTAAAAGTTCAATCTTCAGGAATTCCCCCTGAAGAGCAGTGCTGGGGTTCGGAACAGAGGCAGCACGAATGGTGGCATTCCCAGAAACAGATTCAGTAGAACCCCCAGGGGCAGAGTCCTCATTGGTTGCATTCCCCCCCTCATCAAGAGTTTCACCATCAGTCTGGTAGTCCACCAGGGCAGCAATCAGCTCAGCCCTAGACTTATCCCCAAAGTCTAACTCCCTGGCTTCAGATGCACTCTGGAGATCCTCTAAGCTCATCCTAGTCAATTTACCATTGGCAATAGACTCCATCGCTTGTAATGCAGTTATTTTGTACACAGCCAAACCTTGATTTAATAAAGTGCAGATATTTTGTAAGTGGCACGGTTACACACTGATTCTTAAAACCATAAGCGTCCCACCGCTGCTACCAGTGTAAAGACTGGAGTGGGGTGTCTGTACTTCCGCTTTCTATATGGTAGAGGAGAGGCACAGAGGACCCCAGCCAAGATTCTCTATTATTGGTAACGTAGTCGAGCAATCAAGGCCTAGCTTCTCAGGAGGTGATGCAGGCTGGTTCCTAAGTACAGTGTAGTCCCTGAACCCCCACAAAGGAATGTCCACACACTGTATTACTGAAAACACAGTCTTTATATAATTAATATTCAAAGGTATGTACACAATCACAATAACGCACTTTGTACTCGGAAATCAACAATGATAAATATATACACTTCTAAAGTGGTACCACCAATGTTATCGAATCTCATTAAAGTGCATCAACAGTACGGTTAAAATGTCACACAGATCAATAACACGGAAACCAGCAATAGAGATAGGAAGGAAAGCAAGATGGTTGAAACGGTAGGCAGAATACTGGCCCCTACCACTAGGTACAGTTCTGTGTGGAGATCCCCCCACCTGGGCAACCTGTAAAATAAAGATATATAGCACAAGCCCAGTCCATATATTGTTCAATGGCCTTATTTCCTCCTATTAAGGTTTTACCCCCCCCAATGTACCTGGTGGAGTAGAGTTCTTCGAAAACGCGTCGAAGGATCCGTCTTGAGTGACTCCCTTTAAAGCAGGAGCCACGGATTGTCGAGAGGCGTCGAAGATGGTGAACTTGTCGTCGACGGCGGCGATGAGAAGTTCAAGGGTGCCGAGACCCCGATGTCGATCCAGGCGGTGCTCGTCAGCGACGTCCTGCAAGGATGAGGTGTGTGGGGCACCTCGGCGACGGATTGTTCAGGACCTCAAAGAGTTTCAGAAGAACTGTGCCCCAACAAGGGCGTCAAGTCATCGAAGTCTTTGTGGCCTTCAGGTGGCGGGAAACCCACCGGCGGATTCTCCTCGGCGCGTTGGTCGTCCTCGACTTTCTCCGGCGGGACAAAGCGGTCAACGTTGCAGGTAAGGGAGTCCTTGGATTCAAATGTTCTTAGGCAAAGGAGCGGGTGGCTCCGGTTGTCGGTGGCACGGCGTCAAGTGGTCCCACGGCTGGGCAACACAACTTCGACGGGCCTCCAGCGGTTACACAAACCTGCGAACCGTGGTCGACGGCAATAGACTTCGACAGCGGCGAAGTCCAGGTGCTTTGCTTCGTTCTCCTCAGCGGTCCCGTCTCGGGTCGGCAGCCTTTCGAGGGTCTGACTTCTAGGGAGCTTTGGCAAAGGTTAGCGGTACTCGATGGTCCCTCGGAGCACGGGAAGAGGGCGCCTTACCAGGTCCTCTCTCGGATCAGTCCTTGACGAGTTCGGCAGCTTTCAGATCAGGTCGAACCCTGTTGCAAATGCAACAGCAAATCTTCTTCTTCCAGCTGGGCGTCGAGGATCAGCAGTTCCAGTTACTCTTCAAGTGTAGACACAGCTTCTGAACAATTTCCAGTGGTGGGAGGTCCCCAGATATACTATCTTGTCTCTCATCCACACTGCTGGGTCACTCTCAGTAGCCAATCATACAGAAGGGCATTCATGCAGTCAGTCAGCCAATCAGGCACACAGTGCATTCAGGCCATCCTCCTCCCTCTCAGACACTCACAACAAGGAATGCAGATTGAGACAAGTACCCAGCCATTCAACACTACACACTGCATTCAGGCCAGTTTCGGGCAGGGCTGTCTCAGTCTTTGTCTCTCATACCAGAAACCAGACAGCCACAACAAGAGGTGTATATTGGTCACACACTCCATTCACCCAGGTCCGACCCACAGGGCGTACCGACAACATACAGTCACTGGGAAGGATCCAGTCAGTCTGGACTGGACTTCACAACAACACCATATATGGAACTTCCACCCAACAGCCAGTCAGGGGGAAGGGACAGAGTCAGGGCTTCCCAGGACTTTGGGAAAACAAGGTAACAGGTAATAGAAAGCAAGAGGCCACAGGGGCCATCTTGTTTTCCATCAGGAATCAATTGATTCCAATGGCAGGGCCTGGGGATCCCAAAATGGAGGATACTCAGTGCACCTGTCAAAGTCAGCATGGAGCTGCCACCAGCCCATACCCTGCTCTGCGGGCCACCCACAGGTGCCCAAAAACATACACTAGGGGCACAGGGTTGTACCCCCACCCAGGGGTGCCGTAAGGGTATCCCATGGGTCTGTTCACCAAACCAAAAGAGAGAGAGCTGCACCGCCAGGAGTCCCACATGAACTCCTGCGCAGAAAATATGGCAGAACACACGATAAAAAGGCAGTAAAGGACAAGGATACAGAGTCCCTGTCCCTCCGATGCATTTCCAGCATCACAGTTACCCAGCTTTAAAAGCCTCAGTTTGCTTTAGTCCAGGGCTGGTCATTGTTGCAGTGTTCCCGTTTGTGACCAATCCCTTGTTCCTGGTTGTTATGCATAGTGTCTAGTTCCTAGTTTCTTACTTCTTGTTTGTGGATTTCGAAATTAGTGTACTTATTAGTGTTCTGCTTCCTGAATTCCCTCTCTGTCGTCCTCTGTTTTGCAGTCAACACTTTCCAGTGCTTGTCTTTTCCTGTGCAGCCCAGTTTGTCTGTGTTCTTTATTACTTTGCCTTTGCCCTTTTCTGCAGTGTAACCTTGATCCTTTAGACACCCTTCATTTATTTTTTTATTTTTTATTTATTTATTTTTTTTTTTAAAATGTTTTGTTTGACTTATCAAACTTTTCATTTTTTTTTTTTTTCCCTTTTTCCTTATTCTTACCACTACATTTCATTCTACTTTTTGTTTTACAATTCTTTGTTGATTTCGTTCCAGAACTTGATTACTGTTATGATCAACCACTGGTTGTTTCCTTGGAGCAGCGTTGCCCATCGCTCTTCTGTTGTCATATGTTGGTTTGAGATTTTAAAGAAGTCTCTAAATAAGTCACGTTTACTTTTTAGCTCTGGGCACACCATGATTAGATGGAATAATGTTTCTTGCTCCATAGGATCTTTGCAGTATCGACAGATTGACGAAATACTATGTGTTCGATCTATTAATGACAAGTATTCACGCGTAGGTAGGATGTTCAAACGAAAGCGCAGAAACAAGTCACGAATTTTCTCGCTAGGGAATTGGATTAAATACGAATGCATCTCGTTAATAGCTCTTACTTCCATGTCGGCATATAGGTGTCTTTTACATTTTTTCTGATCTTCTATTGTTCTTATCCAGTCATTTTTCTGAATTTTTTGTTTAGCACATTGAGGTCTGTTTCTCAACATTTCCTCTGTGATTTCTTCTTGTTGCATTTTGTGTTTGATTTCGGTTGTCCACTTCGTTAAAGCTGTGACTTGGAATGCATGTTTTTTAGCTTTCAGGATTTCCAGTGTAGGGATTTTTTCCTCCGAGATAATTTTTCTATATAGGTCCGTTTGTTTCCACATTACAATGGATTGAATAGATTGGGAATATCGAATTCTAGAGATTGGGAAGGATTTTGGTAGAGCAAGAGTTTTTCTCCAGAATATAGCTTCATATCTTGGCCATTTCAATAGATGTTGATTTATCAAAGCTTCGCTCGCATAAGTCAGAATTGGAATGACTTTCTGTTTATAGAGTAGAGTTGTAGGTTTTACCGTACATGCACCATATTTGCAGTGAAAGAAACGACCTTGTCTTGACAACGATATTGCTTTTTCTTCGATATTTTCTTGCCATTCTTTTTCGTTCTTAGATGTGTTAATTATTACCCCTAAATATTTTATGGATTTGGTTGCCACGATGTTTTTTTGTTCCAGATAGAATTTTGGCGATCCTTGCTTCTTCGAGTTAACAGTTGTAAGTTTCATCATTCTGGTTTTGTCTGTGTTAATTTGTAAATCATTTTCCTTCATGAAAGTTTGCGTTTTGTTCAGTGTTCTTTGTAAACCTTTCACCGTTTTGTCCATGATAATAATGTCATCAGCGTAAATTAGGGTTTGAACAGATTCGCTATTTATCTTCGGTGGGTTCGCCATAGTATGTTTAATTTTTTGTTCAAACTCGTGGGTGAAAAGATTGTAAAGGCAAGCAGCTAAGGGACAGCCCTGTTTAAGCCCATTCCATGTAAGAATTGGTGCTGTTGCCTTTCCGTCATTTGAAAGTCGGACTCTGATTGACGTATTCGAATATAGCTGTTGGATTGGATTCAGAATAGTCGATGGGCAGCCCCAGGCGGCCAGTTTGGACCAGAGAAGTTGTCGGTTGACTGAGTCGAAGGCCATTTTTAAATCTATAAAGATTGCGTATACCTGCTGTACTTTTGTGAACGCTTCGTATTTTATCATATTCATCAACAGAAGATTAACGTTCGTACTTATTTTTGTCACAAAACCAGTCTGTCTTTTTGCTTGTTTACCATGGTGTATAGCCCATATAGTTAATTTTTTTTCAAGGTAGCCTGCAAAAAGTTTACCCAACGGATCCAATAAGGCTATTGGTCTGTAATTGGCTGGGTTTTTTCTGTCTCCTGCCTTATAGATTGGTATCAACACGGCTACTGACCATGTACGAGGAATCTCTTTCGACTTTTCTATCAGATGTAAGAGATGTGAGAAGAAATTGGCCCAGTGTTCTGGATTTGCTTTGAGGTTGCTGTTGGCCAGTCCATCTGGTCCAGGGGCCCTAGATTAATTCAGACTCCTCATAGTGTTGGTAATATCATCTATGTCCCATTTTAGGGTCCATGGGTCCGTATCTACTTGCAGCACTGATGTTGGTTCGAATATCGGTTTCTTATATAGGTTTTGGAAATGTTTAACCCATATATGTGATTCCACTTCTTGAATCAGAGTTTGGTTTTTCGATGTTTTATTCATTAGAGACCACAACTGCCGCGTGTTTTTTCCATTTAGCGCTTTCAAAAGTTCTTCAGCATCATGTTGTTTCATTGTCATTTTATATGATTTCATTATATTGGAGAATTTTTGTTTTTCCTTTTTTATATCAATTTGATGATCTCCTTTATTTTTCTTTATTTGTCGTAGTCGTTTGTAATGTTTCTTTTTTTCTAGAAAGATTTGTAGATTGAAATAATGAGTATGCGGCTGTTTGACTCTTTGTTGATTTCTAATTGTGGATTGTTGGTACTTCTCCAAGATCCAGCCATAATTTAATTTAACTTGGTCCTTCAGCGATGTGTCTTTAAATAGGGTAGTTAAATCTTGTATTTGGTGATCTTTGATTCGCAGCCGGTTCAACCCGTTGTTTATTTCAAGATCAGGAAGATTCAAACATTGTTCGCTTGAAGGTTCAGCTGGCCAGGAGATAAAAATTTGACGATGATCACTATCTGGATTAGGAGAGCTCGCAGTGGAAGTTGTGATTTTCCGAATACCTTCTGTTGCGAAGATATAATCAATTATGGTGTTGGAGTTCTCCCGTGACCAGGTCGGCAATGGGATGCCTTTATCGTTCGTGGGTTGGACGCTTAGGGAAATGTTTCGTAGCGTTGTTTCCTTAATCCATGTTCTCGCTCTAGATGACATTTCATTAAGTGCCAATTTGTTTCCTCCTTTGTCAAAAAGATGGAAGTTGAAATCTCCTGCCAAGAGGATTTCGTTTGTACTATTACTAATGTTCAATAGGTCGATTTCATGACATATAGAATCGATGAATTTATTATCGGACATAGCTGTAGGGTTCCAATATATGTTAAAGATTGATAAACATGTATATTTGGCAGGGTACGATGGGTTGGATTTCTGTATTGACGGAATGCTGATGGATAGGAGTTGTGCCCACGGGTGGATTATTTTACTTTCCATTATTCGCCAAGTAGGGTTAATTTTTATTAGTAAGAGCATTCCTGATACTGGTCTCCCTTGTTGTGAAAATATAGCTGGATTCGTGAATGAACTATAGCCATGACACACTACTTCCTCTTTCAACCAGGTTTCTTGGAGGCAGATGATATCGACTTGATCGAGTATAGATGTCTCATTTTCAAAAAGATGTCTATGTCCCCTTGTGTTCCAAGAGCATAAGGTTGTGTGAGGTTTCAATGAGTCTTTTCGTTGTTATAGATATGTTTTCTTTGTTTTCTGGTTCACGTCTATATTAGAGATGTTTCTTAATATTTCACGTGATATTTTATTTTGGTCGTGTGATCTTAGACTTAATTCATGGAATTTTTTTCCAGATTCTTGGATTTTATTTTGTCTGGTTCGATTCTTAGCTATATTTTTGCTAAAAATGTCTAATGTTCTTAATTTTTTTTCCGCCATCAAACGAGATACCATTATTTCTTCTGTTTGAAATCCCAGAGTCAATAGATGATGTTTGTTGTCAATGACACATTGCATTGTGTCATATTTGGAAAAATCAACATGGGCTTCTTCCATATATTTCTTGTTTGGAAATATAATTAACTCAATGTCTTCCGTTTTTATGTGAGACAATTGTGGGATTGCCTTGAACAGTCGTAGAGTGTTGGATCTGTTTAAGATGACGGGATCTTCAGTGCTCGAGTTCTTCGGATATATGGCTAGTCGGTATGCGCACGAGGCTTTTAGTGGATTTTTGAAAATTGGTCTAAGGAG
Source organism: Ambystoma mexicanum (assembly GCF_040938575.1). Lineage (NCBI taxonomy): Eukaryota > Metazoa > Chordata > Amphibia > Caudata > Ambystomatidae > Ambystoma > Ambystoma mexicanum. The sequence continues at coordinate 204,804,361 of NC_090940.1, forward strand.
TTTAGGGGTTACATGAATTGCAGTGTTATCATTGGTTTCAAAGGGTCTTTCTGATTCATCGGCTGGCCATATTTCTTCTATGGAGACTGCTGAATATGCCAAAGAGATGTTAATTTGGTGTGCATTTTCGATGGTCTCGGTTTGAGTGTAGTCAAAAAACGAGTCTTCATATTCATCTATTACAATGTGGGATTCATCTTGAGAGTTTATGGAAATGGAATTATAGGCGGTTACATCATCTTCTGTAGAGGTGTATGTCAGGGTAGTTGGATTTGCAGCTTTAATTCGCGTTTCCTGATTGGTTGCCTCTTTAGGTATACCTTGTAGATCGACTGTTATCTGGTTGTCTTGTACCGGAAGATTTGGAGCTCTATCTCTTTTTCCGGAGTTCGGAGTAGTTTGTTGATTGATAGCATCTATAAGTATATCTAGTGGTTCTGGCAATGACCGATTGCCTTGTGATGTAAGATTTGTAGCTCTATCTACTTTTCCAGTGTTCAAAATAGTTTGCGGTGAAATAGTCTGGTTATTAACGAGAGATTTTCTGTTAATCTTTGTCTTTTCGTTAATCGTTTTCTGAGCATTTAGTACCTTTCGCAGGAATGCACGTGACCCATTTTTTGTGATTTTTTTGTGCTTTGGTTTATGCGATGTATCCTGCCCCACTAATCCTCTTTTTGAAAGGTCAAAAATATCAAAAGGGGTGCACACGGGTGGTTCGGTGATGTCTTGCCACGCAGAAATCATGGTTTGTGGAACTGGAACTGGATATGGTTGATGGTCGCATTGGGTTGTTTGATCTGTTTTCCTCATATTCGGATTAGATTGATTTTCTGTCTGAGTTTGTTGAGTTATACAATGTAAGATCGTTGTTACTTGTGCAGATTTTTTTACTTTGTCATCCACCATTTTTTTGGTGATTGTTGAGAAAGTGTCCATTAAATTTAGTTTATCAGATCTATCAGCTCTCGCCACTTCCGCTAGTCTGTTTTGCCATGTTCTTGACGATTCAGCCTCGTATTTTAGTCTTTCTTGAATAGAGGTTATTAGAGATTCAAACTGTGTTTGCTTGGTCAGGAGCATTGCCAACAATGTCGCTTGGTCTTTGATGGAATCAACCATTGCTTCTTCGATTTTTAGAAACGGTATCATAGCTGTTGATAACACTGCTACCAAAGTATTTTGGAGATCTAGCATCGTCGTAGGTATCCTTTGTTGGTATTCTGGAGAATTACTTATATTCCCAGGGTTCACACAGATGGAGGAATTTGTGTCATCCGGATTGCTTTTCGACGGTACCTTCACAGGCGAGGTGGTTCTTAACAAGCCTATTGGGGTAGATGACTCAATTTTTCCGATTTGTTTTCGCGTAGACAGACCGCCAAAAACCTCATTTTTTTCCCTTGTGAATCCATAATTGTGTCAATTTCTGTAATGTCCAGTGATAGACGAGCAATTCGTGCCATGAGTGGGGTTGTGGGATCTTCATTTCTCATAGCAGTCGGCAGATGTGTTGCTTGCCATTGCTGTTTGGCTGCCCTCGCGCGCTCCTGAAGAGGCGTTTGGTAGGAATCTTCGAGTCTCAGATTATGTTCTAGCATAGCTGGAAGTGTAAAAGACTTGGTAGCATCGCGTATGAGACATACGTGATCAAGATGAGACATGGAAGCTGTGACAGGACATCTGGTTTCTCTGTCTAAGTTGTCATGATCAAGGGGATGTGTTACAAGGTCAGCATTGACCAAGCAAACCTGATCCTCAGTTTTCGCTTTGTTTATGTTATGTGTGCTTGGTGTTTTTAGATTAATCGGTATGGATCCATCGAGGTCTCGTTTGCTATTCGTATTTTGTGTAGGCGCTAACGAATCCTCTCGTTTGCCCTGGAGCCTTGTACGAGGTTTAGTGGGTTCCATATAGCCTTCCGACTCCTATAGCCGATCCAGCCGCAAACAGCACAAAACAGCCTTGCCCTTTTCTCCACCACGGGCTTCTCGCCACAAGGGTGATGGAGTGCTGGTAATGAAGGCACTTCCTGTGGGCGTGTCACACGGACGTCAGGTGACGCGTGTCACGTGATGCGGAAGCGATGGGGAAGCACACCGCTCGCTTCAACTGCTATCGGCTCCTGCCAATAGACTGACGCGAGTTGGAGCGGCGCTTCGCCTTTCCTTGTTTCCAAAGGTAAGATTGGGAATCAGATAGTCTCTCAGCCGCACAGCACAAAACAGCCTCGCCCTTTTCTCCACCACGGGCTTCTCGCCACAAGGGTGATGGAGTGCTGGTAATGAAGGCACTTCCTGTGGGCGTGTCACACGGACGTCAGGTGACGCGTGTCACGTGATGCGGAAGCGATGGGGAAGCACACCGCTCGCTTCAACTGCTATCGGCTCCTGCCAATAGACTGACGCGAGTTGGAGCGGCGCTTCGCCTTTCCTTGTTTCCAAAGGTAAGATTGGGAATCAGATAGTCTCTCAGCCGCACAGCACAAAACAGCCTCGCCCTTTTCTCCATCACGGGCTTCTCGCCACAAGGGTGATGGAGTGCTGGTAATGAAGGCACTTCCTGTGGGCGTGTCACACGGACGTCAGGTGACGCGTGTCACGTGATGCGGAAGCGATGGGGAAGCACACCGCTCGCTTCAACTGCTATCGGCTCCTGCCAATAGACTGACGCGAGTTGGAGCGGCGCTTCGCCTTTCCTTGTTTCCAAAGGTAAGATTGGGAATCAGATAATCTCTCAGCCGCACAGCACAAAACAGCCTCGCCCTTTTCTCCACCACGGGCTTCTCGCCACAAGGGTGATGGAGTGCTGGTAATAAAGGCACTTCCTGTGGGCGTGTCACACGGACGTCAGGTGACGCGTGTCACGTGATGCGGAAGCGATGGGGAAGCACACCGCTCGCTTCAACTGCTATCGGCTCCTGCCAATAGACTGACGCGAGTTGGAGCGGCGCTTCGCCTTTCCTTGTTTCCAAAGGTAAGATTGGGAATCAGATAGTCTCTCAGCCGCACAGCACAAAACAGCCTCGCCCTTTTCTCCACCACGGGCTTCTCGCCACAAGGGTGATGGAGTGCTGGTAATGAAGGCACTTCCTGTGGGCGTGTCACACGGACGTCAGGTGACGCGTGTCACGTGATGCGGAAGCGATGGGGAAGCACACCGCTCGCTTCAACTGCTATCGGCTCCTGCCAATAGACTGACGCGAGTCGGAACGGCGCTTCGCCTTTCCTTGTTTCCAAAGGTAAGATTGGGAATCAGATAGTCTCTCAGCCGCACAGCACAAAACAGCCTCGCCCTTTTCTCCACCACGGGCTTCTTATAGATTTACTATTTTGCACCATTTTCCTTTCCTTCCCTGGGTGGGGAGGGGAAGGTTTTGCACTTGTATTTTCATTTTTCTTGCTCATGTTCCTTTACTGTCTCTTGGAGTTTGTTCCTGGATTTCAATTGCACTTCTCTCTTTGTTCACTATTAATTGTTAGGTGTGGTGTTCTGTTGTAGCCAGCTTCTGTGTGAATGCCTATGTGTTCGTCATTGTGAGTATTGTCTTTAAGTTACCTTATACAGTACCATCAAGGGTGTTAGCTCACAGATCCTGTCCTTGCTTGTCCTGTATGTGGGTTTAGTGCTGACTGTGCCTGCAACAGCAATTGTGGGTGAGGAGCTTGCAGACTTTCTTTGTATTCATAAGGAGCTTCTAGGTGCTTACCCCACATCCCTTTTCATATCTTTGTATTCTTGTCATACTCTACTTGCACATCCTGGGTTTTAGTGTACATGTATCTTGGTTCCTGAGTGCTTGTTGTTTGACACATGGATATTCACTGTGTGTTTGTGGGCACATCCCCTGCCATATCCACTGCCTTTGTCCTCTCGTGACACCAAGGCAGCACAGGGGGAAGCGTGGAGGCAGTTTGGTGATGAATGCAGGATCGAAGGCCATAAGAGAGGATGAAACCAGGCACTGTGTGGAATTTTGCAAGAGCCGACCAGAACCTTAATATAAATTGGGATCCCCTATCAGAGATAACATCTAGTAATCATTTAATCTCTTTTCAGACCATAATAGGCATCATTACAAGTTTGGCAGTAAGAATCTGTAGTGTCTGTGTTGCCAGTCCCACTGCTTCCGGCAACGCCAGGTTCCGTAAACAACAGAACATTATGGGTTGTCGGGCGCGTGCATTCCGGCATGCTGTAAATGGTAGCCCTGGAATCACAGAAACACTATGTAAAGTGTTCAAAACTGGCAACACCGTTGCCCTTGGTGCCAGTGACCCCGGGTTCTGGCATCACGATGCCAGACACAGTGGCAACGGAAACCGCCAGAACAGGAAACAGGCTGGCGGCCATTATAAAAACACAATCCATTGCAATCTGCAACTCCCAGGTGACATCCACCCTTCCTGACACCAAAACACTTCAAGG